>NC_050101.1:64306384-65692072 GCF_902167145.1 Zea mays | reverse complement strand
TCTGCAAAGGTTGTACCCTGTACCCACAAGTCGTGTATCCCATGTCACCAGGTTTAGCTAGATCCTTAGACACTACCGAGGTGAATGGCTAGTGATCCACTACGAGGCCTTTACAAAGTTCCACTAGCTTCCGAAACCCCGCTACAGTTTATGGGAAGAGCACTTGCAAGAATCCCCCGTCTGACCGACATCGCAGCAAAATCAACCCAAGAACCTCCTTGCATGCAGTCCCCTACTGCCCTTGCCCCTTTTGGGTAAGGTAGTATTCCACTAGCTTTCCTAGTTAGTTGGCCAAGGGCGTCCCATTAAACCCTTGTGGCGGCACGTGTTTCTCAAGTTAAGCTACATGTTCCAATTAACATTTAATGATCTTGACATGAACATAAATAACATAACAAAATAACTGGAACATGGATATAATAAAATATTATCACAAAACCATGTAAAGCAATAGTAAAACTACCCAAGTGATTCAGGGGTAACAAGGTAAAGGGATAAACAATCTAGGATGACCTATCGGGTCCCATCAAAATTAAGCCTATGCATGGTAAATGATTATAAAGAACATTATTGGGTAACAAAAGTGGTCAAGGGCACAACTTGCCTTCAACGAGCTCCTGCTCAGCTACTTCTATCTGCTGCTCACCAGGATCCTCAATCACGGGCTCTTCTACTCGCCACAATACAAACAAGCACAGTATATAGAGAAAATTAACATTACACCAAACATGTAAACAAAATACACAGTAATAATAATCTACACATCAAAATAAAATCCTAGGAACAGGAATCATAATTTTTGGAGTTATAGATTTTAAGTTATGAATTTCCAAAGGTTTTATGTGCTTAATATATGATTGAGTGAGAAATTAATTTTACTAATGTTTTCATGTAAAAACATAGACTCTAGGTGATAGACAATAATATTATAAAATTTTAGGAACTGGAATGAAGTGATTTGGAATTCATATAAATTTTCTATGAATTTATCAAGCTTTAACATTTATTTTTACACTAAAATTCCATTTCTAATTCAATTTCCTTATTTTAATAACTCTCTGGACTGCGCCTCATTTACTGGAAAGTGCAGGGGCCTAAACCGAAGTTTTCTAAGACTCAGTTATTAGGTTCTTAGGACTGCGGGTTGAGGTCAGTACAATACAGGGGCTCTTCTACAAAAGAACCAATCGAAGGGATATGAAGCCATCACGGTCGTCTGATCCAAGGCGTACGCACCAGATTAGATCCTGCTGCGCCTGCGTCGGCAGATAACCAGAACCGCTAGATCGAAATCCGATGATGGAGGTTCACTTTTGCCCTAAACCCGATCCTGATCGCTCGACCTAGACCAACGGACCAGATTGCTCGCGGTGAAGGGGTATGCGGCTAACTAATCCCGACCATACGACGAGATCGGACGGTAAGGAGCCGTTCTCCCCACTACCCGACATGACCACGGCGGCGCCGCCCCCTTCCTCGACGGACCATCGCCGTGGCGAAGGTGATCAAGGCCCAAGTGCCCTAAACCTCGGTACATAAGGTCTAAGCGTAGACGGGAATACGACGAACCACATAAAGAGCGTCATACCGGTGATAATGTCGTGGAGCAGTCCGCTCGCGTTGCAGGCAAGGTTCCCGGCAGAGGTGTTTCGACGGCCAGGAATTCCGGCCACACCCCGGACTCTCGAGCTCGGGCCCAGCTTGTGAAGAATCGCGAACCCTGAGACCACCCTCCGATCACGGGTTGACGCCGGGGCAACAAGCGTGGTCGCCAATCGACAGCGGCAGGGACCTGGCGAGTTTCTTCCACCGCGCGCACAATTCCACGGTGATGGGGGCTCTCAGATCAGTGCTAGGCGGATGAGAAAGGCAGAGGAGGGCGCAGAGAGCTCCAATTTAACTCCCGCGGACCCGGCACGGGGTTGGAGGAAGTCGCCCACAATCCCGGCCATGGCGGCGAGCTTCTCACGCGGGTGGGCGAGCAACACGCTAATCGCGCGGAGATAGGTGATGATAGTGTGGGCCCTGCGCGGCAGTGACGGGCGAGGCAATGCGGCTGGCGTGCGAGGAAAGCGGAGGCGCGCGATTGAGAGGCTGTTTCGTGGGCCCGCGAACACAGTGTGACGAGTGGGCGATGTGGCGCGACTGAGCGACAGACAGGTGGGCTCCACATGCCAGGGCAACAGTACTCGCGGTGGAGGGATAGCGTCCAGGGCCGTGCGGTGATGAAGTTGAGTGGGCCGAATTGAGGATAATCGGCCCATGCGCCGTGTTTCTTCTTTTTTTTATTTTCTATTTTTGTTTTCCTTTCATTTCCAAATCAAATCAGCTCCAAACTCAAATTCAAATGTTTTGTGGCAAATTTTTATCCACAGATTATATTATGTCATGATAAGTTCCAATTTGGGGATATATTTATATATATTATTTATATTTTTATTTCCCTTAAAATTTGTTTGCTTCTCTTTTCCAAATTTTAGAATCTCTTTTAGGTTTTAAATTCCACTTTGAACTTTATTATTTTCTTTTCACATGATTTATTATATGGTCACAAAATGCACACAAAAGTGAAAGCCAGCATGATGCATGATTTAATGGTGTCTTTTGTTATTTATTTATTTGTTTAAATGAGGTGCTCACATGGGATGATGAATGGAGACAACACACCTATAGATAAAGGAAATAATTTATCCTTTCCTATTCTCTTACAAATTGGGTATTACACATTATCTCCTTCGGGGCATCCGACTGCCCCGAAAACATGGCAGGGGCCGGCATACTACCACTCATCACCACCCCTGTCATCGCCAACATGAGGCTACATCAAGTCCTGATTGATGGTGGAGCTGGGCTCAACGTCATCAGTCACGCTGCGTTCAAACAGCTGTAGATCCCAGGATCCCTACTGGGACCCTCTCGCCATTCTCCGGGGTGGGCCCTCAACCGGTGTATCCCCTTGGGAGCATCACACTCCTGGTTACATTCGGGACTGAGGAGAACTTCCGCACTGAGAACGTCCAGTTCGACGTTGCGGAGGTTAACCTCCCTTTCAATGCCATCATAGGCAGGCCGGCCTTGTACCGGTTCATGGCCATTGCCCATTACGGGTACTTGGTCCTCAAGATGTCGTCCCCTGCTGGGGTCCTCACCGTGCGGGGCGACCGCCCCGCTGCGCTTGCAGCTATCGAGAAGTTGCATGCCCTGGCGGCAGAAACCGCTCGCCCGGATGACGAGGGGAGGGACCCCTCGACTTCCTGTACCAAGGCACCTACCAGGTGCCTAAGGTGCAACCATCTGGAGCAGACGGCGGTCCCATCAAGACTATCCAGCTCAGCGGGGATCCTCCTAGACCACTCGCATCGCGGGCAATCTGGAGGAGATATAGGAAATCACGCTCGTCACCTTCCTCCAGGCAAATGCCGACGTATTCACATGGGAACCGTTGCAGATGCCTGGGATCCCTAGGGAGGTGATTGAGCACCATATGAAGACCCACCTTGACGCCAAACCGGTGAGTCAGAAGCCACAGAGACAGTCCATTGAGCGGCAGGATTTCATCCGTGAGGAGGTCTAGAAGCTGCTGAGCGCTAGCTTCATCGAAGAGGTCCATCACCCAGTATGGCTGGCCAATCCAGTCATCGTTCCCAAGGCTAACGGGAAGCTTTGGATGTGCATCAACTACACCGGTTTCTACCTCTGGGTGCGACCTCCTGTCCTTCCTAGATGCTTACTCTAGTTTCCATCAGATCCAGATGTCTAGGCAAGATAGGAAGCATACCGCTTTTGTAACTATGGATGGGCTTTACTATTATGTTGTAATGCCTTATGGTCTGAAAAATGCCTTGCCAACATTTGTACGGGCGATGAGTAAGACTTTTGGTGACCTGATTAGGGATAGGGTAGAGGTATACGTTGATGACATCGTGGTCAAGGCTAAGAGAGGGTCGACCCTAGTGGAAGACAACCCTGGTCTTTGACAAGCTGCGGGCAACACGCATGAAGCTGAACCCGGAAAAGTGTGTCTTTGGTGTCTCGGCAGGGAAGTTGCTGGGATTCCTGGTTTTGCACCGGGGCATTGAAGCAAACCCAGAGAATATCAAAGAAATTGAGACAATGAGGCCTCCGGCCCGAATCAAGGACGTTCAGAAGCTTACGGTGTCACTGGCCGCCCTTAGCCGCTTCATCTCAAGACTGTCTGAGAGGGCGCTACCTTTCTTCAAGCTATTACGGAAGTCCGGCCCATTCTCTTGGACTGAGGAGGCAAAACGAGCCTTTCAAGAGTTGAAATAGCACCTGGTGTCCCTACCAATACTGGTAGCTCTAGAGCCAGGGGAGCAGTTGTACTTATACATTTGCAGCGGCTACAAAGGCGGTGAGCATGGTGCTAGTCACCGAAAGGACGACACAACATCCTCAGGGGAGTCAGAAAGTTCCCCTAGGAGAAGGTGGTGGTCCAACCACCACGATGGTGATGGAAGGTCAAGAGTTTGAGGGCTCAGGACCAACTGCAGGGGTCTGAACCATCCAGAAGCCAGTCTACTACGTCAGCGAAGTCCTCCACGAAGCAAAGGCCAGGTACCTTGAGACGCACAAGCTTATCTATGCTATACTTGTTTCGTCCAGGAAGTTGTGCCACTATTTTCAGGCACACAGAGTTGTGGTGGTGACCTCCTTCCCGTTAAGGGCCATTCTCCACAACTCTAACGCCACAGGCAACATCGCCAAGTGGGCCGTGGAGCTTGCTGAGTTCCAACTGGACTTCCAGCCTCGCCACGCTGTTAAGAGCCAGGTCCTAGCTGACTTCATCGTGGAATGGACACCTTCCCCGAGCGCTCCTAGGGGTCTGGATCCTGATTCGAACCCCACACCTGCGGAGCCTAGGGCTCCGGTCTTCACCGAGCCCCAATGGACGCTCTTCTTCAACGGATTCGCCCGCCAGCAGGGTGGTGGTGCTGGAGTGGTCCTCATCGACCCAAGCGGAGATCAAGTGAAGTACTTGGTGCACCTTGAGTTCAAGGCCACCAACAACAAGGCAGAGTATGAAGCACTGATTTTCGGCTTAACTTCTACCTTATCCCTAGGGATCCGCCAGCTCCTTGTGAAGGGGGACTCCTAGCTAATTATCAAGCAGGTCCTCGGAGAATGTAGTTGCAACGAGCCCAGGCTCGCAGCTTACCTCCTCCACGTAAGGAAGCTAGAAAAGGATTTCATTGCCCTAGAACTGCAACATGTTCCTCGGGCTAACAACTCAGCACCAGATGAACTCTCCACGAGGGCATCAACTTGGGCACCCATGCCCGAGGGCGTCTTCGAAATACGGCTGCTGAGACCTACCGCCCAGCCTACCGAACCAGGCAAAGGGGGCGAGACTAGCACCTCGAAGCTAGCGGTCTCGGTGGCGTTCCATCTGCAGAACCCACCAAGGATTGTGTGTGCTACAGAGGGTCCTGCCAACCTCTTAGCACCACAGCCAGTAGCTCAGAGTGGTCCCGATGCATGGATCTCTAAGGTCCTGGACTACCTGAAAGAAAATATCCTTCCTAAAGATCATGTGTCCGCAGAGCGCATAGTGCGGTTGGCTAAACGATACACGGTGGTAGAAGGGGATCTATACCGCCGTGGCGCCAATGGCATTCTCATGCGGTGCATCACCCAGGAGGAGGGCCGTGAGTTGCTCACGGAGGTCCATGGAGGTGAGTGCGGAAGTCATTCATCATCCCGCACACTGGTTGGTAAGGCCTTCCGGCATGGTTTCTATTGGCCAACCGCTCTCCAGGATGCAGCTGAGTTCGTAAAGTCCTGCAAAGCATGTTAGTTCCATGCAAAGCAGATACACACACCGGCTCAGGCTCTGCAAATGATTCCACCATCCTGGCCATTCGTCGTATGGGGGGTGGATATCTTGGGACCATTCCCCAGGGCTGTCGGCGGGTACCGTTTCCTCTTCGTCGCTATCGACAAATTCACAAAGTGGCCAAAGGCCACCCCTGTGGTCAGTATCACCTAGGGTGCTGCTGTTGCCTTCCTCAAGTCGATTATCTGTAGATTTGGGGTCCCAAGCCATATCATTACGGACAACAGGACCCAGTTCAAAAGTCAGCTCTTCTAAGAGTATTGCGAGGGCATCGACACCCAGCTCTGCTTTGCGTCTGTGGCTCATCCCAAGAGCAACGGCCAAGCTGAGAGGGAAAACGCAGAAATCCTCCGGGGACTCAAGACACGCACTTATGACTGCTTAAAGCATGTCTTCCCCGGAAATCATTATGGGCTCGCCACGGGTCCAGGCTTTCGATGAATCTATGCAGGAACAACTACGGCGAGAGGACGTGGACTTCATCGACAAACGTAGATGGCGAGCGGCGATCCGAAATGCATGGTACAACCAAGCGCTAAGATGCTACCACTAGAGGTTTGTGCATAGTAGGGAGCTCAGGGTCGAGGACCTGGTCCTAAGGCGAGTACTGAACCGAGAAGGGCTCCACAAACTCTCCCCTAATTGGGAAGGACCCTTCAAGGTGACGGAAATATGCCGACCCGGGTGTGTCCGCCTTGCCACAACAGAAGGAGTACCTCTTCCCAATCCATGGAATATAGAGCATCTCCGTAAGTTCTATCCATAGAAGCAAAACTGGGGGGTTGAGTTTTCTTCCTTTGTAACTAGGTTGCGCATATGTGTACGTCAATTCGGTGAGGCCCATCCTCATAAGCCCGGTCTATTGGTCTACACCCATGTATATCAAGTTATAAGGAAAAGATTTACCCCCTAGATGTGCTTTTGTGATGGTTTTATTCTACTTCAGTTTACATGCATTATTTTTTTTCTAACCCACCCAGACAGTTTCCCACCCTTGCTGGTATGATGACATTCGAATTGAGTAGCCAGGCTTGCAGTTCAGGACCCCTCTACTGCTGCACGTGGTCCGGTAACCTAGGGTCCAGTTCCAGAGAATGGACGCTCATCTCCTGGAATGATTCGGAGCTGTGTAGCTACTTAGCATGGTTCCGTACCCTAAGCCTGCACACTCCACCGCTCTACAACGAGTGTCCTAGTATTTGGAACTGTGATCCTGTGGGTCCGGGCATACGGCTTGGCTTCCCAGGCTAAATCCTGCAGGTCCTATTGCATGAATCAAAGGATGAAAGATACCAGACGGTGGATCCTATGGGTGTGCTCCTAAAACTTCAAAGCCGAAGCTGTGTGCAGGTCTAGCTCCCGGTCCAGAGGTAGGTAGTCTCAAACTGTAGATACTACCTCCTAGGGGCCAGACCACCAATTTTTTCCTTTGGTATACTGGTATCCAGCCTCGACATGTCGAGCCTGCCTCCTAGGGGGGCCAAGTACCAGAGAGAAGTTGATGATGCTACACATAACAAGGGCAAATAACATAAAGATAAGTTCCAGTTTCTACTTGATTAACGGTTCTTAAAATATGTTACAAGACCAAAAGTTATTACAGCCGCCCACCAACGGGACCCTTGCCTTGTCTCTACAGGTACATCTATTCGGCGTCGGCAAGATCATGCTGAAAGCGAGCGCCCACCATCTCCACTGCATCTTGTACGCTCTCCAGGGCGGTGTCTTCTGTGGCGACTACCAGACCATCGATCACCGGTGCCAAGGATATGGCGGGGTCGTGACTCCGGAAGCACGTCAGGACGTATTCAACCACCGCCCGGCAGAGCTTGCTGTCCTCTGCCTCCAGGCGGGCACCGTGGATCTGATCTAGGCACCGGAGGTGATCGGCGGCGGAGTCCAGCACCGGGAGGGCATCGGAGATCGACACTGGCAGCTCCGACACTGCGATGGGGCTCATCCCTAGTGGCACCAGTGTCGTGCTTGCCTCACCGACCCACTCGGCAATGCGCTGGACCCCGGCGCGGTGTTCTGCCTGGAGATCCTCGAGGGCCTTTCTGGTGGCCTCCATTGCCTGGGGGCCCGGCGCCGCCTGCGCCACATTGAACTGGCGGATCTTCTCCTCCAGCTTCCTCTCTTTTTCCTCTGCTTCGAGCTTGTGCTCGACCAGCAACTCACCTCGTTGGGTGAGCATTTCTTCCCTGAAGGCGAGATCCGCCTCTCGCTTGGCAAGCTCCGTCTCCCGCCTATCCAAGGACTGCTCCTTCGCCTTAAGGTTTTCCTCGGCGAGGGCGGCATCGCTGGCCTTGCCCTCGAGCTCTTGCTGCCATTTCTGCAGCCTTTCCACAGCCTTGACCTGCTGGGCCCGCTGGGCTTCCAGAGTCTGGTCCAGAGCACTTAGCTTGGCCTAGTACTCTGTCGTGAGGGCCTCCCTCTAGGTCACAACTTCCTCCATCCTGGCCACTTTCTTCTCCCTCCGGGATGCCTCTAGTTTCCTAGCGCACACCCTCTGGAGGTCTCTCTTGTACTCCTTGCGGTCCTGCTCGAGTTGGGACCGCTTGGAGGTGAACTATTGGGACGCCGTCTTGGTGCGCTCCTCCAGTTAGGTGCACCAGTCACTGAGGTGCTGGTGCTCAGCCTCAATCGCCTCCCACTCCCGCAAGATTGCTGTCTCAGTTTCACTAAGGACCTGGTGGGCACGGGACAACATGCGGGGGAGGGGGACTGGCGCAACTTCTTCCTCGGCACCGGACCAGAGTCGTTGCCCAAACACCACCTCCAACTCCTCCGGAGCAGGTGGGGGGTTGGAGCTGGATGCGCCTCCTGTGTCATCCCCAGTGTCGGGAGTGGGCGCAGATCCCCCAGCTGGGACCTCCTCCGCTACTGCGACCCCGCCTGATGCTGGCGCCGCTGCCGCCGGATCCTCGATTGGGGCATGGGAAGCCGCTAGCGCTGTCCTAGCAGCAGCTAGGAGCGGACCGCCGGCACCACCCTCAGCGGATTCCTGCTGCTGAGAGCTAGACCCGCCGGTGGGCCTGGTGTCTGGCGGAGGAGGCATGACCTTGGGAGTAGCGGAGGAAGAAGCCCTTGTCAACATGATGATTAGACTCGTGGAAAAGGGACTACACTTACATGGGCCCCTGGATTTTCCATTGACCCTGGAAGCGAGGCGATCGACGCTCCTGCTGCTGTTGCTGCTGCTGCTGCTGCTGTTGCTGGTGCTCCCAGGAGAGATCACCCACGGATGGTGGTGGTGGCGGCGGAATCGGAGGACTCACGCGCCTGGGAGCTGGCCTCCTCGGCCCCACCTGCAGCCCTCTGGCGCTTCTGGGGGGCTCCAAAACGAGCGACCCGTCAGCGCAACGCAGCCTGCGTCGCCTCTCCTCCTCCGACCCCCCCAGAGCTACCTGGGGCGGAGGCACTGCTTGCAGCTGCTTTGCCCTTGTCCAAGGGGCTGGTGGCCACAGCGGGATTGGTGCTGGGAGCCACACCAGCGTGCTGGGGACCTCCGGCCGGTGCATCAGAGATCCAGATCCCGCAGAGGGGGTCCCGGCCACTGGTCTGGCGAACTGCCACGCCGCTGTCGTCGAGGGTCGGCAACGTGGCCAAGATCACCGTCCTCAGGCCTGGGTCATCACAGAGCGACGGGATGTCCTGGGGGAGTATCATGGATTCAGGGACAAAAGTCTTCCCAGTAATCCCCCACCAGAAGTTCCAGTTCGTCCCAGGACAGATCGGTACCCAGCCCGCGTTGGATCCTACCGATGTCATTCGGGCCGGTGAACCAGCAGGACAGGCGCGACCTTCTCAGCAGCGGCACGATACGGCGCTTCAGGAGATCGCCGACCACATGCATTGATGTCAGGTCGCCCGTAGCCAAGACCTTGATCCTGTCCAATACGGGCAGGATGAGACGGTCGTTGGCCTCAGTGCTGGCAATCACCCAGTCATTGCGCCAGTTTTCCCACCTCGCGCCACGAAAGGTGGGGATGTAGACTACGGCTGGATCTAGCCTCGTCTGAAAGTAGTAGGCACTGATGTGGTCCCTAGTCTTCCTAGACCTGACCAGCACGAAGAAATAGCGGAAGAGGGAAGTGCAGGGGGCCACACCTACGAACATCTCGCAGAGGTGGACGAAGATTGCTGCCTGCAGGATGGAGTGGGGCGTGAGGTGTTGAAGCTGAGGCCCAAACTCCTCCAGCAGTAGTAGGAAGAAGGGCAAAATCGGCAGCGCCAACCCGCAAGAGATGTAGGAGGTGAACAACACAAACTCCCCGACGGCGAGATCGCCAAGGGGGGCAGCGTCGACACGGATTCTTCCGGCGAGCCCTAGCGCGCTCCACCAAGCAGGCCACGTACCAGGTTGAGCGCTTCCTCAGCCTGAAAGCGATCAGGATGACCAAGCGAAGCCATGGCGTGTGAGGCGGCGCAGGCGTGGAACAGAGGAGCACGAAGGCAAAGGGGCGCAGCCAATTGGGAGAGAATGCGAAAAGGTAACTACTGCACGCGGGGTGAATCCTTTTTCAAGGAAACTTGAATCCTTTCTCAGGGAAACTCTCCGGCGCGCCCCTGAAACACCGCAAGAAATCCCGTTCGACGAGCACCTAGGACCCAGGCAGCCCAATGTCTGACACAGGGGCCTAGGTCCACAAGTCATATAGTTCGTATGCCGGATTTCGGGTGCGGAAAGAGCGGGATGCGAACCGCCGCACGTGATAGCGTGCCTCCTTGGGGCCGCTGCAGAAGACAAAAGGTTATTTTAAACCAATGCAGCGGCAACGAGGTGCCCTGCGCGTGGCCCGACGAAACCACCAGGCGTGGGGGCCATGGGTCAGTCAGCCGCGGGGACAGATATGGCAGTTGACGTGACTGAAGGTGGATTGACAGCAGGCGCGTCAGCAGACGTGCTAAAACAGCATGCTAATCACCGATCAGGCCATGTTGAGGCAAAGTACAAGCTTTGGCCCCACCTGCAGGCTCGCATCTTCCCCTGAGGTGGGCCTGAGGGCCACTATCGGTACCCTGAAACTAGGGTACCCCTTACTACTCTATAAAGACGCAGTACCCATGCGGCTATTTTTAGTCGCGTGGTAAAGGAGCTGTATGTGGGACCAGGCCATGACTTGCCCCAGCCTCGGACGACTACTCTGGGCTAGCAACAGCACCTAACCCCACCACATGGGTGGGTCCGGTGCTACCACGTGTCCAGAGAAAGTGACATACTCTGAGGTATCACCAGTGAGTCCGGACCCCCATGGGAAGGTGTCGGACCCATGTATATACGGTCCGGGCCTCCAAGTTTGGCCCAGGACCACCACGTGTGTGAACCAGACCCCTAGAATGGGATCCAGACCCCCTGTATGGGGTCCAGGCCAACCACAGTGGGGTCCCAGGGTCCCAGGACAGAGCATACCTGGGCCTTAATCAGGTCCTAGGCGGGGGTCCGGTGCCGACACGTGTCCAGACCTAATCTGGTGGGATTCGGACCTTATCACATACACTCCTGCTCCCCGCCCAGGCGAAGACCCGATGCTGCCATGTGGCCTACTGCATGCAGCGTAAGCCAACGGGCGGAGCCTGGCATAAAGCCTCTGGGCAACACACGTCTTTGCATTTATTAAGGATAAGACGTGTGTCTGTCCATTCCAGTGACAGGCGACGCGCCTAGTCCACGTTGCGTGGGTCATGCTGTTACTCACACGTTACCATAGCAAGGACAATGACTCACCATTACTCCCGCGTTACCAGGAAAAGGGTCACTGCCTATCAATACTGCATGGACTACAGTCATCATGACTCCCGCTGATTACTCATGCGTTACTAAGGCGGAGGGAATCTGAACGGACCCGCCTATACGCCTCTACTCATGTGTGCTGTCAAGATTAATTATTCACATAATGTATTCCTTCCATTATGCTCCTAGGCCCGCATGTCGGAGCTCAGCATCCTTGTATGTACCCCCCTTAAACTATAAAAGGGAGGGGACACAGCGTTGCAAGGGACACACTCAATACAACTTACACACAATGGAGGTAGGGTATTACGCTCCAGCGGCCTAAACCACTATAATCCCTCGAGTCTTCTTGTGTTCATCAGAAATTCACCAAACAGGCAAGCGCTTAGGCCCCCTCCTCATCTTAGGATTAGGGCGGGTTCATTCCGCCAACCGACCAGAGGATTTTCCCACCGACAGAGATGCTCAGGATCTTTAGCCTTGTAGAACTCGAAGAGCTTGATCTCGGGACCAGTGGTTCACCAAATCTTGATCGTCGATTCCTCAAAGCTCAGGAACATATCGCAATCTATTCGCGACGTGAAGCGAAGACGAACAAGCACAAGCAAACAAACATATACATATGCATAAGAACATTACACCATACAAGATAAAATGTTATAAAAGCGAGCAATATAAAATAGAGATCGCCTCTACGGTTACGCGAGGAAAAGAACCACGATAGACGAAGCTAGGGTCGAGGGGTTAGGGCGCTTACGCTAAACAAGTATTAATTAGAACATCCAATTCGACATACTTATATTAATTGATATTAGTCAAATGTAAATTAATACTACTACTTAGTTTTGACTAACTTACTATTTTAATAGTTGACAGTTAACCAAGTAACTTAATTAATATGAGTGATTCTAAGCGAGACGAATTAACGACACACGATGTGCAAAAACGATGTGCGCGACGCGCGGACACAAACGACTTAGCGCGCGGACAACGCGCGATACGCGCGAACGGCACGTGGCAAGGCGTGCGAACAACACGTGCGACACTCGCGAACGACACGCGATGACGCGCGCGAAACAGCACCGTGGCACGCGCACGGTACGCGTGGACCGACATGCGAAACTAATAAATAAACAACGTGATTAAATTAAACAATTATTAATGAGAAACATTTTAGTTAAGGTTAATCATGTTGGTGACTAATTGTAAATGCGCAAATCGAATTTCTAAATTAGATTTTAAAATTGAATTGTTGTTCCAGTAGCCATTGGTTAAACAAACGTTTAAATAAATTAAATAAAATGTGCAACAGTGGGGATAAATATTTCTAAATTAATATAATTTTAATACGAATCTAACGCAACTTGAATGGATCAAATCAGGTTTAAAACGTAGAAAATATGAATGTTTTAAACCATACTATAATTCACGCGTACTAATTTACGAAATTGACATCATCTTCTTCCTCTCTCCTCTCTACCTCACACAGGAACTCCATGAACAGGGGCCGACCAAGGAAGGTGGACGCGCGGAGGGGAGGGGAGGGGCATCGACCGGGCTGGTGGCAGGTTGGCCGCAGTCAGGTTAGCGCCGCGCACAAGTGCAGCAGTTGCACTGTGTGAGGAGAGAGAGGCCCCATGGGGCTGCTGCTCGAGCCACAAGGGCTCGGTCCTGCAGCAAGGCGCGCGCCGACGGCTGGCGTTGTCGCAGCTAGGCGCTGGCTGGGCAGGCGCCGAGCGCGGGGCTGCGCGCGCACGAGCCGGGGGTGGCTGCGCCGTCGGGGAGCCGACTGGACATCGAAATGAATAAAATGAAGAACACATGTTGAAAACAATGGAGAAGGCTCACTAGAAAATGAACCCTCGCCGGAGCCGAGGAGAAAACCATCGATTGACGGAGATTCGTTGGCCTGATCGACGAACCAGATGCGCTACGACGAAGCCCTCGATGAGACGAATGCAGCAGTACTCTCGAATTCCACAGACGGTGCACGGATTGAGATTAATTGCTCGCCGGAGTTGTCGTCGGTTGGAACCGCTCCGAACTTCGGCGAGCAATACCGGGAGCAGGGGCGGATCCATAGGGGGGGCAAAGTGGGCCATGGCCCCCCTCAATTTTATACAAACCTATTATACATAATAATGACATTTATTGTTAAGTGGAGAAAAAAATCAATGTTTTGATATGATATAGTCATATTCTAAACCCAAAAAAACAAATAGCTAGCGACTAAAATTAGCTGAGAAATTTAGAATGAATCAACTGATTGACCAACTAATTTTTAGCTATACCCTTTAAATAATCATTAGTCCTTAGCTACCTCAACCTAGCTAAAACCAGTTAACAATTAGCTATCTAAAACAATCATGTCATGAGCCTCCTCGTCGGATCCTCTCCAACCCAGTTGTTAGCTGCCTAAAACAATCTTGTCATGAGCCTCCTCGTCAGATCCTCTCCAACCCAGTCCTCGCATCTATCACTTCGACCCTAATCTTTTCGATGCCACCTAAACCAGTTTGCCTCGATGCCGGTTTCAACTGTCGCCTCCTCTTGACGCAACGCTGCCCGATCCCAACCCTTCCTGGCGCCTCCACCCCCGCCCCGTCTCTGAGCTAGAGACGTCGCTTGACCCCACCGCTTTATTGGCATCTCTGCCCTTCTAGGAGATCGACATTTGACAAGGTACACGACTTTGATTCGGTCATAAAAACTTAGCAATATGTTTGATTCTTTTGTTCATACAATTTTATTCTTTGAACTTGTATCATATATTGATATGAAACTTGAATTCTATACAATAATGGTTTTTTATGATCTCGTTTGATTTTGTCACGTGGTCTTTCTGCCCCCCCATGAATTATCGGTCTGCGTCCGCCACTGACCGGGAGCTAGGGATCGGATTTGGAGAAACCGTTTCATGTTCTGGATCGGGCTCGACGAGATGAAGCCGAACATGTATTATATCTAGGATTCGAACGAGATGGAAATTCGGTTAAAATTCGGATTTTAAAATTCATAAAAAAGCCTAGAAATCCATATTTTGTGCTCAAAATATTATAGAAGCTTTCAAAAATTCCAGAAAAATTCCTATATATGTTTTGGCACCTAATGAACTCAAAGAACATAATTAGAATTTCTAAAAACATTTTAAGTTCCTCAAATAAATAGATTTTGGTTTCCGGAAAATAGAAAAATATTCCGAAAAATATGAAAATTTACCGAGCGCTTCTATAAGATATGTTAACATGTTTCAAACACATTTTGCACTTAGAAACACCATGCAACAGCATGAATGCAACAACCAAAGTGCCTCTAGGGCTCATTCCACTAGGTTTACACTAATATAAAACAAAATAATTCTCTATTTTTAGGAAAAAGAGAAATGAAAGCGAAGAACTGAGAGAGTAACACCTGAATTTGGTGAATATTAGAAAAGAAATTTTATACCCCCAAATTCAGGGTGTTACACTACCATTCCCACAGATCCTCCACTGCATGAACAGGTCCGCGCCACCCGAGAGCACACCACCCCTTTTAGGTGGTACTTTGCCAGGAGGGTACGTGCCACTCTCGCCATCTCTCCACTCCCAGTGCGCGATTGTCTTTTCATGTATGGAATAGCCGGGTTCAAGCTTACCCTGTCCCATATCTAGGGCATGTGGCCAGTTAAGATAGTCCTTGATCATACAGGCCTACATACGCATCCAATCCTTAATTAACCTGGGTGGAGCATCACCTGTTCCTAGCCCAAGTCTCGATTTAAGTACTTCCATCCTTAGGATTGTTTTGTGTTCCTTAGGATGAAAAGAGCATTATAGGGAACTTTGTAGTAAGATCCCACCATGCTCCCAATGAAAATATTCTTGAAGATAGAAGCCATCCTTCCTCAGGATAACCCTTGAGCTAGGCATTAATGCAAAAGACAACCTCTATCCACAAGATCTAAGCAGGGCTAAGCATTTTTGTAAATCATATTTTGATACTTCTTCAGAAGTATCTATAAAGGTATGGATATCAAGGTAGGCAATGCATCCAATAGTTTCCAAGCAACTCCTATAAACTTAATGCACATTTCACTAGACTTAAAGTGTATAAAAATCTTTTAGAAACACATGGAAGGGGTTGCATGCATCGGGGCTTGCCTGGAAGAAACACTACATTAGTGTTTGTTAGACGATGACCACTTGACGACCAGCCTTTTATGTTGGCACTTGTTCAGTCTGTCCATCTTCAGGTTGATCCACCAGCATCACCTCAAGGAGTAACCCACCCGTTGCATCATCTTGGGGTCGAGTCGACTCTTGTCCTCCACATCTCGTGTTTAATTAACGTACCTAAATGAAATGCATAATGTGGAAGTCTGAACATAAGGAGGAATAACAAGACTAAATAATGCTATACAGGAGGGAACTAAACATTTAATTGCGAGGCGCAATAAAACTCAAGCAAGAAACTATAGCCAGACATAGGTTCTATTAACTTTCTAACCCAATATTATAATCTAATCTAAATAGCACGTCAACTAAGCAAAGCAGCACACTAATTTTAAGTCTAACGGATAATACATTATCAAAAGGCATAGAGCCTTGCGAAACTACATTCCCCATAATCTAGATACTTAAAACACTTATACCTCTTCTACTATGGGGTTTCTCGTATTTCGATTGAAATCGGCTCGCTAACGCTACTCGCTTCCAATTTATTTAGAAACGACGCACACTCATCTAATATTTCGGCTAAAAGGAATAACAAAAATGCACGTCGATATTAGATTCAGCTCGAATCCACTACATTGATTAACAAATACTAATTTGGGCTTTTCGTAGATCACATGTTAAATATCGCACTAATTTGGTTCTTCGTCAGCTTACTCCAACTAAACCCGCAAATCACTTCGAGGAGCCTACGCCAATGAACAATCAAACTATCGCCACAAACACTAACCATATTGCTGTGCACAATACGCCAATTACATGAACATTACACTATTCTATAGTCTCGTACGTAGAGTATTATCAAGGACTATATACCTTTATAAGACCATAACCTTAAGGCCTAATGACTTAAACATTAATGAATGAGGGTCGCTTAGAAATTTTAGATTTTACGGAAATAGACCTAATGACATTTGAAAGTAGCCTAGAGGGGGGTGAATAGGCTACACCTGAAATTTTTCACTAAAAACTTCGAGATAGGTCAAATTAAAGTTGCACTGGTGCAAACCGGTTCAGTTGATTTTTGTTTACAACTGAACAAGTTTGAACTTGCTCAACTTAGATTAGATAATCTGTTAAACAAATATGACGAAGTAGTGAAGACTTTTGCTAATGACTTGCCCTACACAAAATCTACTCGAATAGATAATATGAACCAACCAACAAATTTAAAGCGCTTAACAAGAACACACAAGAACACGCAATATAACCCGAGGTTCGGCAACCACCACAAAAGGTGTCATACTCCTCGTTGAGGAGCCCACAAAGGGCCGGGTCTTTTCCAACCCTAATCCTCCACAAGCCGACCACAAAGGTCAAGGCAATCTCTTCTCAAATATGCTCAAGGACCGGGTGATACAAACTTCTTGGGGTCATCCACAAATTTGGAGACTCCCGAGCAACCTCTAACTGTCAAGGAACACAAGGTTCCAAGAGTAACAAATCCGCACAAGGTTAAGTTTGCAACGAGCTCAAGAACAAAGAGAATAGGAGAATCGAGATGAAATTAACAGCGTGTTAGATCGAGTTCACCTCACACCAAGGATCCTTCAAGCGATTGAAGGAGATGCAAATGCGGGTGTGAGAGGAGAAATGAATGCTCTTGTTGAGAGTTTGGTCAGCCAAGATTTCGTGGGAGAGGTAGAAGTAAATAAGAGAGAGAGTGTGGGGGTATATAAAGGATCCCCCAAAAGCTGGCAGCCGTTGGGAGAAAAGAGCCGAAAACCGGTTGAACCGGTTTCCACCAGGAAGATCCCGGTTCACTGACCTACTCAGCCGGAGACTCGACCAGATCCAAAACTGGTTGAGCCGGGAAAAATTCCGGTTGAATCGGTTTCCCAAAAATATCTGCAACGACTTTTCTGACAGCTTTGACTGTCAGACAAGTCAGAGCAGGGATGGCAGAGGAACAGTCCAGAAACCGGTTGAACCGGTTTCAGGTCCGGTTGAATCGGTTTCAAAGGCTGAAAAGCAAGTTTTGAATATTTTGAAGTGAACAAAGGTGGAACTCTTGTGGGAAGTAAAAATGGTTTTTCTCAAAGGCATTCATGATCTGAAAATGTGTTCTCTAAGATGATTTCGAAGGATTTTGAACTTAGCTCATTGCATAAATTACTTAACCATTGCGGATCCCTCTTAATTGAACGGCGATTCCTATAACTCAAGAATTATAAAATGAACACTGCTGTTGTTTCCAAGCACTTAGAGCACGCCATATGATGTAGAATTTAAATCTGCTGTGCTTTACATTTTTATGCTCATAAGATCTGTGCTTCTCCTGTCTGTAGAATTACTGTGTACATGCTAGGAGCAAACTTGTTAGAATCTCTGTTTGTTTTGTCATTTAATCACCAAAACCCTCAATTAGGGTTGATTGCACTTACAACATTACTCGCTTCTCAATATTTAGGACAAGAATAAATATTTATTCAAGATTATTAATCTGAATGACCCATCTATGATATTTCATCAATCAACAAGCATAAAGCATCATGGATATCACAGCAGGGCATCGAATCCATACAAATAAACGAAATCCGCCATACGCAATACTTCGACTAAAATAAATAGTGAAATTGCACACTCATACTAAATTCACTCAAAACTACGACATCGATAGTGGGTTCTAGCTCGAGTCTTTCCTCAGACTAATAGAATCGGGCACTCGAGAAGAACACATCAGCTAGCCGTTAGAAACACTAAGCCTACGAACTGACGAATACTAGACGATGCGATTAATTCAACACATATCGCTCTTGCTAAAAATACAAGAATCAACATAACCTACATAACTATCGATCCATTTATTAAAACAAAATAATAAAAGTAGAGAATCATCTCACCATAATCAACTCGACTCAATATTTGCAAGAACGACGGCAGTCTCCTGTTGAAGTCTTTGACCGAACACTTGACGAGCGATGCACACGGGCCTCGCTTTCTTCATCCACACACACAAATTGCACCGACGAGCAGCGAGGTCAGAGAGACTCGGTGTTGGGGAAAAATACTAGGAATGACCAGTGATGGAGCTGGCAGATGACGATGGTGCTGCAGCGAAGCGAACAAGGTGAGACGACAACGTGGTCTGCCGTGAGGGAACGCCGACGCACATCATGACGGATGGTGGGAGTCAATGGACGAGATACGAAGAGATATGAAGATATGAAGATCTGTAATATTTGTGCAGATTTGTGGACTCCCAAAATTTTCCAGTCTCAGAGATATGAAGATCTCTGGCTTCATCTTTGGTGGGTTGGCGAAAATCATGAATTTTGATCTTGTCCCCAGAAATGTCATCATCAGAGAATCCAAGAATGTGAGCGAACCGCCGGTAGCTCACCTTGTACCAGCTGCCTTCGATAAAGAAATTAAGATAAGGAAAGTTGTAGGGACTTTCCTCATTGGCCAGCTTGATCCAAAGAGTGGAATAAAACTGAGCAATGACCTCATCATTCCAATCATATTGGAAGGTCATAATATTCTTCATTTTCTTCCTCTCACAGGCCCTCAACGCCTGTGTCATCTCCGGATCTCTAATAGCTTCACATCCTTCCTAGTTGATGTACCGCTAAAGCAGAATGGGCTGATGTTTCTTGGGAAGAATTACCGAGTTGTAGAAATCGACATGCTGAAGAGTCCAGAACCGATTCCCATCAATCCTGGCATCACGAATACGTAATGCAGGATTCTGAAAGCGGATGTCCTGGAGAAGTGCAGAACCCCCGCTGGCAGTAAAATTCGTAACTGGCTCATTGCCAGAACGACGGGCCTCCGCCCGTTGAAGAACCAACCCACGGATAATAGGAGCGTGGGTAGAGGGGAGGTCAATCTCATCATCCTTTCCACCATCATCATCACTTGTTGGCTCCCATTCTTGTGGATTTGCCGCGGGTCGGGACCGACCGGAGGGATTCCGGGCCGTCCGACCGCGAGCACCATGTGACCCGGAGGCCTCACCACCTTGCATTATGTTCCCGGATCCTTGCCCGCGCTTGGATTTGGAACGCGGGGGAGTTTCTTCATGAATTTCTTGTTCATCGGAAGAGTCAGATTCAACAACTGAAGGATTCCTCCGACGCACCATCCTTAAAATAAAAGATAGAACCTATGATGAGTGAGGAGATCGATGTTCAATGATCTTAACAAACATGTTTGAGTAAAGACGCGTATGATATTGAGCATGCACTTCAACCATTCATGCGAGCGGTTCAACTACAACAAATAATACCAAACAACTAAACTCAAACAATGTTCGAGACAAAAGAAGATAGTCTATGTATTGCAAGCACCTAAACTAAAATGTATCCTTGAAACGATACACTAGATAATCAAGAACGGGTGAGATCGAGTAAAAACATGAAGAAATAAGGTAATACCTCGATCTGAAGATTGAACCACAGAAATTCCAACGAAAGTGAGGGAGGTGATGGAGGAAGCCGAGAGGAACGAATCTTCCAACAAGCTCCCAAGGATTTGATGGCACAAATGGGCTTTGGTTTGTGGTGAAAGTGAGAGGAAGAGAGAGGAAAAATGTAGGCTCGGCGGCAGGAAGAAGTGAATGGGTAAGAAGTAAAAGGAGGAAAGGGGAGGAGAAAAAGGGGCGGCATCGGCTGATTAACAGACCCAAAACCGGTTCAACCGGTTATAAAACCGGTTCAATCGGTTTTGCGTCAGAGTGAGCAGTAAAAGCGCGCAGAAAAAGTTGTTGACTGCGTGGATTTTCTGCCAGACTGACAGCACAGTCTGCGAGACTGACGGCGCAGACTGCGACGCTGACTGACAGCACGGACGCAGAGGCGGCCAAAACCGGTTCAACCGGTTTTTATACCGGTTCAATCGGTTTCCACCAGGGGAAAACCGGTTGAGTGGCCTACTCAGCAGATTTACTCAACCTATTTTGAGATATTGCCTGGTAAGGCTTTAACAACACTTAACATATATGACATGAGTAATTTTAATAATAAAAATAGTATTTCTCATGACATTTTGTGCATACAACCATTTTATATCCATCAATCATGTGTTCAAAATTTTAGTTTTATGACACGTTTCGAGAATCCAAGATATTTAGGTCACTCCTAAGAAAGCAAAACCTAGTCTCATCAAGGGGTTTTGTGAAGATATCGGCTAGTTGATTTTTTGTGCTCACATGAAACAATTCGATATCTCCTTTGGCTTCATGGTCTCTCAAGAAATGATGTCTAATGTCAATGTGTTTGGTTCTAGAGTGTTGCATTGGATTGTTTGCAAGTTTTATGGCACTCTCATTGTCACACAATAGTGGAATCTTGTTAAACTCACAACCAAAATCTCTAAGGGTTTGCTTCATCCATAACAACTGTGCACAACATGCCCCAGCTGCTATGTACTCAGCTTCTGCAGTGGAAAGTGCAACACAATTTTGTTTCTTGGAACTCCATGACACTAAGGATCGCCCAAGGAATTTGCAAGTCCCAGTAGTACTTTTTTGATCTACTTTGCAACCGGCATAATCTGAGTCAGAGTAGCCAAGTAAATCAAAAAGGGAGCCTTTATGTAACACCCCTGGTGTTACTGTAACTAAAAACTGAGCATAGCATCATAAGCATTGGCATTGCATATGTTTGACACACCTAGAGTGCATTCACTAGGTAAAAATTTCAAACAAGTTGTATTGTTTTAATGTTTTGCAAATAGAACCCTGGATAGGGGACTTAACCCTAAATGAGGATTAAAGGGGTAAAACTTAACCCAAGTTGAGAAAACCTAAAGGCTTTAGGGAAATAGTCATAAAATGTCCCCAAAAATAAAGTTGAATCACATTTATACCCTTGGGATGCCAAAAACCCTAATTGGAACCCTGGAAAACCCTAAAACCAAACCCTAGGGGCTTAGGTGCAAAATTAGTCCACTTTTGGACTAAAGTGCAAAAACCAAGTTAAATAAGTATCCTAAGTCATTTGGGTCACAAATATGTGAATTTGCAAGTGAAACCTAAGTTTTGGGCTTATTTGCAAAACTCACCTTTTAAGTCCTTAATAGTCTAAGTCTGATTTCAGTGTTGAGGGCTCAACTTTGGAACCTTGTAACTTTTAAAATATAGGATCTTTGCCCTAAGTCACCACATCAAAATTATAGCCTAATCATGGGAGAACAACTTTGCTTAAGGGTGTGAGTATAGTTGTTAAGAAAAAGCTAGAGATAATTGAGCCTGAAGTTGGACTATCAAACTGCTTGAAGTCTGAAATTCAGATTAACAGTGGGATAACATGAACTTAGGGCTTAATTTTAAGCATGATCCAGTGACTGTTTGTGAGTGCACCTTGTAGCAAAGTTATAGTTGGATGATAGCCCTACAACTTTGGTGCAGATAGATGACAAAGTTGTAATGCAAAAATTGGAGAAAAATGGCTCTGAAGATGATCTGTCAGGCGACTGAATCAGGTGTTCACCATGGTACAGTGTACAACTGAAACAGATCAGATCGCCAGCAAACCCACCGCCGACAACCGATTCCGCCGTGATTCGTGCCGTTGCCGGCCCGACTTGTGCTCGGGATGGGCAGATAAGGACACACGGTAAAAGATTCTCGCTGACGGTGAGCTGGAGATCACTCCGGTGACTCCCCGTGGCTCTCTCTTCCTCTTTGCAGCTGAGCCGATAAACTCGTCGGTGAACGCCGCCTCCCAGCTGTGCGCCGCGTGGCTTAGCTTTTCTACCGCGCCGTCATGACTCCCTTGGGCCATCCCATCGTCGCCGGGGAGGTTGCCACGCCGTTAGCCACGAATTCACGTGCGCCAGTGCTTTCTTCCACCTCCGACTGCCGCGCGTCGTCGCTGTAATACTCAAAAGTGAAATAAAGGGATTGATATAATCTCAATAGTTTGTGGCCTCTACTATTCATCACATGTGATCAACACTAGTTAAAAATTTGATAATGTGAACAAAGAAACACATAAATAACCTGTGCATCATGCTGGATCTTATTTTGTGTGCATTTTATGTGACAATATAAAAATAACATAATGAGGAATATAGTAAAAAGTCTAAAGTGGAATTTAAAACTTAAAAGAGATTCCAAAATTTAGAAAAGAGAAGCAAACAAATATCATGTGAAATAAAAAAATATAAATAATATATAAATATATTCCCAAATTAGAACTGGTCATGACATAATATAATCTGTGGATAAGATTTGCCACAAAACATTTGAATTTGAATTTGGAGCTGATTTGAATGGGAAATGGAAGGAAAATAAAAATAAAAAATAAAAAAGAACAAGTGTTGTTGCGCCTGGGCCTTACTACCTCAATTCAGCCCACCAGGAACCCCCCCACGCGCTCGGCCCATTCCTTGGCTTTGCCTCCGCGCGGCCACACCGACAGCGCGGGCCCATGTACAGGCTCTTCCACCGCGCTCGTCTCCCCTTCCCTTTCCCTGGCTCGTGGACCCACCGTGCAGCACCACGCTCTCGCCCCGCGGGTGACTTCCACCTGGGACCCATCTGTCAGAACCATCAACTACCTCCGATCGTGGCGCGGCTCATGCGGACCTGCTCGGACCCGTGAAAAGCGCCGCTGACCGGAACAAATCGGGGGTTAAAACCCCAATCGACCTCCGCCCCATCCGCGCATTACCCAGTCCAAGGGCTGTGTGAACAAGAGCTCCACATCGGGATAAATTGCGCCGCAAGGAAAGCACCATCGCGTCACACCTCGGCCACCGTCAACTGTTGCGGTGGGTCGTCGGTGTGGTACTGCAAGAGTCCGCCATAATGGCGAGAGAGTTCCAGAACCTCGCCTTGACGAATCCTTGACCGGAGCGCGCCCAATTTGCCGCCACCGTCGAACTTCCGCCCATCGCCGTGGCCACGCTCCTGTGCCTCATTCCGTCGGTAAGAAACCCATCCAATCGACTCGCCTCGTCCTCCTCGTCGCGTAGTAGCAATCAATTTTAGTGTTGGGGCGCTTGGGCGGAGAATCGTGCGCACGCCGACGAACTCCCACCGTGGCTCTGGGGTGAGCCGCCGTGACCTGTGCTGGGCGAGGGAGAAAGCTGGTGACCGTGGATCTCGGAATGGACGGTTAGGATGGTTGTGTGCCGTTGATATTCTGTTGGACGATGTAGATTAGATGGTAGGATAGCCCTTGGATCGTGATCGCAAGGCCAGTATTAGATCAGGCATTATAGGAATCTCGACCATCAGATCTCGGGTGTAGGGACCAGATTAAAATAGAATGTTGACTGTAGGACGAAACCTAGATAGAACTGGACAACCATTATCTACTTACCCTTGATACTCTGATTCTTTCTAAACTTCTCTTAATCTTTTCTCATCTATTTCCGCTTTACTCTGATTACTCTTACCTTTCTGCTTCCAAAGAAAAATGTGGATTTCACACTTTGAAATCCTGTGCCTAAAGTGATTTTAGGAATAGGAGAACTAATCTTAGGAACAAAAACAAAACTATTTTTGTAGGTATCTATACACTTGAATGTTTGTTCTTATGATACTTGTCTGATTTGGATCTTTGATTGAGTGTGATGAGTTGTGGAGTAATGTCCACAATTACATCTGCATATACATAATGCTTATAAAACTAACTATACAAACTAGATTATCCCTCATTAAAGTATCTAGCCTAACAATATCCATCTCATCTAAAAAGATTCTATTCTACACTCATAGATCCATCTCATCCCAAAAGATCCTAACTTATCCTAATTAAAATGTATCTAGCTTAATAGATCCATCTTATCTTAAAAGATACTCTATTACCTTAGTAGATTCATCTTATCTTGAAAAGATTTTATTTTATTCTAATAGATCTAACTGACCTCAAAAGATTGTACCTTATCCTTATGGATTCATCTTACCCTAATAAGCATATTTATCCCGCACTAGTGTAACAACCATGATCTAATCCAATGTAATTAGATATTATCTAGTCTAATCTAATTATACCAATCTAATCTAGATCCCATCTAATCTAATATGATCCAATCTAAAGTGAGTCATCTAACATGTTAGTTAATCTTGGTGAAATAGATTAAACTCTACTTCTATAGTCATGTTTTAACCTAAAATTGGTGCCCTGCACTAACTTGGTCATATACAACCAACCTGACCTACATGTTGGGTTGCATAACCTGCCTAACCCGACCTAGAAGCAAAACAACAAGACAAATTCTGTTTAAACTTATTTAACTCATAACCACCGACTAACCTATTTTGTTTACCTACGAAACTGCCTTAACCACATATCTCTGATTCAGATAACATCAAGAACGAAGACCAAAGAGGATCAACGTCATCAAGAAAGGATAAGCACCAACTCAAGTCTTCAAAGATCAAGTTGAATCGCTAGCGGAATCAAGATCCACGGTTCTGGATGAAGTCTTTCCTTATTATACTCTGCCTTGCCACAACCTACACTTGTCATAACCGTACCTCATCTGATATAATAAATGTCTAGACATACATATACATATAGAAAAACTTAAAACAAAACTTTGATTCCCAAAACCAAATGAGAAACTAAAATTCTAGACCAAACTTATTGTATCCTCCTTCTTACTAATCTCGAGGACGAGATTATTTTTAAGGGGGCTAGGATTTGTAATACTCAAAAGTGAAATAAAGGGATTGATATAATCTCAATAGTTTGTGGCCTCTACTATTCATCACATGTGATCAACACTAGTTAAAAATTTGATAATGTGAACAAAGAAACACATAAATAACCTGTGCATCATGCTGGATCTTATTTTGTGTGCATTTTATGTGACAATATAAAAATAACATAATGAGGAATATAGTAAAAAGTCTAAAGTGGAATTTAAAACTTAAAAGAGATTCCAAAATTTAGAAAAGAGAAGCAAACAAATATCATGTGAAATAAAAAAATATAAATAATATATAAATATATTCCCAAATTAGAACTGGTCATGACATAATATAATATGTGGATAAGATTTGCCACAAAACATTTGAATTTGAATTTGGAGCTGATTTGAATGGGAAATGGAAGGAAAATAAAAATAGAAAATAAAAAAAGAACAAGTGATGTTGTGCATGGGCTTACTACCTCAATTCAGCCCACCAGGAACCCCCCCCCCCACGCGCTCGGCCCATTCCTTGGCTTTGCCTCCGCGCGGCCGCACCGACAGCGCGGGCCCACGTACAGGCTCTTCCACCGCGCTCGTCTCCCCTTCCCTTTCCCTGGCTCGTGGATCCACCGTGCAGCACCACGCTCTCGCCCCTCAAGTGACTTCCACCTGGGACCCGTCTGTCAGAACCATCAACTACCTCCGATCGTGGCGCGGCTCATGCGGACCCGCTCGGACCCGTGAAAAGCGCCGCTGACCGGAACAAACCGGGGGTTAAAACCCCAATCGACCTCCGCCCCATCCGCGCATTACCCAGTCCAAGGGCTGTGTGAACAAGAGCTCCACATCGGGATAAATTGCGCCGCCAGGAAAGCACCATCGCGTCACACCTTGGCCACCGTCAACTGTTGCGGTGGGTCGTCGGTGTGGTACTGCAAGAGTCCGCCATAGCTCGCCAGAGAGTTCCAGAACCTCGCCTTGACGAATCCTTGACCGGAGCGCGCCCAATTTGCCGCCACCGTCGAACTTCCGCCCATCGCCGTGGCCACGCAACTGTGCCTCATTCCGTCGGTAAGAAACCCATCCAATCGACTCGCCTCATCCTCCTCGTCGCGTAGTAGCAATCAATTTTAGTGTTGGGGACGCTTGGGCGGAGAATCGTGCGCACGCCGACGAACTCCCACCGTGGCTCTGGGGTGAGCCGCCGTGACCTGTGCTAGGCGAGGGAGAAAGCTGGTGACCGTGGATCTCGGAATGGACGGTTAGGATGGCTGTGTGCCGTTGATATTCTGTTGGACGATGTAGATTAGATGGTAGGATAGCCCTTGGATCGTGATCGCAAGGCCAGTATTAGATCAGGCATTATAGGAATCTCGACCATCGGATCTCGGGTGTAGAGACCAGATTAGAATAGAGCATACCCTTTCGCGAATCTAATCTAGGCCGCCGGATGGCGATCGGGCGGCTATCATGTGAGGATACCCCTTCGCCTTGGCATTTATTCTAAAGACCCCCTCGGCTTTTCTCAAATCAACCCGCCACCCGAGTCAGTGTTAAGATCATTACAAGAAGACCTCGAATTTACAAACTAAACCCTGAACTCCTGTTAAATTTGCCTGCAGTACACTTATTCGCTGGAATTAATAAAATAGACCTAGAAAATGATTTCTTGTGTAAAGGAAATACTAAATGCTTACAAAATTCATAACTTCTACGTTTTAACTCCGATTTGACCCGTTCAAGTTGCGTTAGCTATGTAATAGAATTATCTACACCTTGGTAACCTTATTTTATCATGAAACATGTTTGTAAATAATTTGTTTACCCTATGCTCATTGGGTTAACTTACTTAATTTAAAAAATTAAAGTAGTATTTTCACTTCCTAGTTGTAATTTGACTAAAATACGTTCTCTAATCAAGTTATAACTTGGATTAAAATTAAATTAATGATTTCTTAGAAATATCTTTCTCACATGATTTATAATAATCAACCTAGAACCTAGTTTTCCTATTTAATCACATAAATCTTCGGAAAATCGTAACTCGATAACCGTAACTCCGAATTTAATGATTCTCGTTCCTACGATCTCGTAGCAGCGCGTAGAATATTAGTACGCGATTTATTCTTATGTTTGGTGTGATGTTAATTTTGCCTATACATGTTTGTCTGTATTGCTACGTTTAGCAGTGAGGACACGTGACATCTGAAGAGCAAGATGGTACCTGGAATCTCAAGTCCCAGGCAAGTTGTGCCCTTGACCACTTTTTACCCAATAATGTTCTTTAATATCATTTATTCATGCATAGGTTAATTTTGATGGGACCCAATAGGTTACCCTAGATTGTTTATCTCATTACCTTGTTTACCCCTGAATCACTTGGGTAGTTTGCTATTGCTTTACATGGATTTGGGATAATTATTTATCATATCTATGTTCCAGTTATTTTGTTATTCTATTTATGTTCATGTCAAGATCATTAATGTTAATTGGAACATAGAGCTTAACTTGAGAAACACGTGCCACCACAAGGGTTTATGGACGCCCTTGGCTGATTAATTAGGAAAGCTAGTGGAGGACTACCTTACCCGAAAGGGGCAAGGGCAGTAGGGGAGTGGTCAGTGTAGGGAGGTCCTTGGTTGATTTTGCTGCGATGGCGGTCAGGCAAGAACCCTGCATTGGAGCTTCCTATAAACTGTAGCGGGTTTTCTGAAGCTAGTGGAACTTTGTAAAGGCCTCGTAGTGTTACCCTGCCTCGCCTCCTCGGTAGAGGTGTATGGGGAGTCGCGATCCCTTGGCAGATGGGTAACATGACTTGTGGGTAAAGTGTACCACCTCTGCAGAGTGTAAAACTGGTATACTAGCCGAGCTCACGGTCATGAGCAGCTCAGGACTCTCTGATGATTAATTTATGGAACTAAATTCAATTTGTCATATGCATTGCATCGCAGGTGATGTTGTTACTTTGGTTCTACTACTTAATTGGGTTGGTATTTACTTATACTTAGTAACTGCTAATAAAATTTTGACCAACTTTAAAAGCAATGCTCAGCTCTAACCATCCTCTTTGGTAAGCCTTACACTTCACGTGATCTCCCACCTTTGGCGAGTTCATGCACATTATTCCCCACAACTTGTTGAGCGATGAACGTATGTGAGCTCACTCTTGCTGTCTCACATCCCCCCACAGGTCAAGAACAGGTACCGCAGGATGAGGCGCATGGAGGATGCTGCGACGAGTTCGTGAGTGATCTAGGCCGTCGTCTCCCAGTCAACTTTGGGTTGCTGGACCGTTGTCTCCTTATAATGTAATTATTTATTTATTTTGTATAGAACTCCTGTTATGTAGTAAAGATGTGACATTCGATCCTGTGCCATGATTCATCATATGTGTGAGACTTGGTCCCAGCACACCTGGTGATTATGTTCGCGCCCGGGCTTTGGACCCCTAAAATCCGAGTGTGACAGTCGCCCAAATCCCCGGCCACCGCTCGTGGGCTCTATAAATTGACCGTGCCCCCAGCTCTGCCATGTACCCAAGCAGCTACCGCACCCACCGGCATCCCAAATCCCCCACTAGCGAGCTCGAATTTAAGATTTCCCCCAATTCAAGCTTCCGCCACCATGAAACGAGCTTCACCGTCGCCAGCCCTTTTCCGGTCAGTCCCCATCCCCTGCTTCCTCGTTTAAGCTTTCTCACATGCCTACGATGCTTGCTGAACCACCAATTTGAACTGCGGGCTCACCAATCACTGGGAACACGATTAACTGTCCGCCACCCATTCGGTTCACGCGGACAGAGCTTGCTAGCTCACCATTTGTGCAATTAGGTTAGGGGAAACACTCGAGGTAGGTCCGATGTGATGTCCGCCGCTCAGGAGCGCCGGTCGTCGCCTTAATCGGCCAGTGCAGATGCTCGCCGGAGCTCTGCCGTGCGGAGCGCCGTCGTGGACCTCGGTCTGCGAAGGAATAGAAGCTTAAGGGCTTATCTGCAAACTGTCAGTGATACATAGAAACAGTGAAAGAACTCGTTCGCTGTTAGACAAAAACGCACGGGCCATTCTGCAAAACCGCCAGCGCGGACGCGGGCGCGCGCACGCTTCTGCGTGGACTTGGGCCGCTTAGGCCAGTTTGGGCCCAACACTGTTGAGTATTTTTCTTTTTCTTTTTCAGAAGAACTTGGGAAATTTGTTATAAAATGTAGAAAAATCCTAAAATTGTGAAACCAATTTTCCTAGGTTCATTATTTTCACTAGAATTTAATAAAAATAGTTTTGTGATTTTTAGAGGAAATAAGGAATTTTAGGGCATTTAAAATAGCTTAAAGAAATAATTTTGGATTTTTAAAGATAAATGGTAATCCCAAAAATGTTCAAAATTTTTATATGAACTCCCCACATTATTTAGAAGCCTTGGGTAGAGTTTGAATTGATCTGGACCATGTTTGATAACTAGAACCCAAAACCCCCTGCCCTTTGAGCTCCTTTACCGACTCCGGAAACCCTAAGTTCTCGGAGTTCCGTGAAGGAAAGTTATATTCAAGACTTAGATAATAAATCTTTATTATCTTCGCACTCTCATGCACATTACATGGCATTCATTCTTATATATGTATATATATGGTTATGTTAGAACGTGAAGAAGAAGTGGAAGTCACTGAAGAAAGGACACCACCACCCTCGGATTCTCAGGCAGGCAACTGCTTCTACTTTGATATTTGTGGATCCGAGCCAGACTCACCTGTGAACGAAGGCAAGCCCCGGTGCATTTGCCACCTCCCTTGATGTTTTTAAAATCTTTCTCACTTGCTTGCTGCATTAGGTGATAGGAGTTGATTGGTTAAACAATTCCTGCATTACCTTCCTTGAACTTGATTCCCTTCCTTGAAACCCTGCTTTTACAAAAAGGTTTTATTATGCTTAGTATTGCTCTAGAGAAACAAAAGGATTTGTTTTACAAAAGATGTTTGGCAAAGTGGGAGGGTTGTTTTCAAAAATAAAACTTGATGGTGAATCCATCACGGCCGTGATGGATTCAACATCGGAAAAGATGTACCTCTGCCAGGTACCAAGTTTTTGGGTTGAAAAGATTAAGCTGAGACCGGGCGGGTGACTTGCACGAGAAGAGAGTCTCGGTGTAGTGTCTCCGTCTGAGTCGATTAAGGACCGTCTCGATGTTGGCTTGATGATCGAGGACCCTTTAACTGGTCACATGCCTCGTCATGGGTAAGCCTTGCCTCGGGCAGACTAAGGCCAAAATAAGATAACATGAAATGGGCGTGGAGAGGTGGCGAGAGTAGTGTGTACCCTCCGTGGCAAGAGGCTGGACGGTGGTGTATCTGTGCTCTCGGTTTGCGTGAACCTGATCTGGTCTTAAGAACCCCGGTGGCGGGTTGACATATGCAAGGGTTAAGTGCTACATATGTCGTGTGATTGGAGATCCTCAGCTGAGTATAATCGATTCGGATCGCCGTACCTTCGCGGTTATGAAGACTTGGTCACTGCCCTACACGTAGCATTCCACTAAAGATGATGGGTTTTTGTTAAGAAATTGGCTAGTGCAGGACCAGTGATTGAACTAGGGTAGAAAGAACTCTAGTTACAGGTAATTCTACTTAACTTGACAAATAAAATTGGATTTTAAGGATCCACTTTAGTAAGCATTTCTGCAAACAGAGTCTTTGATTATTGAAAAGCCTTACCTTGACTCCCATATAACCAGCATACCCTTGAGAGTCTTTTCTTTAGTCGGGTAAGACTTGCTGAGTAATTCCATACTCAGGGTTTATCCCTTCGTTGTTTTTAGGTGAGGAAGTAGCAGATTTATGTTGCTTCTGTACCAAGGTGGTTCCTAAGGAGGAGAAACAAGAGTGAAGATGCGGGAGGACTTGGTCCTCCATATAGAAAACTTTTGTTTAAAACTATCGGGAGGAGTTGGTGCCTCCCTTGCTATGTGTAATATTACTACTCGGCACTAGCTTATATTCCTGGTCTGTAATAAACAACTCAATCTTACTTTTTAAATAAATGTAAGTTATGTAATCGCTTCCGCATTTCTTTATCTCCGATGTTCTGTAATGTCTGCAAGACGGGTGAAACGTTCCTGGAAAGGTAAGGAAAGATACTGAACTTGTTAAGTAGTTCAGGGGCACCTACAGGGTTGTCTGAGGTCCGTTGGACAAGGACAACTATAGGTGGGCCTAATTACTTTGGAGGTTCCGTCACACTTTAGGATACCATAATCCTAGGTTTTGGGTGTGGACTAAGTATCTTAGGATTCTCTTAACGGCAACAAGATGGCAATCTTTAGGATTAGCTTGAAAGCGTGCACACATGCAAACACTTAACATGATGTCAGGTCTAGATGCACACAAGTAAAGCAATGACCCTATCATTGATCTATATAACTTTTGATCTACCGGTTTACCTTCTTCATTTAGGTCAAGATGTCCATTTGATGACATTGGAGTCTTGGCGTGCTTTGCCTTTTCCATGCCAAACTTCTTGAGCATATCTTGTGTATATTTGGTTTGGCATAGAAAGGTACCTTCCTTGAGTTGTTTGACTTGAAATCCCAGGAAGTATTTGAGCTCGCCCATCATAGACATCTCAAACCTGTTCGTCATTACTTTGCTAAACTCTTCACAAAATTTTTCATTAGTACTACCAAATATAATGTCATCGACATATATTTGGCACACAAATAATTCATTGTCAACTTTGCGAGTAAATAATGTAGAGTCAGCTTTTCCTATTGTAAATCCATTCTTAATTAAAAAATCTTTAAGACAATCATACCAAGCTCTAGGGGCTTGATTAAGCCCGTAGAGTGCCTTGTGAAGTAGATAGACGTGGTTTGGCTTCCTTGGATCTTCAAAGCCCGGTGGTTGCTCCACATAGACCCTCTCTTGTAGTGGTCCATTTAGAAATGCGCTCTTGACATCCATTTGATATAATTGAAATCATGGTTAGTAGCATAGGCAATTAATATTCTAATTGACTCTAACCTTGCTACCGGCGTATATGTTTCACCAAAATCAAGTCCTTCCACTTGAGTGTAGCCTTGGGCATCCAACCGTGCTTTATTTCTTGTAACAACGCCATGTTCATCTTGTTTGTTCCTAAAGACCCATTTTGTCCCAATCACATTTTGCTTGGGTCTTTGAACCAAGGACTAGACTTCATTCCGGGTGAAGTTGTTCAATTCCTCTTGCATGGCAATTATCCAATCCGGATCACCCAATGCTTCTTCAACCTTAAGTGGCTCAAGAGAGGAAACAAACGAGTAAAATTCACAAAAATTTGCTAAACGAGATCGAGTTGTTACCCCTCTCCTGATGCTACCCAGGATGTTGTCCACCGGATGATCTCTTTGAATGGTATGATGGACTCAGTGATGGGGCACTGATGGTTGTCTTTGGATTTGCTCCTCCTCATCATCCACTTAATCAAGAGGCACTTCACCATTACCACTTTCGTGTTCATCTTCTACCACGGTTGGCATCCTTTGGAGTTGATGATTTTCTTCAAGATTTGGATGACTTGAGGTTGATGGGTTTGCTTGGGTGGAGGATTTGTCACCCACCACCTTTGCACCCACATCAAAAACCTCATTGGTCATCCACAAAGTTCCTTCCTCATCATCCTTTTCTTGAGGTCTCACTTCACCTATTGCAAGTTTCTTTATGGCCTCACAAGGTGGTTCTTCATTTCCTGCAGTGCCATTAGAAACATGCCCTTGCGAGCCATTAGACTCATCAAATGTCATGTCTATCGCTATTTCAACAAGACCGGTGGTATTGTTGAAAACACGATATCCATGCGCATTTGATGCATAACCAAGCAAGAAACCCTCGTCCACTCTAGGAGCAAACTTTGAGTTCTTGACTTTCTTGTTAAGAATAAAGCATTTACAACCAAATACTCTAAAATAATCAACTTTAGGTTTGTTACCAGTGAGAAGCTTGTAGGCAGTCTTCTTGTAGATCTTGTGAAGATAAAGGCCGTTGATTGCATGACAGGCGGTGTTAACCGTCTCTGCCCAAAAGTTGTCAGGAGTCTTGTACTCATCCAACATGGTTCTAGCAGCTTCAATTAGAGTTCGATTCTTCCTTTCCACAACACCATTTTGTTGTGGAGTGTAGGGAACCGAGAACTCATGCTTGATTCCTTCTTCGCCTAAGAATTCTTCGACACCTGTGTTCTTGAATTCTGTCCCATTATCACTTCTCACTTTCTTGATCTTGAGCTCAAACTCATTTTGAGCTCTTCTCATGAATTTCTTCAAGGTCTCTTGGGTTTCACCTTTGTCACTCAAAAAGAAAACCCAGGTGAAGCAAGAAAAATCATCAACAATAACTAAGCCATACTTACTACCACCAATACTAATGTAGGCCACAGGTCCAAAGAGGTCCATGTGAAGAAGATCCAATGGCCTCTTTGTTGTGACCACATTCTTTGATTGATGTGGGACTCCATGTTGCTTTCCTGCTTGGCCTGCGCCACAAACCCTATCTTTCTCAAATACAACATTTGTTAGTCCAATGATGTGACTATCCTTTTGAAGTTTGGCCAAATTCCTCATACCGACATGAGCTAGCTAGCGATGCCATAGCCAACCCTTGTCGGACTTTGCCACTAAACAAGTCTCAGGCGTCACTTTGCTTGTTGTGAAATCAACAAGATAAAGTTTGCCTTTCAAGCGACCCGTAAAGGCAACTAAGGAATCCTCCCTTCTAAGGATCTTCACATCCACATCAGAAAATAAGCAATTATAACCCATACCACAAAGTTGTGAGACGGACATCAAATTGTAGCTTAAAGAATCTACCAATAAAACATTTGAGAGTGATTGTTGGTCAGAGATAGGAATTTTACCAATACCAATCAACTTACTCTTGCCACTATCTCCAAACATGATTTCTTGTGCTTCTTGAGTTAGTTGCAAGGAATGAAACATGTCTTCCTCCCCGGTCATGTGATTTGTACATCCACTATCAAGCACCCAACTTGACCCACCAGAGGAGTAGACCTGCAAAACAAATTTAGGCTATGCTTTTAGGTACCCAAATTGAATTGGGTCCTATAGTGTTAGTTATAGCCTTGTGTACCCACACACTTCTTTTCATGACTTTTCTTTTAGTGTAGGCACCCACATATTTAACAACCAATTTCCCTAAATCCCAAGTCAACATATAATCACAAAGATAAGAATGAGAAATGGGAGCATTAAATTTTTCTCCACTTGAGGATCCCACTTCCTTCATCTTACTCTTTGGGAACTCAGGTTTACCTTTACTTGAGTTGACTTGTCATTTGAGGAGTGAATCCTCCCCAAGGCATCATATAGGGTGGTTCCCTCTATGAACTTGGGGGATCTCCACCCCTTATGCACTATGCTAGGGTTTTCCTTGGATGAGTTGAACCCAAGCCCCTTTCTTCCATTGTTGGGCTTTAGGGACTTGTACTTGGATTCAATTTTCTTTAACCCATCATTGCTAGAGCATCTTTTCAATATCTCGTTGACCTTCACCTGTGGGCTTTTCTTCCTTGCGTGGTTAGTTAAACAACAAGAAGCATGGTATTTGGCACAATGTTTGCAAAAGGCATTATTTGAGGAGCTAGACTTAGATTCAATCAATAAAGATGAGGCATTGATGTTCTTGCAATTTTCAAGTTGCACTTTAAGTTCTTGATTTTGGACATTCAAGCTTAACATGCTTGATTCAAGTGCATCCTTTTCATTTGCAAGATTAGCTATAGAGGTTTTCATATTTGTTACTTCTTTTTCTTTATCCTCTATAGTTATCTTGACTAAGGATACTTCCTTAGTCAAGGCATCTAGCATTTCATATTTATTGAGTAGCAATTCTTGAAGCTCTAGGTTTCTCTCCTTTTAAAGGATGAGCAAGTCTTCTTGAGCATCAAGAGTTGCTTTTCTTTTATCTAGCTTCTCCATTAATTTGGTGATAACATTATATCCATTCAAGCCAAATTCTTTAATCATTATGTTTTTCATGGCAATTTGTTCATCATCATCATCATTTGGAAAATCATTACTAAATAAAGTTACCTTATCTCCTTTTGCCAAGAGGCAAGTTGGGGTGTAGGAGTCGTCTTGTAGGTTGGTGAAGAGTTGCGAGCTTGAAGTAGATAGGATGGCAACATTTACCACCACTTCCTCTTCTTCGGAGCTAGAACTCTCTTCATCAGAGTTCCATTCTTCACCAATATGGGCTTGACCATATTTCTTCTTCTTGAAATATCCCTTGTTCTTGCCTCCCTTTTTGAACTTGTCCTTCTTGTATTCCTTCTTAGCTTCTTGTTCCTTTTTGTTAGGACAATCCGCTATGAAATGACCGGTTTGGCCACATTCATAGCATGCCCTCTTCTTTCCTTTCCTTTGAAATTTGTCATTTTTCCTTACAAATTTCTTGAATGTTTTGATGAACATAGATGTGTCTTCATCACTTGAGCTATCTTCATCACTTGATGTCTCGACCACTTTCTTTGCCTTGTGGTCTTTGTTCTTCTTGGGGGTGTCTTGTTCATTTGAGATCAAGGCATGAGAGTCTCTTGCCTTGATTGGGGCTTCTTCGGATTCATGTTGTTGAATCTTTGCAAATAATTGAAGAGGTGTCATTTCCTCATAGTCATCACGATCCCTTATCATCCTTGCTAGACTCTTGTCCTTTTCTTTGTATGCTCTCATGAATAGTCTTGTGACCTTGGAGTCACTCCAATCTTCACTTCCAAGCACTCTTATTTTGTTGACTAACACCATCAACCGATCAAAGAGTGATTGAAGCGACTCACCCTTAGTCCAATCATATCTAGCAAGCTCACTCTCCAAAGCTTCAATTCTATGTCTCTTAGCTTTGAGATCTCCTTCATGTGAAATTTTAAGAATATTCCAAATGTCACGGGCATCTTCTCTTCCTTGAACTTTCCGGTATTCTTCCGGACAAAGACTTCCTTTAATTATGCTCACCACTTGAGCATTGCGGTGAACCTCTTGCATCATTTTCGGAGTCATCTCTTCTCCTTGGGCGGGCTTATACATACCTACATTGACAATCTCCCAAAGACTAGGATGTACACCGATTAAATGCGACTTCATCTTATCGGCCCACTCGTCATAGTTCAACTCACTAAGAGTTGGTAACTTTCCAAGTGGGGCGGAAGAGAAGTTGGGAATAAAATTTCTAGAATAATCAAATTGAACTTTACTAAATTTGTTACCTTTACTTTTGGTAGATGATCCTTCGGTGTTGACACTTACCTTGCTCATCACCTTCGACACCAAAAGTTCCACTAGGTCATCATTGTATTCAAATTTTCCCTTACATTTATCTTCTTCGGCCTTTCTTCTTGATTCTTCTTCTTCGGCCTTTTTCTTAGCATCTTCCTCTTTCATTTTGAGGAACATCTTCTCGGCAATCTTCATGGCGAGGTCGAGGACCTTGGGTCCACTTCCTCACCAGAAGATGTGACGGGGATTTCCTCGAGGAGAGGATCCACATGGTCCCGTTGAGTAGACATGATCGTTTCCTAACGCGGTTAAGTGTAAAACGAGGTACGAAGCTTTGATACCAATTGAAAGTAGCCTAGAGGGGGGGTGAATAGGCTACACCTGAAATTTTTCACTTAAAACTTCGAGATAGGTCAAATTAAAGTTGCACTGGTGCAAACCGGTTCAGTTGATTTTTGTTTACAACTGAACAAGTTTGAACCTGCTCAACTTAGATTAGATAATCTGTTAAAAAAATATGACGAAGTAGTGAAGAATTTTGCTAATGACTTGCCCTACACAAAATCTACTCGAATAGATAATATGAACCAACCAACAAATTTAAAGCGCTTAACAAGAACACACAAGAACACATAATATAACCCGAGGTTCGGCAACCACCACAAAGGTGTCCTACTCCTCGTTGAGGAGCCCACAAAGGGCCGGGTCTTTTCCAACCCTAATCCTCCACAAGCCGACCACAAAGGTCAAGGCAATCTCTTCTCAAATATGCTCAAGGAGCGGGTGATACAAACTTCTTAGGGTCGTCCACAAATTTGGAGACTCACAAGCAACCTCTAACCGTCAAGGAACATAAGGTTCCAAGAGTAACAAATCCGCACAAGGTTAAGTTTACAACGAGCTCAAGAACAAAGAGAATAGGAGAATCGAGATGAAATTAACAGCGTGTTAGATCGAGTTCACCTCACACCAAGGATCCTTCAAGCGATTGAAGGAGATGCAATTGTGGGTGTGAGAGGAGAAATGAATGCTCTTGTTGAGAGTTTGGTCAGCCAAGATTTCGTGGGAGAGGCAGAAGTAAATAAGAGAGAGAGTGTGGGGGGTATATAAAGGATCCCCCAAAAGCTGGCAGCAGTTGGGAGAAAAGAGCCGAAAACCGGTTGAACCGGTTTTCAGACCGGTTGAACCGGTTTCCACCAGGAAGATCCCGGTTCACTGACCTACTCAGCCAGAGACTCGACTGGATCCAAAACCAGTTGAGCCGGGAAAAATTCCGATTGAACCGGTTTCCCAAAAATATCTGCAACGACTTTTCTGACAGCTCTGACTGTCAGACAGGTCAGAGCAGGGATGGCAGAGGAACAGTCCAGAAATCGGTTGAACCGGTTTCAGGTCCGGTTGAACCGGTTTCAAAGGCTGAAAAGCAAGTTTTGAATATTTTGAAGTGAACAAAGGTGGAACTCTTGTGGGAAGTAAAAATGGTTTTTCTCAAAGGCATTCATGATCTGAAATGTGTTCTCTAAGATGATTTCGAAGGATTTTGAACTTAGCTCATTGCATAACTTACTTAACCATTGCGGATCCCTCTTAATTAAACGACGATTCCTATAACTCAAGAATTATAAAATGAACATTGTCGTTGTTTCCAAGCACTTAGAGCACGCCATATGATGTAGAATTTAAATCTGTTGTGCTTTACATTTTTATGCTCATAAGATCTGTGCTTCTCCTTCTATAGAATTACTGTGTACATGCTAGGAGCAAACTTGTTAGAATCTTTGTTTGTTTTGTCATTTAATCACCAAAACCCTCAATTAGGGTTGATTGCACTTACAACATTACTCGCTTCTTAATATTTAGGACAAGAATAAATATTTATTCAAGATTATTAATCTGAATGACCCATCTATGATATTTCATCAATCAACAAGCATAAAGCATCATGGATATCACAGCAGGGCATCGAATCCATACAAATAAACGAAAACCGCCATACGCAATACTTCGACTAAAATAAATAGTGAAATTGCGCACTCATACTAAATTCACTCAAAACTACGACATCGATAGTGGGTTCTAGCTCGAGTCTTTCCTGAGACTAATAGAATCGGACACTCGAGAAGAACACATCAGCTAGCCGTTAGAAACACTAAGCCTAGAACTGACGAATACTAGACGATGCGATTAATTCAACACATATCGCTCTTGCTAAAAATACGAGAATCAACGTAACCTACATAACTATCGATCAATTTATTAAAACAAAATAATAAAAGTAGAGAATCAGCTCACCATAATCAACTCGACTCAATATTTGCAAGAACGACGGCAGTCTCCTGTTGAAGTCTTTGACCGAACACTTGACGAGCGATGCACACGGGCCTCGCTTTCTTCATCCACACACACAAATTGCACCGACGAGCAGCAAGGTCAGAGAGACTCAGTGTTGGGGAAAAATACTAGGAATGACCAGTGATGGAGCTGGCAGATGACAATGGTGCTGCAGCGAAGCGAACAAGGTGAGACGACGACGTGGTCTGCCGTGAGGGAACGCCGACGCACAGCACGACGGATGGTGGGAGTCAATGGACGAGATACGAATACTGCGTGATATGCTTCAGGGACAAGTGCGCGCGACAGCGACCATAGCCGACGAGTCTAACGACACAGGGCCTAACGGCGAACGCGTCTGGCGTGCATACGTGAGCCGAGCCTTGAAGACAAAGGCAGGGTGACTCGGTGGCGCGGTTCGAGCTAGAAGACGCCGTGATGGCTAGGATGTAGAGGCGAGCGTGCCGGAAACTGCAGCCTGGGCGCGACGAAGGGAGCTCCGCATCCAGAGCGAGCTGGAGAAGGCAGCCATGGGTGGACGAGGCGGACATAGCTATGGAGATGAGCTTGAGGGCGCGACCATGGAAGAGCAGGGGATGGGCGATGTTGGGGGCCTTCTTCTCCGCCGAAGGTCCTCCGAGCAAAAACACCTTCGGCAGGACGATATGCAAGCAGGTACGACATGAAGATATATGTTGATGCTACAATTGAGAGAGCTTTGGCATGGTGGCACGCCTAAGACGAAGGATGGCACTAACTTAAAGAGGAAAAGACTACATAGTCCCTGATGATTTGTATTATGATTATAATTAGTTATCAGGGACACGAATGTAATTTTGTCCAAGCTACATCCTGTGCTGATAAATAGATGAACAGTATCCCTGTATTGTTCATGCTGACTGGTAATCACTCTCGCGTCACTCCTGCTCTTTACCTTCTGTCAAGTCGAAGGTACAAATGTAATTTAAATATCGCTGATGTTTGTTCATGTTTATATAATAAGAATATGAATAATCTAATGATTTGAAATGATTATTCATATTCCCTTCGCGTTTCATATGTCTCTGTTTACATTCTTGCTTATTGAAATGATAAAGGTACGTCCTTCATGACCTTCGTTCGAGGATCATTATATCCTAAGGGAGATAATGCTTCAAAGGACGAAGGTCTTTAACCATTAACACTTGTGTTGCCTTGTTCTTGATTCATAGCATTTGAGAACAAGTGACCAACATTGGCGCCCACCTCCGGTGAACTCACTTCCACTGTTGTGACGATGGCTTCGCACAACAACCAAGTTGTAGCACCTTCGGTCACGAAGTTGGTGCTCCCAATCACAGGTGGTTCAAGCTTAGAGCCAGCCAACAAGAAGCAGAAGAAGGAAGCACAAAGAAGAGTGCAGCATGTTGGGGTGCAAGGACCCTTCATCAGATCCAAGTGGTCTCACATCCCAATTACCTTCTCCCAGGAAGATCTTCAGCTTAAAGATTATCCTCACAATGATGCCATGGTTATATCTTATGTCATCAAGGGATTTCTAGTCCACAATGTTCTGGTTGACACAAGCAGTGCAGCGGACATCATCTTTGCAAAGGCTTTCAAACAGATGCAAGAGCCAGAAGACAAGATACATGATGCAACACACCCTCTTTGTGGCTTCGGAGGAAGACAGATTGTGGCACTTGGCAAAATAACAATGCCAGTTACCTTCAGTTACGTCCATAACACAAGAACTGAACAAGTTGTCTTTGACATTGTTGACATGGAGTACCCATACAACGCAATCATTGGTCGAGGGACGCTTAATGCCTTCGAAGCAATACTTCATCCAGCATACTTATGCATGAAGATACCTTCGGAACAAGGGCACATTGTTGTTCATGGGAGTCAAGAAGCTACCAGGAGGGCTGAAGGGAGTTGGACAAATTCAAAGGCTATCCATAACATAGATGAAGCTGAAGCTTGTCAGCAGTATAAACACAAAAGAGAGAAGGCTGCTTCGGCAGATCAACCGAAGCCTATGCTTCTGTGTGAAGACATAGCAGACCAAAAGGTACTGTTGGGATCTCAGTTATCTGGTGAACAAGAAAATACTCTGCTAAGGTTTTTGTTCAACAACAAAGATGTCTTCGCTTGGACAGCCAACGATCTCTGTGGTGTTAATAGCGATGTCATTGAGCATTCACTCAATGTGGATCCACCTTTCAGGCCAAGAAAGCAGAGACTTCGGAAAATGTCTGAGGATAAAGCCGAAGGTGCACGAAATGAAGTAAAGAGACTTCAGCAGAATGACTGCCAAGGTTCTTCACTCTCAAATAGGCAGGAATGTGCTAACTTATGTTGATGACATCATAGTAAAAAGCACAAAACAAGAAAATCATATTGCCGATTTGCAAGAGAAGTTTGCTAATTTCAGGCAAGCTGGTCTCAAGTTGAATCCAGAAAAGTGTGTTTTCGGAGTGAAGAAGGGCAAGTTTATTGGCTGTCTAGTATCAACAAAGGGTATCGAAGATAATCCAAGCAAGATCAAAGCTATCCTTCGGATGGAACCGCCAAATTCAAAGAAGGGGGCTCAACGGTTGGCAGGAAGGCTAGTATCGTTGAATAGATTTATATCAAGATCATCAGAGAGAAACTTACCATTCTTTGAAATACTGAAGTCAGCCGAAGTCTTTCAGTGGGGTCTGGCTTAACAGAAAGCCTTCGAAGAGTTAAAACAATATCTGATAGATTTGACAACTCTAACTCCACCTTCATCAGGAACTCTGTTACTCCTATATGTGGCTGCCTCCCATTCTGCAGTCAGTGCGGCACTTGTACAGGAGAAGCAAGATGGCCAAGTAAAAAAGACAAGCATTGGTATACTTCGTCTCCGAAGTACTCAGTTTATCAAAGAAAAATTACACAGAATTGGAGAAGGTATTGTATGCTGTGTTGATAGCCTCCAGGAAGCTTCAGCATTACTTTCAAGCATATCATATAATAGTGCCTTCATCACAACCTCTGAAGGATATAATGAGAAACAGAGAAGCTACAGGAAGGATTGGAAAATGGGCTGCGGAGCTTAATGAATTCACCATTGATTATATACACAGATCCTCAATTCAATCTCAGGCGTTAGCAGATTTCATTGCTGATTGGACGCCAGGGGCTCAGGGAGAAGAAGCAACAAAAGATGTCGAAGCCCGAACAGTATTCTGTGATGGCTCTTGGGGAAGCTTCAGCGTAGGAGCAGCTGCTGTTCTAGTAGCGCCCTCTAAAGTCAGGACATGTTATGCAGTAAAGTTGGACTTTAGTTGCACAAATAATATCGACGAGTACGAAGCTCTTCTTTTAGGGCTTCGGAAGCTAAAGGCAATGGGAATAAGAAGGGCAATCCTCAAAACTGATTCCCAAGTTATTTCTGGCCACGTGGACAAAAGCAGCAAGGCAAGGGACCCAAAGCTTGAAAAAATATTTGGATGCAGTCCGAAGATTGGAAGCTTCTTTTGAAGGATTTTCTATAAAAATATCCCAAGGGGGGAAATGAGCATGCGGATTTGTTAGCTAAGTCAGCGGCACAGGGGCTCCCTTTGCCTTCGGAAGTATTCTTTGAAACAATAAAAGCACCTTCAGTCGAACTTATGGAGAGAGCAGTGCTTACAATATCACCTATGCATAGTGAAGATTGGAGGACTAAAATTATATCTTTCCTCCAAGGCAACTGTCTTTCGGATGACGAAGTTCACAATAAAAGAATGGAAGCAAGAACAAGACCATATGTAATCATAGAAGGAGAGTTATATAAATACGGAATCTGCTCTCCATTACTCAAGTGATTGTCCAAAACCGAAGGTCAAGAATTGACGAAGGAAATACATGTAGGATTATGTGGGTCTCATATTAGGTCTAGGCCTTTGCTGGGGAAGGTTTTCAGACAAGGATTTTATTGGCCAAAGGCAGCTTTGGATGCAGCAGACTTGGTTCAAAAATGTGAAAATTGCCAAAGATGCGCAAGAGACCAGAAACAACCTTCGTCTTTAACCTAGCTAATACAGCCAACTTCGCCACTGCAAAGGTGGGGTCTGGATTTGTTAGGTCCACTTCCACTAGCACAAGAAAATTTGAAATATGTCGTCGTAGCAGTAGAATATTTTTCTAAGTGGATTGAAGCAAAGCCCTTAGCCACAATAACTTCGGCCACGGTACAGAAATTCTTTTGGCAAAATATTGTTTGTCGCTTCGGCGTGCCGAAGGCAATAACCGTTGACAATGGAACTCAATTTGATGCTGAAACGTTCAAAGATTTTTGTGACCGAGTTGGTACAAAAATTCATTTTGCATCAGTAAGGCATCCATAATCAAATGAGTTAGTAGAAAGAGCAAATTGAATTATAATGACAGGAAGAATGAAGTTAATATTCAATCAGCCTAGAGGAAAATGGCCAGATGAGTTGATCAAAGTGGTGTGGAGCCATAACACAACTATCTCAAGGTCAACAGGTTTTACACCTTTCAAGCTCATGTTCGGTGATGAAGCAATAACACCAGAAGAAGCAAAGACATGATCAATAAGAACCACAGCTTACGCGGAGGACGAAGTTGATTCTCAAATAATAAAAGACACTATAGAAGGGACCAGACTTCAGGCCATAGAACACATCAATAAGTATCAGGCCGAAACAATAAAATGGCGTGATAGGAAAGTTCGATTGAAAAATATCAAGCCAGGTCATTTGGTGCTTCGGAGAGTAGCCAACCCAGACACAGTAGGCAAGTTACAACTGAAATGGGAAGGACCTTTTCTGGTAGTATCTTCGTCAAGACCCGGTTCTTACAAATTGAAGGATATGGACGGCAACAACATACCCGGATCTTGGAATGCGGATGAGCTTCGGCAGTATTATGTGTAATTGATGTAATCTTTTCTATTTTTCCTATGGCACCCTTTTCCTTTCAGGAGGGGAGAAAGGTTTTTAATGGGGCCATAGTTTGTAATTTTTTATTCTTATTTAGCCCTATGCAATACAAGGGCCAAAATCCCCCAAACATGTAACATGTAATATCAAAACCTGCACCATCGAGTGCAAAAGAAAATAGGGAAAAGCTCAAAAGATGTCCCTAAGGGGATGCAGAGCTATAATCACCCCAAGGATGACGAAGCTGCAAATGTCGTTCCTAAGGGAGCGCAGCGTAAGTTCTGAAGCTGCAAAAGTCATTCCTAAGGGAGCGCGGCGTAAGTTCCGAAGCTCAAAGTCGTTCCTAAGGGGATGTAGAGCTTCAATGCCACCGAAATATAAGGTGAAGAAGCTCCAAAGTTGTTCCTAAGGGGATGCAGAGCTTAAATGCCACCGAAATAGAAGGTGAAGAAGCTCCAAAGTTGTTCCTAAGGGAATACAGAGCTTATAGACTCCAAAGTCATTCCTAAGGGGATGCAGAGTCTGGGTGTAGATTCGTGTGCGTTTGGGACATACATTTGCATATTACATGAAATCATTCATTGCATTCATACAGACATTCGTTAGACATTCGTAGGATCATCATAAAGCACGAACAGAAATACTCCGGCTTCGACGACAAAGTGCTTCGTTGAACACAAAGAAGCTTCATTTTAAACAAATACAGGCATTTTATGCAAGGAAATGCTTCGATGTATACAAAAGGAAGGGAAGGTGTTTTTCGCCTTCGGCTCAAAAGATACGAATTTCGTCCATAGCAAAGCAATTCGTACATGGATGGAAAGGTAAAAATATATTACAAGGTATGGACAAATATACACAGTATTGAGTTTAACTCTCAATTACAATTTCTTGCAAAAATAATGCAAATATTTCCTAAGCTCTATACAGGAAGGCTTAAAAGGAAGCTTCATCTCAGCAACCTTCGGAATGTTCTTTGGGTTATCAACCTTTGGCACCGCTATCGTGCAGACAAACAATGGTATAAGGTAAAAGTTATTATAAAAATCAAGGCAAGCAATAGGTATAAACTTTCGTACTGGTTTATGCAGACTTTGAGCTTCGTCTCCAGCTAACTCTCGTCCGCCCCTAGCCCAAATCTGAGTGAGGAATCTATTTTCGATACTTCGGGCTTCACTAGGAATATCAATCAAATCTGACGGCGACAGACTGAAGGTTGGCCTGTTTACTGTCTTTGCATGCGTGCATCCGGCCTTCAAGAATGCAGGAGCTGTGCTGCGAGAAGCTAGCAGAGCACAGAAGTCACCATGCCCAGCTATCACTTCATCGAGTTCATCAACTTCATTTTCAATATGTTTGAAGGTATTTGATATATCTTCAGTCGAAGGGGCAATATCTTCAGAACTGGCCCCAACCGAGCTGAAGACCCCTTTTAACCGTTGCACGCAGCGGCTGCCAAATTCCAAGCATGTATTTCAAAGGTCCTTCAGAGATTTCTACAGCTTTGTATTTTTATCAGCTTCGGCCTCATATTTTGCTTGCAGTTCCTTCTTCTCTTGTTCGAAGCTCTCTAATTTTCCTTTTAAGGTTGTTTGAGTTTGGAGAAGCTCCTCGCTTAAGCTAGCATTTTCAGCTTGAATCTCTGCAAGCGAACCTTCTATTGCTTGAAGCAGGAAGTCCTTCTTTGCAAGAGAAGCTTCATAATCTTTAATCTTAGTTTCCAAGCCCTCGATTATGATATCATTTTTCTTATCCTTGAGGTCTTGTTGCATCCTCAATGCTTTACTTAGCAGCATACTCTACGGAAATAGGCTGACTTCATAAAATTCTAATATCATAAAGATAACAAAAGTTTAGGCAAAAAGAATTTAACCTTGAAATTGGAGTAAAAGAGACTACCGACGATATGTTGCCGCCGGTAGCCGCTTATATCAGACTCAAGCTTCGGAAAACCGACACTCTTTGATAGAGTGCCAATTATTTTCGCCACGACATGATCGCGAATACATCCTAAGGCTTCTTCGTCAATTCCACCAAAAAGCATAGCTCCTGGCTGGTAGCCACAGGATATCCCATATTCCTGTAGCTCCTTCTTCTCAGCCTCGGACAGTTCTTAACCCACCAGGTTCCGAAGGTCAAAACCTTTTTCTTCTGAAGTAGCATCAGCAATCTTTTTTCCTTTGTCAGGCACTGCGGCCATGACCTTCTCTACAGCTGCAGATGTCTCTTCTGTAGCCATATCTGAAAGAAGTTTGTCAATTCCTGACAGTGTACTTCCAAGATTGGTAGCTTCGGCAGAGGTTTCAGCTTCGGCAGTGGCCTCGGCACTTGCAGCAGGCACTATTTTGGATGTCGAGGCCAGTGGTGGTGTCCGCTCAATAGCTTGCATAACATTAACGATTTTTCGTTTTTTTCTGACCTTCAGCCTTCTCCTTTGTAGTCAAAGGTTCATCCTTCTTCCATAAAAGTTTTGTCAGTTCTGGTCTCAGAGGACTTAGCAGCTGGATGGGCAAGGATTCGATCATTACCTTTAGAATTTCTGCTATTTCAGCAGCAGAGGGCGTTGGAGTTTCTTCTGTTGCCTCAGCTACCTTCGGCTCCTGTACCTCAGGCTTCCTCTTTTTTGATACTGTCGTCTTTGGCTCAGGAGCAGTTTTTGTCTTCTTTGAAGCCTTCTCATCCTCCTTAACCATTCTGGTAGCTTGTCTGTTTAGAATACTAACGATTCTCTTTCTTTTCACCCCTTCGGCACCTTTGTCAAGCTTCTCATAATCGGGGTATTCAAAATTCAAGGCGTCCATTACCCGGTTCAATCTTCGTTTTGGTCGGGTACCGAAGGCTGCGGTCATGAGCTGATCTTCCTTTTTGGTATAATTCCCAAGTATTTCATTGGACATGGTCTCAATCATGTCTAGCCATTCTTTGCAAGGCTTCTTGAATTGTTTTTCAAACTTAAAACGGTAAGCAAGTCGAAAAAGTTCATGCTTCTTCCACACTTTTTTCCTCTTCGGCATTCCCCAGCCACTTGACGTCGGATATGTCCTATTTGCCAAGTATTCTTGCACCAAGTCCCTAGTACTGATCTTCTCAGCTGCCACTCTAAATTCTACTTCAACCAGCTGACAGGGTGACCCCAGTTGCATATTGCACAAGGGCCTGGTCATTCCGAAGCTCAAAGTCAGCGGACTCATAACCATGGTCATCAGCTTCTCCCTCTTTTTCTCGCCAGCCTTCATATAGAACCACTCACTCTTCCAACCAATTGGCCACTTCGTGCGGTAGCTAAGAACTGGTGCCTTTGTATCCTTTCGATATGCAAAATTGTAACAGCCAAAATTTTTGTGAAGGCCATCTGCCCTGGCCTTCGTCTGATAATGCAGCTCGTGCACTCAGTAGAAAGCTTCGGCATCTGGACTCATACCCTGGCTTCGGAGGGCCCAAATATAGACGCTGAGTCTAACAATAGCGTTGGGAGTCAACTGATGAAGATATATCTCAAAGTTCTTTAAAACTACCCCTATCATTTCATTCAGGGGGGATCGCAACCTTGCTCTGAAGAAGCTCTTGAAAACAACAACTTCATCCTTCTACGGCTCTGGGATTACCTTTTCTCCGGCAAATCGAATAAGTTTGCTCTCATCCTCTCCAAAATACTCAAATTTCATCATCATAGGCATATCATCTTCTGCCACAGTAGATTTTTCAAAATCAAGATGACTATGCTTTGTTGGGATTAGAATGCTAGTCTTCTTCACTCTCATCAACATTTTCACCCTCAATCATAGTTTGTTCAGCTTCGGCATTTGAAGCACCTTCGTCAGCCTCAACCAGACATGATCATTTCATTACTTCTGAAATCGGCGATGTTTCGATGGCTTCGGTCTCGTCCCCCTCACAAGACACTATAGCAGTTGATCGCACTCTGGCCATTTCAATGATTTCACCGTTTGACGAAGCTAACCTTAAACGATGAAGCATTTGCTCGAGAGTGCAATGCAGAAAGCTTCGGCTATGGTCAAATTTTTTAACAGCACAACAGTGCAATGACAATGAATGTTGTGGTAACTCCTCACCAACCCGTCTGTTTATATAGTGTTGCAGGGGGAAGGTGAACCGCCAGGATGCTCGCACTCGCTGAACGGGGGACCGTCCGACGCCTAGAATATGAGCTCTGTAATCTATGCACATCCTCTTTGTACCATCCTTCTTCTCCACAAATAACACTAGAGCGGCCTAAGGCGAGGTGTTGGGTTTGATGTAACCCTTCTCCGACAACTCGTCTATCTACTTCTTGAGTTCCACCAACTCTGGCCTGGACACTCTATAGGCTCTCTTAGAAATAGGGGCGGTGCCAGGGATAAGCTCTATGGCAAATTCAACTTTTCTCTCAGGTGGCATTCCTGGTAACTCCTCGGGACACAAATCCGAAAATTCTGATAAACTACATTGATGGCTTCAAGTGGATTGACTGTCTCACTATGGGCAGTGATCTGGTGACAAATTCCTTTCCTTGGTTTAGATAAGACCAACTCCACCAACACTTCTTCTCCTGACAAGGACACTAACTTCGCAATCCTCTTATCACAGCTAAGGCCTGCTTGATATTTGGTCAACCAATTTATCCCTAGGATGACATCTATGGCTACATCCCAAGTACCCATTACTATCGGATCAGCGGGGTACTCTACCCCCTTATTTGAACTCTTGCACTGGGGCAAAACTTATCTGTTTGGGTCCTCCCACCAATTGAACTAACCCTCATAGGCGGGTACATGGGTGCTACTGGTATGTTGTGTGTTTCTACCCATGATGTAGTCATAAAAGAATGTGTGGCTCCAGTATCAAATAACACATTTGCTGAATGAGATTCAACTGAGACGTACCTAGTGCCACTCCTGGGGTCTCCTAAATTGTGTCGGCCTCCATGTGGTTCACCTTTCCATACTGGGCACGGGGCTGTCCATGGTTGTTTGCTCCTTGCTGAGATGCATTATGTCTTGCATGGGAATTGGGAGCTAACTACTGCTGGGCTGCTTTTTTGGGCAATGAGTCACCCAGTGGCCTTTTTCTCCATAGTGGAAACATCCACGGCCTCCCGCTTACGCTAGAGTTGCTTGGTTGCTCTGGTTGGTTGCTAGGGCAGGAAGGCGAGGTGCCTGGTTGCTCTACCTCTGGTACTTGTTTCCTCCTTGTTGGCTGTACTAGCGGTAATATTACTGATGCTGAGGAAACTGCCTCTAGTACTACTATTGATGTTGACGTTGATGCTGGTGCTAGTTCTAGTGTCCTTGAGACTAACCTTGCTTGAACTGCTGAGGTGGGTTGCATGAGAAATGGGGACAACTGCTGCTCCCAGCCTGCGGTCTACCAATCTTGCGCTTTTGGTCTTCCATCTCCCAGTGCTTCCCCTCAGTCATGATAACTCTATCGATCAGGTGCTGAAAGGTAGGGAAGGTGTAGTTCATCAACTGGTAGTGCGGGGGATCAACCAATCCTCTCAGGAATCGGTACTGCCTCTTGGCATCTGTGTTGACATCTTTAGGGGCGTAGCGAGACAGCTGCAGGAATCGATCTCGGTACTCGCTGATGGACATGGATCCCTGCTTCAGTGCCAGGAATTCCTCTTTCTTCACTATCATTAAGCCCTCTGGAACATGGTACCGGTGGAAATTTTCTCTGAATTCCTCCCAGGTGATGGCTTCAGGGTTGGCATGGGTGGCGAGGTAGGACTCCCACTAGGACTGTGCTGCTCCCCTTAGCAGACGGGGACCATACAGAACCTTCTCTCGATCATTGCATTGAGCAGTATGCAGCTCCCACTCTATTGTGCGTAGCCAGTCTTTAGCATCCATGGGGTCTGCAGAGTGGGCAAACATAGGGCGATGACCCCTCATGAACTCCACATGTTTGTCTCTGGGCATCTGCTGCATCTGCACTTGCGGTTGAGGCTGAGGTTGAGGCTGCTGCTGCACCTCTTGCATGGCTGTCAAGGTCTGACCAATCGCTTGAACTGCCTGAGTCTATAATAGAAACATCTCTATTGTCATCGGGGCTGGGGGTGGCAAATTGTAATACCCACTTTGTAAAATAAAATCTAAGAGTAAAAATTATATTCCTTCGCATATATGGGTGTCATCCCTATTTAGCATTTCATGTGGACATCTCACTTAAACAAATAAATAATTAACAAAAGACACCTAAATAACCTAAGTGCATCATGTTGGCTTTTACTTGTATGTGCATTTAATGATAATAATAATCATATCAATAGAAATACAATAGTGTCCAAATTGGGATTTAAAGACCTCATTTACAATTTAAAAAAAATGAAAATAACATAAAAGAACAAGGAAAAGAAAGAGATCACCTTGTAAAGAAAACTATATAAAAATAAATATAACTTTTCAAATTGGTACTCTTAATTTACAACTTTAGTCTGAGTACAAATTCACAACAAAAATTTGAATTCAAATAGAGATTTAAAAGTGAAAATAAAAGAAAAGAAAGGAAAAACAAAGAGAAAAGGAAAAGGGAAAACTCACCCCGGTGGGCCGATCGACTGAATCCGGCCCGACCTCACCCCCACGCGCTCAGCCCATTCCCGGACTTTCCACCCGCGCGGCCCAAACGCTAGAAGACCGCCGCGCCCCTGCGCTGACCGGCGGGGCCCATTTGGCGGCCGCTACTCTCACTCGAAGTCCCGCTCCGTTCACTGAACAAAGGGCCCGAGCTGTCAGTGGTCGCTTCAACAAACTTGCCGACAATGGCGGGTGGGTCCATCCTGGCAGTGTCCTGCCCACCTCTTCCCCCAAATTCGCACGGAGGCATGACCATGGTGCAAAATCTGGGCACCGTTGGAGCTCGGCCGCCCAATCGGGGCCTATAAGCCGATGACCGTACACCTCTCCCCTCCCCCACCACTTCATCGCGACGAATTTTGGTTGCCCTGGCGTGGGAGAAGTGTTGCGCCGCCGCGTAGAGAGATAGAGTGACCGTCACCCCTGCATCGCGAGTGTGGCCGCTAAAACCATCGATTACCAGCTCAGGTCCTTCGTGTGGGAACCGGTGTGGCGTCCGCGGCGAATCGGTCAAGGAATTATTGGTGTGGCGGCCGGAATTGGGTGTCGAAGCTTGTGTTCCGCCGCGCACCGTAGGGGAGACTCAGCGCTTCTTGGATTTCGGTAAGTTGTCTCTAGACGAAGTCCTACGATCAACCGCGTCGTGCTACCGTCTTTAGATTGTAATTAGAACGCTAGGGTTATGGGTTTGAGATTTCGGCCATGGCGCCGTCGTCGGGGTTTGTCATTCCCCTGTTGACGCGCGGTCGGCAGGGAGCCCGTGGGGAAGAAATGCAGGCGCCGTAGGATGCGATCGGACGGACCAGAACCGACCACAATTCTTTAAATTCGCGCCGTTGGATTCCGATCCGTGGGTCGCGGATGAATACCGGTTCGCGGACCCGGGATCTAATCTGCCCCTTTAATCTCAGATCGGACGGCCGATATCGCTTCTTACCCTTTCGGCCGGCCGATCTTGCAAATAAAACCCTCTGTGTTAGGAAAACTAACCCGCCGTCCATGTTCAATTATTCACTGAGTCTTAGAATACTTAGGTTTAGGCCCCTGACCTTTCTGGAAATTGAGGCCCAGTCCAGAATGGTATTTAACCCGAGAATTTAACTTATAAATTGATTTTTAATGTATAAATAATGTCTAGAACTTATAAAATTCATAGAAAATTCATTGTTAATTCAAATTAACCCATTCTAGTTTCTAAAATTTTGTAACATTATTATCTATCACATAGAGCCTCTGTTTTGTCATGAAAACAGTAATAAAAATAAATTCTCACTTAATTATATTTTAAGCACATAAAACCTTTGAAAATTCATATCTTAAAATATATAACTCCAAAAATTATGATTCCTGTTTCTAGGATTTTATTTTAATGTGTAAATTATTACTGTATATTTTGTTTATATGTTTGGTGTGATGTTAATTTTTGGTATACTATGTATGTATTGTGTTGATGCGAGTATACGAGCAAGACACTGTGGATCCTGGTGAGCAGCAGATAGAAGTAGCTGAGCAGGAGCTCATTGAAGGCAAGTTGTGCCCTTGACCACTTTTTACCCAATAATGTTATTTAATGTCACTTATTCATGCATAGGTCACCCTAGATTGTTTATCTCATTACCTTGTTTACCCCTGAATCACTTGGGTAGTTTGCTATTGCTTTACATGGTTTTGGGATAATCATTTATATCTATGTTCCAATTCTTTTATTATTTTATTTATGTTCATGTCAAGATCATTAATGTTAATTGGAACATAGAGCTTAACTTGAGTAACACGTGCCACCACAAGGGATTAATGGGACGCCCTTGGCTGACTAATTAGGAAAGCTAGTGGAAGACTACCTTACCCGAAAGGGGCAAGGACAGTAGGGGAGTTGCATGCAAGGAGGTTCTCGGGTTGATTTAGCTGCGATGGCGGTCAGACGGGGGATTCTTGCAACTGCTCTTCCCATAAACTGTAGCGGGTTTTCGGAAGCTAGTGGAACTTTGTAAAGGCCTTGTAGTGTTGCCCTGCCGCGCTTCCTAGGTAGAGGTGTATGGGAGTCGCGACCCCTTGGCAGATGGGTAACATGACTTGTGGGTAAAGGGTACAACCTCTGCAGAGTGTAAAACTGGTATACTAGCCGAGCTCACGGTCATGAGCAGCTCAGGACTCTCTGATGATTAAATTATGGAACTTAAATTCAATTTTGTCATTTGCATTGCATGGGTTTATTATTAATTTTGTTCAATTACTTTATTTATGGTTTGGTATTTACTTACACTTAGTAACTGCTAATAAAATTTTGACCAACTACTTAAAAGCAATGCTCAGCTTTAACCCCTGTCATTGATTAGCCTTACACATCACATGAACTCCCACCTTTGTGAGTTCATGTCCACTGGTTCCCCACAACTTGTTGAGCGATGATCATGTGTGAGCTCACCCTTGCTGTCTCACACCCCCCCCACAAGAGAAGAACAGGTGGTTCAGGAGGAGCCACAAAGCGAGGAGTTTGATCTGATCTAGGTGGCGTTTCTCAGTTGACATTGGCGCCAACGACGATCCTTAGTTCGTTTTACATTTACCTTTTAATTTGTAATAAGACTTCCGCTATGTAATAAATACTCTGATGTTTTGTGACATTTATCTCTATACACTCTGTTATTATATATGTTGTCTTCTTGGCGCATGTATGAGATGCACCTGACTTTGTTCCTTAAAGCCGGGTGTGACAGAAGTGGTATCAGAGGAAATGTTGACTGTAGGACGAAACCTAGATAGAAATGGACACAACTCTTCCCTACTTACCTTACTCTGATTCATTCCATACTTATCTCATCTTGATCCTATCTCACCTTTTGCTGTTCCACTCTGATTACTCTTATCCTTTCTATTCTAAGACATGATGGATTTCACACCTTGGAATCCTACAGCTATGATCTTTTCAAGAGATAGGGAACCTAAGACAAAATTAAAACTATTTTTCTCTATTTAAAAAAATGTTGTTTGATTATTCTGATGATAAATGCTTGATTTGCTTTTTTGATTGATTGAAACATTATAGTTGGGCATCTTAGCATGTACCACCATAAGGTAATGTATTAGCTTTAGTGGATAACACACTAATCTACTTAGCTAATAAATCCCCCACAGTAACATCCCTCGTAATTACTCGCCTTGTCTATAATCCCTTCTTTCTTACCCTGTGTTCCTAACTCAGATGGGCTTCCCCTATAGTGTTAGAAGAGCGCACTATAGACATGATCCTTGGTATGTCATGGTTAAGAAAGGCAAAGACAGTTTATACACTGTGCTAAAGGAACCATAGAACTCGCCAGTTCCAAAGGAGAAAGATTTGAAGTTGGAATTGCAGTAACTACCGCCACTAGACTAGCGGCATTCTTAGTAGATGGGAAGTTTGTTGGTGTCAACATCTGTGTGGTTAGAGATTTTCCGGATGTCTTCCCAGAAGAGTTACCAGGGATGCCACCAGATAGGGAAGTTGAGTTTGTCATTGATCCCTTACCTAGGCTGCCCCTACTTTCAAACGGCCATACAGGATGTCTGTAGAAGAGTTAAAAGAACTTAAGAAGTAGTTAACGGAGTTACAAGAGGCTGGGTACATTCGTTCGGATTCTTCACCTTGGGGAGCACCGGTTCTGTTTGTACAGAAGAAGGATGGATCACAACGGATGTGTGTGGATTATAGATCACTTAATGATGTTACTGTGAAGAACATGTATCTGTTACCCCGTATTGAGGATTTATTTGATCGATGAGAGGTGCTAGAGTATTCTCGAAGATTGATCTCCGATCAGGTTACCATCAGATGAGGATTAGACCATCGGATATTCCCAAGACAGCATTCTCGACTCGATATGGATTATATGAGTTCACTGTTATGTCATTTGGACTAACTAATGCACCAGCTTATTTTATGAACTTGATGAACAAGGTGTTTATGGAGTATTTGGACCGATTCGTCGTAGTATTCATCGACGATATTCTTATCTATTCCAAGAGTGATAGTGATCATGAGGAACATCTGAGATTGGTGCTACAGAAGCTAAGAGATAATCAACTCTATGCCAAGTTTAGCAAGTGCGAGTTTTGGATTGGTGAGGTGCCATTTCTTGGTCATATTATTTCTAATGGAGGAATTTTGGTGGATCCTGCTAAAGTTAAGGAGGTAATGGAGTGGAGAGTACCCACTACAGTTACTGAGATTCAGAGTTTCTTGGGACTTGCAGGATATTATCGGAGATTTATTGAAGGATTTTCTAAGATTGCTAAGCCCATGACTTCGCTTCTGGAGAAGGGAAGAGAATTTAAGTGGGATGAGAAGTGCCAAGATAGCTTTGATCAATTGAAGAAAAGATTGATGTCGCCACCAGTGTTGGTTATACCAGACTTTCAGAAACGATTTGATATCTATTGTGATGCATGTGGCCAAGGCTTAGGGTGTGTGCTCATGCAAGAAGGACATGTGATTGCCTATGCTTCTCGTCAGTTACGCAAACATGAATTGAACTACCCCACTCATGACTTGGAATTGGCAGTCGTTGTGCATGCACTTAAGATTTGGAGACATTATATCATGGGGACCAAGTGCCAAGTGTACACGGATCATAAGAGTCTAAAGAATATATTCACTCAGAAGGATCTCAACCTTAGGCAACGCCGTTGGTTGGAGCTTATTAAGGACTATGATTTGGAGATTCACTATCACCCGGGCAAGGCAAATTTGGTTGCAGATGCCTTGAGTCAAAAGGAGCATGTTCATTCAGCTATTGTTGCCCAGCTACCCGATGAGATTGTTGAGGATTTCAGGAGACTTAACCTGGGGATAGTTGCTCACACTGAAGGAGTTACTATTGATGTGGAACCTACCTTGGAGCAAGAGATCCGCAAAGGCCAAATTGGTGATGCAAAAATACAAGAGATTAAGGATCTGATTACTGAAGGTCGAGTTCCGGAATTTACGGAAGATGAGCAAGGCACCGTATGGTTCAAGGACAGGATGTGTGTTCCTGATATTGAAAGCCTTTGAGAGACTATTTTAAAGGAGGCCCATGATTCGGATTATTCTATTCATCCTGGTAGTACTAAGATGTATTAGGATTTGAAGCGGAAATATTGGTGGTATGGATTGAAGAGAGATGTGGTTGCACATGTGGCGATGTGCGATGTATGCCAAAGAGTTAAGGCTGAACACCAGAGGCCAGCTGGACTACTTCACCCACTGAAGATTCTTGAGTGGAAGTGGGAAGAGATTGGTATGGATTTCATTACAGGATTGCCTCGCACCCAGAAAGGATATGATGCTATATGGGTGATTGTGGATAGATTGACTAAAGTGGCTCACTTTCATTCCTGTAAAGACTACTTATAAAGGTTCTCAACTGGCAGAGTTATATATGGCTCGAATTGTGTGTTTACATGGAGTACCAAAGAAGATCGTGTCTGATCGAGGTTCACAGTTTACCTCACGATTTTGGAGAAGCTTTCATGAGAACATGAATACCAAGTTGAATTTTAGTACAGCCTATCACCCCCAGACTGATGGACAGACTGAACGGACTAATCAAGTACTGGAGGATATGTTGAGAGCTTGTGCCCTTCAACATGGAGGAAGTTGGGATAAGAGTCTACCTTATGCTGAGTTCTCATATAATAATAGCTATCAAGCCAGTCTGAAAATGTCACCTTTTGAAGCTTTATATGGGAGGAAGTGCAGGACTCCTTTGTATTGGGACCAGACTGGAGAAAGACAGTTCTTTGGGCCTAAAGTGATTCAAGAAGCAGAAGAACAAGTTCGTCTAATTCGAGAGAATTTGAGGATAGCTCAAACCAGGCAAAAGAGCTATGCTGATAATAGAAGAAGACAACTGGAATTTGAGGAAGGAGATTATGTGTACCTCAAGGTGTCACCACTTCATGGAATGAAGAGATTCAAAGTTAAGGGCAAATTGTCCCCTCGCTATATTGGACCATTCTTGATCTTTAGGCGAGTTGGGGAGATGGCATACCAACTCGAGTTACCTGACAGTCTATTGGATGTGCATAATGTGTTCCACGTGTCTCAGCTCAAGAAGTGTCTCCGTGTTCCTGAGGAACAGTTACCGATGGAAGAGCTCAGTGTTCAGGGTGATTTGACTTACACGGAGTACCCGATCAAGATTTTGGATACTTTGACTCGAGTTACAAGAAATAAGGTGATAAAGATGTGTAAAGTGCAATGGAGTCACCATGGCGAAGATGAAGCAATGTGGGAAAGAGAAGAAGAGCTTTGTATAGACTTTCCCCATCTTTTCCCTCGTTCCTCCTAAATCTCGAGGACGAGATTATTTTTAAGGGGGTAGGATTTGTAATACCCACTTTGTAAAATAAAATCTAAGAGTAAAAATTATATTCCTTCGCATATATGGGTGTCATCCCTATTTAGCATTTCATGTGGACATCTCACTTAAACAAATAAATAATTAACAAAAGACACCTAAATAACCTAAGTGCATCATGTTGGCTTTTACTTGTATGTGCATTTAATGATAATAATAATCATATCAATAGAAATACAATAGTGTCCAAATTGGGATTTAAAGACCTCATTTACAATTTTAAAAAAATGGAAATAACATAAAAGAACAAGGAAAAGAAACAGATCACCTTGTAAAGAAAACTATATAAAAATAAATATAACTTTTCAAATTGGTACTCTTAATTTACAACTTTAGTCTGAGTACAAATTCACAACAAAAATTTGAATTCAAATAGAGATTTAAAAGTGAAAAGAAAAGAAAAGAAAGGAAAAACAAAGAGAAAAGGAAAAGGGAAAACTCACCCCGGTGGGCCGATCGACCGAATCCGGCCCGACCTCACCCCCACGCGCTCAGCCCATTCCCGGACTTTCCACCCGCGTGGCCCAAACGCTAGAAGACCGCCGCGCCCCTGCGCTGACCGGCGGGGCCCATTTGGCGACCGCTACTCTCACTCGAAGTCCCGCTCCGTTCACTGAACAAAGGGCCCGAGCTGTCAGTGGTCGCTTCAACAAACTTGCCGACAATGGCGGGTGGGTCCATCCTGGCAGTGTCCTGCCCACCTCCTCCCCCAAATTCGCACGGAGGCACGACCATGGCGCAAAATCCGGGCACCGTTGGAGCTCGGCCGCCCAATCGGGGCCTATAAGCCGATGACCGTACACCTCTCCCCTCCCCCACCACTTCATCGCGACGAATTTTGGTTGCCCTGGCGTGGGAGAAGTGTTGCGCCGCCGCGCAGAGAGATAGAGTGACCGTCACCCCTGCATCGCGAGTGTGGCCGCTAAAACCATCGATTACCAGCTCAGGTCCTTCGTGTGGGAACCGGTGTGGCGTCCGCGGCGAATCGGTCAAGGAATTATTGGTGTGGCGGCCGAAATTGGGTGTCGAAGCTTGTGTTCCGCCGCGCACTGTGGGGGAGACTCAGCGCTTCTTGGATTTCGGTAAGTTGTCTCTAGACGAAGTCCTACGATCAACCGCGTCGTGCTACTGTCTTTAGGTTGTAATTAGAACGCTAGGGTTATGGGTTTGAGATTCCGGCCATGGCGCCGTCGTCGGGGTTTGTCATTCCCCTGTTGACGCGCGGTCGGCAGGGAGCCCGTGGGGAAGAAATGCAGGCGCCGTAGGATGCGATCGGACGGACCAGAACCGACCACAATTCTTTAAATTCGCGCCGTTGGATTCCGATCCGTGGGTCGCGGATGAATACCGGTTCGCGGACCCGGGATCTAATCTGCCCCTTTAATCTCAGATCGGACGGCCGATATCGCTTCTTACCCTTTCGGTCGGCCGATCTTGCAAATAAAACCCTCTATGTTAGGAAAACTAACCCGACGTCCATGTTCAATTATTCACTGAGTCTTAGAATACTTAGGTTTAGGCCCCTAACCTTTCTGGAAATTGAGGCCCAGTCCAGAATGGTATTTAACCCGAGAATTTAACTTATAAATTTATTTTTAATGTATAAATAATGTCTAGAACTTATAAAATTCATAGAAAATTCATTGTTAATTCAAATTAACCCATTCTAGTTTCTAAAATTTTGTAACATTATTATCTATCACATAGAGCCTCTGTTTTGTCATGAAAACAGTAATAAAAATAAATTCTTACTTAATTTTATTTTAAACACATAAAACCTTTGAAAATTCATATCTTAAAATATATAACTCCAAAAATTATGATTCCTGTTCCTAGGATTTTATTTTAATGTGTAAATTATTACTGTATATTTTGTTTATATGTTTGGTGTGATGTTAATTTTTGCTATACTATGTATGTATTGTGTTGATGCGAGTATACGAGCAAGACACTGTGGATCCTGGTGAGCAGCAGATAGAAGTAGCTGAGCAGGAGCTCATTGAAGGCAAGTTGTGCCCTTGACCACTTTTTACCCAATAATGTTATTTAATGTAACTTATTCATGCATAGGTTAATTTTGATGGGACCCGATAGGTCACCCTAGATTGTTTATCTCATTACCTTGTTTACCCCTGAATCACTTGGGTAGTTTGCTATTGCTTTACATGGTTTTGGGATAATCATTTATATCTATGTTCCAATTCTTTTGTTATTCTATTTATGTTCATGTCAAGATCATTAATGTTAATTGGAACATAGAGCTTAACTTGAGTAACACGTGCCACCACAAGGGATTAATGGGACGCCCTTGGCTGACTAATTAGGAAAGCTAGTGGAAGACTACCTTACTCGAAAGGGGCAAGGGCAGTAGGGGAGTTGCATGCAAGGAGGTTCTCGGGTTGATTTAGCTGCGATGGCGGTCAGACGGGGGATTCTTGCAAGTGCTCTTCCCATAAACTGTAGCGGGTTTTCGGAAGCTAGTGGAACTTTGTAAAGGCCTTGTAGTGTTGCCCTGCCGCGCTTCCTAGGTAGAGGTGTATGGGAGTCACGACCCCTTGGCAGATGGGTAACATGACTTGTGGGTAAAGGGTACAACCTCTGCAGAGTGTAAAACTGGTATACTAGCCGAGCTCACGTTCATGAGCAGCTCAGGACTCTCTGATGATTAAATTATGGAACTTAAATTCAATTTTGTCATTTGCATTGCATGGGTTTATTATTAATTTTGTTCAATTACTTTATTTATGGTTTGGTATTTACTTACACTTAGTAACTGCTAATAAAATTTTGACCAACTACTTAAAAGCAATGCTCAGCTTTAACCCCTGTCATTGATTAGCCTTACACATCACATGAACTCCCACCTTTGTGAGTTCATGTCCACTAGTTCCCCACAACTTGTTGAGCGATGATCATGTGTGAGCTCACCCTTGCTATCTCACACCCCCCCATAGGAGAAGAACAGGTGGTTTAGGAGGAGCCACAAAGCGAGGAGTTTGATCTGATCTAGGTGGCGTTTCTCAGTTGACATTGGCGCCAACGACGATTCCTAGTTCGTTTTACATTTACCTTTTAATTTGTAATAAAACTTCCGCTATGTAATAAATACTTTGATGTTTTGTGACATTTATCTCTATACACTCTGTTATTATATATGTTGTCTTCTTGGCGCATGTATGAGATGCACCTGACTTTGTTCCTTAAAGCCGGGTGTGACACAAATGTTGCTGGGGTGCCTCATCTTATGGTACCTGCTGCTCTGGCTGGGCACGCCTTCCACCTCGGCGCCTATTATCAGACATCTATAGAAAGCATACCCACGTTAGACCTGACCTTGCAGTCTTTCAACATAAGAAAAGATATATAGAAGTCTTCGCAACACTGAACAAATGAGCATCTTCACTGACTTTCAACACAGCTTCTCAGATAAAGAGGAAAGTGGAAATAAAAGGTTGTCCAACTAAATGACTAACTATATTAATAACTACACCAATTTGCAGGGAATACTCACACCTTGATGGAAATCATTACAAAGAGCCAAATCCATCATAAGTTCATCATGATAAACATGGAAACACCTGATAAGCAAACTAAAACTAACTCAGACTGACTAAGACTAAGACATTGACTTAAACATTATTACAAACTCTGACTCTAGCGATCTAAGGATCCAAGTTTATCCAGGTCTTGTAGTCTGCAGTGTCGTAAGCATGATGACCATGGGGCGGCGAGTGGTAAGGGCGCTGAGTCCCAACGGGGGCGGGGGAACCATTCTCCTGATGGCGGTGCTGCGTGCGCTCAGCACGCAGTTCCACAATCTCCATTCGAGCCTTGCCCAATTCGTCAAGGGTGTGGTCTAGCTCGGTGTTGAGCACGGTGACCAAGTTGACCATGCTGCTCAATCTGGGATTGCCCTCACCAGCGGGTGAGACAATCACACCTCCGGTACTGCCTGTAGAGCGACGGTGGTAGTACTTCAAGTCGAGGTCGTCATCCACCCCACTGAACAATGAATAGTACTACGAAAGTGCATGCCGTGCAGCATCCTGCATGGTTGGCTCGGTAGTGTCCTGCTCAGTGATAGAATAATGTTCTAAGTAGGCCTCTACACCTCAGAGATCATCGTCCGGACGGCGCACCAAGCAGGTAGCCTCCCACTAGTCCGGGTATAACCTGCGACTGTGCTGGTAGACTACATAGCAGTACTCGATAGACCAAGTGTGTCGGTCGAATGCCCGACGCAACAAGGTGTCGAGAGCGTCATGGTAATGACAACCGTGAGCGGCGTCATGAGTGATGGGTCTGGCGATCCATCCTTCTAGCTCCTACTCCTCCGAAAGCTCTATGATGTGGCTCGAACTGCCACCATCGTCGTCGTCTCCATCAGGGTCTCCTCCAGCAACTGGGGTGCCCTGTGGTGGTGCAGGGGGCACTCTAGCTGAAGCACAGGGGAGGGCTGCCTCCTAGACTCCACCTTCTGCTAAAGTGAGGGGGAAGAGTCCTGCTGCTCGAGCTCCTGGCGTCGACACTCCTGCTCCTCGTGCAGGTGGCGGTGCAGTCTCTCTAGGTGACTCGACTGTCCTATCACCGTGTGGCGTAGTGGACGCTCCGCAAGGCGAGAGGGCAAGAAAGGGATCTCCGACTTATGTGCAGTGCATCTAAGACGGGCCATCTACAAAAGATGTCGTAAGCACAAGAGTGAGAGTAGAACTATATGACCAACAAGTAAACCAAAAGCAAAGTAAGATAAAAAAAGATTTGTAAGGTAAGTATATATAGTAGTATAACATAGAATTGGTCAAGATGACCAACTTTTGAAGTAAGACCAAAGGTCAAGGTGAGAATAAGGGTCTATAGTCCTTAAGGCGACCATTCTAGTCTAGGTTAGCGGTCCTACAGTCAGCAAGGCTTTGATACTGTTGGTCACTTGTTCTCAAATGCTTCAAATCAAGAACAAGGCAACACAATCATTAAGTATTAAGAGACCTTTGTCTTCCAAAGCATTATCTCCTCACGAACATAATGATCTTTAGACGAAGGTCATGAAGGACAAGCCCTCATCATCTCACAAATAAATAATAACATGAAGAGATGAACATGGAAATATAATTCATCAATTCATGAATATTTGCATTCCATAAGACATATAAGAATATCAATGAAATTCATATTACATTGATACCTTCAGCTTGCTCAAAGTTGTAGATGCGAAGGAACAATTACCATTCGCGTGAACAGTATGGTGGTACTGTTCATCTATTTATAGGCACGAGACACAGCCCAGGTAAAATTACATTTATGTCCCTGACATTTACTTATAAACATAACACAAATCATTAAGGACTAATTAGTCTTTTTCCCCTTTTGTTCAGCATCGTACTTGGTCTTCGTCACCATATTAAGCCGAAGCTCTTCGGCCATAGCTTCGGCGTCCATTCTTATCACCTTCGGGCTACATCTTCACATCGTGTATGTCTTTGCCATGAGAGAAGACCTTCATCCCGAAGCCGAAGCCCTGTGTAATAATCTATGTCATGTTGAAAACATATGGCCAGTCACATTTTTAGGACCTTCGGAAGAGGAAGGCCCCCAACAGTAGCCCCTCGCAGTAGTCATTTGTTCCTTTGTAACAAATTTAGACTGCGATGTGAACGAAGGCCTTTAGCCGAAGGTCCGAAAAAACACCTTACCTTCGCTAGAATAGCGAATCATTCTGAATTGTGGGACCCACCGGACTGTGGGGTTCTAAGTATATATATAGAAGCCTGTGTCGTGATTATTTTTTCGTGCTATCTAGCTGATTGCGTTGTGTTTACCATTTTAACTCTTTGCTTTTTCGAGCTTAATTAACTTTTGAGCTTCGGCATCTGTACAACCATCGTTTGAATGGCTGAGGAGAAGATCACTGACCCTGCGTTGGCTAGTTTTTATGAAGCTATGGAGAAGATCAATACAGAAAAAAATTACAAATGAGATGCTGGCTGGGTTGTCCGAGAACTCGAGTGATAGTGAAAGCTTCGATATTGAGAGCGAGGATGAGAATGTTGAAGATCGGCCGTGGAGACCTAGCCACGTTGTTTTTGGGAAATCCACCATCAAGCAAGGACAAATTGAATCGATGAAGGGGAAATATTTTCATGATGTGTCTATAGTGAGGGCTGGGGGAGAGGACATCGTTTCGCTGCCAGAAACCGATGAAGTGGTAGCCTTTAGGAGCTTCATGAAGGTTGGGCTTTGTTTCCCACTTCATAAGATGCTAGTCGATGTTTTGAAGACATTTGAGATATACCTTCATCAGATTACCCTAGAAGCTCCTATTAAAGTGGGGGTTCTTATCTGGGCCATGAGGAGCCAAAGACTGGAACCGGATGCAAGATGCTTTTCCAATATTCATGAGTTGTCTTATGAGACAAAGGCAACTAGAAAGGAACAGTATCACAATAATTTTGGTTGTTACAGCTTCGTGCCTCCATCTGAGGCAAGTTATCATGAGCCCACGTTTCGGAAAGAGGTGGTCAAGCTCTTGGATGCAGGAATGGTTTTACGTGAAAAATGACCTGAGTCAAAGGAAGGATGTGAAAGGGATTATTCAATGCCCTATATGGTCTCGCTTCGGCATTAGGAGGCCACCCACTGCACTTGGAAATGATGTGCAAGCGTGTCAGGCGGCTTTCAACACGGTGTGCACCTATATTGGCACAAGAGACTTAGTTCAGGAGCATATTGCATACAAAGTATGGCCTCTTGCGAGCGAGTGGGAAATGACGAAGGACGTCGCTGCTAGCTCCAGCCAGGGTGGCTTGGTTTATCTGAAGTACACATTTTGGTTCTGTCACACCCGGGTTTTAGGGACCCCGGGCACGAACATAATCACCAGGTGTGCTAGGACCAAGTCTCACATATATGATGAGTCATGGTACAGAAACGAATGTTACAACTTTACTATATAATAGGGGTTCTGTACAAAATAAATAAATAATTACATCGTAAGGAGACAACGATCCAGCAACCCATGGTTGACTGGGAGACGACGGCCTAGACCTCTCACGAACACATCACATCATCCTTCATGTGCCTCATCCTGTGGTACCTGTTCTTGACCTGTGGGGGTTGTGAGACAGCAAGGGTGAGCTCAGATATGTTCATCGCTCAACAAGTTGTGGGGAATAATGTGCATGAACCCACCAAAGGTGGGAGCTCATGTGAAGTGTAAGGCTAATCAACAATAGGGGTTAAAGCTGAGCATTGCTTTTAATAAGTTGGTAAAATTTTATTAGCAATTACTAGATGTAAGTAAATACCATACCAGAATAATAATAGAACAAAACTAATAATAAATCTCAATGTGATGCAAATGACAAATTGAATTTAGTTCCATAATTTAACCATGCGAGAGTCCTGAGCTGCTCATGACCGCGAGCATGGCTAGTATACCAGTTTTACACTCTGAAGAGGTTGTACCCTGTACCCACAAGTTGTGTATCCCATGTCGCCAGGGTTAGCTAGACCCTTAGACACTACCGAGGTGAATGGCTAGGGATCCACTAAAAGGCCTTTACAAAGTTCCACTAGCTTCAAAAAACCCGCTACAGTTTCTAGGAAGAGCAATGCAGAAATCCCTCGTCTGACCGCCATCGCAGCAACATCAACCCAGGAACCTCCCTACATGCCTACTCCCCTACTGCTCTTGCCCCTATCGAGTAAGGTAGTCCTCCACTAGCTTTCCTAGTTAGTTAGCCAAGGGCGTCCCATTCCACCCTTGTGGTGGCACGTGTTTCTCAAGTTAAGCTCCATGTTCCAATTAAAAATAATGATCTTGACATGAACAATAAATAAAATAACAGTATAATTGGAACATGAGCATAATATAATATTAAACCCAAGACCATATAAAGCAATAGCATAACTACCCAAATAATTCAGGGGTGAACAAGGTAAAGAGATAACCAGACTAGGGTGACCTATTGGGTCCCATCAAAATTAAACCTATGCATAAATAAATGATTATAAAGAACATTATTGGGTAAATAAAAGTGGTCAAGGACATAACTTGCCTGGGACTTGAGATTCCAGGTACCAACTTGCTCTTCAAGTGACTCTTGACCTCACTGCTAAACGTAGTAATACAAACAAACATGGTACAGACAAAATTAACATCACATCAAGCATAAGGACAAACTGCATAATAAAAATTTACGCGTTGCTACGAGATCGTGGGTTCGAGAATTACTAAATTCATAGTTGTGGTTGAGGAGTTGTGAATTATGGAAGATCTATGTGATTTAAATATTAAATTATATTATAAATTGGTTAATATACACCATATGAGAGAATATTCTATGAATAATTAACTCATCTTTAATCTAAGTCATTACTTGATTAAAGATCATCTTTTAGTCAATTACAACCATACGATCATAATACTATATTAATATTAGAAAAGCTAATCCAATAAATATATATTAATCCAATTAGTTACTTAATTAAAGAAGTACGTGATATCGTATAATTAATGTGGCTACTGTGTAGTAAATATTTCTATGAGGCTAACGCAATTCAAATGGGTCAAATCGGGGTTAAGGTGTAAAAGTTATGATTTTCTAAATAATTTAGGTGTTAAACATAAAACAAAATGAGTATTATTTTTATAACTAAGTTACTTAGTAAAATACGGTTACTAAACGATAGACAATATTATCCCGAGTGTAATGCAATTGGAATGGATCAATTCCGATTAAAAACAAAGGAGATATGGATTTTCTAAAGTTTTAGAAGTGGGGTACAAAAGAGATTAAGTACATAATTTTCATTTAGGTTTCATAACAAAATGAAGTTACCAAGTGATAAACAATATTAATATAAAATTAATGCAACTGGAATTGGTTTAAAAGGAATTAAAATGGATTTTCTATGAATTAAACAAGCTTCTAGAATTATTTTTACACTAAAAATCATTTTCTATATTAATTTATCTGATTTGTTAGGTTCCTGGACTACGCGCGTGATTTCTGAAAAGCTCAGGGTTCATTCTGTAAAATCCAGGGCTCTTCTGTAATTACTTTATCACTAGGTTTGACGGTGGGTTCATTTCTATTAACTTGAGGGACTTTTTAGCAATCTTGTAGTGCCGAAGGCGTATAGGGAATTACCAGCCGCCAGATCTGGCGGCAACGGCCTAGATTAGACCAGATTCTAACCTAATCGGCATGTAACAGGGTCCGCATGATCGACAATTAACGGCTTGGATCAAAAGGAGTAAGTCACTATCAACCTACACCGTCCAGATTAGATCAGACGGTCAACACCACCGCGACCAACGGCTTACTAAGGATCTGATCCTGACCGTCCAAAGCCAGATCGACACCACGGGTGAAACAAGTGAACGAGTAACACAATTTTCAATCCTAGCCACCCGCATCCAATCACACGGCTAGGAATCCTTCTCCTAGCCCGCATCCGAGGCCGAGTAGGGCACTCGCGCCCTCGCTGGAGAGCACGCCGGTGCGCGACCAATCCACGTTCTAGCTTTACCTGAGCGGTTAGGTGCTACGCGAAGCCAAAGAGATGGCGAATTTGATCGTGGTTTCCGTACCTTGAATCGAGATGGCAGTGTCCCTGATCACGCACCGCAGCGGCACCAAGGCGGACCGTGACCACGACGAGGAAATTCCCAGCAGCCTAGGACCTCTTCTTGAACGACGATGCCTTTAAATGTCCTAGTGATCACCGGTGAATTTCTCCGACTCGGCACGAGACTCCTGCCAGCGATGATCGCGCAGATCGACGATCACGACGCTACACCCTCTCCCGGGTTCGCGACTTCGACGGCTGCGGTGGCTCTCGGTTCGGGATTGCGAGGGGCGAGGTGTTTGGGTTCGATGGTAAAGGGGGTCCGGCTTAGGGCTTTATGTCGCACGGGTCGAGTTGCTGGGGTCGCCAGTAGGAGCTGGAATCTCGGAGTTAGTTGCGGCGGCGAGGCAGAGGGATGACGCGTGGGTCCCACTAGGAGAGACCGCGCGTGTACACAAGATTGGGTCCGACACGGCAGCCATAGCGTGGAGGAAGCGAATCTGCTATGCAGGCTCGCTAGTCAGTGGGAAACGACAGAACTGGCGTGCGCAGAGGCTGACGCCCCGGGCCCACATGTCGGCGCCTCCTTTAGTGCGCGCAGACGACCGAGATGGGCCGCATGTGCAGGCGTGTGAGTAGGCAACGAGGTGGGGCGTTAGTGGGCCGAGAAGTTTGCTCTTTGGGCCCGGTTTTGGTTAATCCTTTCTCTTTTCTTTTATTCTTTCTTTTCCATTTCCAAATTTAAGGATTCAAATTATTTTAAATTCTTGTTTTGAATTTCAGATTCTAAGTGTCAAAATTAGTACTACTGTGAATATAAACCTTACTATTTATGATAATATTTTTTTTATTTTCCTTATTATTTATTTATGGGAGGCATAAATGTCTTAATTAAAATTTTGTTTCCCATTTTTTATTTTATAATTCGAGGTCAAATTTAAGTTATGACTCCTTAATTTCGATATAATGCATTGCAACAAAATCATCGACACGCAATGCACGCTTCTTTATTTATCTATGGGTTTCTCGGCTAATTTAATACTATTAATTGAATATGAGGGAGAGCCCAATAGATTTTCAAAGGTCTTCAAAAAAATTCAAAACCCTATCGTAAATGTATTTATTTCTTTATTTTATTATTATTATTAATTTCTTTTCTTTTACCAATTTGAGGGCTTTACAGGTTCAGGAATCAGTTTGATGAGCCAAATGATGATTGGTTGGATACCGTAAAAGCAACAAGTTATGAGATACTTGGATCGTATCCGAAGGCAGAAGACGAAGCTATGACAACTGCCTTCGGTACTCGCGGCAAGAAGAGATTGAACAGGGTGTTTGATGTTATCGGGTTCATATACCCAGACTACTACTATCCCACGCGGAAACAAGGGAGGAAAAGGAAAACCGCTACCTCGGCGTCTACTGGTGTGTCGAGGTCGAAGAAGATCAAAGTTTTGATAGGCCGACCCAGGCACATTGAGATGGCCGATGTGCTGAAGCTAAGTGAAAGGGTGGAAACAATCCCCCCGGCCATTGAGGCTATTCCTTTTGTGCCTACTGGAATTATTGCAGACCTGGCCAGAGCCAGTAACAGAAAAAGTACTAGAGCAGTCGAAGATGGAAGTAACAATATTGCCGAAGCTGCCAACTACCACAGGCACTCCAAGGAAAAGGAGGATGGCAAGCGTTTTGGAGGCTGGTCTAGAATCTATGAAGACGCCACCTTCTTCTTCTGTCGAAGCTTCTAGGAGTAAAACTAAATAAGTTCCAAAGATGATTACTACCAGTACCTCTGCCCACGCCGAAGCGGATCCTTCAGAAGTCATACTAGAAAATCGTACAGAAGAGAGCCTTCCAGGGAAACCTTCGGCGCCTGCTCCCGAAGCACCTTCCTAGGGTGACTGGGACTATATTGTTCGACATGCTTCGGGAAAGCAACTAACAGAAGAGCAGATTGCCGAAGTGCAACACTATGACAAGGATCTGAAATACCCTGAGGGTCCTTGGTATATGGTGGAGATGAGGAAGATGACTTCCTTTACTATCTACCAGACAGTAAAGAAATACATGTCTATCGGGAAATAATGGACAACATAGGATATCCGAAGCTTGAACTTGGCATGTCTGCAATGTCGAAAGATCAACTTGCAGACAGTCTTGCGTACAACAGTCTAAAGGTGTGTATACTTTGACTTCTCTACTGTTATGGTTTTTCTTGCCATTGTTACGTGCTCACTCTTCGCTTTCTAGGGCTTAATTCTAAGCAAGGCTTTGAACACCCAGAAAGATGCAGAGGATGAGAGCTGCCGAATAGCTCTTGGGAATCTTCGTTCAGAAGTTATCAAGCTATGGAACGAAGTGTTGAAAAGGATAAAATATTACTCTCCTTAGTGGATAGACTGAAATCTAACGAGGCTAAGCTTGCTGCCCAAGCCGAAGCTCACAAAGCTGAAGTACAAGAACTAAAGAGGAAGGTTGCTGAAGCAACCGAAAAATTTGAAGTTGAAGTGGTGAAGCATGAGATATGCGAGATCGAAAGATTAAGAGCGCAAAAGAATGTCGATTAGCTTCGTGCTGCCAAAGAAAAATGTTACGAAGTATCCTTGGAATGTGCTAAGAGTTTAAAGAACAACTTCGCTAAGGTTGGAGCCTATTCCTCTGAGCAAAGTTTTATACGCGGTGACCCCGATGGAGTTATTGTAACACCCCTGGTGTTACTGCTACTAAAACTTGAGCATAACATCATAAGCATTGGCATTGCATATGTTTGACACACTTAGAGTGGATTCACTAGGAAAAAATTTCAAGCAAGTTGTATTGTTTTGGGTGTTTTGCAAATAGAACCCTGGAATAGGGGACTTAACCCTAAATAGGGATTAAGGGGGTAAAACATAACCCAAATTGAGAAAAGCCAAAAACTTTAGGGGAATAGTCATAAAATGCTCCCAAGAATGAACTTGAATCACATTTATACCCCTGAGATACCAGAAACCCCCATTGGAACCCTGGAAAACCCTAAGTCCAAACCCTAGGGGCCTATGTGCAAAAACAGTGCACATTTGGACTAAAGTGTCAAAACTACTATGTTTAAGCATATAAAGTCACATGGTTCACATTTAGGAAGATTTACAAGCCAAACCCTAAGTTTTGGATTAATTTGCAAAAAGGACCCCAATTGAGATTCCACTCTAAGTCTGAATTTCAGAGTTGAGGGCTCAACTTTGGAGCCTTGTAACTTTCAAATTATAGGGTTTTTGCCCTAGGTCACCACATTAAACTTGTAGACCTATCAAAGGAGAACACTTTTGCTTATGAGTGTGGGCTCAGTTGTTGTGAAAAATTTAGAGATAATTAATCCCAAAGTTGGACTGTCAGACTTCTTAAAGTCTGAAATCAGACTGACAGTGGACTGACATGAACTTCAAGCTTAATTTCAAGCAAGATCCATTGACTTTTTGTGGCAGCACAATATAGCAATGTTGTAGATGGTATATTGCTCTACAATTTTGCTACAGAGTGTTGATCATGTTGCCATATATGTTTGAGAGAAAATCAAGCTCAAAAACGGTCTGTCAGACTGACTGAACCCCATTCCCCATGGTACAGTGAGTTCTAAACTTAAGAAGATCCAGATTCAACCCCCCCTGCTCGTCGCTGGTGATCTGTCGCCGGTGGTCGATTGCTCGTTGCGATTCGTGCACCGTGGGCAGCAGATAAGCTCGACCAGGTAAAAATCTGGCGCCCGGATTGAGATGCGACTAAGACCGTCGTACTTCCTCCCTAGCTCATCGGTCGGTCGGATTACCTCGCCGCCGTCAATCTGTCGCTGTTGCGCGCCACGTGCCTAAGCGCTAGACTTCATCACGGTGACTCACTGGATGCATGTCCGGCGATCACCGGAGCAACTGCCACGGCGAAAGTCACTTTTCCCACACACTGAGCTCGCCTCCCCTCTCCGGCCGCCAGCACCCCTCGGCCGAATTCATCACCGTCGCTCAATACGCCTATAAATTGAGAGCGCCGCAAGCTCCATAGGGCAGTAAACTATCCAGCCACCACGAATCAGCCTCGATCATTCGCCTGAATCCACGAATTTTGAGTTCTCCCCAAACCGGTCTCCGCCGCCGTGAAACACACCCCACCGTGGTCGAACCGCTCTGGTAAGGCTCTACCCAATTCATTTGTTGTTCCCATAGCCCTGCGCGCTTGTGAAGCTCACTGTGGCATCCGTTCTCACAACTCGGCCTTGGTTTGGCGGGAACTCGTGATCCCGACCTCGGTGTCCGTCGTGATCGTGGGCAAGCGACTCCCAGTAGGGTTCATGTTAGTTTAATGGTTGTTCCTAGGCCATCTTAGATCGGTGAAGCCTCCTCGTTAGTTATCCCGAGCAGTCATCGCCAGCCATGGCCGGTACGGACCACGTCAGGGATGATCTGCGTGCGCGTCGTGGTCAGGGGTATTCGTGGGGAAGAGATAGAAGATCGAGGGCATCTCTGCAATTTGTCAGTGACACAGAGGAACAGTAAACAAACCTACTTCGATTTAGCTGATAAACCATGGGCCGCTGTGCAAAGTTGCCAGAGCACGCGGGCGCGCCCCGTTTCTCTGTGTTGCTGGGCCGTCTGGGCTGAAATCAGCCCAATACTATTCACAAGTTTCTCCTTTTCTTTTTATTCCAGAGCTAAAACAATTATAGAAAAGTGTAGAAAAATCCTAAAATTGTCAAACCAATTTTCCTAGACTTCTTATTTTCCATAGAATTTAATAAAAATAGTTTACTGATTTTTAGATTAACTAAGGAATTTTGGAGTATTTAAAATAGCCTAAAGCATTGCTTCTGGATTTTTAGAAAATAGATGATAATCCCATAAATACCCAATTTTTATATGAGCTCTACACATTATTTAGAAGCCTTGGGTAGAGTTTGGTTTGATTTGGACCTTGTTTGATAACTAGAACCCAAAACCCTACCCCTGCCCTTTGAAATCCTTTACTGACTCCGGAAACCGTAAGTTCTCAGAGTTCCGTGAAGGAAAGTTGTATTCAAGACTTAGATAATAAATTCTTATTATCTTTGCACTCTCATGAGCATTACATGGCATTCATTCTTATATATACATATATGGTTGTATTTAGAAAACGAAGAAGAGATCGAAGTAACTGAAGAGAAGACACCACCACCTTCGGAATCTCAGGCCGAAAGTTGTTTCTACTTTGATATCTGCGGGTCCGAGCCTGACTCACCTATCAACGAAGGCAAGCCCCGGTGCATTTGCCACCTTCCTTGATGTTTTAAAATCTTTCAAACTTGCTTGATGCATTAGGTGATAGGAGTTGATTGCCAAAACAATTCCTGCATTATCGTCCTTGAATTTGATTACCTTCCTTGATCACCAGTTTTACAAAAAATATTTTGATGCTTAGCCTTGCTTTAGAAAAACAAAATGTTTTGTTTTACAAAAGATGATATGGCAAAAGTGGGTGGGATGTTTTCAAAAATAAAAACTTGATGGTGGATCCATCACGGCCGTGATGGGTTCAACATCGGAAAAGATGTACCTTTGCCAGGTACCATATTTTTGGGTTGAAATGATTAAGCTGAGACCAGGCGGGTGACTTGCACGAGAAAGGAGTCTCGGTGTAGTGTCTCTGTCTGAGTTGATTAAGGACCGTGTCGATGTAGGCTTGATGACCGAGGACCCTTTAACTGGTCACATGCCTCATCATGGGTAAGCCTTGCCTCGGGCAGACTAAGGCCAGAATAAGATAACACAGAATGGGCATGGAGCGGTGGCGAGAGTAGCGTGTACCCTCTGTGGCAAGAGGATTGACGGTGGTGTATCTGTGCTCTCGGTTCGCGTGAACCTGATCTGGTCTTAAGAACCCCGGTGGCGGGTTGACATATGCAAGGGTTAAGTGCTACATATGTCGTGTGATTGGAGATCCTCAGCTGAATATAATCGATTCAGATTACTGTACCTTCACGGTCATGAAGACTTGGTCACTGCCCTATACGTAGAACTCCAGTAAAGATGAAAGGTTTGGTTAAGAAATTGGCTAGTGCAGGTCAAGTGATTGAACTAGGGTAAAAAGAACTCTAGCTGCAGGTAATTTTACTTAACTTGACAAATAAAACTGGATTTTTAAGGATCCACTTTAGTAAGCATTTCTGCAAAACAGAGTCTTTGATTATTGAGAAGCCTTACCTTGACTCCCTTAACCAGCATACCCTTGAGAGTCTTTTCTTTAGTCGGGTAAGACTTGCTGAGTAATTCCATACTCAGGGTTTATTCCCCCATTGTTTTTAGGTGGGGAATCAACAAACTTTTGTTGCTTTTGCTCCAAGGTGGTTCCAAATGAAGAAAAACAAGAGTGAAGCTACGGGAGGACATGGTCCTCCATAAAAACTTTTATAAAAACTATCGGGAGGAGTTTTTGCCTCCCTTGGTATTGTAATAATACTACTCAGCACTCGTTATATAACTCTGGTCTATAATAAATAACTTGATCTTACTTTCTAAATAAATGTAAGTTTATGTAATCGCTTCCGCATTTCTATATCTCTGATGTTCTGTAATGTCTGCAAGACGGGTGAAACGTTCCTGGAAAGGTGAGAAAGAAGATACCGAACTTGTCAAGTGATTCAGGAACATCTACAGGGTTGTTTGATGTCTGTTGGACAAGGACAACTGTAGGTGGGCCTAATGACTTGGGAGGTTCCGTCACAGCTGGTATCGGAGCGAAGCCCTTCTCTGCAGATATTATGAGGCATCTTCAAAAAGATTTTCTAAAGACTTATCTCGAAAATCTCTTCCCTTCTTATCTAAGTATTCTGAAGAGTTTATCTTAAAGACTAGATAGTAAGAGTGCAATGTATAGAAGGTGTGAATCAACTAAGGTTGATTCTGTAATTATACATGCATCATGCTAAGAATTATGCTAATAAAGATTTCCCCCTTAGAAAAAAAATGTCGCCGCGCACCAGAAAGATCGCGCGCAAATCTACTAGATCCATTGGCGTACCCCGCCATTAACTTGCCCCAAGACATGAAGAAAGTAGCAGTGGTAGCAACGATCCTATCGAGGATCTGGAAGCACAAGTCGAACTGCTTCAATCAGAACTCCGTCACTGGAATGATCTATGGGTCGTGGATGGTGAAAGAATAAACGAATTGAGAGCAGCCATCCGCTACTTGCAAGGCCAACTTGCGAAACGAGATCTAGCGCTCGATTGGGCGGTTAACTCTCGTCCATTCGCCTGGGCTAAGGAAGCCAAAGCTCGAGCCCGCGTGGAGGAGCTTTGCTCAGCCATGGACAACTTGCAGGTCTGTTATAATACTCTACATGAAGAAGTTCATGTGTTGTATTCACAACTGCACCCGAACGTCCCTGCGAATCCTGTCGGGATGGAAGTCAGACCTTCTCATGTAGCGGGAGAAGCACTTGATGGTGAACTGGACCTTTGCAGGCCCCCTCCCTCTATGAAGTTGGTTGACGAATGGTCTTCTACGTCCGACAGTAAAGCTACCAAAAGTGAAAAGAAGTGGCTTACCAAGTGCCCGTAACATTGGCCGGACGGGACTTTCCTACAAACCTGATTGTTCTGAAAGGCCAAGACATAGATGTCATCTTGGGCATGAACTGGTTAGCCCAGCATAAAGCAATTCTCAACCCTGATCTGAGAACCATCAGGTTGAGTTATGGCCAATAGAGAGTTGGTAACTTGATTGCCTAAACCCAAAATTGGGCTATTCGTATTTAGTGAACCATGACCCGACCCAAAGTTGAATTTTCTGATATCGCTCCATGACCACACCCATACAAATAAATGCCTAGATAATTTCTTTGTTGGACCTAAAGTGTACCTGGACTTCAAACAAGGATCTCAAGTCATGCCTCCTTTTAGAACCATTCTCTTGTTCAGCTGATGCAGGTTGTGGTCTCTAGTATATTTGGCCTCTCCTTGCGGATTGCCATGTTGCTTTATCAACCCAACCTAAGAAAGTTATGCCTGACCATCTTCTTTATTTATTGACTTTGAATTCCCCATACCTATCTAAGGCATACCAACTTAACCTTGTGATTGTTTTTCCCTACAAATCTAATCAGATACTAATCCTTGACCTTGTGATCTCTATGATGGACATAGAAATATGCTTGGGGCTGAATTAACAGTCTCCCATCGTACTTCTTCATCGAGTTTAGGTTATGGCCATTTCAACGGGCCATAATCTATTTGGCTCTCTACTTGTAACCATCTTTACTGATGGAGTATCTCTTTCTATATTGTCACCCTTGCCCAATCCATTAGTGTCATGCGAGATTTCTTATTGGTTACGTCTAGCAATGGTGTTATGACTAAAACCGATGGCACCACGATGAAACCGAGGGCCTCCTGTGGATGCACACACATGGTTGCGCTACTTGGCACTCGTTGGTATCATCGTTAATAGTCATTATCCATTATTAGACTATATCGATATGTTATCTTTGCGCAAATTGTTCTTACCTCGTGAGATTCATTATTGGTGCCAGTTTTGTAATGGTGTCATGATTAAGAACTTATGGTACTGCGGCGAAACTGAGAGCCTCCTGTGAATGTGCACACAGGATTTTGCTGCTTGGCGCATGTCGGTATCAAGGTCTCTAGTCATGATCCATTATGGAATTACACTGATGTGTTATCTTCCATTGACCTTTCCTTGAAACAATTTCTATGTTGTTTGTGAAGAGAACGAGCAACATTTGTCATTTCCGTTGGATCAAAAGGGCATACCACTTTCATGTGTGGTCTTATTTCTTTTGATCTTGGTAGTGACTACTCATACAAGTTCCCTTTACATCCTTTGTGTAAAGGTAAAGCCTTGGAGCTTTTTAGTGTTGGAAAACAACTGATTAGCTCTCAAAATAGAGATCTGCTTCCCCTGCTGTTGAAATGCAGGAGTTTGTTCATTCGCTCTCTTATTTAATCCATAACCATGTGGATAATTCATCTCGCATGAAGAAACGGATGAACAACTTGACCAAATAGAATTTTACCCACATACGTAACCTCTTATTAACAAAGAGTGAACTCTCAACCCTTGGTTTACCAATGGTACTGAGAGGATTTGCTTAATGTCAAAAGTAGTTCAACAAGTTGGTTTTGACTAACTTGTAACTACCCAATAAACGAAGGCTGAGTTTAGAGATCGTTTTATCGAGTTATCTAAACTCACTTTGGTTCAACCCACCCTAGAGAAAGTACTTACCAAAATCAAATTAAGTTGACCAGTAACCACCTAATTATCGCTCTAGCCGTGCCTCGATTGCCTCACGCATGCTTTTCCTGCGTGTGTGATCATGTCGATCCATGACTAGTGCTGGATAAAATGGACTGGTTACAAAGTCCGCATCTATAGATCCCTCCGCTAGTAATTTTCTTGAATCTATATCACCTTTCGTGGACTTGGATTCCCTGGCTAACACGAGTTTACCGTGATGTTATTCGACATTCACACCCATCTCGTGTGCTATGAACTTATTGTAACCACTTGTTGGTAACCCTCTTTCTGAGTATTTTACCCAAGATGGTGCATCTGATTCTGTTTGGGTAAAATTGCGTAATTACCACTCGCCCAACAGACTCAGATAGTACAGTGTCATCAGAAGAAGCAAATTGCACACATGGAACCTTATGTGTTCTTCTGGCTGACATCGTCTCTATTGGTGGGCAAAGATGAAAATTGAAATTGCACGCTATGTGGCTAGATGTGACACTTGTAAACGTGTCAAGGCCATACACACTGCTGGTCCATTACAATCTTTACCAACCCCAACATGGAAATGGGAAGATATAAGTATGGACTTTATTGTGGGCTTACCAGGACTACACAAGGGTATGATTCTATCTGGGTTATAATTGATCGGCTTGCGAAAATTGCTCATTTTCTGCCAGTTAAGACAGATCACCCGGTTACTGTCTATGCCCAATTATACATTGCCCGTATTCTCAGTTTGCATGGTATTCCGAAGACGATAGTGTCAGATCGTGGATCGCAATTCGTGTCCAAATTTTGGGAAGAACTTCATAAATCCTTGGGTACTAAATTGCTCCACAGCTCCGCCTATCATCCTCAAACCAGTGGGCAGACTGAAAGGGTAAATCAGATACTGGAAGATATGCTACGGGCATGTGTTCTGGAATTCCCACAAAAATGGGAAGAATGTTTGTCGTTAGCGGAGTTCTCATATAATAATAGCTATCAAGAAAGCATCAAGATGGCACCCTTCGAAGCTTTATATGGACGATGATGTCGTACTCCGCTAAATTGGTCTGAACCTGGTGAAAGGTACTTCTTCAGGCCTGATATGGTGAAAGAGACCGAAGAAAGAGTTCAAAGGATAATTCTTAATTTGAAGAAAGCTCAAGCTCGTCAGAAGAGTTATGCAGACAAACGGCGAATGCCCTTATATTTCCTTGAGGGAGACTATGTCTACCTAAAGGTTTCGCCAATGAAGGGTGTATCGCGTTTCGGGGTTAAAGGAAAGCTTGCACCATGATATATTGGTCCTTTTCTTATTCTAGAAAGATATGGGCCAGTGGCATACCGACTCCAATTACCCAAAACCTTGTCCGTTGTACATAATGTGTTCCACGTGTCACAATTGAAGAAGTGTCTTCGGATTCCCAATCGAACCATTGAAGTGACAGATGTTGTCCTTGAACCAGACTTGACATATTCCGAGCATCCCATTCGAGTCTTGGATCAGAAGGACAGGATTACCCGGAGAAAAACTCTCAAGTTTTATAAGATACAGTGGAACCAACATTCTGAAGATGAGGCTACATGGGAAACTCAAGACTTTTTAGATAAGAATTTCCCAGGCTTTTTAGCCTCTTGTAATTTGTAAAGTGTACAACATTGTTGTAATAAAGGAGTGAGACCCAAACCACCCCTGCCTTGTACCAAGAATAAGGAAATAAAGACATGATGTGTTTCCTTTACCATTACTTACCCTAGGACTTTTAATCTCAGGACGAGATTCTTTTATGGGGGGAAGGATGTAACGCCCCTGGTGTTACTGCTACTAAAACTTGAGCATAACATCATAAGCATTGGCATTGCATATGTTTGACACACTTAGAGTGCGTTCACTAGGCAAAAATTTCAAGCAAGTTGTATTGTTTTGGGTGTTTTGCAAATAGAACCCTGGAATAGGGGACTTAACCCTAAATAGGGATTAAGGGGGTAAAACATAACCCAAATTGAGAAAACCCAAAAACTTTAGGGGAATAGTCATAAAATGCTCCCAAGAATGAACTTGAATCACATTTATACCCCTGAGATACCAGAAACCCCCATTGGAACCCTAGAAAACCCTAAGTCCAAACCCTAGGGGCCTATGTGCAAAAACAGTGCACATTTGGACTAAAGTGTCAAAACTACTATGTTTAAGCATATAAAGTCACATGGTTCACATTTAGGAAGATTTACAAGCCAAACCCTAAGTTTTGGATTAATTTGCAAAAAGGACCCCAATTGAGATTCCACTCTAAGTCTGAATTTCAGAGTTGAGGGCTCAACTTTGGAGCCTTGTAACTTTCAAATTATAGGGTTTTTGCCCTAGGTCACCACATTAAACTTGTAGACCTATCAAAGGAGAACACTTTTGCTTATGAGTGTGGGCTCAGTTGTTGTGAAAATTTTAGAGATAATTAAGCCCAAAGTTGGACTGTCAGACTACTTAAAGTCTGAAATCAGACTGACAGTGGACTGACATGAACTTCAAGCTTAATTTCAAGCAAGATCCATTGACTTTTTGTGGCAGCACAATATAGCAATGTTGTAGATGGTATATTGCTCTACAATTTTGCTACAGAGTGTTGATCATGTTGCCATATAAGTTTGAGAGAAAATCAAGCTCAAAAACGGTCTGTCAGACTGACTGAACCCCATTCCCCATGGTACAGTGAGTTCTAAACTGAAGAAGATCCAGATTCAACCCCCCCTGCTCGTCGCCGGTGATGTGTCGCCGGTGGTCGATTGCTCGTTGCGATTCGTGCACCGTGGGCAGCAGATAAGCTCGACCAAGTAAAAATCTGGCGCCCGGATTGAGCTACGGCTAAGACCGTCGTACTTCCTCCCCAGCTCATCGGTCGGTCGGATTACCTTGCCGCCGTCAAGCTGTCGCCGTTGCACGCCACGTGCCTAAGCGCTGGACTTCATCACAGTGACTCACTGGATGCATGTCCGGCGATCACCGGAGCAACTGCCACGGCGAAAGTCACTTTTCCCACGCACTGAGCTCGCCTCCCCTCTCCGGCCGCCAGCACCCCTCGGCCGAATTCATCACCGTCGCTCGATACGCCTATAAATTGAGAGCGCCGCAAGCTCCGTAGGGCAGTAAACTATCCAGCCACCACGAATCAGCCTCGATCATTCGCCTGAATCCACGAATTTTGAGTTCTCCCAAACCGGTCTCCGCCACCGTGAAACACACCCCACCATGGCCGAACCGCTCTGTTAAGGCTCTGCCCAATTCATGTGTTGTTTCCATAGCCCTGCGCGCTTGTGAAGCTCACTGTGGCATCCGTTCTCACAACTCGGCCTTGGTTTGGCGGGAACGCGTGATCCCGACCTCGGTGTCCGCCGTGATCGTGGGCAAGCGACTCCCAGTAGGGTTCATGTTTGTTTAATGGTTGTTCCTAGGCCATCTTAGATAGGTGAAGCTTCCCCGTTAGTTATCCCGAGCAGTCATTGTTGGCCATGGCCGGTACGGACCACGTCAGGGATGATCTGCGTGCGCGCCATGGTCAGGGGTATTCGTGGGGAAGAGATAGAAGATCGAGGGCATCTTTGCAATTTGTTAGTGACACAGAGGAACAGTAAACAAACCTACTTTGATTTAGCTGATAAACTGTGGGTCGCTGTGCAAAGTTGCCAGAGCACGCGGGCGCGCCCCGTTTCTCTGTGTTGCTGGGCCGTCTGGGCTGAAATCAGCCCAATACTATTCACAAGTTTCTCCTTTTCTTTTTATTCCAGAGCTAAAACAATTATAGAAAAGTGTAGAAAAATCCTAAAATTGTCAAACCAATTTTCCTAGACTTCTTATTTTCCATAGAATTTAATAAAAATAGTTTACTGATTTTTAGACTAACTAAGGAATTTGGGAGTATTTAAAATAGCCTAAAGCATTGCTTCTGGATTTTTAGAAAATAGATGATAATCCCATAAATACCCAATTTTTTATATGAGCTCTACACATTATTTAGAAGCCTTGGGTAGAGTTTGGTTTGATTTGGACCTTGTTTGATAACTAGAACCCAAAACCCTACCCCTGCCCTTTGAAATCCTTTACTGACTCCGGAAACCCTAAGTTCTCGGAGTTCCGTGAAGGAAAGTTGTATTCAAGACTTAGATAATAAATTCTTATTATTTTTGCACTCTCATGAGAATTACATGGCAATCATTCTTATATATACCTATATGGTTATATTTAGAAAACGAAGAAGAGATCGAAGTAACTGAAGTGAAGACAACACCACCTTCGGAATCTCAGGCCGGAAGTTGTTTCTACTTTGATATCTGCGGGTCCGAGCCTGACTCACCTATCAACGAAGGCAAGCCCCGATGCATTTGCCACCTTCCTTGATGTTTTAAAATCTTTCTCACTTGCTTGATGCATTAGGTGATAGGAGTTGATTGCCAAAACAATTCCTGCATTACCTTCCTTGAATTTGATTACCTTCCTTGATCACCCGTTTTACAAAAAGATTTTGATGCTTAGCCTTGCTTTAGAAAAACAAAATGTTTTGTTTTACAAAAGATGATATGGCAAAAGTGGGTGGGATGTTTTCAAAAATAAAAACTTGATGCTGGATCCATCACGGCCGTGATGGGTTCAACATCGGAAAAGATGTACCTCTGCCAGGTACCATGTTTTTGGGTTGAAATGATTAAGCTGAGACCGGGCGGGTGACTTGCACAAGAAAGGAGTCTCGGTGGTGTGTCTCCGTCTGAGTCGATTAAGGACCGTGTCGATGTAGGCTTGATGACCGAGGACCCTTTAACTGGTCACATGCCTCGTCATGGGTAAGCCTTGCCTCGGGCAGACTAAGGCCAGAATAAGATAACACGGAATGGGCGTGGAGCGGTGGGGAGAGTAGCGTGTACCCTCCGTGGCAAGAGGCTGGACGGTGGTGTATCTGTGCTCTCGGTTCGCGTGAACCTGATCTGGTCTTAAGAACCCCGGTGGCGGGTTGACATATGCAAGGGTTAAGTGCTACATATGTCGTGTGATTGGAGATCCTCAGCTGAGTATAATCGATTCGGATCGCCGTACCTTCGCAGTCATGAAGACTTGGTCACTACCCTATACGTAGAACTCCAGTAAACATGAAAGGTTTTGTTAAGAAATTGGCTAGTGCAGGTCAAGTGATTGAACTAGGGTAGAAAGAACTCTAGCTGCAGGTAATTTTACTTAACTTGACAAATAAAACTGGATTTTTAAGGATCCACTTTAGTAAGCATTTCTGCAAAACAGAGTCTTTGATTATTGAGAAGCCTTACCTTGACTCCCTTAACCAGCATACCCTTGAGAGTCTTTTCTTTAGTCGGGTAAGACTTGCTGAGTAATTCCATACTCAGGGTTTATTCCCCCGTTGTTTTTAGGTGGGGAAGCAACAAACTTTTGTTGCTTTTGCTCCAAGGTGGTTCCAAATGAAGAAAAACAAGAGTGAAGCTGCGGGAGGACATGGTCCTCCATAAAAACTTTTATAAAAACTATCGGGAGGAGTTTTTGCCTCCCTTGGTATTGTAATAATACTACTCAACACTCGTTTTATAACTCTGGTCTGTAATAAATAACTTGATCTTACTTTCTAAATAAATGTAAGTTTATGTAATCGCTTCCGCATTTCTATATCTCCGATGTTCTGTAATGTCTGCAAGACGGGTGAAACGTTCCTAGAAAGGTGAGAAAGAAGATACCGAACTTGTCAAGTGATTCAGGAACATCTACAGGGTTGTCTGATGTCTGTTGGACAAGGACAACTGTAGGTGGGCCTAATGACTTGAGAGGTTCCGTCACAGTTATCTAGTGGATCAGCGGGGAAGCCAAAGCTTTTGAAGAAATTCTTAGTGATCAAGGAGATTTATGTGCCTTTGCTGGTGCCCGGGGGGCCACGTCCATCTTGGAGAAGACTGGTTGCGATCATACTAAGGCTGTAGCTCAGTCAAGCTTCGCCTTCTCAGTTGATGATATCAAAAACCCTTCAGCCGAAGCTACTACCCTAGGTGGGAAATTTTACTCTGAGATATGGCTGAAGGGCGGAGGAGTAGTCACTTATGAAGCCATCAAAAGGAACGAAAAGGAATCACATGATGCTTCAGAAGAGGCGAAAAGGGCTGAAGAAGCTGTCGAGCGGGCTAGGCTTATAGGTACATCTATTGTGTTTTAGCTTCGTAATCTGTTTTAGCTTCGGAACTAACAAACATACTTCGGTGTAGCTGAACTATCTCCCCCTCTGGAGCCATATGATCCAGAGGCTAACCTGTCCCTGAAGAAAGCGCTTGAGACTATTAGAATTGCCAATGAAGTTGTTTATGAAGTTGTCAACAAGCAGTTAAACGAAGCTGCCGAGAAGGTCCTGAATGAAGACTGAAACTTTGTATTTTTGCTAGTTTAATGTCCTTGAACATGATCCTTAATCTTGTAAGAAACACTTGTAAACAATTTGTATGTATATTGATGTAATATATTTCTTTGTGGTGCATGAAACTTCCATACATACCATTTTTGAGCCGCTGGCGAAAAAACACCTTCCCTTCTTTTCATGCTTCACAAAGAAAAAGATTCCCCTTCTGTCATTTCATTACTGAGTATTTTGCCACGGTTGTTGTATAGTAATACTGCTAACAAAAATTCCCCACCTGTGTAAAAATATATCCGCCAAAGGCATACATTGTGCTACAGCACATTCTTTCATGATCCAATAATTATTTTCGAAGGAGCAATTTCCTTCTTCTCCATAGCTTTTTGCTAATGCAAAATGATGTATGATGCGATGCTATGCGATATGATATGATGGTATGATGCAAAATGATGTTAATGCCGAAGGTAAAAACCCACAAGAATACACACCCAGACTCTGCATCCCCTTAGGAACGACTTTGGAGTCTCTTCGCCTTTTACTTAGGTGGTATTTCAGCTCTGCATTCCCTTAGAAACGACTTTGGAGCTAAGCTCTGTATCCCCTTAGGAACGACTTTGGAGCTTCTTCACTTTTGACTTAGGTGGCATTTAAGCTCTGCATCCCCTTAGGAATGACTTTGGAGCTTCTTCACCTTTTACTTAGGTGGCAACTTAGCTCTACATTCCCTTAGGAACGACTTTTGAGCTTCTTAATCTGTTCTTGTTACACTCGATGGTGTAACCACATGCTTATTACATCAAGCTAAAGGTTAAACCTTTTTGTATTGTCTTTTTAGAAGAAAATATAAACGCAAAAAGAGTAAAAATACATTGGATCAGGGCACTCTTTGGTCGAAGCGTTGTGCCACCTTCAGTAGATATGCCTCTACTCGGGTACAGTGTTGTTGACTGTGCGAGCTTCGGACTCCTCTTAAAGGTCATGCTGTTGATGAGCCTGGTGATGCCCTTCTGGCTATTGGTTATTAACCAAGGCAGGCGCCAGTGGTGGCGGTGGTGGAAACTGAGCCCAGGAGGCTTGGGAGTGACTTGTCGAAGCAACAGAAGCCATAGGCTGTTGATTGCCCACATACTCCAGGATATACGGAGAATAGCATGAAGCGGTATGCAAGACCTACTTCGATGGGTTCTGTCGTGCTTCAGCTTCAGTGATTTCCTTCTGCTTTTGGATCGTGACTTGGCACGTACTTGTTGTGTGTCCCTTATCTTCGCCACAAAACAGGCAGAACAGTCTCCTGGGCTGATTACCAAATCTTCCTCCAAAGCTTCTTCCCCCTCTGCCTCTTGAAGTTGGTGGCATGAAGGAACTTTGTTGTGCCCCTGATGATTGGGAGCTGTGTTGTTGCCCTTGGGTATGGTTTCCCTGTCATCGCTTGAGCTAGGATTATGGATCGTCCTGACATGCCTAGGGTGGAGTCTTCCTCCGAAGCCCCTAGTCATCTCGGAGTATCTGTAGGCTTCTTCCCTTCTCTGTCGAAAGTCATTGTCGGCTCTGATGTACTTGTCCATTTTCTGGAGAAGCTTCTCCAAGGTTTGTGGTGGCTTCCTTGCAAAATATTGAGTCGTTGGTCCTGGTCTGAGCCCCTTGATCATGGCTTCAATGACAATCTCATTGGGCACTGTAGGCGCCTGAGCTCTCAGTTGCAAGAACCTTTGGACGTAAGCCTGCAAGTACTCCTCATGGTCCTGCATACACTGGAACATAGCTTAGGCAGTGACTGGCTTCGTTTGAAAGCCTTGGAAACTGGTGACTAGCATATCCTTCAGCTTCTGCCACGAAGTAATTGTTCCTGGCTGAAGAGAAGAATACCATGTTTGAGCCACACTTCTGACTGCCATGACGAAGGACTTCGCCATGACAGCAGTGTTGCCCCCATATGAGGATATGGTTGCTTCGTACCTCATCAGGAACTGCTTTGGAACTGAGTGTCCATCATACATGGGGAGCTGAGGTGGCTTCTAAGATGGTGGCCACGGGGTAGCCTACAACTCTGCTGCTAGAGGAGAAGCATCGTCAAAAGCAAAGTTACCATGATGAAAGTCATCGTACCATTCATCATCATTGATTGGGCTTTCCTAACAAAGCTCCCTGTGTTGGGGCCTTCGGTCTTGGTCATCCTGAGTAAGGTGACACATTTCTCCGGCAGCTTCGTCGATCTTCCTCTGAAGGTCGGCTAGCCAAAGCATCTTTTATCTCTTCCTTTGCACTTGTTGGTGAATAGCCTCCAAGTCCCTGATCTCCTGGTCCAACTCCTCCTTCTGAGGTGTTGGGCTGGTAGCCTTTCTCTTCTAGCTCCTAGCTTTTCATAGGGAGAGTGTCTCCTCATTTGTGTCCAGTGCTGCAAGGCAGCCCCTGGCGATGTTGTCTTCTTCAGCGGCATGACGAAGGTGGATGCTTGTCGAAGGTGGTCGTTTGAGTTCACCGGAGGTGGGCGCCAATGTTGGTCACTTGTTCTCAAATGCTTTGAATCAAGAACAAGGCAACACAATTATTAATTATTAAGATACCTTTGTCTTTCGAAGCATTATCTCCTCACGGACATAATGATCTTTAGACGAAGGTCATGAAGGACAAGCCCTCATCATCTCACAAATAAATAATAACGTGAAGAGATGAACATGGAAATATAATTCATTGATTCATGAATATTAGCATTCCATAATACATATAAGAATATCAATGAAATTCATATTACATTGATACCTTCGGCTTGCTTGAAGGTGTAGATGCGAAGGAACGATTACCATTCGCGTGAACAGTACGGTGGTATTGTTCATCTATTTATAGGCACGGGATGCAACCCGGGTAAAATTACATTTATGTCCCTGACATTTACTTATAAACATAACACAAATCATTAAGGACTAAGTAGTCTTTTTTCCCTTTTGGTCAGCATCATACTTGGTCTTCATCACGATATTAAGCCGAAGCTCTTCGGCCATAGCTTCGGCGTCCATTCTTATCACCTTCGGCCTACATCTTCACATCATGTATGTCTTTGCCATGAGAGAAGACCTTCATCCCGAAGCCGAAGCCCCCTGTAATAATCCATGTCATACTAAAAACATATGGTCAGTCACGTTTTTGAGGACCTTCGGAAGAGGAAGGCCCCCAACAAATACCACTTATGTCACACCCGGTTTTAGAAGGCAAACTGAATGCGAACCATGTACGTGTCAGGATCAGAAACTCACGTACACAGTTATTACATAGTTGGACATCATCACACATTGCTCAAAATAAATAGCAGAATTAGTACTTTATTACATCAAGATGTCCAAGACATCCACAGCGTCATTAACTTAACATAGTCATTAACATAATCAAAGTGCGGATACGAAACGTAGTAGATAAGGCCTTCACAAGTAGCTGACTAGGGGTTTGCCACTAAACACAACTAGAACTCATCGAAGTCCTGAAACCCTTCATGTTGCCTTTATCTTCTCCTGAGCACTGATTGCAATGGGGACAACCTGGGGTTGGGTGGTTTTTAAAGCAAGGGTGAGTACACATCAACGTACTCAGCAAATGTCTTGTTTGGCTAAAGTAGACTAGCTGTATGTGGGGTTAAGCTATAAGCAGTGGCTTTTGGTTGGTCAAGTATTTATTACTAGTAGAAAAGCCAAGTTTTAGTAATAAACCCAAGTTATTACCCAAAAGCACTCGCAAGAGGAAATACCAGCAAATTTGCCTTCTTCTACCTTGGAGCTTTTGTTCATGTACAAGAATGGAGGTCGACGAGCAGGGAGGGCTCGGGCGCGTCTCTGATGACCGAACGGCGAGCGGCGAGGCATGACGGCGAGCTCCGACGGTCGGCGACGGTGGTTCGACGGCGGGCAATGGAGCGAGAGAGAGAGAGCGTGAGAGAATTGGGCGAGCTCGAGCAAGGAGAGAGAGCTCCATGGCTCGGTTTTTATAGGAGGGAGGGGAGAGGAGAGGGCGATCGGGGTGCTTCATGGCGCCATCAATGGCGTCTGTTTCTTCCACTGCGTTAATGGAGAGAGAGAGTAATGGGGGAGGGAGAGGAATCCGGCGTTTGAACTCCATTACTGCCGGGATGGCGAACAAACACGGGTGGCAGCTGCGCGGGGCGGCTTCTCGGTCAGGCGCGGTGGCTGCGCGGCCTGGGCGCGGTGCTGGGTCGGTGCGGCTCGGCGGGCGCGTGCTTCGGGGTCGGGTCGCGGGGCTCGGCCGTAGGGCGTCGAGGCGCCAGGGCTAGGTTCCTAGCGCGGTCGCGTCCGTGGCGGCTGGAACATCGGGACAGGGAGAAGAGAGAAATGGGAAGGAGAGAGAGGTGGTCGGGTGGGGCCCGTGCAAGAGAGAGAAGGGGGGAATAGAAGGTGGTGGCGGCGGCTGGCTTGGGAAGCCAGGGAGGGCGCGGCTGCTCCTTACATGGGCCTTAGTGGGCCTAGGGTTAGGGTTTAGATTAGGGTTTTTTCGTTTTCTTTTTCTTTTCTAATTTCAAAATATACTTTTAAATAACCCTAAAATTCATAATAATTATACCAAAATTATTTATAAATAAAATATTTATTTTTGGACTAATAATTATTATATTATTTATTTGGATTTTCATTTAAGAAGAAATGCTATTAAATATCCAAAATCAATCATGAGCAATCAAAAATTATTTCAAATGCAATAAATAACACAAACTTGAATGAAAAATTTATTACCATAATTACCATTAATAATTAAATGCATTATTTTTATTTGATGGTTTTTTATAGTGTTACAAACCTACCCCTCTTAAAAGAATCTTGTCCTCGAGATTAAGGAAGGCTAGCACGAAAGCAAAGGAGATACATGGTTATTTGTAGGTTCTTAGTTCATATTGAACTCTTCTAATATTAGGGAACTTCCTTTCTTCTTTGCTCCGCAATGTATACTAATCAAGTGACCTTCATCATCGTACTTATAAAATGGTTGGTCTCTTGAATTATTGCTTAGGTCATGCTTGGCAGCTTTGTTCTTTAGTCGGTCTAGACGCTTCTTGGTGCATTTGTGAATAATATGTCCTTCATTTTTGCAGTAGTAGCAAGCACCTCTTGCTTTGATTTCTTTGCGAGTCAACTTTGCTTGACCAACAGGGGGGTGAGGGTTGACTGGGTGTCTGTATCTCATATAGCTGAGTCTGACTTGATTCTTCTATTTGGGTATCCATGTGTTTCGTGGCTTTTGCTTGTGGTTGAGGTGGACTAATCATGTATCCAAACATTTTTCTATTCCTTTTGTTGTTCTTCATTCCATTCATCAAATATCTCTATGACTCATTTTTCTCGTTCATAGTTGTTAAGGTAGGAATTTTTTTGTTGGCATCATTTACTTCATTTCCATTGGGGTTCACCATCTAGTCAGAGGGTAAAAGAGTTAATGAGGCAAACTACATAAGAGGCTTGCATGACATTAAGATAAAGAGCTAACACAACATTTTGATTTCCAAAATAAGATTAATTAAGGATGATTTCTGATTCTGCCTAGCTTCATCATACTACAAGAGTGTACAAGTGTTATAATCCTTAACAAAGATCTTTTGAACTTTATAGATTTCAGAGCATGATATCCAAATCATCTTTCTCATCCAACAGTATTTCCTTGAGCACAAATTGAGAGAAAGACTTGAGCGGGACTTTTAGGGCAACTAGAATGGAGCATCACATTGTGTGCATATACCAGATGACACCACACTTTATTCTCTTTATAAAGAGGCAAAACACAATAGGTGCGAAAGATTCTCCAAATTTATTCATATATCACTTAGCACAATTACAATTCCTGAAAGGGGCAACACCTTGACATTTTTTTCTTCGTGAGACATACTGCTTCTTTCTAGCTAGATGACATATTATTCTTCCTCATCAGATGTACCAATCTTCAGAGCTGGAGGTCGGTTGTCTTCAACTGCTATTCTTTCTCCAGATGGAGTTTCCAAACACATGGTTCTCTCAGTATGTTGGATTACTGCCTTAGTTTTTTGTAACCCATTATTTCCAAGAATCACATCCTTTCCCATTGATTCTATCACTATAAGATCAGCTAGAAAATCTATCCCATTGATTTAACACTTACTTTTGGACATATGTAGTTTACTAACATTTTTCTTTCGGGTGTACTGATGGTCATCCTTGATCTCAAGGGACACTTAAAGATAGCATACTTTGTTGCAAACTGGGCACTGATAAAGGAATGTTTTGTACGAGGATCATACAACACGGTGGCAGTAGTTGTGTGAATGACTAGTATTCCAAATATTATTGCATTATCATATGGAATGGTTCATGTCACTGCATAACTTATCCTTCCTATGGACTTTTTCCGTTGGTTATTCTTTGTTGATGCATGAGTTTGAGGGTGTTGTCTTTTCTTTTGGACAACTATTAAAAAGATGGCCGATATCACCACAGCCAAAGCAAGCACGACTTGATGAGTTACATGGTGGAGTTGTCTTTACGTTGTTGGTAGAAGTTTCTGTGCATTTTTGTTCATATTCCATGTCTGAAGACTGAGATAGCTTCATCTCGGAGGTGATCTGTAGTGAACTCTTCTCAGGACAGTTACAGAAGTAATGACCTTCACGTCCACATTGATAGCAAGCTTTTCTTGAAGTTATTTCTAGACTTTTTCCATGTTTCCCTTTTTTTTCTTGGACCTGATGTGACCATGAGGCTAAAATTATGTGCAAGTAATAGTCCATCCATCAATGTAACACTCTTGTGTTTCTTCTTGGGGCTGGGCATCCTTGTGATGTTTCCTTTTTGGAATACTTTGCAATTCATCAACTAACAGTGCATTAGGTATGAGAGAATCTGCTATTAGTTGTTCTTGGGGAGACATCTATCTTTTTATGCCAGAAAATAAAATCTGATTCTTCTATTTTGCAGTTTTACTTTCATTTGCATTGATTTGGCGACAACGAATTCCATAGTACTCACAACAACAACATGTTCCAAGGTCACTTGTCTGTTGGTTTGGTTGTGCATCATTTTGTGTCTTGAATGTTTGTTCATTAGCTATTTTATTTATAGTGTTGTTTTGACTTGCCAACACACCGCATACTTTGCATTTAGTGACATCACTTGTAGTTGACATTCCAAGGTCTGACATCTGTATGGGTATGGAAGAATGGAAGGGATGAAAGGGTTGAGCAGAGACAAATTATAGAGAGCAGAGAAAACCCATCTATCTAAGGTTTTACCTAGCTAACTGATGCCATTGTGGACAAAAGCCACAAATACACCAACAATCATTTCAAAGAATCAAATCAAACATGAACACAAAGGACAATGAACTCAAGCATACCAGCACAACGCAATCCAATTCTACTCATTCAACCAAAACAAAAGGTGAGACAAGGTTTGGAATAAGAAAGATATTATAAAGTCAAGGAGTCAGGTAAGAAATAGAGAGGAGTTAGACAAGACATATTTGTTGGTGGCCAAGAGTGAAATAAGATAACCATGAACTATTAAAGTGAGGATAAATGATACAACCAAGGATATGAAGTGAGTTAGGGAGAAAGCATTATCAAGGAGAAAAGTAGAGAGGCAAAGGTTTAATATATCATTGTAGATATTGCGCAAGGGTGGCAATACAATGGCAAGAAAACAAGAGTATAAGAAGTCAAGGGTTATATAGCAATATTAGGGATTAGAAAACTACTATAATATAATATAATATAATATTGCCCTTACCGATCTAGTCGAAAATCTTAATACTAAAGAACAATCCTATCAACCTAACCAAGAAGTCTAGTAATAGATCCAAAGGATCCATAGCAAAACTTCGTGCGGAGTGGGGATAAGACAGAGAATAGGGCATCGTTGATAGCTTCAAAAGAGTTTCTTCTGGCAAACTTCGCTTCAAGTTCCGCAATCCTAGTTTGATCATCTTGCAATGCTTCTCATTAGAACCTTCTGATAGAGGAAGAATCAGACAACAAGGGTTGAAGATAAAACAGACAAGTTTTGATATAAAGTAAGTTTTTATGAAGACAATTAAGTCAAGTTTTGAACAACTAACTAGGCTTTCCATTTCTAACTAATCTAGCGACCTACGGTCACATTGCTTTGATACCACTTCTGTCACACCCGGTTCTAGGGGCAAAACCGAATGCATAACAGATGTGTGCCAGGATCTATTTCCACACATATGTTGACGACACAAGTGTAATATATCAAAAGAACAATGCATAAGAGCGTAAATAAAGATTATATTAACATATTACACTTCGAACAGTTATAATGTCTTAACCTTTATTCATCAAAGTACAGCGAAACATGGACATCCATCTACAGGAAGATGACCGGGGGTATCACTAGACTAGCATCCATCAAGTTCACCATCATATCTTCATCTGCAAACTTCTGATCAAAATTAAGCAAGGGTGAGCTCACTTATGGTCGGGGCTCAGCAAGTGGGGGAAAATGCAAGGTAACAAGGTAAGGCTAAAGTTTAATGTGATTGGCATTTTAGTTGGTCAACATTTTATTATCAACACCTGATTACTAGGTACAAGTATATACCAATCCCAATTAAGCATAATTCATAATCAGCATATATGTCATCAACATAAATAATCACCAACATAAGCACAGAACCAATTGAATCAAAAAAGACCATGATTTATTTCCATCTTCAAGTTCAATTATCCTATGAGGGTCCAGGCTGCTCATAACCATGAGCACGGCTGATATATCAGTTTTACACTCTGTAGAGGTAGCGCATATTTACCCATGAGTCGTGATTCCCTTCTAGCCCAGGTTTGCAAGTACGTATTCACTTCCGAGGTGACTAGCTAGGGTCTCACTACGAGGCTTTTCCCTAGAGTCCTCATTATGCAAATGTTGGAAATGGCCAAACTGCATAAAGCACACCTAACGTAACCAACTTATAGACCAGTCTATAGGGTAAAGCTTGGGAACTATGCCCGTATCCAATCTGTCTGAGCCGGAAATATAAGCGCTTGGCAGATACCCTCATTCCGGTCGACCATGACCAGCACCCAACATAAGACTTCCCTAGTTATTTAGCCAAGGGTGTCCCATACCACCCTCATGGTAGCACTGTTTTCCCGGGTGGTCACTCCATGTTCCAATTAAATCATATGACCTTGCTTAATCATCGGATTAGCAACAATAATGTAAACTTATCATTTGGAACATTAATGTCACAAACAGGAGTGACTGCATAAAGTTAAGTTGTAGCAATAGCATAGCTACGAAGGTAAAGTATAATACCCAAGTTTGATCAAGGAATACGGTAGAAAAGGTTAGGTGTATCCGAATAGGTAACCCATCAAATTATGCATATATATATCCAAGAATAAACTTTATTAAATGTATTGTTTGGGATCAAACAGAGTATGCAGAGGGAGAAGTCCACTTGCCTTGCTTATTGAAAACATGAGGTTCTTCCACGGATAGGTATAAATCTTGATTCTTAACTACTAGATCAAGCGCTGAATATCACACAAACAAACAAGAAGAAACAAACACCACTCAATAACATACAACATTCACCATACGCAAAGCTAAAAGAAAGCTTAACAAAAAGAGCATTCGTTTTTCAAGAACGTCGCAAGTAATGGTTATAATAAGAAGGTATTCTTTTCAAAAATGTGTGATCTATACTTTATAAAACAAGACCTGAGCTTAAAAATATCTTAATTAAAATATGCAAATATTAGGTTCACCAATTTAATCTTTTATAAAACGTCATATGTGATATGTCTAAGATTAAGGGTTTATAAGATGATAAAACACGTTATAACAATATTAAACCTTTTTAACCTTTTTAGAAAAGATATATGTTATATATCTAAGGTTAATGGGCTACGAAACATGTTATTAATTTTAGAAGCATTATGGAACATATTATAAATCATTGTTAAACATTCACTTATGATAAACTAAGATATAAGTCTAAATAGGTTTTATGTGAAAAGATCATTATTATTAAACACCTACTTTATGAAAAGCTAGGTTATAGGCCTTAAGTGGATTTTTATGTAAAAGATAATGAATGAATAACCATGTTTTATTTTTATTAGAAGGTACATGGTCTATATTCTTTATTAAGAAAGCTATATACAAAATAATATGTAAACTAACATTTTAATTATAAAAAGGACATGAACACTAATTTAGTTATTTTATCCTTTAGGAAAAACTAAGTGATATATATATAATATGGATTAATCTGATGGATAATATTAATCATGTCTAGAAAACTAATTGATATATATGTATATGACATGGACTAAGTTTGATTAAATGATTAATTAAGCCTATATAACCAGTTGTCAAATTGAAATATAAATCTAATTAACTAGATTATGAGGAAACATAATTAATCTATTACTTATCTTTACCTTTAGTTTAGAAACATATGACCTAGATATTTAAAATGAATACTATATTCATTAACTATCATTTTAGTTATGACGGTGTGAGCACTAAATTAAGCCATTTTATCAATATTATAAAATTATATTCTTTTTGTTTTCTCCTTTCTTTTCTAAATAGAAATTATACGTATAACTAAAAATTGTTTATGTATAATTCTTCTAACATTAATATTCTAAGAATTAATGTAAATTACTAATTAGACTTTAAATAACATATTCATGGTTATTATGACATATGTAAATATTTTACTAATTCTAAGTAATTTAAATGCTATACTTATGAATACATTTATCATGAATAGTAAAATCTATATTTTCATCTGACCGGGAATACGTGGCCTAGTATTTCTTCTATTTTTCTTATGTCCATAAAATTATATTTATACCAATACTAACCAATATCATTGCATGTGCTAGAGCGAGGTTTAATTGTAAACGTATTCTAGTATGAAAATCACCGAGGTAGTGAATAGTGACCGTATTCATTTTTAAAATTATAAAATCATGCACATATTCAAAGCATTGTCGCGGGGTTCGATTTTGGCTACACGTATACATCGAAATCTCTAAAATCATACACGTATACATAACCCAAAATTAATTGAATTCGCAAACCAGGGGCTAAATCGCAAATTTGCCTTCTTCTACCTTGGAGCTTTTGTTCATGCGCAGGAACGGAGGTCGACGAGCAGGGAGGGCTCGGGCGCGTCTCCGGTGATCGAACGGCGAGCGGTGAGGCACGACGGCGAGCTCCGGCGGTCGGCGGCGGTGGTTCGACGGCGGGCAATGGAACGAGAGAGAGAGAGAGAGAGAGAGCGTGAGAGACTTGGGCGAGCTCGGGCAAGGAGAGAGAGCTCCATGGCTTGATTTTTATAAAAGAAGGGAGGGGAGAGGAGAGGGCGGCCAGGGTGCTTCATGGCGCCATCAATGGCGTCGTTTTCTTCCACGACGTCAATGGAGAGAGAGAGTAATGGGGGAGGGAGAGGAATCCAGCGTTTGAAGCTCCATTACTGCCAGGATGGCGAACGGGCGCGGGTGGCGGCGCGCGAGGCGACTTCTCGGTCGGGTGCGGTGGCTGCGTGGCCTGGGCGCGGTCGTGGGCGGTCCTGGCGCGGTGCTGGGTCGGCGCGGCTCGGCGGGCGCGTGCTTTAGGGTTGGGTCGTGGGGCTCGGACGTAGGGCGTCGGGGTTGGGTTCCTGGCGCAATCTCGTCCCTAGCGGCTGGAACGTCGGGACAGGAAGAAGAGAGGAATGGGAAGGAGAGAGAGATGGCCAGGTGTGGCCCGCGCAAGAGAGAGAAGGGGGAATGGAAGGCGGCGGCAGCTGGCTTGGGAAGCCAGGGGGCGCGGCTGCTCCTTACATGGACCTTAGTGGGCCCTAGGGTTAGGGTTTTTTTCTTTTTTCTTTTTCTTTTCTAATTTCAAAATATTCTTTTAAATAACCCTAAAATTTATAATAATTGTACCAAAATTATTTATAAATAAAATATTTTTTTTTGGACTAATAATTATTATATTATTTATTTGGATTTTCATTTAAGAAGAAATGCTATTAAATATCCAAAATCAATCATGAGCAATCAAAAATTATTTCAAATGCAATAAATAACAAACACTTGAATGAAAAATTTATTACCATAATTACCATTAATAACTAAATGCATTATTTTTAGTTGATGGTTTTTTATAGTGTTACTTGTATTGATGCAGGAAGGGAAAGTAGTAGCATACTCGTCCCACCAGTTGAAGGTTCATGAGAAGAATTATCCCACTCATGATCTGGAGTTAGCAGCAATGGTTCATGCACTAAAGACCTGGAGACAGTATTTATATGGGCAGAAGTGTGATATCTACAAGGATAACAAGAGGCTCAAGTACATATTTACTCAGTCGGAGCTAAACATGAGGCAGCGAAGATGGCTAGAGTTGATCAAAGACTATAAGCTGGAGATACATTATCACCCAAGCAAAGCAAATGTGGTTGCAGATGCTTTGAGCAGAAAGAGTCAAGTTAATATGTTGGTCGCTCACCCGATGTCGTACGAGCTAGCAAAGGAATTCGACAGGCTGAGTCTCGGATTTCTGAACAACACTCAAGGAGTGACAGTCGAGCTGGAACCCACTCTAGAGCAAGACATCACGAAAGGTCTGAAAGACGACGAGAAGATCAACGAGATCCAGCAGCTGATCATATATGGGAAAGGTCTAGATTTCCGTGAAAACGTAGAATGAGTGGTATGGTTCAAGGATAGGTTGTGTGTTCCTGACATCAAATCGATCCGGGAACTGATTCTCAAAGAAGCTCATAAGACAACGTATTCTATAAACCCTGGTAGCGAGATGTACCAAGACCTGAAGAAAAGTGTAACACCCTGAATTTGGGGATATAAAATTTCTTTTCCAATATCCACCAAATTCAGGTGTTACCCTCTCTTTTCCTTGATCTTTCTTTTCTTTTCCCTAAATAGTGGGGAATTATTTTGTATTATATCTACGTGTAAGCCTAGTAAATTAAAACCCTATGAGTGCTTTGATTGTCGCATCATGCTGGCGTATACTTTCACTTTGTTTGATAAGTGATTTTGTGGAGCATGGGTTTAATAAGGAATTCAATTTAACATCATGAAGAAAATAGGAAAGAACAAAAGATAAAGAAAATGGAAAATAGAAAGGAGCCCCCCCCCTTCTCTCTTGGGCCGGCTCGTTGGCAGGCCCAGTAGCCCCCCCTCCTTCCCCCTTTCCCCTTGGGCCGGCTGGCTCGGCGGCCCAGCCGCCCCCTCCCCCGCGCGGCCCACCTGGCCCACCCCGCGCGCAGCAGCCCCACCCCCAAAACCCTAGGTCGCGCCCTCCCCTAGCCGCCGCCGCCACCCCCTAGTGGGGCCCGCTCGTCAGCCCCACCCCCCCTTCCCCCTACCTCCTTCTCTCTCCCCGATCTCGCGCACATCCCTCTCTCTCTCCCTTGACGCCGCTCGACCTCCCCTTCCCCCGCCCCTCCCTCTCCCTGCCCCCCCTGCAGCGGCCTCGGTGGCCCGGCGCGGCACCGGCTCGGCGGGCGAGGCCCTTAGCCCCGGTGGCGGGCGCAGCCCGGCGGCCGTACGGCTCGCGAGCGTGGCCCCCAGCCAGCCCCGGCGGCATGGGCGCGCGTCGATCTCGGCCGGGCAGGCGGCCTCGGCCACGGCGGCTCCAGCGCGGGCGCATGGCCTCGGCGCGGGCGTGTGGCCCCTGTAATCTATAGATCTTGCCTTGATACTTATCTTAGGTCTGCTTGTTGAAATCCCCTCTTTTCTATCTCAATTCGAGAGATATGTTTTACTTATCTCACCCTTGACTATATCCTCTTCTTTACCGTGTGTAGGCCTAGACTTAACTCCATTCGTTATTGTATTTGTACCACTTGCTCTTCTATGCCTTTATCTTTTCTCTTACACCCTTGTCCGTTATCGCCTTTGGCCCTTGCGATATTTATGTCTTCTACCTAAATGCTTACCTTAAACTTATCCTTTAAATCCTCCCCTTTCTTTCAACCCAGTTTGAGAGTTGCGAGTTACCTACCTCTCCCTTGATTTCTTTTCACTTCTTGTCGCCTTACAAGTTTTGTTTCAATTCTATCCTTTGCTATGTGTTTTATTTGCTATCACCACCTCCTTGTCATCCATCGATCTTGCCTTGATACTAATCTTTATTCTGGCTCTTTAAAATCTCCTCTCTTCCACCTCGATTGGAGAGTGGTTGTTTACCTATCTGGCCATTGGACATACCTCCTTCTTTTTCATCTGTAGGTCTTGTCTTAACTCCATCCTTTGTGGTACTTATATCCTTGGTTATTATGTGCATTTATCTCCTCTCCTACATCCTTGTCCGTTATCACCTTTAAACCCTCGTGATATCTATGCCCTTGCCCTCATGCTTACTTTGAACCTACCCTTTAGAGCCTGCTCTTTTTCATTGCTGTTTGAGGATAATGCCTCACCTACTTCACCATTGATTGCTTCCCCTTCTTTGATGCCTCACAAGTTTTGTCTAAAATACATCCTTGGTTGTGTTTGTCTGTTATCACCTTAACCCTTGTCATCCTTTGATCTTTACCATGATGCTTATATTGCACCTGCATTTTAAAGCCTCCTCTCTCATTTCATTTCAAGAGTGATATCTTGCCTATCCCGCTCTTGTTTATTTCCTTTTTCCTCTGTCGCGTTGCAAGTCTTGTCCTAACTCTATCTTTTGGTGTGTTTTTGCCTTTCACCTCCCTTACCTTTGTAATCTCTAGATCTTTCCATGATGGTATCTTATGCCTACCTTTTGAAATATCATCTTTTCCATCTCGATTTGAGAATGGTGTTTTACCTATCCTGACCTTGGTTGCATTCTCTCCCTTGTCGATTACAATCATTGCTTTAGCTCCATCCTTTATTATGCTCATGCCCCTACCCTCCATGTCTTATTATTCCCCTCGCCTTTTGTTGGCCTTAGAGTAGTTTCCCTTTTTTAAGGAAAGACCACCATTTAATTAAAAGGACCGTATATCAACGAGATGTTTGTTGATGTGTGCTCATGATGTTTGTCCTTCTGCTATGACTGATTTCCTTCTTTGGAATGAGTGTTGATGTGTTGTGGCCCTTGGACCGTAATGGAATCTGTTTACTAGGTGAGTGCTATAGAGTTAAGTAGTTGGGTTCTCCCCCTGCTCTCTCTAATCTGTCTATACTTACCTTTTCTCGTTATTCTTTCCTCTTGCACCTGTCCTTTTGGCAACCTCCAATGCACATGTCCTTTTGGCAACCTCCAACTCCTCCAAATCAGTCAAGATCAGAGTCGGCAACATCTTCATCAAGTGTGTATCAATGCTCTTGTTAAGGGGGTTAGCCGCTAACCCCAATGAAGACAATGCAATCAACATCAACCAACAAGATCGGAGTGGCGCAGCGGAAGCATGTGTGGGTCCTAACCCACAGGCCCAGGAGATCCTCAAGAACTGCATCAATTGGTCTCGAGCATCTGAAAGTCAAAGCAACAAGTCCGCAAGTTAAGGTTGCAGAGTGAAAGCCAACTCAAGAAGGTCATGAACAACCAATGAACCAATCTCATTTTCTTGCTAGCCTCTCGAGATTCTGTTAAGGGGGTTAGATTTGTAACACCCTGAATTTGGGGATATAAAATTTATTTTCCAATATCCACCAAATTCAGGTGTTACCCTCTCTTTTCCTTGATCTTTCTTTTCTTTTCCCTAAATAGTGGGGAATTATTTTGTATTATATCTACGTGTAAGCCTAGTAAATTAAAACCCTATGAGTGCTTTGATTGTCGCATCATGTTGGCGTATACTTTCACTTTGTTTGATAAGTGATTTTGTGGAGCATGGGTTTAATAAGGAATTCAATTTAACATCGTGAAGAAAATAGGAAAGAACAAAAGATAAAGAAAATGGAAAATAGAAAGGAGCCCCCCCCCCCTTCTCTCTTGGGCCGGCTCGTTGGCAGGCCCAGCAGCCCCCCCTCCTTCCCCCTTTCCCCTTGGGCCGGCTGGCTCGGCGGCCCAGCTGCCCCCTCCCCCGCGCGGCCCAGCCGCCCCCTCCCCCGCGCGGCCCACCTGGCCCACCCCGCGCGCAGCAGCCCCACCCCCAAAACCCTAGGTCACGCCCTCCCCCAGCCGCCGCCGCCACCCCCTGGTGGGGCCCGCTCGTCAGCCCCACCCCCCCTTCCCCCTACCTCCTTCTCTCTCCCCGATCCCGCACACATCCCTCTCTCTCTCCCTCGACGCCGCTCGCCCTCCCCTTCCCTCGCCCCTCCCTCTCACCGGCCCCCCCTGCAGCGGCCTCGGCGGCCCGGCGCGGCACCGGCTCGGCGGGCGAGGCCCCTAGCCCCGGTGGCGGGCGCAGCCCGGCGGCCGTACGGCTCGCGGGCGCGGCCCCCAGCCAGCCCCGGCGGCATGGGCGCGCGTCGATCTCGGCCGGGCAGGCGGCCTCGGCCACGGCGGCTCCGGCGCGGGCGCGTGGCCCCTACGCGGGCGCGCGACCCCGGCGCGGGCGGCCTGGGCGCGGCCCTCTGACGTGCAGCCAGTCAGCGCGGCGGCGCGGCAGCCATCCCGCATGGCCTACGCGGCGGGTCGACACGGCCTGCCTGCGCGGTGGCTTAGCACGCCCTCGCACGGCCTAGCCGTGGCCTCCCCTGGCGCGCAGCGTGGCCAAGCTCCCCTCGTGCGAGGTGTGGCTCGCGTGCCCACGGCTCGCCCAGGAGCGGCCTCGGCATGGCTCGCGGCATCCTCGCTCGGCCAGCGCGGTTCGAGCAGCCCCGGCGTAGCTGCTCGCGCCTTTGCACGTCGCGCAGGACTAGTTCGTGGATGAGATGGATTGTGGCCACATGAGATCCCATCGTACTGAATCGTGAGCGAGTATGTATTCAATGTGTATGCATAGCAGATACATTTGATCCTGTTCTGATTGTGGTAACTTCGTGGTCATGTCGAGTACACGTTAATAATAGTATTTGGTCGCATCACAGGATTTAGCTAGTTAATGGATTATTTGTTTGTCCAATGACTAATAAAATAACATTCCAATTTAGGTATAGCTCTAACATGTTCACGTATAAATACCCGTTAATGTGATTATGTCGATGCAAATGTGGTAATTAACACTTTCTTAATAGGGATGCGGGATCGGTTAACGATTCTAGCTTACCGTCGTGCTGTTTTCACATGTTGTCGCGTGATGTTTCATGTGTTGTCGCGCGCGTCGTCGCGTGTTGTTTGCACGCGTTGTCGCGCGCCGTTCGCGTGTGTCGCGCGTTGTCCGCGCGCGAGGTTAAGCGGTTCGCTTATAATGGCTCAGGTCAGTTAATTAGCTGTTTGGGTAATTATTCACTATTAAAATAGTATTTCAGTCGAAACTAGGTAGTAGTTTTAATCTACATTTAATAAGGGTAGATTAATATAATCATGTCGAACTAAATGCTATAATTAATACTTGTTTAGCGTAAATACGCTAACCCCTCGATTGTAGCTTCAACTATCACATTTCTTTTTCCTCGCGTGACTGTAGTAACGCGCTCTATTTCATATTGCATGTTTTGATTATGTTTCTCTTTGTATGGTGTAATGTTCTTATGCATATGTACATGTTTGTTTGCTTGTGCCTGTTCGTCTTCGCTTCGCGTTGCGATTAGATCGTGACTCGTTTCTGGGCTTTGAGGAATCGACGATCAAGCGTTGGCGACCAAGTGATCAGGCTCTTCGAGTTCCACAAAGTTGAAGACCTTGAGCATCTGTTTGGTGAAGGCAAGTGTCCTCCGACCTATTATGTCCAATTTACTTTATAATTCATCAACCCGCATACCATGATCAACCTAAGGATTGACTAGCTTTGTATTTACCTTGTCCTTGATTACCTTTTGGGTTATTATTGTTTAGCTTTATGCTATTGCTCAACTCTAAGCAATGAACATGATGAGAATTATCAATGATACGTTGTTTCCCTCCTTTATGATGATGTTGTATCTGTGGTATTCAAGGGGGCTCGAGCGGTTTCTCGAGTGCCTCTCCGTAAGGACCTGTTCGTTGGATGACCGCCCGGGAAAACAGTGCAACCATAAGGGTGGAATGGGATGCCCTTAGCTGAATAATTAGAGGAACCGGGGTGTAGTTTGCTTAGCCGTCGTGTCGTCAATGGGGCTCGGTGTATGCGGCTCGCTCTGCCAAGTTTGGTTCGCCCCTTGGGGAGGAGTGCGATACATTTAGGAAACCTAGCGGGCGGCTACAGCCCCGGGGAATCTTGGTAAAGGCTACGTAGTGAAACCCTGCCTATTCACCTTGGTAGTGTTTAAGGGTTTGATCGGCCCGAGGCAAAAAGGGAATCACGACTCATGGGTAAAGTGCGCAACCTCTGCAGAGTGTTATGAAACTGATATATCAGCCGTGCTCGCGGTTATGAGCGGCCAAGGGAGCTCCATTGATTAGAGATACTGGATCAGAGATGTTTGGATTACAGGTGGTGACAAGGATGATGCTTATGACTCTGGTAATGGTAAGTGGTATTCTTTCCGTTTGGAAAGGGTACTTTGGGTTAATAACTTGGGTTAACGCTAAAACCTGGCTTTCTACTAGTAATAATAACCTGACCAACTAAACGCAACTGCTTGACTTAACTCCACATAAAGCTAGTCCACTACAGCCAAACGGGACATTTGCTGAGTACGTTGATGTGTACTCACCCTTGCTTTCACAAAACACCAGGTTGCCTTTGGTGCAATCTATGCTCAGGTAAAGAAGAAGGAGAACGGTGTCGAGGCGGATCTCTAGGAATTTCAGGACATCGACGAGTTCGAGGATTAGGCTAGCGACCTCCCCTAGTCAGCTGCCTGTGGTGGGTTGTTTACGTTGGCTACGTTTCGATTCTGTGTACTTTGATTCATATTATGCAAATGACTCTAGTATGTAATATTATTATTTACTCTTTATTGTAATTCGAAGCATTGTGCTATGATGAGTCATTTATGTAATCGTTGTGTACGTGAATTTCTGATCCTGGCACGTACATGGTTCGCATTCGGTTTACCTTCTAAAACCGGGTGTGACAAAAAGATTCTGGCATTACGATATGAAAAGGGAGATAGCAGACTATGTTGCCAGATGCGACAGTTGCCAGAGGATCAAGGCAGAACATCAGAGGCCCGCAAGTTTGTTGCAACCGATGCAGATCCCTCAGTGGAAATGGGATGAGATCGGGATAGACTTTATAGTTGGTCTACCCCGCACTCGAGCTGGTTATGACTCCATCTGGGTAGTAGTGGACCGTTTAACAAAGGCGACTCATTTCATACCAGTCAAGACCACCTATAACAGTGCAGTGTTGGCAAAATTATACATGTCTCGGATTGTGTGCTTGCATGGCATTCCAAAGAAGATAGTATCCGACAGAGGCACCCAGTTCACTTCTCATTTCTGGCAGCAGCGACATGAAGCTTTGGGTACACATTTGAAGTTTAGTTCAGCTTATCACCCGCAGACAGATGGTCAGACGGAGAGAACCAACCAGATCCTCAAAGATATGTTGAGGGCTTGTGCTTTGTTAAGACAAGTTAGGTTGGGACAAGAGGCTCCCCTATGCAGAATTCTCCTACAACAACAGCTATCAGGCCAGTATGAAGATGTCACCATTCCAAGCACTCTACGGGAGGGATTACAGAACTCCGTTGCATTGGGACCAACCCGACAAAAGGCATGTGTTCGGTCCAGATATTTTGCTTGAAGCTGAAGAAAACATCAGAATGGTCCAAGAGAATCTAAAGACAGCGCAGTCTAGACAGTGAAGCTATGCTGACACCTGAAGGAGAGAACTGAGTTTCGAAGTGGAAGATTATGTTTACTTGAAAGTGTCACCCTTTAGAGGAATCAAAAGGTTCGGAGTCAAAGGCAAGCTAGCACCTCGATACATCAGACCATACCAGATTCAAGCAAGACATGGAGAAGTGGCATATCAACTAAGCTTACCAGAAAATCTGTTCATCGTGCACGATGTGTTTCATGTTTCTCAGCTGAAGAAATGCTTGCAAGTACCAGAAGAGCAGTTGCCAACAGAGGACCTTGAAGTTCAAGAAGACCTGACTTATATTGAGAAGCCAACTCAAATTCTAGAGACTGCGGATCGGGTCACTCGAAGAAGCACCATCAAGATGTGCAAAGTCAAATGGGGCCATCACTCAGAAGAAGAAGCAACCTAGGAAAGAGAAGATGATCTAAGAGCCAAGTACCCTGAACTCTTTGCTAGCCAACCCTGAATCTCGAGGGCGAGATTCTTTTAAGGGGATAGGTGTGTAACATCCTGAATTTGGGGGTATAAAATTTCTTTCTAATTACCTACCAAATTCAGGTGTTACTCTTCTCTCTCTAGTTTCTCTCTCTCTCTCTTTATTTTGGGTAGATTAGCTTAATTAGTGAGGGATTAATTATTTTATTTTTTCAAAACAATATGAGTCATGAAATGTTGCATCATGCTAAGCTCCAAATATTCTTTGAATTGTTGCACATGCTTGATATAGTTTGAATTTGAAACTTGGTTTGAATTTGAATTGAAAACCCTAGAGAAAATAAATAGAAAAGCATTAGAAATTCACTAGAAAAAGGAAAAAAGCCATTTCAGCCCAGTCGGCCCAACTCGGCCCAGCCAAGCCGCGCGCGCGCCCGCGTTGCCTGACCGGTGGACCCCACCCACCAGTGACCGCCCGCGTCCACGCACACGCGTTCTCTCTCCCTCTCTCCTTCCCGCTGCTTGGTGGGCCAGGCCTATCGGCACCGACCCGTCCGCACGTTCTCTCTCTCGCTGTCCCATGGGACCTTCCTGTCAGCGCTGACCGCCCATTTGCGCTCGTTCCCTCTCTCTGCCCCGTGGACCCCACGTGTCAGCCACCCCCACCCGTCACTAACCTCCCGCCCACGCCCCCGCCGTGGATGGCCACGTCCACGCAATCTCTGGCCACCTCTGCACGCCCTCGCCCCTTTAGAGCCCGCACCCTGCTCGCCCACTTTCCCCTGCTCATTTGCGCCCTCAGCCGAGCACTCTTGCCCTGCGCGCATCTAGGCACCTCCGCCGCCGCTCACCGAAGTCCATCGTTCGTTCTACGGCCGCCATCGAGCCCGCGTCGCGCCCGTTGCCTTGGTGAGTTTTGCCTTGCCATGAGCAACTCGGGACACCCCTCGATTCGCCCCCAGTCCCTCTGGTTTGCCCGGTCCGCGCTCACTGGAGTTCTCTCCGTGCAGCCAGAGCTCCGCCACCGTCGACCCGAGGCGTCCCTTCATCTCCGCCATTGCTCCGGAACTCCAGTGTTTCCTCTCGAGGTGAGCAACCTCCCCGCGCCTCTATGTCTCTGTTATTGCCCTGGTCTTCGCGTGGTTGCTCGCTGGAGTAGATTCACGCCGTCGTGGAACCATCCCACCGTGTTCTGCGCCCTCTGTGCCTCCACGCTGGTGTTGTGCCCACGGTTGTGTTCGCCAGATTGCCCTGAATATGCCCAAGTCCTTCCCCAAGTACCTAGAGCCCTGCCGTGGCCGTTACCCTCGTCTCTGCGAGACCCCACCGCGAGGTCGAGCGGCACCGCCGCACCAAGTACCAGCCATCCCGACCACGCTGGCCGATGGATCTCGGACATTCACCCGAGATATGGCGGTTAGGATTTAATTAGAACCAATCTAATCTCGACCGTCCGATGCAAATCTAGTCGTCCAGATCCGCTCCCCTCACCCACGCTCTATCTCTGGGCCTGCCAGTCAGCGCCTATGCCCCCTGGCGCTGGGCCCGACTGGTCAGCCTGCTGTTGGGGCGAAGGTGAAGACGTTACCCTTCGCGCGAAGCCTTCGTTAGTTCGCTACATCAACGAACGCGTGACGACTGGCGCGGTTGCCCTTCATCCTCTCCAGTGCAAGACGAAGGCCAGACCCCGACGAAGTCTGCTGCTCCCATGTCCCTCAACTCGCCCGGAGGCCCACGTGGAATTCGGCCCACTGCAATGGGCCCCGCGTGGATAGGCAGGTTATGGGCCTCATCTGTAATAGCTTTTCTGTAATGATGGTCTGTAACCCTCCTTTATGGGAATATTCTGGGGATAATACGGGTACTCGAGGACATAAATGTCCTTGTCTTGGGACGTTCGACACTCGGGTACCTATAAATACCCCCGTACAGTGCCCTTGAGAGGCCAGATTAACAAAGCAATTGCCATCCCACACTAAACCTTGCTTGCACTCTTTCCACTCCCTCGTTGGATCAACTTGCCCAGGTGAGCAAGTTCCAACATTTTGCGCCCACCGTTTGTGCTACGAACAAACTGAAAGTCGCCTAGAGGGGGGATGAATAGGGCGAAACTGAAATTTACAAAGTTAATCACAACTACAAGTCGGGTTAGCGTTAGAAATAATAATGAGTCCGAGAGAGAGGGCGCAAAACAAATCGCAAGCGAATAAAGAGTGTGACACGCGGATTTGTTTTACCGAGGTTCGGTTCTCGCAAACCTACTCCCCGTTGAGGTGGTCACAAAGACCGGGTCTCTTTCAACCCTTTCCCTCTCTCAAACGGTCCCTCGGACCGAGTGAGCTTCTTCTTCTCAATCAAACGGGAACAAACTTCCCCGCAAGGACCACCACACAATTGGTGTCTCTTGCCTCGGTTACAATTGAGTTGTTCGCAAGAAAGAATGAAAGAAAGAAGCAATCCAAGCGCAAGAGCTCAAAAGAACACAACAAATCTCTCTCACTAATCACTAAAGCCTTGTGTGGAATTGGGAGAGGATTTGATCACTTTGGTGTGTCTTGTATTGAATGCTTAGCTCTTGTATGTAGTTGGAAGGTGGAAAACTTGGATGACTTGAATGTGGGGTGGTTGGGGGTATTTATAGCCCCAACCACCAAACTAGCCGTTTGGTGGAGGCTGCTGTCGCATGGCGCACCGGACAGTCCGGTGCACCATCGGACACTGTCCGGTGCGCCAGCCACGTCACCTGGCTGTTGGGTTCCGACCGTTGGAGCTCTGACGTGTGGGCCCGCCTGGCTGTTCGGTGGAGCACCGGACAAGTCCTGTAGACTGTCCGGTGTGCCACCCGCGCGTGCACTGCTCCTCTGCGCGCGCAGGCACGCATTTAATGCGTTGTAGTCGACCATTGCGCGCGAAGTAGTCGTTGCTCCGCTGGCTCACCGGACAGTCTGGTGTGCACCGGACATGTCCGGTGAATTTTAGCGGAGCGGAAATCCGAAACTGGCGAGTTCAGAGTCACTCTTCCTTGGGGCACCGGACAGTCCGGTGAATTATAGCGAAGCGCCTCTGAGAATTCCCGAAGGTGAAGTGTTCAGCTTGGAGTCCCCTGGTGCACCGGACACTGTCCGGTGGCACACCGGACAGTCCGGTGCGCCAGACCAGGGCACACTTCGGTTATCCCTTGCTATTTTTATTGAACCCTTTTCTTGGTCTTTTTATTGGCTTTTTGTGAACCTTTGGCACCTGTAGAACTTATAGACTAGAGCAAACTAGTTAGTCCAATTATTTGTGTTGGGCAATTCAACCACCAAAATCAATTAGGAAATAGGTGTAAGCCTAATTTTCTTTCAATCTCCCCCTTTTTGGTGATTGATGCCAACACAAACCAAAGCAAGTATAAAAGTGCATAATTGAACTAGTTTGCATAATGTAAGTGCAAAGGTTACTTAGAATTGAGCCAATATAAATACTTATAAGATACGCATGGATTGTTTCTTTAATTTTAACATTTTGGACCACGCTTGCACCACTTGTTTTGTTTTGTAAATTCTTTTGTAAATCCTTTTCAAAGTCCTTTTGCAAATAGTCAAAGGTAAATGAGTAAGATTTTGCGAAGCATTTTCAAGATTTGAAATTTTTCTCCCCCTATTTCAAATGCTTTTCCTTTGACTTAAACAAAACTCCCCTTCAATGAAATCTCCTCTTAGTGTTCAAGAGGGTTTTAGCATATCGATTTTGAAAAATACTACTATCTCCCCCTTTTGAACACAATAAGATACCAATTTGAAATTTACGAATTGAAAATCATTAGTTTTTTTTAAAATTAGGTGGTGGTGCAGTCCTTTTGCTTTGGGCTAATACTTTCTCCCCCTTTGGCATGAATCGCCAAAAACGGATACTTTAAGTGAAATATAAGCCCTTTGAATTACTTTCTCCCCCTTTGGTAAAAGATATATGAGTGAAGATTATACCAAACTTGGAGAGTTGCCCGGAGTGACGGTGAAGGATGAGTTATGGAGTGGAGTGGAAGCCTTTGTTTTCGCCGAAGACTCCAATTCCCTTTCAATACACCTATGACTTGGTTTGAAATTCACTTGAAACCATATTAGTCATAGCATATAAAAGAGATATGATCAAAGGTATATTTATGAGCTATGTATGCAAGACATCAAAAGAAATTCCTAGAATCAAGAATATTTAGCTCATGCCTAAGTTTGTTAAAGGTTTGTTCATTTAGTGGCTTGGTAAAGATATCGGCTAATTGATCTTTAGTATTATTGTATGCAATCTCGATATATCCCTTTTGTTGGTGATCCCTTAGAAAATGATACCGAATGGCTATGTGTTTAGTGCGGCTATGCTCAACGGGATTATCCGCCATGCGAATTGCACTCTCATTATCACATAGAAGAGGAACTTTGGTTAATTTGTAACCGTAGTCCCTAAGGGTTTGCCTCATCCAAAGTAGTTGCGCGCAACAATGGCTTGCGGCAATGTACTCGGCCTCGGCGGTAGAAAGAGCTACGGAATTTTGCTTCTTTGAAGCCCAAGACACCAAGGATCTTCCCAAGAACTGGCAAGTCCCCGATGTGCTCTTTCTATTAATCTTACACCCCGCCCAATCGGCATCCGAATAACCAATTAAATCAAATGTGGATCCCCTAGGATACCAAAGCCCAAACTTAGGAGTATGAACTAAATATCTCAAGATTCGTTCTACGGCCGTAAGGTGAGCTTCCTTAGGGTCAGCTTGGAATCTTGCACACATGCATACGGAAAGCATAATGTCCGGTCGAGATGCACATAAATAGAGTAGTGAACCTATCATCGACCGGTATACCTTTTGATCTACGGATTTACCTTCCGTGTCGAGGTCGAGATGCCCATTGGTTCCCATGGGTGTCTTGATGGGCTTGGCATCCTTCATTCCAAACTTGTTTAGAATGTCTTGAGTATACTTCGTTTGGCTAATGAAGGTGCCCTCTTGGAGTTGCTTCACTTGAAATCTTAAGAAATACTTCAACTCCCCCATCATTGACATCTCGAATTTTTGTGTCATGATCCTACTAAACTCTTCACATGTAGATTCGTTAGTAGACCCAAATATAATATCATCAACATAAATTTGGCATACAAACAAATCATTTTCAAGTGTTTTGGTAAATAGAGTAGGATCGGCTTTTCCGACTTTGAATCCATTAGTGATAAGGAAATCTCTAAGGCATTCATACCATGCTCTTGGGGCTTGCTTGAGCCCATAAAGTGCCTTAGAGAGTTTATAAACATGGTTAGGATACTCACTATCTTTAAAGCCAGGAGGTTGCTCAACACAGACCTCTTCCTTGATTGGTCCATTGAGGAAGGCACTCTTCACGTCCATTTGATAAAGCTTGAAGCCATGGTAAGTAGCATAGGCTAATAATATACGAATTGACTCAAGCCTAGCTACAGGTGCATAGGTTTCACCAAAATCCAAACCTTCTACTTGGGAGTATCCCTTGGCCACAAGTCGAGCTTTGTTCCTTGTCACCACACCATGCTCATCTTGTTTGTTGCGAAAGACCCATTTGGTTCCTAAAACATTTTGGTTAGGATGGGGAACTAAATGCCATACCTCATTCTTTGTGAAGTTGTTGAGCTCCTCTTGCATCGCCACCACCCAATCCGAATCTTGTAGTGCTTCCTCTACCCTGTGTGGCTCAATAGAGGAAACAAAAGAGTAATGCTCACAAAAATGTGCAACACGAGATCTAGTGGTTACCCCCTTATGAATGTCGCTGAGGATGGTGTCGACGGGGTGATCTCGTTGGATTGCTTGGTGGACTCTTGGGTGTGGCGGTCTTGGTTCTTCATCCTCCTTGTCTTGATTATTTGCATCTCCCCTTTGATCATTGCCGTCATCTTGAGGTGGCTCATCTCTTTGATCTTTTCCTTCATCAACTTGAGCCTCATCCTCATTTTGAGTTGGTGGAGATGCTTGCGTGGAGGAGGATGGTTGATCTTGAGCATTTGGAGGCTCTTCGGATTCCTTAGGACACACATCCCCAATGGACATGTTCCTTAGCGCGATGCACAGAGCCTCTTCATCATCTATCTCATCAAGATCAACTTGCTCTACTTGAGAGTCGTTAGTCTCATCAAACACAACGTCACAAGAAACTTCAACTTGTCCAGAGGACTTGTTAAAGACTCTATATGCCCTTGTGTTTGAATCATATCCTAGTAAAAAGCCTTCTACAGTCTTAGGAGCAAATTTAGATTTTCTACCTCTTTTAACAAGAATAAAGCATTTGCTACCAAAGACTCTAAAATATGAAATATTGGGCTTTTTACCGGTTAGGAGTTCGTATGATGTCTTCTTGAGGATTCGGTGTAGATACAACCGGTTGATGGCGTAGCAGGCGGTGTTGACCGCCTCGGTCCAAAACCGATCCGAAGTCTTGTACTCATCAAGCATGGTTCTTGCCATGTCCAATAGAGTTCTATTCTTCCTCTCCACTACACCATTTTGTTGTGGTGTGTAGGGAGAAGAGAACTCATGCTTGATGCCCTCCTCCTCAAAGAAACCTTCAATTTGAGAGTTCTTGAACTCCGTCCCGTTGTCGCTTCTTATTTTCTTGATCCTTAAGCCGAACTCATTTTGAGCCTGTCTCAAGAATCCCTTCAAGGTTTCTTGGGTATGAGATTTTTCCTGCAAAAAGAATACCCAAGTGAAGTGAGAATAATCATCCACAATAACTAGATAGTACTTACTCCCGCCAATGCTTATGTAAGCTATCGGGCCGAATAGGTCCATGTGTAGGAGTTCCAGTGGCCTCTCAGTCGTCATGACGTTCTTGTGTGGATGATGAGTACCAACTTGCTTCCCTGCTTGGCATGCGCTACAAATCCTGTCTTTCTCAAAATGAACATTTGTTAATCCTAAAATGTGTTCTCCCTTTAGAAGCTTATGAAGACTCTTCATCCCAACATGGGCTAGTCGGCGGTGCCAGAGCCAACTCATGTTAGTCTTAGCGATTAAGCAAGTGTTGAGTTCAGCTCTATCAAAATCTACTAAGTATAGCTGACCCTCTAACACTCCCTTAAATGCTACTGAATCATCACTTCTTCTAAAGACAGTGACACCTACATCAGTAAAAAGACTGTTGTAGCCCATTTGACATAATTGAGATACGGAAAGCAAATTGTAATCTAATGAATCAACAAGAAAAACATTGGAAATGGAATGGTCAGGTGAAATAGAAATTTTACCCAATCCTTTGACCAAACCTTGGTTTCCATCCCCGAATGTGATAGCTCGTTGGGGATCTTGGTTTTTCTCATAGGAGGAGAACATCTTCTTCTCCCCTGTCATGTGGTTTGTGTACCCGCTGTCGATTATCCAACTTGAGCCCCCGGATGCATAAACCTACAAAACAAGTTTAGTTCTTGACTTTAGGTACCCAAATGGTTTTGGGTCCTTTGGCATTAGACACAAGAATTTTGGGTACCCAAACACAAGTCTTTGACCCCTTGTGCTTGCCCCCAACATATTTGGCAACTACCTTGCCGGATTTGTTAGTTAACACATAAGATGCATCAAAAGTTTTAAATGAAATGCTATATTCATTTGATGCACTAGAAGTTTTCTTCTTAGGCAACTTAGCACGGGTTGGTTGCCTAGAGCTAGATGTCTCACCCTTATACATAAAAGTATGGTTAGGGCCAGAGTGAGACTTCCTAGAGTGAATTCTCCTAATCTTGCTCTCGGGATAACCGGCAGGGTACAAAATGTAACCCTCGTTATCCTAAGGCATGGGAGCCTTGCCCTTAACAAAATTAGAGCTAGATGTCTCACCCTTAATTTTGACATTGTCCCCCTTTTGGAAGCCAATGCCATCCTTAATGCCAGGGCGTCTCGCACTATAAAGCATACTACGAGCAAATTTAAATTTTTCATTTTCAAGTTCATGCTCGGCAATTTTAGCATCTAATTTTGCTATATGATCATTTTGTTGCTTAATTAATACCATATGATCATGAATAGCATCAATATCAACATCTTACATCTAGTGCAAATAGTGACATGCTCAGTGGTAGATGTAGAGGGTTTGCAAGAATTAAGTTCAACAATCTTAGCACGCAATATATCATTTTTATCTCTAAGATCGGAAATAGTAACATTGCAAACATCAAGTTCTTTAGCCTTAGCAATTAATTTCTCATTCTCAATCCTATGGCTAGCAAGAGTAACATTTAATTCTTCAATCTTAGCAAGTAAATCAACATTATCATTTTTAAGATTGGGAATTGAAACATTACAAGTATTTGAATCAACCTTAGCAATTAAACTAGCATTTTCATTTCTAAGGTTGTTGATAACATCATGGCAAGTGCTTAGCTCACTAGTTAATTTCTCACATTTTTCAACTTCTAGAGCATAAGCATTTTTAACCTTAACATGTTTTTTGTTTTCCTTGATTAGGAAGTCATCTTGGGTGTCCAGAAGGTCATCCTTCTCATGGATGGCACTAATTAATTCATTTAACTTTTCCTTTTGTTGCATGTTTAGGTTGGCAAAAAGGGTACGTAAATTATCCTCCTCATCACTAGCATTATCATCACTAGAGGACTCATATTTAGTGGAGGATTTGGATTTAACCTTCTTCTTTTTGCCGTCCTTTGCCATGAGGCACTTGTGGCCGACGTTGGGGAAGAGAAGACCCTTGTTGATGGCGATGTTGGCGGCGTCCTCGTCGGAGGAGGAGTCGGAGGAGCTCTCATCCGAGTCCCACTCGCGGCATACATGGGCGTCGCCACCCTTCTTCTTGTAGTATTTCTTCTTCTCCTTTCTTTTTCCCTTCTTGTCGTTGCCCCTGTCACTGTCACTAGAAATAGGACATTTTGCTATAAAGTGACCGAGCTTACCACATTTGTAGCACACTTTCTTGGAGCGGGGCTTGTAATCTTTCCCCCTCCTTTGCTTGAGGATTTGGCGGAAGCTCTTGATGATGAGCGTCATTTCCTCGTTGTCAAGCTTGGAGGCGTCGATGGGTGTTCGACTTGGAGTAGATTCCTCCTTCTTTTCTTCCGTCACCTTAAATGCGACCGGTTGTGCTTCGGACGTGGAGGGGTCGACAAGCTCGTTGATCTTCTTCGAGCCTTTGATCATCAATTCAAAGCTCACAAAATTCCCGATTACTTCTTCGGGAGTCATTAGTGTATATCTAGGATTGCCACGAATTAATTAAACTTGAGTAGGGTTAAGGAAAACAAGTGATCTTAAAATAACCTTAACCATTTCGTGGTCATCCCATTTCTTGCTCCCGAGGTTGCGCACTTGGTTCACCAAGGTTTTGAGCCGGTTGTACATGTCTTGTGGCTCCTCCCCTTGGCGAAGTCGGAAGCGACCGAGCTCCCCCTCGATTGTTTCCCGCTTGGTGATTTTGGTCACCTCGTCTCCTTCGTGCGCGGTCTTTAGTGTGTCCCAAATCTCCTTAGCATTTTTCAACCCTTGCACCTTATTATACTCCTCTCGACTTAGAGAGGCGAGGAGTATAGTTGAGGCTTGGGAGTTGAAGTGTTGGATTTGGGCCACTTCGTCCTCATCATAGTCTTCATCCCCTACGGATGGTACCTGTACACCAAACTCAATGACATCCCATATACTTTTGTGGAGTGAGGTTAGATGAAATCGCATCAAATCACTCCACCTAGCATAATCTTCACCATCAAAAGTTGGTGGTTTGCCTAATGGGACGGAAAGTAAAGGCGTATGTTTAGTAATGCGAGGATAGCATAAGGGGATCTTACTAAACTTCTTGCGCTCATGGCGCTTAGAAGTGACGGACGGCGCGTCGGAGCCGGAGGTGGATGGCGATGAGGTGTCGGTCTCGTAGTAGACCACCTTCCTCATCTTCTTCTTGTTGTCGCCACTCAGATGCGACTTGTGGGAAGGGGACTTCTTCTCCTTCCCCTTCCCCTTGTTGCGGGACTCTTCCGATGAAGCCTTCCCGTGGCTTGTAGTGGGCTTGTCGCCGGTCTCCATCTCCTTCTTGGCGTGATCTCCCGACATCACTTCGAGCGGTTAGGCTCTAATGAAGCACCGGGCTCCGATACCAATTGAAAGTCGCCTAGAGGGGGGTGAATAGGGCGAAACTGAAATTTACAAAGTTAATCACAACTACAAGCCGGGTTAGCGTTAGAAATAATAATGAGTCCGAGAGAGAGGGCGCAAAACAAATCTCAAGTGAATAAAGAGTGTGACACGCGGATTTGTTTTACCGAGGTTCGGTTCTCGCAAACCTACTCCCCGTTTAGGTGGTCACAAAGACCGGGTCTCTTTCAACCCTTTCCCTCTCTCTCAAACGGTCCCTCGGACCGAGTGAGCTTCTTCTTCTCAATCAAACGGGAACAAACTTCCCCGCAAGGACCACCACACAATTGGTGTCTCTTGCCTCGGTTACAATTGAGTTGTTCGCAAGAAAGAATGAAAGAAAGAAGCAATCCAAGCGCAAGAGCTCCAAAGAACACAACAAATCTCTCTCACTAATCACTAAAGCCTTGTGTGGAATTGGGAGAGGATTTGATCACTTTGGTGTGTCTTGTATTGAATGCTTAGCTCTTGTAAGTAGTTGGAAGGTGGAAAACTTGGATGACTTGAATGTGGGGTGGTTGGGGGTATTTATAGCCCCAACCACCAAACTAGCCGTTTGGTGGAGGCTGCTGTCGCATGGCGCACCGGACAGTCCGGTGTGCCACCGGACACTGTCCGGTGCGCCAGCCACGTCACCTAGCCGTTGGGTTCCGACCGTTGGAGCTCTGACGTGTGGGCCCGCCTGGCTGTCCGGTGGAGCACCGGACAAGTCCTATAGACTGTCCGGTGTGCCACCCGCGTGTGCACTGCTCCTCTGCGCGCGCAGGCGCGCATTTAATGCGTTGCAGTCGACCGTTGCACGCGAAGTAGCCGTTGCTCCGCTGGCTCATCGGACAGTCCGGTGTGCACCGGACATGTCCGGTGAATTTTAGCGGAGCGGAAATCCGAAACTGGCGAGTTTAGAGTCGCTCTTCCTTGGGGCACCGGACAGTCCGGTGAATTATACCGAAGCGCCTTTTAGAATTCCCGAAGGTGAAGTGTTCAGCTTGGAGTCCCCTGGTGCACCGGACACTGTCCGGTGGTGCACCGGACAGTCCGGTGCGCCAGACCAGGGCACACTTCGGTTATCCCTTGCTCTTTTTATTGAACCCTTTTCTTGGTCTTTTTATTGGCTTTTTGTGAACCTTTGGCACCTGTAGAACTTATAGACTAGAGCAAACTAGTTAGTCCAATTATTTGTGTTGGGAAATTCAACCACCAAAATCAATTAGGAAATAGGTGTAAGCCTAATTCCCTTTCACAAACCACCTGCGATGGCACCCAAGAGAGCTAGTTCGAAGGAAACCCCATCCGTCGACGAAGCAGCGAAGGCAGCGCTGCTAGCCGAGAAAAAGGGCAAGGCCCTCGCAGACAACACCTCCCAAGAAGCCTGCGAATACGAAGCTCTCAGCAAGAGACAACGCAACGACCAACCCACTCCCGAAGGCACCCTACGCACCTGCAGCTCCGGAGGACAACCACAAGCACCACCCCTAGGCTTTGCTCCACCAGAGGGCGAAGACGCAATAGAGGACGGCGAAGTCATCGATGTCTTAGCCAAAGAACAGCTCCAGCTACGGGCCCTGCGCATCAAGAACCGCAACCTCCAAAAGCAGAAAGACATCCTCGAGGCCAAGCGCCAACGTGTCACCGTGCACACCAAGGTGTGCCAGATGATACGAGACGAGGAGCAGAGAGCCCGGGAACTCAAGCAACAGATTGCGCTCATGCAGAGCGAAGGTCAGCACGATCTGTAGCATGACCCACCCCTCCAACAGCGCACGCCAGCCGGAGACTTATTCATTCCCCAGCGTAGACCCTTCATCCCGCACGCCACAGCTTTCCAAGGCATCAACTACCTTGATGAGCGAAGCCCCCTGGAGCCACAACTCCAAGTGTCACCATGGCCCGCCAACTTCAGGGCAGGGACCTACCCCAAGTACAACGGCAGCACCGACCCAGCACAATACATCATGAGCTATCAAGTCGCCGTCGCATCATCCAGAGGGGACGATGCCACAATGGCCAAGTCTTTCATCATCGCCCTCGAGGGTCCGGCCTTGACCTGGTACACCAGGTTGCCCCCATTGTCCATCGACTCCTGCAAAAGTCCCCGAGACAAGTTTCTGCTCAACTTCCAAGGGTACCGTCCAGACACCGAGGCCTTGGCTGAGCTATCACTCTGCAAACAGCAAGAGAAAGAAACCCTACGAGAGTACTACCGCAAGTTCCTGACTCTCAAGTCACAACTGTCTTTGGTCGACGACCAAATTGCCATACACTACGCCATCAGTGGCCTTCGGGCTGGCGTCCTATACAGTCACTACATTAGGGACCCACCCAAAAATCTCCAAGATCTCTATCAGTTGTTCGAGAAGTACGCCAGATCCGAAGAGCTCCATCTGCGCAAGGTCGAGTCTTAGAGAAAGCCCAAGGACCCTCCGCAGTCCAGCCGAACCTAGACAAGGCCTTCTGTTGGGGGCCTTCGGATTACGAAGGTCCTCAAAAACAGGATTTAACAGTATTTCTGGAGTTTAATGTGTGAACAGGTATCTTCGGACTCAAGTCGATATCACAGCAGACCAGAATAATACGAAGGTTGATACGGCGCCGAAGGTGTGAGCAGGAAAGCTTCGGCATAGCAACAAAATGAAACCGATTTAAAGATGAAAAGGCCATTCAGACCTCGATAGATTATTATAGAATTAGTATCAAATGTAAAGGGCATAAATGTAATTTTGCACAGGCTATGTCCTGTGCCTATAAATAGGTGAACAGTACTCCCGTACTGTTCACGCTGATTTGGCATTCACTTTTGCGTCACGCTTGTACTTTCATCTCCTTCAAGTTGAAGGTACATTTGTAATTCAATGTTATTTCTGTTTATACATAATAATAATATATAATTGTTTATGTTGTCCTTTATATTTCTTACAATTCATCCTTCGTCACTCTATAGTGTATTTATGAAGGTACGCATTTCACAACCTTCGTCCGAAAAGCATTATATCCTAAGGGGAATAATGCTTCAAAGGACGAAGGACTTAATCGATTAACATTTTCTATGTTGCCTTGTTCTTAACTCATAGCATTTGAGAACAAGTCCCCAACATTGGCGCCCACCTCCGGTGAACTCACTTCCACTCTTTGAGTTTTTTGAACACCTTCGGCGATCATAAACCTTCGTTATGGTCCCGAAGAAAGCTTCAGCGACTGGGGCTGCAGCTCTGCAACCACTGGACCACAATCAGGAGACAGTCTCCCTTCGGGAGGCCCGAAGCCAGAAAAGGAAGGCTGTCAGCCCAACACCACCAGAGGACGAGATAGATCAAGAAATCAGAGATATAGAGATGCTTCATCAACAAGTACAGAGGAAGAAAGAAAAGATGGCCAGGCTAGCCGAACTGCAGAGGCAGATAGACGAAGCCTCTGAAGAAGTTCGTCATCTTGCCCAGGACGAGCAACACCGAAGGCCTCAGCAGCAAGACCTTCATCAGGAGGGTTTTCCCAACGAAGATGACTGGTATGACAATTTCCATCATGGGAATTTTGTTTTTGATGATGCTTCTCCTCTGTCCGCTGAGCTGCAGGCTACACCTTGGCCTCCGTCCTACAAGCCGCCTCAGCTTCCCGTATTCGATGGCCACTCAGACCCGAAGCAGTTTTTGATGAGCTACGAAGCAACAGTATCTTCGTATGGTGGCAATGCTGCAGTCATGGCCAAATCTTTTGTTATGGCTGTCAGGAGTGTTGCTCAAACCTGGTATTCCTCCCTCCGACCAGGAACGATCACTTCATGGCAGAAGTTGAAGGACTTGTTGTTAACTAGCTTCCAAGGGTTTCAGACGAAGCCGGTTACTGCTCAAGCTCTGTTCCAGTGCACCCAGGATCACGAAGAATACCTTCAGGCGTATGTCCGAAGGTTCTTGCGTTTGAGGGCACAGGCACCAACGGTGCCCAATGAAATTGTCATTGAGGCCATGATCAAGGGGCTTCGGCCAGGACCGTCAGCTCAGTACTTCGCTAGGAAGCCTCCTCAAACTTTGGAGAAGCTGCTCCAGAAGATGGACGAGTACATTCGGGCCGATAATGATTTTCGCCAAAGAAGGGAGGAGGCTTTCAGGTTTTCTGAAATGACCAGGGGCTTCGGAGGGAGGTTTTACCCGAGTCACGTTAGATCAATTCATAACTCTACACAAAATGATGATAGAGGGAGCCAACAGCAAAGGCCACAATGTTCCTCACAGGCTTCGGGGCAACAGCAAGGCTCCTTCCGACCACCAGCTCCAAGAGGCAGAGGCGCCAGGGGCTTCGGAGGAAGATTTGGCGATCAACCGAGAAGAATCTTTTGCTTATTCTGTGGTGAGAACAAAGGTCATACCACCAGGATGTACCATGTTACCATCCAGAAGCAAAAAGAAATAGCCGAAGCGGCAGCACAACAGGCTCAGCCGAAGCAGGTCATGCACACTGCTTCGTATCATTCGCCTTACATCCCAGAGTATGTAGGCAATCACCCTGCAGTTTCTGTTGCTTCGGCGAGTCAACCTCAGGCTTCCTGGCAACAACCTCCGCCTCCACCACCGCTGCAACAAGGCCAGCAGCCAGAAGGGAGCCAATATGCTCCACACCAAAGGGACTTCAGAGAACAGTCCGAAGCTCGCACAGTCAACAGCACTGTGCCAGAGTCAAAGCACATCTATTGACAAATATCCTCCCTTAATAGCAATCTTTTTCATTTAGTTTTATTTTCTGTAATAAAGGACATTGTTCAGGTTTCATGTAAATAGTTTCGTTGATTCCCACAAGGAAAATATATTTTCTTCACAGGCTTAAATTGTTGAAAGACTTGTGATAACAAAGAGGACCTTCGAACTATCGAAAATTCTTCGAAGCAACAAAAAGTCGTTCTAAGGAACGCAGAGTAAGTTTGCCGAAGTCACAAAAAGCCGCTCCAAAGGGAGCGCAGTGTAAGTTTTCTGCTCCAAAGTCGTTCCAAAGGGAATGCAGAGCATACAGCGAAAAGTCAACGCTGATACCGCCTAAGTAAAAGGCGAAGCGCGAAAAGTCAACGCGAATACCGCTGAAAGTAAAAGGCGAAGAAGCTCCTAAGGGAGGCTTACAGTGAAAAATAAACGCTGATTCCGCTGAAGTAAAAGGCGAAGAAGCTCCTAAGGGAGGCTTATAAAAGATTGTGTTTTATTGCAGGGATGCGTATGTATCTTCGGAATAAACATCATCTCACATAACATAACATCATCGCATCATTTCGCATAGCATAAGCATCATACATCATTTTTGCATATGGCACAAAAGGTGGACACGTTATCAATCTACAGAAGAGCGCTTAAAAAAAGGGAAAAATCATAATGTCACAAAGAGACACATTATTGATCTTCGGAAGTGTAGCTTCGGAAAATATCTTCACGAAGCCTGGATATTATTCATCAGAACACTGGATATTGTTGTGACAAAGAAAAATTCTTCTTCACGACGCTTGAAAAGAAGGGAAGGTGTTTTTTCGTCAAAGACTCAAAAGCGGTACGTGTAAAGTTTCATGCATCGTAAAGAATTGAGTAACAAAAATAGGTATATTACATTTGGGGTTACAAAATGTTACAATATATTACATTTCAGAAGTTTTTACAATAATACTTAATCTTCTCTCAAAACGACTTCTGCAGCCTCGTTCAGGAGCCGATTGACGACTTCGTCCATAATAGCTTCAGCCATCTTTTTAATTTCGTCGTCTCCTTTCGGCTGAGGGCCCGAAGACGCTTTAGCAGGATCTGAAGTAGGACAGGATACGGCTACATTGCTATTACAAATTGCAAATAAAATCTTAAAACTTAAGATTACAACACAATAAAAACTATTAGTTAATACCTAATTGACCTTCGGGCTCTGCGCTCTTTTCAGCAGCCTCAGCTACTTCTCTAGCATCGTGAATGCCCTTTTCACTTTTTCGAATAATTTCTCCGGCCATTTCTCGGCCACCATTATCCCAGATATCGGTAAAAAATTTTCCACCAATCATACTAGCTTCGGCCGAAGGATCTCTTGCATCTTCGAAGGACAAAGCACCTTCGGATTGTGCTAAAATTTTTATATGTTCGCAACCCTTTTTCTCTAAAATAGTGGCAATCCCTCTGGCACCCGAGAAAGCACATATATCTCCACGGCTGTTTAAAATTTCTTCGAAGGCCTCAGCTTCGTGGTCGATCCATTCAATGGGACCTTCGGGATTGCCTCTCGTAAAGTTTTCTTCGCTTGAGAATGCGCCGACCCTGGCGAAGCTAGCCTTTAACTTCTTAACACACTCCATAGATTTGTTATAGCATCTCTTCTTGGACGACCGAAGCTCTTCAACAGTTCCTTCTAAGTGATCTGCCCATTGGTCGCTGAGTTCTCGCTTTGTTTCTTCAAGTATGCGTTCTTCCTTGGCTCTGGCCAGTTGTTTCCGAAGATCTTCAATTTCGCGCTTCTGAGCTTCAGCTTGACCTTTAAAAACAGCTTCGTCTTCCTTTATTTTATTTATCAATGAATGTAATATCTTATCTTTTTCGAGACCTTCGTTCCTCAGTTCGATTACTTCGGAACGAAGGTTGCTCAGGGCTATAGCACACCCTTCGTCTTCAGCATCCTTCTGTGCCCTGAGGGCATTGCTAAGTATCAGGCCCTGTAAAGAGAAATATGTGTGCGTCAATAGATTTAAACAAACAAAAAAATTTTGGTTTCAACAAAAATACAAAGATCTCATTTGTTGCACCTTTAAGCTATTATAGGCCAGGCTGTCGGCCAGATCATTCTTCGACAGCACCGAGAGCCCGTCTTCCAATGTTGGGAATCCGAAGCTCTTGCTCATCTCCCGACAGACAGAAATCTCCTTGCTGTCAGGGAGACAATACAAAAAGTCTTCTTCTCCATTGCCGTTGAATATTAACGCCCCCTTTGGATACTTCAGTTTTTGGGCGTAGCGCTGGGCCTCTTGCTCTTCTTTTTCTGATAGTTTTTTCCCCGAAGCATGGCGAACAATGTAATCAAGGACTTTGGGGGATGCTTCGGGGGCAATACCACTGGTTTCTTCAACAAAAGTTGGCTCTCTTATTTTTTTCTTCCTCGGTTTCCAAGGATTTTATCTTCGCGGGCTCTGAGGACCCAGCTTCGGCTTCAGTTTCTTGCTCTGGAGCTTTAGTATCAGAAATTTCACTTTTCGCTTCGGGAATGGCAGCAATCTTCTTCGGAGGTGTGCTTGAAGATTTAATTGTTTCCAGTACATCTAGCACATTAGCCATTCTCTTTCTTTTCGGAGTCACTGCTGGCACTTTTTGATTTCTTATTGTCTCAACATTTGCTGCAGGACTCAAAACTTCTGATGCTTTTTCTTCAGTTGGTTTTTTCATTTCTTCCATTTTTCTGTGGATGGCGCTTCGGCCATCTCTTTGGTTTTTGGTAGCAGAATTTTCGGTTCTTCCAATTCTATCCTTGTTGGCGCTTCGGCCATTTCTGCAACTTCTGGCAGCAAGGTTGGATTGGTTGGCTTTTCAGCCTCGGTGGCCGAAGAAGTTTCTTCGGTAAACTCAGGCACCGAAGCTGGTTCAATATAGCGCGGCCGATGTGTGAGAACCTTTATCCTTTTTCTTTTCGGCTCTGGCTCGCTAGGAACAGTTGCAGCTTCCTCTTTCGTAGAGGTTGTGTTTTTTCTTTTCTTTCCTCGAATGGGATAACGATAATCAGGGTAGACAAACCCGATTGCGTCAAACACCCGATTCAGCCTTTTCTTTTTTCGGCCTCCGAAGGCTGCTGACAGTGCAGTATCTTCGGCCTTCGAATAAGCCCCAAGCAGTTCATCACTTAAATTTTCAATGCTTTTTAACCAGTCATCATCTGGCTCAACGAATTTATCTCCGAACTTAAAAGTGTACTTCAGCCTGATAAGTCCACCTTCGTCGGCCTCTTTTATGGTTTCTTGCGGCATCTCCCATTTCTCCGCGAGCGGCCATACCCTGAAGGCAATATGCTCTTGTACTAAATCTCTCGTTCCAATAAACGAACAAATAACGTCGAAGGCCCTCTGGCATTCTTCGGCAGCTTCATTCATTTCAACCTTCGGCCTCCGAAGGTCGAAGCTTTGCCAAATAGGGCGCATAATTATACCTTTGATATCTTCTCGAACTGTCAGGTCATTCTTCACATAAAACCATTCTGTCATCCAGTCGCCGGGCCATCTCTTCCGAAAGGTTGGCACGGGGCAGCTTGACCCAGACCGAGAAACGAAACTGTAGCAGCCAAAATTATTGTGATACTGTTCCTTACCCCAAGGTTTTGTTTCGTATGATAATTCGTGTATATTGCAGAAGCTTTTTGCATCAGGCTTCAGACCTTGGCTTCTCACGGCCCACACGAAGATATTCAGCCTTATAATTGCCTCGGGGGTAAGTTGATGGAGATAGACTTCGAATATTTTCAGCACCTCTACAACGAAGCTGCTCAAGGGAAATCACAGCCCAGCTTTCAAAAAGCTTCGGTACACCACGACTTCATTCTCTTCAGGGTGAGGACAAGTCTTCTCCCCTTCGTCGGCCCTCACAACGGACAAATCTCGGAAATACCTTCCTCTCATGTTGACAAGATGATTCTCTTTGATAGTTGATTTACCATAAACTGAATGGCTTGGTCGCCAGGGACGATCTTCGGAGTCTTCACCACCACTGTCCACATCATAATTGTCACTGTCACCAGTATCTTCAGACAAACCTTCCAAAATCTCCTTGGTGATTTTCTCTGTATTGGTCTTCGACATCGCTATAAGAAACCCCAAGTTTTTCTCTTCGTCGAGACTCAGCTTCATCTCAGCAGCAGCCTTCTTATCTTCAGGCATCTTCGGAAACTCTAAAAAACTGTTTTCAAAGCCGAAGCTTCAAAACCTAAAAACTCAGCAAATCTTAGTGCACAAGAGCTAAAAATTGAGTGAGCAGGAGCAGATGGCCAAAGAGCGTGCCAAATGAGCTTGCGGTATGACCATATTTATACGCCTAGTGCGTTGAAAATTGAAAGACCCCGCTTGTCAGTGAATGTTGCTATTCTAGCAAAGGGAAGGTGTTTTTTCGGACCTTCGGCGAAAAGCCTTCGTCCATGTCGCAATCTGAATTTATTATTTTAAATAAATTAATATTGCGAGGGGCTACTGTTGGGGGCCTTCGGATTACGAAGGTCCTCAAAAACAGGATTTAACAGTATTTCTGGAGTTTAATGTGTGAACAGGTATCTTCGGACTCAAGTCGATATCACAGCAGACCAGAATAATACGAAGGTTGATATGGCGCCGAAGGTGTGAGCAGGAAAGCTTCGGCATAGCAACAAAATGAAACCGACTTAAAGATGAAAAGGCCATTCAGACCTCGATAGATTATTATAGAATTAGTATCAAATGTAAAGGGCATAAATGTAATTTTGCACAGGCTATGTCCTGTGCCTATAAATAGGTGAACAGTACTCCCGTACTGTTCACGCTGATTTGGCATTCACTTTTGCGTCACGCTTGTACTTTCATCTCCTTCAAGTTGAAGGTACATTTGTAATTCAATGTTATTTCTGTTTATACATAATAATAATATATAATTGTTTATGTTGTCCTTTATATTTCTTACAATTCATCCTTCGTCACTCTATAGTGTATTTATGAAGGTACGCATTTCACAACCTTCGTCCGAAAAGCATTATATCCTAAGGGGAATAATGCTTCAAAGGACGAAGGACTTAATCGATTAACATTTTCTATGTTGCCTTGTTCTTAACTCATAGCATTTGAGAACAAGTCCCCAACACCTTCGCAGTCAGACTTCGGACGGGACAGCCACAGTCAGCAGCAGGTGCACAACATAGCCAACCAGCACCCCGCCGGCGAAGCCGCTCGTCGTCAAGACTATCCCCCTCAGGGCCATGGCAATGGCACGCGAGGCCATGGCTGAGGACGGGCGCAGCAACCATGCAGATATTAATGCATGTTTCATGGTGAAGACTGCGCGCATCCAACAAGGGATTGCCCGAAAACAAAGGCCACCAGGGACAGAATGTCCCGAGCACAACCAGCCGACAACGAGAGAGTTGTCGCGCACACATATCAACACCACCACCCACAACCATACAACAACGGCCACGCCCAACATCAACCCAACCACGCATATCAGCACCACCAGGAGGTACAAGTCGTACCACCTCCGCTCCTGCCTCCGCATCAACCGAACCCACACCACCAAAATCACCACCAAGCACCAAAACAAAGAGACTTCGCCGATCAGCCGTATCGCGGAGTCATCCACATGATCACTGAAGGGTCCAGCGTCGACTTCGAGACAAAGCGGCAAAAGAGGGATCACTACCGAAGTGTCAACCACGTCGCCCTCACCGGCCCAGTCGTGCAAACGAAGTGGTCACATGTGCCATTAACCTTCGACGCTAGAGTTGTTGATCTGCGCAGCGCACCCCACGTCGACGCCATGGTAATCAACTGCAATGTAGCAGGCTAGGACCTGCACAAAGTCCTAGTCGACAACGACAGCCAAGCGGACATCATCTTCCTGCACGCCTTCGAACGCATGGGCATCAGCCACAGCTTACTCAAGCCTTCGGACAACCCCCTATATGGCTTCGGCGGCAAGGGCACTTTCCCCATGGGCAAGATAGAATTACCCCTGTCATTCGGCGTAGCACCCAATGCGCGAAGCGAACAGGTCACCTTTGACATCATCGACATGGTCTATCCCTACAACGCCATAATGGGTCGGGGCTCCATCAATAAATTTGAAGCGGCCATTCACGGATTGTACCTCTGCATGAAAATTCCGGGTTCACAAGGCGTGATAACGGTTTACGGTAACCAGCAGACTGCGTGCAACATTGAGAGAGACTTCGTTCCAGGTCAACAGAACGTACACTGCCTTACGACACAGCACAAAGTCTCCGAGGCAACCCGCCCAGCCGCAACGAAAAAGCAAAAACACAGCTGTAGAGCAACGCGAAGACAGTTCCCCTCGACTCGGCGACGCCCAAGCAAACAGTTGTCATAAGTGAAGACCTGACTTCGCAAGACGAGGAGAAGCTCATCTCCTGTCCCTCTAGAAACAAAGATGTCTTCCCCTGGTCCGCCCTTGACCTGGTCGGAGTCAGTCGCACTGTAATCGAGCACAGTCTGAGCATCGACCCTTCGGTGCGCCCAAAAAACTAGCGGTTGCGCAAAATGTCCGATGAAAAAACGGAAGCCGCCAAAGCTGAAGTGCACCGCATGCTGGAGGCCAATTTCATTGAACCAATCGCCTACCCCACATGGCTCGCCAACGTAGTCATGGTACAAAAGAAAAGCGGCAAGTGGCGCATGTGCATTGACTTCACCAGCCTCAATAAGGCCTGTCCCAAGGACAATTTCCCGCTACCACGGATCGACAAGATAGTCGATAGTGCAGCCTGATGTGAAGTCATGTCACTTCTTGACTGTTTCTCCGGCTATGACCAGATATACATGAAGGAGGAAGACAAGGCCAGCACCAGTTTCATCACACCCTTCGGCACGTACTGCTTCATCAGGATGTCGGAGGGACTCAAGAACGCAGGGTCAACCTTCTCTCGCCTCACCAAGACGGTGCTCGAGAGCCAAATGGGCCGCAACATTTTCACGTACATAGATGACATCGTTGTCGCAAGCAAAAATAAAGAAGACCACCTGGCTGACCTCGCAGAGACGTTCGCAAACATGTGGGACACACGACTTCGCCTCAACCCTGAGAAGTGCGTCTTCGAAGTCCGCCAGGGGAAGATACTGGGCTACCTGGTGTCGCACCACGGGATCGAGGCCAACCCGACCAAGATTCAGGCAATCATCAACATGTCACCCCCACAGTCAACCAGGGACGTCCAGCGTCTGACAGGCAGACTAGCCGCCCTCAACAGATTCATTTCCAGATCCGCAGAGCGGAGTCTACCCTTCCTCAAGACACTGAGTGGTGCGAAAGACTTCGCGTGGGGACCGTAACAGGCGGCAGCCTTCGCATCACTCAAGCAACACCTGTCAGACTTGGCAATTCTCACCAGTCCAAACCCCTCGCTGCCTCTGCTGCTCTACATCGTAGCCTCGCCATATGCAGTCAGCGCAGCCCTAGTCCAAGAGCAAGACAGAGAGGGCACGACCCGGCAGTGTCTAGTCTACTATGTCTCCGAGGTCCTCACGGCCTCCAAGTGCAACATGACCGAATTGGAAAAAATCTCTTACGCAGTCGTCATGGCATCGCGCAAGCTACGCCACTACTTCGAGGCGTTGAAAGTGCGGGTCACCTCAGACAGAGGACTGGGAGAACTATTCAGAAACCCGGAGGCGTCCGTCCGAATCGCCAAATGGGCAGCCAAACTCTCCGGGTACCACATCACTTTCGAACCTAGGACAACAATCAAGTCGCAGGTCCTGGCAGACTTCATCGTCGACTGGACTGGGCCGACACAACAGCAAAGAAGAACCTTCCGAGAAGGTGTGGACCATCCACTGCGACGGCGCATCGCATGGTGCCATGCGAGGGCAGGCGTAGCTGCAATTATCACGTCACCCATAGGCATCAAGCACAGATACGCAACACGCCTTAGCTCCGCTTTGGAATCCGACAGATGCACAAACAACATAGCAGAATACGAAGCTGTCATACTGGGCCTTCGCAAGCTGAGAGCGCTCGGTGTCACTACCTGCATAGTAAAGACAAATTCCAAAGTAGTTGCCGGCTAGGTCGAAAAAGAATATTCAGCAAAAGATCCCACACTCATGCAGTATCTCACGGATGTTCGCAGTCTCGAGAGACAATTCAAGGGCTTCACCTTACAGCATGTGGACCGTGCCAGGAACGAAGAGGCCGACGCGTTGGCTAAGGCAGCGGCCAGAGGCGAGACCTTGCCCTCCGACGTGTTCTACCACGTCATTGGCACACCAGCCGTCCGCAACCCAGAGGGATTACAAGTAACCAACAACGCAGAAGGCCATCACATCGTCAACCTCATTATGACTGAAGATTAGCGGGCCCCAATAACACTGTTTCTGCAAGGATACTACCACCCGAGTGACGTCAATGAGGCCAAGCGCCTCAAGCACCGAAGCCGGGACTTCGTACTAGTCGGGGACCAGCTATACAAGAAGGGGATCAGTCAACCCATGCTAAAATGCGTCACCGAAACCGAAGGCATTCAGATCCTACGTGAAGTCCACAGCGGAACTTGCGGCTCCCACTCAGGGCCCAGGGCCCTCGCTGCCAAGGTGATCTGTCAAGGATTTTATTGGCCCGTGATTATATGCACCGCGAATCGAGTCACGAGGTCGTGCGAAGCTTGCCAGAAGTTTTCTCCCCGCTCGGGCAACCCTTCGCAGCTCACCAAGCTGATCGCCCACACATGGCCACTTCAACGTTGTGGGCTGGATATTGTCGGGCCACTATCTACGGCTCAAGGGAACCTCAAGTTCACCTTCGTCGTCGTCGAATACTTCACCAAGTGGATCGAGGCCAGGGCAGTATCCACAATAACGTCGAAGACCGCCAAGAAGTTCTTCTGGCAAAACATTGTTTGTCGATTCGGAGTCCCGTCCGAGCTCACAGTCGACAACGACAAACAGTTTGACATCCAAGACTTCAGGGACTTCTGCCTCTCCATCGGCACCAAGCCCGCCTTTGCCTCGCTATATCACCCGCAATCCAACGGCGTCGTCGAGCGTGCCAACGGTAAGATTTTCACTGCCATCAAGAAAAGGCTTCTCGACGACAAGAAGGGTAAATGGGCCAACCAGCTACCTGAAGTAGTCTGGGCCCTAAACACGATTGAATGTCGGGCAACCGGATTCACACCTTTTCATCTATTATATGGATCGGAGGCCATGACACCGCAGGAGATAAAGCATGGGTCGCCCCGAACAAGCACATCAGCAGTCCCCGACGTAGACGAACCAACGTCTAAAGACCTCATCGACGGAGACCGTGTCTTCGCTCTGCAGGCCCTCAACAAATACCAAGTTCAAACCAAGGCCTGGCGCGACAACGCGGTTGTCCCAAGAGAGTTCAACAAAGGAGACCTCGTACTCGTACGGACCACCCGGATAGAGTCACAGGGCAAGCTGGAGCCGAAATGGGAGGGTCCATTCATCGTCAAGTCGAAGGCATCCTCCAGCGCGTACAGGCTATCAACGCCATCCGGTGAAGACTTAGAGCACTCCTGGAATATTGACAATCTCCGCAAATTTTTTGTTTAAACCCTCAGGGCCCACGTGCCCTTGTAATCCACCAAGCAATACTATTTCGGCCCGCACTCTTTTCCTCCCGGGGGGGTGAGGTTTTTAACAAGGCGGAGCCCTGTAATATATCTACAAAATCCCCCGCAAAAACAAAAACTCAGATACAACATGTCGAAAAAGACCGCATCGACGGTATTTGGCATTCGACCACTCCGAAGTCACCGCGAGAGGCAGCGCAGACTACCCTCGCGTGCGACACTCCGCGCAAAAGTCGCCTAAGGGTGCAGCCGGAACAGCACAAGTGCGTTAATCGAAGTCTTTTATTTAAAAGACACTCCGCGTAAAAGTCGCCTAAGGGTGCAGCCGGGATAGCACAACAAGTGTGTTAATCGAAGTCTTTTATTTAAAAGACAGTCCACGCAAAAGTCGCCTAAGGGTGCAGCCGGAATAGCACAACAAGTGTGTTAATCGAAGTCTTTTATTTAAAAGGCATTCCACGCAAAAGTCGCCTAAGTGTGCAGTCGGAATAGCACAACAAGTGTGTTAATCGAAGTCTCTTATTTAAAAGACACTCTGCGCAAAAGTCGCCCACGGGTGCAGCCGGATCAACACAGGCGCACGAATACGACCAACAGGCCACATCATACAAATTACAGTTACATACACTCGGCGAGGGCATCATATATTACATCGGCTCAACCTTCGGGATGATACCCATCTCCCTGTAATTGAACAGCATTATCCTCAATTCCTCACCCTCAAAAAGATTTCGCAGATCCCCTTCGCCTATGCTCGCCCCAATCGGCGAGGACAACATATCTTGTTTACCAATCCGGTCCACTCAAAGACGGCCACGCTCCATCCCCATACGACGGCGCCTACCACTTCGCGAAAATTCACCCACACTGTGTTTCGCCACCACCCTTCGCCGCCTATACCCAGTACTCGCACTAGGAAGATCCCCGGAACCCTCCACACGCGGCGAAGTCTCCGCTACAGCCACATCTAATGCAGCAAAATAATTCAAGCCTTCATCTGAGGACTCCTCCGTCCAAGAAAACGAACTCCCAGATTTACCATCAGACTCAAAACACTCAGACACAGAGCCAAACAAATTATCATCGGCAGGCACTACGGTTGAGGCCGCCACAAAATCAGCATTGCCAGCAGCGGTTGCTTGCGCAGGCTCAAACGTCGGAACCAGCGCAGCAACCGAGGTTCAGTATCACAGAAACAAAAGTTTACACTTAAATCCCTAACCCCTATTCTGCCACCTGCGAAGGCCCTGGGTCTTCGGCAGCTGGTTCGGCCACCACCTTCGAGGCGTCCGCACCCGTCAGCGCAGTAGCTGGCGCAGGTTCTTCGCCAGCTCCAGTCGGTGCGGGGGTCGCCGAGGGGCCCTCGCCTGCATCGGATGGCGGCGCCAGCTCCACCCCCGATGCCTCAGGTAGTGTACTGTCCAGATCACCAAGGTCCTCAACCTCTTCGTCATGTGCCATCTACAGCAATAGCACACCCATTCAGCAAACCACACATACTCATAATCACACAAATGCACCTTTACCTGATCCATCGCTCGGTCAGACCTCTCTCGGACAGTCTCTCGGCCGTGAGGGCCCCACATCCTATCAAAAAGAGCCCCAGCCGACCGCTTCATCACCGGGTCCTCGACCTGGAAGATTTCGTGCTCGAAGCCTTTGTCAGACCGTTCGAAGGCCTCGAAGTGCCTGCACCCCTCGCGGGACAAGGCATTCATGGCCCCCTCGTAGGTGACGACGGAGGTGAAGGACATGAGGCCCGTCATAATGGTCGGGAGCACCTCCAGCTCCTCCTGTAGCCATCCAAGGAAGCGGAGGCCCACCTCCTGACCGGGTGCTTCGAAGGGCACGGTCCGCGCACCCAGCTTCCGGTACGCGTCCAAAAGCTGAGTATGCGTCTGCTCGACCTCCACGCGCATCGAGGCCTCCATCTTGTCTAGGCGGTCGCGTAGGCTGCCGAGCCTCATCTCCATCTCCTTGATGCGTTGGCGGGCGAGACTGGCCTCCGCCCGCGCAAGCTTGGCCTCAGCTTGCGCGGACTGCGCCTCAGCACAAACTTTGTTTGCGTCCCTCCTCTCCTCCGCCAACCGACGCCTGAGGTCCTCCTTCTCGGCTTCCGCAGCCGCCAGCCTCTCCTCCAGCCTGTGGTTCTTGTTTTCCGCAGCCGACTTGTCCCGAACAGCATCCACATGCTGCGCTCGGAGGCGCTCGATCCTGCCCTTGAGTCGTTGCCTCTCGGCAGCAAACTCCGAAGACAAGGCGCCCGACGCAACATGGTCGGCGAAGGCGGCCGCCTGCCACGGAAAAAACATCAGATTCGCAACCACATCAAAACAACAAACCAACGAAGTCTAAGACGACTTACATGCTTCAGCTGTTGGGACACAATGCCCGCCACGTCCCTAGCGGCGGCGGCCGACAAAATCTAGCCGTTGGCGCAGAATTTGGACCATGGGTCCTGCGAAGTGCCCTTCGCTCCAACCGCCACCACAGGCAAAGTGGTCGCCACCGGAGACGGGACAATAGCCAGCTGCCCCACATCCGGCCCTGCACCATAATCTTGTTCAAGACCCAGTCTACAAAAAAACTCTCACCAACGAGGTAATCATCCACGCAGATGTCCATATCAAAATCGGAACCACCCACCGCCGCTTTGTCAGTGCGCACCGGCGACAGTGGCCTTCACTCCTTCGTGGGTTCAGTCGATGGCGGCTTGCCCGTGCCAGAAGCGGCAGCCCTCGAACCCGCCGAAGACTTGCTGGGCTCGAGGACGGCAGGCTGCGCTGCCGGCGGTGGTTTGCTACCACTAGGGGCGGAGGACTTCGCGCCTCCCCACGCCCGCTTCACCTCGCGCATAGGGTCCTCGACCCTAGTGATTGCCTGGCGCTTCCGTGCCGCATCTTGACGATCCTTGTCCATCACTGCCGATACAACAGCAGCAATATTCCATCCGTAAGGAAAAATCTTCAACTCACGGGCCATACGAGACGTAAATATGTCCTCGCCGGCCGTGCGGGGAATCAGAATGTTCCTTGGCCATCGACCCCTGGTAACCTTCAGCATTCGCGCGAAGACTCCCGGAGCTCGGGCGAAGACATCCTTTCCCCGAGGGCCGCGCAAGTCCCCATCAACTCCACATCAAAACGTTCAAAGACCCCCAACCCCCACTGTAGTACCTATTTTTCTCTTCTTAGTGGCTGGGGCAGCCTCCCGCGAAGGGCCTTCCTCAGCCACGACCACTGGTTTTTTCCCGCGGCGGTCAACAGCCGCAGCAGCGTCATCTCCAGGGTAGCCACTGTATGGCAAACAGTTTAATTCGAAGACCCTATTCAAGTGAACATTGGACCCTCGGATATCCCAACTCCACAGACTCTCCGTCCTCGGCGCATACCGCCCTACAATCCTCACCGCCCCATCCTCCACTTCATGAACGAACGCGGTCGGGTCTCGGCCGCGTAGATCCAAAGAGAAGGCCGGACTTCACACCAGCTGCTGGCCCAAAGTAGGCATCTGGCGAGGGCATACTTTGGCCAGCACCCAGCCATGTGTCAGGGGCCACACTCCATAACCAATGAACTCCTCAACCAAATCACGCCCACTGCTCATGCGAGCAGCGCACCGGAGGGCCCCTTCGTCCCCATCATCCTCCGCCACCTCAAATTGTGGAAATGCCACATAACAATGGGAGCACATCACGGCCGCGGAGAGCCCTGGGAGGTCTTAGACTTCGCTTCCCGAAACATAAAACCAATAATCCCACTAGTTGCCCCACTTATTGCGAGCACAGGGAACTAACTCCACGACTTCGCCAAAGTCTTTCCGGTCCTCGGCGTGAAGGTGCACGATCCAAACTATGCAATCTTGTTTCCAATCTTTCTTTTTTGCCAATGCAGACAATAATTCTTGGCGAAGACCTCTACGGAAGGTTGACCATCGTACGAAGTCGCCGCCCAGACATACTTCGCCAGGGCCACCACGGCGTTCGGTGTCAACTGGTGGACCTGGACCTCAAATCTCTGCAGGACCTCCGCCACGAAACGATGTGCAGGTAGGCGAAGGCCGACGGTGAAGAACGCCTCAAACATGACTAACTCGCCCTCGGGAACCTCTTCCGCCCCCGGGACACGCCCAACGTTGTTCCCAAAATACCCCAACTGCTACATATCTTGTACGCGAACTGAGGAAATCCTCGAAACGCCGAACTCCACCGTGTGGCCTGGTTGTAACTCCGCCGCCGCCAAATTGCTCAAGGTATCTTCGGATGACGAATCGGTCAGCGGTGTGTTTGCAGCAGATGAGGAAGAAGACGACATCGCTACGTACCATTGGCGGCGGCGTGCGGTTTGCTTGACGCGGGCTAGATCTCCGATGCAGAAGGAACCAGGAGAGCAGGCAAGCGGGTGAGCGGTTTCAAAAAATTAGGGTTTTTTGGCGCACGCAAGGGTGAGAGTCATCCCACGCCGCGCTGCACCTTTTTATACACACGGCGCGACGCTTCGGGAAACCCGCAATCCAACAGTGCCACGTCCCATCAACGGTCACCTCAAAAACCCCCGCGGGACCACTTCGAGCGAGGGCAGCGTCTCCACCATCTAGCGACGTCTTCGGCACTAGATTACTCAGTCGAACTAGTCCCTCAGAGGGCAAATGTTGGGGCGAAGGCGAAGACGCTACCCTTCGCGCGAAGCCTTCATCGGTTTGCTACATCAACGAATGCGTGACGACTGGCGCGGTTGCCCTTCGTCCTCTCCAGTGCAAGACAAAGGCCAGACCCTGACGAAGTCTGCTGGTCCCGCGTCCCTCAACTCGCCCGGAGGCCCACGTGGAATTCGGCCCACTGCAACGGGCCCCGCGTGGATAGGCAGGTTACGGGCCTCATCTGTAATAGCTTTTTTGTAATGACGGTCTGTAACCCTCCTTTATGGGAATATTCTGGGGATAATCCAGGTACCCGAGGACATAACCGTCCTTGTCTTGGGACGTTCGACACTCAGGTACCTATAAATACCCCGTACAGTGCCTTTGAGAGGCCAGATTAACAGAGCAATTGCCATCCTACACTAAACCTTGCTTGCACTCTTTCCACTCCCTCGTTGGATCAACTTGCCCAGGTCAGCAAGTTCCAACACCCGCCTTCCCCTCTGGTAGCTGACACCTGTCCCCGCCTGTCAGTGCTTGCTGCTCACCTGTGCCCGCGAGATCTGATCTTGGCTGTTGATCTGCGATCTGATGGTTGAGATCGCCCAATACCCCTTCGCGTGTATTTTTGCTTAAGAGACCATCGGGTTTAGAGAATCAACCCGCCGGCCTGAGTTTTAGCGCGCAGACCCCTGAATTCTTATAATTAGACCCCTAGCTTTTTAAATAATTACAGAATTGGGCTTAGTTTCATATTTCAAACTCCAAAACTTGTTTATTTCATACCTTTTTCATATGAACTCCAAATTTAGTGATTAAAATTGCAAAATGTTCGTAGAAATATTCTCTGTCCAAAGAAATTATGTTCATCCGCAGTCTGAGTACTCTAATTTTTGGTCTAAGCTATAGGATAGTTTATATGTTAATTTATCTATTTAAGAAAATAAATAAAAAGGAAAACCTTAATTATAATTAGATGTTTAATGTTGTGAGATTGATAAAATGTTGTGTATAAAGTTACTCATGTTGTAATTTTGTGTCCCACCAAAATTAGTAGAACTAAGCTATGTGATCCATAATCACTGATCTCTAATTATGTTAAACCCTAACATTTAAGTATACCCTTTATGTTCATAGTGTCTTATCAAACTTCTGTTCACTTGATTGTACATGTTTGGTGTGCTGTTCATTTGCACTTTCCAAATGTATTGAATGTATAATCGCTTTATTTAGACAACGAGCAACCCGTGGTTCCTGAGTGTGTTGCCGAAGATCTTCCTAAGCAACAACCTGGTGAAGGCAAGTGTCGTTTGAACTATTATGTCCTATCTACTTTATAATTCACCATCCCGCATGGCCGCATTACATTATTGAAACTTAAGGATTGACTAGTCTGTATTTACCTTTTCCTTGTTTACCTTTAGGGTTACTATGGTTAGCTTCATGTTATTGCTTTACTTTAATCAATGAACATGATGTGAACATTTATGATACGATGATGTTATCCCGATGATGATATTGTGATACTTTAGGGGACTCAGGCCATTTTCTTGAGTACCTTTCCATAAGGACCTGTTTGGGGAGTGTCGGGGACCATAATTAGGGGTACCCTCAAGACGCCTAATTCTCAGCTGGTAACCCCCATCAGCATAAAGCTGCAGAGGCCTGATGGGTGCGATTAAGTCAGGGATCGGTCCATACGAGCGACTCGATCACGCCACGTCCGAGCCTAGCCTCGGACAAGGGCAGCCGACCCCGAGGGATTTCTGTCTCGCCCGAGGCCCCCCTTTAACGGCGAGCACATCTCCGGCTCGCCCGAGGCCTTGCCTTCGCTAAGAAGCAACCCTGACTAAATCGCCGCACCGACCAACCGAGTTGCAGGAGCATTTAATGCAAAGGTGGCCTGACACCTTTATCCTGACGCGCGCCCCCCGGCAGAGCCGAAGTGACCGCCGTCACTTCGCCGCACCACTGACCGGTCTGACAGAAGGACAGCGCCGCCTGCGCCACTCCGACTGCAGTGCCACTTGACAGAGTGAGACTGACAGGCAGTCAGGCCCTGCCAAAGGCGCCATAGGAAACTCCGCTCCGCCCGACCCAGGGCTCGGACTCGGGCTAAGACCCGGAAGACGGCGAACTCCGCTCCGCCCGACCCCAGGGCTCGGACTCGGGCTAAGACCCGGAAGACGGTGAACTCCGCTCCGCCCGACCCCAGGGCTCGGACTCGGGCTAAGACCCGGAAGACGGCGAACTCCGCTCCGCCCGACCCCAGGGCTCGGACTCGGGCTAAGACCCGGAAGACGGCGAACTCCGCTCCGCCCGACCCTAGGGCTCGGACTCGGGCTAAGACCCGGAAGACGGCGAACTCCGCTCCGCCCGACCCCAGGGCTCGGACTCGGGCTAAGACCCGGAAGACGGCGAACTCCGCTCCGCCCGACCCCAGGGCTCGGACTCGGGCTAAGACCCGGAAGACGGTGAACTCCGCTCCGCCCGACCCCAGGGCTCGGACTCGGGCTAAGACCCGGAAGACGACGAACTCCGCTTCGCCCGACCCCAGGGCTCGGACTCCGCCCTGGCCTCTGCCGAACGACCTCCGCCTCGCCCGGCCCAGGGGCTCGGGCTCGGCCTCGGCAACGGAAGACAGACTCGACCCCAGCTTCGGAGGAGCCCCCACGTCGCCCGACCTAGGGCACAGGCCCGCCACGTCAACAGGGAGCGCCATAATCACTCTACCCCGAGCCGACTCGGGCCGCAGAGAACAAGACCGGTGTCCCATCTGGCTAGCTCCGCCAGATAGGCAATGATGGCGCCCCGCGTGCCCTGTGACGACGGCGGCTCTCAGCTCCCTTACGGAAGCAGGGGGACGTCAGCAAAGACTCGATCGCTCCGACAGCTATCCCTCCGCCAAGCTTCGTTGCTCCTCCGACAGCCACGACATCACACCAGCAGGGTGCCAAGATCTCTCCGGCTTCCACATTGGCATGTACTTAGGGCGCTAGCTCTCCCTCCGCTAGACACGTAGCACTCTGCTACACCCCCATTGTACACCTGGATCCTCTCCTTATGACTATAAAAGGAAGGACCAGGGCCTTCTTAGAGAAGGTTGGCCACGCGGGAGCGAGGACGGGACAGGCGCTCTCTTGGGGCCGCTCGCTTCCCTCACCCGCGTGGACGCTTGTAACCCCCCTACTGCAAGCGCACCCGACCTGGGCGCGGGACGAACACGAAGGCCGCGGGATTTCCACCTCTCTCACGCCCGTCTCCGGCCACCTCGCCTTCCCCCCTTCGCGCTCGCCCACGCGCTCGACCCATCTGGGCTGGGGCACGCGGCACACTCACTCGTCGGCTTAGGGACCCCCCGGTCTCGAAACGCCGACAGTTGGCGCGCCAGGTAGGGGCCTGCTGCGTGTTGACGAACAGCTTCCCATCAAGCTCCAGATGGGCAGTCTCCAGCAACCTCTCCGGCCCGGGACGGTGCTCCGTTTCGGGAGTCTTGAGTTCATGTCCTTCGACGGCAGCTACGACATGATACTCCTTCCACCGCCGCGCGACAACGACAATGGCGGCCGACAACCCGCCCGCCGGCGGCGGAACCGACGACATCTTCCCCGCGTGGTGGAAGAACAACATTCGAGCTCGCCCCGTCCTCTCCCCCGCCAACGGAGGAGGACGCGGGGCAACCAAGGCCAAGCGGGAGGCCGCGCTTCGTCGGCCGTCGAGCGAATCGACGTCCCCGACGCCCCAACAAAAAGCACGCTGGGTGTCGACCTCGCGTTCGAGACGAAGGCAAGCGCCGTCCCCCCGCGACACACCGATCCCGAGCAAGAAGACGACGCCAGCGCGCTCGCGGAAAGCTTGCAAGACGTCGCCCTCGTACCTGAGACGACGGTGCAACCAGTCCCCGATGTGACTACGTCGCTCCTCGTCGACCAAAAGGTACAGACTAATTCCCATCCTACGTCATTTCGACTCGGCCTCAACCCGCCTAGCGACCTCGCTTTGGCGGGCACTCTCGTTGAGGCGAGTGCAACCCCACTGGGGTTTCGTGTGTGGTCGCCTTGGGACCGATTGACGGACGTCTCGACCTACGGGCCCTCTTGGTCCGAGGAAGATGACGATCCCAGCATCTGTTGGGATTTCTCCGGACTTGGCAACCCTAGTGCCATGCGGGACTTTATGACCGCGTGTGACTACTGTCTCTCCGACTGTTCCGACGGTAGCCGCAGCCTTGACGACGAGGACTGCGGCCCAAGCCGTGAATGTTTCCACGTCGAGCTAGGGGATCCCTCCGAAGGCAACCATCTCGGCATGCCGGAGGACGGTGATCTTCCTAGGCCGGTGCCTCGCGCTGACATCCCGCGGGAGCTAGCTGTGGTCCCCGTTCCAGCGGGGGGTCACGACCCACAGCTTGAGCAAGTCCGCGGGGCGCAGGCCAGGCTCGACGAGGGAGCAGGAGCGCTTGAGCCGATCCGTCGGGACGTCGGGCAGGTATGGGCGGGCCAACCCCCGGCCGGAGAAATACGTCACCTGCCCCAAGGTTTCCAGCACCGCGTCGCCAACGACGTCAGGGTCAGGCCGCCGCCCGCATCCAGCGGGGTCGGTCAGAACCTGGCAGCCGCAGCGATGCTCCTCCGCACGATGCCGGAGCCATCAACCACCGAGGGTCGGCGAATCCAGGGAGAGCTCAAGGATCTCCTGGAAGGCGCTGCGGCCCGACGGACCGAGAGCTCTGCCTCCCGAAGGCAGGGGTACCCCTCGGAACCTCATGCCGCGACTTCCCGATTCATGCGGGAAGCCTCGGTCTACACCGGGCGCACGCGCAACACCGCGCCTGCGGCCCCGGGCCACCTCGGCAACGAGCACCACCATCGCGACCGTCGGGCTCACCTCGACGAAAGGGTGCGCCGAGGCTACCACCCCAGGCGTGGGGGACGCTACGACAGCGGGGAGGATCGGAGTCCCTCGCCCGAACCACCCGGTCCGCAGGCCTTCAGTCGGGCCATCCGACGGGCGCCGTTCCCGACCCGGTTCCGACCCCCGACTACTATCACAAAGTACTCGGGGGAAACAAGACCGGAATTGTGGCTCGCGGACTACCGCCTGGCCTGCCAGCTGGGTGGAACGGACGACGACAACCTCATCATCCGTAACCTCCCCCTGTTCCTCTCCGACACCGCTCGCGCCTGGTTGGAGCACCTGCCTCCGGAGCAGATCTCCAACTGGGATGATTTGGTCCAAGCCTTCGCCGGCAATTTCCAGGGCACGTACGTGCGCCCCGGGAATTTCTGGGACCTCCGGAGCTGCCGGCAATAGCCGGGAGAGTCGCTCCGGGACTACATCCGGCGATTCTCGAAGCAGCGCACCGAGCTGCCCAACATCACCGACTCGGATGTCATCGGCGCGTTCCTTGCCGGCACCACCTGCCATGACCTGGTGAGTAAGTTGGGTCGCAAGACCCCCACCAGGGCGAGCGAGCTGATGGACATCGCCACCAAGTTCGCCTCTGGCCAGGAGGCGGTCGAGGCTATCTTCCGAAAGGACAAGCAGCCCCAGGGCCGCCCATCGGAAGAGGCTCCCGAGGCGTCTACTCCGCGCGGCGCCAAGAAGAAAGGCAAGAAGAAGTCGCAATCGAAACGCGACGCCGCCGACACGGACCTTGTCGCCGCCGCCGAGTTCAAGAACCCTCGGAAGCCCCCCGGAGGTGCTAACCTCTTCGACAAGATGCTCAAGGAGTCGTGCCCCTATCATCAGGGGCCCGTCAAGCACACCCTCGAGGAGTGCGTCATGCTTCGGCGCCACTTCCACAGGGTCGGGCCACCCGCAGAGGGTGGCAGGTCCCACGACGACGACAAAAAGGAAGATCACCAAGCAGGAGAGTACCCCGAGGTCCGCGACTGCTTCATGATCTACGGTGGGCATGCGGCGAATGCCTCGGCTCGGCATCGCAAGCAAGAGCGCCGGGAGGTCTACTCGGTGAAGGTGGCGGCGCCAGTCTACCTAGACTGGTCCGACAAGCCCATCACCTTCGACCAAGCTGACCACCCCGATCACGTGCCGAGCCCGGGGAAATACCCGCTCGTCGTCGACCCCATCGTCGGCGACGTCAGGCTCACCAAGGTCCTGATGGACGGAGGCAGCTGCCTCAACATCATCTACGCCGAGACCCTCAGGCTCCTGCGCGTCGATCTGTCCTCCGTCCGAGCAGGCGCTGCGCCCTTCCACGGGATCATCCCTGGGAATCGCGTCCAGCCCCTCGGACGACTCGACCTTCCCGTCTGCTTCGAAACGCCCTCCAACTTCCGAAGGGAGACCTTGACGTTCGAGGTGGTCGGGTTCCGAGGAACCTACCACGCGGTACTGGGAAGGCCATGCTACGCGAAGTTCATGGCCGTCCCCAACTACACCTACCTGAAGCTCAAGATGCCGGGCCCCAACGGGGTCATCACCGTCGGCCCCACGTACAAACACGCGTTCGAATGCGACGTGGAGTGCGTGGAGTACGCCGAGGCCCTCGCCGAATCCGAGGCCCTCACCGCCGACCTGGAGAACCTCTCCAAAGAGGTGCCAGACGTGAAGCGTCATGCAGGCAACTTCGAGCCAGCGGAGACGGTTAAGGCCGTCCCCCTCGACCCCAGTGGCGACACCTCCAAGCAGATCTGGATCGGTTCCGGGCTCGACCCCAAATAGGAAGCAGTGCTCGTCGACTTTCTCCGCGCAAACGCCGACGTCTTTGCGTGGAGTCCCTCAGACATGCCCGGCATACCGAGGGATGTCGCCGAGCACTCACTGGATATTCGGGCCGGAGCCCGACCCGTCAGGCAGCCTCTGTGCCGATTCGACGAGGAGAAGCGCAGAGTGATAGGCGAAGAGATCCACAAGCTAATGGCAGCAGGGTTCATCAAAGAGGTATTCCATCCCGAATGGCTTGCCAACCCTGTGCTTGTGAGGAAGAGAGGGGGGAAATGGCGGATGTGCGTAGACTACACTGGTCTCAACAAAGCATGTCCGAAGGTTCCCTACCCTCTACCTCGCATCGATCAAATCGTGGATTCCACTGTTGGGTGCGAAACCCTGTCCTTCCTCGATGCCTACTCAGGGTATCACCAAATCCGGATGAAAGAGTCCGACCAGCTCGCGACTTCTTTCATCACGCCCTTCGGCATGTACTGCTACGTCACCATGCCGTTCGGTTTGAGGAATGTGGGCGCGACGTACCAGCGGTGCATGAACCATGTGTTCGGCGAACACATCGGTCGCACAGTCGAGGCCTACGTCGATGACATCGTAGTCAAGACAAGGAAGGCTTCCGACCTCCTCTCCGACCTTGAAGTGACATTCCGATGTCTCAAGGCGAAAGGAGTCAAGCTCAATCCCGAGAAGTGTGTCTTCGGGGTGCCCCGGGGCATGCTCCTGGGGTTCATCGTCTCCGAGCGAGGCATCGAAGCCAACCCGGAGAAGATCGCAGCCATCACCAGCATGGGGCCCATCAAGGACTTAAAAGGCGTACAGAGGGTCATGGGATGTCTCGCGGCCCTGAGCCGCTTCATTTCACGCCTCGGCGAAAGAGGTCTGCCTTTGTACCGCCTCTTAAGGAAGACCGAGTGTTTCGCCTGGACCCCTGAGGCCGAGGAAGCTCTCGGGAACCTGAAGGCGCTCCTTACAAAGGCGCCTATCTTGGTGCCCCCAGCTGATGGAGAAGCCCTCTTGGTCTACGTCGCCGCGACCACTCAGGTGGTTAGCGCCGCGATTGTGGTCGAGAGGCAAGAAGAAGGGCATGCATTGCCCGTTCAGAGGCCAGTCTACTTCGTCAGCGAGGTACTGTCCGAGACCAAGATCCGCTACCCACAAGTTCAGAAGCTGTTGTATGCAGTGATCCTGACGAGGCGAAAGTTGCGACATTACTTCGAGTCTCATCTGGTAACTGTGGTGTCATCCTTCCCCCTGGGGGAGATCATCCAGTGCCGAGAGGCCTCGGGCAGAATCGCAAAGTGGGCGGTGGAAATCATGGGCGAAACGATCTCGTTCGCCCCTCGAAAGGCCATCAAGTCCCAGGTGTTGGCGGACTTCGTAGCTGAATGGGTCGACACCCAGCTGCCGACGGCTCCGATCCAACCGGAGCTATGGACCATGTTTTTCGACGGGTCGCTGATGAAGACGGGAGCCGGCGCGGGCCTGCTCTTCATCTCGCCCCTCGGGAGGCACCTACGCTACGTGCTACGCCTCCATTTCCCGGCGTCCAACAATGTGGCTGAGTACGAGGCTCTGGTCAACGGGTTGCGGATCGCCATCGAGCTAGGGGTCAGACGCCTCGACGCCCGCGGTGACTCGCAGCTCGTCATCGACCAAGTCATGAAGAACTCCCACTGCCGCGACCCGAAGATGGAGGCCTACTGCGATGAGGTTCGGCGCCTGGAAGACAAGTTCTACGGGCTCGAGCTTAACCACATCGCTCGGCGCTACAACGAGACTGCGGACGAGCTGGCTAAAATAGCCTCGGGGCGAACAACGGTTCCCCCGGACGTCTTCTCCCGGGATCTGCATCAACCCTCCGTCAAGATCGACGACACGCCCGAGCCCGAGGCACCCTCGGCACAGCCCGAGGCACCCTCGGCTCAGCCCGAGGCGTCCTCGGTTCAGCCCGAGGTACCCTCGGCCCCCGAGGGCGAGGCACTGCACGTCGAGGAGGAGCAGAGCGGGGCCACGCCCGATCGAAATTGGCAGACCCCGTACCTGCAATATCTTCGCCGAGGAGAGCTACCCCTCGACCAAGCCGAGGCTCGGCGGGTAGCGCGACGCGCCAAGTCGTTCGTCTTGTTGGGCGATGAGGAGGAGCTCTACCACCGCAGCCCCTCGGGCATCCTCCAGCGATGCATCTCCATCGCCGAAGGTCAGGAACTCCTGCAAGAAATACACTCGGGGGCCTGCGGCCATCATGCAGCGCCTCGAGCCCTTGTCGAAAATGCTTTCCGGCAAGGCTTCTACTGGCCAACGGCGGTGGCTGACGCCACTAGAATTGTCCGCACCTGCGAAGGGTGCCAATTCTATGCGAAGCAGACCCACCTGCCCGCTCAGGCTCTGCAGACGATACCCATCACCTGGCCCTTTGCTGTATGGGGTCTGGACCTCGTCGGTCCCTTGCAGAAGGCGCCCGGGGGCTACACGCACCTGCTGGTCGCCATCGACAAATTCTCCAAGTGGATCGAGGTCCGACCCCTGAACAGCATCAGGTCCGAGCAGGCGGTGGCGTTCTTCACCAACATCATCCATCGCTTCGGGGTCCCAAACTCCATCATTACTGACAACGGTACCCAGTTCACCGGCAAAAAATTCTTGAATTTTTGCGAGGATCACCACATCCGGGTGGACTGGGCCGCCGTGGCTCATCCCATGTCGAATGGGCAAGTAGAGCGTGCCAACGGCATGATTCTACAAGGGCTTAAGCCCCGGATTTACAACGACCTCAACAAGTTCGGCAAGCGATGGATGAAGGAACTCCCCTCGGTGATCTGGAGCCTGAGGACAACGCCAAGCCGAGCCACGGGTTTCACGTCGTTCTTCCTGGTCTACGGGGCCGAGGCCATCTTGCCCACTGACCTGGAATACGGCTCCCCAAGGACGAGGGCCTACAACGATCAAAGCAACCAAGCTAGCCAAGAAGACTCACTGGACCAGCTGGAAGAGGCTCGGGACAAGGCCCTACTACACTCGGCGCGGTACCAGCAGTCCCTGCGACGCTACCACACCCGAGGGGTCCGGTCTCGAGACCTCCAGGTGGGCGACCTGGTGCTTCGGCTGCGGCAAGACGCCCGAGGGAGGCACAAGCTCACGCCCCCCTGGGAGGGGCCATTCGTCATCGCCAAAGTTCTGAAGCCCGGAACATACAAGCTGGCCAACAATCAAGGCGAGGTCTACGGCAACGCTTGGAACATCAAACAGCTACGTCGCTTCTACCCTTAAGATGTTTTCAAGTTATTCATATACCTCGCACCCACGCAAAAGTTTAGTCATCAAGGAAGGGTCGGCCTCGCCTCGGCAAAGCCCGACCCTCCCTCGGGGGCTAAAAGGGGGGAGACCCCCTCTGCGTCGAAATTTTCCTCGAAAAAAGATCTCCTTTTAGCAGAATTTCTTTCGTGCTTTTTGACTACTTCGAAAAGCGGATCCTGGAAACGACGGAGTACACGTAAGCAGCCAAGGCTGACCGAGCCGAGGGACTCCTACGCCTCTGGGATACGGATACCTCACTCATCACCTTCTGCGATAAGTAACTCGCGTTCGGATAAAGTGATTCCGCGGACCGAGCAAGTCTTTACGTTCGGAAGCTCTTCTGCCGAAGCGATCCTTCAAGCCTTCTCGACCGAATCGGTGACAGGGCCTCATGGACGGGTGAAAGTACGCGTAAGCGGCAAGGCCGACCGAGCCGAGGGATTCCCACGCCTCCGGGATACGGATACCTCACTCATCACCTTCCGCGAGAAGCAACTCTCGCTCGGACAAATATCCCTGTTACCGACAAAAAGTCCAGATGCTTGAAATAAGAGGAAAGGAGACGCAGCTTTACAGCGCAGCGAGGGTGTGTTTTCTGGCCTCAGCGGCCGCAGAAGGCACACGCTACAAGACAATCTGATCCTGCAGGCTCGGGCCTTCACGCTGGAAGAGGGCTGTAACGCCCTCGGCATCGACGACACCTCCAGCAAGGACCGACCCAGCCTCGGACGACGACGCGGTCCAGGGACTTCTCCGGGAATCCGGCCCGAGCAGGCGGCTCGGCCGATTGCCTCAGGGGCCTCGGCCAACCATCTTCCAAGGGCGCCAGCCCGACCCGAGGCCTCGGCTGGTCAACTCCGGCGTCGGTCCCGCCGACGGACAACCCGGCTAGGCTCCGGCCAACCAGGTTCCCACTTTCGAGCCAACTCCGCCTCTGTTCGTGCTGATATCGCTACCCCTGGCCTCGGCTCATCGAAGAGCGGCCGAGGGGTCTTTTTAACTAAGCTAGAGGAGCCTCAGACAACAAGGCCGATCGAGCTGAGGGACTCCTACGCCTCCGGGATACGGATACCTCACTCGTCACCTTGACACGGGGCGACTCATGCTCGGTGAAGCGGTTCAGACAATCAACAGGCGAGACTTAGTGCTCGAAAATGAGGAAAAAACACGGCTCCGTGCCGAAATTACATTCATGTTCAGGCCTCGACAGCCACAATGAACAAACACACTGGCATCCAAGGTGCCATCACACACGGAACTCCGGTTCCCCCTCCGTAGGTACGAACAACCCCACTCCATGGGGGTGGGCCTGCGGAGCAACAGAAGACCGACGAGCGGCTCGCCGCCGCCCGCTCTGACTACGACGACAATGACCCCCGCTCCGGATGGTCGAGCTGCAGCAGCGCAGGCCTCAGGGTGGGCGCTGTTGCAATCTTGCCCTCGCCCACACCGACGCTCGAGGGGCGAGGACAAGTGCGAAGAGCCGGAGGCCAGAGGCGCGGATGGTGGCGGTGACCCCGTCGGTGACGGGGACTTCTCGAGCCGCCTCCGCCTCGGCACCGACGGCAGGGCCCACCGGCTCCCCAGCAGATCCCCACTCAAATCCTCCCGGGCGAGTGGGGCACCGACCTCCGCGTGAGAGCGCCATCCCGGTGCAAAGGCAGGACCACCCCAGAACACGAACGCCGCCCTAGCAGCGCGCGGCATCTTGGGTGGTCCTCCCATGCACATAGCGCGGCAGCCGCCCTCCGACAGGAGGGGCCGCCGGGAGCCAAGCCGACGGGCCCGACACGCTAGAGGTGACGACGCCCGCCGTCGACCAGCCCCGCGTTGTCGAAGTCCGGGCCGCCCGCAGGGCCAGTGAGCGCCCTCTCCCTCGAACGCCGCGGGAAGGGGTGACCCGCGAACCCGCGTGGGAGGTAGAGCGCCGGCTCAGCCTGGCCCCCACCCCAGCGAGGATGATGAACATCCTTGAAGCTGAGGGTGGGACCAAGATCGCAGCCCGGCTTGCTTCTCCCCACCCAGGAACTGGCGGTCACCATCTTGGGTGACCACCAGCGGGGGGGAGCGACTGGGCTGCATGGTGAAAATCCTCGAAGCCGAACGATGGCTGAAAGGTACCAACTCCCGCGGAGTTGCGTTCCTCCAACGATGAGGCGAAAAGACGGCGGATACCCCCCATCCGGGGGCTTGGAAGGTGGAAAGACGCGACACATAAGGGAGGAAGAAGACATGGTTGCCTTCCGAAAGGGGTCGCCCTCCTTTTAAAGGCAACTCTCCCTACGTGCGCCCCCAAACGCCACGGGCTGAGTCTTCTCCAACGCGCTCCAAGGCCCTCCCCTGCGGCGCGGGGGCTGGGTCCCGCATGTCATGCAAACCGGCTCAGAGCAGAAGAAGCCAAAGCGCCGCGCGTGGTGCACACAACCGCCCAGCGGTTACAAGCGACCCCCCACTTTTGCCCAGACCAACGGGCGGAAGGAGGGGGCAGCCATGCAGGCGGCATGCAACCGCGCCAAGTGGACACGCTTCTCCGACTCCCAGCGCGCCAGCACGAAGGTCCAGGCCCACGCGTCGCGCAACCGGCGCGCCGGATGCTGCATGCAGGCAACTGCACCGCCACTTGCGCCACCGTCGCGCCTCTTCGGTTGCGGAACCAATGCCGCGACTCGAGGCGACCCGGCGCACGACCTAGCGGCGCCAGCCTGGCGCGACGGTCAATGCAGCCGAAAGTGGGCCGGCAGTAATGACGGTGGCAGGCGGGCGGGAGCAGCGGTCACGTCGTCAGCCAGGCTCACGTCCCATCCAGGGGCAGCAAGAGAGCCTCCTCTCACGGCGTGAAGACGGCGCACCCGTGATCCGTCCCTCGAACGGCTCACGCACGCGCAACGGCCGCCCCGCCAACCACTCGCCCCGTCGCATTAACTCCGCGGCGGGACAGGCGGTGTTTCTGGCAGGAGAAGCGGGCGACGCTTCGCCTTCGCCGTAATAACCGCGCCAAAAAAGGTACGCCACGTCGTTCGATTTCGTGTCCTTTTCCTTTTTTCCTCTTTCTCTATCTCTTGCAACAGGGACCGGGAAAGGGGGATACCCCGAAAAGGATCCTTCCCTGTGAAGGAACCGGGCTCCGAGCCCCCCTTACTGATCAGAGGTTCGAAGGCTGGCCCTCCGAGGGGTTCAACAGCCGCCTCAGATCGCGTGGGCCCTACACCCACTACTGGTCAGAGGTTCGAAGGCCGGCCCCCCGAAGGGCTCCACGGCCGCCTCAGGCTACTCGGGCTCCGCGCCCATTACTGATCAGGGGTTCGAAGGCTGGCCCCCGAAGGGTTCACAGTCGCCTCAGACGCCGAGCGAGGGATGACCAGGGGTACGTTCGATACATAACCAAGGCTCGGGCTGCGCTCCCGAGGTACCCTAGGACATTTCCGAGACCAGCGGGAGCGATCTTGTAACGGAATCCCATCGGAGGGAGGCATCGAGCCCTCGGACCCCGTCGCCAGGGGACCGGGTCCGGCAGATCACCCGCAGGTACTTTTGGGCGTGCCTCTGGGCCCCTAGCCGACCCCCAACGAACGGGGCATGGGCGTCCACTCGGATTACCCGCTTGCAGCTCACCGGAGACACCATGTTCGGTGCCCATCGAGGGTAACATGGCGCACTCCCCCCTCCTCCTTGCGGAAAGGCGACGTAGGGGCGTATGTAAAAAAGCCGAGTCTGTCCCTGATCGCCCTCTCGCCCTGTGCGGAGGCTCGGGGGCTGCTCTCGTAAACCCGGCTCCGGCCGAACCGTTGACGGCGTCAACATACCAGCCCGAGAGCTTGGGCCCCGACCGTGCACCCGGGCTACGGCCAGTTCGCATGAGGGAACAACCAGACCAGCCGAAGCATTACGCAAGGCATTAAGACCTCGAAGGAGTGAAACCACTCCTCCGAGGCCTCGGGGGCTACACCCACCGGAACAAAATGCAACCGAGAAAGGCTGGTCCCCTTGCAAAAAAGTGCGACGAAAGCCTCCAAGCGAGTGCTAACACTCCCTTCGAGGCTCGGGGGCTACTGTCGGGGACCATAATTAGGGGTACCCTCAAGACGCCTAATTCTCAGCTGGTAACCCCCATCAGCATAAAGCTGCAGAGGCCTGATGGGTGCGATTAAGTCAGGGATCGGTCCATACGAGCGACTCGATCACGCCACGTCCGAGCCTAGCCTCGGACAAGGGCAGCCGACCCCGAGGGATTTCCGTCTCGCCCGAGGCCCCCCTTTAACGGCGGGCACATCTCCGGCTCGCCCGAGGCCTTGCCTTCGCTAAGAAGCAACCCTGACTAAATCGCCGCACCGACCGACCGAGTTGTAGGAGCATTTAACGCAAAGGTGGTCTGACACCTTTATCCTGACGCGCGCCCCCCGGCAGAGCCGAAGTGACCGCCGTCACTTCGCCGCACCACTGACCGGTCTGACAGAAGGACAGCGCCGCCTGCGCCACTCCGACTGCAGTGCCACTTGACAGAGTGAGACTGACAGGCAGTCAGGCCCTGCCAAAGGCGCCATAGGAAACTCCGCTCCGCCCGACCCAGGGCTCGGACTCGGGCTAAGACCCGGAAGACGGCGAACTCCGCTCCGCCCGACCCCAGGGCTCGGACTCGGGCTAAGACCCGGAAGACGGTGAACTCCGCTCCGCCCGACCCCAGGGCTCGGACTCGGGCTAAGACCCGGAAGACGGCGAACTCCGCTCCGCCCGACCCCAGGGCTCGGACTCGGGCTAAGACCCGGAAGACGGCGAACTCCGCTACGCCCGACCCCAGGGCTCGGACTCGGGCTAAGACCCGGAAGACGACGAACTCCGCTTCGCCCGACCCCAGGGCTCGGACTCCGCCCTGGCCTCTGCCGAACGACCTCCGCCTCGCCCGGCCCAGGGGCTCGGGCTCGGCCTCGGCAACGGAAGACAGACTCGACCCCAGCTTCGGAGGAGCCCCCACGTCGCCCGACCTAGGGCACAGGCCCGCCACGTCAACAGGGAGCGCCATCATCACTCTACCCTGAGCCGACTCGGGCCGCAGAGAACAAGACCGGTGTCCCATCTGGCTAGCTCCGTCAGATAGGCAATGATGGCGCCCCGCGTGCCCTGTGACGACGGCGGCTCTCAGCTCCCTTACGGAAGCAGGGGGACGTCAGCAAAGACTCGACCGCTCCGACAGCTGTCCCTCCGCCAAGCTCCGTTGCTCCTCCGACAGCCACGACATCACACCAGCAGGGTGCCAAGATCTCTCCGGCTGCCACATTGGCATGTACTTAGGGCGCTAGCTCTCCCTCCGCTAGACACGTAGCACTCTACTACACCCCCATTGTACACCTGGATCCTCTCCTTACGACTATAAAAGGAAGGACCAAGGCCTTCTTAGAGAAGGTTGGCCGCGCGGGAGCGAGGATGGGACAGGCGCTCTCTTGGGGCCGCTCGCTTCCCTCACCCGCGTGGACGCTTGTAACCCCCCTACTACAAGCGCACCCGACCTGAGCGCGGGACGAACACGAAGGTCGCGGGATTTCCACCTCTCTCACGCCCGTCTCCGGCCACCTCGCCTTCCCCCCTTCGCGCTCGCCCACGCGCTCGACCCATCTGGGCTGGGGCACGCGGCACACTCACTCGTCGGCTTAGGGACCCCCCGGTCTCGAAACGCCGACAGGGAGTGACAACCCGGGATAACAGTGCATCCACGGGGGTGGAATGGGACGCCATTAGCTGATTAATTAGAGGAACCAGAGGAGTAGTTGGCTTCATCGTAGGGTCGTCAATGGGGTTCGAGCACAGTACTTGCTCTGCCGAGGCTGGATGCAGAGGTTCTTGATTTGGTTTTGTTAGTCACCCTTCCTTTGGGGAGATGTACTGTGTTTATCAAACCGGAGAAACCTAACGGGCGGCTATGACCTCTGGGAAATCTTTGTAAAGGCTACATAGTGATACCCTGCCAGGCCACCTAGGTAGTGGTCAATGGAGATTGGCTCTTTCCGGGCAGAATGGGAATCATGGCTTGTGGGTAAAGTGTGCGACCTCTGCAGAGTGTTAGAAACTGATATATCAGCCGTGCTCACTGTTAAGAGCGGCCTTGGGATCCTCTTTGATTAGAAGAATTTTAGTTACTTTTATGTTGATGGTTAATGATGATGGTGTAATTAGGATCTCTAGTATTTCCTCTTAGAGGGAGTACATTTGGGTAATAACTTGGTTTATTACTAAAATTTGACTCTACTAATAGTAATAAATACTTGACCAACTAAAAGTAACTGTTTAGCCTTAACTCCACATACAGCTAGTCCACTTTAGCCAAACAGGACATTTGCTGAGTACGTTGATGTGTACTCACCCTTGCTTTACAAACCACCCCACCCTAGATTGTCCCCACTGTACTCAGTGCTCAGGAGAAGATGCTGGCAACATGGAGGATTTTGAGGAGTTTTAGGACTACGATGAGTTCTAGTTTATCTTAGTGGCAAACCCCTAGTCAGCTGCCTGTGAAGGCCTTATCTTCTACGTTTCGTTTTCCGCATTTTGATGATATTAATGTTAATGACTATGTTATAGACTCAGTGTATATCTTGGACATTGTTGGGGACTTGTTATCAAATGCTTTGAATTAAGAACAAGGCAACATAAAATGTTAAATGTTAATGCTCTTCGTCCATTGAAGCATTATCTCCCAAAGGGTACAATGAACTTCGGACGAAGGTCATGAGCAAAAATCACGAAGGTCATACCTTCGTGAATAAAGTTGTGAAATAATGAAATAATGAAAGATGAAATATAAAATATAAAATATAAAATATAAAATATAAAACATGAAGGAATAATATATCAAAACACATAAACTTATTCATATATTTCATTATACAAGCTTAAATATTAAAACATAACATTTAATCGCATTTATACTTTCGTCTTGACAGAAGACAATAATTCAAATGTCGCGTGCAAGTGATTACAAGATTGCGTGAACAGTACGGGTGTACTGTTCATCTATTTATAAGCACAGGGCGTAGCCTGTGTGAAATTACATTTAAGCCCTTTACAATCGATTACAGTCATGACACAAACTATCATGGGTTTATTGGTCATTTCATCTTTAAGTCGGTTCACTCCTTCGTCTTGAGACATGTCGCTATGCCAAAGCTTTATAGGTGATAGCTTCAGCACTGCTTTTGAGAGGATCTGCTGAAGGTGTTTCTTTCTTCAGGATCTTCGGCTACGAAGCATACCCCCAACAGACATCTTGTTGTAATAAAATACTCTTCCGCTATTTACTTTGAGCATTGTGTGATGACGTCCAATTATATAATCACTGTGTACGTGAGTTTCTGATCCTGTCACGTACATGTTTCACATTCGGTTTGCCTTCCAAAACCGGGTGTGACACACTTCTCGGCACACCTATCACACAGACCCCTAGCACGACGATAAGCTCGAAGTGCTCCCATCTTATCTTCGGCAGGACGTTGAGGTCTCCCCACAGGTTTCTCAAGCTGAGATGGAGACCGAACACCCTTGTCAACCCCTAGTGGCATCGGTAACGACAGTGGGCCAGATGTTGTGGTTTTGCTCCAAGGAGTCATCTCAAACTTGCGCACCTCTTTCCGATGGGCTGGTTCAGATACTTCTTCCTACAACAATGCTAAAGTGCATGCTGTGTCTAAATCTGTTGGTCAATGAATCACCACAACGGCACGTATGTCACCTCGGAGCCCATCCACAAATCGTGTGGTAAAGTACAAAGGATCATGCGCTGCTTCATAAGCTGTCAACTGATCAACCAAAGTGGAAAATCGCTCAATATATTCTGCCACTGTGCCACTCTGTCTGATGCGAAACAACTGACGAAGCAAAAACTGATACTGATCCCTCCCAAAACACTCATTCAGCAACTTACACAACAGTGGCTAGGACACATCCATATACTTGCGCTAGACAAATTGAAACCAACAGGCAACAACAGGTGACAAATGCATAAAAGCCACACGCACCCAAGCCACATGATCAACAAAATACATGTTAAAAATATGTTTCACAACGCGAGATCCACAGACGTGGATTATCGCCATCGAAGACTGGAAACGGCAGCTTCGGCAACTTCCCCAATAATTCAGGAGCAATCGGATGAAATGGATGACCATCATACAGAGAACCGTGAAACTTTGGGGGCGGATGAGGCAAGGTAAACGAATTCATACCCTTCGCGGCACCAGAAGTACCCGGAATCGGAGCGCCTAGAGTGAAATCCTCACTGATCGGATCCTCCTGATGCAGGATCGACCCCGATTTGCCGAAGGATGGATCCGGTTTCCCCAACAGACTAGAATCTCCGCCAGCCGCCTCCAGAACGGCATGATCCAACTGCAGATTCACCTTGCGGAGCTGCAACTTGGTATCATCCATCGCTACATCCACCGTGGGCTACCATGCTTCCAACTCCCCGCTGACGCGCTCGAGGGAGATCAGGCGCTCCTCCTTAGCTGCCACCAGCTCCGACAAGCGCTTCTCCCACTTGACATCCATAGATGCAAACTTCTCCATCTCATCAACGATGAACAGGACATTGGGATCCATCACACCCGCGCGTCGCTGCGAACGCGTGAAGTAGCCGTGCTCCAGATTGAGAATCGCCAAGGAACGGCGAATCTGATACCAATTGTTAGCGTGGGGAATCAGAGGAAGACATGGGAAGGGAGAAAGAACTGAACGAGAGAGAGGGGACGCGAACAGGAGATGCTTAGGCTATCTCCAACAATGAAACGATATGTAAAAACTCGTGTCCTCTAAATATAGAAGTTTGTCAGATTCTTTATCCCTCCAACAAGAGACTCTAAAAGGTTCTCTAAAATTTAGAGGACGTCATGCATGCGCTATGTATAAAGGATGTACGGTAGTGCTCTATACACTGTTGCTGATTTCTGTGCACGTGCTGACGAGCAGTAAAAAATAATATAGAATGTTAAATCTGGTAACACTGTTGATATAGAGGATGAAATTTAGGGGATATTGCTGGATATGAAGAAGATATAGAGTACAAAATCTTTTAGAAAATACTGCAAAGGACAGAAAATATTCTTTTAGGGGATGAAATTTAGGGGATGTTGCTGGAGACAGCCTTAGACTGCCTCCAGCAGTATTCGGTAAAGGGTCTGGTACCCTTGATTTAGCGGACAGAGACGTACTGAACGCGTCTAACAACACCCGCTAAATGAGTCTCTAAAATTTAGAGGACCCTCGTCGAACGCTATGTCTAGAGTTCACGTCTACATGCGCTATACACTGTGTCCTGTAAATCAATATGAAAGAAAGGACGACCCACACTGTGTCCTTCACACATGGACGGACCCACACTTGTACTGCGATAACTGTTTCCCAGTTTTATTTAATCTAAAAAAATAGTTAAAATAAAGGATTGGATATAGAGGATCAAATTTAGGGAACGTTGCTGGAGATGGAGAAGATATAGAGGACAGAATCTTTTAAAAAGTGCTATAAAGGACAGAGAATATTCCTTTAGGGGATGAAATTTAGAGGACATTGCTGGAGACAACCTTATTTCTGGTAGAGTTTAGAGTCCTGTTACAAGTGTGATTCCCTTCTCCTTCTCTCCACTTACTTAGGCTGAGTCCAGTGCACAACCTCCCTCTCGCCCCTGCTGCTCCAGTGCACAGGCTGCAGCAGGCTACAGCCTCAGGCTATAGCTGATAGTCGCCTAGAGGGGGGGTGAATAGGGCGAAACTGAAATTTACAAATGTAAACACAACTACAAGCCGGGGTTAGCGTTAGTAATAATAAATGAGTCCGCAAGAGAGGGCGCAAAACAAATCCCAAGCGAATAAGCAAATGAGACACGGAGATTTGTTTTACCGAGGTTCGGTTCTTGCAAACCTACTCCCCGTTGAGGAGGCCACAAAGGCCGGGTCTCTTTCAACCCTTCCCTCTCTCAAACGGTCCCTCGGACCGAGTGAGCTTCTCTTCTCAAATCAAAGCCGGGAACAAAACTTCCCCGCAAGGGCCACCACACAATTGGTGCCTCTTGCCTTGATTACAATGGAGTGTGATCTCAAGAACAAGTGAGAAAGAAAAGAAGCAATCCAAGCGCAAGAGCTCAAATGAACACGGCAAATCACTCTCTCTAGTCACTAGGGTTTTGTGTGGAATTGGAGAGGATTTGATCTCTTTGAATGTGTCTAGAATTGAATGCCTAGAGCTCTTGTAGTAGTTGAGAAGTGGAAAACTTGGATGCAATGAATGGTGGGGTGGTTGGGGTATTTATAGCCCCAACCACCAAACTTGACCGTTGGCTGGAGGCGTCTGCTCGATGGCGCACCGGACAGTCCGGTGCACACCGGACAGTCCGGTGCCCCTGCCACGTCATTACTGCCGTTGGATTCTAGCCGTTGGAGCTTCTGACTTGTGGGCCTGCCGAGGTGTCCGGTGCACACCGGACATGCACTGTTTGATGTCCGGTGCACCGGTATGGGCAGCCCTGACGTCTGCGCGCGCTGCGCGCGCATTTAATGCTGCGCAGGGAGCCGTTGGCGCCGCAGAGAGCCGTTGCTCCGCTGGCACACCGGACAGTCCGGTGCACACCGGACAGTCCGGTGAATTATAGCGGAGCGGCTGTCGTGAAAACCCGAGGATGACGAGTTCCGGAGGCCGCGGTTCGTTGGCGCACCGGACATGTCCGGTGCACACCGGACAGTCCGGTGAATTATAGCGCGCCGGCCTCCGCGAATTCCCGAGGGCGAAGGGTTGAAGTCGAAGTCCTCTGGCGAAGGGTAGAAAACGAAGTCTACGGGCGCACCGGACACTGTCCGGTGCACACCGGACAGTCCGGTGCCTCCAGCCAGAGGTGCCCTCGGTTGCCTTATTGCTCCTTTGTTGAATCCAACACTTGGTCTTTTTATTGGCTAGATGTGAACCTTTTGCACCTGTATAACTTATACACTAGAGCAAACTAGTCAGTCCAATATTTGTGTTGGGCAATTCAACCACCAAAATTATTTAGGAACTAGGTGTAAGCCTAATTCCCTTTCAATCTCCCCCTTTTTGGTGATTGATGCCAACACAAACCAAAGCAAATATAGAAGTGCATAATTGAACTAGTTTACATAATGTAAGTGCAAAGGTTGCTTGGAATTGAGCCAATATAACTACTTACAAGATATGCATGGAATGTTCCTTTCTTATGTAACATTTTGGACCACGTTTGCACCACATGTTTTGTTTTTGCAAATTCTTTTTGTAAATCCATTTCAAAGATCTTTTGCAAATAGTCAAAGGTACATGAATAAGAGTTTGCAAAGCATTTTCAAGATTTGAAATTTTCTCCCCCTATTTCAAATGCTTTTCCTTTGACTAAACAAAACTCCCCCTAAAAGAGATTCACCTCTTAGTGTTCAAGAGGGTTTTGATATACCATTTTTGAAATACTACTTTCTCCCCCTTTTGAACACAATAGGATACCAAATGATAAAGACTTTTGGAAAGCACTAAGTTTTCAAATTTGGTGGTGGTGGTGCGGTCCTTTTGCTTTGGGCTCATTTCTCCCCCTTTTTGGCATGAATCGCCAAAAACGGAATCATTAGAGCCCTCGAAGTAATTTCTTCCCCTTTGGTCATAAGTAACGAGTTAAGATTATACCAAAGATGAAGTCCGGTCCTTTTGCTTTTGAGCTTTTACTCTCTCCCCCAAGGATGAAGTCCTTTTCTTTGATGCTCATTTCTCCCCAAGGAATAGAGAGTTGCTCGGAGTGATGGCGAAGCATGAGTTACGGAGTGGAAGCCTTTGTCTTCGCCGAAGACTCCAATTCCCTTTCAATATACCTATGACTTCGTTTGAAATAGACTTGAAAACACATTAGTCATAGCATATAAAAGAGATATGATCAAAGGTATTTAAATGAGCTATGTGTGCAAGCTTAGCAAAAGAAATTTCTAGAATCAAGAATATTGAGCTCATGCCTAAGTCTGGTAAAAGATTGTTCATCAAGTGGCTTGGTAAAGATATCGGCTAATTGATCTTTAGTATTAATGTAAGAAATCTCGATATCCCCCTTTTGTTGGTGATCCCTAAGAAAATGATACCGAATGGCTATGTGCTTAGTGCGGCTATGCTCGACGGGATTGTCGGCCATCTTAATTGCACTCTCATTATCACATAGCAAAGGGACTTTGGTTAATTTGTAACCGTAGTCCCGCAGGGTTTGCCTCATCCAAAGCAATTGCGCGCAACAATGTCCTGCGGCAATGTACTCGGCTTCGGCGGTGGAAAGAGCGACCGAATTTTGCTTCTTTGAAGCCCAAGACACCAAGGATCTTCCCAAGAACTGGCAAGTCCCCGATGTGCTCTTCCTATTGATTTTGCACCCCGCCCAATCGGCATCCGAATAACCAAGTAAATCAAATGTGGATCCCCGAGGGTACCAAAGCCCAAACTTAGGTGTATAAGCCAAATATCTCAAGATTCGTTTTACGGCCGTAAGGTGTGATTCCTTAGGGTCGGATTGGAATCTTGCACACATGCAAACGGAAAGCATAATGTCCGGTCGAGATGCACATAAATAAAGCAATGAACCAATCATCGACCGGTATACCTTTTGATCCACGGACTTACCTCCCGTGTCGAGGTCGAGATGCCCATTAGTTCCCATGGGTGTCTTGATGGGTTTGGCATCCTTCATCCCAAACTTAGCAAGAATGTCTTGAGTGTACTTCGTTTGGCTAATGAAGGTGCCCTCTTGGAGTTGCTTGACTTGGAATCCTAGAAAATACTTCAACTCCCCCATCATTGACATCTCGAATTTCTGTGTCATGATCCTACTAAACTCTTCACATGTAGACTCGTTAGTAGACCCAAATATAATATCATCAACATAAATTTGGCATACAAACAAGTCATTTTCAAGAGTTTTAGTAAAGAGTGTAGGATCGGCCTTGCCGACTTTGAAGCCATTTGCAATAAGGAAATCTCTAAGGCATTCATACCATGCTCTTGGGGCTTGCTTGAGCCCATAAAGCGCCTTAGAGAGCCTATAAACATGGTTAGGATACTCACTGTCTTCAAAGCCGGGAGGTTGCTCAACATAGACCTCTTCCTTGATTGGTCCATTGAGGAAGGCACTCTTCACGTCCATTTGATAAAGCTTGAAGCCATGGTAAGTAGCATAGGCTAATAATATGCGAATTGACTCAAGCCTAGCTACGGGTGCATAGGTTTCACCGAAATCCAAACCTTCGACTTGTGAATACCCTTTGGCTACGAGTCGAGCTTTGTTCCTTGTCACCACACCATGCTCATCTTGCTTGTTGCGGAAGACCCATTTGGTTCCTACAACATTTTGGTTAGGACGTGGAACTAAATGCCAGACCTCATTCCTCGTGAAATTGTTGAGCTCCTCTTGCATCGCCACCACCCAATCCGAATCTTGGAGAGCTTCCTCTACCCTGTGTGGCTCAATAGAGGAAACAAACGAGTAATGTTCACAAAAATGTGCAACCCGAGATCGAGTAGTTACCCCCTTATGAATGTCGCCGAGGATGGTGTCGACGGGGTGATCTCGTTGGATTGCTTGGTGGACTCTTGGGTGTGGCGGTCTTGGTTCTTCCTCATCCTCCTTTTCTTGATCATTTGTATCTCCCCCTTGATCATTGCTATCATCTTGAGGTGGCTCGTCTTCTTGATTTTGCTCTTCATCATTTTGAGCCTCATCCTCATTTTGAGTTGGTGGAGATGCTTGCATGGAGGAGGATGGTTGATCTTGTGTACTTGGAGGCTCTTCGGATTCCTTAGGACACACATCCCCGATGGACATGTTCCTTAGCGCGATGCATGGAGCCTGTTCTTCACCTATCTCATCAAGATCAACTTGCTCTACTTGAGAGCCGTTAGTTTCATCAAACACAACGTCACAAGAGACTTCAACTAGTCCAGTGGACTTGTTAAAGACCCTATATGCCCTTGTGTTTGAGTCATAACCAAGTAAAAAGCCTTCTACAGTTTTAGGAGCAAATTTAGATTTTCTACCTCTTTTAATAAGAATGAAGCATTTGCTACCAAAAACTCTAAAATATGAAATGTTGGGCTTTTTACCGGTTAGGAGTTCATATGATGTCTTCTTGAGGATTCGGTGAAGATATAACCGGTTGATGGCGTAGCAGGCGGTGTTGACCGCTTCGGCCCAAAACCGGTCCGGTGTCTTGTACTCATCAAGCATGGTTCTTGCCATGTCCAATAGAGTTCGATTCTTCCTCTCCACTACACCATTTTGTTGTGGAGTGTAGGGAGAAGAGAACTCATGCTTGATGCCCTCCTCCTCAAGGAAGCCTTCAATTTGAGAGTTCTTGAACTCCGTCCCGTTGTCGCTTCTAATTTTCTTGATCCTCAAGCCGAACTCATTTTGAGCCCGTCTCAAGAATCCCTTTAAGGTCTCTTGGGTTTGAGATTTTTCCTGCAAAAAGAATACCCAAGTGAAGCGAGAATAATCATCCACAATAACAAGACAATACTTACTCCCGCCGATGCTTATGTAAGCAATCGGGCCGAATAGATCCATGTGGAGTAGCTCAAGCGGCCTGTCGGTCGTCATGATGTTCTTGTGTGGATGATGGACTCCAACTTGCTTTCCCGCCTGGCATGCGCTACAAATCCTGTCTTTCTCAAAATGAACATTTGTTAATCCTAAAATGTGCTCTCCCTTTAGAAGCTTATGAAGATTCTTCATCCCAACATGGGCTAGTCGACGGTGCCAGAGCCAACCCATGTTAGTCTTAGCAATTAAGCAAGTGTCGAGTTCAGCTCTATCAAAATCTACCAAGTATAGCTGACCCTCTAACACTCCCTTAAATGCTATTGAATCATCACTTCTTCTAAAGACAGTGACACCAACATCAGTGAATAGACAGTTGTAGCCCATTTGACATAATTGAGAAACGGAAAGCAAGTTGTAATCTAAGGAATCTACAAGAAAAACATTGGAAATGGAATGGTCAGGAGATATAGCAATTTTACCAAGACCTTTGACCAAACCTTGATTTCCATCCCCGAATGTGATAGCTCGTTGGGGATCTTGGTTTTTCTCATATGAGGAGAACATCCTTTTCTCCCCTGTCATGTGGTTTGTGCACCCGCTATCGAGTATCCAACTTGAGCCCCCGGATGCATAAACCTACAAAACAATTTTAGTTCTTGACTTTAGGTACCCAAACGGTCTTGGGTCCTTTGGCATTAGAAACAAGAACTTTGGGTACCCAAACACAAGTCTTGGAGCCCTTGTGTTTGCCCCCAACAAATTTGGCAACTACCTTGCCGGATTTGCTAGTAAGCACATAAGATGCATCAAAAGTTTTAAATGAAATGGCATGATCATTTGATGCATTAGGAATTTTCTTCTTAGGCAACTTGGCATGGGTTGGTTGCCTAGAACTAGATGTCTCACCCTTATACATAAAAGCATGATTAGGGCCAGAGTGAGACTTCCTAGAATGAATCTTCCTAATTTTGCTCTCAGGATAGCCGGCAGGGTATAAAATGTAACCCTCGTTATCCTGAGGCATGGGAGCTTTGCCCTTAACGAAGTTAGACAAGTTCTTAGGAGGGGCATTAAGTTTGACATTGTCTCCCTTTTGGAAGCCAATGCCATCCTTGATGCCAGGGCGTCTCCCATTATAAAGCATGCTTCTAGCAAATTTAAATTTTTCATTCTCTAAGTTATGTTCAGCAATTTTAGCATCTAATATTGCTATATGATCATTTTGTTTTTTAATTAAAGCTATGTGATCATGAATAGCATTAATATCAACATCTCTACATCTAGTACAAATGGAAACATGCTCAATGGTAGATGTAGAGGGTTTGCAAGATTTTAATTCTACAACCTTAGCATGCAAGATATCATTCTTAGTTCTTAGGTCGGAAATGGTAGTATTGCAAACATCAAAATCCTTAGCCTTAGCAAGCAATTTTTCATTCTCAATTCTAAGACTAGTAAGAGAAATGTTCAATTCTTCAATCCTAGCAAGCAAATCATCATTATTATCTCTAGGAGTGGAAATTGAAACATCACAAGCATGAGAATCAACCTTAGCATTTAAAATAGCATTTTCATTCCTAAGGTTGTCAATTATTTCACGGCAAGTGCTTAGCTCACTAGACAATTTTTCACATTTTTCTACTTCTAGAGCATAAGCCTTTTTCACCTTAACATGTTTTTTGTTTTCTTTAATTAGACAATCCTCTTGGGAATCCAAAAGGTCGTCCTTTTCATGAATAGCACTAACCAATTCATTCAATTTTTCTTTTTGAGCTATGTTAAGGTTGGCAAAAAGGGAACGCAAATTATCTTCCTCATCACTAGCATTGTCATCACTAGAGGATTCATATTTAGTGGAGGATTTAGATTTAACCTTCTTTTTGCCGTCCTTTGCCATGAGGCACTTGTGGCCGACGTTGGGGAAGAGGAGTCCCTTGGTGACGGCGATGTTGGCGGCGTCCTCGTCGTCGGAGGAGTCGCTTGAGCTCTCGTCGGAGTCCCATTCCCGACAAACATGGGCATCGCCGCCCTTCTTCTTGTAGTACCTTTTCTTCTCCTTTCTTCTCCCCTTCTTGTCGTCGCCTCGGTCACTGTCACTAGACATAGGACATTTAGCAATATAATGACCGGGCTTACCACACTTGTAGCAAACCTTCTTGGAGCGGGACTTGTAGTCTTTCCCCCTCCTTTGTTTGAGGATTTGACGGAAGCTCTTGATGACGAGCGCCATTTCCTCATTGTCGAGCTTGGAGGCGTCGATTGGTTGTCGACTTGGTGTAGCCTCCTCCTTCTTCTCCTCCGTTGCCTTGAATGCAACGGGTTTGGCTTCGGATGAGTCGCCAAGCTCGTTGATTTTCCTCGAGCCTTCTATCATGCACTCAAAACTTACAAAATGCCCGATAACTTCCTCGGGGGTCATTTTAGTATATCTAGGATTACCACGAATCAATTGAACTTGAGTGGGATTAAGAAAAATGAGAGATCTTAAAATAACATTTACCACTTCGTGATCGTCCCACTTCTTGCTCCCGAGGTTGCGCACTTGGTTCACCAAAGTCTTGAGCCGGTTGTACATGTGTTGCAGCTCCTCTCCTTTGTGAAGCCGGAACCGACCGAGCTCCCCCTCGATCGTTTCCCGCTTGGTGATCTTAGTGAGCTCGTCTCCCTCGTGCGCGGTTTTGAGTACATCCCAAATCTCCTTGGCGCTCTTCAACCCTTGTACTTTGTTATACTCCTCTTTGCTTAAAGAGGCGAGGAGTATCGTCGTTGCTTGAGAGTTGAAGTGCTCGATTTGGGCCACCTCATCCTCATCATAGTTCTCATCCCCTACCGACGGTACCTGTGCACCAAACTCAACAACATCCCATATACTTTTGTGGAGCGAGATTAGATGAAATCGCATTAAATCGCTCCACCTAGCGTAATCTTCACCATCAAAAGTTGGTGGTTTGCCTAATGGGACGGAAAGTAAAGGTGTATGTTTGGAAATGCGAGGGTAGCGTAGGGGGATCTTACTATACTTCTTGCGCTCTTGGCGCTTAGAAGTGACGGAGGGCGCATCGGAGTCGGAGGTAGAAGTTGATGAAGTGTCGGTCTCGTAGTAGACCACCTTCCTCATCCTCTTGTGCTTGTCGCCTTTCCGATGTGGCTTGTGGGAAGAAGATTTTTCCTTCTTCTCTTTGTGGTGAGAAGAAGATTTCTTCTCCTTCCCTTTGTTGGAGGAGCTCTTCTTCTTCTCCCTCCTTTTGGTGCGGGACTCTTCCGATGAAGTGCTCCCGTAGCTTGTAGTGGGCTTTTCGCCGGTCTCCATCTCCTTCTTGGCGTGATCTCCCGACATCACTTCGAGCGGTTAGGCTCTAATGAAGCACCGTGCTCTGATACCAATTGATAGTCGCCTAGAGGGGGGGTGAATAGGGCGAAACTGAAATTTACAAATGTAAACACAACTACAAGCCGGGGTTAGCGTTAGTAATAATAAATGAGTCCGCAAGAGAGGGCGCAAAACAAATCCCAAGCGAATAAGCAAATGAGACACGGAGATTTGTTTTACCGAGGTTCGGTTCTTGCAAACCTACTCCCCGTTGAGGAGGCCACAAAGGCCGGGTCTCTTTCAACCCTTCCCTCTCTCAAACGGTCCCTCGGACCGAGTGAGCTTCTCTTCTCAAATCAAAGCCGGGAACAAAACTTCCCCGCAAGGGCCACCACACAATTGGTGCCTCTTGCCTTGATTACAATGGAGTGTGATCTCAAGAACAAGTGAGAAAGAAAAGAAGCAATCCAAGCGCAAGAGCTCAAATGAACACGACAAATCACTCTCTCTAGTCACTAGGGTTTTGTGTGGAATTGGAGAGGATTTGATCTCTTTGAATGTGTCTAGAATTGAATGCCTAGAGCTCTTGTAGTAGTTGAGAAGTGGAAAACTTGGATGCAATGAATGGTGGGGTGGTTGGGGTATTTATAGCCCCAACCACCAAACTTGACCGTTGGCTGGAGGCGTCTGCTCGATGGCGCACCGGACAGTCCGGTGCCCCTGCCACGTCATTACTGCCGTTGGATTCTAGCCGTTGGAGCTTCTGACTTGTGGGCCTGCCGAGGTGTCCGGTGCACACCGGACATGCACTGTTTGATGTCCGGTGCACCGGTATGGGCAGCCCTGACGTCTGCGCGCGCTGCGCGCGCATTTAATGCTGCGCAGGGAGCCGTTGGCGCCGCAGAGAGCCGTTGCTCCGCTGGCACACCGGACAGTCCGGTGCACACCGGACAGTCCGGTGAATTATAGCGGAGCGGCTGTCGTGAAAACCCGAGGATGACGAGTTCCGGAGGCCGCGGTTCGTTGGCGCACCGGACATGTCCGGTGCACACCGGACAGTCCGGTGAATTATAGCGCGCCGGCCTCCGCGAATTCCCGAGGGCGAAGGGTTGAAGTCGAAGTCCTCTGGCGAAGGGTAGAAAACGAAGTCTACGGGCGCACCGGACACTGTCCGGTGCACACCGGACAGTCCGGTGCCTCCAGCCAGAGGTGCCCTCGGTTGCCTTATTGCTCCTTTGTTGAATCCAACACTTGGTCTTTTTATTGGCTAGATGTGAACCTTTTGCACCTGTATAACTTATACACTAGAGCAAACTAGTCAGTCCAATATTTGTGTTGGGCAATTCAACCACCAAAATTATTTAGGAACTAGGTGTAAGCCTAATTCCCTTTCAATAGCCACGTCAGCTTTTCTATTTCAGAATTAAGTAATTCACGCGGATTTATTTCAACGCTCAGAAAACACACAACATGATAATTAAAATAAAATTACATAACTCTAATCGGACTCCTCGATCTCATCCTCATCTTCCTCCTCTTCACGTTCCGCTTCCGGTTCCTCTTCTTCGTCATCTAGCAGACCAAGTTCTTTTTCGACCATCTTTACGGCCCTGCCATGGGTACGTCTTTCAGCCGGGTCCATATCTCTGGTTGATCGGCCCTTTAGGATGTTCCATTGCTTCAAAAGCTTGGCCTTCACTAATCCACCCCACAAGTTATTCATTTTGAATGCTTCACTTGTTGATTCGCTGCTCATGGCTTCCTTCCCTTTCCCCTTCGTCTTTGTCTTTCGCGCAGCCGCCTTTGCCCTATCACGCCCCACTGGTCGGGGCACTTCCTCCTCGGTGTCTTCAGTGCCTCCAGAACTATATTCACCAGAGACTCCGAGTCGGGTTCTCTTATTCGCAGTCGAATCAGATCCACTACCAAGACCATGCTTTGCTGACCACTTGGGCTCGTGGCGAACAACTTGCCACCATTTTCCTCAGCTTGGTTTTCAGATCCAACAGATAAAGGTGCAACTGGAGGAGGTGCTCCATACGTAGGTGGAGCATATGGATGAAGTGCTCCATACGGAGGTGGAGCATATGGAGCATAAGGAGGTACTCCATACGGAGGTGGAGCATATGGAGGAGGGGCGTATGGAGGTATCTGGAAAGAAGCTTGACTTCCGTCCGCAGCAGGTGGGGGAGGGGCATACGGACGTACCGGGAATGAGGCTTGAATTCTGGCTTGAGAAGTTGAAGGTTGACTATATGAAGACAACGGATATTGATACAAATGATAGGGATAAGGGTATGGTGGTGGACGTGCAGCCGGAAATAATGCACGGGGGAGTGAGGCTAAAACATCGGAGCGACGATGTAGTGAAGAAGACTCATCTAACAGAAGGGTTGTAGGTGACCCATCGGACTGCAAGAGATCCGTGAAGGTGTTCAAATCTGGGGACCAACCCGACATTGTGTGAAGAAAGAGGAGTTTGGAAGAGAAAAATGAGATGAAATGGTGTGTAGAATGAGCTCCACCTGGGTAGGGGTATATATAGAGGGATTGGGGATGAAATTTGTGATTTTTTGCATTTTTTTCGAATTTTTTGGACTCCAAACGGTCAAAAACGGCTAGTTGCAACGGCTAGCACACGTGGACCAATCGGATCGCGACACATGGACCAATCAGATCGCGCCACGTCGCTCTCGCCCCGCCAGTGCCTCGCCTCCCTCTCGCCCGCATCTCGCCCGGGCGGGCGCTCCAGCGCGGGCGAGAGCGAGGCGATACCGCCCGCTCTCGTCGGGCGCGAGCGCCATCGCCCGGCGCCGGCCTCTCGCCCACCTCTCGCCCGCGCGCGAGCGGCAGCGGCCTCTTCTCGCCCGCGCTGCAGCCCGCACTGCCACCAGCCTTAATACACATCTTCCTATTACAGGTGGGCTTAATTGGTGACCCACTGTGGGCCGAACACAGCCGGGTTTGCCTTGCGCACCCTTCCGCTCCTGCGTAGCCTATCAACTTGCACATCATCGTGCTCCTGTCTTGCTTCTGATTCAGCAAGGTAGTGTTTGGTTGAAGAGCCAAGTAGAACGGAGCCGTTCTGTCCTAGTTTTGTTGCTGTTTGGCTACAAAGTAACTAGAACGGAATGACTCCAATTAGGGAATATTCTCCTCAGATCCGGAACCATTCCGCTCCAAAAAAATCAACCGGACGGAGCCGCTCCGTTCTCATCCCGCTCTCACAGTCACGCTCTGTTCCGTTCACTCTGCAACCAAACAAAAAACAGAGCCGCTCCGTTCCAGATTACCAAACACAGAACAGAGCGACTCCGTTCCTAGAATCAGGAATGGAACGGCTCCGTTCTACTTGGCTCCTCAACCAAACACTACCAACTGAAGAAGCAGTGCTGACAGTGTGTGTCTGCGACTCTACTTCCAGGAGCTCGCTGTGTGTGAATGTCGTCGGTCGAGAACACGATGGCGATGAGTGACGCGACGTGAACCTCGAAGGAGTAAGGTACAGCGAGTGAGAGTGAGAGGGCGCCCTTGCCAAAAGTGTGATCTGAAGCCCAGCCGAGTGACCAAGTAGCATTACAGGCCCACCTGACCACTTGACCAGCAAACTGCAAACCAACCCTAAAGCCACCGATCCGACGGCGGGGATCGACCGATCAAACCACAAAACCCTACCCCTGGCCGCCCCTTTTTTATATAAAAGGATCGCCCTCCGCGCGCCGCCGCTCCTTCGCAAACCCTCCTACCCCATTCCGCCGCCCGCCCCGCGACCCCGAGGAGGAGGCAAGATGAAGACGATCCTGGCGTCGGAGACGATGGACATCCCGGAGGGCGTCACAGTGACGGTGGCGGCCAAGCTGGTGACGGTGGAGGGCCCCCGCGGGAAGCTCACCCGGAACTTCAAGCACCTCAACCTCGACTTCCAGCTGCAGGAGGGCGGCCGCAAGCTCAAGGTGGACGCATGGTTCGGCACCCGCCGCACCATGGCCGCCATCCGCACCGCCATCTCCCACGTCCAGAACCTCATCAAGGGGGTCACCAAGGGCTACCGCTACAAGATGAGGTTTGTCTACGCCCATTTCCCCATCAACGCGTCCATCACCAACTCCAACACCGCCATCGAGATAAGGAACTTCCTCGGCGAGAAGAAGGTACACCCTACACACATATCTCTGTTTCGTGCGTGCGTCGAAGCAGATCAGATCTGGGAGGTTGCGATGTGTTCTGACCTGTGTCTGTCTGACTGCTTGGTGGTGATCCCGGGGTCGATCAGGTCAGAAAGGTGGACATGCTTGACGGCGTGACCATCCTCCGCTCCGAGAAGGTCAAGGACGAGCTTATTCTCGATGGCAACGACGTCGAGTTAGTCTCTCGCTCCGCCGCCCTCATCAACCAGGTGAATCCCGGCTTGCTTCGCTCATCATCTCTTACTATTACACATGAACCATTACATATGAGGTTGCTGCTGCTATATGCAGTGTCTGGTGTGCTTTGATGTGGTAGATCGTGAACCTTGCATTTATAATTGCTCTGCTATGAAGCAAGTGCCGCTGTTTAGTTAGTTAAACCTTAGCATTCCAAATAGTTAAACCTTAGCATTCCGATTGGAATGCCGACTTGCCGAGGTTTAATCATATTGGCTGCCCTTAAATGTTAATGAGCCAGGTGGTTTTGGCTTCAAATATGTAGGCATATCACATTTTTAAGGTGACATGGCATTATCTAGTGCGCCAAGATCAAATACAAACAAGAACTCAAGCACCGTCTTATATGTAAAGATATATGTCCATCGTCCATCCATTTGTTAAGCAATTTTTGTCTATGGTTAGTGTGCTCTCAACAAGTCAGTAGGCATTTTATAGGCTCGCTGTGGGTTGTATTTGGTAATACTGACCACCTCTTGCTCATGCCATGATATTTTACACATGGCATGTCTTGGTTCTTGTTTGTGTTTTGATCTTTGATTTGATCTCAAGTACATCATTTGTTTTTACTAGCTTTGTCTTTCAGATTTTGCTGTTATATAATTCACGTTACTATAGCGGATTGATGTGCTACTGAACATTTTCTCTCCATTTCTCTACAGAAATGCCATGTCAAGAAGAAGGATATCAGGAAGTTTTTGGATGGTATCTATGTGAGCGACAAGGGTGTGATCGAAGAGGAGCAGTGAGGGACAATTAGTTGTTATCGTTTGAGTTGGAATTATTGTTTGGTTTGCAATTTTCTCAAGGTGAACTTTGTAATCGGTTAGGATGTGTTGTGGACCATTATCTTATCCTACAATATTATCGTATCTGTTTAAGAATATGAAGCTTGTTTATCATTTCCTAAAAGGATCTGGTCGACGAGGTTACTAAAACAGGTGAAGGTTAAAGGTTTAAACGTAGCTTTAAACAATATAGTAAAATATTAATATATTATAGTTTCAGACAATAATATGAAGCTAAATACCAAACAATCAACATTGTTCACATAATAATATTCTGCAAAATGATATCTCTACAACTGGTCAACTGCACAAGTTCAACTAATAGTAAGTTGACAAACGCAAACAAAATAGAATGAAATCTATAAACATAACAAAAAAAGCAAATAGAGTGGAATGCAATGTTCACAAAATCAAGCACACAAGCGTTATCTAGTCTCCCTTTATTATATGTTAATAACCATCATCTAAATCATCTATAACTAACTTCATCCTTGTCTAATTTGTTGCTTATCACCATATCCACCGCTGTTGTTTCTGGCTTCATCATCCATATCAAGGTCATCAAGCAAAAAAAAAAAAAAAATAACATCGTCTTCGTTCTCTTCACCCACATCAAATCAATCATCATCATCCTTAAATAGTAACACTAAAATATCATGAGCTCTCCTAGGAAAGTTGGGCCTTGAAGCTGTGTAGATGCAGCGACAGCATGATCAATATGCTTCCATGTGAAAAAGGTCATCCCCAAAATAGTTGAATTAACTAACGGATCAACCCACTCATCACCCCAAACAAAATGTTCAAGAACCAAAGGATCAAAGTTCTTTCCTTCACACATTTTTTGGAACCTAGCGGCCATCTTTCTATTGTATGAAACGTACACCAAATCATTCAATCTTTTGTGCTCTAGCCTTTTCTTTTCTTGGTATGCATCTACAGGTTGCAAGTAACAATAAATAAAGGGGTAACCACTACAAATCGAATAGTGTAATATGATCATATTAGTTATCTTACAAATTCAAACTTGCTCTAATTTCGCTCACAATTGGATGATGAAGCACAAAGACTAACAATTCGCCTTGCAAACTTATATTACTCAATGGTTCGATCACCACATGCAAGCCACCAATCAACTAAAAGGCAAAATAGGTCGGATTTAATTACTGGAAATGAAGTTACTCATGACGAAAGTAATTAATAAAGTGATATTTTTAGAATACTCAAATGGATTTCTTGTTTGAACATTTTTAATAGTCATTGGGTTTGCAAATGTGTCGGTGTTTCAAACTAGCTCTGATAAGTAAATTTGTTTGTACGTGTTCTGGATCCGGATGTTGTGCTCAGTGGACGCAAGATTTATACTGGTTCGGGCAGAACGTCCATACATCCAGTCTTCGGTGGTTTGCGCTACCGACACCATGTTGCTCAGTGATCATAGTAGGGGTTACAAGCGGGCGAGAGAGGGAGGAACTCCCATTCTCTTATGTGTGGTAGGATCTAAGGACTACAAATGTGGTGTTCGCTATCGAGCTAAGCCTTGGGCATCATGGCGGTGTGCTCTTTGGCTTTGCCACCTTATCCTCTGTCCACCCTTGATTCGGTCAACACTCCCTCTTTTATAGACCAAGGAGGGGGTTGGTTATAATAGGTAGCTTCTTGTGGAAGGAGTTATTGCACCGTGGTATAACAAAGCGTTCTATCTCGGTAAATCATGCTTGTCGGTATGCGCCTCGGTTGTCTAAGGCCAGGCTCTTTAAGTTTGGTTGCAAGTGGGCGACGAGGAGCTCTAGCATCATTATTACTCTCTCTGTGCCATGCCAACCCTTGGCCTTTGTATCCTGAGTCTTAGTGCGACTCATCGTGTTGCGGGCCCTGTAGATTGCTAGGGCACTCAGGCCTAGGTTTGGTATGTCTTGAGTGGGTCACAGGCCTATGGGCCCGTAGATCATGAGTAGAAGGAGGATTGACTCCCCTGTCGTGGCTCGACATCAGGTGCAGTGAATGCGGTTAGTCATTTATGTCGGGTCAGTCCCGAGCTGGGCGCGGAGTCAACTCGAGTGGCTTCCTCTCGGTTCTCCCGACCCTCCATCTAGCTTCGCCTCGCCCGATCTCGGGTGAAAGTGAAATGGTCTTAACCATTTTCATAATTAATTTTGGTGCTTGACGACCATCACAAATCTTATGGACTAACTAATTTGCCTAGTTGATCATTTCACAGGTGCATAAGTTCATCTACATCAATTCTAAGTCAACTGTTTGGAATACCGTAGATTATTCTGAACAGGAGAAGCTTTTTGGAAATATCACCTGTGCGCGGACCGTCCGGGCCCTTCCGGCGAACCGTCCGCGACACCAAGGTGTGCCTCGGACAGGAACTATGCAAAACACGCGTTTACACTACAGACGGTCTGAAAGAGAAGAGAGCACCATCTGGGACCAAGCTTAAACCGTCCGGCCTCAGGCACGGACCATCCGCCCGTTGAAAAACCAAAAAACACCGAAAGTGACGGGTTCGGTAAAATGCATTTTTAGCGTCCTCACAGACCGTCCAGGGTGAACGGCCGGACCGTCTGCGACTGCTTTATCTGACATCTAACGATACATTTAATGCACTATAGTCGTTGATATAGCCGTTATTGGTGGTCGTTGCTATTTCAACCGTTGATGTGCAGGGGCGGACCGTCCGGACCAGGAGCGCGGACCGTCCGCGGTTGGCACAACAAGGGCAACGACTAGGAAGTGGTTGGTGGCTATAAATACAACCCCAACCATCTCCATTCAATACATACAAGCATTCTACTCACACACATTCAATACAAGATCAAACAATCTATTCCAAGACACATTCAAAGCTTCTAAACCTCTCCAAGTGCCACAATTGAGACAAGTGATCATTAGTGATTAGTGACTTAAGAGAGTGTGATTCATGTTTCATTTGTTGCTTGGCTTTTTAATTTTGCTTTCTTCATCTCCTTCTAAACTCTCTAGTGACTTGTAATACTAGCAAGAGACACCTAAGTGTGTGGTGGTCCTTGCGGGGTCTTACTGATCCTTGAGATTAAGAAGAAGCACTCAACCTGTCTAAGTGATCGTTTGAGAGAGGGAAATGGTCGAAAAGACCCAGCCTCCGTGGCCTCCTCAACGGGGAGTAAGTTCTTCGGAACCGAACCTTGGGAAACAAATCGTTGTGTTCATTTGTATTGACATTATTCTATGATTTGATTCTTCCTCTCCCCTCTCTCTAAGTTCTCTTACAATCTTTTGAGTTAGCTCCCAAAGTCATCCGCATTGATTGAGCAACTCATAGCAAGAAGAACTCTATTACACACTTTGATCTTGTGTAACACCCCGTCCAATCCCTAGATCGAAGGTACTTACTCCTGGCAGCTCTCTAGGATCATATATCGTCCCGACAGACTAACACATATCTTTTGTGTGCACTTTGTCCTCACTCATGCGCACCCGAGAAAACTTCCCGGTCGGTCACCCATCCCAAATTGCTCCAAGCCAAGCACGCTTAACTTAGAGGTTCTTTCGAGATCGGCTTTCGAAAAAGAAGATGCACCTTATTGGTATGGATACTCTATTAATTCTATTAAGCCTTGGGCCAGGACATCACCATCCCAGGGGCCAGGATATCACAATCCACCCCCCTTAGAAGACCGACGTCCTCATCAGTCAACCCCAATCCAGGAACCTCCCCTCTTAGCCATGTCTGTGTGTCTAGTGTCGTCATATGCCATGCCATGTGACCACTCTGGGCCCACATGCGCCATGTGTCATATACCCAAACCCCCTAGCCCACACACACCCATGAAACCTCGAGGGTCGGCTCTGATACCACTTGTAACACCCCGTCCAATCCCTGGATCGGCGGTACTTACTCCTGGCAGCTCTCTAGGATCATATATCGTCCCCACAGACCAATACATATCTTTTGTGTGCACTTTGTCCTCACTCATGCGCACCCGAGAAAACTTCCCGGTCGTTCACCCATCCCAAATTGCTCCAAGCCAAGCATGCTTAACTTGGAGGTTCTTTCGAGATAGGCTTCCGAAAAAGAAGATGCACCTTATTGGTATGGATACTCTATTAATTCTATTAAGCCTTGGGCCAGGACATCACCATCCCAGAGGCTAGGATATCACATCTTGTTGGTCACTTGTTCTCAAATGTTGCGAATCAAGAACAAGGCAACACAATTGTTAAGCACTAAGGACCTTCGTCCTCCGAAGCATTGCCTCCTCTCAGATTTAATGATCATTGGACGAAGGTCATGAAGGACATGCCTTCATCATTTTGTGGATAAATAAGAATAAATATGGATGAAGGATATATTTCATTGGTCCATTCACATTTATATTTCATAATATACACATGAATATTAATAAAGTTTACATTACAATGATACCTTCAGCTTGCTCAAAGGTATTGACGCGAGAGTGATTACAATCCAGCGTGAACAGTATGATGCTACTGTTCATCTATTTATAGGCACGGGACGCAGCCCGGGTAAAATTACATTTATGACCTTCAACACTTATAATCGTGACATAAATCGCTAAGGACTAGATAGTCTTTTCATCCTCTGCTTGGTGGCAGCTTCGGCGCTCACCATCGCTGCTTTCAGATGAGATCTTCGTCTTGAGGAGCTTCGGCATAAACAGAAGGAAATCCTCAGTGTCGCTTTGCCGATGGTCTATATCTTGAGGACCTTTGGTGGAGAAGAAGACCCCCAAGAGTAGCCCCTTTGCGGTGCTAGATCGTTTTTTCATAACGAGCTCGATCCGCAAATAACATGAAGGCTTCAGAATGCCGAAGGTCCGAAAACACCTTCCCTGAGCTAGTTATCAAAAAAACGAATAAAATATTCCAAGCACTTGCCGGTCCACCGATTAGCTAGTATGCGTGTTTTGGCGGTTCGCCTTCTTCTCCTGCAGGGCTATATAAACAAACATGTTGGTGAGAAGTTACCGCATCATTCATTGCTATTGCACTGTTGTGCTGTTGAAAATTTTCACCGAAGCCGAAGTTGTCTGCATTGTACTTTCGAACTAGCATTTCATCGCTTAAGAACAACTTCGTCTGAGAGAAGCTAAACAACGAAATGGCCAGAGTAAGATCCATTACAAGGGTATCCCGTGAGGGAGTTGAAACTGAAATGACTGAGACAACACCGATATCAGAAATGATGAGGCAGTCGGGGCTGGTTGTGCAGGAAGGAGTTATTGCCGAAGGTACCTCTACTGTCGAAGCTGAACAAGCCGTGACTGAAGTTGAGAGCGATAATGAAAGTGAAGATGATGATAGCATCCTGTGTCCAACTAAGCCTAGTCATGTTGAATTTGGGAAGTCTTGAAAGGGAAATGTGCCCTTGGGCCATTTCTGAGTGTTTTGGTGATTTAGTGTCCAATACAAGTGCCTAAGTGTCAAATGGTGGACAAAGTACAAATCAAATATAAAGGTATGTTTCTCAGACTTAGTACATTGTTTTAGAGACTAATGTATTGTGTCTAAGTACTGGAAACAGGAGAAATCGAATTGGAAGAGAGATGGCTTTGTTCAGCCAAAGTCAGCTCTGTCTGGGTGCACCGGACTGTCCGGTGGTGCACCGGACAGTGTCCGGTGCCCCAGGCTGGCTCAGGCGAACTTGCTGCTCTCGGAAAGAAATTAACGGCGTACGGCTATAATTCACTGGACTGTCCGGTGTGCACCGGACAGTGTCCGGTGAGCCAACGGTCGCCGGGCCAACGGTCGGCCGCTTAATCCGGGCACGACGCGTGGCCGGGCCAACGGCTAGAAGGGGGCACCGGACTGTCCGGTGCGCCAACGGCTCCAAGGCGCCAACGGTCGGCTTCGCCAAATAAGGAAAGAGATCCGCACCGGACAGTGTCCGGTGGTGCACCGGACTGTCCGGTGCGCCAGTCGACAGAAGGCAAGAAATGCCTTCCTGGAATGCACTCAACGGCTCCTAGCTGCCTTGGGGCTATAAAAGGGACCCCTAGGCGCATGGAGGAGAACACCAAGCATTCTCAAAGCATTCCTAAGCACTAAGACATTGATTCCGCGCTTTTGATTCCTTGCGATAGCAATTAGAGCTCTAGTTGAGTTGTGAACTCATTGAGTCGTGTTGTGAGCTCTTGTTGCGACTTGTTTGCGTGGTGTTGCTGTGATTTCTTGTCTTGAGTGTGTTGCTCATCCCTCCCTTACTCCTTGTTTCTTTGTGAATTTCAAGTGTAAGGGCGAGAGGCTCCAAAGTGTGGAGATTCCTCGCAAACGGGATATAGTAAAGCAAGCAAAACACCGTGGTATTCAAGTGGGTCTTTGGACCGCTTGAGAGGGGTTGATTGCAACCCTCGTCCGTTGGGACGCCACAACGTGGAGTAGGCAAGCGTTGGTCTTGGCCGAACCACGGGATAAACCACTGTGCCATCTCTGTGATTGATCTCTTGTGGTTATTGTGTTTTGTTGAGACTCCTCTCTAGCCAATTGGCATTATTGTGCTAACGCCTAATCAAGTTTTTGTGGATTAAGTTTCAAGTGTCACAGGATCACCTATTCACCCCCCCTCTAGGTGCTCTCAATTGGTATCGGAGTCGTTCTCTTCACAAAGGGACTAATCGCCCGAAGAGATGGATCCTAAGGGGAAGGGAATTGTGATCAACGATAAAGAGAAGGAGTCCTTCGTCAACGAGCCGAAGGATGACAATCCTACCGACTCGGGCTCGGGCCACAAACGCAAAGATGGGAAGAAGAAGACAAGACGCATCAAGGAGATTGTCTACTACGACGACATCGAGGAGTCCACTTCTTCCCAAAGGACAACGACTATGACAAAAGAAAGACGGTTAATTCGAACTTTTCTTTCGATTACTCTCGTATTCTGCATAGCTCAAATGCACATTTGCTTTCCATCCCTCTTGGCAAACCTCCACACTTTGATGGGGAGGACTACGGATTTTGGAGTCACAAAATGCGTAGTCACCTGTTCTCTCTTCATCCAAGTATATGGGAGATTGTTGAGAATGGAATGAAATTTGATAGCTCGGATAGTCCTATATTTATTAATGAATAGATTCATAAAAATGCACAAGCTACTACTGTGTTGTTAGCCTCTTTGTGCAGGAACGAGTACCATAAGGTGAGCAGCTTGGACAATGCCAAGCAGACCTGGGACACCCTCAAGATCTCTCATGAGGGGAACGACGTCACCTTGCTCACCAAGATGGAGTTGGTAGAGGGCGAGCTTGGGAGATTTGCAATGATAAGGGGCGAGGAGCCAACCCAAACATACAACTGGCTCAAGACTCTCATCAACAAAATAAGGAGCTACGGAAGCACGCGATGGACGGACCACGACGTCGTTCGCCTAATGCTAAGGTCCTTTACTGTACTTGATCCACATCTGGTGAACAATATTCATGAAAATCCTAGGTACACTAAGATGTCGCCCGAAGAAGTTCTTGGGAAGTTCGTGAGCGGGCGAATGTTGATCAAGGAGGCGAGATACGTGGACGATGCATTGAATGGTCAAATCAATGAGCCTCAACCCTTTGCTCTCAAGGCAACAATAAGCAAGGAGGCGCTACCTAGCAAGGTGGCACAAGTTGAGGCGGCAGGGCTAAATGATGTAGAGATGGCTCTCATCATCAAGCGCTTCAAGATGGCGCTAAAGGGTCACAAGGGGCAGCCAAGCAAGACCAAGACAAAGGGGAAGCGCTCATGAGTTGAATTGAAGCCAAATTCGCGCTGCCTCTGCCCCCTCCTCTCAAATTGATTGTGCACGGTAAAACTAGAGTCCCTTGCGGAAGTATAGCCCCAAGCTCCGCCCTCAATTTCACCCGAGCACGCCGCGACGCCATTTCCCCAAAATCCGATTGCTGCGCCGCCGAGAACAGCTCGTCCGTGGCCAGCCTGCTCTGGTAAGACTCTGTCCAATTCAAGCGTTGTTTTAGTAGCTCTGCATGCTTGTGAAGCTTGTCGTGGCAACCGTTAGCTCAATTCGGCCATGGTTTAGCGGGAACGCGAGCTCGTGATCACGGTCTCCGCCGTGCACATGGCTAGACCATTCCCAAAGTATTCAAGCTAAGATTAGTGAGTGTTCCTGAGTCACCTTAGGTCAGTTATGCCTCCCCGATAGCTAGACTTGGCAGCCATCGCCAGCCATGGCCAGTACAGGCCGCATCGTGGATGATCGGTGAGCGCGCCGCGGACAGCGAGCTTGTTGGAGAAGAAAAGAAAGTGCAGGGACCTTTGTGTAAGCTATCAGCGAGACATTAAATAGTGGCCGAGGGTTCTTCGCACATTCTTCAGGTTATCAGGGGTATTTCTGCAAAGTCGTCATCACGTGCGCGGGCGCGCGTGGGCGCATCCCTATTTCTGTGCAGGCTGGGCCTTCTGGGCTGGATTCGGCCCAGTACTATTCACAGATTTTCTTTTTCTTTTTCCACCAGAACTAAAACAATTTTAGAAAATGGTAGAAAAATGGTAAAAATGTCAAACCAATTTTCCTAGATTTCTAATTTTCCATAGTATTTTATAAAAATAGTTTTAGGATTTTTAGGTCAAATGGGAAATTTTGGAGCATTTAATATGGCCTAAAACATTGTTCCCAGATTTTTAAAAAATAGATAATAATTACAAAAATCTCCAAACTTTTTATGTGAGCTCAAAACATTATTTAGAAGCCTTGGGTAGAGTTTGATTTGATTTGGACCTTGTTTGATAACTAGAACCCAAAACCCTACCCCCTGCCCTTTGAATTCCTTTACTGACTCCGGAAAACCTAGTTTCCCAGAAAACCGTGAAGGAAAGTTGTATTCAAAATTTTAGAAATAAACCTTTACTATCTTGGCACATTCATAAGCATTTCATGAGCATTCATTCTTATATATATATATGGTTATACTTAGAAAACGAGGAAGAAGTTGAAGTAGAAGAAGAGAAGACTTCACCGCCACCACCTACGGAACATCAGGCAGGAAATTGTTTTTACTTTGACATCTGCGGATCCGAGCCTGACTCACCTATAAACGAAAGCAAGCCCCGGTGCGTTTGCCACCTCCTTGTGTTTTAAAATTCTTTTTCACTTGCTTGATGCATTAGGTGATAGGAGTTGATTGCTAAAACAATTCCTGCATTACCTTCCTTGGATTTGATTACCTTCCTTGAAATCCCTGTTTTACAAAAAGATTTTGATGCTTAGCTTTGATTTAGAAAAACAAAATGTTTTGTTTTCACAAAAGATGATGTGGCAAAGTGGGTGGGATGTTTTCGAAAATAAAACTTGATGGTGAATCCATCACGGCCGTGATGGGTTCAACATCGGAAAAGATGTACCTCTGCCAGGTACCAAACTTTGGGTTTGAAATAATTAAGCTGAGACCGGGCGGGTGACTTGCACGAGAAAGGAGTCTCGGTGTAGTGTCTCCGTCTGAGTCGATTAAGGACCATGTCGATGTAGGACTGCTGACCGAGGACCCTTTAACTGGTCACATGCCTCGTCATGGGTAAGCTTTGCCTCGGGAAGACTAAGGCCAGAATAAGATAACACGCAATGGGAGTGGAGCGATGGCGAGAGTAGCATGTACCCTCCGTGGCAAGAGGCTGGAGGGTGGTGTATCTATGCTCTCGATTGACGTGAACCTGATCTGGTCTTAAGAACCCCGGTGGCGGGTTGACATATGCAAGGGTTAAGTGCTACATATGTCATGTGATCGGAGATCCTCAGCTGAGTATAATCGATTCGGATTGCCATACCTCCGCGGTTATGGAGACTTGGTCACTGACTTATACGTAGAACTCCAGTAAAGATTAAGAGTTGTTAAGAAATTGGCTAGTGCAGGTCAAGTGTTTGAACTAGGGTAAAAAGAACTCTAGTTGCAGGTAATCTTACTTAACCTGACAAATTAAAATTGGATTTTCAAGGATCCACTTTTAGTAAGCATTTCTGCAAAACAGAGTCTTTGATTATTGAGAAACCTTACCTTGACTCCCTTATAACTAGCATACCCTTGAGAGTCTTCTCTTTAGTCGGGTAAGACTTGCTGAGTAATTCCATACTCAGGGTTTTATTCCCCGTTGTTTTTAGGTGAGGAAGCAACCAACTTTTGTTGCTTCTGTTCTAAGGTGGTACCGAAGGAAGAACACCAGGAGTAAAGCTGCGGGAGGAAGGGTTCCTCCATAGAACTTTTGTTTGATACTTATCGGGAGAGGTTTTTGCCTCCGTTGGTGTGTAATAATAATACTATGCACTTGTAGGTTATATTCTGGTCTGTAAATATTCAACTCTATCTTACTTTTAAATAATGGTAAGTTAATGTAATTGCTTCCGCATTCTCGTAACTCCGATGCTTGTAATGTCTGCGTGACGGGTGAAACGCTCTTGGGAAAGGTAAGAAAAGCAGATACCGAACTTGTCAAGTGATTCAGGGGCACCTACAGGGTTGTCTGAGGTCCGTTGGACAAGGACAACTGTAGGTGGGCCTAATGACTTGGGAGGTTCTGTCACAGCTGGTATCGGAGCGAAGCCCTTCTCTGCAGATATTATGAGGTATCTTCAAAAAAAATTTCTAAAGACTTATCTAGAAAATCTCTTCCCTTCTTACCTAAGTATTTCTGAAGAGTTTATCTTAAAGACCAGATAGTAAGAGTGCAACATATAGAAGGTGTGAATCAATTAAGGTTGATTATGTAATTACACATGCATCATGCTAAAAACTACACTAATAAGATTCCCCCCTTAGAGAAATGCTGCCGCGCACCAGAAAGACCACGCACAAACCTACTGGACCCATTGGCGTACCCCGCCATCAACTTGCTCCAAGACATGAAGAAAGTTATGCCTGATCATCTTCTTTATTTCATGCCTTTGAATTTCCCATACCTATCTAAGGCATACCAACTTAATCTTGTGCTTGTTTTCCCTACGTATCTAATCAGATACTAATCCTTGACCTTGTGATCTCTATGATGGGCATAGAAATATGCTTGGGGCTGAATTAACAGTCTCCCATCGTACTTCTTTCATCAAGTTTAGGTTATGGCCATGCCTTGTTCATTTCATCGGGCCATGATCTATTTTGCTCTCTACTTGTAACCATCTTTACTGACGGAGTATCTCTTTGTATATTGTCACCCTTGCCCAATCCATTAGTGTGACACGAGATTTCTTATTGGTTACGTCTGGCAATGGTGTTATGACTAAAACCGATGGCACCGCGATGAAACCGAGGGCCTCCTGTGGATGCACACACATGGTTGCGCTACTTGGCACCAGCTGGTATCACCGTTAATAGTCATAATCCATTATTAGACTATATCGATAGGTTATCTTTGCGCAAATTGTTCTTACCACGTGAGATTCATTATTGGTGCTAGTTTTGTAATGGTGTCATGGTTAAGAACTTATGGTACCGCGGCGAAACTGAGAGCCTCCAGTGAATGTGCACACATGATTTTGCTGCTTGGCGCATGCCGGTATCAAGGTCTCTAGTCATGATCCATTATAGAATTACACTGATATGTTATCTTCCATTGACCTTTCATTGAAACAATTTCTATGTTGTTTGTGAAGAGACCAAGCAACATCTGTCATTTCCGTTGGATCAAAAGGGCATACCACTTTCATGTGTGGTCTTATTTGTTTTGATCTTGGTAGTGACTACTCATACAAGTTCCCTTTACATCCTTTGTGTAAAGGCGAAGCCTTGGAGCTTTTTAGTGTTGGAAAACAACTGATTAGCTCTCAAAATAGAGATTTGCTTCCCCTGCTGCTGAAATGCAGGAGTTTGTACATCCGCTCTCTTATTTAACCCATGTATTCCCTAACCAAGTGGATAATTCATCTCGCATGAGGAAACGGATGAACAACTTGACCAAATAGATTTTTACCCACATACATAATCTCTTATTAACAAAGAGTGAACTCTCAACCCTTGGCTTACCAATGGTATTGAGAGGATTTGCTTAATGTCAAAAGTAGTTCAACAAGTTGGTTTTGACTAACTTGTAACTGTCCAATGAACGAAGGCTGAGTTTTGAGATTGTTTTATCGAGTTGTCTAAACTCACTTTGGTTCAACCCACCCTAAAGAAAGTACTTACCAAAATCAAATTAAGTCGACCAGTAACCACCTAATTATCGCTCTAGTCGCACCTCGACCGCCTCACGCGTGCTTTTCCTGCGTGTGTGATCATGTCGATCCATGACTAGTGCTGGATAAAATGGACTGGTTGCAAAGTCCGCATCTACAGATCCCTCCGCTGGTAATTTTCTTGAATCTATATCACCTTTCATGGACTTGGATTCCCTAGCTAACACGAGTTGACCGTGATGTTATTCAACATTCACACCCGTCTCGTGTGCTATGAACTTACTGTAACCACTTGTGGTAAACCTCTTTCTGAGTGTTTTACCCAAGATGGTGCATCTGATTCTGTTTGGGTAAAATTGTGTAATTGGCGCTTGCCCAACAGACTCAGATAGTACAGTGCCATTAGAAGAAGCAAATTGCACACATGGAACCTTATGTTTTCTTCTGGCTGACATCGTCTCTATTGGTGGGCAAAGATGAAAAGTGAAAACACACGCTATGTGGCGAGATGTGACACTTGTAGACGTGTCAAGGCCATACACATGAAAGCTGCTGGGCCATTGCAATCGTTACCTATTCCAACATGGAAATGGGAGGATATTAGTATGGACTTTATTGTGGGATTGCCCAAGACCGCTAAAGGGTATGATTCTATCTGGGTTATCGTAGATCGACTTACGAAGATTGCCCACTTTCTTCCAGTCAGGGTAAAGTATACAGTGGCCACGTATGCAGAATTATACATTGCCTGTATTCTCAGTTTTGCATGGTGTTCCGAAGACTTTAGTGTCGGATCGCGGACCGCAATTCGTGTCCAAATTTTGGGAAGAACTTCACAAGGCTTTGGATACTAAGTTGCTCCATAGTTCGGCCTATCATCCTCAAACCAGTGGACAGACTGAGAGGGTAAATCAAATACTTGAAGATATGTTGCGGGCATGTGTTCTGGAGTTTCCAAAGAAATGGAATGAATGTTTACCTTTAGCAGAGTTCTCATATAATAATAGCTATCAAGAAAGCATCAAGATGGCACCCTTTGAAGCTTTATATGGACGACGATGTCGTACTCCGCTAAATTGGTCTGAACCTGGTGAAAGATTTTTCTTCAGGCCTGATATGGTGAAAGAGACCGAAGAAAAGGTTCAGAGAATCATTCATCATTTGAAGAAAGCTCAAGCTCGTCAGAAAAGTTATGCAGACAAACGACGAATGCCCTTGTATTTTCTGGTCGGAGATTATGTTTATCTCAATCTTCCTCTGGAGGTCGGCGAGCCGAAGCATCTTCTCTCTCTTCTTTTAGACCCGTTGATGGATAGCTTCCAGATCCCTGATTTCTTGGTCCAGTTCCTCCTCCTGAGGTGTTGGGCTGGTAGCCTTCCTCTTCTGGCTCCTAGCTTCGTGTAGCGTCTCCTGATTAGTGTCCAGTGGCTGCAGTGCAGCCCCTGGCGCTGCTGTCTTCTTCGGTGGCATGACGAAGGTCGATGCTTGCCGAAGGTGGTCGAATGGGTTCACCAGAGGTGGGCGCCAATGTTGGTCCTTGTTCTCAAATGCTATACACCAAGAACAAAGCAACACAAGTGTTAATGGATAAGGACCTTCGTCCTTCGAAACATTATCTCCCTTCGGATATAATGATTCTCGGACGAAGGTAATGAAGGGCATACCTTCATCATCTCGATAAATGAATACAAATAAAGAAACATAAAACATATAAGAATGTAAATAATGATGACAAAGAAATAGATTATTAACAATCTTAATTCATTTCATCAACATAAATAAATGCTCATTATATTTATGCTTCATTGATACCTCCGGTTCGACAGAAAGTGACAATGTGAGAGACACGAGAGCAATTACAATGTAGCGTGAACAGTACGGTGTTACTGTTCATCTATTTATAGGTACGGAACGCAGCCCGGGCAAAATTACATTCATATCCTTGACATTTACTATTGAACATAAGGCAAACTGTTGAGGACTAAGCAGTCTTTTCTCCTTTAGGTCGGTTCCATCTTTTATCATCGTCATCGTGCTAAGCCGAAGCTCCTTCAGACGCATCTTCGGAGCTCATTTGTCCTTCTTCAGATCGCACCTTCATATCACGCACATCTTTATTTCAAAGCTAAAGCCTCCTGTAACAGTCTATGTTATACTAAAAATATGTTAGTTAAGTTTTTGAGGACCTTCAGAAGAGGAAGGCCCCCAACACTGTCCAAGAGCATTGGATTCCTGAAGCTTGAAAAATATATCAGCTGCTACAGACGTCAGCACATCATCGACAACTTATTTTACTCGAACTTCAAAGTAAGACTCATTTGCAAGTTACCGTTGATATCTTCGTGTTGATTTAGGTATTCTAATTTTAATTTATTTTTACAGAGTTTATTGCTAAGCAAATCTTTGAAAAAGCAACAAGATGACGAAGATAGAAAGAATGAAATTGTTGTCAAGGGTTTTGAAGATAAAATCAAGAAACTTGAAGATTCTTTGAAAGAAAAAGTTGATTTGCTGCATTCAACCGAAGGATCGCTTGCCAAATCTCAGGCTCAAAATGAGAAATTAAGCAAAGAGTTGAAGGAGACTCAGATACTTTTGGAAGAGAACTCCAGCCGATTCAACCGTGAAACCGAAGCTTTGAATATAACAATCAAGGTTGAGGCTAAAAAGAACCTGAAGCTGAGTGAAGCACTAAAAACTCTTAAGAATAAATGTTTTAACTTTGCAACCCATTGCACTGCTCGTGTCACACCCAGTTTTGGAAGGCAAACCAAATGCGAACCATGTACGTGCCAGGATCAGAAACTCACGTACACAACGATTTCATAATTGGACATCATCACACATTGCTCAAAGTAAATAGTGGAAATGTACTTTTATTACAATAAGATGTCCAAGACATCCACAGAGTCTATTACATAGCATAGCCATTAATATAATCAAAGTGCGGAAATACGAAACGTAGTAGATAAGGCCTACACAGACAGCTGACTGGGGGTTTGCCACTAAGAAAACTAGAACTTGTCGTAGTCCTGGAACTCCTCAAATTCCTCCATGTTGCCAGCATCTCCTCCTGAGCACTGAATACAGTGGGGACAACCTGGAGTGGGGGTGGTTTGTAAAGCAAGGGTGAGTACACATCAATGTACTCAGCAAATGTCCCGTTTGGCTAAAGTGGACTAGCTGTATGTGGGGTTAAGGTTAAGCAGTTGCTTTTAGTTGGTCAAGTATTTATCACTATTAGTAAAGCCAAGTTTTAGTAATAACCCAATTATTACCCAAATGCACCTCCTCCAAGAGGAAATGCCAGCGATCAAAATTATAACCATCATTATTAACCATCATCATAAAAGTAACCAAAGTTCTTCTAATCAAAGAGGATCCCAAGGCCGCTCTTAACCGTGAGCTTGGCTGATATACCAGTTTCTAACACTCTGCAGAGGTTGCACACTTTACCCACGAGTCGTGATCCCTTTCCATCCTGGGTTGTACAGACCCGATCTCCACTACCGAGGTGAATGGCCAGGAATACACTACACAGCCATTACAAAGACTCCCCTAGTGCATAGCTGCTCATTAGGTTTCGCCAGTCGTACAAACATAGTACACCTCCCCAATGTGGGTGACTAACAAAACCTAATCGAATGGACCTCTACACCCCCCTTGGCAGAGCGAGCACTACGCCCCAGCCCCCATTGACGGCCCTCCGGCAAAGCCAACTACACACCTAGGTTCATCTAATTAATCAGCTAAGGGCGTCTCATTCCACCCTCATGGCTGTACTGTTATCCCAGGTGGTCACTCCACGAACATGTCCTTACAAAGAGGTACTCAGGAAAAATGGTCTGATCCCCCTATGTTGGGGGCCTTCGTCTTCCGAATGTCCTCAAAAACACGATTAACAATGTTTCCCAAGTATAATATATGTACAGGAACCTTCGGACTTAGAGTGAAGATGTACACAATATGAAAAGTATGGTCGGGACGAAGGTTGAATAAGTTTCGAAGCTACGCGCAGGGAAGCTTCGACTCAGCAGCAGGAAACGGAACCGACCTATAGAGGAAAAGACCGATCAGTCCATGATAGTTTGTGTCATGTTTATAGTTATTTGTTGAGGGCATGAATGTAATTTCGACCGGGCTGCGTCCCGTGCCTATAAATAGATGAACTGTAACCCCGTACTGTTCACGCTGACTGTATTCACTCGTGCGTCACACTTGGACTTTTGCCTTCTGTCAAGCCGAAGGTATGAATGTAATTCAATATTGTTCATGTTCATTCATGATGATATAAAAAAGAGATATGAATGGAGTTATATGGTTATTTATGTTATTTCTCACGTTTCGTATGCTTCTACTTTTATTAATATATACTGCGATGATGAAGGTACGTCCTTCATGATTTTCGTCTGAAGATCATTATATCCTAAGGGAGATAATGCTTCAAAGGACGAAGGACTTTAACCATTAACATTTTGTGTTGCCTTGTTCTTAATTCATAGCATTTGAGAACAAGTCCCCAACATTGGCGCCCACCTCCGGTGAACTCATTCGACCACCTTCGGCAAGCTGTGAGCTGCGTCATGCTGCCGAAGAAAGCTTCGTCAGGACTAGGGGCTACACTGCAGCCACTAGACGTCAACCAAGACACTCTACGCGAAGCCAGAACTCAGAAAAGGAAGGCTACTAGTCCGACACCACATGAGGAAGAGTTGGACCAAGAGATCAGGGACCTCGAAGCTATTCATCAGCAGGTCTAGAGGAAAAGGGAGAAGATGCTTTGTCTCGCTGATCTTCAGAAGAAGATCGATGAGGCCGCTGAAGAAATGCGTCATCTCACTCAAGATGACCAGGACCGAAGGCCTCAGCACAGGGAGCTTCATCAAGACAACTCATTCAACAAAGATGAATGGTATGATGACTTTCATCATGGTAACTTTACTTTTGATGATGTTTCTCCCCTGGCAACAAAATTGCAGGCTATTCCATGGCCACAATCCTACAAGCCACCCCAGTTGCCCATGTACGATGGGCACTTGGACCCAAAGCAATTTTTGATGAGTTATGAGGCAACAATATCCTCATATGGAGGCAATGCTGTTGTCATGGCAAAATCCTTCGTCATGGCAGTCCGAAGTGTGGCCTAGACATGGTACTATTCTCTCCGGTCAGGGACAATCACGTCATGGCAGAAGCTTAAGGACATGTTGGTCACCAGTTTTCAAGGGTTTCAGACGAAGGCAGTCACCGCTCAGGCCTTGTTTCAGTGCACTCAAGACCATGAGGAGTACCTTCAGGCGTATGTCCGAAGGTTCTTGCGCCTGAGAGCACAAGCACCTACGGTGCCTAATGAAATCGTCATTGAGGCCATGATCAAAGGTCTTTGGCCAGGGCCTACGGCTCAATACTTCGCCAGGAAACCCCCAGACTCTGGAGAAGCTGCTTCAGAAAATGGATGAGTATATCTGGGCTGACAATGACTTCCGCCAAAGAAGGGAGGAAGCTTACAGATTTTCTGAGATGACTAGGGGCTTCGGAGGAAGAATCCACCCTTGGCATGTCAAATCAATCCACAGCTCCAGTCAGAACGATGGCAAAGGAGGTCAGTTTCAGAGGCCACAACACAGCTCACAGTCTTCAAGACAGCAGCAAAGCTCCTTCAGGCCACCAGCTCCAAGGGGCCGAGGCGGTAGGGGCTTCGGAGGAAGATATGGGGATCAGCCCAGGAAAATCTATTGCTTATTCTGTGGTAAAGACAAGGGGCACACTACAAGAACATGTCAGATTACCATTCAGAAGCAAAAAGAGATTGCCGAAGCAGAAGCCCAGCAGAACCAACCAAAGCAAGTTTTACATACTGCTTCGTGTTATTCTCCCTACATACCAGAATATGTGGGCAATCAACCTGTAGCTTCTGTTGCTTCGGCAAGCCACTCACAAGCTTCCTGGCCCCAGCTTCCACTGCTACCACCATTGCCACCTGCTCATACCCAAAGCGAGCAGCCAGAAGGGTGCCAGCACCCTCAAAAGCAATGCGACTTCAGGGAGGAGTCCAAAGCTCGTATAGTCAACATCACTGTACCAGAATCGAAGCACATTTATTGAAAAATATCCTACTTTTTGAAGTACCTTTGACTTTTATATCATTTTACTTTTTTGTATGTAGAACAAGTAATGAAAAATTTAGTTTCAACTTCTTTTAATAATGATGCAAGTACCATAATGAAATATATCTTCTTCATGGATTTACAAAGCTCGAAATACGACTCTTAAAGAAACGAGGTAGATTCCGAAGATCAAAAGTCGTTCCTAAGGGAATGCAAAGCTTAAATTGACGAAGCTACAAAAAGTCGTTCCTAAGGGAGCGCAGCATAAGTTTTCTGCTCAAAAGTCGTTCCAAAGGGAATGCAGAGCCAAATACCACTGAAATATAAGGCGAAGAAGTTCAAAAGTCGTTCCTAAGGGGATGCAAAACTTATACCACCGAAATATAAGGCGAAGAAGTTCAAAAGTAGTTCCTAAGGGGATGCAGAACTTATACCACCGAAATAGAAGGTGAAGAAGCTCAAAAGTCGTTCCTAAAGAGATGCAGAGCTTAGACTCAACAGATGTTCCTAAGGGGATGCAGTCTTTCGTGTAGTAGTGCAGGCGTATGTGTGGGTGTTAAAGCATCATCATATTGCATTATATCATCGCATCATCTAGCATACCATCACATCATACATCATACCGCATCAATAGAAAGACTGAATACGAAGCAAACCCTTGGAAATACTTCGATTGAATGAAAATGTGCTAAGGCACGAAGCAAGCTTCGAGTCACAATTCTACCAGATCTACCCTAGAAGGGGTTTCATTCTTTACGAAGCATGAAAAGAAGGGAAGGTGTTTTTTCGTCGAAGGCTCAAAAAGCGGTTTGCGTGTACGTTTCATGCATCGCAAAGAAATAAAGTTACAACAATTTACATATTCGATCCAATGTCACATACATCAAATGTTACATAGTTTTGTTACAATAGAAGCTTAATCTTCCTCTAACTGTTCCATACATTCCAGCATTTTAAAATATTATTACAGTAAAATCTATTCCTCTCTAAGGACTTTTTCTGAAACATCGTTCAAGAGTTTGTCGATGACTTCGTCAATAATGGAGTCTGCCATGCTTATAATATCCAGTGCTTCCTTCATTTCTAGATCAGCTAGGGGATCGTACGACTCCGGGGGCAGGGATAATTCAGCTGAAGTAGGCAAGTTGATTAGTCCGAAGTCACAAAGCAAGTACCGAAGCTAAAAAAACTAAAAAACAATACCTATACGCCTTTCACATTCAGCAGCTTTTTCAGCTCGCTTTGCTTCTGCCCGAGCGTCGTGGGTGTCTTTTTCACTCTTTTTTATACTCTCGTGGACCAGCTCTCAGCCACCATTCACCCAGACATCGTTATAAAACTTCCCGCCCATTAAAGTTGCTTCAGCTGAAGGATCTTTTGTATCGTCTATGGAGAAGGCAGCTTCGGCCTAGGGTATAGCCTTAACGTGATCACATCCGGCCTTCTCCAGAATAGTTGAGATTCCCCTTGCACTGGAAAACGCGCAAATATCCCCGTGATCACTCAAAAATTCCTCGAAGGCTTCGACTTCTCCACTTATCCATTCAACAACGCCCTCGGGGTCGCCTCGTATGAAGTTTTCTTCAGCAGAGTAGGCGTCCACTTTGGCGAAGCTAGTTTTTAATTTCTTCACGCAATCCAAGGGTTTCTCAAAGCACCTTTCCTTGGATTCGCGAAGTTCTTCAACATTTTTCTCTAGCTTATTTTTCCAGTATTCACTGATCTCTTGATTAGCCTATGCGAGTGCGCACCTCTCATTAGCGTCGGCCAGTTGCCTCCAAAGGTCTTCAACCTCAGCTTTTTGGGTTTCGGCTTGAGCTTTGTATTGAGCTTCGTCTTCTTTTATCTTATTTACCAATGAAATCAAAATCTTGTCTTTCTCTAGACCTTCGTTTCTTAGCTCAATCACCTCTGAGCGAAGGTTGTTAAGAGCCATCGTATAGCCTTCGTCTTCAACGCTCTTCTGTGCCCTCAAGGCATTACTAAGAATTAAGCCCTGCAAAGAAGAAGAAAGAATTGAGCATGGCAATAAAGTACTTCATTTTTCAACTTCAAAGTTAACTTCTATACCTTTATACTGTTGTACGCAAGGCTATCAGCAAGATCATCATTTGACAAGACCGAAAGGTCTCCTTCAAGCTTAGGAAATCCCATACTCTTAGCTATCTCCCGGCAAATGGATATTTCTTTGTTGTCCGGGAGACAGTATAGGAAATCATCTTTGTTAGTGCCGTTAAACACTAAAGCTCCCGTTGGATATTTTAATTTTTGCGCATAGTGTCTGGCTTCAAGGATTTCTTCTTTGGATAATTTCTTCCCCGAAGCATGGCAATAAATGTAATCAACAGCTTCGGCTAGGGCTTCGAGGGCTAGGGATTTTGATTTTTCTGCCATGCTAGTATCCGAAGTTTGCTGATCACCTTCATCTTCAGGTACGACAGCCTTCACCTCAATGGGCGCTGAAGGCCCAGCTTCGGCCTCATCTTGGATTTTGGCAACTTCAGCAATTTTCTTAGTAGGTCCAGGGCTCAAGGCCTTCGTAGTCTCCAAGACAGCGTCGAGCACGCTGACCATTCTCCTCCTCTTAGGAGTAGCGGCAGGAGCCTTTTGCACCTTCAGCAATTTTGCCTCAGCTGGTGGGCTCAGAATTTCTGGCATTTTCTCTATTTTTTCCACCTGTGGCTTTTCAGCCTCATCATTCTTAGCTTCGGCTGGCCCGACTGCAGGTACCTTCAGCGCTACAGTCGGCTCTTCAACGCTCTGCACAATCGGAGCAGTTTGTCTTGCTTCGGCAGTTGAAGAGGCTCCTTCGCCAAATTCAGGCCCCACGACCGGTTCAATATAACGCGACCGGTGGGTTAGAACCTTCATATTTTTGCCCTTCGGCACAACTATGGTGGCCGAAGCAACAGTCTTTCTCTTTTTTCCTTGCCCTCGCAGCGGGTAGCGGTAACCAGGGTATACAAAGCCAATCGCATCAAATACCCTGTTCAATCTTTTCTTCCCCCGGCCCCCGAAGGCTGCGGAAAGGGCATCATCTTCGGCCTTGGAATATGTTCCAACCAGCTCGTCACTGGTAGCTTCAATACACTTCAACCAGTCATTGTCTGGCTCATCAAACTTCTCCCTAAATCTGAAGGTATACTTCAATCGGACCAGACCACCCTCATTGGAATCGGTAGTGGTCTCCTTCGGCATATCCCAGCTCTCCACAAGTGGCCATACCCTGAAGGCTATATGCTCTTGAATTAAATCCCTCGTGCCAATGAAGGCACACACAGTACTAAAGGCCTTCTGACATGCTTCAACATTGCCATCAATTTCCACCTTCGGCCTTCGGAGGCCGAAGCGAGACCAGATGGGGCGCTGGATGATTCCTTTGATGTCTTCCCTTGTCTTTAAATCATTTTTAACGTAAAACCACTCCTCCATCCAGGCCCCGGGCCATCTTTTGCGGAATGTGGGCACCGGGTGGCTTGCATTAGAACGGGCAATGAACCCGTAACAACCGAAGTTGTTGTGGTATTGTTCTTTGCCAATAGCCTTCGTCTCATATAAAAGCTCATGCATGCTACAGAAGCACTTTGCGCTCGGCTCCAGCCCCTGGCTCCTTACAACCTAGACAAATATCCCCATCCTGATTATAGCTTCAGGGGTAATCTGATGAAGAAAGATTTGAAATATCTTTAATACTTCGACCACAAATTTACTCAGCAGAAACCGAAGGCCTGCCTTCAAGAAGCTTCGGTAAATAACAACTTTGTTTTCCTCCGGAGCAGGGGCAGTACTATCTCCTCCAACTCTGACAATAGACATGTCGTGAAAATACCTCCCCCTCATGGCATCAATATGACTTTGCTTGATAGTTGATTTTCCGAAGATAGTATGACTTGGCCGCTAGGGCCGATCCTCAGAATCTTCATCCCCACTCTCCACGTCATAACTATCACTGTCTTTAGAATCTTTGGATAAACCCTCCATGATCTCCTTAGTAATTTTGTCTGTATTTGTTTTTTCCATGGACTCATAAAATCCAGCAATGAAAGGATCTGCAACTTTTTTCTCTTCATACAACTTTGTCTCCTTAGTTGTTTTCTTCTCTTCAGTCATCTTCTTCTCTCCACTCATCTTCTTCTCTTTAAATTTGGAGCAAATGTGTCTTTAAACCGAAGCTCTAAAAACTCGAAAATCAGGCAAGAACTAATGAGCAAGAGCTAAAAGTTTGAGAAAATAACGCAAACGGCAGAAATGGCGTATCAAATGCTGCCGCTATGGTTCATATTTATACGCCCGGTGCGTTGCAACTTGAAGGGCCCCGTTTGTCATTGATTGTTGCTATTCTAGCAAAGGGAAGGTGTTTTTTTAGACCTTCGACTTAAGGCCTTCGTTCACGTCGCAGTCTGAATTTGTTGTTATAACAAATTAATACTGCGAGGCGCTACTGTTGGGGGCCTTTGTCTTCCAAAGGTCCTCAAAAACACGATTAACAATGTTTCCCAAGTATAATATATGTACAGGAACCATCGGACTCAGAGTGAAGCTGTACACAATATGAAAAGCATGGTCGGGACGAAGGTTGAATCAGTTCCGAAGCTACGCGCAGGGAAGCTTCGACTCAGCAGCAGAAAACAGAACCGACCTAAAGAGGAAAAGACCGATCAGTCCATGATAGTTTGTGTCATGTTTATAGTTATTTGTTGAGGGCATGAATGTAATTTCGACTGGGCTGCGTCCCATGCCTATAAATAGATGAACAGTAACCCCGTACTATTCACACTGACTTGTATTCACTCGTGCGTCACACTTGGACTTTTGCCTTCTGTCAAGCTGAAGGTATGAATGTAATTCAATATTGTTCATGTTCATTCATGATGATATAAAAAGAGATATGAATGGAGTTATATGGTTATTTATGTTATTTCTCATGTTTCGTATGCTTCTACTTTCATTAATATATACTGCGATGATGAAGGTACGTCCTTCATGACTTTCATCTGAAGATCATTATATCCTAAGGGAGATAATGCTTCAAAGGACGAAGGACTTTAACCATTAACATTTTGTGTTGCCTTGTTCTTAATTCATAGCATTTGGGAACAAGTCCCCAACACCCTAAAATATCACAATATCATCATCGGGATAACATCATCGTATCATAAATATTCACATCATGTTCATTGGTTAAGTTAAAGCAATAGCATGAAACTAACCATAATAACCCAAAAGGTAATCAAGGACAAGGTAAATAGAAAGCTAGTCAATCCTTAGGTTAATCATGGTTGCAGGACGATGAATTATAAAGTAAATAGGACATAATGGCTCAGAGGACACTTGCCTTCACCAGGTTGTTTCTCAGGGAGATCTTCGGCAACACACTCAGGAACCACGAGCTGCTCCTTGTCTAAATAAAGCGATCATACATTCAATACATTTGATAAATGACAAATAAACAGCACATCAATCATATATAAACATTGGAACACATCTCAAAAGGAAAAGTATAAACTCAAAAGGGAGTTTAAATTATAGGGTGAACAACTAATCTCATTTAGTAGTTGATTATTCTTTAAGTGTTGTCCATGATTACGTAATCTAACTGTTGGGGCGAAGGCGAAGACGCCACCCTTCGCTCGATGCCTTCGCTAGTCTCGCTGCACCAACGGAGACAAGACGATTGGCAGACTCCACCCTTCGTCCCATGCGTCGCAGGACGAAGGCCTATGACGAGGTCGCCCCATCTCGCGGTCTCGTCCAACACGGAGGCCCACATGTGATCCGGCCCATTGTAACAGGCCCCGCATGGCCGCTGCACATTACATGCCTAATTTGTAAAGGCTTCCCTGTAATTACAGTCTGTAACCCTGCTTTATGGGAATATTCCGGGGATAACCTGGGCGCCTGAGGGCACATGCGTCCTTAACTCAAGATGCTGGGCACTCAGGCACCTATAAATACCCCCGCATAGTGCCCTTGAGAGGCTAGATTAACAGAGCAATTGCCTTCCTGAGTAAAAACCTTGTCTGCATTACTTTTACTCCCCCGTTGGATCATCTTGCTCGGGAGAGCAAGTTCCAACACTAACTCTACTTATTTTAATGAGATACCAAATTTAAACTAGAGATAAGTTCATACATCACATATTAATCTCACAAGATTAAATATTCATTTACCACTAGGGTTTCCTTTTTTTATTTATTTTATTAAGTGAATAATTCAACACATACACTAACCTATAGTCTAGGTATAACATTAAAGTACACAGACTATGAATGAACATAATTTATTTGAACAAAGAATGTTCTTATGAACATTTTGCAATTTGAACTACTAAATTTGAAGTTCATATGAAAAAGATATGAAATAAACAAGTTTTGATGTTTGAAATATAAAACTAGGTCCAATTCTGTAATTATTTAAAAGTGCAGAGGTCTGTTTATAAGAGTTCAGGGGCCTACACGTAAAGTCTAAGGACGACGGGTTCTAATACCCGAGAACTCAGGGTCTCTTTAGCAAAAGTCACAAGCGAAGGGGTACGAGGTATTATCGGCCATCGGATCAGCGAGCAACGACCTAGATTAGATCTGGCCGAGCAGATGCGCGCGCGCGAACGCGAGCGCAGGCTGAGCAGCGGGCCAAGGGTGTTAGCGGCCTAGGGTGAGACGGCCTGACCGGCTGGCCCCAGCTGTAGGACGCGGGTGAGAGAGAGTGAGAGGTGAGCGGTCAGATCTGGATCAGGCGATCAGGATTAGATTTGGCTTAATTGAAATCGAGCCATCCAATTAGGGTTGGGCAGACAGGATGCACGCCAGGGGACTTTGTCTCCACTGGGAACCCAGGGGTGGCGCTCCCCGTGGGCACGGGTCGCCGTCGTCGAAGGCAAGGCAGACTGGGACTCCTAGGGCGCGAGAGGTCGGTTCGGGTTCCTGGAGAGGTCGGGGAGGACCTAGCGAACACTATGGCGGGGTCGGGTTTGTGTGAATGGGACTGAGGCGACCAGATGGCGGAGGGGAGTCCTCGGCGGACTGAGGAATAATCCGGCGAGCAATCGTGGGCAAGTAAATGCGAGACAATGGAAAATAAGAGCGGGACTAGGACGATTACCTCGAGGGAAGTCTCAAGAACACATGAACGGTGGCCGGGGCACGGGTCGATGGTGGCAGAGCTGCGGTAGTGAACCGGTGAGCGTGGACTAGGCAAACTAGAGGGGAAGAGGACGAACCGAGGGGTGTCCTGAGCTGCGGGTGATGTGTTAGAGCTTACCGAGGCAACGGGCGCGACGAGGGCTCAACGACGGTCGCGGAACGGGCGACAGACTTCGGTGAGCGGCAGCGGAGCAGCCTGGTTGCGCGCGCAGGGCGAGAGAAGGGACAAGGAGAGCTTGGATGAGGGTGCAAATGAGTAGGGGGAAGTGGGCGAGCGGGGTGCGGGCTCTAAAGGGGCGAGGGCGTGCAGAGGTGGCCGGGAAACGCGCGGACGTGGGCGCGTCCACGGCCGAGGTGCGCTAGCGGGAGGTTAGGGATGCGGGTCTGACTGGTGCGGTCTGCGGGCCAGTGAGAGAGAACGTGTGCGTGCTCGAGGAAAACGACGCCGACAGGACTGGCCCACCGGGCAGTGGGAGGGAGAGAGGGGAGAGAGCACGCAGGCGGGATAGGCTATCAGGCGGGGGCCGACTGTCAGCGCTGGCGGGCGCACGAGCAGGGCTAGGCCGGCTGGGCTGACCTGGGCCGAAATGGGGTTTTCCTTTTTCCTGGAATTTCTAATGCCTTTCTATTTATTTTCTCTAGAGTTTTCAATTCAAATTCAAACCAAGTTTCAATTTCAAATTAAATCAAACATGTGCAACAATTCAAAGAATATTTGGAGCTCAGCATGATGCAACATTTCATGACTCATATTGTTTTGACAAAATAAAATAATTAATCCCTCACTAATTAAGCTAATTCTACTTAAAGAAAAAGAGAGAAAGGTTCTAGAGAGTTAGAGAGAAGAGTAACACCTGAATTTGGTAGATACTTAGAAAGAAATCTTATACCTCCAAATTCATGGTGTTACAGCTCGATTAAAGAGTATATCCAATTCAGTCGGAGCTGCATCCGAAGAAGCTAGTCTCTCTACCGAAGATACCCCGGAGCACTTGAATGCGTCGAGAAAGAAGTTGACGTCCTCGATGAAGTAATAACTGGCCACAATGATGTAGCATCCCAAAAATTCAAATCTTGGAATTTTCTCAAACTCGCTCTAAATTCAAAATGAATTTCAAATTTCGTTTCAAAATGTTTGTTTGCAAGTTGATATCAACAAATAAATTGTAGTGGTCTATATTTTCTCCAAAATCCTCCTCAAAATATCCTACAAATATTTCCTCAGTGACCCCCTCAAATTCTTTCCAGAAATACTGCCCAGATATTCCACCGATATATCTCCAAGTATTTTCCTCTTGAGAAATACCTTCAAAATCAGTTTTCAAGACCCCACAAATATTTTCTTCATAACCTTCCTCATGCTCATACGTATACGTATGCCTCCAGTGTCATACGGTGAGCTCTACAAGCTAATCTCACTTATACAAGACAAATACATGCTAATCTCCCACTAATCATCTCATCCTCCCACTAATCCTCTCATCCCTCCCCCTAATCCCCCCACCATGGCTATAAATAGAGGGGCAAGGGCCTCCTCTCATCCCACCCCAAGCCATTTCATGGCAACTCTCCCCCCCACACACACCCACTCCATGTTCCACACAAGCACACACTAGCACAAGGATCGTTCGATCGTTCTTCGATCGTTCGTCCCCTGTTCTTAGTTTGTTCGTTCGTTCGTCCGATCGTTCGATCGTTCGTCCGATCGTTCATGGTTCGTTCGTCCGTTCGTCCGATCATTCGATCGTTCGTCCATTCGTTCGTCCAAATAATCTTTTTCCTGCCGTTATGCTGCCGAAATTCCGATCGTTCGTTCGTTCGATCATTCGATCGTTCTTCGTTCATTCATAGTTCCTATTCATCGTTCATCGTTCGTTCATAGTCCCTATTCATCGTTCTTCCAGATAATCTTTGTCCTGCCATTATGCTGCCGAAATTCCGATCGTTCGTTCGTTCGATCATTCGATCGTTCGTTCGTCCAAATAATCTTTTTCCTACCGTTATGCTGCCAAAATTCCGATCGTTCGTTCGTTCGATCATTCGATCATTCATTGTTCGTTCATAGTTCCTATTCATCGTTCATCGTTCGTTCATGGTCCCTATTCATCGTTCTTCCAGATAATCTTTGTCCTGCCGTTATGCTGCCAAAATTCCGATCGTTCGTTCGTCCGATCATTCGATCGTTCGTCCGTTTGTTCATAGTTCCTATTCATCGTTCATCGTTCGTGCATACGACTATTCACCATCACTATTAACCGTTACTATTCATCATTACTATTCACTGACAATATTCACCATCGTTACTATTCAGTGTTACTATTCATCATCGTTACTACTCATCGATGATATCTAGTAACTTTTCGTCGTCACTATTCATCGTTACTATTCATCGTTACTATTCATTGATTAGCCGATCACCCCAAATTTCAACTACTCATACATCATGCTGTCTAGTCCACCTAAGACCAGCCAGACCCATATTCCAGTCATACGAACTCCGGTGACTGTGATTTTCGTTCTAGTGGGAACTTCCCATCTGGTCACCCATCCCAGGTTTCTCCAAGTTGAGTACGCTTAACTTTAAGATTCCTTCGAACCAGGCTTCCAAACTCAGGTTCCAATAATCCTCGTTTCTAAATTCTTATCAAACTATTCCCTATCTAACCATGTCATCCCTTAAGCATTGTCCATATTGCAGAAAACTCCCAAAATACTCTTGTCCCATATTCTGCCTATAACTCTCCTGTTCATACTAAGTCAGACGATTCATTCGTCACTATTCTCACCAACAGTGAACTTCATTGTGCTACACCGTATACACCCAGCTATAAATACACCCAGCTACCCTCTCCCTCTCCACACACACTCAACACCCTCAGCCAAGGCAAACACCCCACCCACTCAGTTACTCCGCTCTGCCGGCTACACGCATAGTGTCGCTTCGCCTCCAGTCCACCCTCCTGGTAAGCACCTCCGCTCCACCACCAGTAATATCACAACACCACATGACACAGATTCTACTCAAGACTCTACCCATCCATATATCACTATTCTGACCACTATACTAAATATTTGTTGGTATACTTGCTCGTTTGTATGTTTGCTTGTTCATGTTGCATAGTTATCGGAGCGTTCGTGCCGTCTCGTGGAGGCCAGATCCGCGAGTCTACGCTAGGCGGTGGAGCCAGAAGCCAGTTCCGCGAGCTCCCCTTCCCCTTTGCCGAATAAGCACGACAAGCTCACTGGATCCCTTTGATGCATAAATTACCTATGATTTTTCAACCACAACCCTCAGCCTATTATTTTATGCATGATATGATTTTGAGACAAGTTATTATGGCCACCCAGCCGCTTGCCGCAATCAATCCCTGATATATATGTTCCAAATGATTTGAGAACATGTGTGAGTTTTCAAAAGAAAATGCTTTTCAAAATGTGTGTGATGAAGGGTTTTCACCCTTATCACCTTGTGAGTGGGATAATCAGGGACTCCCTGGTTTAGGGGAGGGCCTAAGGTGTTGGCTCAGCTGGTTTAGGCGTGAGCAGAAGGATTGTCCCCTCATATAAGGACCGGTTTGTCATCTTCACTACCTGTACTCTTTAATAGTACAACCACTCAAGACTGTGTGGGCAGTCACTCAATCTGAACTCGTACGGTCCAACCCCAGGGTTATGAAGGCTGGGGAGCACCGGGAGGATAAGGAGGGGGAAAGTTTTGTCTGGTTTGGACATGGTGGTGGCCTGACTCCTTCCGAATAACCGTTAAGGTTAGGACGTGCGGGGAAAGAAAGAGAGTCGGATTCGGGTCTCATTGGCCATGGGATCGCAGAGCCGAACTAGTGGGTAAAGTGTACCCCTCTGCGTAGAGTTCAAACCTATTCGAATAGTCTGTGTCCACAGGAATGGATGAGTCTGGTATGGTATGGCAATTAATGTTGTTTTCCAAAAAAAAGAGATGGTTTTGAGAAAAGTGATTTTTAAAAGGTTCGGCGGTTGAGCCGTGAGCTATGGTGGACGGGAAGTCCAGTAGCTGTTTTTGAAAAAGAAAACCAGTGGGAACTGCTGAGATACCTGGATGGTTTAGTCCAGGGGATTTTGTTATAATACTGGAAAACTTCCTGCTCCTTTTGGAGAGGATGCGCTTTGCAAAAATACAAAATGTTTTTCAAAACAACTCTGCATAAAATATTGCTGTTTCTGCAAAATATCCTGAGCTCCACATATTCCATGCATTATATCTGATTTCCCCATTCCGCGGGTGAAGGTGGGCTACTGAGTACGTTTGTACTCACCCTTGCTTATTTGTTGTTTTTCAGAAAAAGGAGATCGGGTAAGAGTTACGACTATTCCCAACCTTGCCTGTGGCTGTTGGACCGCTGATTTGCTTCGCTGCGTATATCGGGCTGCTTCAGCCCCACTCTGATGATATGTCCCGAGTTGTGGACCAACTCTTAAAGTTGTTCGCCACCTTTATAGGTTTGTCTCGTTTAAGCAGATCTGAAATCATCTGATGTATAAATGTGTTTACTAGCCTCCTGGGACTAGTAATTGTATCACATTTGAGTCCCAGAGGATTGGGGACGCTTCAGGTGGTATCAGAGCTGTTAGGTTGGCCGCAGGACGTAACCCTTAGCCTGATCCAAAAGTTTTTGAGTCCAAACTATTTTCTAAAAAAAATCTTGCTCTCATCCCTTCATTTCAAAAATGCTTCCCCCTTTCCTTCTCTCAGAAGTCAGATGGAGGTTCGCTGCCAAACCAGCTTTTGCCAGAATGAAGATGGTTTCCCCAAGTTGCTGAGAGCATGCACAGTTCGTCTCGGAATCAGGAGCTAGCCAGAGTATGATGGTCGTGAATTCGTCGAGCATGGCACAAAGAAGTGTGTCGTGACTGTATACATTGGATCCAGTCTGCACCATGTGGAATGGAGTGTCACTGCTGCTGGGCACAGATTCAGGGACACCTGCCAAGTCGTCGCCCGCAAGGCATTGAGGGCACTGTGTCAGATTTATGAAGAAGAAGTGGCCGACACACCGCTCAGATTCTTTTCGCCCTTTCAGAGAAACCGTCCCGTTTGGATGGCTAGGATGCGTGCATTGGTAGGGCAGCAGCTGCTTGAGAACGACCCCTCAGTCGTGCACCTCACTGCATACCTGCTCACCCTGGATACGCAGTATGATTTCTTGGCTCGGCACCACCGTCAGATGATTGCTCGAGCAGAAGATACAGAGAAGCTCAACCGTAAGCTCCATGTGGATCTCATCACAGCTCAAGCCCGTGTAGCTGCCTTGGAAAGTCGTGAAGTCATTGCTGTTGAAGCCCTGAAGCAAGCCAAGGATGAGCACGTCCAGAAGTTGATGGAAGCCTACTTGGTCACCCATAACCAACGTAGAGCCCTGCGGATCCAAGAGCCCGCTTCATCCAACCCAGTTCAATCTATGAGAGCTGAAGATCCCCAGATTTTTGAAGGTCACCCGATCTCTACCAGAGGAGAAAAGAAGGCTTGGGAACTCCCGGAAGGAGCCATAATCTTGGAAGGAATTCTAGTCTTCCCTAAGGCTATGGATAAGCAAGAGCACCCTGAATCCTCCCAAGATCCCCCGCCAGAGTTGTTTGAGCCCCTCACCATGAAGAAGATTCTAGCACTGTCTCGTGAGATCAAAGAAGAAGCTGCAAGCACCCCGCCAGCACCGCCGCTCTCTGAGGAGCTACAAGAGCCAGCCCGCTTGAAGAAGAGTTCGACCCCGTCTTGCCATCTCAATCACCGCCAGAAGAAGTCATCAACATCAGCTCCCTCTTGACCCATCCAGGAGATGTCTCAGATTGAAGTTGTGTGCAAGCCTCGCTAGAAGAGAAGCTGCTAGATCTGAGTTAGTTATGCCCAGTCCTCTGCATGCATTGGGTAGTGAAGTTTTTCTTCACCTTGGCTAGAGCCCTGCATGTATGAGAGGTAATCGTGTAGCCTCGTGTTTTCAAAAACTCTAATTGTGTGGCCCCCTAGGGCATTTCAAAATGAATTTCGCTTGATGTTTTCTCTTCTTTTGAGTGCATATGTGATGCTTTAACGTTAGTGCTCATAAGTTGCATTTAGTATAGTTCTCAATTCAGGAGCCAAGCAGTAGTCGTTATGCTTAGCCCCCGAATCTGAGTAGTCCGTGCATTGGAAAAAAACTCTATTCTTCCCTTATTCAAAACATTTGATTGTTTGTGCTTATCATTGCTGAGCTTGTGTGTTTTCTTTTCGTTTTTCTTAAAAAGGTTTTCTCTAAAAACATAGATCACAAATTAGAGCTAATTCTCACCTTATGCTTCCATTCTCATCTTAACCCATCTCAAGAGAAAAGCACCTTACCCAAGAAGATACCGGGAAGCTTACCCTTGAAGCATGGAATAAGCTACAGAAGAATCCAGTCCGGTCGCTCAGTCAAAAGGACCGACCATGAGAATCAAAGCACTGCCCCTGAGTCAAAGTAAACAGGAAAAGAGGACAGAAGGAGTTATTACCATACAGAGAGGCAAAGATTCTTGGAACCAGAGACCACAAACATCAGGGTCATCGACCCCACCACTCACCCGTGCCCCCGCACGCGTGCCCGCCTCCATGCACACTACCACCGCCCCATGCCCCCTTTGCAGCGCACTACCGCCACCCACCCCCTTTGCAGCGCACCCACCACCATTACCGCCAGCAACACCACCCCCCTCCATCGCACTTGTTGCCTTGTGGCACCTGCTCCATCACCATCACTCCACACCCCCCCGAGCACCACCATCAGTGTTGCTCGCCTATAAACCCCCTCAGCTCCCTCAACTCCCATCTCGCTCAAAGCAAAGCACACTCCAGATAAACCCCCCTGCCAAATAGCAAGCAACTCCATTTTCCACTCCCTCGCCCCTAAGATCACAATGCTTGGTGATTCTTGGGTTGAAGACTGTTGCACATGGTTCATAGTCTTTGGTTTCCTCCAGTGTATGATAGTAATACTCTTTGATAGAATCCTCTAGTGGGAAGAGCAAAGAGAAAGAAAGAGGCAGTGAAAAGTGAAAAGTGAGAAGAGAAAAGAAGATAGTGAAGAGAAGATGAGAAGAAGGTTCTCCCAGAATCAACCCTGTGTCAGTCATTTCTCCGCATCCTGCTCAAGCAACAACAGCAGAAGAAGGCCCCGTAACACCCTTGTTATGAGGTACTTCAAAGAGTTTAAATCCCCAAGATTCAAGAGTTCTACCCTCATTCTTTTTAAGTGGGGTAGTGTTCCAGTAAGGTTCTTGCTATGGATAAAAAGAAGAAGGCATGTAGCAAGCCTGTGAAGGACCGGATCATCAAAGCTTATAAGTTTCTGGATGAGAAGTGGTCACCCAAGTTTTGTTGATGAAGCAGTAGAAGACCAATCAAGGAAAGAATCCATGTGGGAGTTCGCAAGAGAAAGGTTTGCGTGTTGGCATCGATGCTTCTTCAATAAGCTAGCTGCCAAGCAAAAGCTAGAAGCCTGAAGATGATCTTTGAGTAGCCAGAATCAGCGTTTGCAATCAGCAACCGGATGCTCCTGAAAGGCCAGATTTTGTTGAAGTTCCATCTCCTCGAAGAGTTGCAAAGTGAAGATATGTAGCTGAAGTAAAGCTATACCCATAACCCTTCTAAGTCGAATCTCGAGGACGAGATTCCTTTTAAGTGGGGTAGATTTGTAGCATCCCAAAAATTCAAATCTTGGAATTTTCTCAACCTCTCTCTAAATTCAAAATGAATTTCAAATTTCGTTTCAAAATGTTTGTTTGCAAGTTGATATCAACAAATAAATTGTAGTGGTCTATATTTTCTCCAAAATCCTCCTCAAAATATCCTACAAATATTTCCTCAGTGACCCCCCTCAAATTCTTTCCAGAAATACTGCCCACATATTCCACCAATATATCTCCAAGTATTTTCCTCTTGAGAAATACATTCAAAATCAGTTTTCAAGACCCCACAAATATTTTCCTCATAACCTTCCTCATGCTCATACGTATACGTATGCCTCCAGTGTCATACGGTGAGCTCTACAAGCTAATCTCACTTATACAAGACAAATACATACTAATCTCCCACTAATCATCTCATCCTCCCACTAATCCTCTCATCCCTCCCCCTAATCCCCCCACCATGGCTATAAATAGAGGGGCAAGGGCCTCCTCTCATCCCACCCCAAGCCATTTCATGGCAACTCTCCCCCCCAGACACACACCCACTCCATGTTCCACACAAGCACACACTAGCACAAGGATCGTTCGATCGTTCTTCGATCGTTCGTCCCCTGTTCTTAGTTTGTTCGTTCGTTCGTCCGATCGTTCATGGTTCGTTCGTCCGTTCGTCCGATCGTTCGATCGTTCGTCCTTTCGTTCGTCCAAATAATCTTTTTCCTGCCGTTATGCTGCCGAAATTCCGATCGTTCGTTCGTTCGATCATTCGATCGTTCTTCGTTCGTTCATAGTTCCTATTCATCGTTCATCATTCGTTCATAGTCCCTATTCATCGTTCTTCCAGATAATCTTTGTCCTGCCGTTGTGCTGCCGAAATTCCGATCGTTCGTTCGTTCGATCATTCGATCGTTCGTTCGTCCAAATAATCTTTTTCCTACCGTTATGCTGCCGAAATTCCGATCGTTCGTTCGTTCGATCATTCGATCATTCATCGTTCGTTCATAGTTCCTATTCATCATTCATCGTTCGTTCATGGTCCCTATTCATCGTTCTTCCAGATAATCTTTGTCCTGCCATTATGCTGCCAAAATTCCGATCGTTCGTTCGTCCGATCATTCGATCGTTCGTCCGTTCGTTCATAGTTTCTATTCATCGTTCATCGTTCGTTCATAGTTCCTATTCATCGTTCATCGTTCGTTCATACGACTATCCACCATCACTATTCACCGTTACTATTCATCATTACTATTCAATGACACTATTCACCATCGTTACTATTCAGCGTTACTATTCATCATCGTTACTATTCATCATCGTTACTACTCATCGCTGATATCTAATAACTTTTCGTCGTCACTATTCATCGTTACTATTCATTGATTAGCCGATCACCCCAAAATTCAACTACTCATACATCATGCTGTCCAGTCCACCTAAGACCAGCCAGACCCATATTCCAGTCATACGAACTCCGGTGACTGTGATTTTCCTTCCAGTGGGAACTTCCCATCTGGTCACCCATCCCAGGTTTCTCCAAGTTGAGCACGCTTAACTTTAAGATTCCTTCGAACCAGGCTTCCAAACTCAGGTTCCAATAATCCTCGTTTCTAAATTCTTATCAAACTATTCCCTATCCAACCATGTCATCCCTTAAGCATGGTCCATATTCCAGAAAACTCCCAAAATACTCTTGTCCCATATTCTGCCTATAACTCTCTTGTTCATACTAAGTCAGACGATTCATTCGTCACTATTCTCACCAACAGTGAACTTCACTGTGCTACACCGCATACACCCAGCTATAAATACACCCAGCTACCCTCTCCCTCTCCACACACACTCAACACCCTCAGCCAAGGCAAACACCCCACCCACTCAGTTACTCCGCTCTGCCGGCTACACGCATAGTGTCGCTTCGCCTCCAGTCCACCCTCCTGGTAAGCACCTCCGCTCCACCACCAGTAATATCACAACACCACATGACACAGATTCTACTCAAGACTCTACCCATCCATATATCACTATTCTGACCACTATACTAAATATTTGTTGGTATACTTGCTCGTTTGTATGTTTGCTTGTTCATGTTGCATAGTTATCGGAGCGTTCGTGCCGTCTCGTGGAGGCCAGATCCGCGAGTCTATGCTAGGCGGTGGAGCCAGAAGCCAGTTCCGCGAGCTCCCCTTCCCCCTTCGCCGAATAAGCACGACAAGCTCACTGGATCCCTTTGATGCATAAATTACCTATGATTTTTCAACCACAACCCTCAGCCTGTTATTTTATGCATGATATGATTTTGAGACAAGTTATTATGGCCACCCAGCCGCTTGCCGCAATCAATCCCTGATATATATGTTCCAAATGATTTGAGAACAGGTGTGAGTTTTCAAAAGAAAATGCTTTTCAAAATGTGTGTGATGAAGGGTTTTCACCCTTATCACCTTGTGAGTGGGATAATCAGGGACTCCCTGGTTTAGGGGAGGGCCTAAGGTGTTGGCTCAGCTGGTTTAGGCGTGAGCAGAAGGATTGTCCCCACATATAAGGACCGGTTTGTCATCTTCACTACCTGTACTCTTTAATAGTACAACCACTCAAGACTGTGTGGGCAGTCACTCAATCTGAACTCGTACGGTCCAACCCTAGGGTTATGAAGGCTGGGAGCACTGGGAGGATAAGGAGGGGGAAAGTTTTGTCCGGTTTGGACATGGTGGTGGCCTGACTCCTTCTGGATAATCGTTAAGGTTAGGACGTGCGGGGAAAGAAAGAGAGTCGGATTCGGGTCTCATTGGCCATGGGATCACAGAGCCGAACTAGTGGGTAAAGTGTACCCCTCTGCGCAGAGTTCAAACCTATTCGAATAGTCTGTGTCCACAGGAATGGACGATTCTGGTATGGTATGGCAATTAATGTTGTTTTCCAAAAAAAAAGAGATGGTTTTGAGAAAAGTGGTTTTTAAAAGGTTCGGCGGTTGAGCCGTGAGCTATGGTGGACGGGAAGTCCAGTAGCTGTTTTTGAAAAAGAAAACCAGTGGGAACTGCTGAGATACCTGGATGGTTTAGTCTAGGGGATTTTGTTATAATACTGGAAAACTTCCTGCTCCTTTTGGAGAGGATGCGCTTTGCAAAAATACAAAATGTTTTTCAAAACAACTCTGCATAAAATATTGCTGTTTCTGCAAAATATCCTGAGCTCCACATATTCCATGCATTATATCTGATTTCCCCATTCCGCGGGTGAAGGTGGGCTGCTGAGTACGTTTGTACTCACCCTTGCTTATTTGTTGTTTTTCAGAAAAAGGAGATCGGGTAAGAGTTACGACTGTTCCCATCCTTGCCTGTGGCTGTTGGACCGCTGATTTGCTTCGCTGCGTATATCGGACTGCTTCAGCCCCACTCTAATGATATGTCTAGAGTTGTGGACCAACTCTTAAAGTTGTTCGCCACCTTTATAGGTTTGTCTCGTTTAAGCAGATCTGAAATCATCTGATGTATAAATGTGTTTACTAGCCTCCTGGGACTAGTAATTGTATCACATTTGAGTCCTAGAGGATTGGGGACGCTTCAAATGACTTCTGTGCGCTAGTAGCTTCATGTGGTACGGATGCTGCTTTCATAAAAACCGGGTGCAACCATGTAAGGGCCGTTAACAGGCCAAACTTTGGCCTTTCTCCAGCTGATCTTATTGACATTCCGGCAGAAGCCCAAAGCATTGGTAACAGATTTATTACCCAGATCTAGGTGAAGGGCGGCCGAGAACTGGCTGGAGATGAAGCTCGAAATCTGCTTAGTAAGGTATAAAAAATCTTTTTACCTTTGCACTTTTATTTTATACTTTATCTTACAACATTGCTCAGTACCTGCCTTTGTCATTCTTTAGGATGATGATACTAAAATCTAGGGAACCGAAGCTATAACTGAAGCATTAGATGAAACCTCGGAAGCTTCGTTTGCTAGTATCTGTAGAAATACTTTTTGGGTACTCTTTGTGGAAAGAGATATTATTTGACAAAATTGTAATTAACTATGAAGAAATAGTTGTAAATATTTTGTAAATGCTTGGTAATGCTATTTTACCTTTCCTCCTCGTGTTATCTGCTTTGCTGTGGGCGAAACCACTGCTCATAGCTTTTTGAGCCGAAGGCGAAAAACACCTTCCCTTCTTTTCATTCACATCGAAGAAACTTTCGATCATAATCAAACATCAACTTCCTCATATGCAATGAGACGAAGCATCTTCATATATAGAAACCTTTGCTTTTCCTGTTAATGCTTTGTGCTTTATGTCATGATGATGAATCTACGAATGCCTAATGCGTGTTTGTATGAATGCAAAAGATGATGTAATGAAGCGTGCAAATGTATGCCGAAGGTAAAAAATTCACACAAACGCATAAATAGACTCTATATCCCCTTAGGAACGACTTTGGAGTCTCTTCACCCTTTTACTTAGGTGGTACTTCAGCTCTGCATTCCCTTGGGAACGACTTTGGAGCTAAGCTCTGCATCCCCTTAGGAACAACTTTGGAGCTTCTTCACCTTTTACTTAGGTGGCATTTAAGCTCTGCATCCCCTTAGGGACGACTTTGGAGCTTCTTCACCTTTCACTTAGTTGGCATTCTAGCTCTGCATCCCCTTAGAGACGACTTTGGAGCTTCATCATACTTTTTTTACACTCGATGGTGTAATCCCAAATCCTTACATTTTACATGTGGGGGAATTTGACCCTTGTATTGCACAGGGCTACACAAAAAATAAAAATTGCAACCTATGGTCCCATTAAAAACCTTTCTCCCTCTTGAAAGGAAAAGGGTGCCATAAGAAAAAAATAAGAAAATTACAAAATTTACACATAATATCTCTGAAGCTGATCTGCATTCCAAGATCTTGGAATGTAATTGCCATCCATGTCTTTCAACCTGTATGACCGAGGTCTTGACAAAGATACCACCAAGAAAGGACCTTCCCATTTAAGCTGAAGTTTTCCCACTGTATCCGGGTTGGACACTCTCTGAAGTACCAAGTGTCCTAGCCTGATATTCTTTAGTCTTACCTTCCGATCACTCCATTTGACTGTTTCGGCTTGATACTTATTGATGTGATCTATTGCCTGAAGTCTGGTCCCTTCTATGGTATCTTTTGTTGTTTTACAATCATCTTTGTCTTCTGCCGAAGCTAAGGTCCTTATCAAACCCGTTCGGAATTATCTCCACTCATTGAAAGATCAGGCACTTCAGCCTTATCAACACCCGAGGTGCAACCCATTGCATTCAAGGCAACGGAAGAAAAGAAAGAGCAGCCCACACCAACCGAAAGGCTCCCAATTGATGCCTCCAAGCTTGACAACGAGGAAATGGCTCTTATCATTAAGAGCTTCTGGCAAATCCTCAAGCAAAGGAAGGGGAAGGAGTACAAAACTCGCTCCAAGAGGGTTTGCTACCGGTGTGGTATGTCCGGTCACTATATTGCTAAATGTCCATATGCAAGTGATAGTGACAGGGACGACGACAAGAAAGGGAAAAAGAAGATGGAGCAAAAGAAGTACTACAACAAGAAGAAGGGTGGCGAGGCACACATAGGAAGGGAGTGGGACTCCGACGAGAGCTCCACCGACTCCTCTTCAGATGAGGACACCGCCAACATCACCATCAACAACAGTCTTCTCTTCCCTAATGTCGGCCACAAGTGTCTCATGGCCAAGGAGGACAAAAATATGGTATACTCTAGAGACACCCCAAATATACTACTTCCGATGATGAGGGTAGCTTTAGTGAAAAGAATGATAATTTATCTTCTCATTTTGTAAACCTTACCATAGAACAAAAGGAGAATCAATGAATTGATAAAATACATTAACAAGAAGGATGAAATCTTAGAATGCCAAGAAGATCTACTCGTTAAGGAGAACAAGAAATTTGTTAAGCTAAAAGATGCTTTTGCTCTCGAAGTTGAAAAATGTAAAAACTTGACTAAAGAGCTAAAAACAAGCAATGATTCAATTTCTTGTCTCAAAAACTGAAAATGATAGTTTAATTGCCAAGATTGAGGAATTGAATGCTTGCCATGTACCTACATCTACCGTTGAGCATGTTACTATTTGCACTAGATGTAGAGATGTTGATGTTAATTCTATGAATGATCACCTTGCTATGATTAAAGGACAAAATGTTCATATAGCTAAGTTGAATGCCGAAATTCCCGAGCATGAGCTTGAAAATGAAAAATTTAAATTTGCTCGTAATATGCTCTACAATGGGATACACCATAGCATTAAGGATGGGATTGACTTCCATCCTGACAGCCAAAACAACATCAAACTTAATGTCCATAGAAACAAGATTTCCAACTTTGTTAAGGGCAAGTCTCCCATGGTGCAAGATAGAGAAGGTTACATTTTATATCCTGAAAACTATCCTGAGCATAAGATTAGAAGAATTCATGCTAAGAAAACTCATCCTGTTGCTCATCATGCGTATATTTACAGAAAGGAGGCTTCTAGTTCTAGGTATACAACTCATGTTAAGATGCCTAAGAAAAAGATTGTTGATGCTTCAAATCAACATATCATTTCATTTAAGACCTCTGATGCATCATTTGTTCTTACTAAGAAATCAGGCAAAGCAATTGCCAAATATGTTGGGGGCAAGCACAAGAGTCCAAAGACTTGTGTTTGGGTGCTCAAGGTGCTTGTTTCTAGTGTGAAAGGACCCAGGACCGTTTGGGTACCTAAGGACAAGGCCTAAATTTGTGTTGTAGGTTTATGCATCCGGTGGAACAAGTTGGATAATCGACAGCATGTGCACAAACCACATGACAGGGGAGAAAAGAATGTTCTCCTCATATGAGAAAAATGATGATCCCCAAAGAGCAATCAAATTTGGGGATGGGAATCAAGGCTTGGTCAAAGGATTGGGTAAAATTGCTATATCACCTGACCATTCCATTTCTAATGTATTTATTATAGAATCTCTAGGTTACAACTTGCTTTCTATATCTCAATTATGCAAAATGGGCTACAACTGTTTATTTACTGATGTTGATGTTACCGTATTTAGAAGAAATGATGATTCACTAGCTTTTAAGGGAGTGTTAGATGGTCAACTATATTTAGTTGATTTCACTGATAATAATGCTGAACTAGACACTTGCCTAATTGCTAATACTAATATGGGCTGGCTCTGGCATCGTTGACTTGCTCATGTTGGGATGATGAATCTTCACAAGCTTCTAAAGGGGGAACACATTTTAGGACTAATCAATGTTCATTTTGAGAAAGATAGGATTTGTAGTGCATGTCAAGCAGGCAAGAAGGTTGGAGTTCATCATCCACACAAGAACATTATGACGACCGAAATGCCACTTGAGCTACTCCACATGGATCTATCCGGCCCGATCGCTTACATAAGCATCAACATGAGTAAGTATTGTCTTGTAATTGTGGATGATTATTCTCGCTTCACTTGGATGTTCTTTTTGTAGGAAAAATCACAAACCCAAGAGACCTTAAAGAAATTCTTGAGACGGGCTCAAAACGAGTTTGGACTAAGAATCAAGAAGATTAGAAGCGATAATGGAACGGAGTTCAAGAACTCTCAAATTGAAGGATTTCATGAGGAGGGCATCAAGCATGAGTTCTCTTCTCCCTACACACGTCAACAAAATGGTGTTGTGGAGAGAAAGAATAGAACTCTTATGGATATGGTGAGGACCATGCTTGAAGAATACAAGACATTGGATCGGTTTTGGGTGGATGTGGGGGATAGATATCCCCCGGGTCCACTAAAAGAGTAAAAGACCTCACGAAAGGCCCAAGGGCCCAATAAATCGTCAGGTCATTCTTTCGTGGGCCTGGGGAGAGACAACTAGCAGAGCAGATCGACATGAGGCCGGATGGATGCAAACCCGGACGATCCACAACGTCGAGCGAGTGACCACAACAGAGATCTGACTTTCCCGCGCTGGAGCCCCCATGCAACGGAGCCATGCGAGGATAAGTCAGCAGGGTTACATGGAGATAAACTCAAGCAGTTCACTATCTTATAGCTACTCGTTGTTATCATATCCACATGTATTGCCCCACGGTCGAGTATATAAGGCCTAGGGGGCACCCCTTCAGAACGATCGACCCTATTACTTAGCCACCCACATCAACTCTCTGCATTCTCAAGTCAGAGAGCTCTCTTGTAACCTTGTTCACCAAACATACTCACCAGGACGTAGGGTGTTACGCATCTCTAAGCGGCCCGAACCTGTAAACCTTGTCCACTGTCCCTCGTGCAATCGACACGAACCATTTTGCTACAGTTGTTGACACCGTCCTACTCCTAAAAACACCTTGAGGGGCAACCCCGGGTGTGCGGTCGGACCCAAAACACCGACAGCTGGCGCGCCAGGTAGGGGGTGTGTCGACGATCCAAGCTAGCTCAATGGCCGTCACCTTCTACAGCAAGATCACCCTGCGTCCCGGATCCATATTCTGCTTCGGAACAATCTCATCTGTAGCGGATGAAGAGGGAATTCTACACCGTATCGCGGATCCGCCGGAAAAGAAGTCTCCTCCAACGAACTCCGAAAATGCCGGAGAAGCGCAACCTCCAGCTCTCCGAAAAAAGATCGTCTCCGGAAAGTCGGGGGCCGAGGGTTCGCTGACCCAGAGAACTCCACTGTCTACTTCTCCGACAAAAGAATGGACACAGATCGCGAGGAAGAAGGAGACCAGGGAGAAGCAAGTTGTTCTTTCCATTCCTCCGGCCTCAAAGGAGAACGGAAAGAAGGTCGCCACGACAGCAGCACCATTCTACCCGGACGTCCTCTTCATCGGGAGAGTGGAGTCGCCTACCGTCTCCGACGACGAGCCAACCACACCTGGAGAAGAACCGCCTCAACGAGAATCCCGTCGACGGAGGAATTGGCGCAGGAACGTTCGACGACATAACGCGGCCGGAGAACGGGATCCGGAGCAGCCTGTCTCGCGAGACGAGGTCTCGGAGATAGGAGAAACTCCGGAAGAACGCGTCTTCAGAGAACGAAGGAACTCCCGACGACGTGATCGCCGACGGGCTCAGGAACAAGCTGAGCAAGATGCAAGGCAATGCCGGGAGAATCCATTCTTCGGGCGCAACCTGAATCCCGACTTCGCCCGAGCTATGAACACGCCGAGCGAAGTCGGAGGGGTACTAGCTCGGATAACTGATGGACTTCCTCGAACTCCCGACGCTGAGGGCTACCGACGACTGTTCACCCAGGCGGCCAACCATCTTCTACCGCTTGCTCACCCGCCGAACGATCTACGACACGCCATCAACAGCCGCCGAGACGCGCGAAGCTCCATCAATGCTTCGCGCGAACGGCGGCATGAGAACGAGATTCGCCGCCGGGAGGAGTACAACAGGGATCATGGCATCCCGGCTCAGAGCCAGGCCACCAGAACTGAGTCGGCAACGGCCTCAACTGGCGGTACCACCCGGGGACGGTCGAGGAACCACAACCGCAACTCCCCTCCCCGGGACAGACATCATCCCCGACGACAGGAGGGCACGTGCGGAGTGTCCGCTCTCACTCCGCGCCTTAGGGCCATCCAATGGCCTCCCAACTTCAAGGTATCCAATGTCGACAAATATGAACCTAAGCAGGATCCAGGGGGTTGGCTAGCCGTCTACACCACCACTGCTCGAGCTGCCGGGGCGTCCGAAGACGTGATGACCGCGTATTTACCCATCGTCCTTGGGCAAGACGCGCTGCAATGGCTGCGACATCTACCCCGACACTGCATCGATGACTGGGGGGACTTCAGTCGATGCTTCACCGCTAACTTCCAGTCCCTCTCCGACAAGCCGGCGCAACCGTGGGACCTCAAATCCATCAAGCGCCGGGGGGATGAGACTCTCCGGTCGTACCTCAAAAGGTTCCAGACCATGAGAAATCGTATTCCCGAGGTCACGGAGGCGGCCGTGATCGAGGACTTCTACAGAGGATCCAACGACTCGGCTTTCGTCCGAGCCATACTACAGAAGGCGCCGACTACCTCCGAGGAGCTGTTCCGGGAAGCCGACCTCTACATCACCGCCGACGAGCGGGCCCAGGACCTCATCGGAAGAACAAAGCCCGCACCGGCAGCACCACGACGCGACACGAACCAGCAACCCGACAAACGATGGGAGAAGAGGCCTCGTGAAGAAGTACATGCCGCCAGACCACCTGCCTCTCGCGCCCGAGGAGGACCTCGTGGAGGCGAACGCACGCTGGACGACATCCTCGACGCCCAGTGCCCGTACCACAAGGACATGTGCCACACTCTTCGTAACTACCAGGACTTCAAGCATTCCGTCGGACACGGCCGACCCTTCCAACCTCTACCTCCTCCTCCGCCGAGGGGAGGACCAGATGAACCACGACAACCCCATCAGCAGGAGGAGGGAGGAGGAGGAGCTTTCCCACGCGTCGACAGGGAGGTCAACGTCATCTTCGGCGGACATGGGTCGCAGGAGAACAGAAGACAACAAAAGCTCAACGACCGCCAGATACTGGTGGCGACCACCGGTCCTCCCGCCCCATACCAGTGGTCGGAACACCCGATCACTTTCACTCGGGAGGATCAATGGCTCAACTTCGACCATCCAGGCAAATACCCGCTCCTCGTCGATCCGGTGATCCGAGAAAGCCGGGTAAAGAAGGTGCTAGTGGACGGGGGGAGCAGCATCAACGTCACCTTCCCCCGGACACTCCAAGGCTTGGGAGTTCACCTCAAAGAGCTCCACGATTCGGACACTCCTTTCTTCGGCATCGTGCCGATGGAAGGGGAATACCCGCTGGGCCACATCTACATGCCAGTCACCTTCGGAACTCCGGAGAATTACAGAACCGAGTTCCTGAGGTTCGAAGTGGCGAACTTCGACTGCGGGTACAACACCATCATCGGGAGGCCAGGACTGGCCAAATTCATGGCCATCCCTCATTACACGTATATGATACTGAAGATGCTAGGGCCGCAAGGAATCATAACTGTGCGCGCCGACCTCCAAGGCGCCGCAGAGTGTTTCCGAGTGGCCATTCAAGCAGCCCTCACCACCAAGCCGTCGGCGGTTTCTTCGACACTGGCGAATTCTAAGCCTGAGGAGAACCTTGCAGCACTGGCAAACGAAGCTCAGGCCACGACCTCTATGCGGCCGACTGAAGAAACCAAGAGAATCAACCTGGGGTTCGCTGATGAGCGCAAGACTGCCATCATCAGCTCCAGCTTGGACGACAAATAGGAAAGCGCGCTCGTCCAGTTTCTGCAAGATAACCGAGATGTATTCGCATGGCAACCTGCGGATATGCCGGGAGTCCCAAGAGAATTGGTCGAGCACAAACTGAAGGTCTATCCCCAAGCGAGGCCGATTCGGCAAAAGCTACGTCGTTTCACGCCCGACAAGAGAGAGGCCATTCGCGCCGAGTTAGCTCGCTTGGTCGCGGCTGGATTTATTAGAGAAGTATTACACCCCGAGTGGTTAGCCAACCCTGTTCTTGTACTCAAAAAGAATAAAGTGGATTGGCGCATGTGCGTCGACTATACTGATCTCAACAAACACTGTCCGAAGGATCCCTTCGGGCTTCCGAGGATAGATCAGGTGGTGGACTCCACCGCTGGATGTTCTGTGCTGTCTTTCTTAGATTGCTATTCCGGGTATCATCAGATTAGTTTGGCGAAGGAAGACGAGGAAAAAACGGCGTTCATCACTTCGTTTGGTGCTTTCTGTTATACCTCCATGTCGTTCGGCCTCAAAAACGCTGGAGCGACTTATCAGAGAGCCATTCAAACATGCTTAGCCGATCACTGGGGTAAGCATGTGGAGGCCTACGTAGATGATGTGGTAATCAAAACGGAGAATTCGGAAAACTTCATCGAAGACTTACAGCTGGTTTTCAACAGCCTGAGACGATATAGATGGAAGCTTAATCCCGAAAAATGTGTTTTCGGGGTACCAGCAGGAAAGTTGCTCGGGTTTATCGTCAGCTACCAGGGAATTGAGGCTAATCCGGATAAGATTGAAGCTATCATGAAGATGGAAGCTCCTCGATCACAAAAGAAGGTTCAGCGACTTACTGGATGTATGGCAGCTTTGAGCAGATTTATATCCAGGCTGGGGGAAAAGGTTTGCCATTTTACAAGCTACTCAAGAAGGTGGATAAGTTTCAATGGACTTCAGAAGCACAAGAATCTCTAGATGCACTGAAAAAATTCTTGACAACACCACCAGTACTGAAGCCACCCCGGCGAGCTACATCAACTCAACCAGCTGAAGATTTGCTACTGTATATCTCTTGCACGACTCACGTGGTAAGCACCGCGTTGATAGTCGAGCGAGTAGAAGAAGGACATGCCTATCCAGTACAACATCCTGTTTACTTCATCAGTGAAGTTCTAGGCCCCTCAAAGAAAAAGTATCCTCAAGTTCAGAAGCTGTTATACGCAGTACTTCTAACTGCCCGCAAGCTGCGTCACTACTTTGATGACCACAAAGTCATAGTAGTCACTGGTTTTCCAATAGGGGATATTCTTCACAACAAGGAAGCCATTGGCCGAATAGCCAAGTGGGCTTGCGAGCTGGGATCTCATGACATCGAGTTCTGACCTCGCACTGCCATCAAAACTCAAGCACTGGTTGATTTCGTATCAGAGTGGACTGAACAGCAAGTACCAGATAACCCAGAGACTGCAGAAGTATGGCGAATGTATTTTGATGGCTCACTGAAGCTGCAGGGAGCAGGAGCAGGGATTCTCTTCACCGCACCTGGAGGCGAACACCTCAAGTACGCCCTCCAGTTGCTATTTCCGGCCTCCAACAATGCAGCCGAGTATGAAGCTCTGATCCATGGATTGAACATCGCCATATCATTGGGCGTCAAGAGATTGATGGTATACGGAGACTATCTAGTAGTCATCAGCCAGATAAACAAGGAGTGGGATTGTTCAAGCGATTCAATGGGAAAATACTGCGCTGCCGTCCGAAAGCTGGAAGATAAATTCGAGGGTCTGGAATTTCATCATGTAGAAAGAGATCAGAACACAGCAGTCGATGTACTGTCCAAGCTAGGATCCAGTCGAACTCAGGTCCCACCCGGAGTCTTTGTGCAAGAAATTCTACAGCCGAGTATCTCAATGGATCAAACAGAAGAGTGCAACATCATAGATCAACCCGAGTCAGACTCTGATGACTGGAGAAGGCCGATCATTAAGTATATAAAGAATGAAGAAGAACCAGACGACAAGAACTCGGCAGAGCGCATTGCCAGACAGTCGGCTCACTATACACTCATTGGGGAGACATTATATAGAAGGGGGGCATCAGGCGTCCTCATGAAGTGCATTCTCCCGTCCACTGGGAAGCAACTTCTGGAGGAGGTCCATGCTGGGCAATGTGGAATACATGCAGCCTCCAGAACACTAGTCGGGAAGGTCTTCAGGTCAGGATTCTATTGGCCAACAGCGAAGAACGATGCAGCCAAGTTAGTTCAGAGGTGCGAAGCTTGCCAATACTTGTCAAAGCAACAACACATGCTAGCACAGCAACTGCAGACCATACCAGTAACTTGGCCTTTCGCATGCTGGGGACTGGATATGATTGGACCTTTCAAGAAAGCTCAAGGGGGATACACTCACGTATTGGTGGCGATCGACAAATTCACTAAATGGATAGAGTTCAAGCCCATTGCTTCTTTAACCTCTGCTAAGGCCGTGGAATTCATACAAGACATAATATTCAGATTCGGGATACCAAACAGCATCATAACTGACTTAGGATCCAACTTCACAAGTTCAGAATTCTTCGACTTCTGCGAGCAAAAGAGCATTCAGATCAAGTATGTATCTGTAGCACATCCAAGAGCCAACGGGCAGGTTGAGCGAGCCAACGGGATGATATTGGAGGCACTCAAGAAAAAGGTCTTCGATAAGAATGAAAAGTTCGCAGGAAAGTGGATAAGGGAATTGCCCTATGTCGTTTGGAGCCTAAGAACCCAACCTAGCCGAGCCCTGCATGGAAACACTCCTTTCTTCATGGTCTATGGGTCGGAGGCAGTGCTACCCGCTGATCTCAAGTTTGGGGCGCCAAGGTTGATCTTCGAAAACATAGCAGAAACTGAGGCCACCAGGCTGGAGGACATTGATGTACTTGAAGAAGAACGGCTAAATGCGGTGATCCAATCAGCACGGTACCAGCAGACTCTAAGGCGCTATCACGACAAGGCTGTACGACAACGATCCTTCTCAGTAGGAGATCTCGTCCTCCGCCGAATTCTAACGGGGGAGGGACGGCACAAGTTATCGCCCTTATGGGAAGGACCCTTCATGGTAGCAGAAGTCACTCGGCCCGGATCGTATCGTCTCACTCAGATGGATGGCACAGAAGTTGGGAACTCCTGGAACATAGAACACCTCAGAAAGTTTTATCCCTAGCTGTATTTCAAAACTGCTGGGACGACGATGTATTCTGTAAAGTGGAAATATGTCATCAATAAAAAAAGAGGTTTCAAAGATACTCAGTTCGTTTACGATTGACTTGCATTCTTACTTAACTTGGGGTGGCCACTATGCCCTACTAACGGAGCAATCGACTTAAGTCGGCAACGACTTAAGGCGGTGCAACATGCTCACGCTTACTTAACTCGGGGTGACCACTATGCCCTACTAACGGAGCAATCGACTTAAGTCGGCAACGACTTAAAGTGGTGCAACATGCTCACGCTTACTTAACTCGGGGTGACCACTATGCCCTACTAACGGAGCAATCGACTTAAGTCGGCAACGACTTAAGGCGGTGCAACATGCTCACGCTTACTTAACTCGGGGTGACCACTATGCCCTACTAACGGAGCAATCGACTTAAGTCGGCAATGACTTAAAGCGGTGCAACATGCTCACGCTTACTTAACTCGGGGTGACCACTATGCCCTACTAACGGAGCAATCGACTTAAGTTGGCAACGACTTAAAGCGGTGCAACATGCTCACGCTTACTTAACTCGGGGTGACCACTATGCCCTACTAACGGAGCAATCGACTTAAGTCGGCAATGACTTAAAGCGGTGCAACATGCTCACACTTACTTAACTCGGGGTGACCACTATGCCCTACTAACGGAGCAATCGACTTAAGTCGGCGACGACTTAAGGCGGTGCAACATGCTCACGCTTACTTAACTCAGGGGTGACCACTATGCCCTACTAACGGAGCAATCGGCTAAAAGTCAGCGGCGACTAAAGCCGGTGCAACATGCTCATGCCTATGCAATTCAGGGGATGACTTCTATATCCCGTAAACAAACTTCATAATCATCGCGCGCCATTTCACTGCTGCAAATTTATGAACTGATGAATTCCGAAACAATAAGAGAGTAATTATATCATTCGAATGCTGAACTAGTGTCCTCTAACAAATACTCGATCATGCTAACCGCGTGCTCAAAGCACGCAAAATGTTTCTCTATTTCGCAATGTCTTTCTCAGGAGCGACCGACGAAGAAGGGCGACTCGAGGAATCAGGGGCAGCATTCACATCAGCCCTTATGTCTTTAGGAACAACCACACCGGGTCTCCTCATCAAGATTCGCCCCGCCCGAATAGCCTTGTCCATGGCTCTGTCGCGCTGGGCTCTGAGAGTAACAGAAGTTTCTTCGGCAGCCTTAGCAGCCAGTCGAGCAGTTTCTAACTCCTGGACAATGGATTTTTTGGAAGCTCGGAGTTCTTTGATGGTAGCATCCTTTGCTGATATCAACTGCTTGAGGCGGGTCACTTCGTCCGCGGATTCTTGCAGCTTACAACGCTGATTGTCCAATTCCTCCATTGTAAAGCGGTGACTCCTCTCCAAGATGGTCAGCGAGTTGCTAGAATCGCGATACAATCTGTCAAGACTGTCACGAGAGGCAACAAGGATACACTTTTATTCCTGCGAGCAAAAATCAACTCCTTCAAAAACCAAGCAAGTAATAGGAACACAACAAGGCAAAGCACAGTTTTGTAAATTACCTTTTCAGAATCGAGCTGAGCATGAAGAGAAGAACTCAGTGCATTGGCGTCATCCAAGGCAGCAAAGACTTGACCTAGTTCAGTTTGGCTCTGAGAGTACTTCTCCTCGAAGTCAGCACACCGCTGGACCAATTCAGCCTGATCTCGAGAATGTTTTTCCTCAAGAATTGAAATCTGCCGAGTCATTCCTAGCAAGAGATAATCAAACAAAACGGGATCAGAAGGTAAAGCAGTCTACAGCGAAGGCAAAGAGAAGCAAAAAGGCACTAACCAGCGTTGGTTGCCTCCAATTCAGAGACGCGATGTTGAAGTGACACTGGATTCCAACAGGCAAGAGACGAAGCTACCTCTGGGACGGAAGCACCCTGTAGCCTAAGCTGGCTAGCCATCCCATCCACCAAAGCCTGATGAAGAAAACAGACGAGTGTAATGACAGCAGTTCATACAACGTGAAAATCAAGCTAAAATACATCACAGTACCTGGAGGTTGGAAAAGAACGAAGGAATCCCCAAATCAGGAGAGATCAGTTGATAACCAGGCGTAAGGCCACCACCCGAAGCAGCTTGCAACGAACCAGTATGAATCAGCTCGGTGCCTTCAACAGAGCCAAACACTCGATCAGCGGGGACGCTGCCCTCAAAAGCGACTCCCTGGTCCAAGGTTTGAGCTACCGCCATATAGCCAGAGTGTGGAGGAGATCCCGCATGAACGTCCATGGAAGTACAGGAAGGAGACCCTGCTCGGGCACCCTCGGGGGCTGGGTCATAGTTTCCACTGCCCACTTGAGCCGGATCATCCCCGGCAGCACCCTCGGGGGCTGGGCAGTGGCTTACACTTCTCACCCGAGCTAAGTCATCCCCGGCGACACCCTCGGGGCTGGGCATGTGTCAGCACCATTCTTGAGGTCCAAGCTCTCTGTAGTAACCACCTCTAAGGTTGACGGGCCCTCAGCTACTTCCATAGGACCAGGACAATCCAAGTCAGTCTCCCGACCCTCGAGATCGCGCTCTAAGGTTGACGAAGCACGAGATGACCTCAACCCAGCATCAGGCACGTCAGCGCAAGCCTCCATTGCACCATCATCCACTGGCTCCGATAACAAGTCCTCTAGGACCATATCCTCCAGAGTCTGATCAAAGTTGGCTAGGGACAGTTCTTTCAGACCAATGAGGGCAGACAAAGCAGGAGAGGGAACTCCACTACTTTCACCACTGGCGATGAACTGCCGACTGTTTTTCCGAGTCAAAGGAATCTCATTTTCTTCCTCCTCATCATCCACATTGGCAACACAAGCAGCACCCCCATTGGGATCAGCAACAGATGGAGCACCCACATTGGGATCAACAGCGGATTGGGTACACCCATTGGGATCAGCATCAGTAAGTCCAGTCGCAGGCAATTCTTCAGTAGCAGGAACCGAGGTACCAGCGTCCTGATCAAAGCTGGATACTCGCCGGAGGCGTCTTCTTTTCTTCTTCTGTTCATCAGCAGAAGGATCAGGCTGGTTGGCTCGGCAAGGGCGCCTTGGGCGAGTACTGACAGGCTTCTGAGCATCCAAAGTCGTATCAGCCTCTGGGAGGGGTGCCACTACCAACGCCCCAGCAGGAGCAGCATCGGAAGAATCCTCAGCTAGCAGATCGAGCATAGCACTTATCTCTGCATCACTAGGGTTCAGGGGCACCTCAAAATGGACCTGCCGTTCGTCATCAGGAATCTCCCCAAGCGAGGCAACCAAAGCACTAACTTCTTCAGCAGAGGGTCGCACTCTAAGGCCCAAACTGCCATCAGTAATGGGGGGATTCGACACAAAAAGGGTGAAGGCTTTGGGAGGAGGCAAGTTCCAGGCCGAGTACGCCACTGGAGCACCAGCATTTGACACTTTGCCCCTGAGGATCATTTCAAGTCGGCTCACCAAGTCTGCAGAAGGAATTCTCCTGTTGGTGACCCGAGTTGAGTCGGCTAGCCCTTGATACAGATAAGCTGGATAGGCCCTGTCTTTCAGTGGCTGAATATTCTTGAAAACAAAGTCAGTAACCACAGCTTCAGCAGTCAAACCCCTCTCTTTCAGCAGTCCAACTTCAGCTAGCAACACACCTGCCTCAGCTACCTCCTGATCTGTGGGAGACTCGGTCCAGCTTGGGGTGCGAACGTCTGGCTGTCTTCCCGACCGAGAGGGGAGAGAATTCCCATAGTTCTCAACTATGAACCACTCTAGGCGCCATCCCTTAATACTGTCCTTGAGGGGAATCTTGAGATATTCAGTTTTCCTCCCGCGGCGCATCTCCAAGCTGGCACCCCCGACCAACTGATGTTGTCCCTCGGCCATCCCAGGGCGACAATGATACAAGTATTTCCACAAACCGAAATGTGGCAGCACGCCAAGAAAGGCCTCGCATAAATGAACGAAAATGGAGATTTGCAGAATAGAATTGGGGTTCAAATGGGTCAAGTTAATATGGTAGAAATCAAGGAGGCCGCGGAAAAAGGGAGAGATGGGAAGGCCAAGGCCGCGGAGAAGGAAAGGGGCGTAAACAACGGACTCATGGGTATCCTCTGTCGGAACAGTAAACCCATGGCAAATCCGCCAAGAACAGAGTTCTCGCGGAGGAAGAACCCCGATAGATACGAGGTGGAGAAGTTCAGTTTCAGAAATGATGGACATGTGGTTACCTGCGAAAGGCAACTGGCTGTTGGGGTCGATTGGAGGAATCACCACAGCAGACGAGCTCGAGGTCTTCCTCTTGGGTGCCATCACGATTCTACCAGCGAGCAGAGTGGGAGGCGAATGGCAGAGAGGATTCGGAAGCGGGAAAGAAAGAACTAGGGCACGGAAAGCAAAGGCGGCTAAAAGCGCACCTCTTATGGGATATTCTCGAGTCGGATACCGTTTCAAAAAGTGCCCAGTCAGCACCCAGCGTACCACGTGGTCATCCGGCAACTCGTCACGAGTTCTCATCCAGGTCCCGGAACTCGTAAAATACATAGGCGCATACATAAACTTGTCTTAGGCTCACATTTAGGTCCAAACCTCCCCCGCCTCCCTCGGCCAGGCTGACGTGGACTGCCAGGTTAGATTACAAAATGCAAAACCCCCCCTACTTCTCTTCATTTGAAGGTCCAAACTCCAACTTCAACGCATCTAGGTTCAGAAATTTGTGAATCAATGATGGAAAATGGAGTACATGTTCACATAGATGTACAGATAAAGAACTAGAAGCACATAACTTCAAATGAGCCATCTGAAATAGCATCCATACAGCGCCATGCATACAGGTTACATATGAGCCATCTGAAATAGCATCCATACATAGCATTATATATGTTTCTGATGCCACACGCCATGCATACAGGGTCATACAAGCTGAGCTTCCATACAAGTTTATGGTGCCTCATAGCATGCATACATGGTGCCTTACATGCTGAGCTTCCATACAAGTTTATGGTGCCTCAATATGCACATCAAAATATGAAACCTGACTATCATTTACAAAAGGATCAGCATGCTATCATTCACAAAAAGGGTCAGCACGCTATCATTCACAAAAGGGGTCAGTAACCTATCATGTTGACCTACGTTTTCTTCCCTCCAGACTTGGGTTTTGTCTTGGATTTCTTAGTTGTCTTGGTTGCTCCTGCCGTATTGCCTGCACTCTTCCTCTTCTTGAGTGCTGCCTTTCCCGCCTTGGATGCGGTGGTGGGTGCAACAGGTCGAGCAACAGGCTGATTGTCTCCAATAAAAACTGAATCTGGTAGTGGACCATGCTGAATGTCTGTAGGGCCACTTGAAGCCTGCATGATAGTTATCTATTGTGAGCATACCTCATGGAGCATAGGTGACAACATGGTCTCATTGGGATGCAAAGTAAGGCCTAGTTGAGTATACCTCATGGAGCATCTGTGATAACATGGTCTCACTAGGATCTACAGCAGCAGGTTGTGGTCTCCCCATTTCCTGCATAAAAAGCATTGGTAACATAGCAAATAAACATGGATGCAAATTGAATTATAGTGGTGAGTGATATACTTGGGTGATGACTGGTTCTTCTCCATCATTTTCAACTGGTTGTTCTTCAACATGTGTTGCAGATATTTGTGTAGGATCGATTCCTAACTTTTTAAGACTGCAGCCAGCCCTATTGTGATTCTCCTTCCCACACCAACTGCAAGTGATAACTACTCCATGCCTTGACAATTTAGGGCCTTGGGTTGTCTGAATCTCATGTGGCTGCTTCCTTCTAGATTTTGGTGGCCTACCAACCTTTTTCTCATAGATTGGTGGCTGAATCTCAGGACCATTTGTTTGTTTCCACATGGATTTGTCATTGCAAGGCATAATAGTGAATCCATACACAGAACTGTAAGTTTGAGTAGAATAACAAGCTGGGAGCAGATCCTCTGCTGGGATCCTCTCATGTCTAAGGCAGGCAATGGCATGGTTGCAAGGGATTCCAGTGAGATCCCATCTCCTGCAGTCACATTTTTTCTTCAACACATCTACAATGTAGTCACCCCCCTTAGACTGTACTTGGAAAATACCATGCCCAGCAGGTAGGACATAACAGACATTAGCATAATCAGCATTTTTTAAAAGTTTCTTCCTGATTTTTAGGCAAACAGGTCCTGAGAATTTTTCTGTCGCCTCTACTTGTTTGTTGTAAAACCTGGTCATCAACTGGGATTTTATCCTCTCCAACATAGACAGAATGGAGAGTTCCCTAGCCTCAAGGATGTATTTGTTGAACACTTCACAATTATTGTTCAGGAGGCTATCACACTTTGGAAATGTGCTAAAAAAGGCCCTAACCCAAGTGTTTGGTGCCATTTTATCTAACCAAGCATGAGCAGCAGGGTCTAGGACCTTCATGGCATCCATATTTTCATTCCACTGTGTAACAGTACTAGACCTTGCACACATCCATAGTTGGTTCTTTAGATTCTCACCTTTGAAGTGTTCCTGGAAGTTCTGGTACAGGTGCCTGACACAGAACCTATGCTCAGCATCTGGAAAAACTTGTTGCACTGCTGGAATCAGACCCTACATAAACAAGAAGCCCACATAAGATAGGATGTTACACAAGTCAATACATTGATTACATACCTTCTGTTTGTCTGTCATTATGGTCCATGGATATGTGTTGTCAATATTAAGATCTTTCTTGAGTGTCTCTAGGAACCACTTCCATGTGGCTAGGGACTCCACTTCAACAACAGCCATTGATATTGGAAATATACAGTCATTTGGGTCTACCCCAACAGCAGTTAGTAGAATGCCCCCAAATTTAGTTTTCAAATGGCATCCATCAAGGAAAATAACTGGCCTACAACCACTGAGAAATCCTCTCTTGCAAGCATCAAGAGACATGTACAGATGGCTAAAATGACCATCTAAAAGCTTCAGATAGAATGTGCTTCCAGGGTTTGATCTTAATATCTCATTGCCATAATCCCAAAGTTTATTATACTGTCCAAGCTCATCTCCATAGATGGTCTCCAAAGCTAGCCTTCTGGCTCTCCAAAGCTTGCTTCTAGTAGGTGTAAAATTCCATTCCTTCTGTACTGTCCTAGAGAAATTACCCAAAGTCATCTTCTCATCAGCCCTAAAGCTTTCAATATATTTCTCTGCTAGCCACTTTGCAGTGCATCTCTTCAGATCCCATTCCCTTCTACAATTATGTTCTGCCACATATTTCTTCACTAGAAAGGTCTTCACCCTACTGTCCCATGAGCAGTACAATGTCCAAGGGCAACCAAGTGCACAGTGAGCACTAATCCTCATCCTATCATTCCTAGGCATCTTGATGTCGACTCTATGTTTCAAGCTATACTCTGTCACAACTTTTCTGACCATCTCAACTGAAGGGAAGGTCATACCAAGCCTAAATGTTGGATTGTTAAGGTCATCAGGCACAAATGATTTAAATTTAAGTCTCACTCCATTTGCTCCATCTTCATCTTCTGGTAGTTCCAATTCATCATCGCTTTCCTCATCAGTACTCTGTGGTTGAGAAACTACTATTGCATTCCCCTTTCCCATCCTGCTCCCAATTGCCTTCTTTGACTTATCCTTAACAGCTACAGGGTTTACCACGCCTTCATCAACACTGTCAACGAAAAGGTCATCATCTCCCTCTTGAACATCATTGTCACTGTCCATGAAATCTGGATCATCTCCCTGTTGAACATCACTGTCATTGTCCATGACAAATGGATCATCTTCATCGTCCATGAAAATTGGATCATCTTCATTGTCCTTTCCTGTAGGTGCATGGTTAAAGTAGATGACAAAATTCTTCACCTTATCAGCCACTCTGCTCATCACTCTTGTGTCATCATCAGTGGACAAATACCTCAAACCATCTGACAAATCTTTCCCAGTTAAGAGCCAGTACACTGTCAAGTTGGATGGATTTAACCCATAGCCAAGTTTCATAACTATTTCTTCAACCCAGAAATAGGACCATGACCAAGCATCCACATGATCCCACCAATCTACCTTACCATCAATGTAGGCACGATTCTGACCACTGCCATAGAAAACCCCACCATGGTGAACCTCAACAGAAAACTTCATCTCATCGGCTCCTACATTATGAACACACAAAATCACAAAATATAAATCAGCTAGGATGCAACAAAGAGACAAAATCGTCAATCACTAAGTACATGGAGGGAGCGTGGGGAGATGGGGGCTGGACAGAGAGGGAGCATGGGGAGATGGGGGCAGTGCGGATGGGGAAGGAGCAGAGAGGCGGCCACCGGTCGGGGAGGGAGCATGGGGAGGCGGCCGGCCGGACGGGGAGGGTCCGCGGGGAGGCGGCCCGCCGGACGGAGAGGGACCACGGGGAGGCGGCCGCCGGACGGGGAGGGAGCCCGGAGAGGCGGCTGGACAGACAGGTAGAGAGTGAGGGACTCACCGTATTCTGGTGGTGGATCATCCTGCTTCCTCCTCCTCGGGGCCATGGAGAAGACGGCGGCTGCTGCCACCAACGACGCCTGGATGTCGAACCCTAGCCACCGTGCGCCTTCTGTCGCCTCCTCACGCGCGAAGGAGAAGAAAGGAGAGGGAGAAAGAACTGAAACTTGTATTTCCTAGGGAGGTTTCTGCATTTCGTCATCCGACCTGGCATTCACGTTGGCTTCTTAGACGCGGGCAGGGGAGATTTGGACCTAAATGTGAGCCTAAGACAAATTTATGTATGCGCCTATGCATTTTACGAGTTTCGGGACCTGGATGAGAACTCGGGACAAGTTCGATGACCGCCACTGAAATTTACTCTTTCCAAAAAACCGATGCGCCACCTCATCACTCGGCCATCGTCCTCAAAGTGGCTCGCACGGCATACTATCACTCGGCGTTGCCTCCAAAACGCCGATTTCGTGTTCGGTCGCTCGGCATTACCTCTAAAATGCCGACGTCGCCTTCCAGTCACTCGGCGTTGCCTCCAAAACGCCGATTTCGTGTTCGGTCGCTCGACATTACCTCTAAAATGCCGACGTCGCCTTCCAGTCAGTCGGTGTTGCCTCCAAAACGCCGATTTCGTGTTCGGTCGCTCTGCATTACCTCTAAAATGCCGACGTCGCCTTCCAGTCAGTCGGTGTTGCCTCTAAAACGCCGATTTCGTGTTCAGTCGCTCGGCATTACCTCTAAAATACCGACGTCGCCTTCCAGTCAGTCGGCGTCGCCTCCAAAACGCCGATTTCGTGTTCAGTCGCTCGGCATTACCTCTAAAAATGCCGACGCCGCCTTCCAGTCAATCGGCGTTACCCCTAAAACGCTGATATAGTGTTCAGTCGCTTGGCGTTGCCTCTAAAACGCCGACGTTGCCTTTCAGTCGCTCGGTGTTACCTCTAAAACGCTGACGTCGCCCTCTGACATTGTCTCAAGTCGCTCGGCATTACCTCTAAAATGCTGATGTCGCTTTCCAATCACTCGGCGTTGCTTCTAAAACACTGATACAGTCTTCAGTTGCTCGGTGTAACCTCTAAAGCACCGACACCGTCTACAAGTTACTCGGCAGCTATTTTCGAAAGCATCAGTTTGATCCCCGAGTTATTCATCTACTATCTCAAAGGAATCAGCTTCACAAACAAGCAAGACAAGTCATAAAGGAAAAACCAACGTCTTTCTTTCATTAAAAGGGAAGATAATAAACTTACAAATCAACTCTTTACGAGTTGATACTTCTCACTACTACTACATTACATTACTACTACTACACTACATTACTGCTACTACTACTACACTACGCTATACTACTCTAAATTACCACTACATTATTCTAACTATACTATACTAATATCTAAAAGACCAGTGGCATCTAGCCACTGGCCCTGTTGCCGCCGCTGCCGCCTCTGGTGCTGCCCCTACTGCTGCCGCCCCGGTTGCTGCCCCTGTTGTTGCCGCCCCGGTTGCTGCCCCTACTGCCGCCGCTGTCATCGTCCTTGCCGCCGCCACCGTCGTCGTCGTTGTCGTCATCGTCCTCGTCCTCGCCGCCGCCGTCCGAGTCCTCCTCATCCAAGGAGTACTCCGACTCATCCGAGCCCTCGAGCCCGGAACGCTCGACGGCCTGGATGTACGTCCAGACCTCCGCCGCAAGCCCCTGGGAGTCGTCTGAGTCATCATACGACTCACGCAGGGGGACGGGAGCCAGAGACCCCTCAGACTCAGAGGAGAACTCCTCCTCTGAGTACTCCGAGTCACCAAACTCCTCCGATGGAGGAGTCGGCTCACGCTTGCGCTTGTTGTTCTTGCCCATGGTGGAAGCAGACGGGAGAGAAGAAAGGGAAGCAACAGAGAACAGCGAGAGATGTGAAAAAGCCAGAGAGACAACGGCGTTATTTATAGAAGGAGAAGGCAACCGCTCACCTCCAACCGCGGTCACTGAACAGTCGCAAAGCATTCAATAAGCACTTCAACCCGTCTGAAGATACGTCAGGCGGCTGACGCCGTTTCACGCAACACAACACCCATTGGGACTCCAGTCAACAGCGCGGAGGATATGATTACACTCGCCGTCACATCACATTACTACTCAGAAGCAACCGGCTAAAACACTCAGCGTACCAAGCCGTCCCTTGCCCACACCCATTGGGGGGGACGCCCAAGAATTATCAGTATATTTTTCAAAACGGTCACATCTGTGCAGGGCACGCAGTGAATACCTCAAGACAAAAATGAGATATCAGTAAGGATCAGAGGAAAGCCAAATATAGCCAGTGAAGTACAAAATATGGCCGACAGAAGCGACGTGAAGACTAAACAGAGAACGTCCATCAAACGTCCAATCAGTCGCAGAGTAAATAAATTGCACTACCTAGCGAGATATGGATGGATTGCGAACTCGGCTGCTAAAGACAAAATATATGCTGACCTCTGAAGCAAAATATTGATGACATAATGCTGACCTCCAAAGCCTAATGCGAATAGCTTCATGCCAATTTCTACAAACAGAAAGGATAATTTTCAGCAAAGAGACACGAAAGGAAGACCTTCGAATGGATTATCCTCAAAAATCCATTTGAAGGTCGGGGGCTACACCCATTGGGTGCACCTTCGGTGCACCCCATGGATTATCATTCCAAGCCAAGATAGTGCCGACTTCTAAGGCGTGGGACAAGATTAAAAGGCCAACCCTCAACCAAAACGCAGGAGCACAAATGGAAATAATTTCTAGGGAAGACCTTCGAGCAGATTATTTTTTAAAAATCTACTCGAAGCTCGGGGGCAACACCCATTGGGTGCACCTCCGGTGCACCCAATGAAGTTCAGAAACCTACAAATTGAAATGCCGACCTCTAAGGCACAAGCACGAAACTAAGCTTCGGTCAACGAGTGATCGAAGCAGGAGAAGACAACAGGAAGTCATTTTCTTCAAATCACCTGCAAGCTGGACCTGGGATCTTTGGGCTAATTACCTCTAAATTAACGCAAAGATCGGGGGCTTGTGGGGGATAGATATCCCCCGGGTCCACTAAAAGAGTAAAAGACCTCACGAAAGGCCCAAGGGCCCAATAAATCGTCAGGTCATTCTTTCGTGGGCCTGGGGAGAGACAACTAGCAGAGCAGATCGACATGAGGCCGGATGGATGCAAACCCGGACGATCCACAATGTCGAGCGAGTGACCACAACAGAGATCCGACTTTCCCGCGCTGGAGCCCCCATGCAACGGAGCCATGCGAGGATAAGTCGGCAGGGTTACATGGAGATAAACTCAAGCAGTTCACTATCTTCTAGCTACTCGTTGTTATCATATCCACATGTATTGCCCCACGGTCGAGTATATAAGGCCTAGGGGGCACCCCTTCAGAACGATCGACCCTATTACTTAGCCACCCACATCAACTCTCTGCATTCTCAAGGCAGAGAGCTCTCTTGTAACCTTGTTCACCAAACATACTCACCAGGTCGTAGGGTGTTACGCATCTCTAAGCGGCCCGAACCTGTAAACCTTGTCCACTGTCCCTGGTGCAATCGACACGAACCATTTTGCTACAGTTGTTGACACTGTCCTACTCCTAAAAACACCTTGAGGGGCAACCCCGGGTGTGCGGTCGGACCCAAAACACCGACAGTGGAGGCGATTAACACCGCTTGCTACTCCATACCCCGGTTCTACCTTCACCAAATCCTCAAGAAAACATCATATGAACTCCTCACTAGTAAAAAGCCCGATGTTTCTTATTTTAGAGTTTTTGGGAGCAAGTGCTTTATTCTTGTTAAGAGAGGTAGAAATTCAAAATTTGCTCCTAAAGCAGTAGAAGGCTTTTTACTTGGTTATGACTCAAACACAAGGGCATATAGAGTCTTCAACAAGTCCACTGGATTAGTTGAAGTTTCTTGTGACATTGTGTTTGATGAGACTAATGGCTCTCAGGTAGAGCAAGTTGATCTTGATGAGTTAGATGATGAAGAGGCTCCGTGCATCGCGCTAAGGAACATGTCAATTGGAGATGTGTGTCCACAAGAACCCAAAGAGCCTTCACAAACACAAAATGAACCATCATCCTCCATACAAGCATCTGTACCAACTCAAGAAGAAGAAGATCAAGTTCAAAACAATGAGCCACCTCAAGAAGAAGGCATCGATCAAGGGGGAGATGAAGTTGATCAAGAAAAGGAGGATGAACAAGAGATTCAAGATCAAAGACCACCTCACCTAAGAGTCCACCAAGCAACTCAACGAGATCACCGTGTCAACTCCATCCTTGGTGACATTCAGAAGGGGGTAACCACTCGCTCTCGAGTTGCTCATTTTTGTGAACATTACTCTTTTGTGTCTTCTATTGAGCCATACAGGATAGAGGATGCACTTAGAGATCCAGACTGGGTGGTGGCAATGCAAGAGGAGCTCAACAACTTCACGAGGAAGATGAACATGGTGTAGGTACCAAAATGTTGTAGGTACCAAGTGGGTATTCCACAAAAAACAAAATGAACATGGTGTGGTGAATAGGAATAAAGCTCGACTTGTTGCCAAGGGGTATTCACAAGTTGAAGCTTTGGATTTCGATGAAACCTATGTACCCGTAGCTAGGCTTGAGTCAATTTGAATATTACTTGCCTATGCTACTTACCATGGCTTTAAGTTGTATCAAATGGACGAGAAAAGTGCCTTCCTCAATGGTCCTATCAAGGAAGAGGTATATGTTGAGCAACCTCCTGGCTTTGAAGATAGTGAGTATCCTTCACAAGTTTATAAGCTCTCAAAGGCGCTTTATGGGCTCAAACAAGCCCCAAGAGCATGGTATGAAGGCCTGAGAGACTTTCATATCACTAATGGTTTTAAAGTCGGAAAAGCTGACCCTACTCTCTTTACTAAAACAATTGACAAATATTTGTTTATATGCCAAATTTATGTTGATGATATTATCTTTGAGTCTACTAACAAGTCATCATGTGAAGACTTTAGTAGAATTATGATACATAAATTTGAGATGTCCATGATGGGGGAGTTGAAGTATTTCCTTAGATTTCAAATTAAGCAACTCCAAGAGGGCACCTTCATTAGCCAAATAAAGTACATTCAAGATATTCTCAAGAAGTTTGGAATGAAGAATGCCAAACCCATCGAGACTCCTATGGGAACAAATGGGCATCTCGACCTCGACAAAGGAGGTAAATCTATAGATCAAAAGGTATACCGATCAATGATAGGATCTTTACTCTATTTTTGTGCTTCACAACCAAATATTATGCATTCAGTATGCATGCGTGTTTGATTCCAAGCCGACCCTAAGGAAATCCACCTAAGGGTCATGAAAAGAATCATGAGATATTTAGTTTACACTCCTAAGTTTGGGCTATGGTACCCCAAGGGATCTACCTTTTATCTAATTGGGTATTCTAATGCTGATTATACTAGATGTAAGATTGATAGAAAGAGTACATCAGAGACTTGTCAGTTTCTGGGGAGATCTCTGCTGTCTTAGGCTTCAAAGAAACAAAATTCAGTAGCTCTATCCATCGTCAAAGCTGAGTATATTGTTGTAGGACACTATTGTGCACAATTACTCTGGATGAGGCAAACTCTTAGGGACTATGGCTACAAATTGAGCAAAGTCCCTCTCCTATGTGACAATGAGAGTGCAATCTATGCGGCGGACAATCCTATTAAACATAGCCGTACAAAGCACATAAACATCCGGTATCACTTCCTGAGAGATCACCAACAAAGAGGAGATATCGCAATTGCTTATGTTAGCACCCACAACCAGTTAGCCGATATCTTCACCAAGCCTTTAGATAAGAAGTCTTTTAGCAAGCTTAGGAATGAACTAAATGTCTTAGATTCTCGGAACTTTGATTGAAATCTTGCACACATTGCCCATTTTATACCTTTAATCATGGCATGTCTCTTTCATTTGGTACAAATGCATATTTCTTATTCTTCTTGTGCCAAAGCTAAGACTAATGTACTTCCAAGTGAATTTATATGCTCAGTCTTAGATTGAAAGAGAAATGGAGTTGTAGGCAAAGGCGAGGCTTCCACTCATTTTTCGTCAGTATCGTATAACCTTTGCCCTACTCATGTATTTACATTCATCTCTTTCTTGTTAAAGGCCTCTAGATTTTTTTTCGTTTTTGGCGCTTAATGCCAAAAGGAGAGAAATTAATAGGCCAAAGCAAAAGGACTGAGGACCGCAGCACCACCCTGTTTTCTGAAAACTTTCTCTTCCAAATTGGAACTATTGCGTTTGCAAAAACCCTCTTGATAGCTAAGGGGAGAACTCTTTCAGGGGGAGCCTTTATTTAGCCAAAAGAAAAGCATTTGAAAAAGGGGGAGAATCTTTCAAAACTTGAAAACGCCTTTAGAAATTATATTCTTATACCATTGGTAATTGCAGAAGAATTTGTAAAGACGTTTCCAAAAGATTTGCAAAAACAAGCTAAGTGGTGCAAATGTGGTCCAAAATTTTAACTATATCAAAACATTCATGTATACTTAGAACTGCTTTCATTTCAAAGTAATTATGCACATCTGTCAATATGCAAACTAGCTATGTTTCTAAACTTTATATTTGCTTTGGTTTGTGTTGGCATCAATCACCAAAAAGGGGGAAGATTGAAAGTGAAATGGTCTTAACCATTTTCCATAATTAATTTTGGTGCTTGACGACCATCACAAATCTTATGGGCTAACTAGTTTGCCTAGTTGATCATTTCTTAGGTGCATAAGTTCATCTACATCAATTCTAAGTCGACTGTCCGGAATACTGTAGATTATTCCGGACAGGAGAAGTTTTGTGAAAAATCACCTGTGCGCGGACCGTCCGGGCCCTTCCGGCGGACCGTCCGCGACACCAAGGTGTGCCTCGGACAGGAACTATGCAAAACACGCGTTTACACTACGGACTATCCGAAGGAGAAAAGAGCACCGTCCGGAACCAAGCTCAGACCGTCCAGCCTCAGGCGCGGACCGTCCTCCCGTTGAAAAACCAGAAAAACCCGAAGGTGACAGGTTTGGTAAAATGCATTTTAGCGTCCTCACGGACCGTCCGGGGTGCACGCTCAGACCATCCACAACTACTTTATCTGACATCTGATGACACATTTAATATACTATTGCCGTTGATATATCTGTTACTGCTGACCGTTGCGATTTCAGCCATTGATGTGTAGGGGCGGACCGTCCGGACGAGGAGCGCGGATCGTCCGCAATTGGCAGAACAAGGGCAATGGCTAGGAAGTGGTTGGTGGCTATAAATACAAACCCAACCACCTCCATTCAATACATCCAAGCATTCTACTCACACACGTTCAATAAAAGAGCAAGCAATCTATTCCAAGACACATTCAAAGCTTCCAAACCTCTCCAAGTGCCACAATTGAGACAAGTGATCATTAGTGATTAGTGACTTAAGAGAGTGTGATTCGTGTTTCATTTGTTGCTCTTGTTGCTTGGCTTTTTAATTGTGCTTTCTTCATCTCCTTCTAAACTCTCTAGTGACTTGTAAAGCTAGCAAGAGACACCTAAGTGTGTGGTGGTCCTTGCAGGATCTTAGTGATCCTTGAGATTAAGAAGAAGCACTCAACCAGTCTAAGTGATTGTTTGAGAGAGGGAAAGGGTTGAAAAGGACCCAGCCTCCGTGGCCTCCTCAACGGGGAGTAAGTTCTTCGGAACCGAACCTCGGGAAACAAATCATTTTGTTCATTTGTGTTGACATTATTCTATGATTTGATTCTTCCTCTCCCCTCTCTCTAAGTTCTCTTGCTCACAATCTTTTGAGTTTGCTCCTAAAGTCATCTGCATTGATTGAGCAACTCATAGCAAAAAGAACTCTCTTCCGCACTCTGATCTCTTTGTTACTTGTTTCTAATCCTAACCCTGGGTGAAGTTCATGTTCAAAGTTTATAATTATCAATTTTCGCATATTCACCCCCTCTCTAGGCGACTTTCACCAGGCTCGGTGCCTCGGGACTATTCAGAGGCAGGTCCTTCTGGGGCGAACTCTTCTTTCATCCTCCTGCTAACTTGTGGGCACCAGGGGCCCACGGATAATTTCCCCCACAGTAGCCCCCGAGAGGAGAGTGTCTACCCTTGGTGGCTTTTTCTGGTTCACGTGGAGCTTGCTCTAACCCTCTCAGTATCCGTGTTCGGCGGTAGGTAAGATTTGTGGGGCCCGTCATTGGCTCGTTAGAGGTTAGCCAGCCACTACAAGTAGAGGATATCTCCGCTCTATCCTTAACCAGTCACGTTTGCCACCTTTTCATACTCTGGGAATGGTATCTCGCTGGAAAGCTGCCTCGTCCGAGTCCTTCGGAGGACCTCTTGGCTGATTATGGATCGTGGAAAGCGTCCAGCCATAGAGTGTGTCCACCAGGGTTGGCTCAAAAGTCGCCTAATGCGAGAAGTGTAGGCAGCTCCTAGAAACTTCCTAACTCTTTCTCCTTTCATTACTCTCTAGAGACGACTTCTTTTACAGGACAACTAGCTTGAGCGTCTGAGGAGAGGTCATCTCCTTATCGTCTTCCCCCACGACCTCTCCGGATGAGGAGTCAAGGGCTGGTCCTCGGGATGGTAGGCCCGAGCCCTCCCCTCAAGGTAATGTGTCTGGCGCTCCAAACTTGATCGGTCACCCCTCTCGACTCTAGAACTGGTCGAGCTTGGGCCCCACCTAGGTCATGTCATCCTGTGGAGGAGGGTCATTGTTTCTTCCCTCCATATTGGTCATACGCAACACAAAGGATCTAGGACCCGGACCATTATATTGCTTGCGATGGCCAAGCTTCTAGGCCGTATGGATGCGTCGCGGGTGATCCTGAGGACCTCTGACATTCGCATTGCAGGCCTTTAAGCGTGCCTGGATGCTGTGGAGGCCCACGCATCGAGTAAGCTGCAACACCTGCTTTCTGTTGTCCTTTGCGTCTAGGGTGTCTAGACCTCATCCTTGTTTCTTGGTAGGACATAAAGTGGACTGATGGATCTCCATTGGTAGATCGACAGGGTGACCTAGAGCATCCATGCTCATGAGGCGACCCAGGCGTAGCGTCTGCAAGACATTCTAAGCCACGTTCAAAACATCGTGGAGCACAACGTCCACCATGGTGCCGCCATCGCCTTCGTCATCGCCCAGCTTTGCACCAGGGCTAACCTTCGCCTCCTGATGGAGCTTCATCGTGATGCTTCGTTAGTGGCCTTAGAGAATCTGATCCAAGGATACGTCCAGGCCACCATCGGAAATGCAGGCGCTGTGTCCTCAGAGGACTTGATGCATTGGGCTCCTTAGGGCCCTTTCACTTGTCGTCTTTTGGGTTTCCTCGCGCGGGCTTTGTTCTCGTAGCCACACCAGGTGTCGTAATCGAAAGGGGTCGTCGGTGTCATGGGATCTACCTTAGTTATAATATTATATTTCCCCTTTTTCTTTTGCCTTGATGCCCTCACGGGCAGCCCTCGAGTCCTGGATTATGAAAGTGGAAGGCTGGGGGGGCATGATATAAGAAATGTTGTAACCTAGGGAATTTTAACCAACGCTTGTGCATTCTCTCCCTCTCCTCTCTATTTTACTAGGAGGAATTTACTACTTGAACCTCCGCTCGAGGGACGGTGGCACACACGCTAGTCTATTTCTGACCCATCGGTGGGTCGGACATGTTTCCCCGTCAAACGTATCACCTTGCCCTGGCATCATGCGGTAGAGAGTCGTAGAGTGGCCTTTATTTAATTGTGCCATTCTCCTTATTCTCACTTTCCTCTTGCCTCCCTTGTCACCCCATCTCCTTCGTTTAGCCTCCTACTCGCCCTTGAGTTATTTGTCGTGTTTCCTATGGCAAGCTGGTGCTGATCCTTAGTGGATCAGGAGCATCTTCGGGCTCTTGTTGGGCATGTCCTGTTGGACGATGGTAACTAGCTAGCCCCCAGCATCGAGGAAATCCTGGCTCATCCTCCAGGTTACACGATTTTGTTCGTTCGTTTTCACAAGTGAGGCCTTACTTTCTCCTTTCACACCTTCGTCATGACTCTTTTCGATTATCTGCAGGTGTAGCTCAATTACCTAAATCCAAATGGGATTCAACACATCGCTGCCTTTATCACCTTGTGCGAAGGGTATCTAGGTGTTGAGCCCAATTTTGATTTATGACAATATTTTTCTGTGTCAAGTTGCTGCGAAAAAGGGAAGAGCGAAGAATGACACACACGTGGCTGATCGGGTGTGTGAGCATCCGTCTCCACAACAGGAGGTCACACGAGTATATCTTGGTTCTGCTTTCCTTATCTAACAAGGGATGGTATCAACAATGGTTTTGTTTATGGGGCACGGGCCAAGAGACCTTACTAGGGCTACGGCTCCCTGGCTTTGACTTGGGTGTTCCCTTCGAGGCTCATATCAGTTGGAGCCACAACATCACATCCGCGCGAGAAGGTTTAGATCCATAATCATCTAGCAAGTGTGCTTATCCTCTGAGATAAGGGCGTGTCGAGTGTTGGCATCATTGGTTCCTACCTCTGGTGTGGGGTCGCTCCTCTTATGGCTCGGGCTATGCCCCCGAGTCGAATCAGGGATGACCCTTTGCCCTCATGCACTAGGGCCTCCCGAGTGATGTCGACGTTGCCCGGTGGATCGGCAGGCCTTAGAAGTTAAAATGGTTGCCAACAGGGCAACATGGTCATTCGTGTTCCTCATCCCAAGATGTTCTCCTATGCGTCCCGAGCCAGGCTTCGTCGAATTCGTAAGCATTCCACTCCAATGCCTTGGCTCCTCTTTTCTGTTTATGATTTTATCATTCCAAAGAGCTTCTATCAATGTTTATGTAGCCATTTTCAATTGAGGAGCTTCCATCTTTGCTACCGTGGGGTGGTCCGGGCAAGAAGCACATAGCCCCTGCGTTGACTCCCGATCTGGGACCGTCACCTCTGAAGGGCATGGCATCGTTGGGGCAGATTTGGGCTTGTCATCGGTACCCAGAAGGGCTCGTGTGTCTCCTTCAATTGTCAACTTGCCCGTGCTTCCTTCAAGGGCGGGCATAGAGTCCCTTCCGGTACATGCGGCAAGTGAGGTGCTGCCGTGAACAGTGTCTCCTCTGTGGGGCCCCCTCTTTGCTGGATCCTCCCCTGTGGAGTGGCAAAACTACTCCCCTCCCCCTTTCTTAGCTCAAAAAAGGAGGAAGTATCTCGTCAAGGAGACGTGGCGTATTTCCTACCCAAGGCGGTGAGTCTAGCATGAAGCCGCCACTGTTCGATCTCGGCTTGGGTAGTGAGGTGTCTGTCCCTCCTCGATGCACGATCCATAGCGGAAGGTTCTAGTTCTCCTATCCCTTTGGCATCCGAGGACCCTTCCCAAATGTCTGTTTGGGGCGTCTCACATGACCATGATCTGGTGTGTCATTCTCTGGGGAGGCAAAGGAGGTGTAACACCCCGTCCACTCTCGGACCGACGATACTTACTCCTAGAAGCTCTCTAGGACCATGTATTGTCCTAACAGACCAACACGAGTCTTTTGTGCGCACTTTGTCCTCACTCATGCGCACCCGAGAAAACATCCCGGTTGGTCACCCATCCAAAATTGCTCCAAGACAAGCACGCTTAACTTTGAGGTTCTTTCGAGATAGGCTTCCGAAAAAGAAGATGCACCTTGTTGGTATGGATACTCTATTAATTCTATTCAGCCTTGGGCCATGATATCACCATCCTAGGGGCCAGGATATCACAATCCACCCCTTAGAAGACCAACGTCCTCGTCAGTCAACCCCAATCCAGGAACCTCTCCTCTTAGCCACATCTGTGTGTCTAGTGTCGTCATATGCCATGCCATGTGACCACTCCGGGCCCACATGTGCCATGCGCCATATACTCGAACCCCCTAACCCACACACGCCCGTTAAACCGTGAGGGTCGGCTCTGGTACCATTTGTAACACCTCGTCCACTCCCGGACCGGCAGTACTTACTCCTGGCAGCTCTTTAAGATCATATATTGTCCCCACAGACCAACATGAGTATTTTGTGCACACTTTGTCCTCAACCATGCGCACCTGAGAAAACTTCCCGGTCAGTCACCCATCCCAAATTGCTCCAAGCCAAGCACGCTTAACTTGGAGGTTCTTTCGAGATAGGCTCTTGAAAAAGAAGATGCACGATATCCTAGCCCCGGGGATGGTGATATCCTGGCCCAAGGCTTAATAGAATTAGTAGAGTACTCATATCAACAAGGTGCATCTTCTTTTTTGGAAGCCTATATCAAAAGAACCTCCAGGTTAAGCGTGCTTGGCTTGGAGCAATTTGGGATGGGTGACCGACCAAGAAGTTTTCTCGGGTGCGCATGAGTGAGGACAAAGTGCGCACAAAAAATTTGTTTTGGCCTGTGGGGACAATATATGATTCTAGAGAGCTGCTAGGAGTAAGTACCATCGGTCCGATAGTGGACAGGGTGTTACAAGTGGTACCAGAGCCGACCCTCGCGGTTTAACGGGCATGTGTTGGTTAGGGGTTTGGGTATATGGCGCATGGCACATGTGGGCCCGGAGTGGTCAAATGGAATGGCATATGACGACACTAGACACACAAACATGGCTAAGAGGGAAGGTTCCTAGATTAGGGTTGACCAACGAGGACGTCGGTCTTCTAAGGGGGTGGATTGTGATATCCTGTCCTAGGGGTAATTAGAATTAATAGAGTATCCATACCAACAAGGTACATCTTCTTTTTTGGAAGCCTATCTCAAAAAAAATCCAAGTTAAGTGTCCTTGTCTTGGAGCAATTTGGGATGGGTGACCGACCAGGAAGTTTTCTCGGGTGCGCTTGAGTGAGGGAAAAGTGCGCACAAAAGACTCATGTTGGTCTATGGGGACAATATATGATTCCAGAGAGCTGTTAGGAGTAAGTGTTGTCAGTCCAGGACTAGACGGGGTGTTACAACTGGTATCAGAACTGACCCTCGCGGTTTCATGGGCGTGTGTGGATTAGGGTTCGGGTATATGGCACATGGTGCGTGTGGGCCCATAGTGGTTAAATGGCATGGCATATGATGACACTGGACATACAGACATGACCAAGAGGGAAGGTTCCTAGCTTGGGGTTGACCGATGAGGACGTCTGTCTTCTAAGGGGGTCGATTGTGATATCCTGGCCCTTGGGGATGGTGATATCCTGGCCCAATGCTTAATAGAATTAGTAGAGTACTCATATCAACAAGGTGCATCTTCTTTTTTGGAAGCCTGTCTCGAAAGAACCTCCAAGTTAAGCGTGCTTGGCTTGGAGCAAATTGGGATGGGTGACCGACTAGGAAGTTTTCTCGGGTGCGCATGAGTGAGGACAAAGTGCGCACAAAACACTCATGTTGGTCTGTGGGGACAATATATGATCCTAGAGAGCTGCCAGGAGTAAGTACTACCAGTGTAGGAGTGGACGGGGTGTTACAAAAGGTATGGTACGACACCTTCTTCTTGTTTTGGGGCCTTCCAAGGGCTGACATTCCCGTTTACTGACACAGAGCTCATGACCTCACTTCCGCGGGAGCCCTGTCCGGGCGTCTTCCTTCTTCGGCCTGGCCTACGGTGACCATGGTGGTCCTAGGGATGATAGGCGAAGTTCATCCTTGGGCGCGTCGGTGTTTTTACGAGGGCCCCCAATGGTTGGGCACGAGCTGCCTCAGCGAAGCCGGAATGTATACGGGGTGGATCGCCATCTGCTCTGCTTTTCTCCGCGAGGGAGCCACTGTATTCCCTTCATTGGGGGATCAGGAGGAATCCAGCTTTGAGACTGGAGCTAGATGGCGCAGGGCATCCGGGGCCGGAGGCCACTTTACGGCGATCAAGGGGATGTTTCATCACCCCTGGGCCTGAATGTCGGCTATCTGGCGGCGGTTCGCTTTTTCGGGGAGGCGAGGGACTTCCGTTATTATCCATGTGGTGACTGTCGAGGTGGTGGCTGGAGCAGTATTTGAAGCTGAAAGAGTGGTAGAGGCCCTGCAATCCATGCTCGAGGTGGGGTGTGGTCTCACAAGGGCCCAATTGGGCTCCGTTGAGACACTTTGTCGAGGCACTTTGTAGAAGGTAAGACTCGTGTACTTTCCTCATAGTTTATCGGCTTTTCTGGGTTTCAAGGTTTTTGTTTTCGCTAGCATAAGTGCTAGAGGAACTTTCGCGCGTGGAGGACTTTTTGCAAGCTCTTAACACTGAGCACACCAGTCTGTGTGTTGCCATTGATGTCATGTGCGACCACCTTGAGATTATATGGCTGGAGGAATCATTCACCCTGACCTCTCGGATGGTAGTTTATCATTGGCCGCATTCATGAACTGGAGGCTGACACGTTCTGGCTCGGGGTCAACCACGCCTCGGTTGTTACTCTGCCTCACTATGAGGACTCGATCAAGCTGGATCAAGTGTGTCTCAGATATGCCAATGGGTGGTGAGATGACGAGCTTGAAGACCTAGAGACATCGGTCGAGCCCTTTGCCCGGCGCCTGGTAGACAATTATACAGATTTCGTGTTTCCTAAGAAGAAATGACAAGGGCCAATTTTTTCCAAAAGATTTGTAAGAACAAGAATAAATTAATAAATGTTGTCAGGGTTTTGTGTTCCTTGTCCTATTTTGTCCTCGTTAGTGGTTGTCCTATTGGAATGGGCTTTCGCAATTTTCTAGGACTCCCGATTCCGCTAGTGATCGTCGTCGTAGCCTCTGAGGCATAAGTGTTCATAGTCTGACTAGCTTCCTCGAGGGGACCTTTTGTTTGCATTGTCTGTCCCTTAGGTCCGTTTTAATAGGGACGAGGGCAGGGTCGCCGCACACGTCTCTCTCCCCTAGGCTTCGATTACGGGGGCCTCGGGTTATGTTGTCCCATGGGAGGGAGGCATGGTGCGGTGACATGTTTCGCTGAGCACCCTTTTAACCTAAAGAAGAAAACTCAAAACAATTAGTTTTGAAAGGGAAGAACAATGTAGCTAGTTTATCAGTGGGGTTTCCTTTGATTACTCTGTCGATTCCTTCGCTTGGCGTCCCATGCCTCTAGCTTCCGGCACATCGTCTGCCCTATTAGCTACTGGGGAGAGAGAGAGCTGGCCCTAGGTTAGGGCTCGTTACCCCTTTCCTATGCCCAGCATAGGGAACAATTTTGAAACCATATTTCATTGATAGTTGCCAAGGAATTACAAGCGTAGTGTGAACCTGCTCCTGCCGAGAGCTACCGAGGATTTTTGGTGGAGACATTACACTTAGCAACTCCTTCGGCTCCTACCACACGTGGCACCCCATTTCGTCGGTGCCACTAGCGACGTCTGCCCTTTCGGGGGGCAGGGGTCATGAGGGACGGGTGGCCTTTGTTCTCCTCATTATTGGGGGTCCGTTCTCGCTGCCCGTAGGGGAGCCAGGTTCCGAGCCTGAGTCTGAGCAGAGGGTGTCGAAAATAAGGTCTCCGTCGCCGTCGACCATTCCAACAAACTCCAAGTCATCGATAGTAGGGACATGGCCACAATCACCCCTGGGGCAAGACGCAGATGGGGCGGAAATGCCTCATGGGAAGTCGTTAGAGCCATCGAGGGGGGTTGACCCTCCTTTTCTATAGAGCGCAAAAAGCTCACGTATGGTGAGAAGAAAACCCATAGATTGTCGTATGAAGGGTCGGGTCCCATGTGACCGCGATCTATCACCTTATCTTGTCGCCCATAGAGGGTGAGGTCGAGTCTTGCTCCTCGTCTTACTTCTACGGGACTAGACAGAGGCCGCTGGGGCCTCCATGACGTTGTCGAGATTCCTGGGTGGAAGGGGTTAGCCTTCTAGGGCCCTATCCATCTCCCCTTCGTTGTTGAGTATGAAGTCAAGGCTCCCGAAACTGAGTGTTGTTCTAGGGGTCCAGACGACATCGTGGCCGGCCATCCGGAGCTTGGAGAGGAAGACGTCAAGAACACGCAAAGCCCCTACCTATGGCGCCAACTATCGGTGTTTCAAACCAGCTCCGACAAGTAAATTTGTTTGTACGTGTTCTGGATCCAGATGGTGTGCTCAGTAGGTGAAAGATTTATACTGGTTCGGACAAAATGTCCATACATCCAGTCTTCGGTGGCTTGCGCTATCGGCGCCTTGTTGCTCAATGCTCGTAGTAGGGTTACAAGCAGGCAAGAGAGGGAGGAGCTCCTAAATCTCTTATGTGTGGTAGGATCTAAGGACTATGAATCTAATGTTTGCTACCTAGCTAAGCCTTAGGCGTCGTGGCGGTGTGCTCTTCGGCTTTGCCTTCATTGTCCTCTGTCCGCCCTCGTCTCAGCCGGCCCTCCCTCTTTTATATACCAAGAAGGGGTCGGTTATAGATAGCTTCTTGTGGAAGGATTTACTGCACCGTGGCAGAACGAAGTGTTCTACCTTGGTAAAATTGTGCTTGTCATTACGCGCCTCGGTCATCTGAGCTCCTCTAGCTAATATCTTTATGTCTGGCTACACGTGGACAGTGACGAGCTCTGGCATCATTATTACTCTCTCTGTGCCACGTTGACCCCTAGCCTTCGTAGCCTGAGTCTTGGTGTGACTCATCGTGTTGTCAGCCCTACAGATTGCCAAGGCACTCATGCCTAGGCTCGGTAGGTCATGAGTGGGCGGCATGCCTATGGGTCCGTAGGTCATGAGTGGAAGGAGGACCGACTCCCTTACCGTGGCTCGACATCAGGTGCAGTTAATGCGGTCAGTCATTTATGGCAGGTCAGTCCTAGGCTGGGCAGAGTCCACTCGTGTGGCTTCCTTTCGGTTCGTGCGACCCCCTTCTAGCTCCGCCTCACCTGATCCTGGGCTCGGTGCCTTGGAACTATCTGGGGCAGACTCTTCCTTTGTCCTCCCACTGACTTGTGGGCCCTAGGGGCCCAAGGATCATTTCCCCAACAAATTGCTTCTATTTGGTTCTCATAAAGGATAGCTTGAGCATCAATTGTGTTTATAATGTTCTCATCTAACACCATTTTAACAAGTACAACATTGAAGCAACTCCTTATCTCTCCAGCATAACCTTCATCATCACTTTGCTTCATGCTATAGAATTTTCCAAGGTTCAAGTAGAGTGCTGCTCCATACAATGGAGTATCCATTTGTTTCATCCAACGATTGTCAACAATTTTCATGATGCTTGTGAGGCAAGGTTTCTTGTTTTGAGTACAGAATGATGAAGTAATCTTTTCCTTTGCAGCAACCTCAGGTATGGCAAGCTTCTCATCATCATCAACCAATCTAAGCACAACAAGGAATGATAAATCAGCTCTAAGGCTCAATTGAATTCCAAATTTGTGTTGAGAAAGCAATGTCATATACTTTTCCCCACTTCTGTTTTAGCTACTTTGGCGCGAGTGAAAACAACACTAGAAAAAAGCTCCCAATGCATCCTTATTCTTATGTAAACTCCTCAAGGTGAGGAATGTAGTAGCAAATATAGTAGCAGCAGGCCTCACAAGATCCATACCTTTCGTATGCACCCTCATGTCACTTAGAATCTTCCCATGCCTACATATGAATGTTTTGACATGACGAGCATGTGCAATAGGCTTCTTAAAATCCTTAAATTTTCCTATGTCCACTAGCATAAGGTCTAAGAAGTGGACAGCACAACGGGTCCAAAACAAGGTAGGAGTGTTCTGAACCAAAATGTGCCCCACAACCTTGTAGTTGGCACCAATGTTAGTGACAAAACGTATGATCTTATCTCTGCCAATCTTCTCAGTTCTCTTGTCTAGTAGTTTTGCAAGCATCATCGCATCATGAGACTCACTCGATGCATCCACTGAATCTATAAAGAATATACCTTTAGGGATGTTGATAAGAAAGTTTATCAAATGGTGGCCCCTTCGATCTGTCCATCCATCTGACATGGGTGTGTAGCCATATTGATTCCATGCTTCCTCATGTCTCTTCGTGTCCCCATCTATATCTTTGACGGCCTCAGCAAGCCATGGTTCTTGCAGTTCATGGAAACTAGGGGGCTTCAACCTTGAACGATATTGCTAATGGCTTCTACGGCTATTTCAAACTGCTTAGAGTTGACAGCATTAAATGGGATGCCACACTCATAAAAAACTTGGCTATCTCCATGCAAACAACATCTCTTTCTTATTTAGACTTCATTTTAGAAATGATGGTACTTTGAGTGAGCCCTTAGAATGTATTTCTGCTACAACTTCTTGTGGTGTACAATGGAGCATAGAAGGGATGGGTGTGGTCTTCATTGATGGAGGAGCAGTTGGTGGCTTGCTAGATGATGGTTGCTTTCTTTCAGTGGCTGTCCTAGAGAGCTTCCACTGCAGATGATGAGTTCTTATCAGACACGTATATCTCTACACAATCATCCTCATCAACTTGATCTTCTTCCTAGTCACCTAGGTACAATGTTCTACCTCTCTTTTCACTGTCCAAAGTTGCCTTCATTTCTTTTGAAATTTCTATTGTAGTGTTGTGACACTTAACAATATCTTTATATCCACCCACTAAACGCTGCTTCAACCTCTTGATTCCTCATGCTACCTTCTTATTGCAAAGAGCACATCGGATCACCTCTCACTTGTTAGGCTCATCATAATATGCATGCTGCCATCCAACATCATTAGACTTTGGCCTCTTTGCTGGATCTTTTAAATCTCCGGTCGGGTGGTGGAATGCACCCGCCCTAAATCCTAAGATGAGGAGGGGCCTAAGCGTTTTGCTTGTTAGTTGAATAATGAGGAGAACACAAGAACACGCAAGGATTTAGAGTGGTTCGGGCCGCCGGAGCGTAACACCCTACTCCACTGTGTGATGTATTGAGCTTGTATGAACTTGTGAGCCTCTAAGAGTGCTTGAGTCTGTTTCGCTGCATGCCTCCCCTTTTATAGCTAAAGGGGGCACGTACAAGGGTGCTGAGCCCCGACACATGGGCCCAGGGGCAAAACAGAGGGAATAATATAGAAGTATCCAATGCCAGCGTCGCCCAGAAGATCTCCGAGCGCCATCATGTCCATAGTGCATACTGTATTGATACCCTGCGCTGCTTATTCGGTAACGTGCGACTGTGCGAGTGATGATGAGCAAGCGTACGCCACAGCACGAGCGCTCTACCTGCCAACGGAATGGACAGGCACGTCGCCTGCAGGATGGCCTGGTCGCCGCCCGTCAGCGGAGTGGACAGGGCACATTAAATGATGAGGCGACACATCGCCTGCCAGTGGAGTGGCAGGGCTCATTAAATGCCGAGGCGGCACATCACCTACCAGTGGAATAGACAAGCGGCGCGCCTTATCCGCAATAAATGCAGCGCCGCGGCCGAGAGGCCTTACATCAGGCTCCACCCGCTGGCTTATGTCATGGGCAGTAGGCCACGTGGCAGCATCGGGTCTCCGCCTGAGCGAGGAGCAGAAGCATACATGGTATGGTCTGGACACGTGTCGGCTATGGACCCCCACCTGGCCTTGATCAAGGCCTAGGTATTCTTTGTCCCAGGATCCCGGGACCCTGCTGAGGGTGGTCCGGACCTTACACAGAGAGGTCCGGGACGAGGGATCCGGTCTATATCCGTGGAGGTTCTGAACCCTGCCCGGTGGTCCGGCTCGCGTATGTAGTGGTTCGGCACTTTCCCATGGGGGTCCGGACCCACCGTTGATATCTTGGAGGATATTGTCTTCCCTGGTCACGTGGCGATCCCAGAGCCATCCACGTGATGGGGTCCGGCACAGTTTACCGCGCGACTAGAGATAGCCACGCGGGCACCGTGCCTTCTTACTGCAGTAAGGGGTACCCCTGTTTTAGGGTACCGACAGTGGCCCCCGGGCCCACCTCAGGAGAGGATACGAGCCTGCAGGTGGGGCCAAAACTTGTATCTTGCGTCGATGTGGTATGGCTGGTGACGTACGCGCCGTTAGTTTGCCTTTGGTCATGCCAACCGCCATATCTGTCCCCGTGGCTGACTGGCCCACGCCTCCACGTCCGGTGGTTGCATCGGGTCATGCGCGGGGTGCCTCGTTACCGCCGCCTCGGTTAGAAAAAATATCTTCCTGTAGTAGCCCTGAAGCGGCGTACGATCGTGCGACGGATCGTTTCCTGCGTGGCGGTCCATCTCCTCCGCACTTGGAGACCAGTACTCCAGGTGTATGACATGCGGACCCGAGCCTGCATGTCAGGGACTGGGTCGCAGCGGGCGCTAGGCGCGCATCAAACAGGATTTTCAGGGGCGCGAGCAGGAGAGCCTTCCCTGAAAAGGGATTCACCCCACGACCAGCAGTCACGCTTTCACATTCTCTCCAACCACTGCGCCCTTTCGTCTCCGAGCCCTCTGCGCTTTTCTGTACTTGTGCTCTTCTGCTTTCCACCGCCGCAGTCACCATGGCCTCGCTGGTTCGTCCTGAGCGTTTCCAGACCGAGGAGGCGCTCGACACGGTGCACCCCTGCTCGGATGGAGCGCGCCGGCGTTCGCCGGGAGGATCCGGGCCGGCACCACCCCCCTCGGCGTGACCTCGTCGCCGGGGAGTTCGTGCTCTTCGTCTCCTACCTTTCTTGCGGGTTAGCGCTGCCGATCTCGCCGTTCTTCCTGCTGCTGTTGGAGGAGTTCAGACTCCAGCTCCAGCACCTCACGCCCCACTCCATCCTCCAGGTGGCCATCTTCGTCCACCTCTGCGAGATGTTCGTGGGGGTGGCAGCCTGCACTTCCCTCTTTCGCCAATTCTTCGTGCTGGTGAGATCTGGGAAAGGCAAGGACCACCTCGGTGCCTACTATTTCCAGACGAGGTCAGATCCAACCGCGGCCTACATCGCCACCCTTGGCGGCGCGAGGTGGGAGAATTGGCACAATGACTGGGTGATCGCCAGTGCTGAGGTCAACGACCGCCTTGCCCTGCCGAACGACGAACCAAGACGCGACCGGAAGCAATGGAGGGCCAAACCGTCCCTTGCGCCGGAGTTCGAACCCGTACTAGACAGGATCAAGGAACTGGCGACCGGTGGTTTGACCTCGATGCACGTAGTCGGTGATTTCCTGAAGCGTCGGGTCATGCCGTTGCAGGGGAGGCCACATTTGTGTTGCTGGTACACCGGCCCCAATGACATTAGCAGGGTTCAGCGCGGGCCAGAGACCGACCTGTCCTGGGAGCGCTGCTGAAGATTTCAGTGAAGTGGATCACTGGTGAGGCCTTTATTCCCGAATACTTGATACCTCCTCAGGGCATTCCACCGCTCTGCGATGATCCAGGGTTGTGGTCGGCGGTGTTGTCCTGGCTATCGACCCTCGATGAGAGCGGCGTGGCGGTCCGTCAAACCGGCAGCCGGGACCCCCACCGGGGGATCCATATTCCCGGTGTACAGGTCGAAGGTTCCCAGCCCGCTGATGCGGGCTCCAGAGCTCCCCCCACGGCCCCCGCCTCCTCGAACAAGGGGAAAGGGGCTGCGGGCAGCTCTTCCTCTCCAGGCGCCACCGGGAGGTCGGAGGGAGAGAGGCGACACCGAATGCGCCGCGCCGACGGGTCTTTCATCTCGGACGCAGCCCTTGATTTGGACCCCCCCAGAAGCATCAGAGGACGGTTGGCGGATCCATGGAAGCCAGCTCCCAGGCCCAGGGCGCACAGAGGCACGACAGTCCTCCACCACCACCACCATCAGACCCGCCACCACCGTCACCGCCACCACCGTCAGGTTCGCCGCCACCACCCCAGGGGCAGCAGCAGCATCAACGGCAACAACAGCAGCAGCAGCAGGGGCAGCGAACGTCCCGCTTCCAGGGTCGCTGGAAGGTCCAGTGCCCCAAGTAAGTGGTCCCCTTTTTTATTTTTTCACTAGTTTAGTTATCATATCAACGGGTATTAACCCATCCTCTACTTATCAGGGTCTCCTCCCCTTCTGCTCCCAAAGTCGATCCCACCAGTGAATCCGGCTCCCAATAGTAGGCGTCCACTGGGAGTGGTGCCAGCGACCTTCCTCCGCCCGCCACTGCCGAGGCGGCACCGTCGGGCCCCCAGGTTCCATCTGCCACTACCGAGACAGCGCCGTCGGGCGCCCAGGTTCCGTATGCCACTGCCGAGGCAGCGCCGTCGGGCCCCCAGGTTCCGTCTACCACTGCCGAGGCAGCGCCGTCGGGCCCCCAGGTTCCAGATGGGGTCCGGAGGCAGTAGCTCCGCTGACAGCTACTGCAGACCCAACGACGGCGATGTCGTTAAATACACCGTCGGCAACGGCGGGAGACGCAGGGGGCGCGTCCAGCTCCATCCCACCGCCCACTCCGGAGGAGCCGGAGGTTATTTTTGGACGGCGGCTCGACGCCGAGTCCCCTCCCTCGAGTGCTGTCCTGCTCTCATAAGGCTCTCAGGGAGACTGAGGCGGAGATCCTGCAGGAGTGGGAGGCGCTCGCGACCGAGCACCAGCGCCTCGGTGATTGGCGCGCCCAGCTGGAGGAGCGCACCAAGGCCGCGTCCCACCAATTCACCTCAGGGAGGAGATGTGGGAAAGGTGGGACAAGTTGCTGGCCGATCATGAGCTCGAGGCAGAGGAGAAGGAGAAGAAACTGGAGGAGAAGGAGCGGACGCTGGAGGAGCGGGTCCACCGGTTTCAGGCGACACAAGCAGCGCAAGTAGCCCAGGCGATACAGGCGGCTCCGGGCTCCTAGGCGGTGGAGGCGATGAAGAAGACCCTTGAAGATCTCCGGGCGAAGCATCGCAACGGGGTCCAGCGTATCGCCGCAGGGGCTGACGAGGCGAGCTCGACGCTGGTGCCACTGGGGGTGAGCCCCATCCCAGTGTCGAAGCAGTCGACGTCCATTTCCGACGCGCTCCCAGTGCTGGATTCCGCCGCCGACCGTGTCCGACGCCTAGACTAGATCCTTGGCGCCTGCCTGGAGGCTGAGGGCAGCAGACTCTACCGAGCGGTAATAGAGTGCATCCCGACGTGCTTCCGGAGCCATGAACCGGTCATCTCCTTGGAGCCGGTGATCGCAGGTCCGGTGGCCGACGCCGCCCGGGGGAGCATACAAGATGATGTAGATGTGGTGGCTGAGCGCTTCTAGCGGGATCCCGCTGATGATGAGTAGTCGGATCTACGGGGAGAGAGCAAGGGTCCCGCTGGGAAGCGGTTTGTAATATGTTTTGATTTTGTAAGATACTTTTAAGTACTACTTATCAAGCGATATTACAACTTATCTGCATGCTACTTTCCCTTTGCTGTGTGCGTCGTTGCCAACTTCTTCCCTGGTACCTGGCCCCCCTGGGATGTAGGCTCGACTTGTCGAGGCTGGATGCCAGTATATTTAAGAAAGAATTGGTGACTTGGTCCCCAGGAGGTAACCTCAACTGGGACCCGGACCTGCACACAGCCTTAGCTAGGAAGTTTTAGTAGCACACCCATAGGACCCACTAACTGGTGTCTTTTATCCTTTGATTTACGCAACAGGACCTATAGGATTTAAACTGGGAAGCCAACCCGTGTGTTCGGACCCCTTGGATCACGGCTCCAAATACTAGGGTACTCGTCGCAGGGTGGTGGAGTGCGTAGGCTTACGGTACGGGACCAAGCTAAGCTGATACGTAGCTCCGGACCTCCCAAGGAGACGAGTGTCCTTTCTTTAGAATCGAACCCCAGGTCTTCGGACCTACAGGACTACAGTTCCAAATACTAGGATGCTCATCACAGAGTGGTGAAGCGTGCGGGCTTTGGGTACAGGACCAAGCTAAGCGGCCGCATAGCTCTGGACCATCCTAGGAGACAATTATCTGTTCTCTTGGACTGGCCCCCTGACTACTGGACCTAGCTACTCAATGCGGATGTCAACATACCAGCAATGGGGGAAACCGTATGGGTGGGTTAGATAAAAATAATAGTTGTAAACTTAAGCAGAATAAACCATCACAAAGCAAATCTTGGGGGGGGGTTGGAATCCTCTCTTCATAACTTGATATTCGTGAGTGTAAACCAACAGACCGGGTTTATGAGGGCGGACCTCACTGGGCTGGTGTACATATATGCGCTACCTAGTTACAAAGGAAGAAAACTGAATTCCCCAGCTTTGCTTTTATGGGAAGAACTTACGGAGGTGCTCTATGTTCTAGGGATTAGGCAGAGGCTCTCCTTCAGTTGTGGCAAGGCGGACACACCCGGGTCAGCATACTTCCGTCACCTTGAAGGGTCCTTCCTAGCTTGGGGAGAGTTTATGGAGCCCTTCTCGGTTCAGTACTTGCCTCAGGACTAGGTCCCCGACTCCGAGCTCCCTACTATGCACGAACCGTTGGTGGTAGCACCTGAGTGCTTGGTTGTACCGCGCATTTTGGATTGCCGCTTGCCATCTGCGCTCGTTGATGAAGTCCATGTATTCACACCGCAGCTATCCCTGCATAGACTCATCGAAAGCCTGGACCTGTGGGGAGCCCATGATGATTTCCGGGGGAAGACAGGCTTCAGCCCTATAGACCAGGAAGAACGAGGTCTCCCCGGTGGCTCGGCTGGGTGTTGTCCGGTTTCCCCATAGCACGGATGGAAGCTCACTGACCCAATTTGCACCATGCTTCTTCAAGCAGTCATAGGTGTGTGTCTTGAGTCCCCTGAGGATCTCTGCATTTGCCCTTTCCGCTTGGCCGTTACTCCTGGGATGAGCCACGAACGCGAAGCAGAGCTGGGTGCCAATGGCCTCGCAATACTCCTGGAAGATCCGACTTGTAAACTGGGTTCCATTGTCCGTAATGATACGGCTTAGGACCCAAAATCTATAGACGATGGACTTGAGGAAGGTAACAGCAGCACCCTGGGTGATGTTGACCAAAGGGGTGGCCTCTGGCCACTTAGTGAACTTGTCGATGGCGACGAAGAGGTACCGGTACCCGCCAACGGCCCTAGGAAATGGTCCCAGGATATCCACCCCCCATACGGCGAATGGCCAGGAGGGTGGAATCATTTGCAAAGCCTAAGCTGGTGTGTGTATCTGCTTTGCGTGCAATTGACATGCCTTGCAGGACTTTACCATCTCAGCTGCATCCTGGAGAGCGGTTGGCCAGTAGAAGCCATGCCGGAAGGCCTTACCGACCAGTGTGCGGGATGATGAATGACTTCCACACTCTCCTCCATGGATCTCCGTAAGCAACTCACGGCCCTCCTCCTGGGTAATGCACCACATGTGAATGTCGTTGGCGTCGCGGCGGTAGAGATCCCCTTCCACCATCGCGTAGCGTTTAGCCAACCGCATTATGCGCTCTGCGGACACATGGTCTTCAGGAAGGATTTTCTCCTTCAGGTAGTCCTGGATCTCGGAGATCCATGCATCGGGACCACTCTGAGATAATGGCTGCGGTGCTAAGGGGCTAGCAGGGCCCCCTGTGGCACACACAGTCTTTGGTGGGTTTTGGGACGCCACCGAGACCGCTAGCTTCGAGGTGCTAGTCTCGCCCCCTTTGCCCAGTTCGGCAGGCTGGGCGGTGGGTCTCAGCAGCCATCTTTCGAAGATGCCCTCGGGCATGGGTGCCTATGTTGATGCCTTCACGGAGAGGTCATCTGTCGCCGAGTTGTCGGCCCGAGGAAAATGTTGCAATTCCAGGGCTATGGAGTCTTTCTCCATCTTCCTCACGTGAAGAAGGTAGGCTACGAGCCTGGGCTCGTTGCAGCTACATTTCCCGTGGACTTGTTTAATGATCAGCTAGGAGTCTCCCTTCACTAGGAGTTGGCGGATCCCTAGGGATAGGGCCGCCGACAAGCTGAAGATCAGCGCCTCGTATTCTGCCATGTTGTTGGTGGCCTTGAACTCAAGGTGTACCATGTACTTCACTTGATCTCCGCTTGGATCAATGAGGATCACCCCGGCCCCGCCAACTTGTTGGCGGGCGGATCCGTCGAAGTATAGCGTCCAGTGGGGCTCGGTGAAGACTGGACCCCTGGGCTCCACAGGTGTGGGGTCTGAATCGGGATCCGGACCCCCAGGGATGCTTGGGGAGGCGTCCACTCTATGATGAAGTCAGCCAGGACCTGGCTCTTGATGGCGTGGCGAGGTTGGAAGTCCAGCTGGAACTCAGCGAGCTCCACAGCCCACTTGGCGATGTTGCCTGTGGCGTTAGAGTTGTGGAGGATGGCCCTCAACGGAAAGGAGGTCACCACCACAACCCTATGTGCTTGGAAATAATGGCACAACTTCCTGGACGCGACCAGCACAACATAGAGGAGTTTGTGCATCTCAGGATAACTGGATTTCGCCTCACGAAGGACCTCGCTGACGTAGTAGACTGGCTTCTGAACATCCAGACCCCTGTAGCCGATCCCGAGTCCTCAGGCTCCTGGCCCACTGGTGCCGTCCTTTCGATGACCAGCACCATGCTCACCACTTCCGTGGCCGCCGCGATGTATAAATATAGCGGCTCTGCTGGTTCTGGAGCTACCAGTATTGGTAGGGACACTGTGGGGGACAGATATCCCCCGGGTCCACTGGAAGGCCAAAAGACCTCGCGAAAGGCCTTAGGCCCAATAGTTCGCAAGGTCATTCCTTCATGGGCCTGGGGAGGGACGTTTGGTGAAGTGGATTGACACGATATTGGATCAACGCAAGCCCAGACGGCCCGATGAATTTGAGCAGCAACCCCAGCAATGATCCGGCCTTCCCACGTAGAGTCCTCATACATCGGAACTGAACGGAGATAGGTCAGCGGAATTATAGGAGGATAGGCTCAGTCAGTTCACTATTACTTAGGCTCACGTTGTTATCATATCCGCATGTAACGCCCCACGATCGAATATATAAGGCCTAGGGGGCGTCCCCTCAAAAATATCTCACTACTTAGCCATCCACTCAGTTCTCTGGCATCCTTGATACTAGAGAACCCCCTTGTAACCCGCCACACAAAGTATCCACGCCAGGACGTAGGGTATTACGCATCTCAAAGCGGCCCGAACCTGTACAATATTGTCCACTGTCTCTCGTGCATCTAGTACGAACCATCGAGCTATAGTCGGTAACACCGTCCTACTCCAAAAAGCACCTCGAGGGGCAACCCTGGGTGCGCGGTCGGACCCAAAACACCGACAGAGGCACGCCAGGTAGGGGGTGTGTCATTGATCCAAGCTAGCTCAATGGCCACCACCTTCCAGCACAAGATTGTCCTCCGCCCTGGGTCTATGTTCTGCTTCGGAACCATTTCATCTGTGGCAGATGAAGAAGGAACTCTACATCGCATTGCATATCCGCCAAAGAGAAAGCCTTCCTCAACAAACTCCGGAAAAGCCGGAGCGAAGCAGGAAAAAGCGTGACCTCCCACGCTCAGAACAGAGACTCCCTCCTGCAAGCCAGGAGCAGAGGGTCTGTCTACCCAGAGAACTCCGTTGTCCACCTCTTCCACAGAGACATGGACATAGATCACTAGGAGAAAGGAGGTGAACAAGGTCAAGGATCATCAAACTGCTCTTCTGGTACCTCCGCCCTCAAAGGAGAACAGAAAGAAGCTCGTCACTACGATGGTTCCATTCTACCCCGACGTCCTCTTCATCGAGGGAAGAGTAGAATCGAATCCCGTCTCCGACGATGAACCAACCACACCGGGAAAAGAACCCCTTCAGTGGGAATCTCGCCGACGAAGGAACCGATGCCGAAATGTTCGGCGACATCACAAAGCCGGAGAGCGGGACCCGGCGTAGCCCGTATCACGAGATCTCGGAGATGGGACAGACTCCAGAAGAACGGGTCTTCAGGGAAAGGAGGAATTCCCGACGATGTGATCGTCGGCAAGCTCAAGAGCAGGCTGAGCAGGAAGCAAGACAACGCCGAGAGAATCCTATCTTTGGACGGAACCTGAACCCCGACTTCACTCGAGCCATGAACACACCGAGTGAGGTCGGTGGGGTATTGGCTCGGATAGCCGATGGCTTCCCCCGGACTCCGGACGCCGAGGGCTATCGGCGGCTGCTCACTCGGGCAGCTAATCATCTTCTACCTCTTGCTCATCCCCCGAGTGATCTACGACATGCCATCAACAATCGACGGGACACGCGGAGCTCCATCAACGCTTCACGCGAACGACACACGAGAACGAGATCCGGCGCCGAGAAGAATATGATTGGGACCACGACATCCCTGCACGGAGTCAGATCACCAGAATTGAGTCGGTAACGGCTTCGACTGGTGGCACAGCCCAGGGATGGTCGAGGCACCACGACAACAACTCCCCTCCCCGGGACAGACATCATCATCGACGATAGGAGGACACATGTGGAGTATCGGCACTCACTCCACGCCTCAGGGCCATTCAATGGCCCCCTAACTTCAAAGTCTCCAACGTTGACAAGTACGAGCCTAAGCAAGATCCGGGAGGCTGGTTGGCCGTCTACACCACCGCCGCCCGAGCCGCTGGGGCAACCGAAGATGCGATGACCGCCTACTTGCCCATCGTCCTCGGGCAGGATGCACTGCAATGGCTGCGACACCTACCCCAACACTGCATCGACGACTGGAGCCACTTCAGTCGACGCTTCACCGCCAACTTTTAATCTCTCTTTAACAAACCGGCGCAACCATGGGACCTCAAATCCATCAAGCGCCGAGGGGATGAAACTCTTCGGTCATACCTCAAGAGATTTCAGACCATGAGAAATCGTATCCCCGAGGTCGCGGAAGCGGCAGTGATCGAGGACTTCTACCAGGGATCTAATGACTCGGCCTTCGTCCGAGCCATACTGCAGAAGGCGCCGACTACCTCCGAGTAGCTATTCCGGGAAGCCGACCTCTACATCACCACCGACGAACGAGCTCAGGACCTCATTAGAGGAGCAAAGCCTGCACCGGTGGCACCGCGACACGACACGAACCAACAACCCGACAAACATTGGGAGAAGAGGCATCATGAAGAAGTCCACGCCGCCGGACCACCCACCTCTCGCGCCCGAGGAGGACCTCACGGAGGCAAACGTACACTGGACGACATCCTCGACGCCCAGTGTCCATACCACAAAGACATGCGCCACACCATCCGAAACTGCAGAGACTTCAAGCACTCTGTGGGGAACGGCCGACCCTTCCAACCTCTGCCACCTCCCCCACCACGAGGAGGACCTGGAGAACCTCGACAACCTCAACAGCAGGAGGGGGAGGAGGCGGAGCGTTCCCACGCGTCGACAGAGAAGTCAACGTCATCTTCGGTGGACATGGGTCACAAGAAAGCAAGAGGCAACAGAAGCTTAACGACCGTCAGATACTGGTGGCAACCACTGGTCCTCCCGCCCCATATCGATGGTCCGAACACCCGATCACCTTCACTCGAGCGGATCAGTGGCTCAACTTCGATCACCCAGGCAAGTACTCGCCCCTCGTTGATCCGATGATCCGAGAGAGCAGGGTGAAGAAGGTGTTAGTGGTTGGGGGAAGCAGCATCAACGTCACCTTCCCCCGGACGCTTCAAGGCTTGGGAGTTCCCCTCAAAGAGCTCCACGAGTCAGACACTCCTTTCTTCGGCATCGTGCCGACTGAAGGAGAATATTCACTCGGACACATCTACATGCCGGTTACCTTCGGAACTCCGGAAAACTACAGAACTGAGTTCCTAAGGTTCGAGGTGGCGAACTTCGACTGTGGATACAACGCCATCATCGGCAGGCCTGGATTGGTGAAGTTCATGGCCATTCCACATTATACGTACATGATATTGAAGATGCCAGGACCACAAGGAATCATAACTGTGCGCGCTGACTTCCAAGGCGCCGCAGAGTGTTTCCGAGTGGCCATTCAGGCGGCCCTCACCACCAAACCATCGACGACTTCTTCTGCGCAGGCGAACTCAAAGCCTGAGGAAGACCTCACAGTACCCGCGAATGAAGCTCAAGCCATGACCTCTATGCGGCCAACTGAAGAAACCAAGAGAATCAACCTCGGGTTCGTCGATGAGCGCAAGACTGCCGTCATCAGTTCTAGCCTGGATGACAAATAGGAAGGCGCTTGTCCAGTTTCTGCAAGATAACCGAGACATATTCGCATGGCAACCTGCGGATATGCCGGGAGTCCCGAGAGAACTGGCCGAGCACAAACTGAAGGTTTACCCCCAGGCGAGGCCGATCCGACAAAAATTACGTCGTTTCACGCCCGACAAGAGAGAAGCCATCCGTGCAGAGCTGGCTCGCTTGGTCACGGCAGGGTTCATTAGAGAAGTGTTACATCCCAAGTGGTTAGCAAATCCTGTTCTTGTACTCAAAAAGAATAAAGTGGATTGGCGCATGTTCGTCAACTATACGGATCTCAACAAACACTGTCTAAAGGATCCCTTCAGACTTCCCAGAATAGACCAGGTGGTAGACTCGACCGCTGGGTGTTCTGTGTTGTCTTTCTTAGATTGCTATTCCGGGTATCATCAGATCAGCTTGGCAAAAGAAGACGAGGAAAAACAACATTCATCACCCCGTTCGGGGCTTTCTGCTATACCTGCATGTCGTTTGACCTCAAAAACGCTGGAGCGACGTACCAAAGAGCCATTTAGACATGCTTAGCCGACCACTGGAGCAAGCATGTGGAAGCTTATGTGGATGACGTGGTGATCAAGACAGAAAACTCAGAAAATTTCATTGAATATTTACAGTTGGTCTTCAACAGTCTGCGACGATATCGATGGAAGCTTAATCCTGAAAAGTGTGTCTTTGGAGTACCAGCAGGAAAATTGCTCGGGTTTATTGTCAGCCACCGGGGAATTGAGGCTAATCCAAAAAAGATCGAGGCTATCATGAGAATGGAGGCACCACGATCACAGAAGAAAGTACAAAGACTTATTGGATGCATGGCAGCTCTAAGCAGGTTCATATCAAGGCTAGGAGAAAAAGGCCTACCATTCTACAAGTTGCTCAAGAAGGTAGACAAGTTCCAGTGGACTTCAGAGGCTCAGGAAGCTCTAGGCGCACTGAAGAAATTCCTGACAACACCACCAGTGCTAAACCGCCGCGCCGAGCCACGCCGAGTCAACCGGCTGAAGATCTGTTGTTATACATCTCTTGCATGACTCACGTGGTGAGCACCGCATTGGTAGTCGAGCGAGCAGAAGAAGGACATGCATACCCAGTATAACATCCTGTCTATTTCATCAGTGAAGTCCTGGGTCCCTCAAAGAAGAAATATCCTCAAGTTCAGAAACTATTGTATGCAGTACTTCTAACTGCACGTAAGCTCCGTCACTACTTTGATGATCACGAAGTCATAGTAGTCACCGGATTTCCAATAGGGGATATTCTCCATAACAAAGAAGCCATCGGAAGAATAGCCAAGTGGGCCTGCGAGCTGGGAGCTCGCGACATTGAATTTCGACCTCGCACTGCAATCAAGACTCAAGCACTAGTTGACTTCGTATCAGAATGGACCAAGCAACAAGTGTCGGATAACCCGGAGACTACAGAAGTATGGCGAATGTATTTCGACGGCTCGTTGAAGCTACAGGGGGTAGGCGTAGGAATCCTCTTCATTGCACCTGGAGGTGAACAACTCAAATATGCTCTTCAGCTACTATTCTCAACGTCCAATAATGCGGCAGAGTATGAAGCTTTGATTCATGGATTGAACATTGCCATATCACTGGACATCAAGAGACTGATGGTATATGGGGATTCACTGGTGGTCATAAGTCAGATAAACAAAGAGTGGGATTGCTCGAATGACTCCATGGGAAAATACTGCACCGCCGTCAGAAAGCTAGAAGACAAATTCGAAGGGCTGGAATTTCATCATGTGGAGGGAGATCGCAACACGGTGGCTGATGCGTTGTCAAAGCTAGAATCCAGTCGGACTCAGGTCCCGCCTGGAGTTTTCGTCCAAAAAGTACTACGCCCAAGCATTTCATTAGATCGGGCAGAAGAGTGCAATATTCTGAGCCAACCAGAGTCAGATCCCGATGACTGGAGGGAACCAGTCATCAGATATAGAAAGAATGAGGAGGAGCCGGATGACAGAAATACAGCAGAGCGCATTGCAAGGCAGTCAACTCACTATACTCTCATTGGGGAAACACTATATAAAAGGGGCGCAACAGGAGTCCTCATGAAATGCATTCTTTCGGCTACTAGGAGGCAACTGCTAAATGAGGTCCACGCTGGGCAATGCGGGATACACGCAGCATCTAGGACTCTGGTTGGGAAGGTCTTCAGGTCTGGTTTCTACTAGCCAATGGCAAAGAATGATGCAGCCGAGTTAGTCCAGAGATGTGAAGCTTGCCAATACTTATCAAAACAGCAACATTTACCAGCGCAGCAACTGCAAACCATACCTGTAACATGGCCATTCACGTGCTGGGGACTGGATATGATTGGACCCTTCAAGAAAGCTCAAGGAGGATACACTCATGTACTGGTTGCTATTGACAAATTCACTAAATGGATAGAGTACAAGTCCATCGCTTCTCTAACTTCAGCTAAGGTAGTGGAATTCATACAAGACATAATATTCAGGTTCGGAATACCGAATAGCATCATAACTGACCTGGGATCCAATTTCACTAGTTCAAAGTTCTTTGATTTCTACGAACAAAAAAGCATCCAGATCAAATATGCATCAGTGGCACACCCAAGAGCCAACGGGCAGGTAGAAAGAGCCAACGGAATGATATTGGAAGCACTTAGAAAGAAAGTCTTCGACAAGAATGAAAAGTTCGCAAGAAAGTGGATCAGAGAGTTGCCGTATGTGGTCTGGAGCCTAAGAACTCAACCTAGCCGAGCTTTGCATGGAAACACCCCTTTCTTTATGGTATATGGTTCGGAGGCAGTGCTACCTGCTGATCTCAAGTTTGGAGCACCAAGATTGATCTTCGAAAACATAGCTGAAGCTGATGCCACTAGACTGGAGGATGTTGATATACTAGAAGAAGAACGATTGAATACAGTAATTCAGTCAGCCAAGTATCAGCAAACTCTAAGGCGCTATCATGATAAGGCCATACGGCATCGATCCTTCGCAGTGGGAGATCTTGTCCTCCTCCGAATTCTAGCGGGGGAGGGACGACACAAATTGTCGCCACTATGGGAAGGACCATCCATAGTAGCAGAAGTCACTCGGCCTGGATCATATCATCTTACTCAAATGGATGGCACGGAAATAGGGAACTCATGGAATATAGAGCATCTCAGGAAGTTTTACACCTAGCTAGATCTCAAAAGCTATGGGGATGGCATTGTATTCTATAATTGGATAATATACCATCAATAAAAAGACTTCATTCTCAAAGGCACTCGAACTATTTATTGTCAATCTGCATGCTTACTCGACTCAGGGTGACCACTATACCCTACTAACGGAGCAATCGACTTAAGTCGGCGACGACTTAAGGCGGTGTGACATGCTCACGCTTACTTAACCTAGGGTGACCACTATACCCTACGAACGGAGCAATCGACTTAAGGCGGTGTGACATGCTCACGCTTACTTAACCTAGGGTGACCACTATACCCTACTAACAGAGCAATCGACTTAAGACGGTGTGACATGCTCACGCTTACTTAACCTAGGGTGACCACTATACCCTACGAACGGAGCAATCGACTTAAGTCGGCGACGACTTAAGGCGGTGTGACATGCTCACGCTTACTTAACCTAGGGTGACCACTATACCCTACTAACGGAGCAATCGACTTAAGTCGGCAATGACTTAAGGCGGTGTGATGTGCTCACGCTTACTTGACTCAGGGTGACCACTATACCCTACTAAGGGAGCAATCGACTTAAGTCGGCGACGACTTAAGGCGGTGCGACATGCTCACGCTTACTTCACCCAGGGTGACCACTAAACCCTACTAACGGAGCAGACAGTTTAAGTCGGTAATGACTTAAATCGACGCGACATGCTCACGTCTACTTGATCCAGCATAAGCACGCTTGCGATTACTCGTCTTAGGGTGATCTCTATGCCTCGTGAAATAGAAAGATGTTTCAAATCCATCACACTGCACTTACTTCTACAATCGTAACAACTATTGAACTCAAACAATAGAAAATTAATAATAGCATTCAGTACCGAGAACACTTTCTAACAGAATATTCGAGCACATTGACCACATACACAATGCATTCAGTGTTTCTACTTGGTAATGTTTTTCTCAGGAGCAACTGATGAAGAAGAGCGACTCAAAGAGTCAGGAGCGGCGTTGACATCAGCAATTATGTCATCAGGAATAATTGCACCCGACCTTCTCATCAAGATCCGCCCCGCGCGAATGGCTTTGTCCATAGCCTTGTCGCGCTGAGCCTTCAAAGTGGTGGAGGTGTCTTCAGCAGCCTTGATAGCCAGCCGAGCAGCTTCTAGCTCCTGGACGACTGATCTTTTAGAAGCACGTAGATCCTTGATGATAGAATCTTTGCTTGACACCAATTGCCTAAGACGAATGATTTCATCCTGGGACTCTTGCAGCTTGTAACGATGATTATCCAAGTCTGCCATGGTAAAGCGATGGCTCCTCTCCAAGATAGTCAAAGAATTGTTGGCGTCGCGATACAACCTATCAAGGTTATCGCGAGAAGCTGCAAGGGCACATTTTTCTTCCTGCATACAAGAATCAGCTCTCAAACACCCAACAGGCAATAAGAACACAGCAGAGAAAGTCTAGTAAACTTACTTCATTAGCCACCTTTTCAGAGTCAAGCTGAGCACTGAGAGAGGAATTCAGTAAATTGGCATCATCTAAAGAAGCAGAAACTCGAGCCAGGTCCATCTGACCTTAAGAATACTTCTCCTCGAGCTCAGAGTACCACCGGACCATATCTAGCAAGAAATGGTTGAAGAAAGATATTCAGTAAAAAGCAGATTAATCAAATAGCTAAGGAGGAAACAGAGGCACTAACCAGCATTTTGTCGTCTCCAAATCAGATACCCGCCGCTGAAGCAGCACTGGATTCCAATGCGTTAGAGATAGAGCTCTTTCTGGGACAGAGGCACCCTGTGATCTCAGCTGACCAGCCATCTCGTCAACCAAAGCCTAGTATTGAAAACAAATGAGTGCAAAGACAGTATTTCGCCCGGAATATAGCCAGATCAGGAAAAGCCAAATTACCTGAAGATTGGAGAAGAATGAAGGAACCCCCAAATCATGAGAAGCCAGTTGGTGACTCGACGAGGGAATATCAACCGAGGCAATCTGAAGAGCATCATTGGGGATCAACTCAACGTCACCAGCAGGAATCAAAACTCCAGCGTTAGGTGTGCCGGTCTCTAAGGCGACTTCCTGATTTGAAGCTCGTGCTGCCGCCATACAATTAGAATTTGGAGGAGAAGACCTGACGTGGACATCCATGGAGGTATGAGAAGGGGATCACACCCATTAGGTTCAGCTCGAGCAGGATCACATCCAGTGGGTTCAGCATCATCGAGGTCACACCCATTGGGGTTAGCGTCAGCAGGGTCACACCCATTGGGATCAGCTCCAGTAAAAAGTTCCACTGGCACTTCTTCAGCAAAAGGGCCAGCATCCTAATTCAAACATGGCATTCGCTGAAGCCTCCTCTTTTTCTTCTTCTTCCCCTCGGCAGAAGCAGTTGGATGACTGGCCGGGCGAAGGCGCTTTGGGCGAGCACCATCATATTTTTTAGCATTCAAGGTCTTTTCAGGCTCTAGGACAGCTGCAACAGCTATGGTTTCAGCAGGGACGGAGTCAGAAGAATCCTCAGCCAACATGTCCAGCATAGCACTTATCTCTGCATCGCTCGGGTTTATAGGCAATCTCAAAGTGAACTTGCCTCTCATCATTGGGGAGATCACCAAGTGAAGCAACCAGAGCCTCGACTTCTTCGGGAGAGGGTCGCACTCTAAGACCCAAGCCACTGTCACTAGTAGGAGGATTGGACACAAACTTGGAAAAAGTCTTGGAAGGTGGCAGATTCCAGGCAGAATATGCAACAGGAGCACCAATATTCGACACTTTGCCTCTAAGAATCATCTCCAGTCGGCTTACCAAATCCACAGCAGGAATCCTCTTGTTGGTAACTCGGGTAGAATCAGTGACACCACTATACAAATAAGCCGGGTACGCTCTATCCTTCAGTGGCTGAATATTCTTGAAAACAAAGTCTACAACTACAGCTTCAGCAGTCAGACCTCTCTCCTTCAAAAAGCCAATTTCAGCAAGCAGAACCCTGGCTTCGGTTATCTCCAAGTCTGTGGGGGATTCAGTCCAACTTGGAGCACGAACATCCGGCTGTCTCCCTGACCGAGGGGGGAGGGACTTGCCAAGATTTTCTACAATAAACCACTCCAAGCGCTATCCTTTGATGCTGTCCTTGAGTGGGATGTCGAGATACTCTGTCTTCCTCCCACATCGCATCTCCAAACTCACACCATCCACGAGCTGGTGCTGCCCCCCGGCCATTCCAGGCCGACAGTGATATAAGTACTTCCACAAGCCAAAATGAGGCAGAATTCCAAGATAGGCTTCGCACAAGTGAACAAAAACAGAAACTTGCAGAATAGAGTTGGGATTCAGATGAGTTAGATTCAGATGGTAGAAATCAAGGAGACCGCAAAAGAAAGGAGAAATAGGAAGAGCAATGTAACACCCCAGGTGTTACCAAGGCCCTAACTCCCTACTTGTACTCATGACATGTTATCTCATGTGGTTATGTGGAGAAGGAGCACCTAAAACCTTGGAAACATGGGTTAGCTAAGAAATGTTAATGACAAAAGCTTTACCCAAACATTTTGAACAATTGTCATCTTGAGCCAAAGAGTTTAAACCCTAGACCCCTAAAGGCCCTAGATTTCCAAGCAAGGGATCAGTGGATAAGTTAATCAAGTGGCCAAATCTTGATTCTAATCTTTAACCAAAGTTTAAGTAACATTATAATCTACAAAATACAGAGGGGAGACATTACAAAAAGACCCCTTAAAGACCCCAAATCCATTCTTTAAGTAGAAAGCACCCTAGAGCTCTCTAATTCTCTCTAAGTCAAAATTTAACCCTAATCTAGAGATCAGACGTGTTCACTTATTAAATGGCGCCAAAACCACTTGGTCTGAATACCAAAAAGGTGCCAAACCACCTAAGGCACCCACTGGAAAAGTTTGAACCCGAGCCAAATTCGTTTGCCATGATTTGGCATCACTTTTGTCGTGGGGTGGACAGTGAGACAAGCCAGATTTGGCGTCCGCAAATCTTCTGACCTAGGGCTTATCTCCCCTTGGAACTTACATACAAGAGATAGCCATAGGTTCTAGGGAGAGGTTTGCGCCGGAGTTTTGCCAAGATTCGCACGTTTGCGATCTCAACAGGCGTTTGAACAAGGGCAGAAGAACACCTCCACGTGTTTGACGCGCCCTGACCTTGCCAGAGCACGCCCGACACCCGAACCCGCGCGCTCCGCGCCGCGCCAAGCCACGCCCATGTCCCCTGCCCGTGCCCGCGCCTATAAAGCCAGCCAAGGCTTCAGTCGTATGCCCCCGCGCGCTCTCGACCTCACCGAAGCACGAGATCGCCGGAGTTTGCCCTGCACACGGCGTGCCAGCACCCGCCCGAGCACCCACCACCGTAGGTCAGCCAACCGAGCCATCCCCAGCCCCGTCCAACCCTCGAGAGAGACTCTACGTGCCTCGGTGAAGCTCCCAGAGCAAGGAATCGAGCTCTGCCTCGCCGGAGACGCTGGATCAAGGTCACCGGACTTCACCCGACCGTCGGCGAGCGTAGACCGAGCTCCACGGTGAGTTATTCTTCGATTCCTTGCATGGGTCGACTCATTAGCACCCTGTGAAGCTCCGCGTGCCCTTGGATTGACCTATGTCGCCGTGGATAGGCCGGAGCACCCGCCGCCGACGAGCTCGCCCGCCTGCGCACGTGGACCAGCCGATTCCGGCCATCACCGTCGTCGAGTCGTACCTCGTCGTGACCACAAGGACCTCCCGAAGCCAACCCCACCCTTCACCGGACCTCCCTCACCGCCGGTAAGCTACACCGCCCTAATTACTTCCGCGGGTACTGTTCAAAAGCGGGGAGGGACCTCGGGGAAGAAGGAATAGAAGTCAGGGGGTTTTTGAATTGTCAGAGACTCAGATGAATAGTTGCGCAGGGGTATAAGTTAAAGAACTGGTCAAGGAAAAGCCCAGGGTCCTCGGTGTAAACTGGTTTTCCAGAAAACCTTTTTAACATTTCTAATTTAAATACAAACAGAGCTTGTACAATTCATAACTTCAGTTTTATTCAACAAAATTTAGTCAACCCAATTTTGCCTTATTCTAAATAATGTGAACTACCTAGGAAAAATACAAAACCCCCTAAGTGTTGCAGAAGAATTTAAAGTTCTGAATTAAATAGTGTTCTTGCCAAAAGCTAAATAAAAGAGGGAAAAATAGTTACATTGTTAGTCTAGGGTTAAGAAAAATAAGAGAGGTACTTAATCACTCCCTAATTTGTTTAAAAATAGTAAACCCCTCAGTACACCAAATTAAGGTATGATTTACCATTTAAAATTATTTTAGCTCAAAGTTAAAGAAAATAGAAAAGGTAGTTTAAACTAAGAACCAGAGGGCAACCACATTTTTGCTAGCTCACTTATTTAATATAGTTCACTGGAAAATTTTATTAGACCTTTGTTTAGTACAAAAAAATGAGATACCTTTTATTTTATGCAAACAATAAAAACTTAGGAAAATCTTAGAAAAATAATTCTGAGGAGAAAACACCCCAAACCTTGGGGTAACTAATATTTTGTTATTATGAACATAGGAAAAATATGAGTTGTGTTGTTTGATATTTTTCAAATAACAAGTTAGTTATAAGTACATTTTTGGCATTAAACTTTAGAAAATCACAACTAAATATCCAGTAGGTCTTTTTCTGTGATTTTTAACACAGAGGCCTAAGATCACCTATGAATCTGGACAAAAATAAAAATTGGTACAGAAACCTCACTTAAATCATAGCTATAATGTAAAATGCCCTTTTACACTTGTTTTTGTTAATTTTGCACAAGTAGTATCTGAATTAATCTCCACCTCAAATTTTTAGGAGAACCCACAAATGTCAATATTTACCCATTGTAATTTCTATAACATTTTTGGAAAATGTTAACTAACCCTGATAGTTCAAAAATGCTTAATAAGAAGCAATAGAAAGAAAAAGGGAAACTTTGGGGAGAAATAGATGAAAATACAAAGCCCTTAAGTATATCCAAAAAAGAAACCCTAGCAAAACACTAAACTTAATACTGTTTTACTATGCATAACATTTACAAATGTTCATGTCATTTTTATGCATATATCTTATACATTGCATTCGATAGACTGTAATCTCGCCGACGGGGAATACATCCTCGTTCCGGAGCAAGGAGTTGCTCAGGAGGTAGCCCAGGAGCCAGCACCAGAGCCTGCCCTCGAGGATCTACCTGCCCCAGCTTTGGAAGGCAAGCCCCGGTTTTATGCATAACCTACTTATTATGCTATTTTACTACACTTATTGTTTGCAGGTTTGTAATGTGCACTTAAGTGTAGGAGTTGTTTGGAACCTTAGTTGCATGACTCAGGATACCTTTGAGATGGATACTAGTATGCTAGGTCGAGTAGCTGCTACGCTAATTAGGGATCTCGGTAGAAGTCGAGTGATTTTTCTAGCACTCGCGCAAGGTCAGGAAATTGGTTGTATCCATTTTGATAACAGAATGATGATGGTATGTGGACACGGATCCATGGGGATGCGTGGTCTACGAGATGAAATTGGAATAAGGATTAACGTGCGGATACCTGTGTCAAGCGTTTGAACGTACTAAACACATGCCGAGAAATATGGTAAATCGGTAAGCCTAGTACCTGAGTGAACCTGCCCCCAGATTGCCCTCCTCACACGACCTGAGACGTGGTCTCCCATTCCGGTTATGGTGGGTACAAGTGCGGTCACTACACGATGGCAGTCGGGGTCAGTGAGGCATTGTACGCCAAGGCGGTGAGCCCCTTTCTGTTGCCAGGGAATCAATGGGGACGGTTGATGTGTGTGGGGACGGAGTGCCTCGCCACGTCGTGTGTTTAGGTTTACCTTGCAAGGATAAAAACTCGATTCGAATCGTCTGCTTCTCGCAGCTAATGAGACTGCTTGATCCATTGTACTGCATTGAGTAATAAGTGGAAATGAGGTGACTGACAAAAAGATGTTGATTGGTAAAAATGTTTGATACCATGTATGAGTAGCTAGGTACTCACATAGTTTAAAAAGGAGCATACTAAAACTTGAAAAGCTAAAACTTGATTTTAGACTCAGCTAGTGCTTTTGGCAAACCAAACCCCTCAGCCAAACAGCTGCATGTCTAGAGGTAGAGGAGTAGACTCCTCACACCGGGTAAGTCTAGCTGAGTATTAGTATACTCAGCCTTGCTTGTGGCATAATTTTATAGGTTCTTTGGAGGACATGGTTGCTAGAGTGACTTGGTCGTCCATCTTACCACCGGGTTGGACAGTCGAGTGGGACCCTACTTCGACAGAGGAGGAGCATGAGGAGTGATGGGACAGGCTTCCCCATCTCTCCGTTTATGCATTCCGAACAATGATCACTACTTTTGCTAAAACTTCGATGATGTTGTAATAAATTTAATACCCCTTAATGTATGGTTTTATTCTTTATTGTATTTTCTCTGTGCCTCACCATCGAGTGAGTACGTGGTACTTGATCCTGTTAGTGGCCTCGTCGGACTAGATCCGAGGGACTGACGTGTTATTCCTATTTAAGTGTGGTCTAGCCTCTAAGGTGGGACTTAGGCACTTAAGTTGGAATAATTCGGGTGGTTCTGCCATAAGCAAGGCCGCGGATGAGAAAAGGAATGTAAATAACGGACTCGTGGGTATCCTCCGTCGGGACAGTAACCCCATGATAGATCCGCCAAGAGCAAAGCTCTTTTGGGGGAAGAACTCTGACAGAGACAAGATGGAGAAGGTCCGACTCGGAAACAACAGACATGTGATTACCTGTGAAAGGTAATTGGTTGTTGGGATCGATGGGAGGAATAATCGCAGTAGTGGAATTCTGACTCTTCCGCTTAGGCGCCATCTCAATCTCGTCGGCGAAATGAGCGGAAGCAAGATCAAAGGGAAACAGAGAAGGTCTGGAAGCAGAAAGTAAGGCTAGGGCTCAGAAAGCAGAGGCGTGCGACGACGCGGTACAAATGGGGTTTTCCCGGGCCAGGTACCGATTCTAAAAGTGCCCAGTCATCACTCGGTTGTTACTTCTAAAACGCCGACGTGGCTCTGTAACACCCCTGATGTTACTGTCACTAAAACTTGAGCATAACATCATAAGCATCAGCATTTCATATGTGTGATACACCTAGAATGCATTCACTAGGCAAAGTTTTCAAACAAGTTGTATTGTTATGGTATTTTGCAAATAAAACCCTAGTGTAGGGTACTTAACCCTAAATGGGGATTAGAAGGGTAAAGCAAGACCCAAATAGAGAAAACCCTAAAGTTTAAGTGAAATAGTCATAAAATATTCTTAAGAATGGACCTACATTACATTCACACCCCTGAGATATCAAAAATCCTAATTGGAACCCTGGAAAACCCTAAATCTAAACCCTAGGGGGCTAAGTGCAAAATTAGTGCACTTTTGGACTAAAGTGCAAAAACCATGATAATAAAGTGTCCTAAGTCATATGGATCACAAATATGTGGATTTGCAAGTTAAACCCTAAGTTTTGGGTCTATTTGCAAAAAGCACCACTTAAACCCTATACACCTAAGTCTGAAAATCAGTATTTTGGCTCAACTTTGGAGCTTTATAACTTTCAAATTAGTGAGAATTAACCTAAGGGCACCACATCAACTTTGTAGCTCTATGAAGGGGGAACAACTTTGCTTAAGAGTGTAAGCATGGTTGTTATGAAGAATTTGGAGAAAAATGCACTCAAAATTGGGCTGCCAGGCTGTTGGATGTCTGAAGTTCAGACTAGCAATGCAACTACAAGCACTTTGGGCATGAATTAATGCATGATCGAGCAAGGATTGACCTAGGGTTGCTATACCAAGATTACAGCTGGATCCTAGAGCTACAACTTTGCCAAAGAATGTCTGCTATGTTACTACATAAAATTGAGAGAAAATCGACCCTAAACTTTGACTGTCAGGCGCACTGAATAGAATTTCTGATGGTATAGTGACAAAAGATCTGAGATGTCGTGCATCTCACCGCCGGTGACTCGCCGCCTTGATTAGCGCCAAGCTTCATGATTCGTGCGCCGGGACACATGGATAATCATGGACAGAGAAAGATCTCAACTCGGGGATAAGAGAGCAAGCTATCTCTGGACTGTTCACCGTGACACTTGCCGCGTAGTGGACGACAGTGTCCTCGTCGGAGTTCGCCGGTGACTATAACCGCGCCACGTGCTTAGAAGATGTACCACGTCGTCGTAGCTCGCGGTAGGTAGACAGTTCATCGCTGGAGTAAGTACCCCCGGGGCGCGCCACGATTGTTCGCACCAATGACTCATCCTTCGTCTCGGCCGCCGATCTTGCTGCGCCAAATTGGACACCACCGCTTAACCTCTCTATAAATTGAAGGCCGAGTCAGCTGCGCTATGTTATCACGAAGCCGAAGCACCCGCTCCCACCCTCAATCGATCACCAGAGCTCACAAATTTCTGATTTCCCCCAAACCGGGTTTCTGCCACCGTGAAAACGACCTCGCCGTGGCCAGCACAATTCCGGTTAGTTCATACTGTTTGCTCCTCGTTTCAGTGTACTCATGTGCCTGTGATGCCCGTCGGCTAACCCGATTGAACTAGACCGCCGCCAATTGTCGGGAACACGTGGTTCTTTGGTTCATCCGCGCGGTCACCGTGGCCAGACCAAATTAGATCATCATTCTTGAAATTAACTTGGGGAAAACATTGGTTAGGACTTGAATTCGGTTTCAGCCAAAGTAGGGCACCAGTCCTTAAGTAAATCATCTGGTACAAGCTCGTCGGAGCTCGTCTCTGCGCTAGTCGCCATCGGGGACTTCGGGCGGCGAAGAATTAGAACTCGGGGGACATTTATGTAAACTGTCAGTGACTTATTACAACAGTACGATGAACTCGGTTCAAGATATTCAAAACTGCGGGGGCCTCCGTGCAAAGTCTGTAGGGGCGCGGGCGTGTGCGCTTTCCGCCTCGGCTTGGGCCACTGCGGCCGAATTGAACCCAATACTGTTCAAACTTTTCTTTTTTTCTTTTTCTGTTCAACTTTGAAAATCTCTAGAAAATTGTAGAAAAATCCTAAAAATGTCCAACCAATTTTGCTAGATTCCTGATTTTTCATAGTATTTATTAAAAATAGTTTCATGATTTTTAGATGAAATTAGGAATTTTGGAGCATTTAAAATAGCCTAAAACATTGGTTCTAGATTTTTAGAAAATAGATAATAATTCCAAAAATCTCCAAACTTTTTATTTGAACTCTAAACATTATTTAGAAGCCTTGGGTAGAGTTTGGTTTGAATTGGACCTTGTTTGATAACTAGAACCCAAAACCCTAACCCCTGTCCTTTGAATTCCTTTACTAACTCCGGAAACCCTAAGTTCTCGGAGTTCCGTGAAGGAAAATTGTATTCAAGACTTAAGATAATAAACTCTTATTATCTTTGCACTCTCATGAGCATTACATGGCATTCATTCTTAATATATATATGGTTATATCTAGAAAACGAGGAAGAAGTTGAAGTAGAAGAAGAGAAGACTTTGCCACCACCACCTGCGGAACATCAAGCAAGAAATTGTTTTTACTTTGACATCTGCGGATATGAGCCTAAATCACCTGTAAACGAAGGCAAGCCCTGGTGCATTTGCCACCTCCTTGTGTTTTAAAAATCTTTTTCACTTGCTTGATGCATTAGGTGATAGGAGTTGATTGCTAAAACAATTCCTGCATTACCTTCCTTGGATTTGATTACCTTCGTTGAAATCCCTGTTTTACGAAAAGATTTTTGATGCTTAGCCTTGCTCTAGCAACAAAATGTTTTGTTTTTACAAAATGATGATGTGGCAAAGTGGGAGGGATGTTTTTCAAAAACAAAACTTGATGGTGAATCCATCATGGCCGTGATGGGTTCAACATCGGAAAAGATGTACGCTCCACTCCCATTGGGTTTGAAATGATTAAGCTGAGACCGGGCGGGTGACTTGCACGAGAAAGGAGTCTCGGTGTAGTGTCTCCGTCTGAGTCGATTAAGGACCGTCTCGATGTAGGCTTGCTGACCGAGGACCCTTTAACTGGTCACATGCCTTGTCATGGGTAAGCTTTGCCTCGGGCAGACTAAGGCCAGAATAAGATAACACGCAATGGGAGTGGAGCGATGGCGAGAGTAGCGTGTACTCCGTGGCAAGAGGCTGGACGGTGGTGTATCTGTGCTCTCGGTTGACGTGAACCTGATGTGGTCTTAAGAACCCCGGTGGCGGGTTGACATATGCAAGGGTTAAGTGCTACATATGTCGTGTGATCGGAGATCCTCAGCTGAGTATAATCGATTCGGATCGTCGTACCTTCGCGGTTATGAAGACTTGGTCACTGCCCTATACGTAGAACTCCAGTAAAGATGATGGGTTGTTAAGAAATTGGCTAGTGCAGGTCAAGTGATTGAACTAGGGTAGAAAGAACTCTAGTTATAGGTAATTTTACTTGACTTGACAAATAAAATTGGATTTTTAAGGATCCACTTTTAGTAAGCATTTCTGCAAGACAGAGTCTTTGATTATTGAGAAACCTTACCTTGACTCCCTTATAACCAGCATACCCTTGAGAGTCTTTTCTTTAGTCGGGTAAGACTTGCTGAGTAATTCCATACTCAGGGTTTTATTCCCCGTTGTTTTTAGGTGAGGAAGCAACCAACTTTTGTTGCTTCTGTTCTAAGGTGGTACAGAAGGAAGAACACCAGGAGTAAAGCTGCGGGAGGAAAGGATCCTCCATAAGAACTTTTGTTTAATACTTAATGGGAGGGGTTTTTGCCTCCCTTGGTGTGTAATAATAATACTATGCACTCATAGGTTATTCTGGTCTGTAAATATTCAACTCTATCTTACTTTTAATTAAAGGTAAGTTAATGTAATTGCTTCCGCATTCTCGTAACTCTGATGCTTGTAATGTCTGCGTGACGGGTGAAACGCTCTTGGGAAAGGTAAGAAAAGCAGATACTGAACTTGTCAAGTGATTCAGGGGCACCTACAGGGTTGTCTGAGGTCTGTTGGACAAGGACAACTGTAGGTGGGCCTAATGACTTGGGAGGTTCCGTCACAGGCTCGATATAACTCAGCTGTTATTTCTAAAACACTGACGTCACCAGTCTTCACTCGGTCGTTATTTCTAAAACTCCGACGTGGCTCGATATAACTCGGCTGTTACTTCTAAAACGCTGACGTCACCAGTAATCACTCGGTTGTTATTTCGAAAACGCCGGTGTGGCTCAAAAGGACTCGGTTGTTACCTCTAAAACGCCGGCGTCGCAAAAAAACCATTCGGCTATTACCTCTAAAGATACTGACAGTAAATCAACCATTTTTTCTCTACGAATATGCAGGCGGACTTAAAATGCGACTCAACAATCCCAAGTCGTTACTCAAACATTACCTCTGAGAATAACAGACACTTTAAACACAAATATAGTCGATCGGCCAATTGCGAAAGGAACGGTGGAAAAGCAAGAAATGCACACAGAACGAGGAGAAGTCTTCTTCATTATATAAGGAGGGAAAGTATTTTCACAAACTTAAAAACCAACTCATTATGAGTTGGTCTTCTTCCCGCTGTTCGATACATTACACTGCTACATTACACTACACTATACTACTAACTACTACTACATTATTCTACTAATACTACATCTACTACTATACTAACATCTAAGCTAGTGGTGCCTAGCCACTGGCATTGCCGCCGCCACTGCCGCCCTTGCCGCTACCGCTGCCGCCTTTGCCGTCGCCCTTGCTGCCATCGCCATCGCCGTCGCCCCGTCGTCGCCGACGCCCTCGCCGCCGTCGCTCCCCTCCTCGGATGAGTCAGAGGAGTCCCCCTCGTCCAAGGAGACCTCCGACTCATCCGAGCCCTCGAGCCCAGCACGCTCGACGACCCGGATGTATGTCCACACCTCCGCAGCAATCCCCTGGGAATCGTCTGAATCGTCAGACGACGCCGGGGGAGAGGTGTGGACTGGCGACCCCTCGGACTCAGAGGAGAACTCCTCCGAGTACTCGGAATCGCCGAAGTCCTCCGAGGGAGGAGTCGGCTCGCATTTCCACTTGTCGCCGGAGTGGTGCGACGAACTTCCGCCCTTCTTGCTCTTGCCCATGGTGGAGTAGAAGAGAAGAGAGTAAGCAACAAGCGGCAGTAAGATGTGTGAAGACGCCACTGAAGCAAGCACACTATTTATAGAAGAAGGCAACCGCTCGCCTCCTACCACGATCACTGAATAGTTGCAGATATTCAATAAGAAATTCAAATCGTCTGGAAACAAGTCAGGCGGCTGGCGTCGTTTCACGTAATATGACACCCATTGGGACTCAAGTCAACTGCTTGGACAATATGATTACACTCGCGGTCACGTCAAGTTACTACTCAGGAGCAGTTTGTTAAACGCTCAGCACACCAAGCCGTCCCTTGCCTACACCCATTGGGGGGACGTCCAGGAATTTTCAATAGATTTTCCCAAGCAGTCACATCCATACAGTATACGCAATGAATGTATCAAGACAGAAGGAAGATATCGATGGAGATCAGAGGAAAGCCAAAAATAGCCGATGAGGTACAAGTCTAATCAACAGAAGCATTGAAGCACGAAGTGATATGAAGACTAGCCAAGAGCCATCTACCGAACGTCCAATCTGTCGCAGATCAAATAAATTTCAAACCTAACAAGATATGGGCAGATCGCATGCTCGATCTCAAGGGCAAAACTGTATGATGACCTCTAAAGCATAAAGCTGATGATATAATGCTGATTTCTAAGGCATTCGACGAAGAGGAAAGGATGATATCTAAAAACAGCATGAGATGAAGACCTTAGAGTGGATTATTTTCAGTAATCCACTCAAAGCTCGGGGGCTACACCCATTGGGTGCACCTCCGGTGCACCCAATGAATCATCAACCCCAAAAGACAGAATGCTGATTTCTAAAGCATGAGATGAAAATAAAACAATGCTGACTTCTAAAGCATGAGTTGAAGATAAAAAAATTCTGAGAAGACTTGAAATGAAGACCTTCGAGTGGATTATTTTCAATAATCCACTCGAAGCTCGGGGGCTACACCCAATGAATCCTAAATTCCAAAGAGCGGAATGCTGATCTCCAAAGCATAAACCCGAGACAGAGCACCAATTTCTGAGGAATAAAGCGAAGGCCGATGAATAATGGCAGAAGAAAACAACAGAAGATCATTTTTACCGAGTCACTTAGAGTTCAGAAGCAACGGCTCGACAGACTTATTTTCAATGCATTCCTTATCAAAATCAAAAACTGCAAGCTGGACCTAGAATCTTTGGGCCGTTTATTTCAAAATCAACCCAAAGATTGGGGGCTTGTGGGGGACAGATATCCCCCGGGTCCACTGGAAGGCCAAAAGACCTCGCGAAAGGCCTTGGGCCCAATAGTTCACAAGGTCATTCCTTCGTGGGCCTGGGGAGGGACGTTTGGTGAAGTGGATTGACACGAGATTGGATCAACGCAAGCCCAGACGTCCCGATGAATTTGAGCAGCAACCGCAGCAATGATCCGACCTTCCCGCGCATAGTCCTCATACATCAGAACTGAACGGAGATAGGTCGGCAGAATTATAGGAGGATAGGCTCAGTCGGTTCACTATTACTTAGGCTCACGTTGTTATCATATCCGCATGTAATGCCCCACGGTCGAATATATAAGGCCTAGGGAGTGTGCCCTCAAAAATATGTCACTACTTAGCCATCCACTCGGTTCTCTGGCATCCTTGATACTAGAGAACCCCCTTGTAACTCGCCACACAAAGTATCCACGCCAGGACGTAGGGTATTACGCATCTCAAAGTGGCCCGAACCTGTACAAAATTGTCCATTGTCTCTCGTGCATCTAGCACAAACCATCGAGCTACAGTCGGTAACACCGTCCTACTCCAAAAAGCACCTCGAGGGGCAACCCTGGGTGCGCGGTCGGACCCAAAACACCGACAGACACCAGGTGCTGCTTCAACTCCCGGAAGGCTTGTTCCGCCCCTTCGGTCCAAGAGAAGGGCCCGGACTTCCACAGCAACTTGAAGAAGGGCAGCGCCCTATCAGCCAGCCTCGAAATGAAGCGACTGAGGGCGGCTAATGACCCCGTAAGCTTCTGGACGTCCTTGATACGGACCAGAGGCCTCATCACCTCGATCGCTTTGATCTTCTCCAAGTTTGCTTCAATGCCCTAGTACGAAACTAGGAACCCCAGCAACTTACCAGCGGAGACACCAAAGACACATTTGTCCGAGTTCAGCTTCGTGCGGGTTGCCCGCAGCTTGTCGAAGACCAGGGTTAAGTCTTCCACTAGGTTCAACCCTCTCTTAGTCTTGACCATGATGTCATCGACATAGACTTCCACTTTGTCCCTAATTAGGTCCCCGAAAGTCTTACTCATCGCCCGCACAAATGTTGGCAAGGCGTTTTCCAGACTGTAAGGCATAACAACATAGTTGTAAAGCCTGTCCACTGTTACAAAAGCGGTATGCTTCCTATCTTCCCTAGACATCTGGATTTGATGGAAACCAGAGTAAGCATCTAAGAATGACAATAGGTCGCACCCGGAGGTAGAATCCACGATTTGATCTATACGTGGAAGTGGGTACGGGTCCTTGGGACAGGCCTTATTCAGGCTGGTGTAGTCGATGCACATCCGAAGCTTCCCATTCGCCTTGGGGACGATGGCTGGGTTGGCCAGCCACACTGGGTGATGAACCTCTTCGATGAAGCCAGCATCTAGCAGCTTCCAGACCTCCTTTCGGATGAAGTCCTGTCGTTCAACAGACTGCCTGCGAGGTTTCTGACTCACCGGCCTGGCGTCGGGGTTGATCTTCAGATGGTGCTCGATCACCTCCCTGGGGATCCTAGGCATCTGCGACGGCTCCCATGCGAACACGTCGGCATTTGCCTGGAGAAAGGCGACGAGCGCGAGTTCCTATTTTTCACCCAGATCTCCCGCTATGCGAGTAGTTTGGGTGGAATCCGCGGTAAGCTGAATGGCTTTAACGAGGACGCCTTCTCCCCGGATGGTTGTACCTTTGGCGCCTTGGGGAGTGCCTTGGTACCGGGGGTTGAGGGGTTCCCTCCTTCGTTGTCCAGGCGAGCAGTCTCTGCCGCCAGGGCGTGCAGCTTCTCTACGGCCGCAAGCGCGGCGGCGCGTTCGCCCCGCACGGTGAGGTCCCCGGTTGGAGACGGCATCTTGAGGACCAAATACCCGTAATGGGCAATGGCCATGAACCGGTATAGGTCCGGCCTGCCGATGATGGCGTTGAAGGGGAGGTTAACCTCCGCGACGTCGAACACGACATTCTCCGTTCGGAAGTTCTCCTCGGTCCCGAATGTAACTGGGAGAGTGATGCTCCCAAGGGGATACACCGGCTATGGGCCCACTCCGGAGAATGGGCGAGAGGGTCCCAGATGGGACCCCGGGATCTGCAACTGTTTGAATGCAGCATGGCTGATGACGTTGAGGCCTGCCCCGCCGTCAATCAACACATGATGCAGCCGCATATTGGCAATGACAGGGGCGGTGATGAGTGGTAGCACACTGGCCCCTGCCATGTTGTCAGGGCAGTCAGATGCCCTGAAGGAGATGATGGTGCTCCTCCACTGCTGATGCGGAGCAGCCTTCGGGACCCCCGGAGTCGCCGATAGGACCTCGCGACGCAGGGACTTGACGTTCCTGCGGGAGGTGAGCTCCCAGCTCCCACCGTACATGACGTACAACTTCTTGCGACGGTCGATGTCATCCCCAGAGTCGGAATCTTCGGTGAAGACATCCTTGAGGTCCCCCTCGGGTGACTGATACCCGAGTTCTCATTCTCCCGCTGCCACCTCCCATCGTCAGACCTTTCCTTACCAGGCCGGTGATGGGGTGCGGAGCCATCCTTGGACGATTATTCACGTCGCTCGCTGACGCGCTTTGCGAGCTTGATGATCTCACGGCACTCCGAGGAGCTGTGGCGAGCGTTGGGGTGCACAAGGCACGAGCCGCTGTTGCCTCCCTGTGGCCGGGGGCGCTTGTTGCGCTCACTTCGGCCCCTAGTCGCGGCTGCAACAATCAGAGTGGTAGACCGCGACTTCTCATGGCCGCGGTTCTTCTTCTTCTTTTTGCCATCCTGGGCGACAGCTCCGGAGCCTCCCGTCTGGGGGACTCCAGTTTGTGGTGCCGAGTGCCATGCACAGCCCTCGGCAGCTCTGGCGCACTTGTCGGCCAAAGTGAAGAGAGTGGAGACAGTTTCCACGTCATGTGTGGCTAACTTCTCCAACATCTTTTCATCATGTACCCCCTAGCGGAAAGCCGTGATGATGGAAGCATCTGATATACGAGGTATGGTGCCCCGTACCTTGGTGAAGCGGGAGATGAAGGCCCGGAGAGTTTCCTCGGGCTCTTGCCTCACCGCGTGGAGGTGGGCCTCCACACCATGCTGCTGGTAAGCACTGGCAAAGTTTGTCGTGAACCGCGCGTAGAGCTCTTCCCAGGAGTAGATCGATCCTGGGGAAAGGTTCATGAGCCAAGTCCGGGCCAGCCCAGACAAGGCAACATGGAAGTATGTCGCCATTACGGTGGTGTCTCCATCGGCTGCCGTAATGGCGGTGACGTAAACCTGCAAGAATTCCGACGGATTTGTCGTACCGTCGTACTTCTCCGGCAGGTGTGGTCGGAACTTGGATGGCCAGGTCGCCGCGTGGAGGTGATCTGCCAGCGCGGCGCAGCCCACGCCGGCCAACGGGACACCCGTCTTAATCCGGGCACCCGTTGGGGTCTGCGGCGCAACCGCAGCGAAGTCGTAGTCGAGGTTGCGGCCCTCGACATTTTGCCGGCGCTCACGCGCCCTCTCCAGAGAGACATGGGCATCCTCACCCGCACGCCTGCGATTGAGTTCCACCCGCAGGTCCTCAGTCGGCGCGTCCCTCACCAAGGGAGAGCGCACCAACGTCGACGCCTCATGTTGGCGCCGGGATGACCAAGGCCTTGGCCTGGTTGATCCAGAGCGTGCCATGCCGAGTAGGCGATCGACGTCGTCGCGCCACTACTTCATGGCCCCCGGGGAGGCCATGGAGCTAGGAGGGTGGTGCAACAACTCTCTGGCCGCTGACAGCGCCCCAGGCGCAGCCCTAGATGCCCTGGATGTTTGCACGGGAGTGTGCTGCCGCGCAGAGTGCACAGCAGTGGTCGCACCAGGCGCCGGGAGGTTGGTGGCCCGCGGTGTGGAAGAGGCAGCCGCTTCTTCCACCACAAAGTCCTCGGTCAAGAAATCATGGTGCTCGACGATGTGGACCATGATGTTGAGCAGAAGAACAAGCAAAAACCTAAAGCCTACCCCCTACCTGGTGTGCCAAATGTCGGAGAGGAAATCTTCGGCCGGGTGGCGGAATGCACCCACCCTAAATCCTAAGATGACGAGGGGCCTAAGCGTTTTTCTTGTTAGTTGGATAATGAGGAGAACACAAGAACACGCAAGGATTTAGAGTGGTTCGGTCCGCCAGAGCGTAACACCCTACTCCACTATGTGATGTATTGAGCTTGTATGAACTTGTGAGCCTCTAAGTGTGCTTGAGTCTGTTTCGTTGCGTGCCTCCCCTTTTATAGCTAAAGGGGGCACGTACAAGGGTGCTGAGCCCCGACACGTGGGCCCAGGGGCAAAACGGAGGGAATAATATAGAAGTATCCAATGCCAGCATCGCTCAGAAGATCTTCAAGCGCCATCATGTCCATAGTTCATACGGTATTGATATTCGGCACTGCTTCTTCGGTAACGTGCGACTGTGCGAGTGATGATGAGCATAGCGTACGCCGTAGCACGGGCACTCTGCCTGCCAACGGAATGGACAGGCACGCCGCCTGCAGGATGGCCTGGTCGCCGCCCGTCAGTGGAGTGGACAGGGCACATTAAATGCTGAGGCGGCACATCGCCTGCCAGTGGAGTGGCAGGGCTCATTAAATGCCGAGGCGGCACATCACCTGCCAGTGGAATAGACAGGCGACGTGCCTTATCCGCGATAAATGCAGCGCCGCACAGCCCAGAGGCCTTACATCAGGCTCCGCCCGCTGGCTTACGTCATGGGCAGTAGGCCACGTGGTAGCATCGGGTCTCCGCCTGAGCGGGGAGCAGAAGCGTACATGGTATGGTCCGGATACGTGTCGGCTCCGGACCCCCGCCTGGCCTTGATCAAGGCCTGGGTATTCTTTGTCCCAGGATCCCGGGACCCTGCTGAGGGTGGTCCGGACCTTACACAGAGAGGTCCGGGACCCATCCCGGGGATCCGGTCTGTACCCACGGAGGTCCTGGACCCTGCCCGGTGGTCCGGCCCGCGTATGCAGGGGTCCGTCACTTTCCCATGGGGTCCGGACCCACCGTTGATATCTTGGAGGATATTGTCTTCCCTGGTCACGTGGCGATCCCGGAGCCGTCCACATGATGGGGTCGAGCACAGTTTACCGCGCGACTAGAGATAGTCGCGCGGGCACCGTGCCTTCTTACTGCAGTAAGGGGTACCCCTGTTTTAGGGTACCGACAATAGCCATCACTTTGACTGAAAGCCACGGATGCATTAGCATCACTACTCCTTGCCATTTCAATCTGCAAGTACAAAGAATAGATAATAGAGCAAATCAGGAGAGGAGGATGAGTGCACTGCGGGAGACTAGGGGAGACATGCATCTTTCTGGAGGATGAGAGTAGGGAAGCCAGGCAGTGGGCAACAGAGGAGGCGAGCATGGGAGGCAGGACAGCGGGGGAGAGCAATGATGTAGGGGAAGCACCGAGGCGAACGAGCTCGTTGTCGTCGAGCTGAGAGCAAGCGAGGAGGGCAGGCGAGACACTAGAGTTGAGCAGGGGAGGTGGGCGAGAGCAAATGAGGGCTTAGAGGCGGCGATGGTGCCGCGACGGATGACAGGCGTAGGGCGTAGATGTGGCAGGCGGAGTTGTATGACACCTGACGGCTTGTTTTATGGTGCAAGTTGTTTCTCTAGTTGGTTAGGCGGCATTTTCACAGCACATAGTGTTTAAAAGCCTAAAACGAGTGCTTTACGCTCTTTTGTGAAACGTTGCAGCGCTTCATGCACTTAAGTCAAATTTGGTTCCACAGACTAATCTTTAGTCTCTCATTTTTAGTCATGTGTAGTCTCTTTTTTTTTTGCTAAAAATAGGGAATAATTGGCTCTAGTCTTTGGTTCCGCAAAGGACGGTTAAAAGGGGCTAACGCAGATTTATTTTTCTCCCTGTCATTTATTTATTGATATCTCTCTCTGTAAGTCTTAAGCATATAAAAGGTATTTTAGCGTTTCCATAGTGCATTTAATGTGTTCTGAACCTGTTTAGTCTTTGGAATTAACCAAATATAGACTAAAGTTTAGTCTTAGGACTAATGAGAACCAAACAGTACCCTTAATAACTGTTTGACGATCACTGAACGCTAGCTGACGCATTCTCCACTCGCTATATACGCTGATAAAAACAAGTCAAGATGATGGATGCAGAGCGAAAGCGGCTAATTGGTTTGGTTTCTGGCCACCACCGGCCGGCATGCAGTCTGCTGGGACGTGCACGCGGCGGTGGGCCGGCATGAAAACGATGTCGATGGGGTCGTCTCTAGCAAGCCCCCACCACTAGCAAGCTACTCGTGGACGATAATAATGCATGCATCCATGCAAATATGCAACGCTTTTAAGTAGGAGTACTCTCTACGCGGCTGCCGTCCATCCGAATCCGATCCATCCATCCATGAATTTGACGGTGGACAGAGGCGCGCGGCTGCCACCACCGACCCACCCAGGCCACCGGACAAGCAGCACGTACGCACGCGCACATCTTGAACCCACATCAAACATTCATTTCGAGTCCCGTAATGACTTATTTTTGGCGAGATCGATCTATATGCAAACACTCACACAGACGACACTTGTGCCCGGGTGGCTATACGCCTGCCTCCACCATTGGAGAATAGGATGCACGCGCGCTTCGGCCGCCGCAGCTCTTGAGGTGGTGGGGGTATACCCATTGCGTCACCTTCTAGCGGTGGACCGCGTGGCCGTTAGATTAAAATACAGGAATTGGTCCATTTCACTCCCCGCTAAGGTCTTTTTCGATTATTCCTATATCATATGTATTGTATAAGATTGGAAAAAATTAGTAGAGATTTTGACTTGCTATGGATTAAAACCCATCCAATCCTTTCCAATCGATATGGATTGGAGAGAAAACGAACAAGCCCTAAGTGGATAAGTTCTATATATCTAGGGATAGTTTAGACTAATGAAATTACCATCTATAAGAGCAACTCCAATAGGGACCCTAAACTCATGAATAATTTAAAATATAGGGCCTGAACAAGAAAAAAGAGGTCCAACAGGAACCCTATTTTAATGAAATTCATCAAAAAAATTTGGGACCAATATCACAAGCAATATATTTGAGACCCACGGTGGAGCGGCCCAATACTGTTCCCGTTTATCTCAACTCCCACGGAATTTTCACCTAGCAGTTTCTTTCCTTCGATGTCGTCGTCTTTGAAGTCCCGATCCTGCTGTGGCCGCCATCCTGCAGATCCCCTGGTACGTCACCCGTACTACGCCGAACTACTCCTTCGTTCTCTTGTTCTTCCCCTCATTCCCTTGTTCCACTGATCCCGATCTGGACTTGACGACATACTCGATGGATGGTCGGCCTCCTTCCCCCCTGTCACGACCGACGGCGAAGAATCGACGTTTATCTTTGAATAGAGTTCTTGATACAATCGGCGGTGGTTCCTGGCTCGACCGTGGCGCGTCTCGCTAGGGTCCCGAACTGGCGTCTCGCCGTCGGCCATCAAACGTTGCCTGCGACCATCGCTCCGCATCACAGGCGACACACCAAGCTCCTTTGCCGAACATGGATAACTACAGGTGTGAGATACGTATCTGAATATGTAATATCTAATTCATCTGAATGCATTGTTTTTCTAAGCTTATTTTTTGTTCGAGGTCTGTTTCATTGGAAGATATCATAGTCACTCCTCGATGGAAAGCTTCAATTCGATTGTTCTGTAAATGTATCTGAATATGTAAAACCTATTTGTTCTATTTCTGTTTCATTGGCCGATATCATAGTATCCCCTCGGTAGAAATTCTGAAAGTTTCAACTTGGTGTTTGCCTCATTCTATTTATTCAGTGATATTGTAGCTGAATGCAATATCTGAATGGACAGAAGTATTATGCATCATCATGTAACGTATAGCATGATGCATACATAATGTTGACCTTTTCTTCTACAAGAGGTAGGAATGGACAGTAGTAACGTGCAGCATCATGTATGTATTCTAATTCAAGAGATTAGTAAACTCCATGTTGTCATTTAATATATGCACCAAAAATTTTATTCATTTTTATCCTAAATCTGTGTGACTGTCAAAGAAGTTAGTTTATGGCTCCTGGAAGGCAGTGGTGTGGTTGTTTAAATGTTTACTCAAATGTTTTGCAGCTCCATGTCACCTGGATACTTTACTAACCTACTGAACCGGGACAACGACGATGTTTTTATCCTTGATGAAAACATGGGAAACAAAAATGAAGTTATGCAGTCCGAGTCCCCACCAGTGAACGTCATGATTTCACAGTCAAAACCAAAGGGCCGTTCCAAGAATTTCAATGAAGCTGAAGATATATTGTTGATTTCATCATATCTTAATATTAGTAAAGATGCTATTGTTGGAAGGGATCAAACGGATGGTAGATTTTGGGAAAGAGTTGAAAAATACTTTCATGACAATAAGACATTTGAATGAGAGCGCAATTGGTCGTCATTGAAGCATCGATGGAGTACTATTCATAAAGAAGTGAGTTTGTTTCAAGGTTTTGTAGATGTCGTAGAAAGGAAGAATGAAGTGGGAAGACAATGAGTGATAAGGTATAGTAATTACATGTAATTGTTATTTTTCAAGCTGAAAGGTAATACAAAGTTTTTACATTATGTTCTAAACTTTGTGTATGCAGCTGGCACAAGCTAATACAATGTTCCAAGAACTTAAAGGTAAGTTTTCACTCTTCCATGCATGGAACATTCTTAAAGATGAGCCGAAGTGGGCAGAAGAGAAGATATCAAAGGAATACAATTCCAATGGGGAAGATCATCCAAATTCAGAATGACCTCTAGGAAGGAAAGCTGAAAAGGAAAAAGCTAAAGGAAAAAAGCGTAGTGAAGAAGAACATGATCCTTTCATTGAGGAAGTTAAAAAATGAGAGAATCAGGAGAATGGATTGAGAGCGAACGAAAGGAACGTGATGAAATGTTTATCGAGCTTGACACAAAAAACTGAACTTGGAGCAAGACCAGCACGATAAGGTGATAATGACAACAGACACAAGTTCAATGGATGACCAACCGAAGCAGTACTTTAGGCTGCTGAAAGAAGAGATCTTATCTCACAGTTTTGGAAGTCAAAACTAGTTGTTCATTTCTTTAGAATAAATACTTTGTTTAGTTAGCACGATAAGGTGTTTAGTTCTTTAGAAAAATACTTTGGAATATGGCCGTGTGAGTACCCGTAGTTGAACTCTAGCCTTTATAAAAAACTTTATGATAAACATATTTGGAATATGGAAGATAAAAACTTCGACAGAGAAAAACATCTTTCTGATAAACAGTCTGACATCATAGTGTAACGCAGAGGTAACTAAAATGTAAATAGTTTGACATCATAGATTACAACACAAATTATTACTATTGCGGCCCAGTACGTTGACCTTGACGCTCCCATAGATGTTCCACTAGGTCTCGTTGTAGTTGATTGTGAATGTGCGGATCTCGGGTTTCTTTGTGCTTGTCAACAAACGATGAAAAATTTGAAGTCCCTTCATGAGAAACCCAGCCCCTTGTCTCAGCATCACCCTTGTCATAAGGTGCCTCAAGACGACATTTGTCCCGTTCATCTTCTAATATCATATTGTGCATTATTATGCAAGCATTCATAATGGCTGTAAGTGTTGCTTTATCCCAGAACCTAGCTGGCCCTCGAACAATGGCAAAGCGAGCTTGCAATACACCAAATGCACGTTCAACATCTTTTATCTGGGACTCCTGAGCTGCTGAATAATTTGTGTCCTTCAAATTTGCGGGAGCCTTAATTGTTTTCACAAAGGTTGACCAATTAGGATAGATCACATCTGCTAAATAGTAACCCTTGTCATAATCGTGTCTGTTAATTGTATAATTAACTGTTGGGGCTTCCCCTTGACCAAGTCTGTCAAAAAGATGGGATTTGTGCAAGACATTAATATCATTGAAAGACCCTGGTAGACCAAAGAATGCATGCTATATCCATAAATCGGTAGACGCCACAGCCTCTAGTACAATTGTTGGTTCTTTCACATGACAACAATACATGCCTTGATAAGTTGTAGGACAATTTTCCACTTCTAGTGCATACAATCAACACTACCGATCATTCAAGGAAATCCACAATGTTCACCAATAGCAAGCAACCTAGCTGTATCACTTTCATTTGGTGGTCTCAGATACTCTGGTCCAAAAACCTCACACACTGCCCTGACAAATTTTCGTAGGCTCTTGATAGTCGTGCTTTCTCCAATCCGCAAATACTCGTCAACGTAATCTGCTGGAACACCATAAGCAAGTTGTCTAAAAGCTGCAGTCACCTTTTGAAGACAAGAAAACCCAAGAGCACCGACAACATTTCTTTTTTGAGCAAAATAATGATCATGTTGTTTAACAGCTTCAGCTATCCGCATGAAAAGAGGACGACTCATCCGAAAGTGTCGTCGAAAATACTTCTCAGGATATGTTAGATGCTCAGCAAAGTAGTCATTGAATAATTTTAAATCATGTTCTCCTCTACTACGATCATATACCTCAGGTCAAAAAACTGAACCTCGACGCTTTTTGTGTTCATCTTCACTCTTCCTCTTCCGATATTCACCCAGCATGAAAACCATTATGTGGTCAAGGTCATAATCAATCTCATCAGCTTCTTGGTGCCTTTTTGATCTCCTACATTCATACACCATCCTGCATCAAATTAGGAGGAGGACAACATATATTGCTCAAAAAGGACAAAACCATCGAATGGGGATGTTGGGCCACCTCTGTTCTAATCATAAAAATTGATTGTAGCAGGATCCACGATCAACTACTGCTTGTCGCTGCGTACCTAAAATGAAGGTAGCGATCCTGGCCGATGCTAACTGGTGGCTCCTCCCAGGCGGCGGCGCAAAGAATAGCCTGCGTCGAATGGCCTGTGGACTTGGAGAGAAATAGAGGGAATACGTAAGGTGGAATATAGGTTAGTTGCAAACATAATGCAATTTAGGCTCTAGGGTTGGAATAAACAATTGTATTTGGGCCCTAAACAAATAGAACAGGTAGCTAAATTAAATAATAGGGCCCAACTATGGGACTTATGGTTGGAGTTTCTCTAAATAGATGGATGGGGTGTTGTGGAAAACCATCTCTTTGGCTATCTCTCCTTTGGCTAGCTCATTTGTGTTTAGAAAACCCTAGTTTTATTCTCTAGTTTTCGCAGTAGTTTAGCCTGAGATCCGCATATGATTTGAACTCTATATATGTGTCTTTGTAATCTTCACCTCATCATTCAAAGGAAGGGTGGCCAGATCGATCCACAGGGTTTGTTCAACCATGTGCTCAGTTTTGTCTTTGCTGCAGTTTTGATTCGATTTTGTTCTTGCTCTCTTCACTTTCTTTTTCTCTTTAGATTGTGGAAGAACCTCCGAGTTCTTTAGTTGGGGATTATTTTGGGGTTTTTCTCTAGGTTTGATTTAATCCTTAGACCACTAAGAACCTCTGGGTTGCACAGTTTTTGGTTGTAGATTGATCTGAACTCGTTTTGGTTAAAAAGGCAAAACCCCAACAAAACCCTAAGTTTGTTTGTATTTTCTGATCTGCGATTGATTAACAAATCCGTTTTAGTTCAAAATTTGTGGAGACCTTGGCCATTACAAAGATGGGGTCTAGATTTATTAGGCCCACTTTCACCAGCACAAGGAAATTTAAAGTACGTTGTGGTAGCGGTGGAGTATTTTTCGAAGTGGATTGAACCTAAACCTCTAGCTACAATCACTTCGGCCACGGTCCAGAGGTTTTTCTGGCAGAATATTGTTTGCCAGTTCGGTGTGCCGAAGGCCATTACAGTTGATAATGGAACTCAGTTTGATGCTGAAACGTTCAAAGCTTTTTGTGACAAATCGGTACAAAAATACATTTTGCATCTGTGAGACATCCAGAATCAAATGGGCTAGTAGAACGAGCTAATGGAATCATAATAACAGGAGTAATAAAGTCAATCTTCAATCAGCTAAAGGGAAAGTGGCCAGACGAACTAATAAAAGTGGTATGGAACCACAATACTGTTGTCTCAAGGTCAACAGGATTTACTCTATTCAAGCTTTTATACGGTGATGAAGCAATAACACCAGAAGAAGCAAGAGCAGGTTCGATAAGGATCTTAGCTTCGACAGAAGATGAAGAGGATTGTAAAATAACAAAAGACACCATAGAAGGGACCAGACTCCAGTCAATAGATCACATCAATAAGTATCAAGCCGGAACAGTCAAATGGCGTGATCAGAAGGTAAGACTAAAGAATATCAAGCCAGGACACTTGGTACTTCGAAGAGTGGCCAACCCAGATACATTGGGAAAACTTCAACTTAAATGGGAAGGTCCCTTCCTGGTGGTATCTTCATCAAGACATGGGTCATACAGGTTGAAAGACATGGATGGCAATGACATTCTAAGATCTTGGAATGCAGATGAGCTTCAAAGATATTATGTGTAAATTTTGTAATTTTCTTACTTTTCCTTATGGCACCCTTTTCCTTTCAAGAGGGGAGAAATGTTTTTAATGGGGCCATAGGTTGTAATTTTTATTTTTTGTGCAGCCCTATGCAATACAAGGACCAAATTCCCCCACATGTGAAGTGTAAAGATCTGGGATTACACCATCGAGTGTAAAAAAGTATGAAGAAGCTCCAAAGTCATACCTAAGGGGATGCAGAGCTAGAATGCAACCTAAGTGAAAGGTGAAGAAGCTCCAAAGTTGTTCCTAAGGAAATGTAGAGCTTAAATGTCACCTAAGTGTAAGGTGAATAAGCTCCAAAGTCGTTCCTAATGGGATGTAGATCTTAGCTCCAAAGTCATTCCCAAGGGAATGCAGAGCTGAAGTACCACCTAAGTAAAAGGTGAAGAGACTTCAAAGTCGTTCCCAAAGGGATGCAGAGTCTAGGTATGTGTTTGTGAGAGTTTCCTACCTTTGGCATACATTTGCACGCTTCATTACATCATCTTTTGCATTCATACAAACATGCATTAGACATCCATAGGTTCATCATCATAACATAAAGCACAAAAGCATTAACAGGAAAAGCAAAGGTTTCTATCTACGAAGATGTTTTGTCTCATTGCATATGAGGGAGCCGATGTTTTACTTTGCTCAAAAGGTGCTTCGATGTGAACGAAAAGAAGGGAAGGTGTTTTTCGCCTTCGGCTCAAAAAAGCTACAAGCATTGGTTTCGTCCACAGTAAAGCAGATAACGCACGGAGAAAAGGTAAAATAGCATTACAAAACATTTACAAATGTTTACAACTATTCATTCATAGTCAATTACAATTCTTCATCAAATAATACATCACTTTCCACAAAGAGTTTCCAAATAGTATTTCTACAGATATTAGCAACCAAAACTTCCAAAGTTTCCTCCGATGCTTCAAACATAGCTTCGGCTTGCTAGCTTTTGGTATCATCATCCCGAAGAATGACAAAGGCAAGTATTGCGGAACGTGGTAAGATAAAGTATAAAATAAAAGTACAAAGGTAAAAAGATTTTTTATACCTTGTTAAGCAAATTTCGGGCTTCATCTCCAGCCAGTTCTCAGTCGCCCTTTGCCCAGATCTAGGTAATAAATCGGTTACCTATGCTTCGGGCTTCGGCCGGAATGTCAACAAGGTCAGACGGAGACAGGCTAAAGTTTGGCCTGTTAACAGCCCTTGCATGGTTGCACCTGGCTTTTATGAAAGCAGCAGTCGTACCACGAGAAACTACTAGCGCACAGAAGTCATCGTTGCCAGTTATGACTTCATCGAGGACGTCAACTTCTTTCTCATTGTATTCAAGCGCTCTGGGGATATCTTCGGCAGAAGGATTGCCTTATTCGGATGCAGCTCCGACTAAATTGAATATACTTTTTAACTAAGCAATGCATCGGGTTGCAAAGTCAAAACATTTATTCTTAAGGGTTTTGAGTGCTTCACTCAGCTTCAGGTTCTTCTCAGCCTCAACCTTGATTGTCATGTTTAAAGCTTCGGTTTCACGATTGAACCGACTGGCAACTCTTTGCTTAATTTCTCATTTTGAGCTTGAGCTTTGGTAAGTAATCCTTTGGTTGAATGCAGCAAGTCATCTTTTTCTTTCAAAGAATCTTCAAGTTTTCTGATTTTATCTTCAAAACCTTTGACGACAACTTCATTCTTTCTATCTTCGTCATCTTGTTGCATTTTCAAGGCTTTGCTTAGAAATAAACTCTGAAAAATGAACTAAAAAGTTAGAATACCTAATCAACATGAAGATACCAACGGTAATTTGCAAAAGAGTCTTACTTTGATGTTCGAATAAAATAAGCTGTCAATGATGTGTTGACGTCTATAGCAGCTGATATCCTTATCCAGCTTCAGGAATCCAATGCTTTTAGACAAAGTGCTTATAATTTTAGCTCCGGCGCTATCGCAAATGCATCCCATAATTTCTTCATCAACCCCGCCAAAGAGCATTGATCTAGGCTGGTAGCCGCAGGATATGGCAAATTTTTTTAATTCTGATATGTCTTCTTTGGAAAGTTGTTGGCCGCCCAGGTGTTGTAGGTCGAAATTCATACATTCCAAAGAGGTTTCTTCAATTTTCTTCCCCTTATCAGAAGCCATTGCGGCTACATCTCTCTCTGCAACCACATCTGATATGAGTCCGTCGATTTCTGACAGGGTGGTTGCGAGATTCTCGGCTTCGGATGTGGCGGTAGCTTTGGCATCGGTGGGTATAGCAACTTTGCCTGCCGAAGCTGAGGGTGGGGTCCGTTCAATAGCTTCCATTATGTTCACATACGCCATTTCTTTTGACCCCCATTATTCCACTCGCCAGCCGAAGCAGTTTCCCTTGACTGCAAGAGGCCAGTCAGATCCAACCTTAGAGGACTAAGCAGTGCAAATGGGAAAGGTTCAGTCATTACCTTCAAAATCTCCGAGACCTCAGCAGCAGAAGACAAAGAAGGGCTCATAGCCTACTTCGTCACATCTTGTACCTTCGTCTCCTCAGAAGATATCTTGACAAGAGTGCGTCGAGGCGAACCAAATTCGTGTGTAGCGCATGGCCGTCAGATCAAAATTCCAGGAGTTAGTCCATTTCGTCCCCAGCTAAGTGGAAAGGCTCTATGTATCTATGGTAGTTTAGACTAGTGAAATAACCCTCTACAAATAGATAGGTGGGTTGTTGTAAACAACCATCTCTTTGTCTATCTCTCTTTTGGCTAGCTCATTTATATTTAGAAAACCCTAATTTCATTCTCTAGTTTTCGCAGTAGTTTAGCCTGAGATCCGCAGATGATTTGACTCTACATGTGTGTCTTTGTAATCTTCACCTCGTCGTTCAAAGGAAAGGTGGCCAGATCCATCCATAGGATTTGTTGAATCATGTGCTCTATTTTGTTTTTGCTGCAGTTTTGATTTGATTTTGTTCTTGCTCTCTTCTCTTTCATTTTCTCTTTGGATTGTGGAATAACCTTCGAGTTCTTGAGTTGGAGATTGTTTTGAAGTTTTTCTCTGGGTTTGATTCAGACCTTATACCACTAAGAAACTCTGGTTGCACAGTTTTTTGGTTGTGGATTGATTTCAAAGGCAAAACCCCAACAAAACCCTAAGTATGTTTGTATTTTCTGATCTGCGATTGATTTAAAAATTCATTTGAATTCAAAATTTGTGGAGACCTTGGAAACTCATTTGTTAAGGTGTGTGTAGAATTTCAGCTTAAGCGGAGTCTGTTTGGTTCAGTTTCACATTCGAAAAATGAATTTGGAGCTGCTGAAAACGGCAATAGATAGCGATACGATTTTGGGCAGATTCGGACTTTTCTGTGCCAGATACACGATATGTTCGTTTTGTTGGCCTTGTGTTAATCTTAAGAATATTTTGAAATAATAAGATCACCGGTTGGCTGACGCGCTTTTGGTTTGAGCAATTTCTTTATCTCGATTGAAGCTAAGTGCATAATTTTAATTCTTAGCAGCAAAACTTGATTGGCTTCCATTTACCTCCATGTGGTCACCTCACTGGTACTTCACACAATGCCAATGCAATGCACCAGCCGACGAAGCACCAACAGCACTTCACCAAATAATATGTATACTACCGAGTATTGACTACTAATTCGCGTGCACCAGCTAACTGAAACTAAAGTTTTTACATAGGAGCCTTCACTAAGCCGATATAAAGTACAAGCAATTAACCTTTTTCACAAACAAGTAATTAAGCGAAAGTTATTAAGAGCGTACATAATTCTTCTGTAGCTGCAAATGACATGCATAAGTACGCCGGACCGGTGAAAAGCGATCAGGCAACCGAAAGAGCTAGTCAGTAAAAGATACATGCTTTACCACTGGTACTGCATTAATTAATGAAGGAGCTAGTGCTGAACAGTGCGGCAAGGACTCCTATAAATTGGCTGCCGTGCCGCTACCATCCAATCCACTCCACTCCATCATCCCGTGCCTCACGAGTCACGAGTCACTCCAGGTCCAGGCTGAGCAGCAATGGCGCCGCGAACGCTCGGCCTCAACGCGGCCCCGCTCCTCCAGGTACGTAACGTAACTCACTGCCCCGAAACTCTCACCGCGTTCGTTCGTGGCGGCCGCGTGCGTGTTCCTTCTTCCTCCTGCGCTAGCTGCGCGGTTCTGCTCTTCAGTACTCCTCTTGTCCTGACAGATCTCATCTAGCTCCCAGCTGAAAGTTTCACGCCTTTCCGGTCATTATGTGCGCATGGAGGTGCTGAAAAGAAAAGTGCCGTCTTTTTGCCTCACAAACCAGAATGTTTTTTTTTTCAATTCAAGATCAGAATTTTTTTCCCCAGTCCACCGAACCAGATCGATCAGGTCATGTATGTGGTAGCAGCCAGTTGTTGATCTGAAGCACACTCCTGTTTCCTGGAACAGATTCTGCGGTCCCTGTGCCTCCTGGCCCTCGCCGCGGCGGCGGCGGTGTCCGGGCGGCGCCACGGGGCCTCCCCGGCGCGCGGCAGCGGGCAGAGCATGTACCTGGCGCCGGCCTGCCGGGCGCACACGGCGTCGGTGGCGGACTTCGGCGGCGTGGGCGACGGCACCACTTCCAACACCGCGGCGTTCCGGTCCGCGGTGGACCACCTGTCGCAGTACTCGGGCGAGGGCGGCGGCGGTGGCATGCTGTACGTGCCCGCGGGCAAGTGGCTGACGGGCCCCTTCAACCTGACCAGCCACTTCACCCTCTACCTCCACCAAGACGCCGTCATCCTCGGCTCCCAGGACGTAGGCGAGTGGCCAATCGTGGATCCCCTGCCTTCTTACGGAAGAGGGAGGGACAAGGTCGGAGGGAGGTTCGCTAGCCTCATCGGCGGATCGAACCTGACCGACGTAGTCATCACTGGCAGCAACGGGACGATCGATGGGCAGGGCGCCATGTGGTGGTCCAAGTTCCACAAGAACCAGCTCAAGTACACGCGCGGCTACCTCATCGAGCTGATGCACTCGGACACCATCTACATCTCCAACCTGACGCTGCTCAACTCGCCGGCGTGGAACATCCACCCAGTCTACAGCAGCAACATCGTGGTGCAAGGCATCACCATCCTGGCGCCGACCAACTCGCCCAACACCGACGGCATCAACCCAGACTCCTGCTCTCACGTCCGCATCGAGGACTGCTACATCGTGTCGGGCGACGACTGCGTGGCCATCAAGAGCGGCTGGGACGAGTACGGCATCTCGTACGGGATGCCCAGCCAGCACATCGTCATCCGCCGCCTCACGTGCGTGTCCCCGACCAGCGCCGTCATCGCGCTGGGCAGCGAGATGTCGGGCGGCATCCAGGACGTGCGCGCCGAGGACATCACGGCGATCAACACCGAGTCCGCCGTGCGCATCAAGACCGCCGTCGGCCGCGGCGCCTACGTCAGGGACGTGTTCGCGCGCCGGATGACGCTCACCACCATGAAGCGGGTGTTCTGGATGACGGGCGACTACAAGTCCCACCCGGACGACAAGTACGACCCCAACGCCGTCCCCGTTGTCGCCAACATCAGCTACCAGGACGTGGTGGCCACGGGGGTCTACAAGGAGGCGGCGCGCCTCCAGGGCATCCAGGGCGCACCGTTCCGGGGCATCTGCGTCGCCAACGTCACCGCCGACCTGTCCAAGTCCAGGAAGTACCCATGGAACTGCGCCGACATCGAGGGAGTGTCGGCCAACGTCAGCCCCGCGCCGTGCGACCCGCTACAGGGCGCGCACGACGGCGCATGCCCGTTCCCGACCGACACGCTGCCCATCGACCAGGTCACAGTGCAGCAGTGCGCATACGACATCCCGGCCACCAACTAGCAGCTCAATCAAGGAGTGTATTCGGATGTGGATCAGCCGCCTAGTACAACTTGTAGTTCAGGTCCAATGCAAGCGACTAGTAGTATCAAGTCTCATCAACACAATAACGACAGAATGAATCGGGCACTAGCCTAGAAAGCATTCATAAACTCCGAGCCTGTACACCATCTACAGCCTAAAGACTGACTTGACTCATCACCTGCCGCCGAAGAACGAGAAGAAGCCGCCTCCGCCTCCTTTCTTCTCGGGCCTCTCCTGCTCTTCGACCATGACCGCCGTCATCGCATCTCTTTCCACCAATCTCCAAGTAGCCTGCTCCAGAGCAAGGCCAGCAGGCGTGGGCGGGTCATTCAGCACCAGCGGCACGCCCCTATTCGTACTCCGGATCACCTCCGTGTCCTCTGGCACCACGCCTAGTAAAGGCAACCCGAGCATTTCCTGCACGTCCAGCGCTGACATCATGTCCTCCCCCTTCACCAGGTCTGGCCGCACTCGGTTGACAACGATCTTGATGTCTTTGATGCCATCGCACTCCAGCAGTCCCGCGACACGGTCAGCATCGCGGAGAGCCGTAATGTCGGGAGTGGTAACGAGCACCGCCTCTTCTGCGGGTGCAATGGCAGTGACAAACCCAGCATCAACACCTGCAAAACAAAACATCAAGCAGCTGTAGTTAACACAGTTTCTATGCCATGGGTCAGAACTAAAACCTTGGTAAATGGATCCAAATCACATTAACACAAATATTATTACACGCTAATGGCTCCAATTTTGAGAAATCTGATAATCCCATTATAAGTATGGACTATAGTCATGGAAATCATGCCAAGTGCATCATATGCTCGGAATCCTTTCGTCTGTAGCAAGCAACAGGAACAAATGTGGGACAACTATAATATTTGGCATCAGCATCCCAATGAATCCAAGGTCCAAGGGGATATATATATATATATATATATATTGTATATTAGGAGCCCTGGGCTTCCTTTAGTTATTGGAAGCCCAGGCCAGACAGTGCAATCCGGTCGAGCCGAACCAGGTCCAGACGTCTATAAAAGAAAATCCGTAGTGCTAGGGATCAGTTTTTACGCCCCATCTCGATTCATTAGCGGCGGTTGCCAGGCCGGCGGTGGCGGCGGTTCCCAGGCCGACGGTGGCGGCCCCCGATCCAGAGGGCGAGCGGCGGCGGCAGCGCCCTTATGCGATGGCGGCGGTTTCCAGGCCAGCGGTGGCGGCCCCCGATCCAGAGGGCGAGCGGCGGCAGCGCCCTTGTGTGGTGGCGGCGATTCCCAGCCCGGTGGCCGCAACTCCATTACCTCGACGCGCGGTGGCGGAGGTTCCTCGATCCGCAGCGAGGCTCTTGTGCAGGCAAGCGGCGGCGTCCCCGAAGCCCCGAGGAGGCGGCACTTCCAAGGCCGGCGAGCAAGCGACGCCCGTCGACGTGCGAGTAGCGACGGCGACGCATGAGGCGCGATGTTCGAGCGAGCGATGTCACGGAAGGGGCGAGATGCGCGCAGCGATGATCGCGCGTGACATCCTCTGATCCGGCGCATTTTTCTTTTCGTTTATTGTGTTTTATGCCTACCACATGTATTATTTACGCTAAAAACTGTATGTTTTTATGCTTTAACACAGAGTTCGTATATCAGTTTACTGCATGCACATTTGAAAGACAATTCCTTGATTTATGTTGTTCTTAATTTGCGCGCATGCAATGGAAACTCCCACGATTTTGCCATAATTTTTGGATCTGTATAAAAATAGAAACCGCATGCATGCGGCTGCCATGTTTTTCGGATCTGTCATAAAAATAGGATCGTAATAACAACCTACTAAAGCTATCAACCTCTAATTGACTCGGTATTTACGCTTATAATTAAGGGATTTTATGCTCAAAACTTAAGGTTTTTACGCTCCACCCGGAGATGCGTCCACCAGTGAACATGCCAGATTTTTTACGCAGTGTAAGGAATTGCATAAATACCTAAACCGTGTAGTATAATTTGTTTCAGTATACATCATAAACTAGTTCTGATGCGTTTAGTTGCATGACTGTTGGAGGGATCCTATATTTATGAAGGAAATAAAATATTAAATGCGATTTTTTGTTTCTATGCATGCAATTCATTTCCTTTCATTGCATATTCTTTCCATCATAAATTCGTGTGCATGCAGCCTGTTGCAGATTTTTACGCAGTATACCGAATCGCATAATTATCTACACAGTGTAGCATATTTAGTATCAGTATATAGCATAAAATGGTCATTACGAGTTTTAGTTGCATGTCTGTTTCAGCGATCCTAAATTTATGGAGGAAATAAAGCATTTAAAATAGAAACCGCCACACATATCTTTCCTAAATTTACGCGCATGCAAGGGAACGTGATTGACTCATGCATGCATTTTGCCATAATTTTAGGATCTGTATAACCGCATGCATGCGACTGCCATGTTTTTCGGATCTGCCATAAAAATAGGATCGTAATAACAACCTACTAGAGCTATCAACCTCTCATATTGGCTCGGTATATACGCTTATAATTGAGGGATTTTATGCTCAAAACTTAAGGTTATTACGCTCCAACCCGGAGGTGCGTCCACCAGTGAACAACATGCCAGATTTTTTACGCAGTGTAACGAATTGCATAAATACCTACACCATGTAGTATAATTTGTATCAGTATATATCATAAACTAGATTTAATGTGTTTTAGCTGCATGGCTGTTGGAGGGATCTTATATTTATGAAGGAAATAAAACATTAAATACGATTTTTTGTTTCTATGCGTGTAATTCATTTTCTTTCATTGCACATTATTTTTATCATAAATTCGTGTGCATGCAGTTGGTAACAGATTTTTACGCAGTATATCGAATTGCATAATTATTAACACAGTGTAGCATATTTAGTCTCAGTATATATCATAAAATGGTCCTTACGCGTCTAGCTGCATGGCTGTTGTAGCGATCCTAAATTTATGGAGGAAATAAAGGATTTTAAAAACAGAAACTGCCGCACATATCTTTCCTAAATTTATGCGCATGCATTGGATCGTGTTTGACTCATGCATGCATTCCTTTTTTGCGCTAACAGACGTGGGGCAGGTGGCGCACCCGACAGCCTGTTTGGGCGCGCTGGTTGAACCAGTTTGCAGGGGTGATCGGCCTGGGCTTCCTTTAACTATTGGAAGCCCAGGGCTCCCGTTATACCTACCCTATATATATATATATATATATATATATATATATATATATATATATATATATATATATATATATATATATATATATATATATATATATATATATCAATGTTTTCGAGTCGGAGTCGTGTAGTTACTGACTAGTCGTGACTAGTCGAATGTAAGTCGTTGATTACATTTCTTTATAATTTTCTATATATGCTAATACTAAAGACACCGAAACGCTAAAATCGATTAGTTGCATGTCAAGCGCCTCAGCACCTAACAACGTCGAATCACTCCTAGATTTAAGGCATGGAAAGGAAACTAATCTCAACTAATCACTCCTAGATTTAAGGTATGGAAAGGAAACTAATCTTTTATTTCTAAATCTGGCCACTAACGGTGGCACCTTCCTGTGTGGCGTGAGCAGCCCGCTCTGCCGCACTCGTGATGTCACGACGGCGCCTATACGTTTGCCCATACATGACATCTCTCCCCCCCCCCCTCGACGTCCAGCTCGTCCTCGAGCTGAAAATGGGGAAACTTGTCACGGACAGTGTTCTTACGGCGCCTAGGCGAGCAAGTGCACCAGCCAACCGCCTTAGCGCCTAGGCGGCGCCTAGGCGACGCCTAGGCGGGTATGGCGAGCAAGGCGGCCAGTTTTGCCCGGGCGCCTGGACGCCTAGGCGTCGCCTAGGCGACGCCTTAAGAACACTGGTACAGAAATCAGCCACATCCTCCCAAGTTGCAGACGCAGCGGACTGACCCTTCCAGTGGATGAGCACCTGGCGGACACCGCGCGCCAAGCAGAAGCATACAGCGGCTCCGGTTTTGGAGTCACAGCCCCGTGAAGCATGGGTGGCAGTGGGGGAGGCACCTCTGGTGGATCGCTGATGAACTTCTTAAGAAGCCCCACATGGAAGACATCATGCAGCTTGGCACACAGGGGCAGGGCGAGGCGGACAACAGCCTCGTTGATGCACTCGGTGATGCGGTACGGCCCGACGAAACGCGGCTTGAGCTTGCCCCTGGACAGCTGCGGTAGGGAAGCGCCAGCACGCTGTCAAAGGCGTAGAAGCACCTAGTCGCCCACGGCATAGGAGACCGGGCGGTGCAGCCGGTCGTAGAACTTCTTTTGGACGGCTTGAGCTTGCTCCAGCCGATAGCGGACATCCGCGAGGAGCTCTTCCCGAGCAGCCATGGTCTTGGCCACATAAGCCACCCGCGTCTCCCCTGGTTCGTAGAACCAGATGGATGGAGGATGCCGGCCATACACCACCTTGAAGGGGGTGTCCCGAAGCGACGACTGGTACGCCATGTTGTAGACGTACTCCGCCCATGGCAGCCACTGCTTGGGTCGGTCCCCTGTGAAGCACCAGACGTACATGACAATTACTTTGTTGGCCACCTCTGTTTGGTCGTCCGACTGGGGGTGGAAGGCGGACGTCATATGTAGTTTGGCCCCGGATAGCTTCATCAACTCTTGCCAAAACGTCGAGGTGAACACGGGGTCCCTGTCCGACACCATGGATTGAGGAATCCCATGGAAGCGAACAATCTCGCTGAAGAACGTCTGTGCCACAGAACCTGCACTGTAGGGGTGAGCCAGTAGGATAAAATGACAATATTTGCTGAAACGGTCCACAACGATGAGGATCACCGACTTGCCCCCCACACGGGGCAGAGCTTCTACGAAATCTAGGCCGATGTCTGTCCACACGGCCTGGGGAATAGGTAGGGGCAGCAGCAGTCCCGCGGGATGGAGGTGCCCTGATTTGTTGCACTGGCAGGTAGCGCAGGCGCGGACGGAGTCTTGCATCACCCGGCGCATGGCGGGGAAGTGGAAGTCGCGGCGGAGGCGATGGAGAGTGCGTTGCACCCCTTCGTGGTCGTCCTCGTGTGTAGCTGCCACAAGCTCATGCAGCAGCGGCGAGTCCGAGGGAACATACAACCGGGCGGCATAAGCCACCATGCCGTCCAGGAGAGACCACAGCACGCCTCTGGTACCCGCGACGATCTCATCTCTGATGGCGACGAGGGCGGGGTCCTGTAGTTGCGCCTGGAGAAGTCGGTCGATGAAGTCGAAGCGAGACGCAGAGAGAGCCAAGACCGACCCCTCCTCACAGGTATCGTGTCGAGCAGGGCATCGGTGACGGTGTTGGCGGTGCCCGGCTTGTACTTGACCGTGAAGTCGAAGCCGAGGAGCTTGCCCACCTAGTGGTGCTGCGGGATCGTCGCAAGGCGTTGGTCGAGGAGGAACTTCAAGCTGTAGTGGTCAGTGCGGACGATGAACGGTCGACCCCACAGGTACGGCCGCTAGTGGCGGACGACATGGACCAGCCCAATGAGCTCGCGCTCATAAGCTACCAAGGAGCGATGGTGTGGCGCGACCAGCCTGCTAAAGGAGGTGATCGGGTGCTGATCTTGGAGAAGGATCGCCCCAAAGCCATGGGTGGATGCGTCGCACTCGACGATGAACCCCTTGGTGAAGTCCGGCAACGCCAGCACGGGGGTCGACATCATGGCGGCCTTAAGCGCCTGGAAGGCCGCCTGAGCGTCATCGTTCCAGAAGAACCCCTCCTTGAGGAGCGAGGTGAGGGGTGCCGCAATCTTGCAATAATCGTGGACGAACTTGCGGTAGTACCCGGCGAGGCCCAAGAAGTCGTGCATCGCGCACGTCGAGCGAGGGGCCGACCAGTCGTGGATGGCCTGCACCTTGGCCAGATCCATGGCCACCCCTTGAGCCGAGATAATGTGGCCCAAGTATGCCACCGAGGGGGAGCCAAAGGTGCACTTGGACCGCTTGATGAAGAGGACGTAGCGGCGCAGCTCATCGAGGACGGCGCGGATGTGTCGCAAGTGATCTGCCCATGTCTTGCTATAAATTAAAATATCATCAAAAAAGACCAAAACAAATCGGCGGAGGAACGGTCGAAGGACGTCGTTCATGAGCGCTTGGAATGTCGCCGGGGCGTTGCAAAAGCCCGAACGGCATCACCAAGAACTCATAGAGGCCGTCGTGGGTGCGGAACGCCGTCTTGTGGACATCAGTCGGCCGCATCCAGACTTGATGGTAGTCGGAGCGTAAGTCCAGCTTGGTGAAGTACCGCTCGCCGTGCAACTCGTCGACGATAGGGATGGGGAAGGCGTCCTTGATGGTGAGGTCGTTGAGGGCGCGGTAGTCGACACAAAACCGCCAAGCCCCATCCTGTTTCTTGATGAGCAGCACCGGCGAGGAGAACATCGAATCGCTGCAACGGACGATGCCTTGGGCGAGCATGGCAGCGCACTGCCGATCCAACTCGTCCTTGTGCGCCGCTGGGTAGCGGTAGGGCCTAACCGCCACCGGTGCAGCCCCCAGTTTGAAGACAATGGCATGGTCCCGAGCCCGCTGTGGGGGGAGCCCGGCTGGCTCGGCGAAGACGTCGTCGAAGGCGTGGAGCAGGTCGTTGAGGAGGCCCTCCGTTGATGTGGCTGCAGCGACCAGCAGCCCCGACCGCTCTGCGATGTCGGACCAGCACACCAGCTGACCTTGGTGGGTGAAGGAGATGGTGCAGCCGATGAAGTCCCAACTGATTCGGCCAAGGGTGACCATCCAATGTGTCTCATACCCGGTGAGCGGCATGACGAAGAGGTCGACGGAGAACCGATCGCCCTCGATGATGAGCGGGGCGCGCCGTATGACGCCGGGGCAGGTGACGCGCTCCCCGTTGGCCACAGTCGCCGTGAGACGTGGACGGCGCTGGATCTGCAGTCTGATGCAGCGCGCCGCAGCTTCGACGGTGAAGTTGTGTGTGGAACCCGTATCGAGGAGCGCGACGAGGGTGGAGGCGCCCAACGATACTCGCACCTGCAGGGATTTGCAGATGGGGACGCCCGCAATAGCCTGAAGTGAGAAGACAGGAGCAGCCTCTTCCTGTTCATTGGGTCGTCGACGCCTCCCATGAAGAAAATGCGACGACAGACACGGTTGTGTCCACGGGAGTACAGATCATTGCAATTGAAGCAAAGACCAAGGCGTCGTTGTTCCTCCTGTGAAAGGCGCTTCAACGGCTGGCCTTCCAGCCGAGGCGGCGCTGCACCCGCCGATGGTGCAGGTAGCGGTGGGCGAGGGCCATGAGCGCTAGGTGCGGCCAGCAAGGCGCAAGGGGCGCCGCGGGCAGGGGGCTGAGCCGACTGGGCCAATCCCATCATCTTAACCTGTCGGGCGAGAGTCATGGCCCCGGCGAGCGTCTCCGGGTTGTGGATGCGGACGGTGTGGCTCATCGGAGGGAGGAGACCGCGCTTGTACAGCTGGACGCGTTGGCCCTCCTCGAGGCGACCCGCGCGGGGCAGGAGAGCCTGGAACCGGTTGGAGTAATCCTCCACCGTCCCCGTGCGGCGGCACTCCACCAACTCGAACAGGGGCGTCGATCGGAGAGGCCCGAACCGAAGGTTGAGCAGTTCTTTGAAACGCGCCCACGATGGCATGCCCTCGTCCTCCTGGAGTTGAATGTACCAGGTTTGGGCGACATCCTCCAGGTTGTACGACGTCATCCACACGCGCTCCTCTGTCATGGTGCGCTGTTGGAGAAAGTACGATTCGCACTTGTTGATGAAGATCATCGAATCAGACTTGTCGTCGTAGCGGGGGAAATCCAGTTTCTGGAATCTAGGAGGGCACTCAAGATCGTGAGGCCCCTCCTGGCGAGCGCCCTTGTTGCCTGCCGATGACGTGGAGGACTTTTCCTTCATCGCAGCCATCTCGGCCTTCAGGGTGGACATCTCTGTGGTGATTGATTGCAGCGCCTCCATGACATCCTTGATGGTGGGTTCCACCATCGGTAGCGGCTACGTGGAGGAGGCAGTGGAGGTTGGCGGCGATGGTGGTGGGCTAGGATGAGGTGCGACGGTTGTGGAGGACTGGTTGGAGCGTGTGGTAGAGGATCGACGAGACCTTGATACCAGGTTGTCAAGCGCCTCAGCACCTAACAACGCCGGACCGCGACTACGCCGTCCACAGTCGCAGTCCAGGCCTTCACCGTGAGGGTGATCCCCACCAGCGGCTTGAGAGTAGAGAGAGAGAGAGAGCAGGTTTAGGATAACTGATTGCTTGATTCCTTTCCTCCAAGTTTGGTTACAATATATAGGCCAATGCCCCAACTAATCACTCCTAGATTTAAGGCATGGAAAGGAAACTAATCACTCCTAGATTTAAGGCATGGAAAGGAAACTAATCTCAACTAATCACTCCTAGATGTAAGGCATGGAAAGGAAACTAATCTTTTATTTCTAAATCTGGCCACTAACGGTGGCACCTTCCTGTGTCGCGCGAGCAGCCCGCTCTGCGGCGCGCCTGATGTCACGACGACGCCTATACGTTTGCCCGTACATGACATTGCAATATTGCATGCCTCACAAGATCTCTACCATTCGTCTTGGTCCTCACCTAGTCATAAATCCTTCCATGTCCATAGTAAATTCCGGTTATCTTCTTTGCTTAAGCAATGCAGCCACTAAATTTTTTTTATCTTCCCAATAACCTCCAACATGAGATCTAAGTAGTGGGCAAAACAAGGAGTCCAAAATAAGGTAGATAACTTGTCTATTAGCATCCTACCTACTAGTGTTGAGATGGTTGGGTGGGCTCACATTTTATACCTAGGCCCAAATATGTCGCCCGACTCAAATGCTACAACTAGTCGTGACTAGTTAACGAGTCGAGCGACTAGTAGAGAAAGTTGAGTCGCTAAAATCGACTATCACATCTACACCGACTTCTCAACTAGTCGTGACTAGTCGCTCGACTTTAAAACCTTGATATATATACCTTGTATCATATAGATTCTAGAGGTTCATTATGAACTCTTAAACTGTACATTGAAATGCCAAGCCGCTCTCTCAATTTCATACCATTTATGCGATGAAAGCACCGACATTCTGAGATTGAAAACTATCAAGCATCTAAAACCTGGTACATACATAAAAATTAGTATCCTGGCTCTGAAACCACCAGTCTTCTAAATATCGTATCTAAAGATGAACTAGCATTGCAAAAAAAACAATGAGTATCCTGGTTCTGGAATCATTCTTGACATCAGAAAGCAGTCGAAGAGTGATGAATCTGGGAGAAACCATGAAATGAAATCCAACACCCCAATTGATGGCTGCTAGATTTGGACAAACTAATTGTTTGCCATCGCTACAGGGTGGATGGCACAGAAAATGCCATGTCAGTGACTCACCTGCCAGTGACTGATGATTTAGTGTCATCCATAAAGATGGCAAAAAGTTAAATGGCTGCTAGATTTGGTCAACCGGAGCTACTAGACCAAAGTATGTTTGATTGATTATGACTGATAATGGAACTTACTCAGAATGTGAAGGGAGCAAGCATGGCTCCTGGAACATCCTATTTCAGTTCACCCTTCTAACTAATGGATTAGACAGTAGTAGTGGTATCTCTGGATAGTGGAAATCCCTGAAAGATTGGGGTTGTTGAGACCATCCAAATGGTTCCTCAATTCGTTGTATCGTGATACTAAAAATTCATTGCAAGTTTTTGTTCGATTGGTACATCAGTGACCGAAAATGAGGTTACAACTGACCTGCGGGGCAGTCGATGAGGATGAATGCGGGTGGGCTGGTCGAGCGTCGTAGCGCGTCCGCGACCCAGGTGAGGGTCTTGGATCCGAACGCGAGGGGCAGCTTGGAGCGGGGCTTGGAGAGGCAGAGGAGGTGGAGGTCGTGGAGCGCGCGGTGGCGGACGAGCGCCTGGTCGAGTCGGCAGTCTCCCGCGAGGACGTCGGCGGCGGTGAGGTGGACGCGGTTCTCGAGGCCGAGCAGGAGGTCGAGGTTGCGGAGGCCAGCATCGGCGTCGACGGCGACGGCTGGGAGGCCGAGGCGCGCGAGAGAGGCGGCGAGGTTGGCGGTGGTGGTCGTCTTTCCGACGCCGCCCTTGCCGGAGGTGACGACCACCACGCGCGGGGTCGGGCCCGAGAGCTCAGGCGCCGTGCGCCCCCCGTGGTTGCGCGCGGAGACGGCCCGCGTGGATGCCGCCGCCGGAGGAGGGGGCAGCGGGAGGAGGTGCGGCGGCGCGAACGCCATCGGCGGACTAGGGTTGGCTAGGGTTTTGTTCGGGAGCTGGGACCGGGGAGAGGTCAGTCCGAGTTGGAGGTGGTGGTGGCGGCGGCCGCGACCATGGCCGATGCTACAGTACAGTATGTGTGTGCCACCGCATTTTTTTGGTGGGAAAGGGTTGAGGAGGCGTTCAGGAATATAGATGTCCAATAAGCACGAGGCCCGCGAGCCCGGCACGAAGCCCGTTGTTTGTGCCCGGTCCGAGCCCGGCACGGCCCGGTTATATGCGGGCCCGGGCCGGCCCGGCACGAATAAGCGGGCCGGGCTCGGACAGGAAATTAGGCACGGTGAGCTAGCCCGGCACGGCCCGTTTAGCTCTAAGCCCGTTAAGTCCGCTTTTTTACACTAAAATATTTTTTTCGGTCCGCATAGCCCGCTTTTCGGCCCGCTTTTTTCGTGCTAAACGGGCCAGCCCGGTCCGTTTAGACCCGTTACGGGCCGGGCTCGGACAAGAAATTAAGCCTGCGTGCTTACCCGGCCCGGCCCGGTTTTCTAATCGTGCCTGGCGGGCCGGGCCCAAAACGGGCCGAGCTTCACCGGGCCTGGGCCGGGCGGCCCGTTTGGACATCTCTATTCAGGAACAGCCGAACAGGACAGACTTTAGAGGTGTTTGCTAGCTAAAAATTATTAGTGGAATTAGCTAACTAACAAATCTCTACTAACTATTAAAAGAGAGTGTAGACTGCCCCTGCCGCTACCCCCCGCTACCGTGCGCCCAGCCCCCGCGAAACCCGCCGCAACCGAACGCCCGCCGTCGCCGCGAATCTCGCACGCCCGCTGTCGCGAAACCCTTGGCTGCCGCATCGCCCGCACGCCCGCATGCCAGCCCCAGCGAAACCCCCACAACCGAACGCTCGCATGCCCGCTGCCGCCTCGAAATCCGCCATCGCGAAACCCTCTAGTTCCGAACCGCTCGCACGGACGTCGCGCAAGCCCTGCTGCCCGCCTGCCCCCGGAAATTGAAAATCTCATATGTCGGCATCGCCTGCATCGGCGCCCGCGGAGAACGCGGGGGCGGGCCAGAGGCGGGTGACGATGTCGCGTCGTCGCAGCCCCCGAAGCGAGCCAAGGTCCGGATCTCCCTCCATCCCCCAAGCATGTAGCCCCTTTAGGTCTCTGGTTTTGATCTGGTTTTGTTGTTATTGCGATCTCGCTGGTGGTAGGTTGGGTGCACAGAGGCACACACCACGAAGCCGTCGGTGGCACCGGCAGAAGTCGGCACCGTTGCGGGCCCACTGCCCAACACGGCTGGTCTACAGGCGCTGACCGGCGCCATGGACAAGCTGGAGGCCCTCTTGAGGCCCAAGGAGGGTCAGTCCAATCCGGCCGGTATGAGCCTTGTCCCTACAATGTGCCTACGGCGTTCTTTCGGTTTTTGGCTTCGGGCCTTAGGGTTTGATGAGTTCCGTTGTTTGTGTAGGGCATAAGCGGGGCACTAACGATAAAGATATAACAGCGAAGATAAAGAGAGCCATGGATTTATCGGAGGATTTATCGGCAAAAATAAAAGAAAACCAAGGATAATGTGGCTGGGATATTGAATAAGCCACAGGCGGCAGCCACCAGCAGGCGTCAGGAGCTCTGGTGCAGACTAATTTCACAATATACCATGGTGCGACTTCTCTTATGTCTTTTCACTTCTTTTTCAATTAGTAGAACTCACCCATGATCTCTCGTGCTTTGGATGAGACCTTAATTACCAAGAACTACATGGCACATGTTACGATTTCTTTGTAATTGCTATAGAAATACCATATAAAACCTCATATCAGAACTCAGGAATATGCAATACTACCTTGAACCTTACCTGTTCTCTATCTGCTCTGAGTCTTGTAACTTTAAAGAAAGCACCATCCAACCCCATTCAGTTGCAATATACACAGATACGCTTTCTGTTTACTTTCTGTTTATGGAAAAATAATTTCATACATAGTTCTATCTCAGTGCCAAGGTTATTAAGATGTTTTGTGCTTCATTTTTGCTTTATTGGATAGGTTGTATGTGATGTGACGTATGGCTGCATTTGTTGAGAAACTTCAATGTCCCATTGTTAGTGCTTGTGTGCATATGATATTGTATAAGATTTAGGATTTAAGGTGCCTTTCAGTGAGTTAATGAACTTCATTATTGCTCTTTGGAGCAACTAAAATGATTGAACTTTTTATCATATACCAATGGATTGCCATCTGCTGTATTTTTTTCAACAACACCCTACCCTTTCTATTTAAGGAGATTCTATGCTACCTTCTTAGTAGATATTTGAGCAACTTCATCAGGAGAAATCAAGCACTCCAGCATTATCCTCCACTTGCAGTAGTATCCAGCAGGAGCATTGCTCACATTTCAAAGATATTCAGGGTCATTTATCATCTAAAGGGCACAATATACACTAAAACATGGCAAGGAAGAAACACAAAAAAAGAGGCAGCAGACAAGGATGCAATTTGCATGAATGACAAGGATACACATGTGTCCTGGATGTTCATGTTCCAGAATAGATTGTTAGAGGCCTATGCGTACAGTAGAATGAATAGATCACAAACAGAAAAAACAAACCAAAGCACAACTGCCATCTTACCTCTGGAACTGTTCCCTCAGTTGTGCAACTCCGACTAGCAGCTTTCACTTCTGAATCTCTGGACCAAAGTTCACTCTGAAGATGAAGAGCAAAGCAGAAGCAGACAAGGAAAAGCAGTTTGGTTCAGAGGGGTAGGGAGCAGAGGGAGCTAAATCTTCTAAGAAGGTAGCATAGAATCTCCTTAAATATGGCGACAAGCTAGTTGGGAACAACTCTTGTTGTCGTTGTTCTTTTCATTCTGTTCTGTACAACTGCAGCCAGGCTTTTTCTGAAAAAATAGACGATACTTGTGTTGTTCCTCTTGGTCGCTACCATTTTCTTTACATGTCAATAGGAACTCATTGGCACTATCATATGCTCAGTTATTAGTTGAACTTTTTATTTTGCTATATAGTTTTCCGGAGAGACTAGGCACGACTTTTTGAAAGGGAAATAGGCTTACACCTTTTCCTAAATTGATTTTGGTGGTTGAATTGCCCAACACAAATAATTGGACTAACTAGTTTGCTCTAGTCTATAAGTTTTACAGGTGCCAAAGGTTCACAACAAACCAATAAAAAGACCAAAGATGGGTTCAAATAAAGAGAGCTAAAGACATCCCAAAAGGCACCCTGGTCTGGCGCACCGGACTGTCCGGTGTGCCACCGGACAGTGTCCGGTGCACCAGGGCACTCGACGCTAAACTCGCCACCTTCAGGAAAATGGGAGGCCGCTCCGCTATAATTCACCGGACTGTCCGGTGGCGCACCGGATAGTGTCCGGTGCCACACCGGACTGTCCGGTATGCCAGCAGAGCAACGGCTACTTCGCGCACAACGGTCGACTGCAACGCATTTAATGCGTGCCTGCGCGCGCAGAGGTCAGAGCACGCGTAGAAGGCGCACCGGACAGTCTACAGGACCTGTCCGGTGCGCCACCGGACAGCCCAGAGGCCCCACAAGTCAGAGCTCCAACGGTCAGAACCCAACGGCCGACTGACGTGGCTGGCGCACCGGGCAGTGTCCGATGGCGCACCGGACTGTCCGGTGCGCCATGCGACAGCAGCCTTCCAACGGCCACATTTTGGTGGTTGGGGCTATAAATACCCCAACCACACCACATTCAAAGGCATCCAAGTTTTCCACCTTCAACACATTACAAGAGCTATAGCATTCAATTCTAGACACAACCAAAGAGATCAAATCCTCTCCCAAGTCCGGAATCACTCCAAATCAAATAGCGACTAGAGAGAGCGACATTCGTGTTCATTTGAGCTCTTGCGCTTGGATTGCTTCTTTTCTTTCTCATTCTTCTTGTGATCAACTCAATTGTAACCGAGGCAAGAGACACCAATTGTGTGGTGGTCCTTGCGGGGACTTTGTGTCCCGTTTGATTGAGAAGAGAAGCTCACTCGGTCTAGGTGACTGTTGGGACTATGCTTCGTCACGCCGAAGGTCTTGAAGGAAGAAGCAGTTTTGGCTGAAGCTGCCCGTGTGCGATGACCGAAGCTTGCTCTTCATAAAGCTTCGGAATTATGAACCGACTTAAAGATAGAATGACCTTTTAGTCTATAAAGGTCTGAGTCAATGTTGTAAACTTTTATGAGGGGCATAATTGTAATTCTTCACAGGCTGTGTCCTGTGTCTATAAATAGTGAACAGTATTCCTTTACTGTTCACGGATTCTGGCGATCACACCATTCAGGAATCAACCTTTGCCAAGGCAGAGGTATAACCGTAATTAATGATTCAATATATTGATTAAATATAAGTTGATTCGTTTATGATTCATTTACCTTTGATACCCTTTATTTTATGTTATCTTATACAATTTATTGAAATTCGATTACGAAGGCTCAACCTTCGTAATCGTATTCTCGTCAACCTTCGTTCAAGGTTCATTATCCTCAAGGGAATAATGCTTCATGGACGAAGGACGTTAACATTTAACCTTCTATGTTGCCTTGTTCTTAATTCATAGCATTTGAGAACAAGTCCCCAACATTGGCGCCCACCTCCGGTGAACTCACTTCCACTTTTTTTTGAGCTGATGGCTTCGTTCAACGATCAAGCTGGAGCTGCTTCGGCTCCGAAACTGCTACTCCCGATAACAGGCGGTTCATGTTCAGAGCCAGCCAACAAGAAGCAGAAGAAGGAAGCACAGAGAAGGGTACAGCATGTTGGGGTGCAAGGACCCTTCATCAAGTCAAGGTGGTCTCACATCCCTATTACCTTCTCCCAAGAGGACCTTCAACTCAAGGATTACCCACACAATGATGCCATGGTTATCTCTTGTGTTATCAAAGGATTTCTGGTCCACAATGTCTTGGTTGACACAGGCAGTGCAGTTGATATCATATTTGCTAAGGCCTTCAGACAAATGCAAGAGCCAGAAGATAAGATTCATGATGCTACACATCCTCTCTGTGGCTTCGGAGGAAGGCAGATTGTAGCACTGGGCAAGATCACCATGTCAGTGACCTTCGGCTTCATCAACAACACTAGAACTGAACAAGTTGTTTTTGACATTGTTGACATGGAATACCCTTACAATGCAATTATTGGTCGTGGCACCCTCAATGCCTTCGAAGCAATTCTTCATCCTGCTTATCTTTGCATGAAGATACCTTCAGATCAAGGACCCATCGCTATTCATGGAAGTCAGGAAGCTGCCAGAAGGGCCGAAGGAAACTGGACTGACTCAAAAGCAATCCATAACATAGATGGAGCTGAAGTTTGTGAACAGTACAAATTCAGAAGGGAAAAAGCAGCTTCAGCAGATCAGCCGAAGCCCATGCTCTTATGTGAGGACATAGCAGAGCAGAAGGTGCTGTTGGGCTCTCAATTATCTGAAGAACAGGAGAAAACCTTGATAAGGTTTTTGTTCAACAACAAAGATGTTTTTGCATGGTCAGCTAATGATCTCTGCGGAGTTAATAGGGATGTTATTGAACACTCGCTCAATGTTGACCCATCCTTCAGACCCAGAAAGCAGAGGCTTCGGAAAATGTCTGATGATAAGGCCGAAGGTGCTCGTAATGAAGTCAAAAGACTCCTTAGTGCAGGAGTTATCAGAGAAGTAAAGTACCCAGAATGGCTAGCTAACACTGTTATGGTAAAAAAGGCCAATGGCAAATGGCGAATGTGTATCGATTTTACAGATCTCAACAAGGCTTGTCCGAAGGACGAATTCCCATTGCCAAGGATAGACTCTTTAGTTGATGCAGCAGCTTCTTCAGAGCTCATGAGTCTGCTAGACTGTTACTCAGGCTACCACCAAATCTGGATGAAGAAGGAAGATGAGCCGAAGACTAGCTTCATAACCCCAAGTGGCACATATTGCTATCTTCGGATGCCTGAGGGGCTCAAGAACGCTGGAGGAAGTTTCAGCAGAATGACTGCGAAGGTTCTCCAGTCTCAGATAGGCAGAAATGTGCTAACTTATGTTGATGACATCATTGTAAAAAGCACAAAACAGGAAAATCATATTGCTGATTTGCAGGAGACCTTTGCCAGTTTCAGACAAGCTGGCTTAAAGTTGAATCTAGAAAAATGTGTCTTCGGAGTAAAGAAGGGGAAATTTCTTGGATGCTTGGTTTCAACAAAGGGAATTGAAGCTAATCCAAGTAAAATTGAAGCTATACTTCGAATGGAACCACCAACTACAAAAAAGGGGGCCCAAAGATTAACAGGGAGGTTGGCATCTCTTAATAGATTTATATCAAGATCAGCAGAAAGAAATTTACCATTCTTCGAAGTGCTGAAATCAGCCGAAGTCTTTCAATGGGGACCAAGCCAGCAAAAAGCCTTCGAGGAACTGAAGCAATATCTGATAGATTTAACAACATTAACTCCACCAACGCCAGGGGCTCCTTTGTTATTATATGTGGCAGCTTCGCACTCAGCGGTAAGTGCAGCACTTGTCCAGGAGAAGCTTGATGGCCAAGTCAAGAAGCAGGTCCCAGTGTATTTTGTATCTGAAGTTCTTAGCATATCAAAGAAAAACTATACAGAATTAGAGAAAGTGTTATATGCTGTTTTGATGGCATCCAGGAAGCTTCGGCATTATTTTCAAGCATACAACATAGTTGTTCCTTCTTCACAGCCGTTGAAGGATATTATGAGAAATAGAGAAGCTACTGGGCGGATTGGAAAATGGGTTGCAGAGCTCAATGAATTTTGCATTGATTATGTGCATAGATCTTCGATCCAGTCCCAGGCGTTAGCAGACTTCATTGCTAACTGGACGCCAGGGGCTCAGGATGAAGAAACAAATAAAGATGCCGAAGTATGGACAGTGTTTTGCGATGGGTCTTGGGGAACCTTCGGGGCAGGAGCAGCTGCTGTGTTGGTCTCGCCATCCAAAGTTAAAACTTGTTATGCGGCAAGACTCGATTTTAGTTGTACAAATAATATTACCGAGTACGAAGCCCTGCTTTTGGGTCTTCGGAAGCTAAAAGCAATGGGAATCAGAAGGGCCATTCTTAAAACTGATTCCCAGGTTGTTTCGGGTCATATTGACAAGAGTTGCAAGGCTAAAGATCCGAAGCTTGAAAAATATCTGGACATGGTTCGAAGAGTTGAAGCTTCCTTCGAAGGATTTTCTGTCAAAAATATCCCTCGAGGACAAAATGAGCATGCTGATTTGCTAGCTAAGTCAGCAGCACAGGGGCTGCCCTTACCTTCGGATGTGTTCTTCGAAACAATAAAAGCACCTTCGGTGGAACTTCTTGAAAGAGCAGTCCTCAATATATCTCCTGTTTATAGCGAAGATTGGAGAACCGAGATTATCTCTTACCTTCAGGGTAAATTCCTTTCAGATGACGAAACTTATAACAGGAGGATAGAGGCAAGAGCTCGTCCATATGTCATGATAGAGGGGGAGTTGTACAAGCATGGAGTTTGTGCTCCGCTACTCAAGTGTTTATCTAGAACCGAAGGCATAGAGTTGATGAAAGAAATACATGCAGGCATGTGTGGATCTCACATTGGATCTAGGCCGTTACTTGGAAAAGTTTTCCGCCAAGGGTTTTATTGGCCGAAGGCAGCTTCGGATGCAGCGGAATTGGTTCAAAAGTGCGAAGGTTGTCAGAAATGTGCAAGAGATCAAAAACAACCTTCGTCCTTAACACAGCTCATACAACCCATCTGGCCATTGCAAAGATGGGGCCTTGACTTGTTAGGTCCATTACCACCGGCCCAAGGGAACTTAAGATACGTTGTAGTGGCTGTGGAATATTTTTCTAAATGGATTGAGGCAAAGCCTTTAGCCACAATAACTTCGGTCACCGTCCAAAAGTTTTTCTGGCAGAATATTGTTTGTCGTTTCGGGGTACCAAAGGCCATCACTGTAGATAATGGAACACAGTTCGATTCCGAAGCTTTCAGAGATTTCTGTGATCAAATTGGTACGAAGATCCATTTTGCATCAGTCAGGCATCCGGAGTCAAATGGACTCGTTGAAAGAGCCAATGGCATTATAATGACAGGAATAATGAAGTTAATCTTCAATCAACCTAGGGGAAAGTGGCCAGATCAATTAATCAAAGTGGTATGGGGCCACAACACAACAATATCAAGGTCAACAGGCTTTACTCCATTCAAACTATTGTTTGGTGACGAAGCAATAACTCCGGAAGAAGCTAAAACTGGATCAATAAGAGTAGTAGCTTCGGCAGAATCAGGTTCTGAAGATGCTTACTCTGTGGAAAAAGATGCTTTAGAAGGGATCAGGCTTCAAGCTGTGGAGAATATCAATAAATATCAAGCCGGAACAATCAAATGGCGAGATAGAAAAGTTTGGCTAAAGAATATTGAGCCAGGACATTTGGTGCTTCGGAGAGTGGCCAACCCAGACATAGTGGGCAAGTTGCAGTTGAAATGGGAGGGACCTTTCTTAGTAGCATCTTCGTCAAGACCCGGTTCATACAGATTGAAGGATATGGACGGCAACGACATTCCTAGATCTTGGAATGCGGATGAGCTTCGGCGATATTATGTGTAACTTGATGTAACTTTTTATGTTTTTTCTTTTTCATGGCACCCTTTTCCTTTCTAAAGGGGGAGAAAGGTTTTTAATGGGGCCATCATATGTAATTTCCTTTTTTAGTTCTATAAGAGCAAAATTCCCCCAAGGAATGTAAATGTAAAAGCTGAGAACGCACCATCGAGTGCCGAAGTAAAAAGCGAAGAAGCTCCAAAGTCGTTCCTAAGGGAATGCAGAGCTTACAGCGAAAAGTCAACGCTGATTCCGCCGAAAGTAAAAGGCGAAGAAGCTCCAAAGTCGTTCCTAAGGGAATGCAGAGCTTACAGCGAAAAGTCAACGCTGATTCCGCCGAAAGTAAAAGGCGAAGAAGCTCCAAAGTCGTTCCTAAGGGAATGCAGAGCTTACAGCGAAAAGTCAACGCTGATTCCGCCGAAAGTAAAAGGCGAAGAAGCTCCAAAGACGTTCCTAAGGGAATGCAGAGCTGATGTATGATTGTTTCTAAGGAAATAATGGCTGAGAGTATGGCTTCGGATATGTGTTTGGACATTCATTTGCACATCACATTACATCATAGCATTTGCATTCATAAACATTCATCCAGGCATGTGTAGGATAATCATCACCATGGCATAAATGGTTGCTTCGGCAAAAAGAAAAAAAAAGAAGAGAAGAGCTTCTTCGCGTACAAAAAGGAGAGCTTCGGAAAAAAGGGAAATGTTGTTTTCTATGCTTCGCTGAGTACGAAAAGAAGGGAAGGTGTTTTTTCGCCTTCGGCTCAAAAAAGATAATTTCGTTCACAACGAAGCACATCGCATACATTAATGGAAGGGTAAGAGCATAATACAAGGTATGAACAGAACTCATTATAGTTAACTTTAGTTGTATTTACAAAGGTTATCTCAAAAGTTTCCTGAGTATGTCTACAGTCTACTCCTATTTAATCTTCGAGGGATTTTAGCTTCGGCGTCATTCTTTTTAATTATCGACTTCGGCTTCGTCATCCTGCATGAATTAAGTTGTTGTAAGTCAAAATCGAGCTTGAAGGAAGAGGTAAGCACAAGGTATGATTTCTTACTGGTTCAAGATGACTCCGAGCTTCGTCTCCAGCTTTTTCCCGCCCGCCTTTTGTCCATATCATTTTTACAAATCTATTGGAAATACTTCGGGCGAGATCAGGGATGTCATCTAGGATTGATGGTGATAAAGTGAAATTGGGCCTGTTGACAATCTTCCCGTGATCACAGCCAGCTTTTAGGAAAGCTGCAGCAGTACCCCGAGAAGCTACCCAGGCACAGAAGTCGCCGTGCCCAGCTATAACTTCGTCGAGCTCGTCAATTTCACCCTCAATATGTTCGAAGGTCTTCGGTAAATCTTCAGCTGAGGGGGTAAATTTCTCACTGCTGGCTCCAACTGAGTGAAAGATTTTTCCTAAACGTTGGATACATTTGTTGCTAAATTCCAAACATTTTTCTTGAAGGCCTGCTAATAGCCTTTTCAAATCTGAATTTTGTTGAGTTTCGGCTTCAAGTTTGGCATTAAGTTCTTCCTTTTCCTGTTCAAATTGCTCAGATTGGCGGAGAAGCTTTGTGTTCAGTTCTGTTATTTTAGCTTCGGCCTCCGCCAATAAACCTTCAGTTGCTTGGAGCTCAAAATTCTTCTTCTCAACAGCAGCTGTTTGCTCCTTTATTTTGCTTTCTAAATTTTCAATTATAACTTCGTGTTTCTTGTCTTCAAAATCTTGTTGCATTTTCAAGGCTTTGCTCAACAGCATACTCTGCACGAAAACAACCTTCGTTAGACATGTTTTCACAATAAAAGTTAAGTGAAAAGTAGTTCACCTTGAAATTGGAATAAAATAAACTACCAACGATATGTTGTCGTCGGTAGCGGCTAATGTCCGTTTCTAGCTTCGGAAAACCGATACTCTTTGACAGAGTACCGATAACTTTGGCTCCAGTTTGATCTCGAATACAATCTAACTTTTCATCATCAATACCTCCGAAGAGGAGTGCTCCTGGTTTGTACCCGCAAGATTTGGCATACTCTTTAAGCTCTTCTATTTCGGGTTTTCACAATTTTTCTCCAACTAAATTTTGAAACATGAAAGTTTCGTCCTCCGAAGCTTCGTCAACAATTTCCTTTTCTTTCCCTGGCAGGCTACTGTTGGGACTATGCTTCGTCACGCCGAAGGTCTTGAAGGAAGAAGCAGTTTCGGCTGAAGCTGCCCGTGTGCGATGACCGAAGCTTGCTCTTCATAAAGCTTCGGAATTATGAACCGACTTAAAGATAGAATGACCTTTTAGTCTATAAAGGTCTGAGTCAATGTTGTAAACTTTTATGAGGGGCATAATTGTAATTCTTCACAGGCTGTGTCCTGTGTCTATAAATAGTGAACAGTATTCCTTTACTGTTCACGGATTCTAGCGATCACACCATTCAGGAATCAACCTTTGCCAAGGCAGAGGTATAACCGTATTTAATGATTCAATATATTGATTAAATATAAGTTGATTCGTTTATGATTCATTTACCTTTGATACCCTTTATTTTATGTTATCTTATACAATTTATTGAAATTCGATTATGAAGACTCAACCTTCGTAATCGTATTCTCGTCAACCTTCGTTCAAGGTTCATTATCCTCAAGGGAATAATGCTTCATGGACGAAGGACGTTAACATTTAACCTTCTATGTTGCCTTGTTCTTAATTCATAGCATTTGAGAACAAGTCCCCAACAGTGACCGTTTGAGAGAGGGAAAGGGTTGAAAGAGACCCGGTCTTTGTGACCACCTCAACGGGGAGTAGGTTTGCAAGAACCGAACCTCGGTAAAACAAATCCTTGTGTCTCACGCTTTATTTGCCCACGATTTGTCTTTCACCCTCTCTCTCGGACTCGTTTATGTTTCTAACACTAACCCGGCTTGTAGTTGTGCTTAAGTTTATAAATTTCAGATTCGCCCTATTCACCCCCCTCTAGGCAACTTTCAATTGGTATCAGAGCCCGGTGCTTCATTAGAGCTTAACCGCTCGAAGTGATGTCGGGAGATCACGCCAAGAAGATGGTGATCGGCGGTGAGAAGTTCGCTACAAGCCACGGGAAGGCTCCATCAAGGGAGTCCGCCAACAAGAAGAAGGATGGATCCCTTCATGCATTCGATCGTACAAGAGTGGCGAGAAGAAGAAGAAAATGAAGAAAGTGGTCTACTACGAGACCGACTCTTCCTCGCCCTCTACATCCGGATCCGACGCCGCGTCCGTCACTTCTAAGCGCCAAGAGCGCAAGAAGTATGGTAAGATCCCCCTACGCTATCCTCGCATTCCTAAACATACGCCATTACTTTCCGTCCCATTAGGCAAACCACCGACATTTGACGGTGAAGATTATTCTAGGTGGAGTGATATGATGCAATATCACCTAACCTCACTCCACAAAAGTATATGGGATGTTGTTGAGTTTGGTGTACAGGTACCATCCGTAGGGGATGAAGATTATGATGAGGACAAGGTGGCCCAAATCGTGCACTTCAACTCCCAAGCCACCACTATACTCCTCACCTCTCTAAGTCGAGAGGAGTATAACAAGGTGCAAGGATTGAAGAGTGCCAAAGAGATTTGGGACGTACTCAAGACCGCGCACGAAGGAGATGAGGTGACCAAAATCACCAAGCGGGAGACGATCGAGGGGGAGCTCAGTCGCTTCCGGCTTCGCCAAGGGGAAGAGCCACAAGACATGTACAACCGCTTGAAGACCTTGGTGAACCAAGTGCGCAACCTCGGGAGCAACAAATGGGATGACCATGAGATGGTCAAGGTTATTCTAAGATCCCTCGTTTTCCTTAACCCTACGCAAGTTCAATTAATTCGAGGTAATCCTAGATATACACTAATGTCTCCCGAGGAAGTAATAGGAAATTTTGTGAGCTTTGAGTTGATGATCAAAGGCTCAAAGAAAATCATCGAGCTAGATGGCCCCTCCACGCCCGAAGCACAACCGGTTGCATTCAATGCAACAGAGGAGAAAAAGGAGGAGTCTACATCAAGTAGACAACCCATCGACGCCTCTAAGCTCGACAATGAGGAGATGGCGCTCATCATCAAGAGTTTCCGCCAAATCCTCAAGCAAAGGAGGGGGAAGGATTACAAGCCCCGCTCCAAGAAAGTGTGCTACAAATGTGGTAAGCCCGGTCATTTTATTGCAAAATGTCCACTATCTAGTGACAGTGACAGGGGCGACGACAAGAAGGGCAAGAGGAGAGAAAAGAAAATGTACTATAAGAAGAAGGGCGGCGATGCCCATGTGTGTCGCGAGTGGGACTCCGACGAGAGCTCCTCCGACTCCTCCTCCGACGAGGACGCCGCCAACATCGCCGTCACCAAAGGGCTCCTCTTCCCCAACGTCGGCCACAAGTGCCTCATGGCAAAGGACGGCAAAAGGAAGAAGGTAAAATCAAGATCCTCCACTAAATATGCTTCCTCTAGTGATGAAGATAATTCTAGTGAAAATGAGGAGGATAACTTGTGCACCCTTTTTGCCAACCTAAGCATGCAACAAAAAGAAAAATTAAATGAATTAATTAGTGCTATTCATGAGAAGGATGAACTCTTGGACACCCAAGAGGACTTCCTAATTAAGGAAAATAAGAAGCATGTTAAGGTTAAAAATGCTTACGCTCTAGAAGTACAAAAATGTGAAAAACTATCTAGTGAGCTAAGCAAGTGCCATAATATTATTGCCAACCTTAGAAATGAGAATGCTAGTTTAATAGCTAAGGTTGATTCAAATGCATGTGATGATTCAATTTCCAATCTTAGAGATGATAATGCTAATTTGCTTGCTAAGATTTAAAAATTAAATGATTATCTTGCTAGCCTTAGAAATGAAAATGAAAGATTAATTGCTAAGGCTAAAGAATTAGATGTTTGCAATGCTTCCATTTCTAACCTTAGAAGTGAAAATGACATATTACATGCTAAGGTTGTTGAATTAAAATCTTGCAAACCCTCTACATCTACCGTTGAGCATGTTTCCATTTGCACTAGATGTAGAGACATTAATGTTGATGTTATTCATGATCACCTAGCTTTAATTAAGAAACAAAATGATCACATAGCTCAACTTAATGCTAAGATTAATGAGCATGACTTAGAAAATGAAAAATTTAAATTTGCTAGAAGCATGCTCTATAATGGGAGACGCCCTGGCATCAAGGATGGCATTGGCTTCCAAAAGGGGGACAATGTCGAACTTAATGCCCCTCCTAAAAATTATCTAACTTCGTTAAGGGCAAGGCTCCCATGCCTCAGGATAACGAGGGTTACATTTTGTACCCTGCCAGTTATCCCGAGAGCAAAATTAGGAGAATTCATTCTAGGAAGTCTCACTCTGGCCCTAATCATGCTTTTATGTATAAGGGTGAGACATCTAGTTCTAGGCAATCAACCCATGCTAGATTGCCTAAAAAGAAAACTCCTACTGCATCAAATGATCATAACATTTCATTTAAAACGTTTGATGCATCTTATGTTTTAACTAACAAATCCGGCAAAGTAGTTGCCAAGTATGTTGGGGACAAACACAAGGGATCAAAGACTTGTGTTTGGGTATCCAAAGTTCTTGTATCTAATGTCAAAGGACCCAAAACCGTTTGGGTACCTAAAATCAAGAACTAAATTTGTTTTGTAGGTTTATGCATCCGGGGGCTCAAGTTGGATCATCGACAGCGGGTGCACAAACCACATGACAGGGGAGAAGAAGATGTTCTCCTCCTACGAGAAAAACCAAGATCCCCAATGAGCTATCACATTCGGGGATGGGAATCAAGGTTTGGTCAAAGGATTGGGTAAAATTGCTATATCCCCTGACCACTCCATTTCCAATGTTTTTCTTGTAGATTCTTTAGATTACAACTTGCTTTCAGTTTCACAATTATGTAAAATGGGTTACACCTGTCTTTTTATGGATACATGTGTTACTGTCTTTAGAAGAAGTGATGATTCAGTAGCATTTAAGGGAGTGTTAGAGGGTCAGCTATACTTAGTAGATTTTGATAGAGCTGAACTCGACACTTGCTTAATTGCTAAGACTAACATGGGCTGGCTCTGGCATCGCCTACTAGCACATGTTGGAATGAAGAATCTTCATAAGCTTCTAAAGGGAGAACACATTTTGGGACTAACAAATGTTCAGTTTGAGAAAGACAGGATTTGTAGCGCATGTCAGGCAGGGAAGCAAGTTGGTATTCATCATCCACACAAGAACATCATGACGACTGACAGGCCACTCGAGCTCCTACATATGGACCTATTCGGCCCGATAGCTTACATAAGCATCGGCGGGAGTAAGTACTATCTAGTTATCGTGGATGATTATTCTCGCTTCACTTGGGTGTTCTTTTTGCAAGAAAAATCTCATACCCAAGAGACCTTAAAGGGATTCTTGAGATGGGCTCAAAACGAGTTCGGCTTAAGGATCAAGAAAATAAGAAGCGACAACGGGACGGAGTTCAAGAACTCTCAAATTGAAGGCTTCCTTGAGGAGGAGGGCATCAAGCATGAGTTTTCTTCTCCCTACACCCCACAACAAAATGGTGTAGTGGAGAGGAAGAATAGAACTCTATTAGACATGGCAAGAACCATGCTTGATGAGTACAAGACTTCAGATCGGTTTTGGACCGAGGCGGTCAACACCGCTTGCTACGCCATCAACCGGTTATATCTACACCGAATCCTCAAGAAGACATCATATGAACTCCTAACTGATAAAAAGCCCAATGTTTCATATTTTAGAGTCTTTGGTAGCAAATGCTTTATTCTTGTTAAAAGAGGTAGAAAATCTAAATTTGCTCCTAAGGCTGTAGAAGGCTTTTTACTAGGATATGATTCAAACACAAGGGCATATAGAGTCTTTAACAAGTCCTCTGGACAAGTTGAAGTTTCTTGTGACATTGTGTTTGATGAGACTAACGGCTCTCAAGTAGAGCAAGTTGATCTTGATGAGATAGGTGATAAGAGGCTCCATGCGTCGCGCTAAGGAACATGTCCATTAGGGATGTGTGTCCTAAGGAATTCGAAGAGCCACCACATGCACAAGATCAACCATCTTCCTCAATGCAAGCATCTCCACCAACTCAAGATGAGGATGAGGCTCAAAATGATGGAGAAGATCAAGGAGTTGAGCCACCTCAAGAGGAGAGCAATGATCAAGGGGGAGATGCCCATGATCAAGATGAGGAAGATGAACAAGTTCCAAGGCCGCCACACCCAAGAGTCCACCAAGCAATCCAACGAGATCACCCCGTGAACACCATCCTCGGCGATATTCAAAAGGGGGTAACTACTCGATCTCGTGTTGCTCATTTTTGTGAACATTACTCTTTTGTTTCCTCTATTGAGCCACATAGGTTAGAGGAAGCACTATAAGATTCGGATTGGGTGGTGGCGATGCAAGAGGAGCTCAACAATTTCACTAGGAATGAGGTATGGCATTTAGTTCCACGTCCTAACCAAAATGTTGTAGGAACCAAGTGGGTCTTCCGCAACAAGCAAGATGAGCATGGTGTGGTGACAAGGAACAAAGCCCGACTTGTGGCCAAGGGGTATTCACAAGTCGAAGGTTTGGATTTTGGTGAAACCTATGCACCCGTAGCTAGGCTTGAATCAATTCGCATATTACTTGCCTATGCTACTTACCATGGCTTTAAGCTTTACCAAATGGACGTGAAGAGTGCCTTCCTCAGTGGACCAATCAAGGAAGAGGTCTATGTTGAGCAACCTCCCGGCTTTGAAGACAGTGAGTACCCTAACCATGTTTACAAACTCTCTAAGGCGCTTTATGGGCTTAAGCAAGCCCCAAGAGCATGGTATGAATGCCTAAGAGATTTTCTTATCACTAATGGCTTCAAAGTCGGAAAGGCCGATCCTACTTTATTTACTAAAACTCTTGACAATGATTTGTTTGTATGCCAAATTTATGTTGATGATATTATATTTGGGTCTAGTAACGAATCTACATGTGAGGAATTTAGTAGGATCATGACACAAAAATTCGAGATGTCTATGATGGGGGAGTTGAAGTACTTCTTGGGATTTCAAGTGAAGCAACTCCAAGAGGGCACCTTCATTAGCCAAACAAAGTATATTCAAGACATTCTAAACAAGTTTGGGATGAAGGATGCCAAGCCCATCAAGACACCCATGGGAACCAATGGGCATCTCGACCTCGACACGGGAGGTAAATCCGTAGATCAAAAGGTATACCGGTCGATGATAGGTTCGTTACTCTACTTATGTGCATCTCGACCGGACATTATGCTTTTCGTATGCATGTGTGCAAGATTCCAAGCCGACCCTAAGGAAGCTCACCTTATGGCCGTAAAACGAATCTTGAGATATTTAGTTTATACTCCTAAGTTTGGGCTTTGGTACCCTCGGGGATCCACATTTGATTTGATTGGTTATTCGGATGCCGATTGAGCGGGGTGCAAAATTAATAGAAAGAGCACATCGGGGACTTGCCAGTTCTTGGGAAGGTCTCTGGTGTCTTGGGCTTCAAAGAAGCAAAATTCTGTAGCTCTTTCCACCACCGAAGCCGAGTATATTGCCGCAGGCCATTGTTGCGGGCAATTGCTTTGGATGAGGCAAACCCTTAGGGACTATGGTTACAAATTAACCAAAGTTCCTCTTCTATGTGATAATGAGAGTGCAATCCGCATGGCGGATAATCCCGTTGAGCATAGCCGCACTAAACACATAGCCATTCGGTATCATTTCTTAAGGGATCACCAACAAAAGGGAGATATCGAGATTGCATATATTAACACTAAGGAACAATTAGCCGATATCTTTACCAAGCCACTAGATGAACAAACCTTTAACAAACTTAGGCATGAGCTAAATATTCTTGATTCTAGGAATTTCTTTTGATGTCTTGCACACATAGCTCATTAATATACCTTTGATCATGTCTCTTTTATATGCTATGACTAATGTGTTTTCAAGTGAATCTCAAACCAAGTCATAGATTGAAAGGGATTTGGAGTCTTCAGCGAAGACAAAGGCTTCCACTTCACTCCATCAAATTACAATCCTTCGCCGTCGCTCCGAGCAACTCTCCAACTTTGGTATAATCTTCACTCATATTTTATTCGCCAAAGGGAGAGAAAGTAGTTAAAAGGGCTTATATTTCACTCAAGTATCCGTTTTTGGCGATTCATGCCAAAGGGGGAGAAAGTATTAGCCTACAGCAAAAGGACCGCACCACCACCAATTTTCAAAATTTAAAAGGTCTTGAAATGATGAATTTTTCAATTGGTATCTTATTTTTGATAGAATTTCAAATTGGTTCACCCTCTTCAAAAACTAACATCTAAAACCCTCTTGAACACTAAGAGGAGGATTTTATTGAGGGGGAGTTTTGTTTAGTCAAAGGAAAAGCATTTGAAACAGGGGGAGAAAATCTCAAATCTTGAAAATGCTTCTCAAAAATCTTATTCATTTACCTTTGACTATTTACAAAAGGGTCTTTGAAAAGAATTTACAAAAGAATTTGCAAAAACAAAACACGTGGTGCAAGCGTGGTCCAAAATGTTAAAAATAAAGAAACAATCCATGCATATCTTATGAGAATATTTATTGGTTCAATTCTAAGTAACCTTTGCACTTACAATTATGCAAACTAGCTCAATTATGCACTTCTATATTTGCTTTGGTTTGTGTTGGCATCAATCACCAAAAAGGGGGAGATTGAAAGGGAAATAGGCTTACACCTTTTCCTAAATTGATTTTGGTGGTTGAATTGCCAACACAAATAATTGGACTAACTAGTTTGCTCTAGTCTATAAGTTTTACAGGTGCCAAAGGTTCACAACAAGCCAATAAAAAGACTAAAGATGGGTTCAAATAAAGAGAGCTAAAGACATCCCAAAAGGCACCCTGGTCTGGCGCACCGGACTGTCTGGTGTGCCACCGGACAGTGTCCGGTGCACCAGGGCACTCGACGCTAACTCGCCACCTTCGGGAAAATGAGAGGCCGCTCCGCTATAATTCACCGGACTGTCCGGTGGCGCACCGGACAGTGTCCGGTGCCAGACCGGACTGTCCGGTGTGCCAGCGGAGCAATGACTACTTTGCGCACAACGGTCGACTGCAACACATTTAATGCGCGCCTGCGCGCGCAGAAGGCGCACCGGACAGTCTACAGGACCTGTCCGGTGCGCCACTGGACAGCCCAGAGGCCCCACAAGTCAGAGCTCCAACGGTCAGAACCCAACGGCCGGCTGACGTGGCTGGCGCACCGGACAGTGTCCGGTGGCGCACCGGACTGTCCGGTGCGCCATGCGACAGCAGCCTTCCAACGACCACATTTTGGTGGTTGGGGCTATAAATACCCCAACCACCCCACATTCAAAGGCATCCAAGTTTTCCACCTTCAACACATTACAAGAGCTATAGCATTCAATTCTAGACACAACCAAAGAGATCAAATCCTCTCCCAAGTCCGGAGTCACTCCAAATCAAATAGTGACTAGAGAGAGCGACATTCGTGTTCATTTGAGCTCTTGCGCCTGGATTGCTTCTTTTCTTTCTCATTCTTCTTGTGATCAACTCAATTGTAACCGAGGCAAGAGACACCAATTGTGTGGTGGTCCTTGCGGGGACTTTGTGTCCCGTTTGATTGAGAAGAGAAGCTCACTCGGTCTAGGTGACCGTTTGAGAGAGGGAAAGGGTTGAAAGAGACCCGGTCTTTGTGACCACCTCAACGGGGAGTAGGTTTGCAAGAACCGAACCTCGGTAAAACAAATCCTTGTGTCTCACGCTTTATTTGCCCACAATTTGTCTTTCACCCTCTCTCTCGGACTCGTTTATATTTCTGACGCTAACCCGGCTTGTAGTTGTGCTTATGTTTATAAATTTCAGATTCGCCCTATTCACCCCCCTCTAGGCGACTTTCACTTTTTTTTGAAGAAAGCTGGATTGTTCCCTCTGAAATTTTAGCTACCAATCGACAAGTTCTTTTTTCATATAGAGAAAAAGTGTTATTTCCACTTTTTTTCTGATTTTCCATATAAGAAACTTGCATCGATGGCTCAGATACACAAAGCCTCAAAGGTTGCAGCCCAATGTTTGCTCAAATCTGTCAGCGAAATCTCACATGGGCTTCATGGTCCTTGCTCTTCGAGCCAACATTGCACACTACTGTTCCATTGCTGGTAGCAGCAAAGCCTAGACTCAGGACCAGTAAGCTTTGTTGAAAAATCTCACCTCGAAATATCGCAGAACTCAATTCTTTTGTTCCTGGTGGATAGTAGATGTGGATAAAAGTTGCATGTGACATGAGGCGATGAAATTCTTGCAGATCTAGGAGGTAGCACAACATCAAAGTAGACACTAGAGATGGGTAGAGGTGCCCAAACGGGCGGCCCGGCCCGGCCCGGCACGGGCCCGTCAGGCCCGACGGATAATCGGGCCGTGCCCGGCCGGCCCGCATGCCGCAGCCGTGGCCCAGGCACGGCACGACGGCCTGGTAGTCGTGCCGGGTCAGCCCGTTAACTAGTCATGTTCTCCCATTAATTCAAGTAGCAAAAAAAACTGTGTTTGAGTGAGGATTTACACCCGCGACCTCCCTCTACCAGGCTGAAAACACTAACTGAAGGACACTAACCAGTATAACTCGAGTGCGTTTGTTGTAAATAGCAAATATAAAATGTAAATATATATATATACTATGTTTTATAAAATAAAAAATATATAATCGTGCCGGGCCGGGCCGGCACTGCGGACCGAGGCAGCGGCCCAAGCACAGCACGGTTCTCGTGTCGGGCTGGGCCCGGTACTATTAAACGGGCTATGCTTCGGGCCGGCCCGTTAGGCACGGCCCATTTGGGCATCTATAGAGATGGGATTTGATTCTGTTTTGGAAATCACACGTGTGACCTACCTGTTTGATGAATAGTGATCTGTCCCATTCCATCAGATCAACAAAGCTTTATATCATGAACAGTTCTATGCATTCCCCTTGGGTTAGTTTATATACCGTGTGATTGGTTGCCGCATGTTAGTAGCCTGGTTTGGCTTGGCCAGCACATGAGGAGCCATACTCATATGGCCAGGCTAGCTTCATACAGTAGACTATTGTTTGTTTGTTTGCATTAGTGTATTCAGGTTAGGATTTAAGGTGCCTTTCAGAGAGTTAACGAACTTCATTATTGCTCTTTGGAGCAACTAAAATGATTGAACTTTTTATCATATACCAATGGATTGCCATTTGCTGTATTTTTTTTCAACAGCACCCTACCCTTTCTATTTACGGTGCACTTTTCACTATCGGTCATGGAGCACATCATGATTTCAGACTGGGCGAATCATCCACTGCCTCACCTGTTTGTAGACTGAAGCAGGCTAAGGTACTATGAATTTATTTTTTGTTTTTTTCCTACATTTGTTCCCCTTTTATTCTGACATTTTGTTCTAGCGAGGTGCACTCCTTGAAGTCTTTGAATCCAAAGTTGTCCGTGTCAATGGGAAATATTTGGACAAGGCTGCCAAGATTACCTTGAATGGAGGAGATGAAATTATCTTCCGTTCACCAGTGAGGCATGCTTATGTATCCTTTTCTATTGTCTATTTCTTTATCTATTAAATACTCCCTATGTTTTTGTTTTTTTAAATGTATGAAACCTGGACAGGTTAAATAGTTAACAAAGGAAATAATTACATGTCTTAAACATCATATTTTAAAACAAAGGGAGCATCTTACTTTTATGATTAAGGCTAACTGGCTAAACACAAATGAACCTTGATTTTTATTGGACTTGTTCGTAATAAATATAATATAATGATGGTCAAAGAAGTAACATTTGTCATTGGAAGTTTTTATTTCCTTAATGTAATGGTAGATATTTGAGCAACTTCATCAGGAGAAATCAAGCACTCCAGCATGATCTATGACAACAACTCAAAGATGGTCATGATTTGTAAGCAAGGGTAAACCCTTCGCTCCAGCCATGTTCTAACTCCATAGCTCTGGACCAAGTTACTACTGAACAAATGCAATCATATATCCATTGCTTGAGAGCTCGATGATGTACCCTTCTTCCTCCTCCTTTTCTTGTTCTTGGAGTCCTTCCCCTGCTTCACGGCATCGCCCTTTACAGCTGCAGGTGGCTATGTTGCTAGCAGGTGCTGATGGATCACAGCAAATGGGTCAAGCTGGAACTGCATCTTTCCTAGCACAACCTTGAGATGACCAGCCTCCTGTAACCTGGACAAGAAAATTGGGTTTACAGTCCAAACTACAGTTGAAAAACATGACCTGAATGAAGCAAGGGAGAAGGTGTGAAGAGAGGATTACACTAATGTCTGTCTTGACTTGTAGTTCAGCTTTGCTTCAGGTTTCTGCTTTGGTGCACCTGGTTCTGGGAGGGACTTGGACAGTGCTGAGAGGTCATATGCTTTCAGTTTCTTCTGACGTCGACTCCGTGTATTTTTCTGCTAAACAAAAAAAATTGAAATTGTAGAACACTAGCATCATAAGAAAAAGTGAAAGGAAATGTAACTTATACAAATATGTTGATAAATGATAAGTGCGTGTTTATATATGAGTAAGGTGTCGCCTCGCCTTATATCTTTGCGCTTAAAAGGTAAAAAAGTGTTTATCGCCTTAATAACTATAGTACAAATGCAAAAATCTCTACTAACTATTAAGAGAGGAGTGTAGACTGCCCCCGTCTCCCTACCCCGCCCGCCCGCCCGCCCGCCCGCGAACTTCAGGATTGTCGCGTCGCGCCTCCGCCTCCTAGGATTGTCGCGCCGAGCCTTCGCCATTTTCGCCGCCGCGCCCTCGACACCACCTCCCAAGTATCCTCGTGCCCGCCCCTACCGCCATCGTGTGCCCCCGCCCCGCCTGTGTCTGCCGTTGTGCCCCACCCCAGTCCCAGAGGCGAGCGCGAGAAAATCCCCATTCCGCAATCCCCACGCTATAGCCTCCCCTCCCTCACCGTCTCCTCCAAATTCAATCGTCTCCAAGCGCCAATCCACCCCCTCTCCAAATCCCAGGCAGGCAGCCAACCAGCCATGGAGTGCGAGCCGGAGGAGCTGCAGTTCCTGGGCGTCGTCGGCATCTACGGCTTCTCCGCGGAGATCCTCCGAGGCCCGCACCGCTCGCTCTTCGCGCGCATCGCGACCGCCTTCGCGCTGCCCCTCTCCGCGCTCTTCCTCCTGCACGTTGCCATCTCCCATGTGCTCTTCACCCACATCGACTTCGACGACACGACCCTGGACGCATCCTCCCCGGGCACCGACACGCAGCGCCGCCTGCTGTCCCGCCTCGCCTCCTACTGGCTCGCCCTGCTCCTCTTCAAGTCCGCTTACCTCCTCGCGCTCCTCCTGCTCTCGCTCCTCTCCGTCGTCGCCTCCGTCTACTCCGCCAAGCGCAACACACTCACCTTCCTACGCATGCTCTCCGTCGTGCCTCGCGTCTGGTGGAGGCTCGCCGCCATGTTCCTCGCCGCCTTCGCGCTCCTCTTCGCCTACCACTCCTTCGTCGTGCTCGTCTTCGTCGGCCTCCTCGTTGCCATGGACAACGGCTCTAGCCTCGCGGGCCTGCTCCCCTTCCTTGTCGTCGTCGCCTACCTGCTCGGCCTCGTCTACCTCGGCAGAAGAAAGGGTAAACCAAAATCAAAATCAAAACCAAAGGATACATGTTCATGGTTTGATGGCGGCAGAAAAGCCATGATCCAACTAGCTGGAGAACTTTTCTAGAAAATGGGTGAAGATCTGGATAGCATCGCAAAAGATTACACAGCTTCTCTTGATGCTTTTATTACGCAGCTGCCCATGCAACAACACGTCGATTTGAAGTTCCTTCTCTTCTGCCTTGACTTCACTGAATATTACGGCCATGTTTCCTCCAACAAATGAATGTGAGCCGCTTATGTGAAAAACTAGGAGTTAGATTGACCGTTTGGTTGTGACTTCACTGAATATGAGCTGTGTTTCCTCCAACAATTGATCTTGGTCGCTTGACTGGCAATGGTCACTTCTATTTTCCTTGCACCTCCTGTAGAAGAGGATCTGAATATCCTTTTACTGAGGATTGCCAATGCTAGAATCTAGTGACTCTGTCAGCTGTTTGCATGCTGATGCTTATGTGCCGATTCAACGAGGCTAAAGCCACGCATTTCATGCAACTCTGTACAAAATTGTAAGTTTGTTTTGATCATGATTTTCATGGATGTTCTGGTGTAAATTTAATATATATTTTTCTCTATTAATTTCTTGAGAATTAAAGTTGGAGGTCTTGAAGATTTGTCCTTAACAGTTTGTATTGTCAGTTTTACGAGAGCAGATATCTCATTACACTGGTTGTTGTTCTTGGATTTGAAATTTTTATTAGAGCTGCTGTCTAGAACTCTGGATAGCATGCTGCGGTAAGAGCCGCTGATGATAAGATAATATATATGTTGCTCATGTAAATGAGAAGTGTAGAACAAAAAGGTCTCAACTTATAGTGAGTTCATTTTCCCACTGTTATGTAATCTTTCAGTTGGTTTGACCACGGTTGAAGAAATCTGATACTGCTACCGAGACATGAGAGACTATGCACGAGGCATGCAAATTAACAAGACTCATACAAGCGCGGAACAGTGTGCTGATGGGGCACAAGGGTAACACATGCTCAGGTCTTAACATATTTGGCTTCCGAGCAAACTTTCTCCAGACTCCCAAGGAAATATAAGATCCGATTAGATATGTGTCGATGCTCATCCCAGCATACTCCCGTTGCAACGCACAGGCACATACCTAGTAAATACATAATTATTAACTAATTTACTAAAAATAGCTAATAGTTGAACTATTAGTTAAGGTGTTTGGATGTCTCAATTAAATTTAGCGGCTAACTATTAGTTATATTGAATTCAAACACCCCTAGACTAGCTATAACAAAAACCTCTAAATGGTCTTGTAACCTAAATTTAGAGAATGAGATCATCATCTACTCCCTCTAGCAACGTCTTAAATTTAAAGGACGCTGCTGGATCATCTATATATAGAGTTTCTTAAAACGATCCTCTTTCCATTTGAATACTTTAAACGCCAGTTTAGCAAAAATAAAATATGTACGATACATTTGAGAGTATGACAAATACGTATGTACAAAAAATAAAAATATCTCTAATATAGGACATGATTTAGAGAATGTTGTTGGAGTGGAAGAAGATATATGGGATGAAATATTTTAAAGAAGACTGTAAAGGATGGATATAGAGGATAAATATAGAGGACATGATTTAGAGGACGTTGTTGTAGAAGAAGAAGATATTTGGGATGAAATCTTTTAAAGAAAACTGTAAAAGACGGCTATAGAGGATGAATATAGAGGACGTTGCTGGATACAGTCTTACAACTGCACCAACACTACGGATTCATTAAAAATATCAAAAATTTAAAACAATTCATTTTTACATAAAAACGTAAGAAAAAAGAAACTTATATTCAAAGCCTTACTAGCAAAGTGCTCATAGGTTGCTACAGTTTCATTTATATTTAAGTGTAAAATATAAAACATGAAGCCATATATTAGTTGGGTGTGAATATTGGTTTAGAGGCAACAGTTATAGTTTAAATCTTTATATATATACTAGCCAGTTGCTCATGCTTTGCTACGGTTTTTATATATCATATAAATAGGTATTAAAATATTTATTCAAATAAATTATAGTTTATTTCTAAACACTAAGATATGTGTGGTCTGGCGGTTAGCCCCAAATTTTCGGAGATGAGGTGTGGATTCGAGTGCTCGCTTCGCACTTTTTTGCGCGGTGTGGTAGCTGTGTGGGTGGGGCCGAGTGCTGAGCATGTGCAGTAGTGAGAGCACCTAGAGGGGGGGGGGGTGAATAGGTGATCCTGTAAAAACTTAAACTTATAGCCACAAAACTTGATTAGGCGTTAGCACAGTTTATGCCAAGTGGCTAGAGAGGAGTCAAAACACAATAACCACAAGAATCCAATCACAGAGATGACACAATGGTTATCCCGTGGTTCGGCCAAGTACAAAACTTGCCTACTCCACGTTGTGGCGTCCCAACGGACGAGAGTTGCACTCAACTCCTCTCAAGTGATCCAATGATCAACTTGAATACCACGGTGTTCTTGCTTTTCTTTTCTCAATCCCGTTTGCGAGGAATCTCCACAACTTGGAGCCTCTCGCCCTTACAAAAGATGTTCACAGAGAATCACAGAGCAAGGGAGGGATTAGCAACTCACGCACGACACAAAGATCACAGCGAATACGCACACACAAGACCCAGACTTGAGCTCAAAAGACTAGCACACTAGAACGGAGCTCAAATCACTAGAATGTCGAACAAGTGCGCGAGATTGATGTGTGAGTGATCAAGAGTGCTCAAGGAATGCTTGGTGTACTCCTCCATGCGCCTAGGGGTCCCTTTTATAGCCCCAAGGCAGCTAGGAGCCGTTGAGAACACATCTGGAAGGCAATCCTTGCCTTCTGTCGTCGGGCGCACCGGACAGTCCGGTGCACACCGGACACTGTCCGGTGCCTGATTTGTTTCCTTAAACAGCGCATCCGACCGTTGCTGTCTGAGTCAGATCTGCGCACAGTTGGCGCACCGGACATGTCCGGTGCACACCGGACAGTCCGGTGTATCTTTCCGACCGTTGGCTCGGCCACGTGTCGCGCGCCGATCGCGCGGCCGACCGTTGGCCCGGCCGACCGTTGGCTCACCGGACAGTCCGGTGCACACCGGACAGTCCGGTGAATTTTAGCCGAAGTCGCCGGAGAAAAACCCGAGAGCGGCTGGTTTGCTCCGCGCTGGTCTGGCGCACCGGACACTGTCCGGTGCACACCGGACAGTCCGGTGCCCCAGCCCGAAGCAGCCTTTGGCTGTACACAGCCACTCTCCACTTCTTTTCTTTTCTTCTTTCTCCTGTTTCTAACACTTAGACAAGATGTTAGTACACAAAACTAATGTACTAAGGCTTAGAAACATACCTTTACTTGTGATTTGCACTTTGTTCATCCATGGGCATATTTTCACATTTAAGCACTTGTGTTTGTACTCAATCACCAAAATACTTAGAAATGGCCCAAGGGCACATTTCCCTTTCAATCTCCCCCTTTTTGGTGATTTATGCCAACACAACATAAAGCAACTAGAACAAGTGCAAAATCACTTCAAATAAAAACTGACTTTGAGTTTTATTCAATTTTGGCATATATGGATCATCTTTTGCCACCACTTGGTTTGTTTTTGCAAATCAAACTCAAATCTCTATCTCTAAGTCAAACACACATGTTGAAGCATAAAGAGAGTCATTCCAAAAGAGATTGATCAAAGATTTCAAAACTCCCCCTATTTCCCATAATCAATACTTCTCCCCACAAGAAGCCAACTTTTGACAAGAGAGACAATAAAGGAGTTTAACAACACATTAACAACACAAAAACTCTATTCTACTATTTTCAAAATCTCTCAAGTGGTAGCTGATCCATTTATCGCTTTGGCCTTTATTTTCTCCCCCTTTGGCATCAAGCACCAAAACGGGATCAATCTTGGCCCTTTAACCCCATTGCCTCACCAAAGTCTTCAATTAAGAGCAAATGGCAATAAGATTTCATGAGATGAACTTGGAATTAGTTACCCTCTCATCGGAGTGCAGTGGAAGTCTTTCATGGTCCAAGTCCACCTTTTCCCTTTCAATCCTCCTTCGAGACTCAATCAAGCAAACTCAAGCAAATGGTTAGTCTCAAAGGGTCAAGTTGTAACACATCTCCCCCTAAACATGTGCATCACTTTGCAACGGACTTGTGAGGTCCAGGGAGTGTTGGTACAACTTGAGCACCACAATAAGCAACAAAATGCAGAATGAACCTGATCAATTGCATAAACACATGTATGCTACAATTCAATCCAAGTTCCGCGAATCTAAGACATTTAGCTCACTACGCAGCCTGCAAAAGGTCTTCTCATCTAGAGGCTTGGTAAAGATATCGGCTAGCTGGTTCTCGGTGCTAACATGAAACACTTCGATATCTCCCTTTTGCTGGTGGTCTCTCAAAAAGTGATGCCGGATGTCTATGTGCTTTGTGCGGCTGTGCTCAACAGGATTCTCCGCCATGCGGATAGCACTCTCATTGTCACATAGGAGTGGGACTTTGCTCAGATTGAAGCCAAAGTCCTGGAGGGTTTGCCTCATCCAAAGTAGTTGCGCGCAACACTGACCTGCGGCAACGTACTCGGCCTCAGCGGTGGATAGGGCAACGGATGTTTGTTTCTTAGAGTTCCATGACACCAGGGACCTTCCTAAGAATTGGCACGTCCCCGATGTACTCTTCCTATCGACCTTACATCCAGCATAGTCGGAGTCTGAGTATCCAACTAAGTCAAAGGTAGACCCCTTTGGATACCAGAGCCCGAAGCAAGGCGTAGCAACTAAATATCTAAGAATTCGCTTCACCGCCACTAAGTGACATTCCTTAGGATCGGATTGAAATCTAGCACACATGCACACGCTAAGCATAATATCCGGTCTACTAGCACATAAGTAAAGCAAAGAACCTATCATTGACCGGTATGCTTTTTGATCAACGGACTTACCTCCTTTGTTGAGGTCGGTGTGTCCGTCGGTCCCCATCGGAGTCTTTGCGGGTTTGGCGTCCTTCATCCCAAACCGCTTTAGCAGATCTTGCGTGTACTTCGTTTGGGAGAGGAAGGTGCCGTCCTTGAGTTGCTTCACTTGGAACCCAAGGAAGTAGTTCAACTCGCCCATCATCGACATCTCGAATTTCTGCGTCATTACCCTGCTAAACTCTTCACAAGACTTTTGGTTAGTAGAACCAAATATTATGTCATCGACATAAATTTGGCACACAAACAAATCACCATCACATGTCTTTGTAAAAAGAGTTGGATCGACTTTCCCAACCTTGAAAGCATTAGCAATTAGAAAGTCTCTAAGGCATTCATACCATGCTCTTGGGGCTTGCTTAAGTCCATAGAGCGCCTTAGAGAGCTTACACACATGGTCGGGGTACCGTTCATCCTCGAAGCCAGGGGGTTGCTCCACGTACACTTCCTCCTTGATTGGCCCGTTGAGGAAAGCGCTCTTCACATCCATTTGGTACAACCTGAAAGAATGGTGAGCGGCATATGCTAGCAAGATTCGAATTGACTCTAGCCTAGCCACAGGAGCAAAAGTCTCCTCAAAATCCAAACCTGCGACTTGGGCATAACCTTTTGCCACAAGTCGAGCCTTGTTTCTCGTCACCACCCCGTGCTCGTCTTGTTTGTTGCGGAACACCCACTTGGTTCCCACAACATTTTGCTTCGGACGAGGCACCAGTGTCCAAACTTCATTCCTCTTGAAGTTGTTGAGCTCCTCCTGCATGGCCAACACCCAGTCCGGATCTAGCAAGGCCTCCTCTACCCTGAAGGGCTCAATAGAAGAGACAAAGGAGTAATGCTCACAAAAATTAACTAATCGAGATCGAGTAGTTACTCCCTTGCTAATGTCACCCAGAATTTGATCGACGGGATGATCCCTTTGAATCATCGCTCGAACTTGGGTTGGAGGTGCCGGTTGCGCTTCTTCCTCCATCACTTGATCATCTTGTGCTCCCCCTTGATCAAGCGCCTCCACTTGAGGTACCTGTTCGTCATCTTCGGTTGGGGGATGCACCATAGTTGAGGAAGAAGGTTGATCTCGTTCATCTTGTTCCTGTGGCCGTACTTCTCCAATCGCCATGGTCCGTATAGCGGCCGCCGGAACATCTTCTTCATCTACATCATCACAATCAACAACTTGCTCTCTTGGAGAGCCATTAGTCTCATCAAATACAACGTCGCTAGAGACTTCAACCAAACCCGATGATTTGTTGAAGACTCTATACGCCTTTGTATTTGAGTCATAACCTAATAAAAACCCTTCTACAGCTTTGGGAGCAAACTTAGAATTTCTACCCTTTTTCACTAGAATGTAGCACTTGCTCCCAAATACACGAAAGTAAGATACATTGGGTTTGTTACCGGTTAGAAGCTCATACGAAGTCTTCTTGAGGAGGCGATGAAGGTAGACCCTGTTGATGGCGTGGCAAGCCGTGTTCACAGCTTCCGTCCAAAAGCACTCGGGGGTCTTGAACTCTCCTAGCATCGTCCTCGCCATGTCGATGAGCGTCCTGTTCTTCCTCTCTACCACACCATTTTGCTGTGGTGTGTAGGGAGCGGAGAACTCGTGCTTGATCCCTTCCTCTTCAAGGAACTCCTCCACTTGAAGGTTCTTGAACTCGGACCCGTTGTCGCTCCTTATCTTTTTCACTTTGAGCTCAAACTCATTTTGAGCCCTCCTGAGGAAGCGTTTGAGGGTCCCTTGGGTTTCAGACTTATCCTGCAAAAAGAACACCCAAGTGAAGCGGGAAAAGTCATCAACAATAACTAGACCATACTTACTTCCCCCTATGCTTAGATAGGCGACGGGTCCGAAGAGGTCCATATGCAGCAGCTCCAGGGGTCTTGAAGTGGTCATCACATTCTTGCTGTGATGTGCTCCTCCCACTTGTTTACCTGCTTGACAAGCTGCACAAGGTCTATCTTTTTCGAAATGCACGTTAGTCAAACCTATCACGTGTTCTCCCTTTAGAAGCTTGTGAAGGTTCTTCATCCCCACATGTGCTAAGCGGCGATGCCACAGCCAGCCCATGCTAGTCTTAGCTATTAAGCATGCATCTAGACCGGCCTCTTCTTTTGCAAAATCAACTAAATAAAGTTTGCCGTCTAATACACCCTTAAAAGCTAGTGAACCATCACTTCTTCTAAAGACAGACACATCTACATTTGTAAATAGACAGTTATACCCCATATGACATAATTGACTAACAGATAGCAAATTATATCCAAGACTCTCTACTAAAAATACATTAGAGATGGAATGCTCATTAGAAATCGCAATTTTACCTAACCCTTTTACCTTGCCTTGATTCCCATCACCGAATACAATTGAATCTTGGGAATCCTTATTCTTGACGTAGGAGGTAAACATCTTCTTCTCCCCCGTCATATGGTTTGTGCATCCGCTATCAATAATCCAGCTTGAACCTCCGGATGCATAAACCTGCAAGGAAAATTTAGGCTTGGGTCTTAGGTACCCAACTCATGTTGGGTCCTACAAGGTTAGCACATATATCCTTAGGGACCCAAATGCAAGTTTTATCTCCCTTGCATCTTGCCCCTAACTTCCTAGCAATTACCTTCATACCCTTTCTACAAATTGCAAATGAAGCATTCAAAGCACAATAAATTGTAGAAGGTTCATTTGCTATTTTCCTAGGAGCATGAATAACATTCCTTCTAGGCACATGATGAATAGCATTTCTTTTAGGAACAACATTTCTCCTAGCAACATTTCTATCATACACATAAGAGGAACTAGGAGCAAACATGGCATGAGAATCATAAACATATGAATCAAAAGCATCATGACTTACATTTCTAGTTTGTCTTCTATCATGATACAAAAATGCATGGTTCCTTTTAGCACTAGTAGCCATAGGGGCCTTCCCTTTCTCCTTGGCGGGAATGGGATCCTTATGGCTTGTTAAGTTCTTGGCTTCCCTCTTGAAGCCAAGCCCATCCTTAATTGAGGGATGTCTTCCTATTGTGTAGGCATCCCTTGCAAATTTTAACTTATCAAATTCACTTTTGCTAGTCTTAAGTTGGACATTAAGACTAGCCACTTCATTATTTAACTTTGCAATAGAGGCTATGTGTTCACTACAAGCATCAATATCAAATTCTTTACATCTATTGCAAATAGCAACATTTTCTACACAAGTTGTTGATTTACTAGCTATTTCTATCTTAACATTCAACTCATCGTTAATGCTCTTTAATTTTGAAATTGTTTCATGGCATGAGGATAATTCACAAGTAAGCATCTCATTTCTTTTAACTTCTAGAGCATGAGATTTTTGAGCTTCTAAAAATTTATCATGCTCTTCATACAATAAATCCTCTTGTTTCTCTAAGAGTTTATCCTTCTCATTCAATGCATCAATTAATTCATTAATTTTGCCAATTGTAATTCTATCTAGACCTTTAAATACACTAGAATAGTCTATTTCATCATCGTCACTAGAATCATTTTCACTAGAAGAAGCATAAGTAGAGTTTTGAGTACTTACTTTCTTCTCCTTAGCCATGAGACACGTGTGACGCTCGTTGGGGAAGAGGGCCGATTTGTTGAAGGCGGTGGCGGCGAGTCCCTCATTGTCGGAGTCGGAGGAGGAGCAATCCGAATCCCACTCCTTGCCTAGATGCGCCTCGCCCTTGGCTTTCTTGTAGTGCTTCTTCTTCTCCCTTTTGTTCCCCTTTTCCTGGTCACTTTCATTATCAGGACAGTTAGCAATAAAATGACCAAGCTTACCGCATTTGAAGCATGATCGCTTCCCCTTGGTCTTAGTCTTGCTCGGCTGTCCATTGCGACCCTTTAGCACCGTCTTGAATCTCTTGATGATGAGGGCCATTTCTTCATCATTAAGACCGGCTGCCTCAATTTGCGCCACCTTGCTGGGTAGTGCCTCCTTGCTCCTTGTGGCTTTGAGAGCAAAAGGTTGCGGCTCGTTGATCGGTCCATTCAAGGCGTCGTCCACATACCTTGCCTCCTTGATCATCATTCGCCCGCTGACGAATTTTCCTAGGACTTCTTCGGGCGACATTTTGGTGTACCTGGGATTCTCACGAATATTATTCACCAAATGAGGATCAAGAACGGTAAAGGACCTGAGCATTAGTCGGACGACGTCGTGGTCCGTCCATCGCGTGCTTCCGTAGCTCCTTATTTTGTTGATAAGGGTCTTGAGCCGGTTGTATGTCTGAGTTGGCTCCTCGCCCCTTATCATCGCGAATCGTCCAAGCTCGCCTTCCACCAACTCCATTTTGGTGAGCAAGGTAACGTCATTCCCCTCATGAGAAATCTTGAGGGTGTCCCAGATCTGCTTGGCGTTATCCAAGCCGCTCACTTTGTTATATTCATCCCTGCACAATGAAGCTAGAAGAACAGTGGTAGCTTGTGCATTCTTATGGATTTGCTCATTAATGAATGAAGGGCTATCCGAGCTATCAAATTTCATTCCACTTTCCACAATCTCCCAAATGCTTGGATGGAGAGAAAATAGGTGAGTACGCATTATGTGACTCCAAAATCCGTAGTCCTCTCCATCAAAGTGAGGAGGCTTGCCAAGTGGAATGGGGAGCAAATGAGCATTTGAGCTATATGGAATGCGCGAATAATCAAAAGAAAAGTTTGAGTTAACCGTCTTTTGTTTGTCGTGGTCGTCGTCCTTTTGGGAAGAAGAGGACTCATCGCTGTCGTAGTAGACGATCTCCTTGATGCGTCTTGTCTTCTTCTTCTTCCCATCTTTTCGCTTGTGGCCCGAGCCCGAGTCATTGGACTTGTCATCCCTTGGCTCGTTGACGAAGGACTCCTTCTCCTTGTCGTTGATCACAATTCCCTTCCCCTTAGGATCCATCTCTTCGGGCGGTTAGTCCCTTCCTTGAAGAGAACGACTCCGATACCAATTGAGAGCACCTAGAGGGGGGGGGGTGAATAGGTGATCCTGTAAAAACTTAAACTTATAGCCACAAAACTTGATTAGGCGTTAGCACAGTTTATGCCAAGTGGCTAGAGAGGAGTCAAAACACAATAACCACAAGAATCCAATCACAGAGATGACACAGTGGTTATCCCGTGGTTCGGCCAAGTACAAAACTTGCCTACTCCACGTTGTGGCGTCCCAACGGACGAGAGTTGCACTCAACTCCTCTCAAGTGATCCAATGATCAACTTGAATACCACGGTGTTCTTGCTTTTCTTTTCTCAATCCCGTTTGCGAGGAATCTCCACAACTTGGAGCCTCTCGCCCTTACAAAAGATGTTCACAGAGAATCACAGAGCAAGGGAGGGATTAGCAACTCACGCACGACACAAAGATCACAGCGAATACGCACACACAAGACCCAGACTTGAGCTCAAAAGACTAGCACACTAGAACGGAGCTCAAATCACTAGAATGTCGAACAAGTGCGCGAGATTGATGTGTGAGTGATCAAAAGTGCTCAAGGAATGCTTGGTGTACTCCTCCATGCGCCTAGGGGTCCCTTTTATAGCCCCAAGGCAGCTAGGAGCCGTTGAGAACACATCTGGAAGGCAATCCTTGCCTTCTGTCGTCGGGCGCACCGGACAGTCTGGTGCACACCGGACACTGTCCGGTGCCTGATTTGTTTCCTTAAACAGCGCATCCGACCGTTGCTGTCTGAGTCAGATCTGCGCACAGTTGGCGCACCGGACATGTCCGGTGCACACCGGACAGTCCGGTGTATCTTTCCGACCGTTGGCTCGGCCACGTGTCGCGCGCCGATCGCGCGGCCGACCGTTGGCCCGGCCGACCGTTGGCTCACCGGACAGTCCGGTGCACACCGGACAGTCCGGTGAATTTTAGCCGAAGTCGCCGGAGAAAAACCCGAGAGCGGCTGGTTTGCTCCGCGCTGGTCTGGCGCACCGGACACTGTCCGGTGCACACCGGACAGTCCGGTGCCCCAGCCCGAAGCAGCCTTTGGCTGTACACAGCCACTCTCCACTTCTTTTCTTTTCTTCTTTCTCCTGTTTCTAACACTTAGACAAGATGTTAGTACACAAAACTAATGTACTAAGGCTTAGAAACATACCTTTACTTGTGATTTGCACTTTGTTCATCCATGGGCATATTTTCACATTTAAGCACTTGTTTTTGTACTCAATCACCAAAATACTTAGAAATGGCCCAAGGGCACATTTCCCTTTCAAGTAGCTGGCTGCGTGGGCACTGGGGTCCACAGGGCAGTAGCTGAGAGAAGGGTGGGAGAACCAGTCAAAGAGCGTGGGGTGGGACTAGAGTGTCAGCGTGTCCACAGGGCATTAGCTAAGAGAGCAACGGGAGAACCAGTCGGGACGCGTGGGGCGTGCCCAGAGTGTCATCATGGAGGGTGAAGCTATGGTAGCATTAGGTGACTACCTTAGGTTCTTAATAGAGTAGTAAGATGAATAGGTATTGAGATATTTATTCAAATATAATTATTGATTATTTATAAACACTAATGTATGTTTGGTCTGGTGGTTACCCTCTAATGTTTGGAGCGAGGGGGTGTGGGTTTGAGTGCTCGCTTTGAACTATTTTTTGCGTGGTGTGGTAGTACGAAGGGTGAAGCCGTGGTAGCACCAGGTGCCCACATTAGTTTCTTAATAGATTACTAGGTATATGCTCGTGCGTTGCCACGGGAGAAGTTAAAAATTCGTATAAAACATAGATACAAAACGACAAACAATGTTATGATATACAAAATTCATGTGGCAAAATAATAATATATTAACGGTACGCTAACTGCTTGCTCTAGTACAAACCACGTCTCAAAACAGAAAGAGAACGCCCAAGACGCAAAAGCCAGAATGAAATTGTTGATCCATGAACAACGATGCGCACTGAAATATTCACAAGACCTGCTGCAAGCTGAAGTACCCATTACAATGTGCAAGCCCTTCGTGGTCCTCTATAATCATCAACAAAAGATTTGTAAGTTATAACTACTATTGCAAGGATTAAAAAAACTTAGACCACTCACATAACAATACTGGATGTAAAGGATACATGTAGCTTATTGAACAAAAAAACTTCACATGCAAAGAGAATAAAAAACATGAATCACACCAAGGTGTATGTTATACTCATTAAATATGATATAACAAGACTGATATATCATCCAAACTGCATCGAGAGGCACCAGTCTAGGTTAACAACTAACAAGTAATGCATAGGCATGGGAGCAAACATTGTGCACTTCCTAAACTCATTGTGTACTTCCTGCCAAGTGCTCAGTGTTTTTAGCAAAGTTGTTATAGGTTAATATCCTGATCATGTTGCGTACACCGTACACTTCTACGGTTCAGCCAAAGCAAAGTCAAATACATGTTCTAACAAAAAATAAAAGCATTAAAATCACATACCTCCATCTAGAATCACCAACCCATCGACAGAAGACGATATGTAAAGTGCATAAAGAAACGCCATCAGAGAGATGTACAAAACATTTAAAATAAAGACAGAAGATCTTGTCATTGGCTAGCATAGCCTTCTCCGTGATCTAGCTGAGATTGAAATCAAAGATCGAGATTGAAATCAAATATCACAACCCCAAACCAATTTGACATCACCGGAACTTGAGACATAGATAACGAATGAATGGAAACAGAAAAACAATTTTATTAGCTGGTGCAGATTTCTCAGGACGCATCATTTAAAATTAAGATAGAAGATCTTGCCATTGGTTGAGATCGCCGTCTCCATGATCTAGTTGATGTTTAATTCAAAGATCACAGATCCAGACTAATTTGATATCACTGGAACTTGAGCCACAAATAATAAATGACCGGAAATGGCAAAACAAGTTTAGTAGCTAGTACAGATACCTCACAATGCATCTCATTCCACAGACTGAAACCATTTCCACATAAATTAGGCACCTAGGGCAATGGATGCATATGGTTTGGACTTGCAATTGGTGGCAACCTCTCATTTCCTCTGACTCAAAAGTTAGAAAGTGTTGGGGACTTGTTCTCAAATGCTTTGAATTAAGAACAAGGCAACACAAAATGTTAAATATTAACACCCTTCGTCCTTCGAAACATTATTTCCCTTAGGACATAATGATCTTCAGACGAAGGTCATGAAGGACATACCTTCGAACATCGAAGGTATGAAGGTAACAGAAGGACACGAATACAAAAGATAACATAAACAGTCGTGTAACATTATCAACTCATCTTCATTATATTATCATGAGGAAATAAAACAATATTGAATTACATTTGATACCTTCGACTTGATAGACAACAAAGGTGCAAGCGTGATGCAAAAGCAAATGCCAAGTCAGCGTGAACAGTACGGGAGCACTGTTCATCTATTTATAGGCACGGGACACAGCCCATGTAAAATTACACCCATGCCCTTTACATTTGCTAATGACTCTATAGTGATCCATCGAGGTCCAAATAGCCTTTTCCCTTTTAAGTCAGTTTCATTTCCTGCTGTCATGCCGAAGCTCCCTTGCGCGTAGCTTCGGCGCTGCATCAACCTTCGTATCCTTTGTGTTCTCCTACTATGGTTCTGATTCGAATCCGAAGGTACCTGTTCATGTATTACAACTCTGGAAACATTGTTAAATCATGCTTTTGAGGACCTTCGGAAGACGAAGGCCCCTAACAGTAGCCCATCGCAAGGTTAATTTGTTAGAATAACAAATTCAGATTGCGATATGGACGAAGGCCCTAAGCCGAAGGTCCAAAAAAAACACCTTCCCCTTGCTAGAATAGCAATAGTTAATGACAGACGTGCCCCTCCAACTTGGAGCGCACTGGGCGTATAAATAAGAACCCACCCCGAGCACATTTGATACGCTATTCTGCCGCCTGCTTTGCTTGCTCAATTTTTTAGCTCTTGCCTACCAACGCTTGCTTGTTTTTTTAGACTTTCTAAGCTTCGGCTTTAAGGACATATTTTCACCATTTCCAAAGAGGAGATGTCTCAAGACAAAAAAGCTGTTGCTGAGATGAAGCTGAGTGAAGAGGAGAAGCTCCTTGAAGAGAAGACTGCTGGATTTATTGAATCAATAGCAAAGACAAATACAGATAAGATTACTAAGGAGATTCTAGAAGGCTTATCTGAAGATACTAATGACAGCTACAGTTATGATGCAGAAAGTGGGGGCGAAGACTTCGAAGATCGGTCCTGGCGACCAAGTCATGCAGTTTTTAGGAAATCGACTATCAGAGTCATCTTGATAATATGAGAGGAAAGTATTTTCGAGATATGTTTATTGTGAGGGCTGACAACGGAGACATGACTGTTCCTATTCCTGAAGAAAATGAAGTCATGATCTACCGAAGCTTCTTCAAAGCTGGGCTTCGGTTCCCCTTAAGCAGATTTGTGGTTGAAGTTTTAAAGATATATCAGATTTTCCTTCACCAGATTACTCCCGAAGCAATTATCAGAATGGGGATCTTCGTCTGGGCCATGAGGACTCAAGGTTTGGAGCCAAGTGCAAAATGTTTTTGCAGCATGCACGAACTTTCGTATGAGATGAAGCCCTGGGGTAAATAACAGTATCATAACAATTTTGGTTGTTATAGCTTCGTTGCTCGTTCTGGCTCAAGCTGCCCAGTGCCAACTTTTTGGAAGAGATGGCTTGGAGACTGGATGAAAGAATGGTTCTATGTGAAGAATGATTTAAAGGCGAGAGAAGACATTACAGAGATCATCATGCGCCCTATTTGGTCCCGCTTCGGCCTTCAGAAACCGAAGGTAGAAATTGATGAAGCAGCCGAAGGATGCCGAAGGGCCTTCATCACAGTTTGCTCTTTCATTGGGACAAGGGATTTAGTCCAAGAACATGTGGCCTACAAGATATGGACATTGATAGACAACTGGGAGATGCCAAAAGAGACCATCAGCAACCCTAGCGAGGGTGGTTTGGTTCGATTGATATATACCTTCAGGTTTAGAGATCAATTTATCGAACCAGACGATGACTGGCTGAAATGTGTTGAAAATACTAGTGATGAACTACTTGGAGCATACTCTAAGTCTGAAGATAATGCATTATCCGTGGCCTTCGGGAGCCGAAAAAAGAAAAGACTAAATAGGGTTTTTGACACTATTGGATTTGTGTACCCTGACTATCGGTACCCGCCGCGGGGGCAGAAAAGAAAGGGTGTAACTTCTGGGAAGGATGTTGCTTCAGCTACTCCAAGCGAGCCCGCGCCGAAGAGGAAAAAGGTGAAGGTTCTTACTCACCGACCGCACTACATTGAACCGGCCACAGTGCCTAAATTTGGCGGTGAGACCTCTTCAGCTACTGAAGCCAAAGGACCTGCTCTTACGCAGAGGATTGAAGAGCCGGCTACAACGCTGAAGCTGACAAAATTGAAGAACCGAGAACGAAAGAGACAAAAACATTAGAAGTTCTAAGCCCTTCGGTAGAAGTGGAGGCGCCGAAGACACAAAAAGATCTGGCAGCAACCCCCAAGAGAAAAAGGATGGCTAGTGTATTAGATGTGCTGGAGACGATAAAAACTTCAAGCTCTACTCCAGGAAAAATTGCCAAGGCTTCGAAAACATAGATTGAAACCGAGACAAAGCCGACCGAAGCCAAAGCTGGGCCTTCAGAGCCCACCAAGGAGAAATCCTCGGAAATTGGAGAAAAGGCAGCGGAGGAAGAAGCTATACAACAGATTTTGCCTGAAAAAGCTGCAGCTCCTTCTCCCGAAGCTTTGAAAGAAAATATTGAATATATTATCCATCATGCTTCGGGAAAAAAGCTCTCTAAAGAAGAAGAACGAGAAGCTCAACACTATGCCCAGAAGCTGAAATATCCAAAGGGGGCATTAGTATTCAATGGCAGCGGAGAAGAGGATTTCTTGTATTGTCTCCCAGACAGCAAGGAGATTTCTGTCTGCCGGGAGATGAGCAGAAGCTTCGGGTTCCCAACATTAGAAGACGGGTTTTCAGTGCTATCAAAAGATGAATTGGCCGAGAGTTTAGCATATAATAGTATAAAGGTGTGAAAATCAATTTTTTTTTACTTAAAAACGAATTTTTTTCATTTGCTTATACTCAATACCGTACTTCTTTTGCAGGGCCTGATCCTTAGCAATGCCCTCAGGGCGCAGAAAAATACTGAAGACGAAGGATGCACTATAGCTCTGAACAACCTTCGTTCAGAAGTAATTGAACTAAGGAACGAAGGTCTTGTAAAAGATAAAATATTAATTTCATTGGTGATCAAAATAAAAGAAGATGAAGCTGCTTCCAAAGCCCAAGCTGAAGCCCAGAAATGTGAAATTGAAGACCTTCGGAAACAGCTGGCTGAAGCCAAATTAAAATGCGCTGTTGCCGAAGTTGAACGAGATGCCAGTGATTACTAGAAAAATTATTGGGAAAAAACAGTTGCAGAACTTCGCTCATCAAAAGAAAGATGTTTTGAAAAATCTGTAGAATGCGCGAAAAAGATAAAAACTAGCTTCACCAACGTTGGCGCATATTCAAGCGAAGATAACTTCATACGGGGCGACCCCAGGTCCAATTGAGTGGATCAGCAGCGAAGCCGAAGCTTTTGAAGAAATTTTGAGCGACCGCGGGGACGTCTGTGCCTTCTCTGCAAGAGGAGTTGCGGCTATTTTGGAGAAAGCAGGGTGCGAACATGTGAAGATTTTGGCCCAAGTCGAAGCTGCTTTCTCTGTTAACGATACGAAGGACCCCTCGACCGAAGCGAGCTTAATTGGCGGAAATTTTTTCACTGACATCTGGGAAAATGGCGACCGAGGGATGGCCCACGAAATAATAAAGAAGAGCGAAAAAGATACTCATGACGCTAGAGAAGCAACGAAAGTAGCTGAGAAAGCTGCGGAACTCGAAAGGCGGATAGGTATTACTTAATAGCTTTTAACTTTGTTGTTTATTTTTGTGACTTCTAACTGATTTACGTTTTCTACCGCAGCTGAACTATCTCCTCCCCCAGTGCCCTTCGAGTCACTGGCCGAGCCAGAGGCAAAGGAATCAACAGAAATTATTAGTATGGCCGAAACTATTATGGACGAAGTCGTTACCCAGCTGCTGACCGAAGCTGCAGATAAAGTTTTGAAAGAAGAAGAATAGCTATTGTAAAAACATTGCTAGAATATTAATGTAACATTTGCTGGACTATGCTTGTAATATTTGGTGCTCATGGGTTTTGAATGTAATATATAAATGGCTTTGTAATTCATTTCTTTGCGATGCATGAAACTTTTATGTACATACCGTTTTTGAGCCTTCGGCGAAAAAACACCTTCCCTTCTTTTCATGCTTCGTAAAGAAGAGCTTTTATGCTTCGTAAAAAATCCTCCAATCGTGGAAAAAACATTAATGCTTCGTCAACAATAGATTTTTTCCTCCACATCAGAGCTGATGAAGCTGTATTCCTTCAAAACTTATTTTGTGCCTTAGCACAATTTCACTTTTTTGAAGCATTCTCCGAAGGTCAATATTGTATCCCCTTCTTGTGCCATTGATGCAATATGATGTGTTGGGGACTTGTTCTCAAGTGCTAAGAGTTAAGAACAAGGCAACATAAAAAGTGTTAAGTGTTAAAATCCTTCGTCCTTCGAAGCATTATGTTCCTTCGGGAAATAATGAGTCTCGGACGAAGGTCATGAGAGACATACCTTCGTAAACATAACAAGTAATGACGAAGGACTCACATAAAGCATGAAATATGATATAAGCATCACCATAGAATCATTTCTATTTTATTAACATGGAAAAACAGAAATGATTCCAAATTACAAATGTACCTTCGGTCCTGAGAGAAGGTGAAAAGTACGAGCGTGATGCCAAAAGCAAATGCCAAGTCAGCGTGATGCCAAAAGCAAATGCCAAGTCAGCGTGAACAGTACGGGAGTACTGTTCATCTATTTATAGACGCGGGACGCAGCCCACGTAAAATTACATCCATGTCCATTACATTTGTTAACGGCTTATGGAAATCTGTCGAGGCCCCCGAAGTCTTTTCATCTTTGAGTCGGTTCCCCCTTCTGCCATCGCGCCGAAGCTTCCCTGCGCACAGCTTCGGCTACACTCGACCTTCGTCTGGTTCAGGCTTCGTCCTGGCCGTGCTCCATATTCATAATTCTGGATCCGAAAATACCTGTTCACATAATCCACTCGGAAAACATTGTCAAATCATGTTTTTGAGGACCTTCGGAGGACGAAGGCCCCCAACAGTAGCCCCTCGCAATATTAATTTGTAAATAATAAATTCAGATTGCGATATGGACGAAGGCCTTGAGCCGAAGGTCCGAAAAAACACCTTCCCTTTGCTAGAATAGCAACATTCAATGACAAGTGGGGTCTTTCAACTTTCAACGCATCAAGCGTATAAATACGGCCATGCCGCAAACTTATTTCGCACGCTTTCTGGCCAACCACTCCTGCTCATTCATTTTTTAGCTCTTGTGCACTGTGATCTGCTAAGTTTTTAGCTTTGAAGCTTCGGCTTTTAAAAACAGTTTTTTAGCGCTTCCGAAGATGTCTGAAGCTGCTAAGAAGGCTGCTGCTGAGATGAAGCTGAGTCTTGATGAAGAGAAGAACCTAGGGTTTCTTATAGCGATGTCGAAGTCCAACACAGAAAAGATTACCAAGGAAATTCTGGAGGGGCTGTCTGAAGATACTGGTGACAGTGAAAGTTATGATATGGACAGCGGTGGCGAAGACTCCGAAGATCGCCCCTGGCGACCAAGCCATTCAGTTTATGGTAAATCAACTATCAAAGAGAATCATCTTGTTAATATGAGAGGAAGATATTTCCGGGATCTGTCCATTGTGAGGGCGGACGAAGGGGAAAAAACTTGTCCACACCCTGAAGAAAATGAAGTTGTGGTGTACCGAAGCTTTTTGAAAGCTGGACTGCGATTCCCCTTGAGCAGCTTCGTCGTGGAGGTGTTGAAAATCTTCGAAGTCTATCTTCATCAACTTACTCCCGAGGCAATTATAAGGCTAAATATCTTCGTGTGGGCCGCGAGGAGCCAAGGTCTGAAACCTGACGCAAGAAGCTTCTGTAATGTTCATGAATTATTATATGAAACAAAGCCTTGGGGCAAGGAACAGTACCATAACAACTTTGGCTGCTACAGCTTCGTTTCTCGGTCCGGGGCAAGCTGTCCCGTACCAACCTTTCGGAAGAGATGGCCCGGGGATTGGATGACAGAATGGTTTTATGTGAAGAATGACTTATCAGCACGAGAAGACATCAAAGGTATAATTATGCGTCCTATTTGGCAAAGCTTCGGCCTTCGGAGGCCGAAGGTTGAAATGAACGAAACCGCCGAAGAGTGCCAAAGAGCCTTCGGCGTTGTCTGCTCTTTTATAGGAACAAGGGACTTAGTACAAGAACATATCGCCTTCAGGGTGTGGCCGCTTGCTGAGAAATGGGAAATGCCACAAGAAACCATGAAAGAGGCCGACGAAGGTGAGCTTGTGAGACTGAAGTACACCTTCAAATTTGGAGATAAATTTATTGAGCCAGATGATGAGTGGTTGAAAAGCATTGACAATTTAAGTGATGAGCTACTCGGGACCTACTCGAAGGCTGAAGATAATGCAATGTCAGCAGCCTTCGGAGGCCGAAAAAAGAAGAGACTGAATCGGGTATTCGATGCCATTGGGTTTGTCTACCCTGACTATCGTTATCCCACTCGAGGGCAGAAAAGAAAGAACACAACCTCTGCAGAAGAGGAAACTGCAACTGCTCCTAGCGAGCCAGAATCAAAGAGAAAGAGGATAAAAGTCCTCACACACCGGCCACGCTATATTGAACCTGCTTCGGTGCCTGAGTTCACCGGAGAAGCTTCTTCGGCCACCGAAGCTGAACAGCCAACCTTGCTGCCAGAAACTGCAGAGATGGCCGAAGCACCATCCACAGAAAAAATGGAAGAAGCGAAAAAGCCGACTAAGGAAAAAACATTAGAAGTTTTGAGTCCTGCAGTAAATATTGAAACAGCAAAAAACCAAAAGGGGCCATCAGTGACCCCAAAAAGGAAAAGAATGGTAAATGTACTAGACGTCTTGGAGACAATTAAGTCTTCAAGCACAATTCCAAAAAAGAGTGTTGAAATTGCTGAAGCTTCTACTGAAGCTTCGGCTCAACAAGCTAAAGCTGAAGCTGGGCCTTCAGAGCCCTGCAAGGAGCAACCTTTTGAAGCCGAAGCAATAAAAATTCCAGAACCAGTATTAGTTGAAGAAACTGACACCGCCATCCCCGAAGCACCTGCCAGCATGCGTGATTACATGATACGACATGCTTCGGGGAAGAAGCTATCTGAAGAAGAAACTCATGAAGCCATCCATTATGCAAAGGAACTAAAATATCCGAAGGGGGCAGTAATATTCAATGGAACGAATGAAGATGACTTCTTATACTGCCTGCCTGACAACAAAGAGCTATCTGTCTGCCGAGAAATGGCCAGAAGTATTGGTTTCCCGAAGCTTGAATCTGGATTAAGCGCCATGACGAAAGAAGATCTCGCAGACAGTCTTGCGTACAACAGCCTGAAGGTATAGGAATTAAACACTTGAAAAATCCCCTTATTTTTACGCAACTCATTCCTTTTTTCTTATATGAATTCTTTTTCGTGTAGGGCCTGATCCTAAGCAACGCACTAAGAGCCCAAAAGAGCGCCGAAGATGAAAGCTATGAAATTGCGTTTAATAATTTACGCTCCGAAGTTATCAGACTGAGAAACGAAGCTTTGGAAAAAGATAAAATTCTACTTACACTGGTAGATAAAGTGAAAAAAGACGAAGCTGCTTCAAAGGCCCAGGCCGAAGCTCAAAAACGCGAGATTAAAGATCTTCAGAAACAGCTGGCTAGAGCTAAAGAGGAGCGCGCGCTTGAGGAAACGAAACGAGAACTTAGTGATTTTATGGTCAGCAAATTGGAATCAAAAGTTAAGGAGCTTCGCACATCTCAGGGGAAATGCTATGTCAAATCTGTAGAATGTGTGAATAAAATTAAATCCAGCTTCGCCAGCGTAGGCGCCTTTTCCAGCGAAGAGAATTTCTCTCGAGGCAATCCCGAAGGTCCGCTGGAATGGATTAGCCACGAAGCAGAGGCCTTCGAAGAGATTCTGAACAGTCGTGGCGACATATGCGCTTTTTCGGGCGCCAGAGGAATTGCTTCTGTCTTAGAGAAGAAAGGTTGCGGGCATGTAAAATTTTTAGCTCAATCCGAAGCTACCTTATCTTCCGAAGACGTCAAGGACCCCTCGGCCGAAGCAAGCGTGGTTGGTGGCAAATTTTTTACTGATATCTGGAACGACGGCGGTCGAGGAATGGCGCAAGAGATCATCCAAAGGAGCGAAAAAGGCATCCATGACGCCAGAAAAGTGGCAGAAGCTGCCGAAAGGAGTACAGAGCCCGAAAGGCAATTAGGTACCAATTAGTCGCTCTTATTGTGTTGTAATTTTTATTCCAAACTTTGCTCAAGGTTTGCAAAAGTAATGAAGAAATGTTCTCTTCCCTCAGAAACTGCTGGATCAAATGTCGACGAAGAAATTAAACAAATGGCCGAAACTATCTTGGACAAGGTTGTTGACCAACTTCTAAATGAGGCCGCCGAAGAAGTATTGAGAGAAGATTAGATGCTATTTGGAAAAATCATTTAAAGTGTAATCTATGTAACACTTTGTACATTTGAATGTAATATACAAGTCTCCTTTCATTATTGAATTCTTTACGATGCATGAAACATTAAATACATACCATTTTTGAGCCTTTGGCGAAAAAACACCTTCCCTTCTTTTCATGCTTCGTGAAGAAGGCATTCTCCGTTAAAATTATTCTGATGAATCACATCCATGCTTCGTCAAAACATTCTTCGAAGCTATACTCCGAAGCTATACAACTTCGATATTGATCTGATAAAGCTCGCCCATGTTTCGTAAAAATATTCTCCGAAGCTGTATTCCGAAGCTGTACAATTTCGATGTCACTTTCTCAAAGCATCCTTTCGAAGGTTGAGAGTATCTCCTTCTCTTGCCAAATGCAATATGATGTATGATGCTTATGCTATGCAAAATGATGTGATGATGTTATGTTATGCATGTGACATTTGTTCCGGAGATACACATAAAATATATTCGTAAGCTCTGCATTCCCTTGGGAACGTCTTTGGAGCTTCTTCGTCTTTTACTTAGACGGTATCAGCGTTGACTTTTCGCTGTAAGCCTCCCTTAGGAGCTTCTTCGCCTTTTACTTAGGCGGTATCAGCGTTGACTTTTCGCTGTAAGCCTCCCTTAGGAGCTTCTTCGCCTTTTACTTAGGCGGTATCAGCGTTGACTTTTCGCTGTAGGCTCTGCATTCCTTTAGGAACGACTTCTGAGCAGAAAACTTACACTGCGCTCCCTTTGGAACGGCTTTTTGTGACTTCATAAACTTACTCTGCGTTCCTTAGAACGACTTTCTGTTACTCCGAAGGATTTTTAATCCGAAGGTCCTCCTTGGTAACGGAAAAAGTTTTAGGCTTCAGCAACTTGGGCCTGTGGAGCAAATAGATTTTCCTCGTGGGAAACAACGAAATTATTACATGAAAACTATCAATGTTTTTTGCTTCACAGAAAATAAAACTGAATAGAAAAGACTGCTATCAAAGGTAGGATATGTCAATAAATGTGCTTCGACTCTGGCACAGTGCTGTTGACTGTGCGAGCTTCGGACTGTTCTCTGAAGTCCCTCTGATGTGGAGCGTATTGACTCCCTTCTGGCTGTTGACCTTGCTGCAATGGAGGTGGAGGCGGAAGCTGCTGCCAGGAAGCTTGAGGTTGACTTGCCGAAGCTACAGAAGCCACAGGGTGGTTGTCTATGTATTGTGGGACATAAGGCGGATGAAACGAAGCAGTATGCATAACCTGCTTCGACTGAGCTTGTTGAGATGCAGCTTCGGCTAGTTCCTTTTGCTTCTGGATTGTAACATGGCACGTCCTAGTGGTGTGGCCCTTGCCCCCTCCACAGAATAGGCAAAACAGTCTCCTTGGCTGATCTCCGAATCTTCCGCCGAAGCCCCTGGCGCCTCTGCCTCTTGGAGCTGGTGGCCGAAAGAAAGTTTGTTGTTGCCCCGAAGCCTGTGAGGAGCACTGCGGCCTGTTTTGCTGACTCCCCTTATCATCATTCTGAGTGTTGTGAATGGAACGGACATGCCTCGGGTAGTATCTTCCTCCGAAGCCCCTGGTCATCTCAGAAAATCTGAAGGCCTCCTCCCTTCTTTGGCGAAAGTCATTGTCAGCACGAATGTACTCATCCATCTTTTGGAGCAATTTCTGCAAGGTCTGAGGAGGCTTCCGAGCAAAGTATTGAGCTGCAGGTCCAGGACGGAGCCCCTTGATCATGGCTTCGATAACGATTTCATTGGGCACCGTTGGTGCCTGCGCCCTCAATCGTAAGAATCTTCGGACATACGCCTGAAGGTATTCTTCGTGATCCTGAATACACTGGAAGAGGGCTTGAGCTGTAACCGGCTTCGTTTGAAATCCTTGAAAGCTGGTCAGTAACATATCCTTCAGCTTCTGCCATGAAGTGATTGTTCCTGGCCGAAGGGAGGAATACCAGGTCTGAGCAACATTCCTGACGGCCATGACGAAAGACTTCGCCATGATTGCAGCGTTGCCCCCGTACGAAGACACTGTTGCTTCGTAGCTCATCAAGAATTGCTTCGGGTCGGAGTGGCCGTCAAACATGGGGAGCTGGGGTGGCTTATAGGATGGAGGCCAAGGTGTAGCCTGCAGCTCAGCAGACAGAGGAGAAGCATCATCAAAAACAAAATTTCCCTGATGGAAATTATCATACCAGTCGTCTTCGTTGACGAAGCCCTCCTGATGGAGGTCTTTCTGATGAGGCCTTCTGTTCTGCTCATCGTGAGTGAGATGGCGAACTTCCTCAGAAGCTTCGTCAATTTGCCTTTGCAACTCAGCTAGGCGGGCCACCTTCTCCTTCTTCCTCTGCACTTGTTGATGTAGCATCTCCATCTCTCTGATTTCTTGGTCTAGCTCTTCTTCCTCAAGCGTCGGGCTAACAGCTTTTCTCTTCTGGCTTCTGGCCTCCCGAAGAGAGACGGTCTCCTGGTTGTGGTCCAGCGGTTGTAGTGCTGCAGCCCCAGCCGCTGAAGCTTTCTTCGGCGCCATAGCGAAGGTCTATAGCTTCCGAAGGTGTTCACGAAGACTCGAAGTGGAAGTGAGTTCACCGGAGGTGGGCGCCAATGTTGGGGACTTGTTCTCAAGTGCTAAGAGTTAAGAACAAGGCAACATAAAAAGTGTTAAGTGTTAAAATCCTTCGTCCTTCGAAGCATTATGTTCCTTCGGGAAATAATGAGTCTCGGACGAAGGTCATGAGAGACATACCTTCGTAAACATAACAAGTAATGACGAAGGACTCACATAAAGCATGAAATATGATATAAGCATCACCATAGAATCATTTCTATTTTATTAACATGGAAAAACAGAAATGATTCCAAATTACAAATGTACCTTCGGTCCTGAGAGAAGGTGAAAAGTACGAGCGTGATGCCAAAAGCAAATGCCAAGTCAGCGTGATGCCAAAAGCAAATGCCAAGTCAGCGTGAACAGTACGGGAGTACTGTTCATCTATTTATAGACGCGGGACGCAGCCCACGTAAAATTACATCCATGTCCATTACATTTGTTAACGGCTTATGGAAATCTGTCGAGGCCCCCGAAGTCTTTTCATCTTTGAGTCGGTTCCCCCTTCTGCCATCGCGCCGAAGCTTCCCTGCGCACAGCTTCGGCTACACTCGACCTTCGTCTGGTTCAGGCTTCGTCCTGGCCGTGCTCCATATTCATAATTCTGGATCCGAAAATACCTGTTCACATAATCCACTCGGAAAACATTGTCAAATCATGTTTTTGAGGACCTTCGGAGGACGAAGGCCCCCAACATGATGTATGATGTTATGTTATGCGAAATGATGTGATGATGTTATGTTATGCAAAATGATGTTTGTGCCGAAGACACACATTCACAGCCCCATAGTGGAATACACAATCTCTTTGCCGTTTATTTTTCGGCTTCACCGCTTATTTTTTGGTGTATCAGTGCTGACTTTTCACTGTAAGTTCTGCATTCCCTTAGGAACGTCTTTTGAACTTATTCACCTTCTATTTCGGTGGTATTCGCGTTGACTTTTCGCGCTTCGCCTTATATTTCGGCGGTATTTGGCTGTGCATTCCCTTTGGAACGACTTTTGAGCAGAAAACTTACACTGCGCTCCCTTAGGAACGACTTTTTGTAGCTTCGGCAAACTTATGCTGCGTTCCTTAGAACGACTTTTTGTAGCTTCAGCAAACTTACGCTGCGTTTCTTAAAACGACTTTTTGTAGCTTCGGTGATACTTGTAATGTGATTTTTAGCCCCGCGTTCCCTTAGGGATGACTTTTGTGCTTCAGCGACTTCGTGAGTCTGTGGAGAAGATATATTTTACTATGGCAAGAACGAAGCTATTACAAGAAATTAAAAACGACAAAAGAACTAGGTTTTCAATAATTGTTCCTTATTAAAAAGGAAATGACAACGAATGTAAAAACTGTTTCAGGGGTAGGATATCTCTTAGTAGATATGCTTCGATTCTGGCACAGTACTGTTGATTGTGCGAGCTTCGGACTCCTCTCTGAAATCTCGCTGCTGATGGGTCTGTTGACTCCCTTCTGGCTGCTGGCCTCATGAATATGCAGGTTGTAGTGGTGGCAGAGGTGGAGGCTGTGGCCAGGATGCCTGTGGCTGACTAGCTGAAGCAACAGACGTTGCAGGATGGTTACTCACATAATCTGGTATGTAGGGTGAGTGATACGAAGCAGTATGCATGACCTGCTTCGGCTGGTTCTGCTAAGCTACGACTTCTGCTATTTCCTTTTGTTTCTGAATGGTGACATGGCACATCCTTGTAGTATGGCCCTTGTCCTCACCACAGAATAAGCAATAATTTTTCCTAGGTTGATCCCCAAACCTTCCTCCGAAGCCCCTGACACCTCTGCCTCTTGGAGCTGGCAGCCGAAGATAGCTTTGTTGCTTCCCCGAAGCTTGCGAGGAATATTGTGGCCTCTATTGTTGACTTCCTCTGTCATCACTCTGGGTGGAGTGGATTGACCTGACATGCCTTGGGTGGATTCTCCCTCCGAAGCCCCTGGTCATCTCAGAGAATCTGTAGGCTTCCTTCCTTCTTTGACGAAAGTCATTGTCAGCACGGATGTATTCATCCATCTTTTGAAGCAGCTTCTCCAAAGTCTGTGGAGGCTTTCTAGCAAAATACTGGGCAGTAGGTCCTAAACGAAGCCCCTTGATCATGGCCTCAATGACAATTTCATTGGGCATTGTAGGCGCTTGTGCTCTTAGACGCAAGAACCTTGGGACGTATGCCTAGAGATACTCCTCATGATCTTGTGTGCATTGAAACAGAGCCTGAGTTGTGACTGGCTTCGTCTGAAAGCCCTAGAAACTTGTCACCAGCATGTCCTTGAGCTTCTGCCATGAAGTGATAGTCCCTGGCCGAAGAGAAGAATACCACGTTTGAGCCACATTCTTAACTGCCATGACGAAGGACTTGGCCATGACAGCTGCATTGCCTCCATATGAAGATATAGTTGCTTCATAACTCATCAAAAACTGCTTCGGGTCTGAATGCCCATCATACATTGGAAGCTGAGGTGGCTTGTATGATGGGGGCCACGGGATAGCCTACAGTTCTGCTGCCAAGGGAGAAGCATCGTCAAAAGTAAAGGTATCATGATTAAAATCATCATACCATCTATCGTCGTTGAACAAGCCCTCTTGATGAAGCTCCCTGTGTTGGGGCCTTCGATCTTGCTCGTCTTGAGCAAGGTGACGTACTTCTTCAGTGGCTTCGTCAATCTGCCTTTGAAGGTCAGCTAGTCGGGCCATTTTCTCCTTCTTTTGCACTTGCTGATGAAGCATCTCCATGTTTCTGATTTCTTGGTCCAACTCATCCTCCTGGGGTGTTGGACTAGTGGCCTTCCTCTTCTGGCTTCGGGCCTCTCGAAGAGAAAGGGTCTCTTGATTTGGGTCTAGTGGCTACAGAGCGGCAGCCCCTAGCGCTGAAACTTTCTTCGGTGGCATGATGAAGGTCGATGCTTGCCGAAGGTGGTCGAAAAGAGTTCACCGGAGGTGGGCGCCAATGTTGGGGACTTGTTCTCAAATGCTATGAATTAAGAACAAGGCAACACAAAATGTTAAATATTAACGCCCTTCGTCCTTCGAAACATTATTTCCCTTAGGACATAATGATCTTCAGACGAAGGTCATGAAGGACATACCTTCGAACATCGAAGGTATGAAGGTAACAGAAGGAAACGAATACAAAAGATAACATAAACAGTCGTGTAACATTATCAACTCATCTTCATTATATTATCATGAGGAAATAAAACAATATTGAATTACATTTGATACCTTCGACTTGATAGACAGCAAAGGTACAAGCGTGATGCAAAAGCAAATGCCAAGTCAGCGTGAACAGTACGGGAGCACTGTTCATCTATTTATAGGCACGGGACGCAGCCCATGTAAAATTACACCCATGCCCTTTACATTTGCTAATGACTCTATAGTGATCCATTGAGGTCCAAATAGCCTTTACCCTTTTAAGTCGGTTTCCTTTCCTGCTGTCATGCCGAAGCTCCCTTGCGCGTAGCTTCGGTGCTGCATCAACCTTCGTATCCTTTGTGCTTCTACTATGGTTCTGATTCGAATCGGAAGGTACCTGTTCATGTATTACAACTCCGGAAACATTGTTAAATCATGCTTTTGAGGACCTTCGAAAGACGAAGGCCCCCAACAGAAAGCAGGTTTGATATTCTCAGTATCTCTGCACATGATGGTTTGCAATCAACATAACATTTTCATAAGACTAAATACCTATTATTTATAAAGCTCTAGCATTTTCAGCCCCAGAACAATCATATGCTATACCAAAACACAAGGGACTATGGGAACTCTCCGTATAGGTTGCCCCACGTTAAACCATTGTGTCATTTATAAACAAAATGAATGAAAATGCCACTATTTTAGAATAAACAGAACCTGTATAGGAAAAGAGCATATGAACTATCGATAGATGATGAGGGACTCATGGCCATCTCAGATGACATAATGCTGGGAGTAGCACCAGCACGTGATATCCTCTAGGCTTTATATTTTAATAGCAATTTGATTTCCTTATTCAAATTCAGCAGTACCCGATCAAAAAAGAGACGAATTCAGCTCAGGATTTTTAATCAAGATAGTGGAAATTATATCATAATAAATATGGGGACCTAAGTTATTGTTTGCACTAAAATAAACTCTCGAGACGAAGCTTATCAAGCAAAGCAATATCTAAAACTGTGGTCCATATGTAACCGTCTATAGGTTTGTGTGTAACATTTCCTCATAAGGTAGGAGGCAGTAGGCACTATGTTGCCTTTTGCACTAAAATAAACTCTCTAGACGAAACTTATCGAATAGAGCAATATATGAAGATGTGGTCAATGTTTAACTATTTATAGATAACAAAAAAGTGTAGTAGTATATTTTTGTTCAAAAAAGAGTGTAGTAGTAGATTTAGGGAAAACGAACTAAAGGACATTTTTATCATAAACTTTTCGTTTGCTTGACCCCATCGATAGTTTCTTAATAAAGGGTTAAGTGGAAGACGAGATTAAGTGTGAACTATAATTATATAGTCAATTAACATGTTTGGATTTCTTAACATCTTACCGCGTCATGGAATCTTTAGAACATAGTTGGAGCAACATTACCATAGTTTGTGCTCTCTCCCAAATAATGGAATTTCAACATTCTCCCCTTTTTTTTGTCACTGTCCCTGAGCAGAAATGAACTATCAGATGCGGATATATAGGATCAGCTATAACAACATGTGCATAAATGCAATTAACTGATATATAGTGTTGTTCTGCAAACAAACAAAGGTTTTACCAATCAACTCCATGTAAGATTATTTTTTAAATCTAATAACCAAATTGAAGCACCAGGACCTAGCTGAAAGACAAATTAGTTTATAAAATGTAGAATATATGTGGACAGAACATATCTGCTGGTGTTGGGTGAGAATAACACCTACGAGCTTGAGGTTTTCTAGACTTCTTTTGAAAATCATCAATCATTTCCCATCTTCTACTCCAACCAAAAATCATTTCCCCTCATCTACACCTCTGCAAATGTCGCACAACAAGAGTCGATCACAATTTGCATTGAGCCTTGAATGCAATTGCTAGCAATAGCAGAACTGCTATCTTCTGACCACCTAAAAAATTGACCAACCACACCCACCTCTGTGCCAACTTTGAAGAAGAGGAATGATAGTCAGCGAGCATCTGGTTGTGGAGCATCAAGAATACGTTATTTCATGACAGAGATTGCCTAGCCAATTTTCATCCATTCAAAAAGCATATCACATTTCATGTATTATTCATAGGTTAAAATCAACTCATGGGTTGTCAGCAAATCTCTATCATCCTTAAGCACGCTAACCTGCAAATCTTACATCTTGGTGCTGACAGCAATGGACACGAGAAGCTTTTCTTCTGAAAGTTGTAGCCTCGGCTCAAGTAGAACTTGCTTCACTGCAATTCAGTGCATGCCATAAAAACAATGACGAAAGCGCAAACAAATACCATGAGAACAAATCGAACATGGGAATGGATTGTTCACGGAGCACAAAATTGAACCTGTTGCACCATTACTCCCTTAGATCTAGAATGCAAAAATTGAAGAAACGCCACTTACCAATCTGAGGCTTCATGGAGATGACGATCACATCGATGTCGTTGATTAGGATCCCCAAACAATATGTTATACCAATACTGTGGGAGTTCCCCGTACAAGTTGTCCCATGTTAAACCAATGTGCCTTTTATGAACAAATAGATGAAAAGGCTGCTCTTTTATTTATCATAAAGACATCTCATAGAGGAACAAAGCATATGAACTACCGAATCTGAGCAAGACTACTACAATTAAAGTTGAAATTTATCTCACCTTGATTCCACAACCTGCTGTAGATTGGGGCGCCTGCACGAATGGCCTGAGCTTCTGTTGCTCCTGCAACAAGTCCTCATATCATAATACATTTTTACTCCATTCTTTGATATCAGTAGTGGCTCCCCTGCACGTAAAAGCTCCAGCCATAGCAGAAGCCATAATAGAAGCTCTAGTCATAGCAGTGGAACTGAAATGTATATTTATAATAAATTAATTTAAGGACAAAAATATAAATACGTTGATTGTAAAATTCATCAAACGTGAACCATTTAAATTAGCATGTAACTCATAGTTGTATTTTCTAGGGCAAACGAAACCATAGTTACAAGTGCAAGCCATTCTCTAGGGCAACATGAAAACGACTTGTCTGACAGACACAAAAGTTTCAAGAAAACATAGTACAAGAGTAACATTTTGGTTTCAGACTTTCAGTGAGCCCAAGAGAGTTTCAGTTAGAAGCTTGTAGCACCATAAATACAAATTAGCATTTCAAAAATGGCCTACATGCTTTAACTAACATGTGAAATTATGGAGATCCAGTCGGCTAACAAATTTTGAAGGTTTACAAAAATATACTCCAAGCTGAGCAACGTGTAGGAAACAATCCACACAATCTGCACCAACAAGAGAATCCATCTAATCAAACATATTGGGATTTCAATTAAAAAGAGAATCCATCTAACCAAGAGAGGAGGGAATCAACCCGAGCCAAGATAGATCTCCACCCTATGCTAGTTGAGGTGCCCGACTGCACGAGGATGATGATAGAAGAGTTGTGGTCGAAGGATACCTAGACATAGATATGTTTGGCGCAGGGGGCTGAGGAGCGTGAGGGAAAGATTGCCCACGAAGTTGTCAGGTGAGGCCAGTGGAGCAGGCTGTGTCGGGGAGGCGTGATGGTGGGTTGCTTTAGGTCGAGGGATCCGGTGTCGCATCGTCGTCGGGGAACACGACGCTGCAGGCACCTTCCATGCCGCCATCTCAGTGTCCTACTCCACCTTCCTCTTCAGATTAGATTAGCACTCGCCATTCCAATGGGAGGTGCCTCGGTACACTGCCGACGCGGTCGCTGGGGCTGAGGCCACATGCCTTGTGGGTGTCCATGTCGACATGGAGCGACAGGATGCAGTGAGGCGGAGCACATGCAGGTGTGGGCGGAATTGTCAAGGAGTTAATCGCTGCACTAGCTTCCGCGCGCGTTGAGCGTACACCACGACCTTGCTGTCCCACCCATCCACCAGCTAAGGCAGGACGCGGTCGGGTCGGAGAGGCGGCGAGGGGGAGAGAGGGGTGGCTCGGCGGTCAAAAGGCAGGACACTACAAGGGGGAGAAGGGGGGCATTACCTACCCGAGTCACCGGTGAAGAAGCGAGCACGAGCGAGGAGCTCCTACGATGGAAACCGGCAGTGGTCAGGGGGAGGGGGTGTCGATGTCGAACGGGGGTGGGGTCACGGGGTCGCCGCCCTGTGGGTGCCTCTAGCGCCTGCGCCACCATGAAGCGGTCACAGACGGAGGAGAGGGTTGGACGGCGACGGTCGCGGATCCGAGCATCACCGATGGGGGTGAGGGCGGGTGAAGGGGAAGGGAGGGGAGGCCTCGAATCCCGAACACATCCACGAGCGTGTTCTCGGATCCCTATCACAGTGGACGCGACCGCAACTGGGTCGGAGAGGTGGCGAGGGGGAGAGAAGGGTGGCTTGGCAGCAAAAAGGCGGGACACAACGAGGGGGAGAGGGGGCCATGACCTACTGAAAGGGAAATGTGCCCTTGGGCCATTTCTAAGTATTTTGGTGATTAAGTGTCCAACACAAATGGTTTAAGTGTTAAATTGTGCCAAAGACTCAAGAAGTGAAAATCAAGGTACAAGGTATGATTCTAGACTTAGTAAATTGGTTTTTGTGTACTAACATATTTGTCTAAGTGCTAGAATCAGAGAAAATACAAAAGGAAAAAGATTTGGCTGGAGCAGCCAAGACTCTACGCAGTCTGGGTACACCGGACTATCTGGTGGTGCACCGGACAGTGTCCGGTGCGTCAGGCTGGCGTCTGGTTAACTGGCCGCTCTCGGGAATTCGTCGGCGGCGTATGGCTAAAATTCACCGGACTGTCCGGTGGTGCACCGGACTGTCCGGTGAGCCAACGGTCGGCCGCGCCAATGGTCGGCCGCGCAATCCGCGCGTGACGCGTGGTCGAGCCAACAGTCCGATGGGGGCACCAGATTGTCCGGTGTGCACCGGACAGTGTCCGGTGCGCCAACGGCTCCAAGTCTTCAACGGTCGGCTGCGCCAATTTAGGAAGGCGATCTGCACCGGACAGTGAACAGTGGATGTCCGGTGGTGCAACGGACTGTCCGGTGCGCCACCCGACAGAAGGCAAGAATTGCCTTCCAAGAATGCCTCCAACGGCTCCTAGCTGCCTTGGGGCTATAAAAGGAACCCCTAGGCGCATGGAGGAGAGACCCAAGCATACTTTGAGCATTCTTAGTCATTCACACTCCGTCTTCGTGCACTCGATTGACTTTCTTAGTGATTTGAGCTCCGTTCTAGTGGTGAACTTTGTGCTATTCATTTGAGCTCAAGTATTGGCTGTGTGTGTGCATATTGCTGCGGATTTGTGTGTGTTGCTTTCCTCCCTTACTCTAGTGCTTTCACTTTGATCCTTATTGTAAGGGCGAGAGACTCCAAGTTGTGGAGATTCCTCGCAAACGGGAAAGAGTAAAGAAAGAAGAACACCGTGGTATTCAAGTTGATCATTGGATCACTTGAGAGGAGTTGAGTGCAACTCTCGTCCATTGGGACGCCACAACGTGGAGTAGGCAAGTATTATACTTTGCCGAACCACGGGATAAACCATCGTGTCTCTTGTGCTTGTTCTCACTGTGACTATTGTGTTTCACAAGAGCTTGGTCCTTAGCCACTTGATTTCATTGTGCTAACACTTAATCAAGTTTTGTGGCTTTAAGTTTTAAGTTTTTACAGGATCACCTATTCACCCCCCCTCTAGGTGCTCTCAATTGGTATCAGAGTCGTTCTCTTCAAGAAAGGGACTAATCGCCCGAAGGGATGGATCCTAAGGGAAAGGGGATGGTGATCAACGACAAGGAGAAGGAGTCCTTCCTCAATGGGCCAAAAGACGACAAGCCCACTGACTCGGGCTCAAGTCATAAGAAGAAGGATGGGAAGAAGAAGAGGCGCATCAAGAAGATAGTCTACTACGACAGTGACGAGTCCTCTTCTTCCCAAAGAGACGATGACGACGAGAAAAAGAAAACGGTCAACTCAAACTTTTCTTTTGATTATTTTCGTATTCCGCATAATTCCAATGCTCATTTGCTTTCCATTCCTCTTGGTAAACCTCCACACTTTGATGGAGAGGACTACGGATTTTGGAGTCACAAAATGCGTAGCCATTTGTTCTTTCTTCATCCAAGTATATGGGAGATAGTAGAAAATGGAATGCAATTTGATAGTACGGATAATTCCATGTTTATCAATGAACAAATTCACAAAAATGCACAAGCTACCACTGTTCTATTAACATCCTTATGCAGGGAAGAGTACCATAAGGTGAGCGGCTTGGATAACGCCAAGCAAATCTAGGATACCCTCAAGATCTCGCATGAGGGGAACGACGCCACCATGGTCACCAAGATGGAGTTGGTGGAAGGCGAACTAGTCACTCCACACTAGCATTTGGGATGTTGTTGAGATTGGAGTACAGGTACCACCGCTGGGGGATGAAGACTATGATTCGGACGAGGTTGCCCAAATCCGACACTTCAACTCCCAAGCCACCACTATACTCCTCGCCTCTCTAAGTCGAGAGCAGTATAACAAGGTGCAAGGGTTGAAGAGCGCCAAAGAGATTTGGGACGTGCTCAAGACCGCGCACGAAGGAGACGAGGTGACCAAGATCACCAAGAGGGAAACGATCGAGGGGGAGCTTGGTCGCTTCATGCTCAACCAAGGAGAAGACCCACAAGCCATGTACAACTGGCTAAAGACATTGGTAAATCAAGTGCGCAACCTCGGGAGCACTAAATGGGAAGACCATGAAATGGTCAAGGTTATTCTTAGATGACTAGTTTTTCTTAACCCCACTCAAGTTCAATTAATTCGTGGTGATCCTAGATACAAACTAATGTCTCCCGAGGAAGTAATAGGAAAATTTGTGAGCTTTGAATTGATGATCAAAGGCTCCAAGAAGATCATCGAGCAAGGCGCCTCCTCCTCCATACCCGAAGCACAACCCATTGCATTCAAGGCAACGGAGGAGAAGAAAGAAGACTCTACACCAAGTAGAGTCCCCATCGACGCCTCCAAGCTCGACAACGAGGAAATGACGCTCATCATCAAGAGCTTCCGCCAAATCCTCAAGCAAAGAAGGGGGAAAGACTACAAGCCCCGCTACAAGAAAGTATGCTACAAGTGTGGTAAGCCCGGTCATTTTATCGCTAAATGTCCTTTATCTAGTGACAGTGACAGGGATAACAACAAGAGGGTAAGAAGAAGGAGAAGAAGAGGTATTACAAGAAGAAGGGCGGCGATGCCCATGTTTGTCGGGAGTGGGACTCCGATGAGGGTTCCACCGACTCCTCCGACGACGAGGACACTGCCAACATCGCCGTCAACAAAGGACTTCTCTTCCCCAACATCGGCCACAAATGCCTCATGGCAAAGGATGGCAAGAAGAAGTTAAAATCAAGATCCTCCACTAAGTATGCAACCTCTAGTGATGAGGGTAATTCTAGTGATGATGAGGATAACTTGTTTACTCTCTTTGCCAATCTTAACATGCAACAAAAAGAGAAATTGAATGAATTGATTAGCGCTATTCATGAGAAGGATGAACTCTTGGATAGCCAAGAGGACTTCCTTATTAAGGAAAATAAAAAGCATGTTAAGACTAAAAATGCTTATGCTCAGGAGGTAGAGAAAAATGAAAAATTAATTAGTGAGCTTAGCACTTGCCATGACACTATATCCAACCTTAGAATTGAGAATGCAAATTTGATTGCTAAGGTTGAGAAGTCAAATATTTGTGATGATTCAATTGACAATCTTAGAAATGATGATGCTAGTTTAATTGCTAAGATTGATAAATTGAATGCCTCTCTTGCTAGCCTTAGGAATGAGAATGAAAAATTAATTGCTAAGGCTAAATACTTAGATGTTTGCAATGCTTCTATTTCCAATCTTAGAGATGACAATGCTATTTTACATGCTAAGATTGTTGAATTAAATAATTGCAAACCCTCTACATCTAGCCTTGATCATGTTTCTATTTGTACTAGATGTAGGGATATTAATATTGATGCTATTCATGATCACCTTGCTATGATTAAACAACAAAATGATCATATAGCTAAATTAGATGCTAGAATTGCCGAGCATGAACTAGAAAATGAGAAATTTAAATTTGCTCGTAGCATGCTTTATAGTGGGAGACGCCCTGGCATTAAGGATGGCATTGGCTTCCAACAGGGAGACAATGTCAAGCTTAATGCCCCTCCTAAAAGATTGTCCAATTTTGTTAAGGGTAAAGCTCCCATGCCTCAAGATAACGAGGGTTATATTTTGTATCCTGCTGGTTATCATGAGGATAAGATTAGGAGAATTCATGCAAAGAAGACTCATTCTCACCATGCTTTTATTTATAAGAATGAGGCTTCTAGCTCTAGGCGTTCTACACATGTTAAAATGCCTAAAAAGAAAACTCCTATTGCATCAAATGATCATAACATTTCATTTAAGACTTTTGATGCTTCATATGTGCTTACTAACAAATCAGGCAAAGTAGTTGCCAAATATGTTGGGGGCAAACACAAGGGCTCCAAGACTTGTGTTTGGGTACCCAAGGTACTTGTTTCTAATGTAAAAGGACCCAAGACCGTTTGGGTACCTAAGAACAAGGCCTAAATTTGTTTTGTAGGTTTATGCATCCAGGGGCTCAAGTTGGATCATCGACAGCGGGTGCACAAACCACATGACTGGGGAGAAAAGTATGTTCTCCTCCTACGAGAAAGACCAAGATCCCCAAAGAGCTATCACATTCGGGGATGGAAATCAAGGTTTGGTCAAAGGATTGGGTAAAATTGCTATATCACCTGACCATTCTATTTCCAATGTTTTTCTTGTAGATTCTTTAGATTACAACTTCCTTTCTGTTTCTCAATTATGAAAAATGGGTTACAACTGTCTTTTTACGGATACAAGTGTTACTGTCTTTAGAAGAAGTGATGATTTGGTAGCTTTTAAGGGAGTATTAGAGGGTCAACTATACTTAGTTGATTTCAATAGAGCTGAACTCGATACTTGCTTAATTGCTAAGACTAACATGGGTTGGCTCTGGCACCGCCGACTAGCCCATGTTGGGATGAAGAACCTTCACAAGCTTCTAAAGGGAGAACACATTTTGGGACTAACAAATGTTCATTTTGAGAAATACAGGATTTGTAGCGCATGCCAAGCAGGGAAGCAAGTTGGTGTTCATCATCCACACAAGAACATCATGACGACTGACAGGCCACTGGAGCTACTCCACATGGATTTATTCGGCCCGATAGATTACATAAGCATCGGCGGGAGTAAGTAATGTCTAGTTATTGTGGATGATTATTCTCGCTTCACTTGGGTATTCTTCTTGCAGGAAAAATCTCAAACCCAAGAGACTTTGAAAGGGTTCTTGAGACGGGCTCAAAATGAGTTCGGCTTGAGGATCAAGAAAATAAGAAGCGACAATGGGACGGAGTTCAAGAACTCTCAAATTGATGGCTCTCTTGAGGAAGAGGGCATCAAGCATGAGTTCTCTTCTCCCTACACGCCACAACAAAATGGTGTAGTGGAGAGGAAGAATAGAACTCTATTAGACATGGCAAGGACCATGCTTGATGAGTACAAGATTTCGGATCGGTTTTGGCCCGAGGCGGTCAACACCGCTTGCTACACCATCAACCGGTTATGTCTACACCGAATCCTCAAGAATACATCATATGAACTCCTCACCGGTAAAAATCCCAATGTTTCATATTTTAGAGTCTTTGGTAGCAAATGCTTTATTCTTGTTAAAAGAGGTAGAAAATTTAAATTTGCTCCTAAGGCTGTAGAAGGCTTTTTACTTAGTTATGATTCAAACATAAGGGCATATAGAGTCTTTAACAAGTCCACTGGACTAGTTGAAGTCTCATGTGACATTGTGTTTGATGAGACTAACGGCTCTCAAGTAGAGCAAGTTGATCTTGATGAGCTAGATGATGAAGAGGCTCCGTGCGTTGCGCTAAGGAACATGTCCATTGGGGATGTGTGTCCTAAGGAATCTGAAGAGCCTCCACAAGCACAAGATCAACCATCTTCCTCCATGCAAGCATCTCCACCAACTCAAGTTGAGGATGAGACTCAAGATGATGAAGGAGAAGATCAAGAAGATGAGCCACCTCAACAGGACGACAATGATCAAGGCGGAGATGCCAATGATCAAGACAAGGAGGATGAGCAAGATCCAAGGCCGCCACACCCAAGAGTCCACCAAGCAATCCAACGAGATCACCCCGTGAACACCATCCTCGGTGATATTCATAAGGGGGTAACCACTCGATCTCGTGTTGCTCATTTTTGTGAACATTACTCTTTTGTTTCCTCTATTTGGCCACATAGGGTAGAGGAAGCACTTCAAGATTCAGATTGGGTGTTGGCGATGCAGGAGGAGCTCAACAACTTCACGAGGAATGAGGTATGGCATTTAGTTCCATGTCCTAACCAAAATGTTGTAGGAACCAAGTGGGTCTTCCGCAACAAGCAAGATGAGCATGGTGTGGTGACAAAGAACAAAGCCCGACTTGTGGCCAAGGGATATTCACAAGTCGAAGGTTTGGATTTCGGTGAAACCTATGCACCCGTAGCTAGGCTTGAGTCAATTCGTATATTACTTGCCTATGCTACTTACCATGGCTTTAAGCTTTATCAAATGGACGTGAAAAGTGCCTTCCTCAATGGACCAATCAAGGAGGAGGTCTATGTTGAGCAACCTCCCGGCTTTGAAGATAGTGAGTATCCTAACCATGTCTATAAACTCTCTAAGGCGCTTTATGGGCACAAGCAAGCCCCGAGAGCATGGTATGAATGCCTAAGAGATTTTCTTATCACTAATGGCTTCAAAGTCGGAAAAGCCGATCATACTCTCTTTACTAAAACAATTGCAAATGATTTGTTTGTATGCCAAATTTATGTTGATGATATCATATTTGGGTCTACTAACAAATCTACTTGTGAAGAGTTTAGTAGGATTATGATTCAAAAATTCGAGATGTCTATGATGGGGGAGTTGAAGTATTTCTTAGGATTTCAAGTGAAGCAACTCCAAGAGGGAACCTTCATCAGCCAAACAAAGTACATTCAAGACATACTCACCAAGTTTGGAATGAAGGATGCCAAGCCCATCAAGACACCCATGGGAACTAATGGGCATCTTGACCTCGACACGGGAGGTAAATCCGTAGATCAAAAGGTATACCGGTCAATGATAGGATCTTTACTCTATTTATGTGCATCTCGACCGAATATTATGCTTTCCGTATGCATGTGTGCAAGATTCCAAGCCGATCCTAAGGAAGTTCACCTTAGGGCCGTAAAACGAATCTTGAGATATTTAGTTTATACTCCTAAGTTTGGCCTTTGGTACCCTAGGTTATCCACTTTTGATTTAATTGGATATTCAGATGCTGATTGGGCAGGGTGTAAAATTGATAGAAAGAGCACATCAGGGATTTGTCAGTTCTTGGGAAGATCCCTGGTGTCTTGGGCTTCAAAGAAGCAAAATTTTGTAGCTCTGTCTACCGCCGAAGCCGAGTATATTGCCGTAGGTCATTGTTGCGCGCAATTACTTTGGATGAGGCAAACCCTTAGGGACTATGGTTACAAATTAACCAAAGTTCCTCTCCTATGTGATAATGAGAGTGCAATCCGCATGGCGGATAATCCCGTTGAGCACAGCCGCACTAAACACATAGCCATTCGGTATCACTTTTTGAGGGATCACCAACAACGGGGTGATATCGAGACTGCATATATTAACACCAAAGAACAATTGGCCGATATCTTTACCAAACCACTAGATGAGAAAACTTTTACCAAACTTAGGCATGAGCTAAATATTCTTGATTCTAGGAATTTTGATTAATATATTGCACGCGTAGCTCATTTGTATACCTTTGATCATATCTCTTTCATGTGCTATGACTAATGTGTTTTTAAGTGTATTATATGCTAAGTCATAGATTGAAAGGGAAATGGAGTCTTCGGCGAAGACAAGGCTTCCACTCCACTCCATCGAATTATTCATCCTTCGCCGTCACTCCGCACCGTTCTCCAATTTGGTATAATCTTCACTTCTATATTATTTACCAAAGGGGGAGAAAGTTTGGAGAAGGGCTTATATTTCACTCAAAAGTATCCGTTTTTGGTGATTCATGCCAAAAGGGGAGAAAGTATTAGCCCAAAGCAAAAGGACCGCACCACCACCAATTTTCAAAAATGTAGTCTTTCAAATTTGTATTAAAAAAGGGGTTTTTCAATTAGTATCTTATTTGTGATAGAATTTTCAAATTGGTATAAGCTCTTCAAAATTAATATCTAAAACCCTCTTGAACACTAAGAGGAGAATTTAATTGAGGGGGAGTTTTGTTTAGTCAAAGGAAAAGCATTTGAAACAGGGGGAGAAAATTTCAAATCTTGAAAATGCTTCTCAAAATCTTACTCATTTACCTTTGACTATTTGCAAAAAGACTTTGAAAAGAATTTCCAAAAGAATTTGCAAAATCAAAACAAGCGGTGCAAGCGTGGTCCAAAATGTTAAAAATGAAGAACGCATCCATGCATATCCTATGAGAATATATGTTGGTTTAATTCCAAGTAACCTTTGCACTTAAATCATGCAAACTAGTTCAATTCCGCATTTATTTATTTGCTTTGGTTTGTGTTGGCATCAATCACCAAAAAGGGGAGATTGAAAGGGAAATATGCTTACACCTTTTCCTAAATGATTTTGGTGGTTGAATTGCCCAACACAAATATTTGAACTAACTAGTTTGCTCTAGATTATAAGTTTTACATGTGCCAAAGGTTCAACACAAACCAATAAAAAGTCCAAGAAAGGGTTCAAATAAAAAGAGCAAACGACAACCCAAAGGCAGCCCTGGTCTGGCGCACCGGACTGTCCGGTGCACCACCGGACAGTGTCCGGTGCACTAGGGAGTTCCAATCCAAACTTGCCACCTTCGGGAATTCAGGGAGGCCGCTCTGCTATAATTCACTGGACTGTCCGGTGGACTGTCCGGTGTGCCAAGCGGAGCAATGGTCGTCCGCGCAAACGGTCGTCTGTAGAGGAACAGTAAAACGCTACAGTGCGCGATTGCGCGCGCAGAAGTCAGAGCGGCACAGAAGGCGCACCGGACAGTGAACAGGACCTATCAGGTGCACCACCGGACTGTCCGGTGGCCCCGTTGTCAGAAGCTCCAACGGTCGGAACCCAACGGCCTGGTGACGTGGCTGGCGCACCAGACAGTGTCCGATGGCGCACTGTCCGGTGCGCCATACGGCACAAGCCCTCACAACGATTCTTTTGGTGGTTGGGGCTATAAATAACCCCCAACCACCACACTTCAATGCATCCAAGTTTTCAGTCATCAAACCTCATACAAGAGCTCTAGACTTTATTCCAAGATACAAACAAGAGATCAAATCCTCTCCCAAGTCCGGAATCACTCCAAACAAATTAGTGACTAGAGAGAGAGACTTTTGTGTTCTTTTAAGCTTTTGCGCTTGGATCGCTTTTCTTCTTCCTCTATTCTTGTTTCCAACTCACTTGTAATCAAAACAAGAGACACCAAGTTGTGGTGGTCCTTGTAGTGGACTAAGTGTCCCATTTGATTGAGAAGAGAAGCTCATTCGGTCTAAGTGACCGTTTGAGAGAGGGAAAGGGTTCAAAGAGACCTGGTCTTTGTGACCACCTCAACGGGGAGTAGGTTTGCAAGAACCGAACCTCGGTAAAACAAATCACCGTGTTCATCCGCTTTATTTCTTTGTTGATTTGTTTTCCCTCTCTTTCGGACTCGATTATATTTCTGACGCTAACCCCGGCTTGTAGTTGTGCTTAAACTTTATAAATTTCAGATTTGCCTATTCACCCCCCTCTAGGCGACTTTCAACGTGGCGACGGCTGCAACCGCGTGAGGTGCGAGCGGCGGACGGACGTCGACGACGACTTCCTGCGGAGCAAGATGAGAGCGGCAGTCCCAGGCGATGTCGGCGAGTGTCGGCCCGAGATGCGAGTGCCGCGAAGGCCGTGACTGACCTAGGCGCGAGTAGCGGTGGTCGCGTCTGCCCGAGGCACGAGCGATTGCGACAACCGCGACCTCCCGAGGCGCGATCGGTGGCGGTGGCGATGACCTTCCGAGGCACGAGCGGTGATGGCTGCGGTGACCATCCATGGTGGCATCCGAAGACAACGATCTCCTCCTATGGGCGCATCGAAGGGCGTCCTCCGATGATGACCACCTTCGGCCTGATGGCCTCTGAGGCGTCTTTTGATCTGGCGGCTTCGAGATCGTCCTCCCGCGATGAACTATCTGATCCATGTTTATGCCATCTATGATTATATTTTATGCCTGCTACTTACACAATTTATACATTCCAGTGATGATTTTTACGATGATGAATATGATTTTTATGTCTACCATAAAATTGTCTGTAATTTCCACAGGGGCTGTTAGTTGAACCGATATTAGTTTTTTTATCAATTATGCTACATGGTGTATGTATTTATACGACTTTGTGTAAGAATTTATGCTCTATGTGAATCATGTCATCCTATTTTTTGCATGCGTGCAGTAGAAACGAAAATATCATCCAAAATTTGCGCGTATGCAAAGAAAACTCTCACGATGTGCCATATTTTTTTTAGATCTACATAAAAATAGAAACGACATGCATTCGACTCCCATATTTTTTTGGATCTGCCATAAAAATAGGATCATGAATACAACACACCAGAGTTATCAACCTCTCTCACATGGCTCAATATTTACGCACATAACAGAGGGGTTTTATGCTCAATACTTAAGGTTTTTACGCTCGAATCTGAAGATGCGTCTACCAGTGTACCACATGGCAGTTTTTATGTAGTGTTCCGTATTGCATAAATATCAAGACTGTGTAGCATAATTAGTATCAGTATATATCATAAACTAGTTGTAACGAGCTAGGTGCATGGTTGTTAGAGTGATTCTATTATTATGGAGGAAATGCAACATTTAAAATAAGAATTTATTGTTTCCATGCATGCCAATCAATTTTCTTTCATGACACATTCATGTCATCCTAAATCTATGCACATGTAATAGGAACATTTTTTATGCAATGTACCGAATTGCATAAATACCTACACCGTGTAGCATAATTAGTATAAACAAATATTAGAAACTGGTTCTAACATGTCTAGTTGCATGGCTGTTGGAGCGATCCTATATTTATAAAGTCATCCAATTTTTGCGCGCATGCAATGGAAACGAAATTTTCATCCAAAATTTGCGTACATGCAATGAAAACTCCCATGATCTGCCATAATTATCAGATCTACCATAAAAATAGGATCTGCATGTATGCACCTGCGCATGTGCACGTGGTCCAGTGGCTGGACGGGGGTTTTATGCTATCTCTGTGAACTATTTACGCTATTTTTATGGATTATTTACGCTATTTGAGCAAAAAAATAGAATCGTAATTTATGGCTTGTGTTCCACCCGGGAGGTTGGTTGTTTGACCAGGAGTTTGACTGACACACTGTCACACCCGGATTTAAGGGCAAATCCGGGCGTGAATCAAATGTGTGCTAGGATCAAGTCTCACACATATAATGACTCATGGTACAGAAACAAATGTCACATATTTACTATAAAATAGAAGTGTCGGGGACCATAATTAGGGGTACCCTCAAGACGCCTAATTCTCAGCTGGTAACCCCCATCAGCATAAAGCTGCAGAGGCCTGATGGGTGCGATTAAGTCAGGGATCAGTCCATACGAGCGACTCGATCACGCCTCGCCCGAGCCTAGCCTCGGGCAAGGGCAGCCGACCCCGAGGGGTTTCCGTCTCGCCTGAGGCCCCCCTTTTAACGGCGGACACATCTTCGGCTCGCCCGAGGCCTTGCCTTCGCTAAGAAGCAACCCTGACTAAATCGCCGCGCCGACCGACCGAGTCGCAGGAGCATTTAACGCAAAGGTAGCCTGACACCTTTATCCTGACGCGCGCCCCCCGGCAGAGCCGAAGTGACCGCCGTCACTTCGCCGCTCCACTGACCGGTCTGACAGAAGGACAGCGCCGCCTGCGCCACTCCGACTGCAGTGCCACTTGACAGAGTGAGACTGACAGGCAGTCAGGCCTTGCCAAAGGCGCCATAGGAAACTCCGCTCCGCCCGACCCAGGGCTCGAACTCGGGCTAGGCCCCGGAAGACGGCGAACTCCGCTCCGCCCGACCCAGGGCTCGGACTCGGGCTAGGCCCCGGAAGACGGCGAACTCCGCTCCGCCCGACCCAGGGCTCGGACTCGGGCTAGGCCCCGGAAGACGGCGAACTCCGCTCCGCCCGACCCAGGGCTCGGACTCGGGCTAAGCCTCAGAAGACGGTGAACTCCGCTCCGCCCGACCTAGGGCTCGGACTCGGGCTAAGCCCCGGAAGACGGCGAACTCCGCTCCGCCCGACCCAGGGCTCGGACTCGGGCTAGGCCCCGGAAGACGGCGAACTCCGCTGCGCCCGACCCAGGGCTCGAACTCGGGCTAAGCCCCGGAAGACGGCGAACTCCGCTCCGCCCGACCCAGGGCTCGGACTCGGGCTAAGCCCCAGAAGACGACGAACTCCGCTCCGCCCGACCCAGGGCTCGGACTCGGGCTAAGGCCCCGGAAGACGGTGAACTCCGCTCCGCCCAACCCAGGGCTCGGACTCGGGCTCAGCCCCAGAAGACGACGAACTCTGCTTCGCCCGACCCTAGGGCTCGGACTCCGCCCTGGCCTCTGCCGAACGACCTCCGCCTCGCCCGACCCAGGAGCTCGGGCTCGGCCTCGGCCATGGAAGACAGACTCGACCCCGGCTTCGGAGGAGCCTCCACGTCGCCCGACCTAGGGCACAGACCCGCCACGTCAACAGGAAGCGCCATCATCACCCTACCCCGAGCCGACTCGGGCCGCAGAGAGCAAGACCGGTGTCCCATCTGGCTAGCTCCGCCAGATAGGCAATGATGGCGCCCCGCTAGCCCTGTGACGACGGCGGCTCTCAGCTCCCTTACGGAAGCAGGGGGACGTCAGCAAGGACTCAACCGCTCCGACAGCTGTCCCTCCGCCAGGCTCCGTTGCTCCTCCGACAGCCACGACATCACACCAGCAGGGTGCCAAGATCTCTCCGGCTGCCACATTGGCATGTACTTAGGGCGCTAGCTCTCCCCCGCTAGACACGTAGCACTCTGCTACACCCCTATTGTACACCTGGATCCTCTCCTTACGCCTATAAAAGGAAGGACCAGGGCCTTCTTAGAGAAGGTTGGCCGCGCGGGGACGAGGACGGGACAGGCGCTCTCTTGGGGCCGCTCGCTTCCCTCACCCGCGTGGACGCTTGTAACCCCCTACTGCAAGCGCACCCGACCTGGGCGCGGGACGAACACGAAGGCCGCGGGATTTCCACCTCTCTCACGCCCGTCTCCGGCCACCTCGCTTCCCACCTTCGCGCTCGCCCACGCGCTCGACCCATCTGGGCTGGGGCACGCGGCACACTCACTCGTCGGCCTGAGGGACCCCCCGGTCTCGAGACGCCGACAGTTGGCGCGCCAGGTAGGGGCCTGCTGCGTGTTGACGAGCAGTTTCCCGTCAAGCTCCAGATGGGCAGTCTCCAACAACCTCTCCAACCCGGGACGGTGCTCCGTTTCGGGAGTCTTGAGTTCATGTCCCTCGACGGCAGCTACGACATGATACTCCTTCCACCACCGCGCGACAACGACAATGGTGGCCGACAACCCGCCCGCCGGCGGCGGAATCGACGACATCTTCCCCGCGTGGTGGAAGAACAACATTCGAGCTCGCCCCGTCCTCTCCCCCGCCAATGGAGGAGGAGGCAGGGCAACCAAGGCCAAGAGGGAGACCGCGCTTCGTCGGCTGTCGAGCGAATCGACGTCCCCAGCGCCCCAACGGGGGGTGCGTCGGGCGTCGACCTCGCGTTTGAGACGAAGGCGAGCGCCGTCCCCCCGCGACACGCCAATCCCAAGCAAGTGGACGACGCCAGCGCGCTCGTGGAGGGCCTGCAGGACGTCGCCCTCGTACCTAAGACGACGGCGCAATCAGTCCCCGACGTGACTATGTCGCTCCTCGTCGACCAAAAGGTACTGACTGATTCCCATCCTACGTCATTTTGACTCGGCCTCAACCCGCCTAGCGACCTCGCTTTGGCGGGCGCTCTCGTTGAGGCGAGTGCAACCCCTCTGGGGTTTCGTATGCGGTCGCCTTGGGACCGATTGACGGACGTCTCGACCTACGGGCCCTCTGGGTCCGAGGAAGATGACGATCCCAGCATCTGCTGGGATTTCTCTGGATTTGGCAACCCCAGTGCCATGCGGGACTTTATGACCGCATGTGACTACTGCCTCTCCGACTGTTCCAACGGTAGCCGCAGCCTTGATGACAAGGACTGCGGCCCAAGCCGCGAATGTTTCCATGTCGAGCTAGGGGATCCCTCCGAAGGCAACCATCTCGGCATGCCGGAGGACGGTGATCTCCCTAGGCCGGTGCCTCGCACCGACATCCCGCGGGAGCTAGCTGTGGTCCCCGTTCCGGCGGGGGGTCACGACCCACAGCTCGAGCAAGTCCGCGGGGCGCAGGCCAGGCTCGATGAGGGAGCAGGAGCGCTCGAGTCGATCTGCCGGGACGTCGGGCAGGTATGGGCGGGCCAACCCCCGGCCGGAGAAATACGTCACCTGCCCCAGGGTTTCCAGCACCGCGTCGCCAACGACGTCAGGGTCAGGCCGCCACCCGCATCCAGCGGGGTCGGTCAGAACCTGGCAGCCGCAGCGATGCTCCTCCGTGCGATGCCGGAGCCATCAACCACCGAGGGTCGGCGAATCCAGGGAGAGCTCAAGAATCTTCTGGAAGGCGCTGCGGCCCGACGGGCCGAGAGCTCTGCCTCCCGAAGGCAGGGATACCCCTCGGAACCTCATGCCGCGACTTCCCGATTCATGCGGGAAGCCTCGGTCTACACCGGGCGCACGCGCAACACCGCGCCTGCGGCCCCGGGCCACCTCGGCAACGAGCACCATCGTCGCGACCGTCGGGCCCACCTCGACGAAAGGGTGCGCCGAGGCTACCACCCCAGGCGTGGGGGACGCTACGACAGCGGGGAGGATCGGAGTCCCTCGCCCGAACCACCCGGTCCACAGGCCTTCAGTCGGGCCATCCGACGGGCGCCGTTCCCGGCCCGGTTCCGACCCCCGACTACTATCACAAAGTACTCGGGGGAAACGAGACCGGAACTATGGCTCGCAGACTACCGCCTGGCCTGCCAACTCGGTGGAACGGACGACGACAACCTCATCATCCGCAACCTCCCCCTGTTCCTCTCCGACACTGCTCGCGCCTGGTTGGAGCACCTGCCTCCGGGCAGATCTCCAACTGGGATGATTTGGTCCAAGCCTTCGCCGGCAATTTCCAGGGCACGTACATGCGCCCCGGGAATTCCTGGGACCTCCGAAGCTGCCGGCAACAGCCGGGAGAGTCTCTTCGGGACTACATCCGGCGATTCTCGAAGCAGCGCACCGAGCTGCCCAACATCACCGACTCAGATGCCATCGGCGCGTTCCTTGCCGGCACCACCTGCCGCGACCTGGTGAGCAAGTTGGGTCGCAAGACCCCCACCAGGGCGAGCGAGCTGATGGACATCGCCACCAAGTTCGCCTCTGGCCAGGAGGCGGTCGAGGCCATCTTCCGAAAGGACAAGCAGCCCCAGGGCCGCCCGTCGGAAGAGGCTCCCGAGGCGTCTACTCCGCGCGGCGCCAAGAAGAAAGGCAAGAAGAAGTCGCAAGCAAAACGCGACGCCGCCGACGCGGACCTTGTCGCCGCCGCCGAGTACAAGAACCCTCGGAAGCCCCCCGGAGGTGCTAACCTCTTCGACAAGATGCTCAAGGAGCCATGCCCCTACCATCAGGGGCCCGTCAAGCACACCCTCGAGGAGTGCGTCATGCTTCGGCGCCACTTCCACAAGGCCGGGCCACCCGCAGAGGGTGGCAGGGCCCGCGACAACGACAAAAAGGAAGATCACCAAGCAGGAGAGTTCCCCGAGGTCCGCGACTGCTTCATGATCTACGGAGGGCATGCGGCGAATGCCTCGGCTCGGCATCGCAAGCAAGAGCGCCGGGAGGTCTGCTCGGTGAAGGTGGCGGCGCCAGTCTACCTAGACTGGTCCGACAAGCCCATCACCTTCGACCAAGCTGACCACCCCGACCACGTGCCGAGCCCGGGGAAATACCCGCTCGTCATCGACCCCATCGTCGGCGACGTCAGGCTCACCGAGGTCCTGATGGATGGGGGCAGCTGCCTCAACATCATCTACGCCGAGACCCTCAGGCTCCTGCGCGTCGATCTGTCCTCCGTCCGAGCAGGCGCTGCGCCCTTCCACGGGATCATTCCTGGGAAGCGCGTCCAGCCCCTCGGACGGCTCGACCTTCCCGTCTGCTTCGGAACGCCCTCCAACTTCCGAAGGGAGATTTTGACGTTCGAGGTGGTCGGGTTCCGAGGAACCTACCACGCGGTGCTGGGGAGGCCATGTTACGCGGAGTTCATGGCCGTCCCCAACTACACCTACCTGAAGCTCAAGATGCCGGGCCCCAACGGGGTCATCACCGTCGGCCCCACGTACAAACACGCGTTCGAATGCGACGTGGAGTGCGTGGAGTACGCCGAGGCCCTCGCCGAGTCCGAGGCCCTCATCGCCGACCTAGAGAGCCTCTCCAAAGAGGTGCCAGACGTGAAGCGACATGCCGACAACTTCGAGCCAGCGGAGACGGTTAAGGCCGTCCCTCTCGACCCCAGTGGCGACACCTCCAAGCAGATCCAGATCGGTTCCGGGCTCGACCCCAAATAGGAAGCAGTGCTCGTCGACTTTCTCCGCGCAAATGCCGACGTCTTTGCGTGGAGTCCCTCGGACATGCCCGGCATACCGAGGGATGTCGCCGAGCACTCGCTGGATATTCGGGCCGGAGCCCGACCCGTCAGGCAGCCTCTGCGCCGATTCGACGAGGAGAAGCGCAGAGTGATAGGCGAGGAGGTCCACAAGCTAATGGCAGCAGGGTTCATCAAAGAGGTATTCCATCCCGAATGGCTTGCCAACCCTGTGCTTGTGAGAAAGAAAGGGGGGAAATGGCGGATGTGTGTAGACTACACTGGTCTCAACAAAGCATGTTCGAAGGTTCCCTACCCTCTACCTCGCATCGATCAAATTGTGGATTCCACTGCTGGGTGCGAAACCCTGTCCTTCCTCGATGCCTACTCAGGGTATCACCAAATCCGGATGAAAGAGTCCGACCAGCTCGCGACTTCTTTCATCACGCCCTTCGGCATGTACTGCTATGTCACCATGCCGTTCGGTTTGAGGAATGCGGGCGCGACGTACCAGCGGTGCATGAACCATGTGTTCGGCGAACACATCGGTCGCACAGTCGAGGCCTACGTCGATGACATCGTAGTCAAGTCAAGGAAGGCTTCCAACCTCCTCTCCGACCTTGAAGTGACATTCCGATGTCTCAAAGCGAAAGGCGTCAAGCTCAATCCCGAGAAGTGTGTCTTCGGGGTGCCCCGGGGCATGCTCTTAGGGTTCATCGTCTCCGAGCGAGGCATCGAAGCCAACCCGGAGAAGATCGCAGCTATCACCAGCATGGGGCCCATCAAGGACTTAAAAGGCGTATAGAGGGTCATGGGATGTCTCGCGGCCCTGAGCCTCTTCATCTCACGCCTCGGCGAAAGAGGTTTGCCTCTGTACCTCCTGTTAAGGAAGGCCGAGTGTTTCACTTGGACCCCTGAGGCCGAGGAAGCTCTTGGGAACCTGAAGGCGCTCCTTACAAAGGCGCCTATCTTGGTACCCCCAGCTGATGGAGAAGCCCTCTTGGTCTACGTCGCCGCGACCACTCAGGTGGTTAGCGCCGCGATTGTGGTCGAGAGGCAAGAAGAGGGGCATGCATTGCCCGTTCAGAGGCCAGTTTACTTCGTCAGCGAGGTACTGTCCGAAACCAAGATCCGCTACCCACAAGTTCAGAAGCTACTGTATGCAGTGATCCTGACAAGGCGAAAGTTGCGACATTACTTCGAGTCTCATCCGGTAACTGTGGTGTCATCCTTCCCCCTGGGGGAGATCATCCAGTGCCGGGAGGCTTCGGGCAGGATCGCAAAATGGGCGGTGGAAATCATGGGTGAGACAATCTCGTTCGCCCCTCGGAAGGCCATCAAGTCCCAGGTATTGGCGGACTTCATAGCCGAATGGGTCGACACCCAGCTGCCGACGGCTCCGATCCAACCGGAGCTCTGGACCATGTTTTTCGATGGGTCGCTGATGAAGACGGGAGCCGGCGCGGGCCTACTCTTCGTCTCACCCCTCGGAAAACACCTACTCTATGTTCTACGCCTCCATTTCCCGGCGTCCAACAATGTGGCTGAGTACGAAGCTCTGATCAACGGATTGCGAATCGCCATCGAGCTAGGGGTCTGATGCCTCGACGCTCGCGGCGACTCGCAGCTCGTCATCGACCAAGTCATGAAGAACTCCCACTGCCGCGACCCGAAGATGGAGGCCTACTGCGATGAGGTTCGGCGCCTGGAAGACAAGTTCTACGGGCTCGAGCTTAACCACATCGCTCGGCGCTACAACGAGACTGCGGACGAGCTGGCAAAAATAGCCTCGGGGCGAACGACGGTTCCCCCGGACGTCTTCTCCCAGGATCTGCACCAACCCTCCGTCAAGATCAACGACACGCCCGAGGCACCCTCGGTCCAGCCCGAGGTACCCTCGGTCCAGCCCAAGGCGTCCTCGGTTCAGCCCGAGGTACCCTCGGCCCCCGAGGGCGAGGCGCTGCGCGTCGAGGAGGAGCGGAGCGGGGCCACGCCTGATCGAGATTGGCAGACCCCGTACCTGCAATATCTCCGCCAAGGAGAGCTACCCCTCGACCAAGCCGAGGCTCGGCGGGTAGCGCGACGCGCCAAGTCGTTCGTCTTGCTGGGCGATGAGAAGGAGCTCTACCACCGCAGCCCCTCGGGCATCCTCCAGCGATGCATCTCCATCGCCGAAGGTCAGGAACTCCTGCAAGAGATACACTCGGGGGCTTGCGGCCATCACGCAGCACCTCGAGCCCTCGTCGGGAATGCTTTCCGGCAAGGCTTCTACTGGCCGACGGCGGTGGCTGACGCCACTAGAATTGTCCGCACCTGCGAAGGATGTCAATTCTATGCGAAGCAGACCCACCTGCCCGCTCAGGCTCTGCAGACGATACCCATCACCTGGCCCTTCGCTGTGTGGGGTCTGGACCTCGTCGGTCCCTTGCAGAAGGCGCCCGGGGGCTACACCCAAGGCGCCCGGGGGCTACACACACCTGCTGGTCGCCATCGACAAATTCTCCAAGTGGATCGAGGTTCGACCCCTGAACAGCATCAGGTCCGAGCAGGCGGTGGCGTTCTTCACCAACATCATCCATCGCTTCGGGGTCCCAAACTCCATCATCACCGACAACGGCACCCAGTTCACCGGCAGAAAATTCTTGGATTTTTGCGAGGATCACCACATCCGGGTGGACTGGGCCGCCGTGGCTCATCCCATGTCGAATGGGTAAGTAGAGCGTGCCAACGGCATGATTCTACAAGGGCTCAAGCCTCGGATTTACAACGACCTCAACAAGTTCGGCAAGCGATGGATGAAGGAACTCCCCTCGGTGGTCTGGAGCCTGAGGACAACGCCGAGCCGAGCCACGGGTTTCACGCCGTTCTTCCTGGTCTACAGGGCCGAGGCCGTCTTGCCCACTGACCTGGAATACGGCTCCCCGAGGACAAGGGCCTACGACGATCAAAGCAACCAAGCTAGCCGAGAAGACTCGCTGGACCAGCTGGAAGAGGCTCGGGACAAGGCCTTACTACACTCGGCGCGGTATCAGCAGTCCCTGCGGCGCTACCACGCCCGAGGGGTCCGACCCCGAGACCTCCAGGTGGGCGACCTGGTGCTTCGGCTGCGGCAAGACGCCCGAGGGAGGCACAAGCTCACGCCCCCCTGGGAGGGGCCATTCGTCATCGCCAAAGTTCTGAAGCCCGGAACGTACAAGCTGGCCAACAGTCAAGGCGAGGTCTACGGCAACGCTTGGAACATCCAACAACTACGTCGCTTCTACCCTTAAGATGTTTCCAAGTTGTTCATATACCTAGCACCCACGCAAAGTTTAGTCAACAAGGAAGGGTCGGCCTCGCCTCGGCAAAGCCTGACCCTCCCTCGGGGGCTAAAAGGGGGGAAACCCCCTCTGCGTCAAAATTTTCCTCGAAAAAAGATCTCTTTTACCAGAATATCTTTCGTGCTTTTTGACTACTTCGAAAAGTGGGTCCTGGAAACGACGGAGTACACGTAAGCAGCCAAGGCTGACCGAGCCGAGGGACTCCTACGCCTCCGGGATACGGATACCTCACTCATCACCTTCTGCGATAAGTAACTCGCGTTTGGATAAAGTGGCTCCGCGGATCGAACAAGTCTTTACGTTCGGAAGCCCTTCTGCCGAAGCGATCCTTCGAGCCTTCTCAACCGAGTCGGTGACAGGGCCTCACAGACGGGTGAAAGTACGCGTAAGCGACAAGGCCGACCGAGCCGAGGGACTCCCACGCCTCCGGGATACGGATACCTCACTCATCACCTTTCGCGAGAAGCAACTCTCGCTAGCACAAACATCCCTGTTACCGACAAAAAGTCCAGATACTCGAAACAAGAGGAAAAGAGACGCAGCTTTACAATGCAGCGAGGGTGTGTGTTCTGGCCTCGGCGGCCGCACAAGGCACACGCTACAAGACAATCTGATCCTGCAGGCTCGGGTCTTGACGCTGGAAGGGGGCAGCAACACCCTCGGCATCGACGACACCTTCGGCGAGGCCCGACCTAGCCTCGGACGGCGACGCGGTCCGAGGTTCTCCGCTCCGAAGAACGACGTCATCACCACGCCCGGGCAATCGCTCCCAAGTACTTCCCCGGGAATCCGGCCCGAGCAGGCGGCTCGGCTGGTTACCCCAGGGGCCTCGGCCAACCATGTTCCAAGGGCGACAGCCCGACCTGAGGCCTCGGCTGATCAACTCCGACGTCGGTCCCGCCAACGGACAACCCGGCTAGGCTCCGGCCAACCAGGTTTCATTCTCGAGCCGACTCCGCCTCTGTTCATACTGATATCGCTACCCCTAGCCTCGGCTCGTCGAAGAGCGGCCGAGGGGTCTCTTTAACTAAGCTAGAGGAGCCTCGGACAGCAAGGCCGACCGAGCCGAGGGACTCCTACGCCTTCGGGATACAGATACCTCACTCGTCACCTTGACACGGGGCGACTCATGCTTGGTGAAGCGGTTCAGATAATCAACAGACGAGTCTTAGTGCTCAAAAACGAGGCAAAAAGACGGCGGGTATCCCCCATCCGGGGGCTTGGAAGCTGGAAAGACACGGTGCATAAGGAAGCGAGAAGACACGGTCGCCTTTCGAAAGGGGTCACCCTCCTTTTAAAGGCAACTCTCCCTGCTTGCGCCCCCAACCGTCACGGGCTGAGTCTTCTCCAACACGCTCCAAAGCCCTCCCCTGCGGCGCGGGGGCTGGGTCCCGCATGTCATGCAGACCGGCTCCGAGCAGAAGAAGCCAAACCGCCGCGCGTGGTGCACGCAACCGCCCGGCGGTTACAAGTGACCCTCCACTTTTGCCCAGACCAACGGGCGAAAGGGGCGGGCAGCCATGCAGGCGGCATGCAACCGCGCCAAGTGGACGCGCTTCTCCGACTCCCGACACGCCAGCATGGAGGCCCAGGCCCACGCGTCGCGCAACCGGCGCGCCGGATGCTGCATGCAAGCAACTGTACCGCCTGTGCCACCACCGCGCCTCCTCGATTGCGGAACCAATACCGCGACTCGAGGCGACCCAGCGCGCGACCCAGCAGCGCCAGCCTGACGCGGCGGCCAACGCGGCCAAAAGTGGGCCGGCAGTAATGACGGTGGCAGGCGCGCGGGAGTAGCGGTCACGTCGTCAGCCAAGCTCACGTCCCATCCGGGGGCAGCAAGAGAACCCCCTCTCACGGCGTGAAGACAACGCGCTCGTGATCCGTTCCTCGAACGGCTCGTGCACGCGCAACGGCTGCCCCGCCAACTACTCGCCCCGTCGCATTAACTCCGCGGCTGGACAGGCGGCGCTTCTGGCAGGAGCAGCGGGCGACGCTTCGCCTTCGCCGAAACAACCGCGCCAAAAAAAGGTACGCCGCGTCGTTCGGTTTCGTATCCTTTTTTCTTTTTTCCTCTTTCTCTATCTCTTGCGACAGGGACCGGGAAAGGGGGATACCCCGAAAGGGATCCTTCCCCGTGAAGAAACCAGGCTCCGAGCCTCCTTACTGATCAGGGGTTCGAAGGCTGGCCCCCCGAAGGGTTCAACAGCCGCCTCAGATCGCGTGGGCCCTACACCCACTACTGGTCAGAGGTTCGAAGGCCGGCCCCCCTAAGGGTTCCGCGGCCGCCTCAGGCTACTCGGGCTCCGTGCCCATTACTGATCAGGGGTTTGAAGGCTGGCCCCCGAAGGGTTCACAGCCGCCTCAGACGCCGAGCGAGGGATGACCAGGGGTACGTTCGATACATAACCAAGGCTCGGGCTGCGCTCCCGAGGTACCCTAGGACATTTCCGAGACCAGCGGGAGCGATCTTGCAACGGAATCCCATCGGAGGGAGGCATCGAGCCCTCAGACCCCGTCGCCAGGGGACCGGGTCCGGCAGATCACCCGCAGGTACTTTTGGGCGTGCCTCTGGGCCCCTAGCCGACCCCTAACGAACGGGGCACAGACGTCCACTCGGATTACCCGCTTGCAGCTCACCGGAGACACCATGTTCGGCGCCCATCGAGGGTAACATGGCGCTCTCCCCCCCTCCTCCTTGCGGAAAGGCGACGCAGGGGCGTATGTAAAAAAGCCAAGTCTGTCCCTGATCGCCCTCTCGCCCTGTGCAGAGGCTCGGGGGCTGCTCTCGCAAACCTGGCTCCGGCCAAACCGTTGACAGCGTCAACATACCAGCCCGAGAACTTGGGCCCCGACCGTACACCCGGGCTACGGCCTGCTCGCATGAGGGAACAACCAGACCAGCCGAAGCATTACGCAAGGCATTAAGACCTCGAAGGAGTGAAACCACTCCTCCGAGGCCTCGGGGGCTACACCCGGCGGGTGCGCTCGCGCGCACCCACCGGAACAAAATGCAACCGAGAAAGGCTGGTCCCCTTGCAAAAAAGTGCGACGAAAGCCTCCAAGCGAGTGCTAACACTCCCTTCGAGGCTCGGGGGCTACTATCGGGGACCATAATTAGGGGTACCCTCAAGACGCCTAATTCTTAGCTGGTAACCCCCATCAGCATAAAGCTGCAGAGGCCTGATGGGTGCGATTAAGTCAGGGATCAGTCCATACGAGCGACTCGATCACGCCTCGCCCGAGCCTAGCCTCGGGCAAGGGCAGCCGACCCCGAGGGGTTTCCGTCTCGCCCGAGGCCCCCCTTTTAACGGCGGACACATCTCCGGCTCGCCCGAGGCCTTGCCTTCGCTAAGAAGCAACCCTGACTAAATCGCCGCGCCGACCGACCGAGTCGCAGGAGCATTTAACGCAAAGGTAGCCTGTCACCTTTATCCTGACGCGTGCCCCCCGGCAGAGCCGAAGTGACCGCCGTCACTTCGCCGCTCCACTGACCGGTCTGACAGAAGGACAGCGCCGCCTGCGCCACTCCGACTGCAGTGCCACTTGACAGAGTGAGACTGACAGGCAGTCAGGCCTTGCCAAAGGCGCCATAGGAAACTCCGCTCCGCCCGACCCAGGGCTCGGACTCGGGCTAGGCCCCGGAAGACGGCAAACTCCGCTCCGCCCGACCCAGGGCTCGGACTCGGGCTAGGCCCCGGAAGACGGCGAACTCCGCTCCGCCCGACCCAGGGCTCGGACTCGGGCTAGGCCCCGGAAGACGGCGAACTCCGCTCCGCCCGACCCAGGGCTCGGACTCGGGCTAAGCCCCGGAAGACGGCGAACTCCGCTCTGCCCGACCCAGGGCTCGGACTCGGGCTAAGCCCCGAAAGACGGCGAACTCCGCTCCGCCCGACCCAGGGCTCGGACTCGGGCTAAGCCCCGGAAGACGGCGAACTCCGCTCCGCCCGACCCAGGGCTCGGACTCGGGCTAAGGCCCCGGAAGACGGCGAACTCCGCTCCGCCCGACCCAGGGCTCGGACTCGGGCTCAGCCCCAGAAGACGATGAACTCTGCTTCGCCCGACCCTAGGGCTCGGACTCCGCCCTGGCCTCTGCCGAACGACCTCCGCCTCGCCCGACCCAGGATCTCGGGCTCGGCCTCGGCCATGGAAGACAGACTCGACCCCGGCTTCGGAGGAGCCTCCACGTCGCCCGACCTAGGGCACAGACCCGCCACGTCAACAGGAAGCGCCATCATCACCCTACCCCGAGCCGACTCGGGCCGCAGAGAGCAAGACCGGTGTCCCATCTGGCTAGCTCCGCCAGATAGGCAATGATGGCGCCCCGCTAGCCCTGTGACGACAGCGGCTCTCAGCTCCCTTACGGAAGCAGGGGGACGTCAGCAAGGACTCAACCGCTCCGACAGCTGTCCCTCCGCCAGGCTCCGTTGCTCCTCCGACAGCCACGACATCACACCAGCAGGGTGCCAAGATCTCTCCGGCTGCCACATTGGCATGTACTTAGGACGCTAGCTCTCCCCCGCTAGACACGTAGCACTCTGCTACACCCCCATTGTACACTTGGATCCTCTCCTTACGCCTATAAAAGGAAGGACCAGGGCCTTCTTAGAGAAGGTTGACCGCGCGGGGACGAGGACGGGACAGGCGCTCTCTTGGGGTCACTCGCTTCCCTCACCCGCGTGGACGCTTGTAACCCCCTACTGCAAGCGCACCCGACCTGGGCGCGGGACGAACACGAAGGCCGCGGGATTTCCACCTCTCTCACGCCCGTCTCCGGCCACCTCGCTTCCCCCCTTCGCGCTCGCCCACGCGCTCGACCCATCTGGGCTGGGGCACGCGGCACACTCACTCGTCGGCCTGAGGGACCCCCCGGTCTCGAGACGCCGACAAGAAGTTATGTACAAAATAGCTAAATAATTACATCATATGAAGACAACGATCTAGCAACCATAGTTTACTAGGAGACGATGACCTAGACCTCTCACGAACTCATCGCGACATCCTTCATGTTCTTCATCTTGTGGTACTTGTCCTTGACTTGGGGGTATGTGAGTATAGCAAGGGTGAGCTCACATATACTCATCGCTCAACAAGTTGTGGGAAATAATGTGCATGAGCTCAATTACGGTGGGGCTCATGTGAAGTGTAAGGCTTACCAAAGGAGATGGTTAAAGCTGAGCATTGCTTTTAAAGTTGGTCAAAGTTTTATTAGCAGTTACTAAGTATAAGTAGATACCAACCCAATTAAATAAGATATCATAATTAATAATAACACCCACAATGCAATGCATATGATAGATTAAGTTTAGTTCCATAAGTTAATCATGCGAAGGTCCTGAGTCGCTCTTGACCGTGAGCACGACTGATATACCAGTTTTATACTCCGCAGAGGTTGCATATCTTTACCCACAAGACGTGTTTTTCGTTTAGCCAGGGTTAGCTAGACCCTTAGACACTTCCAAGGTGAATGGCGAGGGATCCACTGCGAGGCCTTTCTAAAGTTCTACTAGTTCGAGAAAACCCGCTACGGATTCAGGAAGAAGGAAGCATAGGAATCCCTCGTCCAAAAAAGCCATCTCAGCAGTTCGACCCGAGGACCTCCCTATACTCTATAGCGACGCCTCCCCGCTTGCCCCTTTCGGGTAAGATAATCTCTCCCTAGCTTTCCTAATTACTTGGCAAAGGGCGTCCCATTCCACTATCACACCCGGTTTCGGGGGGCAAAACCGAATGCATAGCATATGTGTGCCAAGATCCATTTCCACACATATGTTGACGTCACAAGTGTAATATATCAAAAGACAATGCAATAAAGGCGTAAAAAGGAGTAGAGTAACTTTATTACATCATCCGAATCATAGTATCTTAAACAAGTATCGTTATCAAAGTACGACAGAATTAAACATGAACACTCTTCCACAGGAAGGTAACTGGCACATCGTTAGACTCAAAATTTATCACGTCATCTTCGAAGTCTTCGTCATCACCCTCTGATCAAAATATTAGCAAGGGTGAGCTCACTTATGGTCGAGGTTCAGCAAGTGAGGGAAATAATGCAAAGTTAACAAGGTAAGCTATGGATAAGCGGTAAGCATTTTACTTGGTCAATGTTTTATTAGCAACACCTAACTTACTAATTGTAAGTGTATCCCATAATTCCCAGTTAAGCATAATTACATAATTGTATCTCAAAACACTTAAGTGAAATCACTTAAGCAAACACTGCCTAGGTGGATCATCGGACCACAATTTATTTTCCATCTTTAAGTTCAATTATCATGTGAGGGTCCAGGTTGCTCTTAACCGTGAGCATGGCTGATATATCAGTTTTACACTCTATAGAGGTGGTACAACTTTACCCACAAGCTGTGTATCCCATGTAGCCTGGGTGATTGGACCCATAAACACTGCCTAGGTGAATGACTAGGGATCCACTATGAGGCTTTCACAAAATATCCTTAGTACAAAGCCACCCGCTAAGGTTTCCACGTCAGTATGGATGACCCTCTAGGTGAGGTAACTTAGCCAAGACTACCACCCCATGTTAACATGAGCTGCCACCAAACCACTGCTGCCCCCTCTTGCCCATCTTTTAGGTAGGGTTGCTAAGCACTAAGTCTATAGAGCTAATTAGCAAAGCCAGAGCCATTATACCACTTGTGGTTGCACTGTTATCCTGGGTTGTCACTCCATGTTCCATTTAATACAAAATGTTCTTGTTTAACCATCGGGTTAACATCATAAATAAAACTTCATTTCCGGAACATAATATCATTAAAAGAGTGACATCATATTTATCAAGTTGAGCAATAACAAAAATTGGTAAGCATAGCATTTATCCCAGGGTAAATCAAGGAATAGGGTTGGTAATTCTAGGAAATCCTATTTAGGCAAATCCCATCAAATTATGCAATATTCGAAAAGTAAACATTTTAAATGCATTATTTGGATACAAATAGAAATGCAGAGGGAGAATCCACTTGCCTTGACCGAACATGTCCTGTGGGTCGTCCTCGAACGAGTTTGGTTCGTCTACCCCACAATCAACTTCTAATCATCGGTTCACGTATCGTACATACAAAAGAATACGTACGCCAAATAAATAAACATACACCATTACATAAACAATCACATACCATGCAACTATACTTATAAATAGTGCCTAAATCATAATTATTTTATTAATCCACTGAAATTCTACTTTAGATTGTCACTAGGGAAAGTTATATGGACATTTGACTATGAAGGTATTTCACCTAACATAGCTTAGATGAAATAACTTAACCAATTCTACAGAAATAAATTACCAATTAATTATTTCTATTATGAATAATGATATCCTTTTAGTTTTTATCCTCTCCTTCTAAAAGATAACACCATTATAATTAATTAGAGAACCAAACATTTAATAATAAATTAGACCACTGACTAACCAACAATTCTTACATTATGTTGAATCCTACACCACTTACTAATTCCGTGTTAAGGGATTTTCATTATTTATTTTGTGAGCCTAAATGAACCTTGGATTATAACTTCTAGATAAGTTCTAAAATTCATCATAAACAAAATTAACTATGAAATTACCTATCTAGTGTTCTTACTACTAACACATGTCTACCAGATTTTTATCATACTTCTTTCCAATCAATTTTTAAAGAAATCGTAAACCAATATCATGTCTAACAATAATTCACTAATTCTTCGCATATATACTCAAAAGCAATAGTTCACATACACATGCATTCCAAATCACATCATTCCAGTATTACAACAATAAATTCACAAACTTCATAAACTAACTCAAAACATGATAAATCAAATTTTGGGGTTGTCTTCAACCTTAGAACGGACGGTGGCGGACGGGGCTCGGACGACGTGGAGCTCGAGTGGTGGCGGACGGCTCCGGTGACGGTGAGCGGGCGTGAACGGCTCCGACGACTCGGGCGTGGACGGTCCGGCGACTCGAGCATGTGCAACGAGGTAGGGCTTGGCACAGCGAACAACAGGGACGCAGACGGTCAGGCGGGCTCGGCACGGACGGTCCGGCGAAGCTCCGGCGACCGGTAATGGGGCAGCGATGGCGACTTTGGGAGAGGAGATGGGGGCGAGTTATGTAGGGGAGAGGAGGGCTCGGCCTGTCCGATTTATAGAGAGAGAAGGGGAGAGGAGAGGGCGCCAGGGGAGGGGAAGGGACGATCGGCGACCATCAACGGCCATAATGGCGACCGTTTCTCCAATAATGGAGAGAGGGAGTGGGGAGTGAATGGGGAGAAGAGGAAGGGGAAAGGGGTGGCTGTTTTAGGTGCTGTGGGAGGCGAGAGGACGCCGGGGCGGCTCGACCGGAGGGGTGCGCGGCGTGGGCGTGCACACACAGGGCATGGCGGTGGCGCGGTTGAGAGGAGGAAGACGGCCTGACGGGTGGGGCCCGCATGTAAGTGAGAGGGAGAGGGGAAGAGGCCGGTTGGGCCTGTTTGGGCTGGGTCGGTTCAACCGGTCGGCTAGGGTTCCAGTTTACTACTTTTTTATCCCTATTTTCCAAAAATATAAATAAATATATTATTAAATATTTTTCAAAAATTCATAATAATTATACCAAAATTATTTATAACTAATATATTAATATTAATTTTTTTGGACCAATGTTTTTATATTAATTAATTGAGCTTTCAATATAAAAGAAATTTCCTAAAAAACAACCATCAATCCATTGTGAGCAACCAAAAATTATTCCAAAGGTAAATAAAATCAAACACTTAAAGAAAAATTCTTTAATATTATTACCACTAATATTCTAAATGTATTATTTTTAGTTGATGGTTTTGAGGTGTTACAAACCAACCCCCCTTAAAAGAATCTCGTCCTCGAGATTAAGGAACTTCTGAGAATATCTGGGGAAATTCGGCTCTGAGTTCATCTTCTCTTTCCCAAGTGGCTTCATCTTCCGAATGATGACTCCACTGAACTTTACACATTTTGATAACTTTACTTCGAGTAATTCTGTGAGATGTTTCCAAAATTTTGATAGGTACTCTAAATAAGTCAAATCCTCATTGACATTGAGTTCTTCCATAGGTAATTGTTCCTCTGGTACTCTAAGTATTTCTTAAGTTGTGACACATGAAATACGTCATGCACATCCGATAAACTATTGGGTAGCTCTAACTGATATGCTACTTCACATTTTCTTTCCAAAATTTTGAATGGGCCAATGTAGTGAGGAGATAGTTTACCCTTAACCTTAAATCTTTTCATTCCTCTCATTAGTGAAACTTTAAGGTATACGAAGTCTCCAACTTCAAAGATCAACTCTCTTCTTCTATTGTCAGCATAGCTTTTCTGTCTCGAATGTGCTGTTTTCAAATTCTCTCTGACAATCTGTACTTGCTTTCTGCTTCTTGGAGAATTTTTGGACCAAATACTTGACTTTCTCCAGTCTGATTCCAATAAAGCGGTCTTCTACACTTTTCTCCATAAAGTGCTTCAAACGGTGCCATTTTTAAACTTGCCTAGTAACTACTGTTATTCGAGAATTCTGCATAAGGCAAACTCTTAACATATCCTCCAACACTTGGTTTGTTCTTTTCGTTTACCCATTCATTTGCGGATGATAAGCTGAGCTGAAGTTTAGCTTGGTATCCATGGACTCATGTGGTCTTTTCCAAAAGCGTGAGGTAAACTAGGTTCCTCGATCTGATATGATCTTCTTTGGTACTCCATGTAGACAAATAATCCTTGACATGTATAACTCTACTAACTAGGCTCCTGAGTAGGTTGTCTTCACAGGTATAAAGTGTGCCACTTTAGTCAACCTATCCACTATAACCCATATTGAATCATAGCCATCCCGAGTATGAGGTAGTACAACTATGAAATCCATAGCAATTTCTTCCCATTTCCATTCTGGTACTTTGAGAGGTTGTAGCAATTCTGCTGGTCTTTGGTGTTCGACTTTAACTGGTTGACTTGTTACGAAGGAATGAGAAGCTCTAGAATCAAATAAAACTGATGCAAGTATGGAGTTAATAAAAAACATACCATACACCACGTCGGCATCCTCAGGAACTGATTCTGCTATCACGTGATTAACTCTTCCCCTACTCTGGTTCTATGGAGTCTTGTTCTGTGCAGATCCACGAGCAGGTGTGTTCTGGTTAGTCCTCTAGTTGCTGTTCCTCTGGGCATCTATTGATTGCGCCTTGGGCAGTTGTTAGCATAGTGGCCAAGTTCGCCACACTTGAAACAACCATTAGGTTGGATTGGGGTGTTTGTGATGTTGTTTTTGGCCGGTGTGTTCACGGTGCTTCCTTGACAATTCTTCTGTTGACCACTAGACCTTAGACCAGTCTGAGTGTTGTTCCTCTGTTGGTTCTGATATTGGTTGCTCCTCTGACATTGTTGTCTAAAGCGTTGTACTTGGTAGTTGTTGTTCCCACTCTGATTTTCGGAACGGAACTGAGAACCTTGAGAGTTGTTCTGATGGGTATTCCTGTTGGACTGCCCTTGGAACTTTCTCTTATGACCAGACAACTCTTTTCTTTTGCTTTCAAGGCTAATTTCCTTGTTAAGCAAAGCCTGAAAGTTGGGAAAGCTATGTGTAGCATCCCAAAATTTCAAATTCTGAAAATTTCTCAAACTCCCTCTAAATTCAAAATGAATTTCAAATTTCATTTCAAAATGTTTGTTTGCAAGTTGATATCAACAAATAAAGTATAGTGGTCTATATTCTCTCCAAAAATACTCCTCAAAATATCCTACAAATATTTTCCCAGAGATCCCCTCTGATTCTTTTCAGGAATACTACCCAAATATTCCACCGATATATCTCCAAGTATTTTCTTCCTAAGAAATACCTTCAGAATCATTTTTCAAGCCCCCACAAATATTTTCTTCATAACTTTCTTCATGCTCATACATATACGTATGCCTCCGGTGTCATACGGTGAGCTCTACAAGCTAATTACACTCATATAAGACAAATCCATGCTAATCTCCCACTAATCCTCTCATCCTCCCACTAATCCTCTCATCCCTCCCCCCTAATCCCCCCACCATGGCTATAAATAGAGGGGCAAGGGCCTCCTCTCATCCCACCCCAAGCCATTTCATGGCAACTCTCTCCCCCCCACACACACCCACTCCATGTTCCACACAAGCACACACTAGCACAAGGATCGTTCGGTCGTTCTTCGATCGTTCGTCCCCCTGTTCTTAGTTTGTTCGTTCGTTCGTCCGATCGTTTGATCGTTCGTCCGATCGTTCATGGTTCGTTCGTCTGATCGTTCGATCGTTCGTCCGTTCGTTCGTCCAAATAATCTTTTTCCTGCCGTTATGCTGCCGAAATTTCGATCGTTCGTTCGTTTGATCATTCGATCGTTCATCGTTCGTTCATAATTCCTATCCATCGTTCGTTCATACGAACTATTCACCATCACTTTTTACCGTTACTATTTACCGTTACTTTTTACCGTTACTTTTTACCGTTACTATTTACCGTTACTATTTACCGTTACTTTTTACCGTTTACCATTACTTTTTACCGTTTACCGTTACTTTTTACCGTTACTTTTTACCGTTTACCATTACTTTTTACCGTTACTTTTTACCGTTTACCGTTACTTTTTACCGTTTACCATTACTTTTTACCATTACTTTTTACCGTTTACCGTTACTTTTTACCGTTACTTTTTACCGTTACTATTCATCGATCATCCGATCACCCCAAATTTCAACTACTCATCCATCATGCTGTCCAGTCCACCTAAGACCAGCCAGACCCATATCCCAGTTATACAAACTCTGGTGACTGTGATTTTCCTTCCAGCGGGAACTTCCCATCTGGTCACCCATCCTAGGTTTCTCTAAGTTGAGCACGCTTAACTTGAGATTCCTTCGAACCAGGCTTCCAAACTCAGATTCCAATAATTCTCGTTTCTAAATTCTTATCGAATTATTCCCTATCCAACCATGTCATCCCATAAGCATGGTTCATATTCCAGAAAACTCCTAAAATACTCTTATCCCATATTCTGCCTATAATCTCTCTGTTCAGACTAAGTCAGACGATTCATTCGTCACTATTCTCACCAACAGTGAACTTCATTGTGCTACACCACATACACCCAGCTATAAATACACCCAGCTACCCTCTCCCTCTCCACACACACTCAACACCCTCAGCCAAGGAAAACACCCCACCCACTCAGTTACTCCGCTCTACCGGCTACACGCATAGTGTCGCTTCGTCTCCAGTCCTCCCTCCTGGTAAGCACCTCCGCTCCACCACTAGTAGTATCTCAACACCACATGACACAGATTCTACTCAAGGCTCTACCCATCCATATATCTCTATTCAGACCACTATACTAAATATTTGTTGGTATACTTGCTTGTTTGTATGTTTGCTTGTTCATGTTGCATAGTTATCGGAGCGTTCGTACTGTCTCGTGGAGGCCAGATCTACAAGTCTACGCCAGGAGCCAGAAGCCAGTTCCGCGAGCTCTCCTTCCCCCTTCGCCGAATAAGCACGACAAGCTCACTGGATCCCTTTGATGCATAAATTACCTATGCTTTTACAACCACAACCCTCAGCCTGTTATTTTATGCATGATATGATTTTGAGACAAGTTATTATGGCCACCCAGCCGCTTGCCGCAATCAATACTTGATATATTTGTTACAAATGATTTGAGAAAAGGTGTGAGTTTTCAAAGGAAAATGCTTTTCAAAATGTGTATGATGAAGGGTTTTCACCCTTATCACCTTTGAGTAGGGATAATCAAGGACTCCCTGGTTTAGGGGAGGGCCTAAGGTGATGGCTCAGCTGGTTTAGGCGTGAGCAGAAGGATTGTCCCCTCATATAAGGACCGGTTTGTCATCTTTCACTACCTGTTCTCATGATAAGTACAACCACTCGAGACTGTGTGGGCAGTCACTCAATCTGAACTCGTACGGTCCAACCCCAGGGTTATGAAGGCTGGGGAGCACCGGGAGGATAAGGAGGGGGAATGTTTTGTCCGGTTTGGACATGGTGGTGGCCTGACTCCTTCCGGTATAACCGTTAAGGTTAGGACGTGCGAGGAAAGAAAGAGATTCGGCATTCGGGTCTCACGACAGTGAGATCGCAGAAACCGGACTAGTGGGTAAAGTGTACACCTCTGCGCAGAGTTTGAAAACCTATTCGAATAGTCCGTGTCCACAGGAATGGACGAGTCTGGTATGGTATGGCAATTAATGTTTTGTTTTCATAAAAGGTTGTGTTTGAGAAAAATGGTTTTTAAAAGGTTCGGCGGTTGAGCCGTGAGCTATGGTGGACGGGAAGTCCAGTAGCTGTTTTTGAAAAGGAAAACCAGTGGGAAACTGCTGAGATACCTGGATGGTTTAGTCCAGGGGATTTTGTTATAATACTGAAAAACTTCCTGCTCCTTTGGGAGAGGATGCGCTTTGCAAAATACAAAATGTTTTACAAAACAACCCTGCATAAAATATTGTTGTTTCTGCAAAATATCCTGAGCTCCAGATATTCCATGCATTATATCTGATTTCCCCATTCCGCGGGTGAAGGTGGGCTGCTGAGTACGTTTGTACTCACCCTTGCTTATTTATTTTTTTTTCAGAAAAAGGAGATCGGGTAAGAGTTACGACTGTTCCCAACCTTGCCTGTGGCTGTTGGACCGCTGATTTGCTTCGCTGCGTATATCGGGCTGCTTCAGCCCCACTCTGATGATATGTCCTGAGTTGTGGACCAACTCTTAAAGTTGTTCGCCACCTTTATAGGTTTGTCGTTTAAGTAGATCTGTAATCATCTGATGTACAAATGTGTTTACTAGCCTCCTAGGACTAGTAATTGTATCACATTTGAGTCCCAGAGGATTGGGGACGCTTCAGGTGGTATCAAAGCTGTTAGGTTGGCCGCAGGACGTAACCCTTAGCCTGATCAAAAGTTTTTGAGTCAAAACTATTTTCTTAAAAAAAAATCTTGCTCTCATCCCTTCATTTCAAAAGTGCTTTCCCCCTTTCCTTCTCTCAGAAGTCAGATGGAGGTTCAGTGCCAAACCAGCTTTTGTCAGAATGAAGATGGTTTCCCCAAGTTGCTGAGAGCATGCACAGTTCGCCTCGGAATCAGGAGCCAGCCAGAGTATGATGGTCGTGAATTCGTCGAGCATGGCACAGAGAAATGTGTCGTGACTGTATACATTGGATCCAGTCCACACCATGTGGAATGGAGTGTCACTGCTGCTGGGCACAGATTCAAAGACACCTGCCAAGTCATCGCTCGCAAGGCATTGAGGGCCCTGTGTCAGATCTATGAAGAAGAAGTGGCCGACACCCCGCTCAGATTCTTTCCGCCCTTTCAGAGAGACCGTCCCGCTTGGATGGCCAGAATGCATGCATTAGAAGTGCAGCAGCTGCTTGAGGATGACCCCACAATCGTGTACCTCACTGCATACCTGCTCACCCTGGATGCCCAGTATGATTTCTTGGCTCGGCACCACCGTCAGATGATTGCTCGAGCAGAAGATGCAGAGAAGCTCAACCGTAAGCTCCATGTGGATCTCACCACAGCTCAAGCCCGTGTAGCTGCCTTGGAAAGTCGTGAAGTCATTGCTGTTGAAGCCCTGAAGCAAGCCAAGGATGAGCATGTCCAGAAGCTGATGGAGGCCTACTTGGTAACCCATAACAAACGTAGAGCCCTGCGGATCCAAGAGCCCGCTCCATCCAACCCAGTTCAACCAAGGAGAGCTGAAGACCCCCAAATTCTTGAAGGTCACCCGGTCTCTACTAGAGGAGAAAAGAAGGCTTGGGAACTCCCGGAAGGAGCCATAGTCTTGGAAGGAATTCCAGTCTTCCCTCAGGCTATGGATAAGCAAGAGCACCCCGAGTCCTCCCAAGATCCCTCGCCAGAGTTGTTTGAGCCCCTCACCATGAAGAAGATTCCAGCACCGTCCCGTGAGATCAAAGAAGAAGCTGCAAGCACCCCGCCAGCACTGCCGCCCTCTGAGGAGCTACAAGAGCCAGTCCAGCTTGAAGAAGAGCTTGACCCCGTCTTGCCATCTCAGTCGCTGCCAGAAGAAGTCATCAACATCAGCTCCCTGTTGACCCATCCAGGAGGTGTCTCAGATTGAAGTTGTGCGCCAGCCTTGCCAGAAGAGAAGCTGCCTAGTCTAAAGTTAGTATGCCCAGTCCTCTACATGCATTGGGTAGTGAAGTTTTTCTTCACTTTGGCTAGAGCCCTGCATGTATGAAAGGTAATCGTGTAGACTCGTGTTTTGCAAAACTCTAATTGTGTGGCCCCCTAGGGCATTTCAAAATGAATTTCGCTTGATGTTTTCTCCCCTTTTGATTGCATATGTGATGCTTTAACGTTAGTGCTCATAAGTTTCATTTAGCATAGTTCTCAATTCAGGAGCCAAGCAATAGTAGTTATGCTTAGCCCCCGAATCTGAGTAGTCCGTGCTTTGGAAAAACTCTATTCTTTCCTTATTCAAAACATTTGATTTGTTTGTGCTTATTATTGCTGAGCTTGTGTGTTTTCTTTCTTTTTAAGAAAGGTTTTCTCTAAAAACATAAATCACAAATTAGATCTAATCCTCACCTTATGCTTCCATTCTCATCTTAACCCATCTCAAGAGAAAAGTGCCTTACCAAAGAAGATACCGGGAAGCTTACCCTTGAAGCATGGAACAAGCTACAGAAGAAACCTGTCCAGCCGCTCAGTCAAAAGGACCGATCGTGAGAATCAAAGCACTGCCCCTGAGTCAAAGTAAACAGGAAAAGAGGACAAAAAGAGTTATTACCATACAGAGAGGCAAAGATTCTTGGAACCAGAAACCACAAACATCAGGGTCATTGACCCCACCACTCACCCGTGCCCCCTGCACGCGTGCCCGCCTCCATGCGCACCACTACCGCCACCCACGCCCCCTTTTGCAGCACACCCACCACCATCGTCGCCGGCAACAGGCCCCCCTTCCCCTTGTCACACCTGCTGCCGCGTAGCACCTACTCCATCACCACTACTCCGCGACCGGACACCCCCGCTCGCCTATAAATCCCCCCATCAGCTCCCTCAGTTCCTATTCCGCTGAAAGCAAAACACTCCCAATAAAATCCCCACTGCCAAACCACGAGCAACTCCATTTTCCACTCGCTCGCCCCTAAGATCACAATGCTTGGTGATTCTTGGGTTGAAGACTGTTGTACATGGTTCATAGTCTTCGGTTTCCTCCTCTATATGATGGTAATACTCTTTGATAGAATCCTCCAGTGGGAAGAGCAAAGAGAAAGAAAGGGTCAGTGAAAAGAAGATAGTGAAGAGAAGATAAGAAGAAGGTTCTCCCAGAATCAACCCTGTGTCAGTCATTTCTCCGCAGCCTGCTCAAGCAGCAACAGCAGAAGAAGGCCCCGTAACACCCTTGTTATGAGGTACTTCAAGGAGTTCAAAACCCCAAGATTCAAGAGTTCTACCCTCATTCTTTTTAAGTGGGGTAGTGTTCCAGTAAAGTTCCTGCTTTGGAGAAAAATAAGAAGGCCTGTAGCAAGCTTGTGGAGGACCAGATCATCAAAGCATATAAGTTTCTGGATGAGAAGTGGTCACCCAAGTTTTGTTGATGAAGCACCAGAAGATCAATCAAGGAAGGAATCCATGTGGGAGTTCGCAAGAGAAAGGTTTGTGTGTTGGCATCGATGTTTCTTCAATAAGCTAAGCGAAACCTAGAAGCCTGAAGATGATCTTGAGTAGCCAGAACCAGCGTTTGCAATCAGCAACCAGATGCTCCGCAAGGGCCAGATTTTGTTGAAGTTCCATCTCCTCGAAGAGTTGCAAAGTGAAGATATGTAGCTGAAGTAAAGCTATACCCATAACCCTTCTAAGCCGAATCTCGAGGACGAGATTCCTTTTAAGTGGGGTAGATTTGTAGCATCCCAAAATTTCAAATTCTGAAAATTTCTGAAACTCCCTCTAAATTCAAAATGAATTTCAAATTTCATTTCAAAATGTTTGTTTGCAAGTTGATATCAACAAATAAAGTATAGTGGTCTATATTCTCTCCAAAAATACTCCTCAAAATATCCTACAAATATTTTCCCAGAGATCCCCTCTGATTCTTTTCAGGAATACTACCCAAATATTCCACCGATATATCTCCAAGTATTTTCTTCCTAAGAAATACCTTCAGAATCATTTTTCAAGCCCCCACAAATATTTTCTTCATAACTTTCTTCATGCTCATACGTATACGTATGCCTCCGGTGTCATACGGTGAGCTCTACAAGCTAATTACACTCATATAAGACAAATCCATGCTAATCTCCCACTAATCCTCTCATCCTCCCACTAATCCTCTCATCCCTCCCCCTAATCCCCCCACCATGGCTATAAATAGAGGGGCAAGGGCCTCCTCTCATCCCACCCCAAGCCATTTCATGGCAACTCTCTCCCCCCCCACACACCCACTCCATGTTCCACACAAGCACACACTAGCACAAGGATCGTTCGGTCGTTCTTCGATCGTTCGTCCCCCTGTTCTTAGTTTGTTCGTTCGTTCGTCCGATCGTTTGATCGTTCGTCCGATCGTTCATGGTTCGTTCGTCCGTTCGTCCGATCGTTCGATCGTTCGTCCGTTCGTTCGTCCAAATAATCTTTTTCCTGCCGTTATGCTGCCGAAATTTCGATCGTTCGTTCGTTCGATCATTCGATCGTTCATCGTTCGTTCATAGTTCCTATCCATCGTTCGTTCATACGAACTATTTACCATCACTTTTTACCGTTACTATTTACCGTTACTTTTTACCGTTACTATTTACCGTTACTATTTACCGTTACTTTTTACCGTTTACCATTACTTTTTACCGTTACTTTTTACCGTTTACCGTTACTTTTTATCGTTACTTTTTACCGTTTACCATTACTTTTTACCGTTTACCGTTACTTTTTACCGTTACTTTTTACCGTTTACCATTACTTTTTACCATTACTTTTTACCGTTTACCGTTACTTTTTACCGTTACTTTTTACCGTTACTTTTTACCGTTACCATTCATCGATCATCCGATCACCCCAAATTTCAACTACTCATCCATCATGCTGTCCAGTCCACCTAAGACCAGCCAGACCCATATCCCAGTTATACAAACTCCGGTGACTGTGATTTTCCTTCCAGCGGGAACTTCCCATCTGGTCACCCATCCTAGGTTTCTCTAAGTTGAGCACGCTTAACTTGAGATTCCTTCGAACCAGGCTTCCAAACTCAGATTCCAATAATTCTCGTTTCTAAATTCTTATCGAATTATTCCCTATCCAACCATGTCATCCCATAAGCATGGTTCATATTCCAGAAAACTCCTAAAATACTCTTATCCCATATTCTGCCTATAATCTCTCTGTTCAGACTAAGTCAGACGGTTCATTCGTCACTATTCTCACCAACAGTGAACTTCATTGTGCTACACCACATACACCCAGCTATAAATACACCCAGCTACCCTCTCCCTCTCCACACACACTCAACACCCTCAGCCAAGGAAAACACCCCACCCACTCAGTTACTCCGCTCTACCGGCTACACGCATAGTGTCGCTTCGCCTCCAGTCCTCCCTCCTAGTAAGCACCTCCGCTCCACCACTAGTAGTATCTCAACACCACATGACACAGATTCTACTCAAGGCTCTACCCATCCATATATCTCTATTCAGACCACTATACTAAATATTTGTTGGTATACTTGCTTGTTTGTATGTTTGCTTGTTCATGTTGCATAGTTATCGGAGCGTTCGTACTGTCTCGTGGAGGCCAGATCTACAAGTCTACGCCAGGAGCCAGAAGCCAGTTCCGCGAGCTCTCCTTCCCCCTTCGCCGAATAAGCACGGCAAGCTCACTGGATCCCTTTGATGCATAAATTACCTATGCTTTTACAACCACAACCCTCAGCCTGTTATTTTATGCATGATATGATTTTGAGACAAGTTATTATGGCCACCCAGCCGCTTGCCGCAATCAATACTTGATATATTTGTTACAAATGATTTGAGAAAAGGTGTGAGTTTTCAAAGGAAAATGCTTTTCAAAATGTGTATGATGAAGGGTTTTCACCCTTATCACCTTTGAGTAGGGATAATCAAGGACTCCCTGGTTTAGGGGAGGGCCTAAGGTGATGGCTCAGCTGGTTTAGGCGTGAGCAGAAGGATTGTCCCCTCATATAAGGACCGGTTTGTCATCTTTCACTACCTGTACTCATGATAAGTACAACCACTCGAGACTGTGTGGGCAGTCACTCAATCTGAACTCGTACGGTCCAACCCCAGGGTTATGAAGGCTGGGGAGCATCGGGAGGATAAGAAGGGGGAATGTTTTGTCCGGTTTGGACATGGTGGTGGCCTGACTCCTTCCGGTATAACCGTTAAGGTTAGGACGTGCGAGGAAAGAAAGAGATTGGCATTCGGGTCTCACGACAGTGAGACCGCAGAAACCGGACTAGTGGGTAAAGTGTACACCTCTGCGCAGAGTTTGAAAACCTATTCGAATAGTCCGTGTCCACAGGAATGGACGAGTCTGGTATGGTATGGCAATTAATGTTTTGTTTTCATAAAAGGTTGTGTTTGAGAAAAATGGTTTTTAAAAGGTTCGGCGGTTGAGCCGTGAGCTATGGTGGACGGGAAGTCCAGTAGCTGTTTTTGAAAAGGAAAACCAGTGGGAAACTGCTGAGATACCTGGATGGTTTAGTCCAGGGGATTTTGTTATAATACTGAAAAACTTCCTGCTCCTTTGGGAGAGGATGCGCTTTGCAAAATACAAAATGTTTTACAAAACAACCCTGCATAAAATATTGCTGTTTCTGCAAAATATCCTGAGCTCCAGATATTCCATGCATTATATCTGATTTCCCCATTCCGCGGGTGAAGGTGGGCTGCTGAGTTCGTTTGTACTCACCCTTGCTTATTTATTTTTTTTCAGAAAAAGGAGATCGGGTAAGAGTTACGACTGTTCCCAACCTTGCTTGTGGCTGTTGGACCGCTGATTTGCTTCGCTGCGTATATCGGGCTGCTTCAGCCCCACTCTGATGATATGTCCCGAGTTGTGGACCAACTCTTAAAGTTGTTCGCCACCTTTATAGGTTTGTCGTTTAAGTAGATCTGTAACCATCTGATGTACAAATGTGTTTACTAGCCTCCTGGGACTAGTAATTGTATCACATTTGAGTCCCAGAGGATTGGGGACGCTTCACTATGGCTCTGTAGTTGATAGTTTAAAGGCCCAATCAAGCCTTACAAGAAACGTTCTTGGTGCTTCTCGTCAGTGTCCACTTCTTCTGGGGTGTAGCGTGAAAGCTGGGTGAAGTGATCATGGTACTCACTAACAGACATGTTCCCTTGTGTGAGGGATAGGAACTCCTTCTTCTTGAGCTTCATTATTCCCGTGGGAATATGGTCAGCATAGAAGTTCACCTGGAATTCCTGCCAGGTTATGGCATCAGCATTAGCATGTGCCGCGGTGAAGGCATGCCACCAATCAGACACGACACCTTCAAGTCTTCCCGAAGCGTACAAGACCTTCTCTCGGTCATTGCACTGGGTGATGTCCAGTTTCTTCCCAATGAACTTGAGCCAGTCATTGGCATCCAAGGGCCTGACTGCATGAGAGAAAGCAGGCAAGCGATGGCTCATAAAATCCCAATGCTTGTCTCTAGCTTGTGGTGCATGTTGTTGTTGATGCTGGTGCTGCTGGTTCTGTTGATTCTGCTGAATCTGCTGCACAGAGGCAGTGAGTCCTTGCAAAAGTTGCATCTGCGCTGCGATGAATTGCTCCATGTTGGGGTTGGGTGGAGGTGGTGGCAACTGCTGACCACGCTGGTTTCTGTTGCTCCTAGGACCTGAGCGAGCGTTCACCATCTGGTTGGTTAGAAAGTGCAATCCTTAGGTAAGTGAGGAGTTGAGAAAGATTCTAGGGGAAATAGCTTTTTATTAAAGTTAAGTTTATATTTTTTATGCTCTTATGGCCATCATTCCATAAGACCAATGCACTCAAGCAAAACTCCAAATCAAACATTGCAAACAACACCATCACATGGTTGTTATTATTATAAGTATAGTATTATAAAGGTGTTCACCGTCTAACGTGAAAACTAACTTATTACAATGTAAATGAAAATCTATAGCAGCCTGGTGATGGATCCTAGTTCTCCATAGCGGATCCTCTTGTGAGGAGGGGACAATGCCATGGCAAGGACTTGAGCTTCAGGGGGATCCCTTCCTTTAGCTGAGCTTCCAGGGCTGCAATCCTTGCGTGTGCATCCTCCAGCTCCAAGTGTACCCAGGAGAGGTCCAGGGTAGCACTGTCGTGGTCGGTGTTAAGACCTGCGACCACACCAACTAGGGTGTTAAGGCGATATTCTTCAGCTCTAGCTGGAACAATGCTGGTCTAGCTTTCTCCATGAATACGCAGAGGAAGATGTCTGTACTTCGTGTTGTGCAGCTGCTGCCTGTAAGTGTGGCTGAGGGACCACAGAGTTCGCATAGCAGCATCGTTGACCGAAGCAGCGTAGGTGGATAGCGGCGTCAGAGACTCATGAGCTGACAGAGTCCTGAACCCTCTATCCCCTGCATCCATCACACTGACATTAATACGAGTGATGTAGTAGCAAGCCCGAGGGGGCTCGTATACTCGCCTGGTCTCATACAGGGGTTGGACGTAGGTTCCCAACGCATGCAGAACATCCTGCAGTAGGTTAGGTAAGTGCCCCGTCTTGAACATTGATGTATAATGTTCGGTGATAGGCCATATCCCCACGAAGTGGTCCTATTGTTCACCGTTGGCTTCCTCGTTGATGCTCTCCTCTTCTTCTTCTTCTTCTGCCAACGGGGTGGGCGTAGGCAGAAACTCATCCGAGCTGTCCTCCAGAATAACACCGTTCTCCACACGAATGCGAGGGAGATCCATAGGGATTTCCTCAACTACCACGGGGTAGACGGGAACTTGCCGTGGCGGAGGATGTAGTTGATGTTGGTCCGGGTGGTTTGGATTGTACAAACCATCTACAAGAGAAAATGTCAACTTAGTTGAATTTAAAAGATGTAAGATTAATAAAATAATTTTGTAAGAACAAAATTATCATGTTTTGAACATACTAGGTTTTACCTTTCTAACTAGTCTAACGACCTAGAGTCAGCATAGCTTTGATACCACTTCTGTCACACCCGGTTTTGGGGCAAAACTAAATGTATAGCATATGCGTGCCAGGATCCATTTCCACACATATGTTGACGTCACAAGTGTAATATATCTAAAGACAATGCAATAAAGGCGTAAAAAGGAGTAGAGTAACTTTACTACATCATCCGGATCATAGTATCTTAAACAAGTAGGATTATCAAAGTACGACGGAATTAAACATGGACACTCTTCCACAGGAAGGTGATTGGCGCATCGTTAGACTCAAAATTCATCAACGTCATCTTTGAAGACTTCGTCATCACCCTCTGATCAAAATATTAGCAAGGGTGAGCTCACTTATGGTCGGGGCTCAGCAAGTGGGGGAAATAATGCAAAGTTAACAAGGTAGGCTATGGATAAGCGGTAAGCATTTTAGTTGGTCAATGTTTTATTAGCAACACCCGACTTACTAATTGTAATTGTATCCCAAAATTCTCAGTTAACCATAAGTACATAATTGTATCTCAAAACACTTAAGTGAAATCACTTAAGCAAACCACTGGTGGATCATCGGACCACAATTTATTTTCTATCTTTAAGTTCAATTATCATGTGAGGGTCCAGGTTGCTCTTAACCGTGAGCACGGCTGATGTTGGCCACTTGTTCTCAAATGCTGTGAATCAAGAACAAGACAACACAATTGTTAATGATTAAGGACCTTCGTCTTCCGAAACATTATCTCCACATGCGTATAATGCTCATCAGACGAAGGTCAAGAAGGTCATACCTTCTTCATTTAATATGTTATAAAATCGTGGCAAGATAAAGATGATAACTGCATCTTATTGATTCAATTATATTTATGTCCATATAAAATATAAATGAATATTCAATAATACTGATATTACATCGATACCTTCGGCTTGCTTGAAGGCGTGAATGCGAGAGTGATTACAATCCAGCGTGAACAATACGGAGTTACTGTTCATCTATTTATAGGAACGAGACGCAACCCGGGAGAAATTACATCCATACCCTTGAACGTTTATTTACATGCAACTAAAACTAATAAGGTCTATTTAGTCTTTTCCTTCTTTGCTTGGTCCGAGCCGAAGCCATTGAGCTTCGGCATTCTGCAACGTTGCTTGTATGCAAGGTCTTCGTCTTGAGAAGCTGAACCGAGGTTGATGATAGCTTCGGCATGCCTCTGTATTATTTTGCCGAAGGTGTTTTTGTCTTGAGGACCTTCGGTGGAGAAGAAGACCCCCAACAGTAGCCCCTTCGCGGTGCTAGATCGTTTTTTTGTAACGATCTCGATCCGCGAAAAACACAAAGGCTTCGGAATGCCGAAGGTCCGAAAAACACCTTCCCTGAGCTTGTTATCAAAAAACAATTAAAATATTCCGAGCGTCGGCCGGTTCACCGTTCAGTCAGTGTAGACGGTCTGGCAGTTCGCCTTCTTCCCTTGCAGCACTATATAAGCCGACAGGTTGGTGAGGAGTTACCACAACATTCATTAACATCACACTATTGTGATGTTAAAATTTTTAACCAAAGCCGAAGCTTTCTAGATTGCGCTTTCCAAACAAGCTCTTCGTCATTTGAAATTAGCTTCGTCTTAAGGAACCAAAACACTTGAAACGACCCGAGTAAGATCCACTACTAGGGTGTCCCGTGAGGGAGATGAGGCTGATGTGACAGAAATAGCGCCAATATCGGAAGTAATGAGATGATCAGGTCTAATTGTGTTGGAAGGAACTGTTGCCGAAGGTGAAACTGACGAAGCTGAGCAGGCTGTAGTTGAAGACAGAAGTGATGATGAAATCGAAGAAGACAACAATATTCTGAGCCCATCAAAACCTAATCATATTGAATTCGGAAAATCAACCATAACAGAAGAGGACCTGGTTATGATGAAAAAACTAGGCTATTTTGGGGAGGATGAAAGTAAACTTATTCGCTTTGCTGGCGAAGAAGTGATTCCGAAGCCGAAGGAAGATGAAGTTGTTATGTTTAGAAGCTTCTTCAGGGTAGGGCTGCAGTTTCCTCTGTATGATATAATAGGAGAAGTTTTGAAAAGATTTGAAATATATCTCCATCAGCTGACACCGAATGCCATTGTCAGGCTCAGTGTGTACATATGGGCTCTCCGAAGCTAGGGTAAAAGTGCCAATACCGAAGGGTTCTGCCGAGTGCATGAGTTGCACTATCAGACGAAGGGCAGAGTCGATGGTCTTCACAAAAACTTTGGATGTTATAATTTTGCATACCGAAAGGGCACCAAGGCCCCAGTGATCGGCTACCGCACTAAGTGGCCGACCGAGTGGACTAGCGAATGGTTCTATGTGAAGGCTGATGAGAAGAAAAGAGAAAAACTCATGACTATGGTGATGAGTCCTCTGAGATTAAGCTTCGACATGACGAGGCCATTGTGCAACATGCAACTCGGCTCCCCATGCCAGCTGGCCGAAGTTGAATTCAGAGTGGTGGCAACTCAAATTAGCACTAGGAACTTAGTGTATGAATATCTGGCGAACAAAACTATTCCAACCTCTAGCGATTGGGGGATGCCAAAGAAGGAGGGAAAAATATGAACTTGTTCGACTCCCCTTCCGTTTCAAATTTGAGAAGCAATTCAAGAAACCATGTCCCGAATGGTTAGAAATGATAGAAACCATGTGTAATGAAATCCTTGGAAATTACACAAAGAAAGAAGATCAGTTAATGACTGCTGCCTTCAGCACCCGGCCGAAACAAAGGTTGAATCGGGTGATGGACCCCCTGAATTTTGAGTACCCAGATTATGACAGACTTGACGAAGGGTCTGGGGGAGCAAAAAGAAAAAGAGTTGTCAGCATTTTGAGCAGGCAAGCTGCCTAGTCTATGAAGGAAGACAAAGAGGCTTTGAAGAAGATGAAAACCGCGTCGGAGCCGAAGGCACTAACTCCTAAGAAACGGAAACTTGTTGTGGGATCCTTAGAGAAGACAAAGACATAAGATGTGCTGAAACCAATTGCAAGCCCTTTGTCTTTTGCTACTGAGGTTTCAAAAATATTGAAGGTAATGACTGAGTCCTTCCCATTCACACCACCAAGTCCTCTGGGATTGGAACTGACCAGCCTCTTACAGAAAAAGGAGGTATCTTCATTGTGAACATATTACAAGCGATTAAACAAACCACCCCTTCAGCTTCGGCAAGCAAAGCTGCCAAACTAACTGATGTCGAAGCCACTGCTACAGTCGAAGGTGAAAAACTTGCAACCACCCTGTCCGAAATCGACAAGCTGATATCAGATGTGGCTGTGGAGAAGGAGGTGGTCACAAGCATTTTAGACAAGGGAAAAGAGATTGATGAAACCTCTTCAGAGGGAGTGAATTTCAACCTACGGCACTTGGGCGACCACCAACTCTCTGAAGAGGACAAATAAGAGTTAAGGGAATTTGCGATCTCGTGTGGTTACCAGCCTGGGTCGGTACTCTTTAGCAGGGTTGACGAAGAAATCCTGGGTGTATCCGTGATCGTGCTGGTGCAAAAATTATAGGCACCCTGTCGAAGAGTGTCGGATTCCCGAAGCTTGAGCAGGATATCAGCTGTTACATGCGTCAACACATCATAGGCAACCTATCTTATTCTAACTTCAAAGTAAGAAGCCTTCTACAAGTTACCATTGTGTGTTCGTATTAGCTTACGTATTTTAATTTCGAGTTTGTTTTTGCAGAGCTTGTTACTAAGCAAAGCTTTAAAAATGCAACAAGATGATGAGGATAGAAAAAACGAAACTATTATCAAAGGTTTATAGGATAAAATCATGGAACTTGAGGATTCTCTAACACAAAAGGATGGGTTGTTGCGCTCAGCCGAAGGATCCCTTGCCGAAGCGCAAGTTCAAAACAAGGAATTAAGCGAGGAGCTGACGAAGGCGCAAATACTTTTAGAAGAAGCTTCCAGCCGATTCAACAGAGAGTCTAAAACTTTGAAAATGTCACTTAAGGTTGAGGATGAGAAGAATTCGAAGCTCAGTGAAGCGTTGAGGGCTCTTAAGGAGAGGTGCTTTAACTTTGCAATCCAATGCACTGCTCGATTGAAAAACATATTCAACTCAGTTAGAGCTGCATCTGAAGAAGCTAACTTTTCTGCCGAAGATATCCCTGGGGCCCATGAATGTGTAGAGAAAGAAGTCGATGTCCTCGACAAAGTTATCACCGGCCATGGAGACTTCTTTGCGCTGGTGGCTTCTCGTCGTACAACCGCTACTTTCATAAAGGTCGGGTGTAATCATGCGAAGGCTGTCAATAGACCAAACTTTAGCCTTTCGTCGTCGGACCTGGTTAATATTCCAGCCGAAGCCCGAAGCATAGGGAACAGGTTCATTACTCAAATTTGGGCTAAGGGTGGATGCGAGTTGGCTAGAGACGAAGCTCAGAATCTACTTAACAAAGTATAGCTCTCTTACCTTTATTCTTGTACATTATTTCTTACCAGGTTCCTGATTACCCTATTCCTCGTCATTCTTCAGGGTGATGATGTCGAAGGACGATGAACCGAAGCTACATTCGAAGCCTTGGGGTATTCTTCTTAGGATCATGCCTGATTTCAGTAAAAATACTTTAGAAATTCTTTCGCACAAGAAATGTAATATTTGTAACGGTAATGGAAAAATTGTGAATATTTTTAAATGCTTTGTAATATTATTTACCTTTCGTTTGTACATCATCTGCTTTGATGTGGACGAAACCGACATCTTTTGAGCCGAAGGCGAAAAACACCTTCCCTTAGTTTCGTTCACATCGAAGCACACTTCATATAAAACGAAATTTCCTTTGAAATGAAGCACCTTTGTATAAAACGAAGTTTCCTTTGAACCGAAGCACCTTCGTACAAAACGAAATGCTTTCTCATCAACGACGGAAATTCCCGCTTTTCCTGTTAATGCTTCATGGTTTTTGTGATGATGATGATCCTATGAGTGCGTAATGCATGGTTATGAATGCAAAAGATGATGTGATGATGTGCAAATGTATGTCGAAGATAGAAAATTCATATGAATACACACCCAGACTCTGCATCCCCTTAGGGACGACTTTGGAGTCCCTTCACCTTTTACTTAGGTGATGTTTTAGCTCTGCATCCCCTTAGGAACGACTTTGGAGCTTCTTCACCTTTGACTTAGGTGGCGTTTAAGCTCTGCATTCCCTTAAGAATAACTTTGGAGTTTCTTCACATTTGACTTAGGTGGCATTTAAGCTCTGCATTCCCTTAGGAACGGTTTTGGAGCTTCTTCACCTTTTACTTAGGTGGCATCTTAGCTCTGCATCCCCTTAGGGATGTATTTTGAGCTTCTTTATATGCTTCTACACTCGATGGTGTAGTCCTAGATTTTACATTTTATATGTGGGGAGATTTGGCCCTTGCATTGTACAGGGCTGCACAAGAAAAAAGATGAAAATTACAACCTATGGCCCCATTAAAAACCTTTCTCCCCTCTTGAAAGGAAAAGGGTGCCATAGGGAAGAAAGAAGAAAATTACATGGTTTACACATAGTATCTCCGAAGCTCATCCGCATTCCAAGACCTTGGAATGTCATTACCATCTAAGTCTTTCAACCTGTACGATCTGAGCCTTGATGAAGATACTACCAAGAAGGGACCTTCCCACTTAAGCTGAAGCTTCCCCACTGTATCCAGATTGGCTACCCTCTAAAGCACTAGGTGCCCTGGCCTGATGTTCTTCAGTTTTACCTTCCGGTCACACCATTTGATTGTTTTAGCCTGGTCCTTATTGATGTGGTCTACTGCTTGGAGCCTGGTCCCTTATGCTGTCTTTGTTATTTTGTAACCCTCTTCATCTTCTGTCGAAGCCAAGGTCCTTACTGAGCCCCTTCTTGCTTCTTCTAGTGTTATTGCTTCATCACCAAACATAAGCTTGAATGGAGTAAAACCTATTGACCTTGAAATGACAGTGTTGTGGTTCCACACCACCTTTATTAATTCGTCTAGACACTTTCCTTCGGGCTGGTTGAAGATTGACTTCATTATTCCAGTTATTATAATTCCGTTTGCTCTTTCTACCAGTCCATTTGACTCCAGATGTCTCACTGATGCAAAGTGTATTTTTGTACCAATCTGGTCACAAAAGGTTTTGAATGTTTCAACATCAAATTGAGTTTCGTTATCAACCGTGATAGCCTTTGGCACACCGAAGCGACAAACAATATTTTGCCAAAAGAATTTCTGTACTGTGGCCGAGGTTATTGTAGCTAAGGGTTTTGCTTCGATCCACTTGGAGAAGTACTCCACTGCCACCACAACATATTTCAAGTTGCCTTGTGCTGGTGGAAGTGGACCTAACAAATCTAGGCCCCACCTTTGCAGTGGCCAAGAGGGCTATATTAGCTGGGTTAAAGACGAAGGATGTTTCTGGTATATGGCGCATATTTGGCAATTTTCACATTTTTGATCCAAGTCTGCTGCATCCGAAGTTGCCTTCGGCCAGTAAAATCCTTGTTTGAAAACCTTCCCCAGCAGAGGCCTAGACACAATATGAGCTCCACACAATCTTGCATGTATCTCCTTCATTAATTCTTGACCTTCGGCTCTGGACAAGTATTTTAGTAATGGAGAGCACACTCCTTGTTTGTATGACTCTATAACGCCCTGAATTTGGGGGTAGAATTTTTTCTTCTTTTTACTCACCAAATTCAGGCGTTACTCTCTTTTCTCTTCCCGTTTCGCTCCTTCTTCCCAATTTCAAAGCAGTATAGCGACTGGCGTCCATATCGTGCGTAAACAAAACCTAAGTTGACATGAGTGTTGCATCATGCCGAATCATATTTCTTTTGTCTGATGTCGTGTTTAGTCGCGTGTGTTGCTTAGCCTCGTTTTGGATTTTGCTTCGCGAATTGAATTCCGATCTGTGGTTGTGAGTGCCACGGGGTTTTGACCCGCGGTGTGGCCTAGCCCAGCCCTGCTCGGCCCAGCTCGGCCCGCGCGCCCCTGGCGCCCGTGCCCTCCCCATGCGCCCCCCTCTCCCCTGGTCTTTTCCCTTAATTCAATTCTCCCGCGCAACAACCTCCTCCTCTCCCACATCTCTCTCTCTCTCCCCCCGTGGTGCCCTAGGTCTTGGAGACGGTGATCGCCGGAATTTGGATCCCCGAGGTGAGCTCCCCTCCCCTCTCCTCCTCTCTCTCCCTCTTCCTCTTCCTCCCCTTCCCTTCCCTGCGCGCGCCCCCTTCTTCTCACCTGCGTGCGCGCCCCCCTGCAGCCCCTCGCGCGCGGCCCCCGGCGCGCGGCCTCCGGCCCCCGGCGGTGCGGCCCCCTGTCCCCCCTCGGGCGTGGCTCCCTCGCCCCCTGGCGCGGCGTCCCGGCCCCCCCTCGCGCGTGGCTCCCTCGCCACCAGTGCGGCCCCCGGCCCCCTCGGCGTGGCCCCCAGCCCCCTCGGTGCGGCCCCTTGCGCGCGGCCGTCTCGGCCCTGGTGCGCGGCCTCTGCCTTCGGTAGCGTGGACCCCCGGCGCGGTCCCTACGCATGTTCCGGCGCGGCTTGCGTGGCCTCGACGCGGCCTCGCGCCCCCCGTTCACCCAACGCGTTCCCGCGTGCGCAGCCCCACGCGCATGGTGATTAATTCTTGGTTTTAATTAATTTTAAACTCTGTTTAGTTAGCGTGCTACGTCGCGCGCTTCGTCGCGCGACAAATTTGTTTAATTTTAGATTCAATTTTTTATTTCAAGATTGTTTAATGTATGGCGTCGCGCGTCCAGTCACGAGACGTTCCATTTTAAATTCAGTTTGGTTGACGTAATGCCGTCGTGCTATTCGTCGCGCTACGCTTAACATCTCTTTATAATTAATGCAAGTGTCTCGTTGCGCGCTCTGTCGCGCGGCGAGTCATTTATTTCTTAATTCAATTTAAATGATATGTCGCGCATCTCGCCGCGCGACCATTTCCTTTAATTTACCTTCATATGCTTATAATAATTAAATATGGAATATGACTTTACCTTATGCTAAACGCGATGGCCAAATTAATACCATTCTGTTTAGACGAGTATTTTAATTTATAATCGTGTAACGTGATCGCTCTTCGACCGTGGCCTCGACCGTTACTTTCTCTTTCTCGCTTAGTCATAAGTGTGAGTCCTGCGTCGAACGTCTGCTTATTTATTGCATTCTATTGTATGGTGTACTGTTCTTTTGTATTAAATGTGTGGAATGTATGTTTGAACTCGTATAGATAACAGTCAGTTGGCGGAGTCTGAAGGAGTTGCAGGTGAAGACCCTGAGCAGCAGCTGGTTGGTGAAGGCAAGTGTCCCTTGACCCATCTATGTCCTACTAATTCTTATAATTAACTCCCCGCATTTACACAGTTTATACTTAAGGATTGACTATCTTTTGTTTATCTTGTCCTTGTTTACCTATTTTGGTTGGGTTATTATGGTTTAGCTTTATGCTATCGCTTCACATTAATCAATGAACATGATGAGATTATCTATGATACACTGTTTTCCCTTTTGATTATGATGATTATTCTGTGACATTTAGGGGACTCGAGCTGTTTCTCGAGTGCCTCTCCGTAAGGACCTATTCGTTGGATGACTGCCCGGGAAAACAGTGCAACCATGAGGGTGGAGTGGGACACCCTTAGCTGAGTAATTAGAGGAACTGGGGTGTAGTTCGCTTCACCGTCGTGCTGTTAATGGGGCTCGATGTATGCGGCTTGCTCTGCCAAGGTTGGTTCGCGCCCTTGGGGAGGAGTTCGGTGCATTTAGGAAACCTAACGGGTGGCTACAGCCCCAGAAAATCGTTGTAAAGGCTACGCAGTGAGACCCTGCCTATTCACCTTGGTAGTGTTTAAGGGTTTGATCGGCCCGAGGCAAGATGTAAAGCCCAAAATTTGTATAAGAAAAATAATAATAATAAAAAATAAACATATGAAGTAATAAAATTTTAAAGAAAGACATTAATGTTCAAAATAGAAGTTAGACTTAAACTGGAATTTGAGAATTTGAGAAAGAGAAGGAAAAAACACACAAAAATAAAGGATATGGATGTATAAGTAAGTATAAAATTGTTCATACCAATATTTGAGATTGTACATTTGATCTAAGTTTGAACTCTGTTTACAGTTAATTCAAAATAGGAATACAAAATATGAAAGGAATTGAAAATAGAGAAGGAAGGAGAAAAATACTAGACAATGCAAAAAAAAAACAAATTTATAAACAATTGATTCATCCTATATTAGAATATTCAAAATTTTCTTATTTGATCTGAGAACAACTTTGTCACAAATTTGAATTTGAAATTGGAATTCAAAAATGAAAAGGGAATAGACACTAGAAAAATAATAAAGAGAAAATAAAAAGGGAACAAACCTCGTGTTGGGCCGCATTCCGGTCATGGCCCAATACGGCCTATCCCTCTCCCGCGCCCGCATGGGCCACAGGCCGGCCCAACTTCCTACCTATCCCGCCGGCTACGCTTCCTATTTCGCTGACACGTTGGGCCCTTGCTCCAGCCTCTCAATCCCCACGAGCCAGCATTTGGATTTCTTCTCTGACCGGTGGGACCCTCACGTCAGGACCTTCTTCACCCGATCGGACTCCGTAACAAACTCAAGCGAAGGTCGCGGTCTCTGCTGTGATCTCTTCGCGCGCGTTTCGGGAGGGTTGGGGCGAGGCTGGGTTTCTGTATCGGACTCTGCCGCTGAGTATAAAACGAGTCGAAACCAGCGCCCCTTACCATGTCCATCGCGTGCTGGGGGCGTTGTGCCCAATCTGGGAGCCGCCGCAAGTGAGACTGTGATGGGCGCCGCCGCCTTGGTAACTCACCCACGCTGCCGCTTTGTGCATGTGGTCGGGTCGGGGAGCGTCGCTCGTGGGTGGTGGTGTCGACCGTGGGCTCGGTGGAATGGATCGACCATCGGGGCGACATAAATTCTTCACCGGAATTCCTCGCCACTGCCGTGCCGCCTATCGCCATGGGCGGGGACCTGTGCCGCATGAGCAACGGTAAGGAAGCCCTCATCTAGTTCGCCTATGTATCGTTTATGTATAGCATATCTCAGATCGAAGCGTAGGGCTAGGAATCGATGGATGGCGTAGTTCGACCATGGCGCTGCCACGGTTGGTGTTCCTCCACCGTAATCCATGTCTGGGGAAAGAAGATAACTCGATTACCGTCGATCTGGGATTGAACGGTGAAGATTAGATGTTGCGGGCCATTGGATGGATGATGAAGGGCACGAAGGGGGGTTTCTGGCCTGGGCTGCCTCTCAGCCATCGATCTCGGGATCGATGATCCCGGTCACATACCGATTCAGTAAAGGTTGGATCTAATCACGTGCGTCCATCTTAGATCGCACGGCCTGGATTGAGAAATACCCCTTCGCCCAGACAGTTTAGCGTATGAACCCCCGAGGAAATAACAAATCAACCCGCAGTCCACCTTGAAGAAAGTCTATGTCTGCGGGACTTTTGCGATATTAACCTCGGACTTTCTAGTATTTGTTACGCTGTCCAGAGCTCATGAAATCAAATAAATAAATTTAGAAATTGATTTTTAGTGTAAAAATAAAACCAGAAACTTGTTTAATGCATAGAAAATTCATCTTAGCTCCTATTTAATTCATTCTAGTTGCAAAAATTCTATATTAATATTGTTTATTATCTAGTAACCCTATTTTGTCATGAAACCTAGATAAAAATTATCCACTTGATTTATTCTATTCTAAGTATTTAATGACTTCGGAAAATCGTAACTTGATAATCGTAACTCCGATTTGATCCATTCAAATTGCGTTAGCTTCATAAAATTATTGTCTGCATAGTGGCAACATTAATTGTACAATGGAACATATTTTTATAATTAGGTATTTGTTTAGCCTATGTTCAGTAGATTATACCTTTTAACCAAAGTTAAACTAGACCATGATAGTGATTTGACTATAATATGATTTCTAAACAAGTTATAATATGGGACAAAGTTTATTTAGCTATTAGGAGTATATTTTCTCATATGATGTATATTAACCAAATTATAATATAGTTTAATATTTAAATCACATTCATCTTTCATAAATCATAACTTGATAACCATAACTCCGATCTTAGTAGTTCTCGATCCCACGACCTCATAGCGACGCATAGATTATTCTTATGAAGTTTGTACTTATGTTTGGTGTGATGTTAATTTTACCTATACCATGTTTGTTTGTATTGCTACGACTAGCGCGAGGTCACGTGTCACCTGAAAGGCAAGTTGGTACCTGGAATCTCAAGTGCCAGGCAAGTTGTGCCCTTGATCACTTCTTTTACCCACTCATGTTCTAATTAATCATAATGATCTGCATAGGTTAATTTTGATGGGACCTAATAGGTTACCCTAGATTGTTTATCTCATTACCTTGTTTACCCCTGAATCACTTGGGTAGTTTGCTATTGCTTTACATGGATTTAGGATAATTATTTATCATATCTATGTTCCAGTTATTTTGTTATTCTATTTATGTTCATGTCAAGATCATTAATGTTAATTGGAACATAGAGCTTAACTTGAGAAACACGTGCCACCACAAGGGTTTATGGACGCCCTTGGCTGATTAATTAGGAAAGCTAGTGGAGGACTACCTTACCCGAAAGGGGCAAGGGCAGTAGGGGAGTGGTCAGTGTAGGGAGGTCCTTGGTTGATTTTGCTGCGATGGCGGTCAGGCAAGAACCCTGCATTAGAGCTTCCTATAAACTGTAGCGGGTTTTCTGAAGCTAGTGGAACTTTGTAAAGGCCTCGTAGTGTTACCCTGCCTCGCCTCCTCGGTAGAGGTGTATGGGAAGTCGCGATCCCTTGGCAGACGGGTAACATGACTTGTGGGTAAAGGGTACAACCTCTGCAGAGTGTAAAACTGGTATACTAGCCGAGCTCACGGTCATGAGCAGCTCAGGACTCTCTGATGATTAAATTATGGAACATAAACTCAATTTGTCATATGCATTGCATCGCAGGTGATGTTGTTACTTTTGTTCTACTACTTAATTGGGTTGGTATTTACTTCTACTTAGTAATTGCTAATAAAATTTTGACCAACTTTAAAAGCAATGCTCAGCTCTAACCATCCTCTTTGGTAAGCCTTACACTTCACGTGAGCTCCCACCTTTGGCGAGTTCATGCACATTATTCCCCACAACTTGTTGAGCGATGAACGTATGTGAGCTCACTCTTGCTGTCTCACACCCCCCCACAGGTCAAGAACAGGTACCGCAGGATGAGGCGCATGGAGGATGCTGTGATGAGTTCGTGAGAGATCTAGGCCGTCGTCTCCCAGTCAACTTTGGGTTGCTGGACCGTTGTCTCCTTATAATGTAATTATTTATTTATTTTGTATAGAACTCCTGTTATATAGTAAAGATGTGACATTCGATCCTGTGCCATGATTCATCATATGTGTGAGACTTGGTCCCAGCACACCTGGTGATTATGTTCGCGCCCGGGCTTTGGACCCCTAAAATCCGGGTGTGACACAAGAGGGAATCACGGCTTGTGGGTAAAGTGCGCAACCTATGCAGGGTACGTTGATGTGTACTCACCCTTGCTTTACACACCAACCCCCCCCCCCCCCCAGGTTGTCCGTGTTGCAACCACTGCTCAGGTGAAGATGAAGTCGTGGAGGAGGACTTCCAGGAGTTTCAAGAGTACGATGAGTTCTAGGCGTGGGTTAGCGGCAAACCCCCAGTCGGCTGCCTGTGTAGGCCGTGTGTATCTACGTTTCTTTTCTGCACTTTGATTATTGTTAAAGACTATGTGGATGTCTCATACATCATGATGTAATCGACTATTATACCCTCTTTTATGTCATTATTTGAGCACTGTGTGATGATGTCCAGTTATGTAACTGCTGTGTACGTGAATTGCTGATCCTGGCATGTACATGGTTCGCATTCGGTTTGCCTTCTAAAACCGGGTGTGACATAGGTGGTATCAAAGCCGTGCTGACTGTAGGACCGCTAACCTAGAGTAGAATGGTCGTTCTAAGGATTATAGACCCCTATTATTACCTTGACTTTGGTATCCCTTCAAAAGTTGGTCATATCGACCAAACCTATGTTCTACTATATATTATTATACCTTGCTGAAAATTTTGTTTTATTCTAATTCCTCATTTATTTATGGTCTACTTGCTGGTCATATTAGTTCTGTTCTCACTCTTATGCTTACGGTGTCTTTTGTAGATAGCTCGTCTTAGACACACTGCATGGAAGTCTGTCATCCCCTTTTTACCCTCTCGTCTCGCGGAGCGTCCGCTTCGCCGTCCAGTGACTGGTCAGTCCAGCCATTTGGAGAGGCTACACCACCGCCTGCACGAGGAGCAGGAGCGTCGACGACAGGAGCTAGAGCAGCAGGGCTCCTCTTTCTCGCTTCAGCAGGAGATAGTCTGTGAGGAGTTGTTCCCCTGTGCTCCTGCTGGAGGCGCCCCCTGCACCACCACTGAGCGCCCCAGCCGCTGGAGTAGCTGCTGGAGGAGACCCAGACGACGGAGGTGGCAACAGCAGCTCAAGCCACAACACCGACCTTTCAGAGGAGCAGGAGTTGGAACGATGGGTTGCCCGACCCATCACCAGTGACACCACTCGCGAGTGTCACTTCCACGATGTGCTCGACACCCTGCTACGCCATGCACTCGATCGGCGTACTTGGTCTATCGAGTATCGATGTGTTGTCTTTCAGCATAGTCGTGGGGGTTTACCCAGACCGCTGGGAGGCGACCTGCTTGGTGCGCCGTCCGGAGAACAGTATCTGGGTGCGGAGGTCTGCTCAGAGCACTATTCCATCTCTGAGCGGGACTCAGTTGAGGCGGCCATGCAAGATGTCACACGGCGTGCGCTTTTGCACTTCTGCTCAGTGCTCGGCGGGGTAGCTGACGGTCTCAACCTGAAGTATTACCCCCGCCGCCCATCTGGCAGCACAAGAGGCGTGATTGTTTCACCTGTTGGTGAGGACAATCCTAGGTTGAGCAACACATTCAACCTAGCCGTCGTGCTAAACACGGAGCTGGACCATGCATTAGACGAGCTGAGTAGGGCTCATGATGAGATCACCCAGCTGCGGGCTGAGCGCGCGGAGCATCGTCACCTGGAGGATGGCTCTCCCGCTCCCGTCGGGACTCAGCACCCGTACCGCTCACCTCAGCGTGGACACCATGCTTATGGTAACCCCGACTGCAGGACCAAGATAAATTTAGAACCATAGATCGTCAACGTCAGATCTTATAATTAATACGAAAATATATGCATAGAAGCTATAGTCTTAGCATCAGTCTTACTCTTAGTTAGTCTTAGTTAGACAGGGTAGTTTGCTTATCCTGTGCCTTTATGTTTGTCATGATGAACTATGTTGGATTTGGATCTTTGTAATGACTGTCGCCAGGGTGTAGGCATCCCCTGCACTTTGGTTTACCTGTTAAATGTTAATAAAATTAGTTATCTAGTTGGGAAGCCCTTTTGTTCTTCTTTCCTCTTTATCTGAGAAGCTGTATTGGTCTGTGTTGTAGATCAGTGAAGATGTTCATCTGTTCAGTATTGTGGAAGAATTCTATACTCTTTTCTTATGATGCAAGATTTGCAAGATCAGTTCTGATGTGTGATTGCATTCTACAGATGTCAGAAAACAGGCGCAGAGGAGGAAGGCGTGCTCAGCAGGAACGACCAGCTCAGCAGGATGAGGCACCCTAGCAACAGCATCTGCCACCACCTCCCTCGATGACCATTGAGCAGATGTTCCTAATACAGACTCTGGCAGTTCAAGCCATCGGTCAGACTCTAGCCGCCATTCAACAGCAGCAACAACAACCACCACCTCAGCCTCAGATGCCTTAGATGCCCAGGGACAAGCGTGCTGAATTCATGAGAGGTCATCCCCCAACGTTCGCTCATTCTTCTGACCCCATGGATGCTGAAGATTGGCTACGCACTGTGGAGCGAGAGTTGCACACCGCTCAGTGCAACGATAGGGAGAAAGTTCTGTATGGTCCCCGTCTGTTGAGAGGAGTAGCCCAGTCTTGGTGGGAGTCTTATCTCGCCACCCATGCCAACCCCGACACTATTACCTAGGAGGAATTCGGAGACAATTTCCGCCAGTACCATGTCCCTGCAGGTCTGATGACAGTGAAGAAGGAGGAGTTCCTAGCGCTCAAGCAAGGGCCTATGTCCATTAAGTGAGTACCGAGACAAGTTTCTGCAGCTATCTCGCTATGCTCTCGAGGATGTCAACACCGATGCCAAGAGGCAGTATCGCTTCCTGAGAGGCTTAGTTGATCCTCTGCAGTATCAACTGATGAATCATACTTTCCCCACATTTGAGCACCTGATCGACAGAGTGATCATGATAGAGAGGAAGCGCAAGGAGACGGAGGATCGCAAGCGCAAGATTGGTGGACCTCAGCCTGGAAGCAGCAATCGCCCTCGTTTCTCAAGCAACCCACCTCAGCAGTTTAGGCAGAACCAGCGCCCACCTCAGCACCAGCAGTTTCAAAGGCAGTATCCTTAGCACCAGCAGCAGAATCGCCAGAACAATCAGTCAGGAGGAGGTCAGTTCCAGAGGCAGAATCAGCAGGCACCTCGTCTTCCCGCCCCAGCAACCAACTAGAACAGTCAAGCAGCACCAGTTCAAGGTGGAAGCAGAGCATGTTTCCATTGTGGAGAGCAAGGCCATTGGGTGATGCAATGTCCGAAGAAGGCAGCCCAGCAGCAGTCAAGCCCCAGTGCCTAGCAAAGCAGAATGTGCCTCAGCCTGGAGCAGGCAACCGCTCTCAGCTATGCTATAACCATGGAAGACTGAATCACTTGGAGGCTGAAGTAGTTCAGGAAACCCCCGGCATGATAGTAGGTATGTTTCCAGTCGACTCCTGTTGGGGACTTGTTCTCAAATGCTATGAATTAAGAACAAGGCAACATAAAATGTTAAATATCAATGCTCTTCATCCGCTGAAGCATTATTTCCCCAAGGATGTACTCCGGACGAAGGTTATAATGGTAGAACTACGAAGGTTATACCTTTCATAATTGAATTCACACAGATAATATAAAATAACGTAAGGCATAAAGCATTAAAGACAAGTAAATTGAAAATAAGTAGCATCATTTATATACTATATAAATTTAAGATGTTCAAACATAATATTTAGACACATTTATACCTCTGCCTTGACAAAGGATAATTTCCGAGTGATGCGATTACAATTGCAGGAATGTGTGAACAGTAAAGGAATACTGTTCACTATTTATAGGCACAGGACACAGCCCATGAGGAATTACAATCGTACCCCTCATAAAAGTTTACAACAATGACTCGGACTCTTATGGACTAAAAGGTCATTCTATCTTTAAGTCGGTTTGTAATTCCGAAGCTTCACGAAATGGCACCTTCGGCATCACGTACGAGCAACTTCAGCCGAAGCTGTTTCTTTCTGCAGGACCTTCGGCGACGAAGCATGGTCCCAACAGTAGCCCCTTCGCGGTGCTAGATCGTTTTTCGTAACGAGCTTGATCCGTGAAAAAAGTCTCTTAGGCTTCAGGAAGCCGAAGGTCCGAAAAACACCTTCCCTGAGCTCGTTGTTGAGAAACGATACAGTTTCTGAGCGCAGAGCGGTCCCACAGTGCAGGTTCACTATTTGGTTTTTGCGGCCCACCGCGCAGCGGGTGCGAGCAACTGTTTGCCTGGTGTAAAAATCCTGACGATTCACCTTCTTACCTGCAGCACTATATAAACAGACAGGTAGGTGTGAAGTTACCACAGCATTCATTGCTATTGCACTGTTTTGCTGCCAAAAATTTTAACCATAGCTGAAGCTTGACTTTCGCATTCAAACGAAGCTCCTGTTTGGCGTTTGCTTCGTCAGAAGGAGAGCTTCGGAAGAAAAGGTTATTAATTTCCAAGAAATCTTTCCAGAAATTCAAAATTAAATGGCCAGAGTACGCTCTACTGCTAGAGTTGAGCGTGAGGGAGACAAAGCCGAAGGTGTGGAGACTGTTCCTATCTCGGAAGCAATGCAGCGATCTGGATTGGTGACATCGGAAGAAGTTCCCTCTGCCGAAGCAGAACAAGCCGCTGCCGAAGCAGAACAGGGAGATATTGAGGAGGCTGATTCTGACGGTGATTACAATATCACAGTACCGAGCAAGCCTAGCCATCTGGACTTCGGAAAGTCGACTATCTCCAAGGCTGATTTTCCCAAGATGGTGAAGTCGGGCTACTTCAGCGAAGATGAGAAAAAGCTGATTCGCTTCGGTGGAGAGGAAACTACCCCGAAGCCAGAGAAGGATGAAATATTGATTTTCAAGAGTTTTCTTAAAGTTGGCTTGAGATTTCCTTTGAATAGGATGATTGCTGATGTGCTACAAAAGTTTGGGATCTATTTTCACCAACTGACTCCTAACGCCATTGTTAGGCTTAGTGTTTATATCTGGGCTCTCCGAAGCCAGGCGGTTGAGGCATTTGCCGAAGGTTTCTGCCGGGTACACGAGCTACATTACCAAACCAAGGCCAGAGAGGATGGGTTACACGAAAATTTTGGTTGTTATAATTTTGCCTATCAGAAAACCACAAAATTTCCTGTGATCAGCTACCGAAGCAAGTGGCCGGCAGGCTGGAAATCAGAATGGTTCTATGTCAAAGTTGACAATGACAAGGAAAAGCTGGCACAGAGTCCACTTGAACTGATCTTCGGAGAAACCAGACCCCGATGCAATATGACAGCAGAAGGTCCAACCCGGATCGCGCTGGCTGAATTCAGGACTATTGCAGAGCACATTGGCACTAGAGATTTAGTGCAGGAATTTCTGGCTTTTAGAGTATTTCCAACTATGAAGGAGTGGACTATGCTGAAGCTTACAGGGGAGAAGAAAAAGGGGGAGCTTGTCCGGCTACCCTACCATTATAAGTTCAAGAAATATTTTAAGGCACCCTGCCAAGAATGGCTCGATACAATCGAAATAATGAGTACTGAAATTCTTGGAAATTACTCTAAAAAAGAGGACCAATTGATGACAGCAGCCTTCGGCACCCGGACGAAATGAAGACTAAACAGAGTACTTGATGCTATAGGCTTCGAATATCCTGACTATGGGCGATTGGGCGGAGATGCTGGCGGCCCGAAGAGAAAAAGAATTGCCAGCGCTGTTGACGAAGAGAGCACCAAAGTGGCCAAAAAGAAAAAGGAGATTTCTGAAAAATTGAGTCCTAAAAAGTTGAGCCCTGAGCCGAAGGTGGCTGCTGCAAGAAAGAGAAAAACTGCATCTCTAGAACCAAAAACGTTGGTTCGAGAAGAAGATACTCCTGCAACGCCTTCTGCTGCCGATGTAGAAGAGATTATGAAGGTAATGACTGAACCCTTGCCTGTCAAGCTAAGTCCGCTGGCGCCGGAACTGACGAAGTTTTTTCAGAAGGACGAAGCAGCTTCGGCAGAAGAAGGTCCTACACTGCCGAAAAAACGAAGAATTATTCAGATAGCGGATGTGATTCATCAGACGCCGCCACCGGCGACAGTGTCAAAAGTTGCTTTTGTCGAGACCTCCGAAGCCAAAGGCACCACAGCCGAAGCCACCAGAGTGGAAGCCCCCGAAGCTGAAACCGGCGCAGCCGAAGCTACCGGGGCCGAAACCGGGGTCACAGAAGATCCGAACCTAGAAGACACACTTGAAGTTATTGATAATATACTCCTGAAAATGGCTGAGGAAGAAACTGTTGTGGCTGCAGCGAGCACAACTACTGAAAAGGGGAAAAAGCAAGTTGAAGACATTTTGGAAGAAAGAGATTTTAACTTTCAAGATTTACTTGGGCAAGAATTGACAGATGCTGAAAAAGAAGAGCTTAAAAAATATGCCATATCCTGCGGATATAAGCCAGGGGCTACACTGTTTGGTGGGGTTAACGAAGGAAAGCTGAGATGCCTTCGAAACCGCAGCGAAGCTAAAATTGTTAGAACCCTCTCTAAAAACATTGGCCTGCCAAAGCTGGAAGCGGACCTCTGCCGCTACCAACGACACCATATCGCCGGAAGCTTACTTTATGCTAATTTTAAGGTAACAAATATTATTGTTATTTTATTATTATTATTATTATTATTATTTAGGTCGTTTTTTAACGAAGATTGTTTTGACAGAGCATATTGTTAAGTAAGGTTCCAAAAATGCAACAAGATCTCGAAAACGAGAAGAACAAAGCCATCATCCAAGATTTGGCTGAAAAAGTTGAAAATTACGAAGCTGATCTGAAAAAGAAGGACTTCACCATCCAAGACCTTGAAATCATGCTTAAAGAGCACGAAGGTGCATTAGAAAAGAAAGACTTTGTTATCCAGTCTATAGAAGGCTCCTTGGCTGAAGTCCAAGCAGAGAATGACAGTTTAAAGAATGAATTGCTGAAACAATCAGAAAAATTTGAGCAAGAAAAGAAACACCTTGAAGCAAGCCTTAAAACTGAGATGGATGAAAATTCAAATTTGCAAAAATCCTTGAAGGAACTTCAAGGGAAATGCCTAAGCTTCGGCAGCCGATGCGTGCAGCGGCTGAAGGATGTGTTTCATTCTATCGGAGCCAGCTCTGAAAAATTTACACCTTTAGCTGAAAATCTGCCCAGCACATTAGAATATATTGAAGGAGAGGTTGATGCTCTTGACGAAGTTATTGGTGGGCATGCCGACTTCTGCGCCCTGGTAGCTTCTCGGGGCACAGCTACCGCTTTTTTGAAGGCTGGCTATACGCATGGAAATATTGTGAATAGACCAAACTTCAGCTTATCAGCATCAGATCTGATATATATCCCAAGCCTGGCCCGAAGCATTGGAAATAGATTCATGACCCAGATCTGGGTAAGTGGTGGGCGAAAAATGGCGGGTGATGAAGCTTCGAAGTCATCTTAAGCCAGTAAGAAACTTATATTTGTTACTTTTACCTTCTCCTTGAAATTTGCACCTTTCTTATTCTGCTGTTTGATATACGCAGGATGACGAAGCTGAAGAATGACGAAGCTGAAGTTTGACGAAGCCTAGCCTGAAGCTTGATAGTTGCTTACAATATACTTTCCTGCAAAAATTCTAGAGAAACTTTTGTAATATAGTTATGGAACAACTCATGTAAATTTGTACATACCTTGTAATATATTTTGTTTCTGCTAACTGTGTACAATCTGCTTTGCTGTGGACAAAACTTCTCTTTTGAGCCGAAGGCGAAAAACACCTTCCCTTCTTTTCGTACACAACGAAGCATAAAAAAAATTTCCTTCAAAGTTTTTCCTCATTGCTAAAGCACCTGTCTTTTTTGTGTGGTATGATGATGATTCTATATATGTCTAAATGAATGTTTATGAATGCAAATGACATGATGAAATGTATTGTGCAAATGAATATTGGGACACATGTTCAAAAACCATAATCACAGCCCTTCATCCCCTTAGGAATGATTCAAATCTTTTTGCCGTTTACTTTTCGGCTTCACCGTTTACTTTTCGGTGTATCAGCGTTGACTTTTCGCTGTAAGCCTCCCTTGGGAGCTTCTTCGCCTTTTACTTTCGGCGGAATCAGCGTTTATTTTTCGCTGTAAGCTCTGCATTCCCTTAGGAACGACTTTTGAGCTTCTCCCTGTTTCCTTTTTTTCCTTTGCATTTACATTTACATTTTTTGGGGGATATCACTCTCATAGAATTGAAATAAGGAAAATTACATGTTGTGGCCCCATTAAAAATCTTTCTCCCCCTTTGGAAAGGAAAAGGGTGCCACAAAAAAGAATAGAAAAAATTACATCAAGCTAAACATAATATCACCGAAGCTCATCCGCATTCCATGATCTAGAAATGTCGTTGCCGTCCATATCCTTCAATCTGTAGGAACCGGGTCTTGACGTAGATACTACCAAAAAGGGGCCTTCCCACTTCAGCTGTAATTTGCCTACTGTCTCAGGGTTGGCTACTCTTCAAAGTACCAAGTGTCCTGGTTCAATGTTCTTTAGCTTGACCTTTCTGTCACGCCATTTTATTGTTTCAGCTTGATATTTATTGATGTTTTCCACAGCTTGAAGTCTGATTCCTTCTATAGCATCTTTTTCTACAGAGCAATCAGCTTCGTCTTCGCCTTCTGCCGAAGCTACTGTTCTTATTGATCCTGCTTTGGCCTCCTCCGGGGTTATTGCTTCGTCACCAAACAATAGTTTGAAGGGCGTAAAACCTGTTGATCTTGACATGGTTGTGTTATGGCTCCACACCACTTTGATTAACTCGTCTGGCCACTTTCCCCTGGGCTGATTGAAGATTGACTTCATTATTCCTGTCATTATGATCCCATTAGCTCTTTCGACAAGTCCATTTGACTCTGGATGTCGGACTGATGCAAAATGGATTTTCGTGCCGATTTGACCACAAAATTCTCTGAAGGCTTCAGAATCAAACTGTGTCCCATTGTCCACAGTAATGGCCTTCGGCACTCCGAAGCGACAAACAATGTTTTGCCAGAAAAACTTTTGAATAGTAAATGAAGTTATTGTGGCTAAGGGCTTTGCCTCAATCCACTTGGAAAAATATTCCACTGCCACTACCACATATCTTAAGTTCCCCTGTGCTGGTGGTAATTGTTGGGACTATGCTTCGTCGTCGAAGGTCTTGTAGGAAGAAGCAGCTTCGGCTGAAGCTGTCCACATGAGATGACCGAAGGATCCTCTTCATGAAGCTTCGGAATTACAAACCGACTTAAAAGTAGAATGACCTTTTAGTCCATAAATGTTTGGGTCGCTGTTGTAATCCCTTATAAGGGGCATAATTGTAATTCCCCACAGGCTGTGTCCTGTGCCTATAAATAGTGAACATTATTCCTTTACTGTTCACGCATTCCTGTATTTGCAATCGCATCATTCGGGAACCAATCTTTGCCAAGGCAGAGGTATAACTGTATTCAATGATTAAATATACTGAGTAAATATAATATGGTTCGTTTATGATTCATTTACCTTTGATACTCTATATTTTATGTTATCTTATACAATCTATTAAAATTCAATTACGAAGATTTAATCTTCGTAATCGTATTGTCATCAACCTTCGTCCAAGGTCCATTAATCCCCAAGGGAATAATGCTTCGTTGGACGAAGGACATTTACATTTAACATTTTATGTTGCCTTGTTCTTAATTCATAGCATTTGAGAACAAGTCCCCAACAGTAATGGGCCTAGCAAATCAAGGCCCCACCTTTGCAACGGCCAAGTGGGTTGTATTAATTGAGTTAAAGACGAAGGTTGTTTTTGATCTCTTGCACATTTCTGACAACCTTCGCACTTTTGGACTAAATCCGCTGCATCCGAAGCTGCCTTTGGCCAATAAAATCCTTGACGAAAAACTTTCCCAAGCAAAGGCCTAGATCCAATGTGAGATCCACACAGGCCTACATGTATTTCCTTCATCAATTATATGCCTTCAGATCTGGATAAACACTTGAGCAACGGGGAACAGACCCCTCGCTTGTATAGCTCCCCTTCTATTATGACATATGGTCGAGCTCTTGCTTCTATCCTCCTGTTATAAGCTTCGTTATCTGAAAGAAAATTACCCTGAAGGAAAGAGATGATTTTAGTTCTCCAATCTTCGCTATAGACAGGGGATATGTTAAGAACCGCTCTTTCAAGAAGCTCGACCGAAGGTGCTTTTATTGTTTCGAAAAATACTTCCGAAGGTAAAGGCAGCCCCTGTGCTGCTGATTTGGCCAATAGATCAGCGTATTCATTTTCTCCACGAGGAATATTTTTGACAGAGAATCCTTCGAAGGAAGCCTCAATTCTTCGGACTGTATCTAAATATTTTTCAAGCTTCGGGTCTCTTGCTTTATAGCTCTTGTCAATATGACCAGAAATAACTTGGGAGTCAGTTTTAAGAATGGCTCTTCTGATTCCCATTGCCTTTAACTTCCGAAGACCCAAGAGCAGAGCTTCGTACTCAGCGATATTATTTGTGCAACTAAAATCAAGTCTTGCCGCGTAACAAGTTTTAACTTTGGAAGGTGAAACCAACACAGCAGCCGCTCCTGCTCCGAAGGTTCCCCAAGACCCATCGCAAAACACTGTCCATGCTTCGGCATCTTTATTCGTTTCTTCCTCCTGAGCCCCTGGCGTCCAGTCAGCAATGAAGTCTGCCAACGCTTGGGACTGAATCGAAGATCTATGGACATAATCAATACAAAATTCATTGAGCTCTGCAGCCCATTTTCCAATCCTTCCAGAAGCTTCTCGGTTTCTCATAATATCCTTTAGAGGTTGTGAAGAAGGAACAATTATGTTGTAAGCTTGAAAATAATGCCGAAGCTTCCTTGAGGCCATCAAAACAGCATACAGTACTTTCTCCAATTCTGTATAATTTTTCTTTGATAAACTAAGAACTTCGGATACAAAATATATTGGGGCCTGCCTCTTAACTTGGCCTTCAAGCTTCTCCTGGACAAGTGCTGCACTTACCGCTGAGTGCGAAGCTGCCACATATAATAACAAAGGAGCCCCTGGCGTTGGCGGAGTTAATGTTGTTAGATCTATCAAATATTGCTTCAGTTCTTCGAAGGCTCTCTGCTGAACTGGTCCCCATTGAAAAACTTCGGCTGACTTCAGCACTTCGAAAAATGGTAAATTTCTCTCTGCTGATCTAGATATGAATCTGTTGAGAGATGTCAGTCTTCCTGTCAATCTTTGGGCCCCTTTTTTGTACTTGGTGGTTCCATTCGAAGTATAGCTTCAATTTTGCTTGGATTAGCCTCAATTCCCTTTGTTGAAACTAAGCAACCAAGAAATTTCCCCTTCTTTACTCCGAAGACACATTTTTCTGGATTTAGCTTTAAGCCAGCCTGTCTAAAATTAGCGAAGGTCTCCTGCAAATCAGCAATGTGGTTATCTTGCTTCGTGCTTTTTACAATGATATCATCAACATAAGTTAGCACATTCCTGCCTATATGAGAATGGAGGACCTTCGCTGTCATTCTGCTGAAACTTCCTCTGGCATTCTTGAGCCCCTCAGGCATCCGAAGGTAACAATATGTTCCACTGGGGGTTATGAAGCTGGTTTTCGGTTCATCCTCCTTCTTCATCCAGATTTGGTGATAGCCTGAATAGCAATCCAGCAGACTCATAAGCTCTGATGAAGCTGCTGCATCGACTAAGGAATCTATCCTTGGCAATGGAAACTCGTCCTTCGGACAGGCCTTATTGAGATCAGTAAAATCGATGCACATTCTCCATTTACCATTGGCCTTCTTTACCATAACAGTGTTAGCCAACCATTCTGGATATTTTACCTCTCTGATAACTCCAGCACTGAGGAGTCTTTTCACTTTGTTGCGAGCACCTTCGGCTTTGTCACCAGACATCTTCTGAAGCCTTTGCTTTCTTGGTCTGAAGGATGGATCAACATTGAGCGAGTGCTCAATAACATCCCTGTTTACTCCGCAAAGATCATTAGCTGACCAAGAAAAAACATCTTTGTTGTTGAACAAAAACCTTATCAAGGTTTTCTCCTGCTCTTCGGACAGTTGAGATCCCAATAGCACCTTCTGCTCTGCTATGTCCTCACATAAGAGCATGGGCTTCGGCTGATCAGCCGAAGCAGCTTTTTCCCTTCTGAACTTGTATTGCTCACAAGCTTCAGCTCCATCTATGTTATGGATTGCTTTTGAGTCTGTCCAATTTCCTTCGGCCCTTCTGGCAGCTTCCTGACTGTCACACCCGGTTTTAAAAGGCAAACCGAATGCGAACCATGTACGTGCCAGGATCAGTTATTCACGTACACAGCAGTTACATAATATGGACATCATCACACAGTGCTCAAAATAGTATTAAAAGGGAATAATAGTCGATTACATCGTACGTCTGAGACGTCCATATAGTTCTTACAATAAATCAAAGTGCGGAAAAGAAACGTAGATAACCGCGGCCTTCACAGGCAGCCAACTGGGGGTTGCCGCTAACCCACTCCTAGAACTCGTCGTAGTCTTGGAACTCCTGGAAGTCTCCTTCCACAGCTTCATCTTCGCCTGAGCAGTGGTTGCAATGCTGACAACCTGGGGGGGTTTGGTGTGTAGAGCAAGGGTGAGTACACATCAACATACTCAGCAAGTATCCTGTTTGGCTGTAGTGGACTAGCTTTATGTGGGGATAAGTCAAGCAGTTGCTTTTAGTTGGTCAAATTATTACTTACTAGTAGAAAGCCAAGTTTTAGCATTAACCCAAGTTATTAACCCAAACGTACTCCTTTCCAAACGGAAAGAGTACCACTTACCAGTACCATAGTCATAACCAGAATCATCGATCTCATAACCACCTGTACCAAAGTATCTCTGATCAAGTACCACTAATCACTGGAGCTCCCTTGGCCGCTCATAACCGTGAGCACGGCTGATATATCAGTTTTCAAACACTCTGCAGAGGTTGTGCACTTTACCCACAAGCCGTGATTCCCATTCTGCCCGGAGATCATGACTCTCCATTGATCACTACCAAGGTGACCCAGCAGGGCATCACTACGTAGCCTTTACAAAGATTCTCCGGGGCTGTAGCCACCCGTTAGGTTTCCTAAATGTACCGCACTCCTCCCCAAGGGACAAATCAACCTTGGCAGAGCGAGCCGCATACACCGAGCCCCATTGACGGCACGACGGCTAAGTGAACTACACCCCGGATCCTCTAATTATTCAGCTAAGGGCACCCCATTCTACCCTCATGGTTGCACTGTTTTCCCGGGCGGTCATCCATAGAACAGGTCCTTACGGAGAGGCACTCGAGAAACCGCTCGAGTCCCCTTGAAGGTCACAAGTACAACATCATAACAAGAGAGGGGAAAACAGCGTATCATAGATAATCTCATCATGTTCATTGATTAGAGTTGAGCAATAGCATAAAGCTAAACAGTAATAATCCAACCCAAATAGGTAAGCAAGGATAGGGATAACAAAAGCTAGTCAATCCTTAGGCATAAATGTGTAAAGCGGGAGGTGAATTAAAGAATGAATATGACAGAGATAGGTCAAAGGACACTTGCCTCCACCAACCGACTGCTGCTCAGGGGCTTCTCCTGCGAGTTCCTCGGGCTCTTCAACCGGATCGTTCTCTAAGCGGGTGCAAACATACATACATCCATCCATCGAAATTAGGAAACCAACAGTACACCATACAAGAGAACAAGTAAAGCAAATATGCATAGAATACCACATACGATAATGAATTTACCTTGGTTAGAAAGAAACGAGGGAAAGTTTCGCAGGGGTTGAGGCTTATGCTCGAGGGACACTACGGGTAGACGAAAGACTAGACGTCACGTGCTCTAGTTTTAATTAGTTCTAACAAAAGAATTAGCTACATGCACTAATGTAATCGCAACCACTTTTAGTAGATTAACATTGAACGAGATAGATGATTAGTTATACGAATTAACTAACGTAACCAATTTCCAAATTGAGACTCCTATCTTATTAATATAAACGACGTGATTAGCGCATATAGGAGACGGGGGGGGGGGGGTAGACGAGGCACGACGAGTCGTGCCAAGGCACGCGCACTACGCGGGCACGCACGCGAGGCCGCACGCACACGCCGCGGACTAACCGTACGCACGTCGGAGCTGTGCGCTAGCCGAGCTCAAAGCCGCGCGCCATAGGCACGCTGGGCCAAGCTCGAGGCCACGCAGGGGCCGACACGACGCGAGCAAGGCACGGCGGGGCGAGCGGGCAAGCACGCCGGGGCTAGCGAGCACGAGCGAGCGAGGATACGGCCGGACGAGGCCGAACGCGGGGATGGGCGGCCGAGCCGGGGCACGGGGGCGGTTGAACCGGGGGGCGGCCGAGCTCGCCGGGAGGGGCGGTTGGGCCGGGCCGGGGCGCGAGCGGCCGAGCCGAGGCCGGGGCAGCCGAGGCCGGGCCGAGGCGGGGCGCCGGGGGCGCGGGCCGAGGCGGGGTCGCCGGAGCGGGGCCGAGGCGGAGTCGCCGGAGCAGGGCCGAGGCGGGGTCGCCGGAGCGGGCGAGGGCGCGGCTTGGCGGCCGAGCTCGGGGCGCGGGCGCCGGGGCGGGGTAGGGGAGGGCGCGGTCGGGCGGCTCGCCGGCGCGCGCGCGGGCGCGGGGCCGGGGACGGGGAGCGCGGGGCCGGACGCCATGGCCGCGAGCGGCCGGGCCGAGCTGAGCGGCGGGGGCGCGACCGGCCGAGCCGGGGCCAAGGCGGGCGGCGCGGGGGAGGGGCGCCGGGGAGAGAAGAGGGAGGAGGGAGAGGGAGGAGGAGGGAGGGGCCTCACCGGAGGGGAGAACGGCGGCGGCGGCGGGGAGCGGCGGCGGCGCGGGGCGCGGGGGAGGGCGCCGGGGAGGGCGCCGGTTAGGGTTTGGGAGAGAGAGGGAGAGGGAATGACGGGCGGGGCCCGCGGGAGGATTTTTGGAAAAAAGAAAAGAGGTGGGGGGCGGCTGGGCCGGCTGGGCCCAAAGGGGGGAGGGAGGGGGGCGCGCGGGTGGGCCGGCCGGGAGGCCCACGCGGGAGGGGGGGCGGCTTGGGCCGAAAATGGGAAAGGGAGAGAGAGAGAAAAAGAAAAGGATTTTTCTTTTTCTAAAATCTAAATTTTTGGATGAATGCTTTCACATTTTAATCAATCAAAAAAATGCATGGTTCGGCATGGTGCATCACAGAAAATAAAGTGTTTTTAAGGTTTTGCTTCACACGAGGTCTAAAGCCAAAACCCGCTGTGACTTTGGAAAAGATCAAGGCTTAGCGAGAAGAAAAGGGAAAAGGAAAGAGTAACGCCTGAATTTGGTGAGAGAAAAGAAGAAAAAAAAATCTACCCCCAAATTCAGGGCGTTACACTGACTTCCATGAATAGCAATGGGCCCTTGGTCCAAAGGTATCTTCATGCAAAGATAGGTTGGATGAAGGATTGCTTCGAAGGCATTGAGAGTACCACGACCAATGATTGCATTGTAAGGGTATTCCATATCAACAATATCAAATACAACTTGTTCAGTCCTTGTGTTGTTAATGAATCCGAAGGTTATGGGCATTGTGATTTTTCCAAGTGCTACGATCTGCCTTCCTCCGAAGCCACAAAGGGGATGTGTGGCATCATGAATTTTATCCTCGGGCTCTTGCATCTGTCTGAAGGCCTTAGCAAATATGATATCAGCTGCGCTGCCTGTATCAACCAAAACATTATGGACCAGGAATCCTTTGATCACACAAGAGATAACCATAGCATCATTGTGTGGGTAATCCTTGAGTTGGAGATCCTCTTGAGAGAAGGTAATTGGAATGTGAGACCATCTTGACTTGATGAAGGGTCCTTGCACCCCAACGTGCTGTACCCTTCTCTGTGCTTCCTTCTTCTGCTTCTTGTTGGCTGGCTCTGAGCATGAACCGCCTGTTATCGGGAGTACCAGCTTCGGAGCCGAAGCAGCTCCAGTTTGATCGTTGAACGAAGCCATCAGCTCAAAAAAGTGGAAGTGAGTTCACCGGAGGTGGGCGCCAATGTTGGGGACTTGTTCTCAAATGCTATGAATTAAGAACAAGGCAACATAAAATGTTAAATATCAATGCCCTTCGTCCGCTGAAGCATTATTTCCCCAAGGATGTACTCCGGATGAAGGTTATAATGGCAGAACTACGAAGGTTATACCTTTCATAATTGAATTCACACAGATAATATAAAATAACATAAGGCATAAAGCATTAAAGACATGTAAATTGAAAATAAGTAGCATCATTTATATACTATATAAATTTAAGATGTTCAAACATAATATTTAGACACATTTATAGGCACAGGACACAGCCCGTGAGGAATTACAATCGTACCCCTCATAAAAGTTTACAACAATGACTCGGACTCTTATGGACTAAAAGGTCATTCTATCTTTAAGTCGGTTTGTAATTCCGAAGCTTCACGAAATGGCACCTTCGGCATCACGTACGAGCAGCTTCAGCCGAAGCTGTTTCTTTCTGCAGGACCTTCGGCGACGAAGCATGGTCCCAACAACTCCCATATTGCAGAAGTGTTATTTGATACTGGAGCAACACATTCATTCATTACTGCATCATGGGTAGAAGCACATAATCTTCCAATAACTACCATGTCAACCCCCATCCAAATTGACTCAGTCGGTGGTAGAATTCGAGCTAATAGCATTTGTTTGAATGTAAGTGTGGAAATAAGGGGGATAGCGTTTCTTGCTAACCTCATAGTAATGGGTACTCAGGGAATAGATGTCATCCTAGGGATGAATTGGCTAGATAAGTATCAGGCAGTTATCAGTTGTGATAAGAGGACAATCAAGTTGATGTCTCCACTAGGAGAGGAAGTGGTCACCGAGTTAGTCCCGCCTGAGCCAAAGAAAGGAAGTTGTTATCAGATGACTGTTGATAGCAGTGAAGCAGATCCACTTGAGATTATCAAGGTTGTGTCCGAGTTCCCAGATGTGTTTCCGCAAGACTCACCAGGCATGCCACCAGAGCGGAAAGTTGAGTATGGGTTGTATAAGTTCACTGTTATGTCTTTTGGCCTAACAAATGCACCAGCCTTCTTCATGAATATGATGAACAGTGTATTCATGGATTATCTCGACAAGTTTGTGGTGGTATTTATTGATGACGTTCTTATATATTCTCAAAGTGAAGAAGAGCATGCAGATCATTTGAAGATGGTATTGCAGAGATTGTGAGAGCACCAGTTGTATGCAAAGTTGAGCAAGTGCGAGTTCTGGATTGATGAAGTCCTGTTCTTGGGTCACATAATCAAGAAAGAAGGATTGGTTGTGGATCCGAAGAAAGTGGCAGACATTCTGAACTGGAAAGCGCCAACAGATGCTCGAGGAATCAAGAGTTTCATTGGAATGGCCGGATATTATCGGTGATTCATCGAAGGGTTTTTGAAGATTGCGAAACCAATGACAGCTTTGCTAGGCAACAAGGTTGAGTTCAAGTGGACTCAGAAATGCCAAGAAGTCTTTGAAGCGTTGAAAGAGAAGTTGACTACAACACCTGTCTTAGTCTTGCCTAATGTGCACAAGCCCTTCTCGGTGTATTGCGATGCTTGTTACACTGGTTTGGGATGCGTGTTGATGCAAGAGGGAATAGTTGTGGCTTACTCATCCCGACAGCTGAAGGTTCATGAGAAGAATTACCCAATCCATGACCTAGAGTTGGCAGCAGTGGTTCATGCACTGAAGACATGGAGACACTATCTGTATGGACAGAAATGTGATGTTTACACAGACCACAAGAGTCTGAAGTACATATTCACTCAGTTGAAGCTGAATATGAGGCAATGAAGATGGTTAGAGTTGATCAAAGACTATGAATTGGAGATTCATTACCATCCAGGCAAAGCAAACATAGTGGCAGATGCTTTGAGCAGGAAAAGTCCAATCAACCTGATGGTCGCTTATCCGATGCCTTATGAGCTGGCCAAAGAGTTTGACAGGTTGAGCCTCGGATTTCTGAACAATACGCGAGGAGTGAAAGTTGAGTTAGAGCCTACCCTAGAGCGAGAAATCAAAGAAGCACAGAAGAATGATGAGAAGATCAGTGAAATCCGGCACCTGATTCTAGAGGGCAGAGGCAAAGATTTTCGGGAAGATGCAGAAGGTGTGATATGGTTCAAGGACCGCTTGTGTGTTCCTAATGTCCAGTCCATTTGGGAGTTGATCCTCAAGGAAGCTCATGAGACAGCTTATTCTATACACCCTAGAAGTGAGAAGATTTATCAGGATCTGAAGAAGAAGTTCTGGTGGTATGGAATGAAAAGAGAGATCGCAGAGCATGTGGCTATATGTGACAGTTGTCAAAGGATCAAGGCAGAGCATCAGAGACCAGCTGGGTTGTTGCAACCGTTGCGAATTCCTCAGTGGAAATGGGATGAAATCGAGATGGATTTCATAGTCGGATTGCCTCGCACTCGTGTCGGCTACAATTCCATTTGGGTAGTAGTGGACCGCTTAACCAAGTCAGCCCACTTCATACCTGTCAAGACCAACTACAGCAGTGCAGTATTGGCAGAGTTGTACTTGTCCCGGATTGTTTGTCTTCATGGTGTGCCAAAGAAGATAGTGTCAGACAGAGGAACGCAGTTCACCTCTCATTTCTGGCAGTAGTTGCATGAAGCGTTGGGTACACATCTGAATTTCAGTTCAGCTTATCATCTGCAGACAGACGGTCAGACTGAAAGAACTAATCAAATCCTCGAAGATATGTTAAGAGCTTGTGCGTTGCAAGATCAGTCCAGATGGGACAAGAGATTACCTTATGCAGAGTTCCCTATAACAACAGTTACTAGGCCAGCTTGAAGATGTCACCATTTCAGGCGCTTTATGGGAGGAGTTGTAGAACTCCATTGCAATGGAATCAGCCTGGAGAAAAGCAAGTGTTTGGGCTAGACATTTTGCTCGAAGCTGAAGAGAACATCAAGATGGTTCGAGAAAACCTGAAGATAGCACAATCAAGGCAGCAAAGCTATGCAGACACAAGAAGGAGAGAGCTGAGTTTCGAAGTCGGAGACTTCGTCTATTTGAAAGTGTCACCGATCAAAGGAGTCAAAAGATTCAGAGTCAGAGGCAAGCTAGCACCCCGCTATGTCGGTCCGTACTAGATTCTCACAAGGCGTGGAGAAGTGGCCTATCAGCTCAGTTTGCCAGAAGGTTTGTCCGTAGTGCATGATGTCTTCCATGTGTCTCAGTTGAAGAAGTGTCTGCGTGTGCCAGAAGAGCAGTTGCCAGTGGAAGGTCTGGAGGTCCAGGAGGACTTGACCTATATAGAGAAGCCAACGCAGATTCTTGAGACTGCAGACAGAGTCACCCGGAGGAAAACTATCAGAATGTGCAAAGTCAGATGGAGTCACCACTCTGAGGAAGAAGCAACCTGGGAGCGTGAAGATGATCTGATAGCCAAATACCGTGAACTCTTTGCTGGCCAACCTTGAATCTCGAGGGCGAGATTCTTTTAAGGGGCATAGGTTTGTAACACCCTGAATTTGGGGGTAGAATTTTTTTCTTCTTTTTACTCACCAAATTCAGGCGTTACTCTCTTTTCTCTTCCTGTTTCGCTCCTTCTTCCCAATTTCAAAGCAGTATAGCGACTGGCGTCCATATTGTGCGTAAACAAAACCTAAGTTGACATGAGTGTTGCATCATGCCGAATCATATTTCTTGTGTCTGATGTCGTGTTTAGTCGCGTGTGTTGCTTAGTCTCGTTTCGGATTTTGCTTCGCGAATTGAATTCCAATCTATGGTTGTGCGTGCCACGGGGTTTTGACCCGCGGTGCGGCCCAGCCCAGCCCGGCCTGGCCCAGCTCGGCCCACGCGCCCCTGGCGCCCGTGCCCTCCCCATGCGCCCCCCTCTCCCCTGGTCTTTTCCCTTCATTCAATTCTCCCGCGCAACAAACTCCTCCTGTCCCACATCTCTCTCTCTCCCCGTGGTGCCCTAGGTCTTGGAGACGGTGATCACCAGAATTTGGATCCCCGAGGTGAGCTCCCCTCCCCTCTCCTCCTCTTTCTCCCTCTTCCTCTTCCTCCCCTTCCCTTCCCTGCGTGCACCCCTTCTTCTCCCCTGCGTGCACGCCCCCCTGCAGCCCCTCGCGCGCGGCCCCTGCGGCCCCCGGCGGCGCGGCTCCCTGGCCCCCTCGCGCATGGCTCCCTCGCCCCCCCGGCGTGGCCGTCCTGGCCCTGGCGGCGCGCCCCCTCACGCATGGCTCCCTTGCCCCCCAGCGCGGTGTCCCGGCCCTCCCTCACGCGTGGCTCCCTTGCCCCCGGCGCGGCGTCCCGGCCCCCCTCGCGGCGCGGCTCCCTCGCCCCCCGGCGTGGCCGTCCCGGCCCCCGGCGGCGCGCCCCTCGGCACGGCCCCCGGCCTCGGTGCGCGGCCTTTGCCTTCGACAGCGTGGACCCCTGGCGCGGTCCCTGCGCGCGTCCCGGCGCGGCTCGTGTGGCCTCAGCACGGCCTACGTGGCCTCGCGCCCCCCGTTCACCCAACGCATTCCCGCGTGCGCAGCCCCACGCGCGCGGTGATTAATTCTTGGTTTTAATTAATTTTAAACTCTGTTTAGTTAGCGTGCTGCGTCGCGCGCTTCGTCGCGCGACGAATTTGTTTAATTTCAGATTCTATTAATGTGCTGCGTCGCGCGCTTCGTCGCGCGACGATCAATTTTTATTTCAAGATTGTTTAATGTATGGCGTCGCGCGTCCAGTCGCGTGACGTTCCATTTTAAATTCAGTTTGGTTGACGTATGCCGTCGTGCGTTTTGTCGCGCGACGCTTAACGTCTCTTTATAATTAATGCAAGTGTCTCGTTGCGCGCTCTGTCGCGCGGCGAGTCGTTTATTTCTTAATTCAATTTAAATGATGTGTCGCGCGTCTCGCCGCGCGACCATTTTCTTTAATTTACCTTCATCTGCTTATAATAATTAAATATGGAACATGACTTTACCTTATGCTAAACGCGATGGACAAATTAATACCATTCTGTTTAGACGAGTATTTTAATTTATAATCGTGTAACATGATCGCTCTTCGACCATGGCCTCGACCATTACTTTCTCTTTCTCGCTTAGTCGTAAGTGCGAGTCCTGCATCGAACGTCTGCTTATTTATTGCATTCTATTGTATGGTGTACTGTTCTTTTGTATTAAATGTGTGGAATGTATGTTTGAACTCGTATAGATAACGGTCAGTTGGCGGAGTCCGAAGGAGTTGCAGGTGAAGACCCTGAGCAGCAGCTGGTTGGTGAAGGCAAGTGTCCCTTGACCCATCTATGTCCTACTAATTCTTATAATTCACTCCCCGCATTTACATAGTTTATACTTAAGATTGACTAGCTTTTGTTTATCTTGTCCTTGTTTACCTATTTTGGTTGGGTTATTATGGTTTAGCTTTATGCTAGCGCTTCACATTAATCAATGAACATGATGAGATTATCTATGATACGCTGTTTTCCCTTTTGATTATGATGATGGTTCTGTGACATTTAGGGGACTCGAGCTGTTTCTCGAGTGCCTCTCTGTAAGGACCTGTTCGTTGGATGACCGCACGAGAAAACAGTGCAACCATGAGGGTGGAGTGGGACACCCTTAGCTGAGTAATTAGAGGAACTGAGGTGTAGTTCGCTTCGCCGTCGTGCCGTTAATGGGGCTCGGTGTATGCGGCTCGCTCTGCCAAGGTTGGTTCGCCCCTTGTGGAGGAGTTCGGTGCATTTAGGAAACCTAACGGGCGGCTACAGCCCCAGGAAATCTTTGTAAAGGCTACGTAGTGAGACCCTGCCTACTCACCTTGGTAGTGTTTAAGGGTTTGATCGGCCCGAGGCAAGAGGGAATCATGGCTTGTGGGTAAAGTGCGCAACCTCTGCAGAGTGTTATGAAACTGATATATCAGTCATGCTCGCGGTTATGAGCGGCCAAGGGAGATCCGTTGATTAGAGATACTTGATCAGAGATGTATGGTTTACTGGTGGTGACGAGGATGATGGTTTTGGTAATGACTATGGTACCGGTAAGTGGTATTCTTTCCGTTTGGAAAGGGTACATTGGGTTAATAACTTGGTTTAATGCTAAAACCTAGCTTTCTACTAGTAAGTAATAACCTGACCAACTAAAAGCAATCGCTTGACTTAACTCCACATAAATCTAGTCCACCACAGCCAAACGGGACATTTTGCTGAGTATGTTGATGTGTACTCACCCTTGCTTTACACACCAAACCGCCAGGTTGTCCGCGTTGCAACCACTGCTCAGGTGAAGATGAAGTCGTGGAGGAGGACTTCCAGGAGTTTCAAGAGTACGATGAGTTCTAGGCGTGGGTTAGCGGCAAACCCCCAGTCGGCTGCCTGTGTAGGCCGTGTGTATCTACGTTTCTTTTCCGCACTTTGATTATTGTTAAAGACTATGTGGATGTCTCGGACATCATGATGTAATTGACTATTATACCCTCTTTTATGTCATTATTTGAGCACTGTGTGATGATGTCCAGTTATGTAACTGCTGTGTACGTGAATTGCTGATCCTAACAAGTACATGGTTCGCATTCGATTTGCCTTCTAAAACCGGGTGTGACAAACTCCCCCTCTATAATTACATAGGGTCATGCTCTTGCTTCCATTCTTTTATTGTAAACTTCGTCATCTGAAAGACAATTGCCTTGGAGGAAAGATACAATCTCAGTCCTCCAATCTTTGCTGTGCATTGGTGAGATTGTTGGCACTGCTCTTTCCATAAGCTCGACCGAAGGTGCTTTTATTGTTTCGAAGAACACCTCCGAAGGTAACGGAAGCCCCTATGCCGCTGGTTTAGCTAACAAATATGCGTGCTCATTTTCTCCTCTCGGGATGTTTTTTACAGAGAAGTCTTCAAAAGAGGTTTCCATCCTTTGGACTACGTCCAAATATTTCTCTAGTTTCGGGTCCCTTGCTTTCCTACTCTTGTCGACGTGACCGGAAATGACTTGTGAGTCGGATTTGAGTATTGCCTTTCTTATTCCCATTGCCTTAAGCTTTTGAAGCCCCAAGAGAAGGGCTTCATACTCTGTAATGTTATTTGTGCAGTTGAAGTCAAATCTTGTTGCATAGCAGGTTTTGATTTTTGATGGTGAAATTAAAACAGCAGCTGCTCCTGCGCCGAAGGTTCCCCATGACCCATCACAAAATACTATCCAGGCTTCGACATCATTTGCTTTCTCTTCTTCCTGAGCCCCTAGCGTCCAATCAGCAATGAAGTCTGCTAACACTTGCGATTGTATCGAAGATCTATGAACGAAATCGATAGTGAATTCATTCAATTCTGCAGCCCATTTTCCAACTCTTCATGTGGCTTCTCTGTTTCTCATTATGTCCTTGAGGGGTTGTGAAGAAGGTACTATGATATGATATGTTTGGAAGTAATGCCGAAGCTTCCTGGAAGCCATTAATACATTATATAGTACCTTCTCTAACTCTGTATAATTTTTATTTGATGCACTAAGTACTTCGGAGATGAAGTACACTGGCACTTGTTTTCTTGCCTGGCCATCCTGCTTTTCTTGCACCAGCACTGCACTAACCGTAGCGTGGGAAGCAGCTACATACAACAGCAACGGAGTTCCAGACAAAGGTGGGGTTAAGGTTGCCAATTCTATTAAATACTGCTTTAGTTCTTCGAAGGATTTTTGCTGAGTTGGTCCCCATTGGAAGACTTCGGCTGACTTCAGCACTTCAAAGAATGGCAAGTTCCTCTCTGCTGATCTTGAAATAAATCTATTCAATGATGCCAACCTTCCTGTTAACCTCTAGGCACCCTTTCTTGACTTTGGTGGCTCCATCCGAAGTATAGATTCTATCTTACATGGATTAGCTTTAATACTCTTTATTGATACCAAGCAACCAAGAAATTTTCCCTTTTTCACTCCAAAGACACATTTTTCTGGATTTAGTTTAAGACCAGCTCTTTTGAAGTTAGCAAATGTTTCTTGCAAATCAGTAATGTGATTTTCTTGCTTCATGCTCTTTACTATGATATCATCAACATATGTCAGGACATTTTTGCTAATTTGGGAGTGAAGGACTTTGGCAGTCATCCTGCTGAAGCTTCCTCCAGCGTTCTTGAGCCCCTCAGGCATCCAAAGGTAGCAATAGGTCCCACTAGGGGTTATTAAGCTTGTCTTAGGCTCATCCTCCTTCTTCATCCAAGTTTGATGATAACCTGAGTAGCAGTCCAATAAGCTCATGAGCTCTAAAGTAGCCGCTGCATCCACAAGAGAATCTATTCTTAGCAATGGGAATTCATCCTTCGGACATGTCTTATTGAGATCTGTGAAGTCGATGCACATGCACATTCTCCATTTCCATTAGCTTTCTTTACCATCACAGTATTGGCCAGCCACTCTGGGTATGTTACTTCTCTGATAAGACCGACACTTAGAAGCCTTTTTACTTCGTTTCGTGCACCTTCGACTTTATCATCGGACATTTTCCAAAGCTTTTGCTTTCTTGGCCTGATGGCCGGGTCTACATTAAGTGAGTGCTCAAAGACATCTCTATTGACACCACAAAGATCATTGGCTGACCAAGCAAAAATATCCTTGTTGTTGAACAGGAATCTCAACAAAGTCTTCTCTTGTTCATCAGATAATCGGGATCCCAACAGCACCTTCTGCTCGGCTATGTCTTCGCACAAAAGCATGGGCTTTGGTTGATCTGCTGAAGCAGTCTTGTCTCTTTTATGTTTATATTGTTGATGAGCTTCGGCTTCATCTATGTTATGGATGGCCTTCGAATCTATCTAGTTCCCTTTGGCTTTCCTTGCAGCCTCTTAGCTTCCATGTACAGAGATAGGCCCTTGGTCAGAAGGTATCTTCATGCAAAGATATGTTGGGTGGAGTATTGCTTCGAAGGTGTTCAACATCCCTCGACCAATGATTGTATTGTAGGGATACTCCATATCGACAATGTTGAAGACAACCTGTTTCGTCCTTGTATTGTGAACATAGTCGAAGGTGATCGACATAGTTATCTTGCCGAGCACCACAATCTGTCTTCCTCCGAAGCCACAAAGGGGGTGTGTTGCATCATGTATCTTCTCATCGTGCTCTTGCATTTGCTTGAAAGCCTTCGCAAAGATGATGTGTGCCGCACTGCCTGTGTCTACTAGGACATTGTGGACCAAGAACCCCTTGATGACACAAGATATAACCATTGCATCATTGTGAGGATAATCCTTGAGTTGAAGATCTTTCTAGGAGAAGGTGATTGGTACATGGGACCATTTGGACTTGATGAAGGGTCCTTGCACTCCAACATGATGTACCCTTCTCTGTGCTTCCTTCTTCTGCTTCTTATTGGTTGGTTTAGAACTTGAGTCGCCCGTGATTGGGAGCACTAGCTTCATAGCTGAAGGTGCCACAGCTTGGTTGTCTTGCGAAGCCATTCTTGCAATCGTGGAAGTGAGTTCACCGGAGGTGGGCGCCAATGTTGGCCACTTGTTCTCAAATGCTGTGAATCAAGAACAAGACAACACAATTGTTAAAAATTAAGGACCTTCATCTTCCGAAGCATTATCTCCACATGGGTATAATGCTCATCAGACGAAGGTCAAGAAGGTCATACCTTCTTCATTTAATATGTTATAAAACTGTGGCAAGATAAAGATGATAACTTCATCTTATTGATTCATTTATATTTATATCTCATATAAAATATAAATGAATATTCAATAATACTGATATTACATTGATACCTTCGGCTTGCTTGAAGGCGTGAATGCGAGAGTGATTACTATCCAGCGTGAACAGTACAGAGTTATTGTTCATCTATTTATAGGCACGGGACGTAGCCCGGGAGAAATTACATCCATACCCTTGAACGTTTATTTACAAGCAACTAAAACTAATAAGGTCTATTTAGTCTTTTCCTTCTTTGCTTGGTCCGAGCCGAAGCTATTGAGCTTCGACATTCTGCAATGTTGCTTGTACGCAATGTCTTCGTCTTGAGAAGCTGAACCGAGGTTGATGATAGCTTCGGCAGGCCTCTGTATTATTTTGTCGAAGGTGTTTTTGTCTTAAGGACCTTCGGTCGAGAAGAAGACCCTCAACAGCTGATATATCAGTTTTACACTCTGCAGAGGTGGTACAACTTTACCCACAAGCCATGTATCCCATCTAGCCTGGGTTGATCGGACCCATAAACACTGCCTAGGTGAATGGCTAGGGATCCACTATGAGGCTTTCAATCCTTAGTACAAAGCTACCCACTAAGGTTTCCACGTCAGTATTGATGGCCCTCTAGGTGAGGTACTTAGCCAAGTCTATCACCCCATGTTAACATGAGTTGCCACCAAACTACTGCCACCCCCTCTTGCCCATCTTTCAGGTAGGGTTGCTAAGCACTAAGTCTATAGAGCTAATTACCAAAGCCAGAGCCATTATAGCACTCGTGGTTGCACTGTTATCCTGGGTGGTCACTCCATGTTCCATTTAATACAAAATGTTCTTGTTTAACCATTGGGTTAACATCGTAAATAAAACTTCATTTCCGGAACATAATATCATTAAAAGAGTGACATCATATTTATCAAGTTGAGCAATAGCAAAAATTGCTAAGCATAGCATTTATCCTAGGGCAAATCAAGGAATAGGGTTGGTAATTCTAGGAAATCCTATTTAGGAAAATCCCATCAAATTATGTAATATTCGAAAAGTAAACATTATTATATGCATTATTTGGGTACAAATAGAAATGCAGAGGGAGAATCCACTTGCCTTGATCGAACATGTCCTGTGGGTCGTCCTCGAACGAGTTTGGTTCGTCTACCCCAGAGTCAACTTCTAATCATAGATTTGCGTTCGTACATACAAAAGAATACATACGCCAAATAAATAAACATACACCATTACATAAACAATCACATACCACGCAACTATACTTATAAATAGTGCCTAAATCATAATTATTTTATTAATCCACTGAAATTCTACTTTAGATTGTCACTAGGGAAAGTTATATGGACATTTGACTATGAAGGTATTTCACCTAACATAGCTTAGATGAAATAACATAACCAATTCTACAGAAATAAATTACTAATTAATTATTTCTATTATGAATAATGATATCCTTTTAGTTTTTATCCTCTCCTTCTAAAAGATAACACCATTATAATTAATCAGAGAACAAAACATTTAATAATAAATTAGACCACTGACTAACCTACATTTCTTACATTATGTTGAATCCTACACCACTTACTAATTCAGTGTTAAGAGATTTTCATTATTTATTTTGTGAGCCTAAATGAACCTTGGATTATAACTTCTAGATAAGTTCTAAAATTCATCATAAACAAAATTAACTATGAAATTACCTATCTAGTGTTCTTACTACTAACACATGTCTACCAGATTTTTATCATACTTCTTTCCATTCCCCAATTTCTAAAGAAATCGTAAACCAATATCATGTCTAATAATAATTCACTAATTCTTCGCATATATACTCAAAAGCAATAGTTCACATACACATGCATTCCAAATCACATCATTCTAGTATTACAACAATAATTCACAAACTTCATAAACTAACTCAAAACATGATAAATCAAAATTAGGGGTTATCTTCAACCTTAGAACGGACGGTGGCGGACGGCTCCGGCGAGCGCGCGCGGACAGTCCGGGTGGCTCGGGAGCGTGCAACGAGGTAGGGCTCGACACGGCAGACAGCTGGGACGCGGACGGTCCGACGAAGCTCCGGTGGCCGGTAATGGGGCAGCGACGACGACTTTGGGAGAGGAGATGGGGGCGAGTTCTGCAGGTGAGAGGAGGGCTTGTCCTGTCCTATTTATAGAGAGAGAAGGGGAGAGGAGAGGGCCCCGGGGGAGGGGAAGGGACGACCGGCGGCCATCAACGGCCATAATGGCGGTCGTTTCTCTAATAATGGAGGGATGGAGTGGGGAGTGAATGGGGGAGAAGAGGAAGGGGAAAGGGGTGGCAGTTTCAGGCACTGGGGGAGGTGAGAGGACGCCAAGGCGGCTCGACCGGGGGGGTGCGTGGCGCCGGCGCGCACACAAAGGGCACGGCGGCGGCACAATTGAGAGGAGGAAGACGGCCTGACGGGTGGGGCCCGTAGGTAAGTGAGAGGGAGAGGGGAAGAGGTCGGTTGGGTCGGTCTGGGCTGGGCCGGTTGGGTCGGTCTGGGTTTCGGTTTACTACTTTTTTATCCCTATTTCCAAAAAATATAAATAAATATATTATTAAATATTTTCAAAAATTCATAATAATTACACCAAAATTATTTGTAACTAAAATATTAATTTTAATTTTTTTGGACCAATGTTTTTATATTAATTAATTGGGCTTTCAATATAAAAGAAATTTCTTCAAAAACAATCATCAATCCATTGTGAGCAAACAAAAATATTCCAAAGGTAAATAAAATCAAACACTTGAAGAATTTTTTTAATATTATTACCACTAATATTCTAAATGTATTATTTTTAGTTGATGGTTTTGAGGTGTACATCCACCCTTGTGGTAGCACTGTTATCTCAAGTTAAACTCCATGTTCTAATTAACACCATAATCTTATCATGAATAGTAATTAAAGCAACAACAAAATTGGAACATGATCATAATTCGGATGTAACATTAATCCCAAAACTATGTAGAGCAATAGCAAGTCTACCCAATAACTCATTGGTTTGCATTGTATGGGGTAAACAAAACTAGGGAAACCTATTAGATCCCATCAAATTAAACTAAGCATGTGCCTCGCAACCTTTGTAGATAGGCAAAGTGATCAAGGGCACAACTTGACTTTTTGGTGCAACTCCAGGTACTCTACCAATGTAGAATGTATGTGCCTCGCAACCTCGCTTCTATCATAGCAATACATATAGATAGGCAAAGACTAGGTAAAAATAACATTACATCAAAGCATATGAACAAACAACGTAAGAATATTCTACGCGTTGCTACTAGATCGTAGGTTCCAGAACCATTAAAATCGGAGTTAAAACGAAGAAATTATGAGTAAAACAATATTTTTAGGCGCAATAAATATAATAGATGTTGCATTTAAACTAAGCAGGTATTAAATTGAAAGATTTGAGTTGGTATTAATCACTTTAACAATTATGTATAATAAGTGTAGGATACCACTATAATTAGATTAACTAGATTGCATAGCTAATTAACATTAATTAAACAATTAATTATTTAATTAAAACATGTGTCATAATTAAAATAATGTTATTATTACATACGCAAAACTAAAATAAACCTAACGCAATTTAAATGAAATAAACGCCTAACATAAAATATATCACATGCTTAATAAATTAGTAGAGCTGCACACGCGATCTGTTTAGTTAGATCAGGGTCACATAAATAATTACAGGGTAAATTGATGTGATATATGGGATCTAGATGTGGTCATCTTGTATCTACCTTTCATCTTTCCTAGCGGCGGCGACTATGGTCCTCGACGACAACTCTCCTTCTACCACAATTGTGCTATTCCTCCACACCCTCATGTTTTCGGCAACTCGCTCGGCGCCCAGGAAAACTTGCCTAGATGCTACAGAGTGATGGCTAAAAGTCTCGAGAGGTTGGGATTTATACGCAGGAGAAGCCCCGATGCCGAATAGCACCATCGAACGCAAGGTGCACAACAAACTCAATGGTGCAGCAAAAACTATGGCCTAGTACCAACAAGCTCAGGAATCTTATGATGCTTTGAGGCACACATGGCAGCAACTAAACTTGTAGGATCAGACAGGTATGCGCCCAGGGAAACATGAGGCCAGGTATGTGCGTCATCTCTTTTTTTCCTTTTTTTTATTTTAGTTTTCTATTTTTCTATTTCTATTCTCTATTATCTATACTACTATATTAAGACTGCAAGGTGTAGCCTGCCTCCACCTGGTTCTACCTCTAGCCAATCTGCACCGTCAATATGTCCCTGCTCAATTCTGGCCCTCGAAGCAATCCCCCGATGGTCTGCTCCCCCCTCGCTCTCAACCACCCCCATCGCTCTCGGTCGTCATCCTCCCTTTCCCTCCCCCCCGACGGTCTCCCCCTCGCTCTCAACAACCCCCGCCCCCATCACCGTGCGTCTCAGCCATGCTCCCCTCCGAGATTTACGCCGTGCGACAGCTCCAATCCCTCAACAACCATGCTACTCCGCTCCCTCAGCAAACCTGTCGTGCGTAGCATAGATTTTATTCCGCGACAGCGCCAATCCATCACTTGCGTGCACGCAGCAACCAGCGTGACCGCGATCATGAGCGGACGACGGCGTGGAAGCCCAACGCCAAGGGCTCCTAGGACGGGCTCACTTCGGAGCAGTGCCGCAAGAGGTGCGCTTATTCTTTGATGGTTGTTGTGTGATGTCTAGATCATCTCCGTTGCTTGGCGCTAACCTTGTCCCCATCCGGTTGTTGTTGGCAGGGACAAGAAAGCACTGGAGGAGAAGGCGGCTAAGAAGGCACTCCTCTTCTTGAAGCAAAGCTTGGAAATCTAGCACCAACATATTCAGAACATGTACTATGTTGTGCTCCTTCCAATATTTATTTAAATTGGTTGCATTTCCAATTTTTTATTCAGTTCTAATTACTTTTTGCATTACGACTCGGGTGATGGATTGGAGTCATATACAAACTGATTGCATTACTGCTCTCAAGACAATCTGCCTTCTCCATTCAGTAATTAGAATTGACATATAAAGATTCATCTAGCTCTCATGTTGCTTTTGTGAGAAGGTTGAGGACTCGGCCCCCACAATCACACTGGCAACAAGGAATTAGTGAACCCAACGACATTAATTAGTATGCACTTCTATAGTAACAAGTTAATCATGATGCATATGTTTTTGTGGTTTTTACAGACTACAACAATGTAGAGCATGTGGATAGATAATATAACAGAAATCACACCTAACTAAATCACCAAGGATACTTGTTTGTGTTAGCTGATAGATGGAAACCCATATAGTCTCTGTAACCTAACTGAATGGGTTTGCATATGTTTGTTTTTTCCATTTTTAGGGGTTGCAAAGCTCACTTAAACTGTAAAGTGGGTGTCTGATAGTTGTGGTGACCAATAAGTGAAACTAAACTTAAAAAATAACACAAATTGTATATAGATAGAACAATGCAACAGTTTGTGAGAAAGCGAGTTAGTTGTATGGTATTATTCATGTTTATATGTATATGTACATAATAATACTTAGTCACAACTAGTTGCTTGTGTGCAGTATTATAAAGAGATAAAACAATGAATTCTTACCTCTTTGTCTGCCAGAACCATACAAATGTGTGATAAAAAACAAATGAAGAGCAAATAACAAATGAAGCAGAAGCTGGTAATATACAACTCGTATTATTTTGCTGTGTTACATTATTACAAAAAATAACTTGGTCTTGGTTCATTTTCTAACATGAAAGTAGCCACTTGCTATTCTTATGCTTCCCCTAATGTAACTTTGTTTTTTTGAATAATTTCTCAGCTTGTCGACAATTAGAGGCTCTCCCATTTTTGGATCCACTAAAGCATTTTATAGGTGCTCTGTTCTACTATCAAAGGTTAGCATGATTGTTTCTGCACATCTCCTACTCCCCCTTTGTTTAGTATAATGTTCATTTTAATCTGTAGTCTTGTAATGGTTGGTAAGTGTAAGCACATGAATAGTATGGAAGTAAAAAAGATAATTTTGAAATTATTAATATATGACATAGGTTGAGTAATACAATGCTGAGCTTGTGTGTATTTGGGGGTATAAAGTTTCTATGCATTCTTCCAGTATATATGTAACACTATAAAAACCATCAACTAAAATAATGTATTTAGTTTATTAATATGGTAACAAATTTTCTTTCTAATGTTTGATTTTTATTTGCATCTAGAATAATTTTTGGTTTGTTCATGTTTGATTTTGGATGTTTAGTAGAATTTCCTTCTTAATGAAAATCCAATTAAACAATATAATAATAATGGTTCGCAAATTAATATTTTGTTTATAAATAATTTTGGTATAAATACCATGATTTTTAGAATTTTTAAAATATATTAATTTATATTTTGAAATAGAAAAGAAAAAACCCAAACCCTAGCGCTCGGCCAGGCGAAACGGCCCAGCCGAGGCCCACCTACGCCGCGTCGCTGGGGGATTTCCTTTCCCCCCTCTCACTGCCGCGCGGGCCCCACCCGCAGGCGCCTCGCCTTCTCGTGCAGCCCGCGCGCGGACGCTTCTTCACCGCGCCGTCGCGGGGCTGGCAACCGCCTGGAGCGCGCGTCCAACCGCGCCGCCTGGCTCGCGCCCGACCGGACTGGTCACCTCCCCGCGCCAGAAATGGTCACGCCCCCTCCTCTCCTCTCTCTCCCCACCTCTTATTCTCCATCAATGAGGAAACCTCCGCCGTAATGGCCATCAGTGGCGCTAATACCGGTCGTTTCTTCCTCCCCCAGGTGCCCCTCTTCTCTACCTCTCTCTATAAAAGTCGAGGTCGCGCCCTTGGAGCCCTGCCCAAACCTCTAGCCCTCACGCCCTTCTCTCCTTCTGCGAGCCGCCCGCAGAGACGCCGTTGTGGCGGAACCGCCTGAATTATTCCAACTTAAGTGCCTAAGTCCCGCCTTAAAGGCTAGACCACACTTAAATAGGAATAAACTGTCAGTCCCTCGAATCTAGTCCGACGAGACCACTAATAGGATCAAGTACCACATACTCACTCGAAGGTGAGGCACAAAGGAAATACAATAAAGCATAAACCATAAGTTAAAGAGGTACTTAATGTTATTACATCATCATCGGAGTTTTGCAAAAGTAATAACCATTGTTCTCAGTGCAGCGGAAATTAACTAACGGTAAATAATAGGGAGTATGGGGAAGTCTGGCCCATCACTCCTCATGCTCCTTTCCTGCTAAGGTAGGGTCCCACTCGACTGTCCAGCCTGGTGGCAGGATGGATGGCCAAGTCACTCCAGCAACCATATCCTCCAGAGAACCTATAAAAATTATGCCACAAGCAAGGCTGAGTATACTAATACTCAGCTAGACTTACCCGGTGTGAGGAGTCTACTCCTCTACCTCTAGACATGCAGCTGTTTGGCTGAGGGGTTTGGTTTGCCAAAAGCACTAGATGAGTCTAAAATCAAGTTTTATCCTTTTCAAGTTCTAGAGTAATAAGTTAATCTAGGTGAATCCTAGCTATTCATACATGGTATCAAACATTATATCAACCAACACCTTTTTACCAGTCATCTCATTTCCACTTATTACTCAATGCAGTACAATGGATCAAAAATAATTATAGAACTTGTGTAATTCCTAGAAAATCCATTTTTGCTTCAAATTGACCCATTCTGTTGCAATAATTTTGTATTAATATTGTCTATCAACTAGTAACATTGTTTAGCCATGAAACTTGAATTAAAATTGTTCATTTGGATTAATCTATTCTAAGCACTAAATAATTTCGGAAATACATAACTTAATAACCGTAGCTCCGAATTTAGTAGTTCTTGTTTCTACGATCTCAATATGCAGCGTAGAATATTAATACGCAGTTTATTCTTATGGTTGGGGTGATGTTAATTTTTGCCTATAAATGTTTGTTTGTATTGCTACGTTTAGCAGTGAGGACACGTGTCACCTGAAGATCATCCTGGTACCTGAAATCTCAAGTCACAGGCAAGTTGTGCCCTTGATCACTTCTTTTACCCACTCATGTTCTAATTAATCATAATGATCTGCATAGGTTAATTTTGATGGAACCTAATAGGTTACCCTAGTTTGTCTATCTTTATGCCTTGTTTACCACTGAACTTTTTGGGTAGTACTTGCTAGTGCTATATGTGGTTTTGGGCATTGAGATACACATTATTTATTATCATACTTTTATTATCAGTTGTTATTTACTGTTCGTGACAAGATCATTATGTTAATTGGAACATGGAGCGACCAACCGAGAAAACAGTGCTACCACAAGGGTTTAATGGGACGCCCTTGGCTGATTAATTAGGAAAGCTAGTAGAGGACTACCTCACCCGAAAGGGGCAAGGGCAGTAGGGGAGTGGTCAGTGTAGGGAGGTCCTTGGTTGATTTTGCTGTGATGGCGGTCAGGCAAGGGATCCCTGCATTGGAGCTTCCTATATACTGTAGCGGGTTTTTTGAAGCTAGTGGAACTTTGTAAAGGCCTCGTAGTGTTACCCTGCCTCGCTTCCTTGGTAGAGGTGTATGGGGCCCGTACAACCCCGTGGCAAATGGGTAACGTGACTTGTGGGTAAAGATGTGCAACCTCTGCAGAGTGTAAAACTGGTATACTAGCCGTGCTCACGATCATGAGCAGCTCGGACCCTCATATGATTAATTTATGGAACTAAATTCAATTTGTCATATGCATTGCATCGCGGGTGATGTTGTTACTTTTATTCTACTACTTAATTGGGTTGGTATTTACTTATACTTAGTAATTGCTAATAAAATTTTGACCAACTTTAAAAGCAATGCTCAGCTTCAATCATCCTCTTTGGTAAGCCTTACACTTCACGTGAGCTCCCACCTTTGTCGAGTTCATGCACATTATTCCCCACAACTTGTTGAGCTATGAACGTATGTGAGCTCACTCTTGCTGTCTCACACCCCCCACAGGTCAAGAACAGGTACCACAGGATGAGGCGCATGGAGGATGCTGTGACGAGTTCGTGAGAGGTCTAGGCCGTCGTCTCCCAGTCAACTTTGGGTTGCTGGATCGTTGTCTCCTTATGGTGTAATTATTTATTTATTTTGTACAGAACTCCTATTGTATAGTAAAGATGTGACATTCGATCATGTGCCATGATTCATCATATGTGTGAGACTTGGTCCCAGCACACCTGGTGATTATGTTCGTGCCTGGGTCTTGGTGCCCCTGAAATCCGGGTGTGACATAATGCTTTTGTCATGGACATTCCTTAGCTAACACATTATTCCCAAGGTTTTGGGTGCTCCTTCTCCTCCACTTAACCACATGCGATAACATGTCATGAGTGCAAGTAGGGAGTCAGGGCCTTGGTAACACCTGGGGTGTTACAGCCCTCCCCCTTAAAGGAATCTCGTCCCGAGATTTTGGGTAGGGATACTTTAGAGGGGTACCAAGAAGGTGTGCTGGTGTGTTGCATTTTCCTTTAGCCAAGTTTCTCTAGTTAACTGCTCTTCGAATGTCATTCTCTTTGCAACTTCAGAAGGAAGTCCTTTTAAAGTTATTCTCAAAGCTTACTTTACCCTTAACAACTAAGTTTTTCTTATATTTAGATTCAAATGGCAGGTGGGGGTGGGGTTTTTTGATTACATACCGACTCCTTTGGGTAGAAAGTCGGGGAAGCGAGAACGCAGAAAATCCTCAGTCTCCCAAGTGGCCTCTTCTACGGAATGGTGGCTCCACTGAACTTTATACATCCTGATCGACCTTGCCCGAGTTGATCTCTCCTTTTGGTCCAATATCTTGATGGGGTGCTCTGGATAAGACAAGTCTGGTTCTATCTCCACTTCTGGTTTCGGTAGCACTTCCGTGGGTAAGAGGACACACTTTCGTAGCTGAGATACGTGGAACACATCATGAACTGCTGACATATGGGGTGGCAACTTCAATTGATATGCTACAGGTCCACAAGTCTCTTTGATCTCATAGGGCCCAATGTAGTGAGGAGCTAACTTGCCCTTGATTCCAAATCTCTGAGCACCTTTGGTGGGTGACACCTTGAGATAAACATGATCCCCCACTTCAAATTGTAGAGGCTTCCTCCTCTTGTCATGATAACTCTTTTGTCTGGCCTGAGCAGCTTCTAGGTTCTTCTTAATGACTCTGACTTTCTCCTCTGCTTCAAGTGCCAGGTCAGGTCCAAAGATTTCCCTCTCTCCAGCTTGTGACCAATTTAGTGGTGTTCTACACCTTCTCCCATACAAGGCCTCAAAAGGTGCCATCTTTAGGCTGGACTGGTAACTGTTGTTATAAGAGAATTCTGCCAACGAAAGGCACTTGTCCCAATCCTTACCATAGTGTAGCACACATGCCCTCAACATGTCTTCCAAAATCTGATTCACCCTTTCTGTCTGACCATCTGTTTGAGGATGGTATGCTGAGCTTCTTATTACATGGGTCCCAAGTGATTCTTGCAATTGCTCCCAGAAACGTGCTACGAACGGTGCTCCTCTGTCAGACACAATAGTCTTTGGGATTCCATGCAAACAAACTATCTGGTCAATATAGATTTCTGCATATTTTCTGTCCTGTGGGTGGTATGTACTGGCAAGAAATGAGCTGTCTTGGTCAACCTATCCACAATGACCCAAATAGAATCATGGTGCCAGGAGGTATTGGGCAATCCCACAATAAAATCCATGCAGATATCCTCCCATTTCCAAGATGGTATGGGAAGGGGTTGTAAGGTGTCTGCCACCTTCAAATGACTGGCCTTGACTCTTTGGCAAGTGTCGCATTCCGATATATACTTAGCAATTTCCCTCTTTATTCTAGTCCACCAACTGCCGTAATGGTAGTGACGTAGACCTGCAAGCATTCTATGATGGAACCTCCCAAGTCATTAGGCCCACCTACAGTTGTCCTTGTCCAACGGACCTCGGACAACCCTGCAGGTGCCCTGATCACTTGACAAGTTCGGTATCTGTATTCCTTACCTTGCCCAAGAGCGTTTCACCCATCACACAGACATTACAATACATCGGAGGTACGAGAATGTGGAAGCAGTTACAATAACTTACTTTATTTTAAAGTAAGAAAGAGTAGTATTATTACATACCAGGGCAAATATAGGAGTGCAGGATTAATATTATTACATAACCTGGGAGGCAAAAACCCCTCCCGATAAACAGTAAAAAGTTTTTATTAAAGGAGGACACTTCCTCCCATGGCTTCAGTCTTGATTTTCTTCTTTAGGCACCACCTTGGAATAGAAGCAACAAAAATTTGCTGCTTCTTCACCTAAAACAACATGGGACAAAGCCCTGAGTATGAAGTGTACTTTCACAAGGCTTACCCGTCAAAATAAAAGACTCTCAAGGATATGCTGGCCTTTAGGAGTCAAGGTATGGCTTATCAATAATCAAAGACGTTGTTTGCAGAAATGCTTAGTAATAGTGGATCCTTAAAAGTCTAGTTTTATCAGCAAGTTAAGTCATTACCTGAGTTCTAGCGTTCTTTCTACCCTAGTTCAATCACTTGACCTATACTAGCCAATTTCTTTTCAACCCTTCTTATTCACTGGAATGCTACATGTAGGGCAGTGACCAAGTCTTCATGTCCGCGAAGTTACGGCGATCTGAATCGATTATACTCAGCTGAGGATCTTCGATCACATGACATATGTAGCACTTAACCCTTGCATATGTCAACTCGCCACCGGGGTTCTTAAGACCAGATCAGGTTCACACGAACCGAGAGCACAGATACACCACCGTCCTCCAGCCTCTTGCCACGGAGGGTACATGCTACTCTCGCCATCTCTCCACTCCCATTGCGTGTTATCTTACTCTGGTATTAGTCTACCCGAGGCAAAGCTTACCCATGATGAGGCATGTGACCAGTTAAAGGGTCCTCGATCATCAAGCCTACATCGAGAAGGTCCTTAATTGACTCAGATGGAGACACTACACCGAGACTCTCTTCTCGTGCAAGTCACCCGCCCAGTCTCAGCTTTATCATTTTAAACCCAAAGTTTGGTACCTGACAGAGGTACATCATTTCTGATGTTGAACCCATCATGGCCATGATGGATCCACCATCAAGTTTTTATTTTTGAAAACACCCACCCACTTGAAGCATCATCTTTTGTCAAAACAAAACATTTTGTTTTTCTAGAGCAAAACTAAGCATAAGAAAAACCTTTTTGTAAAATAGGGGATTAAGGAGAAGAAATCAAATTCAAGGAAGGAAATGCAGCAACTGGTTTAGCACACAACTCCTATCACCTAATACATCAAGCAAGTGAGAAATATTTTAAAATAGCAAGGAGGTGGCAAATGCACCAGGGCTTGCCTTGTGTAATAGGTGAATCAGGCTCTGCTCCACAGATATCAAAGTAAAAGCAGTTTCCTGCCTGAGGTTCTTCAGGTGGTGGTGTAGTCCTCGCTTCTTCAACGTCTATCTCTACCTTGTTTTCTATATATAGCCACATATAATCATGAATGCTCATGTAATGCTCATGAAAATGCAAAGATAATAAAAGTATATTATCTAATGTCTTAAATATAACTTTCCTTCACGAGTCTCCGGGAAACGAGGGTTTTTGGAGTCTATAGTGAAGTTCATAGGGTAGGGGACTAGGGTTTTGGGTTCTAAGCATCAAACATGGTCCAAATCATACTAAATTTTACCCAGGGCTTCTAAATAATATTTAAAGCTTATCTAAAAAGTTTGGTGATTTTTGGAATTATTGATTACTCTCTAAAATTCTAGAAGTATGGTTTTTGGCTGTTTTAAATGTCCCATAATTCCCTATTGGAACTAAAAATCATGAAACTATTTTTATTAAATACTATAAAAAATTAGGAGCCTAGCAAAATTGGTCTATTATTTTTAGCATTTTTCTGTACTTTCTTATGGATTTCTAAAGCTTCTTGGAAAAATAAAAAGAAAAACTTCTAACAGTGCTGGGCCAAAACTGACCCAATCGGCCCAACCAAAACAGAATACGGGGACGCACCCACGCGCGCGCGCTCGCGCTGGCGGATTTACACAGAGGCCCCCGATGATTTGGATAACTGCTTAAGGGGTCGCGGTGCTATTTCCATGTCTCACTGACACTTGCAAATACACCCCCGCACTTTGATTTCTTCACATCCCGCAGTCCACGGTGTCGCACGGCAGAGAACCGAGCCTCGGTGAGCCTGCATTGGTCAGGACACGCGATGATCGGTGCTCTACTTCGGCTAAGACCTAATTCAAGCCCTAACAAGAGTTTCCCCTCAATTAATTTTACTAACGGAGCTCTAACCCGCCCTGTCCACGGTGACAGCGGGCACAACGGACAGCACGACGCGTTCCCCGCGATCTAAGAGGTCCTAGCCTAATTGGCAGGGTTGAGGAGCATCAGGGACACACAAGCACACTGAAACGAAAGAGCAGAGGGCATGAACGGACCTAGAGTAGGATGACCACGGCGAGGTTGTAAGGTCCGGAATTTCGGACTGAATTGGGGGAAAACCGAAATTGGGGCTTGCTGGTGAGCAATTGGGGGCACGACTTGGTGGATTAGTGCTTGATTACCCCACGGACCCGTCGGTGTGCTCAATTTATAGTGTGCTTGAGCGGTGGTGTTTAATTTGGACGAATTGCGCTGCCGGCCGAGAGGGGAATGAGTCACGGCGGTGATCTACCGTGGCAATCGCAGAGCGACTGAACTACGACGGTCACTGGATGGTCACTACGACTCATACCGACACGATAAACTTCCTAAGGCGTGGCGCCCTCACGGTGAATGGCGAACACGCCGGTGATAGCCGCTCGGCCACGTCACCGGTGCGAATTACCGAGGGAAAGCGCGGCCACAGTGTCTCGGACCTATCTGCGGCGTGATCTTTTCACCGGCGAGCTCAATCCACAGACCAGAAGCACGAATTGTGGCGAGCAGCACTAATCATAGCGAAGGGTCACCGGCGGCGAGATACTCTGAGCTGGCGATCTGATTAGTATATTGTACCATCGCGCATCCAATTCAGTTAGTCTGACAGAGCATACTTGGGTTCAATTTGCTCTAGATTTTATATAGTGACTAGATCAACTCTTTGTTACAAAGTTCTAGCCCTTTAATCTAGCTACAATCTTGCTATAGTAATCATAGCCAAACAATGACTGGATCATGGTCAAATCCAAGTTCAAAGATTGCCCAATCTCACTGTTAGTCTGAATTCTGACCTAGGGCAGTCTGACAGCCCGACTTTGGGCTCATTTTACTCCAAATTTTGCATGTGACCAAGGCTTAATCCTTATAGCAAAGTTGTTCTCCTTACATAGCTCTACAAATTTGATGTGCTGACTAAGGGCAAAATCCTTATAGTTTTGAAAGTACAGGGCTTCAAAGTTGATCCCATTCACTGAAATTCAGACTTAGTCTTATAAAAGGAATTGAATGGATTTTTGCAAATAAGCCCAATTCACACCTTTTGGCTTGTAAATCTTCAAACATGTGAACCATTTGACATGAGGTACCCTATTTCCATGATTTTTGCACTTAGGTCCAAAATGTGCATATTTTGCACATAACCTCCTAGGGTTTCTATTTGGGGTTTTCCAGGGGTCTATTTAGGGTTTTTGGTACTTCTAGGCTTTGGATACCACTTAAGTCCATTAATGGTGACATTTTATGATCATTACTAATAAGTTTTGAAGTTTTCTCTTGTTTAGGCTTTGTTTATTCTTTTAGGCCCAGTTTAGGGTTAAGTACCCTACTCCAGGGTTTTACCCATAACATGTCACATCAATACATCTCATTTGAAATTTTTGCCTAGTGAATGCATTCTAAGTGTAACAATCACATGATATGCTAATGCTTATGATGTTATGCTCAAATTTTAGTGGCAGTAACACCAGGGGTGTTACATCCTTCCCCCCATAAAAGAATCTCGTCCCGAGATTAAAAGTCCTAGGGCAAGTAATGGAAAAGTAAACACGACATATTTTTATTTCCTTCTTTCTTGTACAAGGTAGGGGTGTCGGGGTTTATTCCTCCTTTATAACAATTGTACATATCTCATAATTTACATGAAGCTAAAAAGTCTGGGAAATTCTTTTCTAGAAAATCTTGAGTTTCCCAAGTAGCTTCATCTTCTATGTGTCGGTTCCATTGTATCTTGTAAAACTTGAGAGTTTTCCTTTGGGTAATCCTGTCCTTTTGATCCAAGACTCGAATAGGATGTTCGGAATATGTCAAGTCTGGTTCTAAGGCAACATCCGTTACTTCAATAGTTCGATCTGGAACCCGAAGACACTTCTTCAATTGAGATACGTGGAACACATTATGCACCGCAGACAATGTTTCGGGTATTGGAGTCGGTATGCCACCAGTCCATATCTTTCAAGAATAGGAAAAGGACCAATGTACCAGGGTGCAAGCTTCCTGTTTACCCCGAAATGAGATACACCCTTCATTGGTGAGACTTTCAGGTAAACATAATCTTCAACTTGAAAGTGCAAGGGTTGATGTCGCTTGTCTGCATAACTCTTCTATCGAGCTTGGGCTTCTTTCAAATTATGAGTTATTTGTTCAACTTTCTCTTCTGTTTTATTTACCATATCAGGCCTAAAAAACTTCTTTCACCTGGTTCAGACCAGTTTAACGGAGTACGACACCGCCGTCCATACAAAGCTTCAAAGGGTTCCATTTTGATACTCTCTTGATAGCTATTATTGTATGAGAACTCCGCTAATGGTAAACAATCATCCCATTTCTGCGGAAATTCTAGAACACATGCTCGCAACATATCTTCAAGTATCTAATTTACTCTCTCAGTCTGTCCACTAGTTTGGGGATGATAGGCCGAACTGTGGAGCAATTTAGTACCCCAAGGATTTGTGAAGTTCTTCCCAGAATTTGGATATGAATTGAGGTCCACGATCCGACACTATGGTCTTTGGAACACCGTGCAAACTGAGAATGTGAGCAATGTATAGTTCCGCATATGCGATTACTGGATACTTTACTTTGACTAGGAGAAAGTGGGTGATCTTTGTAAGTCGATCAATGATAACCTAGATGGAATCATACCCTTTTGTTGTCCTGGGTAACCCCATAATGAAGTCCATACTAATATCCTCTCATTTCCATGTTGGTATAGGTAAAGACTGCAATGGGCCAGCAGTCTTCATATGTATGGCCTTGACACGTCTGCAAGTGTCGCATTTTGCCACATAGCGTGCAATTTCAATCTTCATTTTCGTCCACCAATAATGCTGCTTTAGATCATGATACATCTTAGTGCTTCCTGGATGAATAGAATAGCGACTAAGATGTGCTTCATCTAAAATTTGCTGGCGGATCTCATCATTCTTGGGCACAACTATGCGGTTGTTAAACCATACAACACCTTGATCATCTCTTATGAAGCAGTTGGCTTTACCGGCCTCTATTTTCTCATGAATGTGTTTTATACCCTCATCATTTCTTTGGGCATCAATTATTCTTTGCAGAAGAATTGACTCAAGTTTCAAGTGATTTGAAGTTCCATGCTGAATCATTCCCAGGTTCAACTTCTCCATTTCTTGGCATAACGTAATGTCAGAAGTCTTCATTGTAAGACAATGATAGGGAGCCTTGCGACTTAGTGCATCTGCCACTACATTAGCTTTGCCTGGGTGATAGTGAATCTCCAATTCATAATCCTTAATCAGATCGAGCCATCTCCTCTGCCTCATATTCAACTCTGACTAGGTAAAGATGTATTTCAAGCTTTTATGATCTGTATAAATATGATAGATATTCCCCAGCAGATAATGACGCCATATTTTCAGGGCATGAACCACATCAGCTAATTCCAGGTCATGAGTTGGATAATGTTCTTCATGCCGGCGTAACTGCCTTGAAGCGTATGCTACCACTCGGCCCTCTTGCATTAGAACCGAGCCTAGACCACTACCTAACGCGTCACAATACACATCAAAGGGCTTTTCAATGTCCGGTTGAGCTAATATCGGAGTAGTGGTCAATAATACTTTCAGCTGCTCAAAGGCTTCATTACATCTTGAAGACCAATTAAATTTAATATCATTCTTCAATAAACTTGTGATTGGCTTCACAAGCTTGGAAAAATCTAGACTAAATCTGTTGGGTCTATGCTTCGTCGCCGAAGGTCTTATAGAAGGAAGTGATCCTCGGATGAAGCTGTTTGTATAAGATAGCCGAAGGTTCCTCTTCGTAAAGCTTCGGCATTGCAAACCGACTTAAAGATAGAATGACCTTTTAGTCCATAAAGGTCTGAGTCAATGTTGTAAGTTTTTATAAGGGGCATACTTGTAATTCCTCACAGGCTGCGTCCTGTGCCTATAAATAGTGAACAGTATTCCGTTACTATTCACGCATTCTGGTATTCGCAATTGCATCTCTCGGAATACAACCTTTGCCAAGGCATAGGTATCATTGTATTTATTGATTCAATATATTAAGTGAATATAATATGATACATCTGCGATTCATTCATCCATTTCATACCTTTTATTTTACATTATTTTATAATGTTTGTTGAAAGTTTATTATGAAGGTTCAACTTCGTAATAATACTCTCGTTAACCTTCGTCCAAGACACATTATCCTCAAAGGAATAATACTTCACGGACGAAGGACAGTATCATTTAACATTTTATGTTGCCTTGTTCTTAATTCATAGCATTTGAGAACAAGTCCCCAACATTGGCGCCCACCTCCGGTGAACTCACTTCCACTTTTTGAGCTGATGGCTTCGTTCAACGACCAAGCTGGAGCTGCTTCGGACCCGAAGCTGGTGCTCCCGATCACAGGCAGCTCGTCCTCAGAGCCAGCTAACAAGAAACAGAAGAAGGAAGCACAGAGAAGGGTACAGCATGTTGGGGTGCAAGGACCCTTCATCAAGTCAAGATGGTCTCACATTCCTATTACCTTCTCCCAAGAGGACCTTCACCTCAAAGATTACCCACACAACGATGCCATGGTTATCTCTTGTGTTATCAAAGGATTTCTGGTCCATAATGTCTTGGTTGACACAGGCAGTGCAGCTGACATCATATTTGCTAAGGCCTTCAGACAAATGCAAGAGCCAGAAGATAAGATTCATGATGCTACACATCCTCTCTGTGGCTTCGGAGGAAGACAGATCGTAGCATTGGGTAAGATCACCATGTCAGTAACCTTCGGGTTCATCAACAACACTAGAACTGAGCAAGTTGTGTTTGACATTGTTGACATGGAATACCCTTACAATGCAATTATTGGTCGTGGTACTCTCAATGCCTTCGAAGCAATCCTTCATCCTGCCTATCTTTGCATGAAGATACCTTCGGATCAGGGACCCATTGCTATCCATGGAAGTCAGGAAGCTGCAAGAAGAGCCGAAGGTAATTGGACTGACTCAAAAGCAATCCATAATATAGATGGAGCTGAAGCTTGTGAACAGTACAAATTCAGAAGGGAGAAAGCAGCTTCAGCAGACCAGCCGAAGCCCATGCTCTTATGTGAGGACATAGCAGAGCAGAAGGTGCTGTTAGGCTCTCAGTTGTCCAAAGAGCAGGAGAAAACCTTGATAAGATTTTTGTTCAATAACAAGGATGTTTTTGCATGGTCAGCCAATGATCTCTGCGGAGTTAATAGAGATGTTATCGAGCACTCGCTCAATGTCGATCCATCCTTCAGACCCAGAAAGCAAAGGCTTCGGAAAATGTCAGATGATAAGGCCGAAGGTGCTCGCAACGAAGTCAAAAGACTCCTTAGTGCAGGAGTTATCAGAGAAGTGAAGTACCCAGAATGGCTAGCTAACACTGTTATGGTAAAAAAGGCCAATGGCAAGTGGCGAATGTGCATCGATTTTACAGATCTTAACAAAGCTTGCCCGAAGGATGAATTCCCACTACCAAGGATAGATTCTCTAGTTGATGCAGCAGCTTCTTCAGAGCTCATGAGTCTGTTAGACTGTTATTCAGGCTATCACCAAATTTGGATGAAGAAGGAAGATGAGCCGAAAACTAGCTTCATAACTCCAAGTGGCACATATTGCTATCTTCGGATGCCTGAGGGGCTCAAAAATGCTGGAGGAAGTTTCAGCAGAATGACTGCGAAGGTTCTCCAGTCTCAGATAGGCAGAAATGTGCTAACTTATGTTGATGACATCATTGTAAAAAGCACGAAGCAGGAGAATCATATTGCTGATCTGCAGGAGACCTTCGCCAATTTCAGGCAGGCTGGCTTAAAGTTAAATCCAGAAAAATGTGTCTTCGGAGTGAAGAAGGGGAAATTTCTTGGATGCTTGGTTTCAACAAAGGGAATTGAAGCTAATCCAAGTAAAATTGAGGCTATACTTCGGATGGAGCCACCAACTACAAAGAAGGGGGCTCAAAGATTGACAGGGAGATTGGCATCTCTCAATAGATTCATATCTAGATCAGCAGAGAGAAACTTACCATTCTTCGAAGTGCTGAAGTCAGCCGAAGTCTTTCAATGGGGACCAATCCAGCAGAAGGCTTTCGAAGAACTCAAACAGTATTTAATAGATCTAACAACATTGACTCCACCAATGCCAGGGGCTCCTTTGTTATTATATGTGGCAGCTTCGCACTCAGCGGTAAGTGCAGCGCTTGTCCAGGAGAAGCTTGATGGTCAAGTCAAGAGGCAGGCCCCAATATATTTTGTTTCCAAGGTCCTTAGTTTATCAAAGAAAAATTATACAGAGTTGGAGAAGGTACTGTATGCTGTCTTGATGGCCTCCAGGAAGCTTCGGCACTATTTCCAAGCTTACAACATAATTGTTCCTTCTTCACAACCTCTGAAGGATATTATGAGGAACCGAGAAGCTACTGGAAGGATTGGAAAATGGGCTGCAGAGCTCAATGAATTTTGTATTGAATATGTTCACAGATCTTCGATTCAGTCCCAGGCATTGGCAGACTTCATTGCTGACTGGACGCCAGGGGCTCAGGAGGAGGAAACGAATAAAGACAATGAAGCCTGGACAGTGTTTTGTGATGGATCCTGGGGAACCTTCGGAGCAGGAGCGGCTGCTGTGGTGGTTTCACCTTCCAAAATCAAAACTTGTTATGCGGCAAAGCTTGATTTTAATTGCACAAATAACATTGCTGAGTACGAAGCATTGATTCTAGGTCTTCGGAAGTTAAAAGCAATGGGAATCAGAAGGGCCATACTTAAAACTGATTCCCAGGTTGTTTCGGGTCATATTGACAGGAGTTGCAAGGCTAAGGATCCGAAGCTTGAAAAATATCTGGATATGGTTCGAAGAGTCGAAGCTTCCTTCGAAGGGTTTTCTGTCAAGAATATTCCTCGAGGACAAAATGAGCATGCTGATCTGCTAGCTAAGTCAGCAGCACAGGGGCTGCCTTTACCTTCGGATGTGTTCTTCGAAACAATAAAAGCACCTTCGGTGGAACTTCTTGAAAGAGCAGTTCTTAATATATCTCCTGTTTTTAGCGAAGATTGGAGAACCGAGATCATCTCCTACCTTCAGGGTAAATTTCTTTCAGATGACGAAGCTTATAACAAGAGGATAGAAGCAAGAGCTCGTCCATATGTCATGATAGAAGGGGAGTTGTACAAACATGGAGTTTGTGCTCCGCTGCTCAAATGTTTATCCAGAACCGAAGGTATAGAGTTAATGAAAGAAATACATGCAGGCCTGTGTGGATCTCACATCGAATCTAGGCCGTTACTTGGAAAAGTTTTCCGTCAAGGGTTTTACTGGCCGAAGGCAGCTTCGGATGCAGCAGAATTGGTTCAAAAGTGCGAAGGTTGTCAGAAATGTGCAAGAGATCAAAAACAACCTTCGTCCTTAACACAGCTCATACAACCCACTTGGCCATTGCAAAGGTGGGGCCTTGACTTGTTAGGTCCGTTACCACCGGCCCAAGGGAACCTGAGGTATGTTGTAGTAGCTGTGGAATATTTTTCTAAATGGATTGAGGCGAAGCCTTTAGCCACAATAACTTCGGCTACCGTCCAAAAGTTTTTCTGGCAAAATATTGTTTGCCGTTTCGGGGTGCCAAAGGCTATCACTGTGGACAATGGAACACAGTTTGACTCCGAAGCTTTCAGGGATTTCTGTGACCAAATTGGTACGAAGATCCATTTTGCATCAGTTAGGCACCCGGAGTCAAATGGACTCGTTGAAAGAGCCAACGGCATTATAATGACAGGAATAATGAAGTTAATCTTCAATCAACCCAGAGGAAAATGGCCAGATCAGTTAACCAAAGTGGTGTGGAGCCACAACATGACAACATCAAGGTCTACAGGCTTCACTCCATTCAAGTTGTTATTCGGTGACGAAGCAATAACTCCAGAGGAAGCTAAAACCGGATCAATAAGGATAGTAGCTTCGGCAGAATCAGATTCCGAAACTGCTTATTCTATAGAAAAAGATGCTTTAGAGGGGATCAGACTGCAAGCCGTGGAGAATATCAATAAATATCAAGCTGAAACAGTCAAATGGCGGGATAGAAAGGTTCGGCTAAAAAATATTGAGCCAGGGCACTTGGTGCTTCGGAGGGTGGCCAACCCGAAAACAGTGGGCAAATTGCAGTTGAAATGGGACGGGCCTTTCTTAGTAGCATCTTCGTCGAGACCTGGTTCATACAGATTGAAAGATATGGACGGCAATGACATTCCTAGATCTTGGAATGCGGATGAGCTTCGGCGATATTATGTATAATTCGATGTAATTTTTCATATTTTTTTATTTTTTCTTTCATGGCACCCTTTTCCTTTCCAAAGGGGGAGAAAGGTTTTTAATGGGGCCAGCATATGTAATTTCCTTTTTTAGTCTTATAAGAGCAAAATCCCCCAAAGAATGTAAATGTAAAAGCTGAGAGTGCACCATCGAGTGCCCAAAAGTAAAGACGAAGAAGCTCCAAAGACGTTCCTAAGGGAATGCAGAGCTTACAGCGAAAAGTCAACGCTGATTCCGCCAAAAGTAAAGGCGAAGAAGCTCCAAAGACGTTCCTAAGGGAATGCAGAGCTTACAGCGAAAAGTCAACGCTGATTCCGCCAAAAGTAAAGGCGAAGAAGCTCCAAAGTCGTTCCTAAGGGAATGCAGAGCTGAGGTGTGATTGTTTTTAAGAAAATAATGGCTATGAATATGGTTTCGGATACGTGTTTGGCCATTCATTTGCACATCACATTACATCATAGCATTTGCATTCATAAACATTCATCTAGGCATATGTAGGATAATCATCTTCATCGCATAAAATGGTTGCTTCGGCAAGAAGAGAAAAAAGAAAGGGAAAAATTTCTATGAAGGAGAGCTTCGGAGAAAAGGAAAATGTTGTTTTCTATGCTTCGTTGCGTACGAAAAGAAGGGAAGGTGTTTTTTCGCCTTCGGCTCAAAAAAGGAAATTTCGTCCACATCAAAGCATTTCTCATACATCAGTGAAAGGTTAAGGATATATTACAAGGTATGAACAGCATACATTAAAAACAAGTTTTGTTTACATTTACAAAAGTTATCTCAAAAGTTTTTCAAGTACTGTCTGCAGCCTACTATCTAAATCTCCAAGGAGCTTCGGCTTCGGCGTTATTTTTGATCATCAGCTTCGGCTTCGTCATCCTACATGAATAAGGTCGTTGGAAGTCAGAATCAAGTTTACAAGAAAAGGTAAGCACAAGGTATGATTTCTTACTGGATCAAGGTGGCTACGAGCTTCGTCTCCAGCTTTCTCTCGACCACCTTTTGTCCATATCATTTTTACAAATCGATTCGAGATGCTTCGGGCGAGATCAGGGATGTCATCCAGGATTGATGGTGACAAAGTAAAATTTGGTCTATTGACAATTTTCCCATGATCACAGCCAGCCTTCATGAAGGCTGCAGCAGTCCCTCGAGAAGCCACCCAGGCACAGAAGTCACCATGCCCAGCTATGACTTCGTCGAGCTCGTCAATCTCCCCCTCAATGTGTTCGAAGGTTTTTGGTAGATCTTCAGCTGAGGGGGTAAATTTTTCGCTGCTAGCTCCAACCGAGTAAAAAATCTTTCTTAGTCGTTGAATGCACTTGTTGCTAAATTCCAGGCATTTTTCTTGAAGATTTGTCAGTAGTTTTCTCAAATCCAAATTTTGCTGAGCTTCGGCTTCAAGTTTTGCATTGAGATCTTGTTTTTCTCGTTCGAACTGCTCAGACTGGCGGAGAAGCTTCGTGTTCAGTTCTGATATTTTTGCTTCAGCTTCCGCCAGTAAACCTTCGGCTGCCTGGAGCTCAAAGTTCTTTTTCTCAAAAGCATCTGATTGCTCCTTTATTTTGTTTTCCAAATTTCCAATTATAACTTCATGCTTTTTATCTTCAAGATCTTGCTGCATTTGCAAGGCTTTGCTCAATAGCATACTCTACACAAACACAACCTTCGTCAGACATGTTTTTATTAGAAGCAATAAAAGTTAAGGGACAAGTCATTTACCTTGAAGTTGGAGTAGAATAAACTACCAACGACATGTTGTCGTCGGTAGCGGCTGATGTCTGTTTCTAGCTTCGGGAATCCAATACTCTTGGACAAAGTACTGATAACTTTGGCCCCTGTTTGGTCTCGAATACACTCTAATTTCTCATCATCAACGCCTCCGAAGAGGAGTGCCCCAGGTTTGTATCCACAGGATTGGGCATACTCTTTAAGCTCTTCTATTTCAGTTTTTGTTAGATGTTCTCCAACTAAGTTTTGGAACGCGAAGGCTTCGTTTTCTGAAGCTTCATCAGCAATTTCTTTTCCTTTCTTTGGCGCTGCGGTCACGGCCTCTTCCGCAGCAGTGGTAGCTTCTTCTGCAGCCATGTCTAGTAACATTTGGTCAATATGTTCAATTGTGCTCTCCAAATTCAAATCTTCAGCTGAGGTAACTTCGGCGGCTGCGGCCTCCGAAGGTGCAATTTCAATATCTGCCCCCTCTGCTGCCGCTCGTGTTTTTTGGGCCGAAGCTCTTGGCGGCGTTTTGTCAATTACCTCTGTCACGGTAATGATTCTTTGTTTCTTTGCCTTGATTGTTTTCCTCGATTTCTCGGGCTCCTTGTCCTTCTGAAAAAACTTTGTCAGTTGTGGACCCAGTGGACTTAGCTTCGCAGGTAAGGATTCAGTCATTACCTTCAGAATTTCCTCAACAACAGCAGCAGAAGGTGATGCGGGGGTTTCTTCTGCTTCGGATATTTGTTGCTTCGGAGAAGAAGCTTTCCTTTTCTTTGAAATTTTCTTCTTTATTGGCTCTTTTTCACCTTCATCCAAGGCTTCAGTTCCCCTTTTCCTTTTTTGGCCTCCGGCACCTTTGTTCAGATCTTCGTAGTCTGGGTACTCGAAACCCAAGGCGTCCAATACTCGATTTAGCCTTCGTTTCGGTCGGGTGCCGAAGGCTGCGGTCATCAATTGATCCTCCTTTTTTGAATAATTGCCAAGTATCTCGTTGCACATCACTTCAATCATATCCAGCCACTCTTGGCAAGGAGTCTTAAAGTATTTCTTAAATTTGAAGTAGTAAGGCAAACGTACAAGTTCACCTTTTTTCTTCTCCTCCTTCAGCTTCGGCATTTCCCACTCTTTTACACTAGGAAAAACCTTGAAAGCCAAGAATTCCTGGACCAGGTCCCTTGTACTGATATTCTCTGCAATTATTTTGAATTCATACATTGCTTTTTGAGTCGGACCCTCTGGTAACATGTGACACTGGGGGCGGGTTTCTCCGAAGGTCAGTTCAAGTGGACTTTGCACAAGCTTTTCTTTATCATCATCAACCCTAACATAGAACCATTCCGATTTCCACCCGGCTGCCCATTTGCTTCGGTAGCTGATCACAGGATACTTCGTAGTTTTCCGATAAGCAAAATTGTAGCAACCAAAATTGTCATGTAATCCATCCTTTCTAGCCTTTGTCTGATAGTGCAGTTCGTGAACTCGGCAAAAGCTGTCCGCAAACGGTTCTACCGCCTGGCTTCGGAGTGCCCAGATATAAACACTAAGCCTAACGATAGCGTTAGGGGTTAGCTGGTGAAAATAGATTCCGAAATTCTTCAGTATCTCTGCAATAATCCCATGAAGGGGGAATCTTAATCCAGCCTTTAGGAAGCTTTTAAAAATAACAATTTCATCTTTCTCCGGCTTTGGGGTAGTCTCTTCTCCCCCGAAGCGTAATAGCTTCTTTTGATTTTCAGTAAAATAGCCTGACTTTACCATCTTGGACAGATCAGCCTTCGAAACAGTAGATTTCCCGAAGTCCAAATGGCTGGGTTTGCTTGGTGTGGCAAGGTGATAATCGTCTTCGGGGTCAGTTTCCTCAGCATCTTCTCCTTCTGCTTCAGCGATTGCTTGTTCTGCATCATCAATAGGAATCTTTTCCGAAGTCACTAACCCGGATCGTTGCATGGCTTCGGAGATAGGGACAGTCTCTGAAGCTTCCGTTTCGTCCCCCTCACGTTCAACCCTGGCAGTAGAGCGGATTCTGGCCATTTAACTATGAACTTGTGAAACTCTAATACTTTTCTCCTCCGAAGCAGGCTTCAAGATGGAGCTTCGTTCGATTCTAACAAACAAGCTTCGGTGACGGTTAAAAATTTTGGCAGCAAAACAGTGCAAATAGCAGTAAATGCTGTGGTAACTTCACACCTACTCGTCTGTTTATATAGTGCCGCAGGTAAGAAGGCGAAGCGCCAGAAGTTTTACACCAGGCGGACACCCGCTCACACTCGCTGTACGGTGGACCGCAGAGACCGAACAGTAACTCTGCAAGGTGGGGGCCGCTACGCGCAGGGAAATTGAATCGTTTCTCGACAACGAGCTCAGGGAAGGTGTTTTTGAGACCTTCGGCGCTCCGAAGCTTAAGAAACTTTTTTTTTCACGGATCAAGCTCGTTACGAAAAACGATCTAGCACCGCGAAAGGGGCTACTGTTGGGTCTATGCTTCGTCGCCGAAGGTCTTATAGAAGGAAGTGATTCTCGGATGAAGCTGTTTGTATAAGATAGCCGAAGGTTCCTCTTCGTAAAGCTTCGGCATTGCAAACCGACTTAAAGATAGAATGACCTTTTAGTCCATAAAGGTCTGAGTCAATGTTGTAAGTTTTTATAAGGGGCATACTTGTAATTCCTCACAGGCTGCGTCCTGTGCCTATAAATAGTGAACAGTATTCCGTTACTGTTCACGCATTCTGGTATTCGCAATTGCATCTCTCGGAATACAACCTTTGCCAAGGCATAGGTATCATTGTATTTATTGATTCAATATATTAAGTGAATATAATATGATACATCTGCGATTCATTCATCCATTTCATACCTTTTATTTTACATTATTTTATAATGTTTGTTGAAAGTTTATTACGAAGGTTCAACTTCGTAATAATACTCTCGTTAACCTTCGTCCAAGACACATTATCCTCAAAGGAATAATACTTCACGGACGAAGGACAGTATCATTTAACATTTTATGTTGCCTTGTTCTTAATTCATAGCATTTGAGAACAAGTCCCCAACAAAATCGGTGATAATAACCAGCCAGTCCAAGGAAACTTCGGACTTGATGTACAGTGGTAGGGGGTTTCCACTCCAAAATATCCTTGACCTTGCTGGGATCCACTGCAATCCCGTTAGCAGACAACACGTGTCCCAAAAATTGGATCTCCTCCAGCCAAAATGCGTATTTACTAAATTTAGCATATAGTTGATGCTCCCTTAAGCGCGTTAACACGATCCGCAAATGCCGAGCATGCTCCTCTTCATTCTTGGAATATATCAAGATATCATCAATGAACACCACCACGGATTTATCCAACTCAGGCATGAATACCGAGTTCATAAGATATGTGAAGTGGGCAGGAGCATTTCTTAGTCCGAAAGACATAACCAGATATTCAAATAATCCATACCGTGTAGTGAATGCGGTCTTGGGTATATCTTCGGGTCGGATATGGATCTGATGGTAACCCGACCTGAGGTCAATCTTGGAAAATACCCGAGCTCCGGTTAGCTGATCGAAAAAGATATCAATCCGGGGAAGAGGGTACTTATTCTTGATTGTGACCTCATTAAGGGGTCTATAATCCACGCACATCTGAAGTGTTTGGTCCTTCTTCTTGACAAAGATGGTTGGACAACCCCAAGGCGATGAGCTTGGTCGAATGAATCCCTTTTCTAGGAGATCTTGTAATTGTGTCTTGAGCTCTGCCAACTCATTCGGAGGCATTCGGTACGACCTTCTAGAAATAGGAGCCATACCGGGCTTCAATTCAATAACAAGTTCTACATCTCTCTCTGGAGGCAATCCAGGCAGATCTTCCAGAAAGGCATCCAGGAATTCACATACTACCGGAATATCTTGGATCTCCAGCATGATGGCTTCATATACTCTGCCAAATGGTTTAGTTGTAGTAGCTATGGGAATGGACAAGAGAACCTCTTCTTGGCCATAGCTCAACCTGATGGTTCTCAGATCAGTGTTGAGGATAGCTTTGTGTTGGGCTAACCAATTCATGCCCAAAATTACATCTATATCTTGGCCTTTTAGAACAATCATATTTGTGGGAAAGTCTCGTTCAGCCAATGTTACGGGCACATGGAAAGCCACTTCTTTAGTGAATATTTGTCCCCCAGGCGAATGAATTATAAACCCTTCCCTTGATTCATTGTATGGAATGCAATGTTGCTCCACAAACTTCTTGCTTATGAATGTATGTGAAGCACCAGAATCAAAAAGAATAACTGCAGGGTGATTGGCCACGAGAAACGTACCCATCATGACCGGTTCTCCTTCCGGCGTCGTGGCCACTTGCGTATAATAAATCCGCTCAGTTTTCTTCATATTTTTGCCCGTTGTATTGTTTGTCGCATTTCCCTTGCCTTGATTGGAACTTCCCGGGTTCTGCTGATTATTGGAGTTGTTCCGCTTCGGATATGGGCAGTCTTTGATGAAGTGTCCAGACTTCCCACAATTAAAGCAACCAGTAGACAAACTCGGAAGTGCAGGGAAACGAGTACCAGGGGCACTCGGGTTATTTGTTGGGGTGGAGGCAGTGGTAGGGCGGATAAAGACAGGTTGTTTAAAGGGGTAGGAGGGTGGACATGGTGAAGAACGATTTTGATTAAAAGGTCGGATCACCAACCTTTGTCGCTTCTCAGGCCCCTGGTTGGACCTGTCACCTCCATAGCCCTTTGACTTGCCCAGGCCTACATATTTAGCTTCAACTACGAGCGCCGTGCTGACAGCCCTGCTATAGGAGAGATCGAGGCAGGTGCCATTTTCTGCTGCAGCCGATCATTAAGGCCCCTCATAAAACAATTTCTCTTCTTCAGATCAGTGTTGACCTGATCAATGGCATACTAGGACAAATGGTTGAACTTGTTGAGATATTGTGTAACAGTATCTCCACCTTGTTTAAGCTTCATAAATTCTTCTTGTTTCATATGGAGCACCCCTTCTAGAATGTAGTGCTCCCGAAATGCCAACCTAAATTCGTCCTAGGTAATTTGATGGCCAGCAGGCTGAATAGCCACATAATTTCCCCACCAGGTGCTGGCAGGGCCTCATAACTGTTGCACCGCAAATAAGGGCTTCTGAGTCCCCGTGCATCGGAGAAGCCCAAACTTCTGCTCAATAACCCGAATCCATTCATCCGCTTCAAGGGGATCTTCAGCCTTGACGAACAGTGGGGGACGCGTTTCTGAGAAATCCAAATATGAAGTTTCGCGGGGTCCTTGCGGATAAGCTCGCCCGCCTTGCTGTTGCAGTTGCTGTCCCGCCATTTCGCGAAGAAAACGGGTGTTATTGGCTGTTGCATTGACTAAGGCAGCAATAGCCTCAGCCAAGGTTGGGGGTACTGGTGGCGGGTTAGGAGTAGTTTCCCTCCCACGGGAGGTTCCCGCACCATCCTGTCCACGAGTCCTGGACGGCATCTGAGGCAAAGAACATTTGGAAAATATAATATGCCAAAGCACACCATCCATTTTACATTACTTAAAAGGTAATGATACAGACTCGAATTTACAATAGGACCACACTACTTATTATACATTATCATATCTAAACTACACTACTCTAGTTTCTTATCACTTTTGGTAGCTTCACTGTCGGGTGTAGGAGTCCATTCATCAGCTAGGTTCATTGAAGGAGGGGGCCTGAAAAGGTCCAGTTCCCCACCAAGGGCTTCACTCGCTGTTCCAGAAGGTCCGGCTCCCATTCCGATAGGATCAGCAGGTATGTCAGGGTGCAGTCGCGAATACAATACATGAACTTCCTCATGTAGTGTATTACAGTACACCTGCAAGTTGTCCACGGCTGTGCTAAGCTCTTCCACACGGGCTCGAGCTTTGGTTTCCTTGGCCCAAGCAAGTGAACGTGAGTTAACAGCCCAATCGAGTGCTAAATCTCGTTCAGCAAGTTGGTCTTGCAGATGTCGGATGTCAGTTCTTAACTCGTTTATTCGCTGACCATCCTCGACCCACACATTATTCCTGTGACGAAGCTCCGTTCGAAGCTGCTCTACCTGAGCTTCCAGATATCCGATGGGATCATTGCTACCACTACTACTATCCTCATGCCTTGGAGCTAGTTGATGGCGAGGCACTCCAATTGGTCCAGTAGACTTGCGCGCGGTTTTCCTTGTGCGCGGCGGCATATCTCCATAAGGGGGAAAATCTTATTAGTATAGTTTTTATCATGATGCATGCATAATTACAGAATCAACCTTAGTTGATTCACAACCTTCTATACATTGCACTCTACTATCTGGTCTTAAAAATAAGTACTTCAGAAGGTAGTTAGATAAGAAGGAAAGAAATTTTCTAGATAAGTCTTTGAAAATTCTTTTTGAAAATGCCTCATAACATTTGCAGAGATGGGCTTCACTCCGATACCAGCTATGACGGAACCTCCCAAGTCGCTAGGCCCACCTACAGTTGTCCTTGTCCAACGGACCTCAGACAACCCTGTAGGTGCCTTGATCACTTGACAAGTTCGGTATCTGTATTCCTTACCTTGCCCAAGAGCGTTTCACCCGTCACGCGGACATTACAATACATCGGAGGTACGAGAATGCGGAAGCAGTTACAATAACTTACTTTATTTTAAAGTAAGAAAGAGTAGTATTATTACAGACCAGGGCAAATATAGGAGTGCAGGATTAATATTATTACATAACCTAGGAGGCAAAAACCCCTCCCGATAAATAGTAAAAAGTTTTTCTTAAAGGAGGACACTTCCTCCCGCGGCTTCAGTCTTGATTTTCTTCTTTAGGCACCACCTTGGAACAGAAGCAACAAAAATTTGCTGCTTCTTCACCTCAAACAACATGGGACAAAGCCCTGAGTACGAAGTGTACTTTCGCAAGTCTTACCCGTCAAAATAAAAGACTCTCAAGGATATGCTGGCCTTTAGGAGTCAAGGTATGGCTTATCAATAATCAAAGACGTTGTTTGCAGAAATGCTTACTAATAGTGGATCCTTAAAAGTCCAGTTTTATCAGCAAGTTAAGTCATTACCTGAGTTCTAGCGTTCTTTCTACCCTAGTTCAAGCACTTGGCCTATACTAGCCAATTTCTTTTCAACCCTTCTTATTCACTAGAATGCTACGTGTAGGGCAGTGACCAAGTCTTCATGTCTGCGAAGTTACGGCGATCTGAATTGATTATACTCAGCTGAGGATCTCCGATCACACGACATATGTAGCACTTAACCTTGCATATGTCAACTCACCACCGGGGTTCTTAAGACCAGATCAGGTTCACGCCAACCGAGAGCACAGATACACCACCGTCCTCCAGCCTCTTGCCACGGAGGGTACACGCTACTCTCGCCATCTCTCCACTCCCATTGCGTGTTATCTTATTCTAGTACTACCCCTCTTACTACGGGGCGTTTACCTAGCCAACACTTAGATCCGGCTCTACCCAAACTTTTTTGGTTCACCCCAACATTACCCACTTGTCCGACTGTTGCTAAGCAGTTTTGGGATACCAAACGGACCTCCCCAGATGGTAATCTTAAAGTGGCCAATTTACCCTCTTTTGCAATCAGTTTCGCTACAGCACCTGCTGCTCTAGCTAATTGCCCACCCCTTCCACGTGTAGTCTGCCCGAGGCAAAGCGTACCCATGATGAGGCATGTGACCAGTTAAAGGGTCCTCGATCATCAAGCCTACATCGAAAAGGTCCTTAATTGACTCAGACGTAGACACTACACCGAGACTCTCTTCTCGTGCAAGTCACCCGCCCGGTCTCAGCTTTATCATTTCAAACCCAAAGTTTGGTACCTGACAGAGGTACATCTTTTCCGATGTTGAACCCATCATGGCCATGATGGATCCACCATCAAGTTTTTATTTTTGAAAACACCCACCCACTTGAAGCATCATCTTTTGTCAAAACAAAACATTTTGTTTTTCTAGAGCAAAACTAAGCATAAGAAAAATCTTTTTTGTAACATAGGGGATTAAGGAGAAGAAATCAAATTCAAGGAAGGAAATGCAACAACTGGTTTAGCACACAAATCCTATCACCTAATGCATCAAGCAAGTGAGAAAGATTTTAAAATAGCAAGGAGGTGGCAAATGCACCGAGGCTTGCCTTGTGTGATAGGTGAATCAGGCTCTGCTCCACAGATATCAAAGTAAAAGCAGTTTCCTGCCCGAGGTTCTTCAGGTGGTGGTGTAGTCCTCGCTTCTTCAACTTCTATCTCTTCCTCGTTTTCTATAAATAGCCACATATAATCATGAATGCTCATGTAATGTTCATGAAAATGCAAAGATAATAAAAGTATATTATCTAATGTCTTGAATATAACTTTCCTTCACAAGTCTCTGGGAAACTAGGTTTTTGGAGTCTATAGTGAAGTTCATAGGGTAGGGACTAGGGTTTTGGGTTCTAAACACCAAACATGGTCCAAATCATACTAAATTTTACCTAGGGCTTCTAAATAATATTTAAAGCTTATCTAAAAAGTTTGGTGATTTTTAGAATTATTGATTACTCTCTAAAATTCCAGAAGTATGGTTTTTGGCTGTTTTAAATGTCCCATAATTCCCTATTGGAACTAAAAATCATGAAACTATTTTTATTAAATACTATAAAAAAATCAGGAGCCTAGCAAAATTGGTCTGGTATTTTTAGCATTTTTCTGTACTTTCTTATGGATTTCTAAAGCTTCTTGGAAAAAGAAAAAGAAAAACTTCTAACAGTGCTGGGCCAAAACTGACCCAATCAGCCCAACCAAAATAGAATACGGGGACGCACCCGCGCGCGCGCCCGCGCTGGCAGATTTACACAGAGGCCCCGATGATTTGGATAACTGGTTAAGGGGTCGCGGTGCTATTTCCATGTCTCACTGACACTTGCAAATACACCCCCGCACTTTGATTTCTTCACATCCCGCAGTCCACGATGTCGCACGACGGAGAACCGAGCCTCTGCGAGCCTGGACTGGTCAGGACACGCGATGACCGGTGCTCTACTTCGGCTGAGACCTAATTCAAGCCCAAACAAGAGTTTCCCCTCAATTAATTTTAGTAACGGATCTCTAACTCGCCCTGTCCATGGTGACAGCGGGCACAATGGACAGCACGACGTGTTCTCGATGATCTAAGAGGTCCTAGCCTAATTGGCGGGGTCGGGGAGCATCAGGGACACACAAGGACACTGAAACGAAAGAGCAGAGGGCATGAACGGACCTGGAGTAGGATGACCACGGCGAGGTTGTAAGGTGCGGAATTTTGGACTGAATTGGGGGAAAACCGAAATTGGGGCTTGCTGGTGAGCAATTGGGGGCACAGCTTGGTGGATCAGTGCTTGATTACACCACAGACCCATCGGTGTGCTCAATTTATAATGTGCTTGAGCGGTGTTGTTTAATTTGGACGAATTGCGCTAGCAGCCGAGAGGGGAATGAGTCATGGCGGCAATCTACCGTGGCAATCGCAGAGCGACTGAACTACGGCGGTCACTGGATGGTCACAACAGCTCATGCCGACGCGATAAACTTCCTATGGCGTGGCGCCCTCACGGTGAATAGCGAACACGCCGGTGATAGCCGCTCGGCCACGTCGCCGGTGCGAATGACCGAGGGACAGCGTGGCCACAGTGTCCCGGACCTATCCGCGGCGTGATCTTTTCACCGGCGAGCTCAATCCACAGACCAGAAGCACGAATCGTGGCGAGCAGCACCAATCACGGCGAAGGGTCACCGGCGGCGAGATACTCTGAGCTGGCGATCTGATCAGTATACTGTACCATCGCGCAGCCAATTCAGTTAGTCTGACAAAGCATACTTGGGGTCAATTTGCTCCAGATTTTATGTAGTGACTGGATCAACTCTCTGTTACAAAGTTCTAGCCCTTTAATCCAGCTACAATCTTGCTATAGTAATCATAGCCAAACAATGACTGGATCATAGTCAAATCCAAGTTCAAAGATTGCCCAATCTCACTGTTAGTCTGAATTTAGACCTAGGGCAGTATGACAGCCCGACTTTGGGCTCATTTTACTCCAAATTTTGCATGTGACCAAGGCTTAATCCCTATAGCAAAGTTGTTCTCCTTACATATCTCTACAAATTTGATGTGCTGACCAAGGGCAAAATCCTTATAGTTTTGAAGGTACAGGGCTTCAAAGTTGATCCCATTCACTGAAATTCAGACTTAGTCTTATAAAAGGAATTGAAAGGCTTTTTGCAAATAAGCCCAATTCACACCTTTTGGCTTGTAAATCTTCAAACATGTGAACCATTTGGCATGAGGTACCCTATTTCCATGATTTTTGCACTTAGGTCCAAAATATGCACATTTTGCACATAACCCCCTAGGGTTTCTATTTGGGGTTTTCCAGGGGTCTATTTAGGGTTTTTGGTACTTCTAGGCTTTGGATACCACTTAAGTCCATTAATGGTGACATTTTATGATCATTACTAATAAGTTTTGAAGTTTTCTATTGTTTAGGCTTTGTTTATTCTTTTAGGCCTAGTTTAGGGTTAAGTACCCTACTCCAGGGTTTTACCCATAACATGTCACATCAATACATCTCATTTGAAATTTTTGCCTAGTGAATGCATTATAAGTGTAACAATCACATGATATGCTAATGCTTATGATGTTATGCTCAAATTTTAGTGGCAGTAACACTAGGGGTGTTACAAATTCTGACGGGTTTGATGTACCATCGTACTTCTCCGGCAGGTGTGGCCGGAACTTGGGTGGCCAAGTCGCCGCGCGGAGATGATCCGCTAGTGCGGCACAGCCCACGCCAACCAAAGGGACACCTGCCTGGATTCGGGCGCCCCTTGCAGTGAAGTCTTGGTCGAGGATGCGACCCTCGAAGTTTTGCCGGCGCTCACACGCCCTCTCCAGAGAGACTCGAGCATCCTTGCCCGCATGCCTGCGGTTGAGCTCTGCCCGCAGGTCGTTAGTCCGAGCACCCTTCACTGAGGGTGAGCGCACAGATGCCGACGCCTCGCGTTGATGCCGGAATGATCGAGGCCTAGACCTGGCCGAGCCAGGATGGGCCATGCCGAGGAGACGGTCGACATCTTCGTGCCACTACCTCATGGCCCCCGGCAAGGCCGTGGAGCTTGGAGGGTTACGTAGCAACTCCCTGGCTGTAGACAATGCCCCACCAGGAGCAGCCCCCGACGGAGCTCTGGATGACTGCGCGGGCGTGTGCTGCTGCGCAGCATGCATAGCAGCAGCACCAGGCGCAGGGCGGTAAGAGCCTCATGGCACGGAAGATGCTGCCCCTTCCTCCATCAGAAAGTCCTCGGGAGACAAGTCGCGGTGTTCGACGATCTGAACCATCGTGTCGAGGAAGAAAACAGGAGAAAAACCTAAAGCCAGATCCCCTACCTGGCGCGCCAAATGTCGGAGGGAAATCCTCCGGCTAGGTGGATGCACCCGCCCTAATCCTAAGATGAGGAGGGGGCCTAAGCGCTTGCCTGTTTGGTGAATTTCGCAGGAACACAAGAACACTCAATGGTTTATAGTGGTTCAGGCCGCTGGAGCGTAATACACTACCTCCACTGTCTTTAAGTTGTATTGAGTGTGTCCCTTGTAACGTTGTGTCCCCTCCCTTTTATAGTTTAAGGGGGGTACATACAAGGATGTTGAGCTCCGACATGCGGGCCCAGGAGCATAATGGAAGGAATACATTATGTGAATAATTAATGCTGACAGCACACATGAGTAGAGGCGTATAGGTGGAGCCGTTCAGATTCCATCCGCCTTAGTAACACATGAGTAATCAGCGGGAGTCATGATGACTGCAGTCCATGCAGTATTGATAGGCAGTGACCCTTTTCCTGGTAACGCGGGAGTAATGGTGAGTCATTGTCCTTGCTATGGTAACGTGTGAGTAACAGCACGACCCACACAACATGGACTGGGCGCGTCGCCTGTCACTAGAATGGACAGACGCACGTCTTATCCATAATAAATGCAAAGAAGCACGTAGCCCAGAGGCTTTATGTCACGCTCCGCCCGTTGGCTTACGCCGCGCGCAGTAGGCCACGTGGCAGCATCAGGTCTCCGCCTGGGCGGGGAGCAGGAGTGTATGTGATAAGGTCCGGATCCCACCAGATCAGGTCTGGACACGTGGACGGCCTAGACCCCATACAGGGGGTTCGGATCCCATTCCAGTGGTCCGGTTCGTACACGTGGAGGTCCTGGACCAAACTTGGAGGCCCGGACCGTATATACAGGAGTCCGGCACCTTCCCATGGGGGTCCAGACTCACTGGTGATACCTTAGAGTATGTCACTTTCTTTGGACACGTGGCGGCACCAGACTCGCCCATGTGGTGGGGTCAGGTGCTGTTGCTGGCCCAGAGTAGTCGCCCGAGGCTAGGGCGAGTCATGGTCTGGTCCCACATACGGCTCTTTAACCACGTGACTAAAAATAGCCGCGTGGGTACTGCGTCTTTATACAGTAGTAAGGGGTACCCTAGTTTCAGGGTACCAACATGCTACTTTTTGTTATTTGGACCATGTGGTTTTGGCGCCAGCAAATAAGTGAGCACTTTTGATCTTTAGATTAGGGCTGATTTTTGACTTAGAGAAAATGGATTGTTCTAGGGTGCTCTCCACTTGGGGGCTTGATTTGGGGTTTTTGTAGGACCTTTTTGTAATACCTCCCTTACTATAATTTGTATATATATTAATGTACTTCAACTTTGGTAAAGGGTTCAAGCCATGAATTGATCATTTGCTTAGTTTTCCCCTTAATCCAATGTTTGGGGGTTTAATGGTTCAAGAGGGGAAATTAGGGTTTGAGCATCTTTTTCCAAGGTGGAGACACATGAAAAGCTAGGGTATTCCTTTTTCTCATGATCCTTACTTAATTAAGCCATGGTTCTAAAGCTTGGGTGCCTTCTCTTTCCACTTAAACCCATGTGATAATAGGCCATAGGTGCATATATTGAACCAGGGCCTTGGATAACACCTGGGGTGTTACATCCCTCCCCCCTTAAAGGATTCTCGTCCCGAGATTGGGTAGGGAACCTTTAGAGGGTGCTAAGAAGGTGCGTGCTTGCGCGGTGTGGTTTGTTTTGTCAAGGTTCTCTAGTAAACTTCTCTTTGTATGTCATCCTCTTTGCAACTTCAGAAGGAAGCCCTTCTAGATTTGGTTTCACAACTTACTCAGTTCTTATTAACTATATTTCTCTTATACTTAGATTCAAATGGCAGGTGGGGGTGTTTTGGGATCCGATTTACGTACCGATCTCCTGGGGCAGAAAATCGGGATAGTGCGAGCGCAGAAATTCCTCAGCTTCCCAAGTAGCTTCTTCTTCTGAATGGTGGCTCCACTGGATTTTATACATTTGGATTGACTTTGCTTGAGTTGACCTTTCCTTACGATCCAATATTCTGACAGGGTGCTCTTGATATGACAAGTCTGGTTCTATCTCCAATTCAGGTTCTGGTAGCACTTTTGTTGGTAAGCGAACACACTTCTTTAGCTAAGATACATGGAACACATCATGAATTGCTGACATATGAGGTGGTAGCTTTACTTTGTATGCTATGGGTCCACAAGTCTCCTTGATCTCATAGGGCCCAATATAGCGAGGAGCTAATTTGCCCTTGATCCCAAATCTCTGAACACCTTTGGTGGGTGACACTTTGAGATAAACATGATCTCCCACTTCGAATTGTAGAGGCTTCCTCCTTTTATCATGATAGCTCTTTTGCCTGGCCTGAGCAGCTTCCAAGTTCTTCTTAATGACTCGGACTTTATCCTCAGCTTCAAGCACTAGGTCAGGTCCAAATATCGCCCTTTCTCCAGCTTGTGACCAATTTAGCGGTGTTCTACACCTTCGTCCATACAAGGCCTCGAAAGGTGCCATCTTTAGGCTAGATTGGTAACTGTTATTGTAAGAGAATTCTGCCAGAGAAAGACACTTATCCCAATTCTTGCCATAGTGTAACACACACGCTTTCAACATGTCCTCAAGAATCTGATTTACTCTTTCTGTCTGACCATCCGTTTGAGGATGATATGCTGAGCTTCTAATCACGATTGTTCCAAGTGACTTTTGTAGCTGCTCCCAGAAACGTGCTACAAACAGTGCCCCTCTATCCGACACGATAGTCCTCGAGATCCCATGCAAACGCACTATTTGGTCAATATAGATTTCTGTGTATTTTTCTGTCTTGTGGGTGGTATGCACAGGCAAGAAATGATATGTCTTGGTTAGCCTATCCATAATGACCCAAATGGAATCGTGGTGCTGGCAGGTGTTTGGCAACCCCACGAGAAAGTCCATGCAAATGTCCTCCCACTTCCAAGACGGGATGGGGTGAGGTTGTAAGGTACATGCTACCTTTAAATGACTAGCTTTGATTCTTTGGCAAGTGTCGCACTCGGATATGTACTTAGCAATCTCTCTCTTCATCTGGGTCCACCAATATAAGGATCTGAGTTCATGATACATCTTGTTACTTCCGGGGTGCATGGAAAATTTGGAGAGGTGAGCTTCATCCAAAATCTTCTTCCTAAGTTCTGGATCTTTGGGAACAACCAATCAATCTTCGAACCATAAAATACCCCTGCTGTCTTGACGAAAGCATTTATACTTATCCACCTTTTGATTGAGCATTTCCTTAATGACTTGAACACCCTTGTCACCAATTTGTGTCATGATTATCTGCTCTTGTAAGGTTGGCTCAACTGAGATATAATCCAAGGCACCCGGGGAAACCACTTCCATATTCAGCTTGCGCAACTCGTCGCACAAAGCGGCGACCTTTGAGTCTATGGTTAAACAGTTGCACTGGGCTTTCGACTCAAGGCATCTGCCACAACATTTGCCTTGCTAGGATGGTAATGTACCTCTAGGTCATAATCCTTGATCAATTTTAACCATCTCCTCTGCCTCATGTTAAGATCAGCCTAAGTGAAAATATACTTGAGACTCTTGTGGTCAGTATAAATATTACAATGAGCTCCCATTAGGTAATGTCTCCATATTTTCAGAGCATGAACTACCGCTGCTAACTCCAGATCATGTGTGGGGTAATTCTGCTCATGAGGCCTAAGTGCTCTAGATGCGTAGGCAATAACTCGGTTGTCTTGCATCAAAACACAACTTAGTCCAGTGCCCGAGGCATCGCAATACACATCAAATGATTTGGTGTTGTCAGGCTGTGCTAGCACGAGTGCTGTTGTCAGATGCTGCCTTAATGTGTGAAAGGCATCTTCACATTTTTGACTCCAATCAAATTTTACTCCTTTCTTCAACAATTCAGTCACTGGTTTAGCAATCCTAGAGAAATCCAGAATGAATCGCTGATAATATCCTGCCAAACCCAGGAAACTCTGAATCAGCCGAACGGTTGTAGGAGGATTCCAATCCATCACTTCTTGTACTTTCTCAGGGCCAATTGCTATCCCATCCTGAGAAATGGTGTGTCCCAAGAACTTGATTTCCCTTAGCCAGAAATCACATTTGGAGAATTTGGCGTACAAGCGATGATCTTGCAGTCGCTGAAGTACGGTGTGCAAGTGCTTTGTATGCTCGTCTTCACTTTTCGAATATACCAGGATATCATCAATGAAGATCACCACAAATTTGTCCAACTCTAGCATAAATACTGAGTTCATCATATACATGAAGTATGTCGGCGCATTGGTCAGCCCGAAAGACATCACCAAGTACTCATAAAGCCCGTATCTGGTAGAGAAAGTCGTCTTTGGAATATCACTGGCCCTGATCTTGATTTTGTGATAGCCAGAGCAGAGATCTATCTTGGAAATTACCTTGGCTTCAACCAACTGATCAAACAAAACATCAATACGAGATAAAGGATACTTGTTCTTAATAGTCACCGCATTGAGAGGGCGGTAATCGACACACATCCTTAAGCTCTCATCCTTCTTCTTTACGAACAAGGATAGACATCCCCATGGTGAAGTACTTGGGCGAATGAACCCCTTGTCCAAAAATTCTTGTAACTGCTTCTTCAGCTCTACCAACTCCACTGGAGGCATCCTATAGGGTCTCTTTGATATAGGAGCAGTCTCGGGTTGCAGCTCTATGGCAAACTCTATGTCTCTATCGGGTGGCATCCCGGGCAGCTCGTCTGGGAAAACATCAGGGTACTCACAGACTACTGGAATCCTCTCCACAGGTGATTTTACCTTGGTGAAGGCACAAGAGCGGGTACAGCCTTGGTTAGGTAGGTACAAGGTGATTTCTCCGCAAATTGGTGAGTGTATTTCAATGGCTTTTGCTGCGACATCAATCAAAACATGATGCCGTGATAGCCACTCTGTTCCCAAGATGATGTCCACACTCTCCAATCCCATAATAAGGAGGGTGGTTCCGACTATGATACTACCCAATCTTATTGGTACTTGTCGGTTTAGTTGATAGGTGGCAACTCTACCTCCTGGTGTTGCAATCATAATAGCCCCCTTTGTGTGGTGAAAAGGTAGCTGACACTTGGCACTAAAATTTGCACTGATGAAGTTGTGTGATGCACCAGAATAAAAAAGAATGACTGCAGGAAAAATCAAAACAGAAAAGATACCAGTCATGACGGGTGCTCCCTCCGGAATGTCAGCCAATGTGGTGAAGTTCAGCCCGCCTTGCCTTACTTGCACCTTCTGCCTCTTGCCTTGGTTCTGATTTGCATTATGCCCCTACCTCTGCTGGTTCCTAGGACAAGTCTTGGCATAATGTCCGGTGTTGCCACAAGTGAAACACCTGTTATCATTGCCCTGACGGTACTGCTGTTGTGGCTGGTTGCTATTCCTCTGAGCTAGGAGTTGAGAGCGGTTGGGTGCTTGTTGCTGCTGCTGCTGTGGTCGGATCACCCATCGCCCCTGCTGCTGCTGAGGTCCTCTGTTCTGAGTATCGGACACTATTCTGAAGCGCTGAGGCTGAGCTGACGGTCCTGCCATAGGGGTCTTCCTCTTCTTCTCTACCTGACGAGTTGTTATGCAGTCCTCCTGGGAGATGGCCATATTGACTAACTCATTGTAGTTGTTAGCCCTGACTGTGTTGAGACGATCATGGAGCTTAGTGCTGAGGCCCCTCCTGAATCTATCTCTCTTCTTCTCATCAGTGTCAGCATGGTAGCCTGCATACTAACACAGATCATTGAAAGCTTGGGCATACTGCAGCACGGTACGACTCCCCTGAGTGAGTGCCAGAAACTCATTGAGCTTGTGGTCCATGATGCCTGCTGGTATGTGATGCCCTCAGAATGCTGCTTTGAACTCTCCCCACTCAACCACGTGGTGAGCTAGTTGTATGGCGAGGAAATGGTCCCACCATGTCCGAGCGGGCCCACGAAGCTACTGGGCGGCGAAACGGAGCTTGGTCGCATCTGAACAATCTCCATTAAGCAGTGGGAACTTTGATTCCACCACCCTGAGCCAAACATCGGCATCGAGTGGATCTTCCGCCCTGGTGAACAATGGCGGCTGAGTGCTGAGAAACTCCTGGTAGGTGGCCGCTGCCGGGGCACGCTGGTGGTGATCACCACCACCATAGTGCTGAGGCGGTGGCTGATGCTGAGCGAGCTGCCGCAGAATCTCATTTTGCTAAGCCATCAACTCCTGCATGGTAGGAGGCTGCGGCGGAGGTGGAGGAATGCACTCGTTCTGTCCAAGGTGCAAAAGCTAAGCTAGTTTCGAGGAGTTCTACTGCTACACACTTCTACCCTAACCCTAGAATCTAATGAGCAAACGAGGCAACACTAGACTCAGGGGAAGGTGGTCTTCCTGAGCCAGCAGTGTCTAAGCTAGATGCAGGCTCCGGCTCCTCTCCTCCCTCGATATCTACGTACTCATCAGCCCCTTCTGCCTCCATGTCCTCAATCTCTTGATGGTGCAGATCCAAATGTTGGTTGGCTTCCTCAAGCTGTTGCTGGGTGGTCTGGAGCTGGTCTTCCAAAACCTCAATAGTATTCTCCCTGGCTTCCACCTGATCCTCGAGCTCTTGTATGTGGTTGGCCATCTGCTCCACCTAGAGATCCTTCTCCACCAGCTTAGTGGACAAGTCTACCACAAGGTCCTCCCAGTTATCTAGAGTGATCTTGGTAGACTCCACTAGGCCCATAAGCTGGGACATCGCCTCACCTCGCAAGGCCTGCAGACGATACAGAACACTCATGCACCGAACCGTCAGGTGAGCGGTATGCCCAGGGTAGAGAGCCCACACATCCTTGGCGTGCTCAAACCAATCCTTCCACATTGGGTCGTCCTCCTTTTCAATGGGGAACAAGCCAATGGGGTGGGTTGACAGCTCCAAGGGGTGGAATCCACAGAAGGTCGTCAGCACGTGCAGAGTCGTGGACTCAATAGTATCATCGCCCCTGAAACCGAAAGACTCTGAGTCCAAGGAACACCAGCCTGGCTATAGGGGATGAGGCTCCAAGGTCATCCTCACCCTACAACGAGGTACCCGGTGCTCCTCGAACAGCTGCACCACGTACTGGGGAGGCGTAGCGTAACCTGCTCCCTGCAGTACCTCCCACAAAATGCGGGGAAAGCCCTCTCGTGCAAGACCGTCTGTGTGGGAATGTGTGTTTCCTCCGTCTGTGGGTACGTGGGAAGTCATCTGTGCAAGGGCAAGTGTAAGAGAAAGAAAAAGAATCCCAAAAATAAAAGGAGCTAGTGCAAAAGATTAGGAAATTTCCACGGGCTTGGCTTTTCTAGGGTTAAGTTGAAATCTTTGCTATATATTTTAAATCTTGTTATGGATGTTTCTTTATTTATACATCTTACTGTTGGTAATGACATTTTACTAAGATGACAGATTTTAAAAAGGATGCATGTATGCTCATCCTAAGCGTCCTCACATCAAACATGGGGTACAGAATATCCCTATTTATATCGTAGTAGCCTGTAAGGCATTTTCAATTAGCAACCTAGCTACCCATCTAGTATCCTAAGGCTTCACGTCCTAGGTCTATCCGTATCGTCCTAACAGCTATCCAACTTGGTTTCTAATCAAGTTTTACCTTTGTAAAAGGTCGAAAATTATGATTTATTGATTTCTCTAAGGTGGTACAAGCTCCGATACCAGCTGTGGCGGAACCACCCGAATCATTCCAACTTAAGTGTCTAAGTCCTGCCTTAAAGGCTAGACCACACTTAAATAGGAATAAATCATCAGTCCCTTGGATCTAGTCCGATGAGGCCACTAATAGGATCAAGTACCACATACTCACTCGAAGGTGAGGGATAGAGGAAATACAATAAAGCATAAACCATAAGTTAAAGAGGTACTTAATGTTATTACATCATCATCGGAGTTTTGCAAAAGTAATAACCATTGTTCTCAGTGCAACGGAAATTAACTAACGGTAAATAAAAGGGAGGATGGGGAAGCCTGGCCCATCACTCCTCATGCTCCTCTCCTGCTGAGGTAGTGTCCCACTCGATTGTCCAGCCTGGTGGCAGGATGGACGGCCAAGTCACTCTAGCAACCATATCCTCCAGAGAACCTATAAAAATTATGCCACAAGCAAGGCTGAGTATACTAATACTCAGTTAGCTCCTCTCCGTTGTACACTTGCGTTGGGCACGAATCATAGCGGCGGGCGCGAATCCGGGCGCACGGCTCACTGGTGGCGAGGTTCTCTGAACCTGGGATATTTGTAAAGCATTATACCATCAGATTCCTTATTCAGAGCGCCTGACAGCCAGAATTGTAGTGCCCAGATTTCGGATTTTTGTGTGAGAAACTTACTAATCTATCTGTAACAAACTTGTAGCTCTATTATACCATCTACAATTCTGTTATAGGGATCTTGCTCATTTGCATATCCCCTTGAGCAAGAATCGAGCCCAAAGTTCCTCAGAACTAACTGCCACTCAGTATTCAGTCTCAGGGTGGTATGATAGCCAGACTTTAGGGCTAGTTATCTCCACTTTTTGTATGTCAATAATGCTTAATCACTTAAGCAAAGTTCTACTCCTAAAATAGCTCTACAAGTTTGATGTGTTGACCCTAGGCAAATTCCTTGTATTTTAAAAAATACAAAGCTCCAAAGTCAGCCCTATTCAACTGATTTTAGACTTAGGCATATGGAGTGCAGAAGGGGCTTTTTGCACTTAAGTCCAAATCTCATCTTTTGACTTGGAAATCCTCAAATGTGTGAAGCATATGATTTGAGGTGCCCTAATACCTTGGTTTTTGCACCTTCGTCCAAAAGTGCACCAATTTTACACTTAGCCCCCTAGGGTTTTAATTTAGGGGTTTTCAGGGGTCTTTTTAGGGTTTTTGGCACTTTTAGGGTTTGGATGCCACTCAAGTCCATTAAATGTGATATCTTATGATCATTTCTAATGAGTTTTGAAGTTTTCTCATGCTTGGGATTTATTGTCACTCCTAACCCTAGTTTAGGGTTAAGTACCCTACCCTAGGGTTTCACACATAACAAGTCACACCAATACAACTTATTTGAAATTTTTGCCTAGTGAATGCACTCTAAGTGTAACAAACACATGATATGCTAATGCTCATGATGTTATGCTCAAATTTTAGTGACAGTAACACCAGGGGTGTTACAAATGGATTGGTAGAAAGAGCAAATGGAATCATAATAATAGGAATAATGAAGTCAATCTTCAACCAACCCAAAGGAAAGTGGCTAGACGAATTAATAAAAGTAGTGTGGAACCACAATGCTGCTGCATCAAAGTCAACAGACTTACCCCTTTCAAACTTCTGTTCGGTGACGAAGCAATAACACCAGAAGAAGCAAGAACGGGTTCAAAAAGAACTCAAGCTTCGACAGAGGACGAAGGTGATTGCCAAATAACAAAAGACACCATAGAAGGGACCAGACTACAAGAAATAGAGAACATCAATAAATACCAGGCCGAAACAATCAAATGTCATGATAGAAAAGTAAGATTGAATAATATCAAGCCAGGTCATTTGGTGCTTCGAAGGGTGGCTAACCCTGATACAGTGGAAAAGCTTCAGCTCAAGTGGGAGGGTCCCTTTTTGGTGGTATCTTCGTCAAGACCCGGGTCCTATAGACTTAAAGACATGGACGATAATGACATAGTGAAAGTCGCCTAGAGGGGGGTGAATAGGCGTAATCTGAAATTTACAACTTAAAACACAAACTACAAGTCGGGGTTAGCGTTAGAACTTAAATCGAGTCCGGGAGAGAGGGGAAAAGCAAATCAACCAAGAAATAAAGCGGATCAACACAGTGATTTGTTTTACCGAGGTTCGGTTCTAAAGAACCTAGTCCCCGTTGAGGTGGTCACAAAGACCGGGTCTCTTTCAACCCTTTCCCTCTCTCAAACGGTCACTTAGACCGAGTGAGCTTTCTCCTTAATCAAACATGTCACTTAGACCCCGCAAGAACCGCCACACACTTAGGTGTCTCTTGCTTTGATTACAAGTCACTTGGAAACAAGAATGAGGAAGGAAGAAAGCGATCCAAGCACAAGAGCACAAAAGAACACGAACAAACACTCTCTCAAGTCACTAGGTGGTTGGAGTGAATTTGGGACTTGGAGAGGCTTTGATCTTTTGATTTTGTGTCTAGGAGTGAATGCACTAGCTCTTGTATTGAATGAAAACTTCAGAAGACTTAGATGCTTGGAGTTGTGGTGGTTGGAGGTATTTATAGCCCTCAACCACCAACAAGCTATTGGGAAAGGCTGTTGTCGATGGGCGCACTGGACAGTCCGGTGTGCCACCGGACAGGCACTGTAGGCTGTCCGGTGTACCGCCACGTCACCCAACCATTAGGGTTCTGATGAGAATATAACCCGCATAGATATGACCATGTTAATGGCTCCTGCTACAAAGACATTGAGGAACAAAGAAGTTGATTGGGGACCAAGTAATGATATTTCCAACAAAGCAAGCACATCATCAAATTTAAAGATATACTTGGGTGAGGAGCATACACTAGAGTCGAGGACAACTCTATTACAAGAAGGGGAGGATGAGGAGGACATCACTGCCATCAATACACCACACCAGCGACCCCTTCACCATTTAATCATGGACTAGTGAAACGAGTCCGTGCACGTAAATTTAATTATCAGGTGAACTTGTTCCTTGTTGTTGAAGCTAATCATTCCTTAAATGAGGTACTAATACCTTGTGATTACTTTATTATGCTAAGGTGTTTGGGAGGTGAACCATCTAGAATTTGAGAAGGCAACAAGGCAATAAAAGCTGCTCCACTTGAGGGGATTTCGAAACTACAACAAGTGCAAGTTTAAGAGGGCATATCTTTCAGCTCCCAAAGTTGTTTAATGCAAATAAGCACTTGTTGGAAAGGTCTCTTTGTCTACTTTCTAGTAGATCAAGAGTCAAGGAGAGAACGCATCCAAGGCGTCCAATAACGGCCGAGACAACTTCATGACTCCACCAGTCCGAGTGATTTTGTAACTGCAAGCACTAAATTAAATGGAGCATATCTTTCAACTCCCAAGGTTGTTTAAAGCAAATAAGCACTTGTTGTAAAGGTCTCTTCATCTACTTTCTAGTGGATGAAGAATCAATGAGAGATCAGACACTAAGCATCTAGAAACTGCCGAGTGAACTCTTGCTCTACCCAAGTCAATTTCGTAACTGCAGCATGCACCAAATTAAATGGAGCATAACTTTCCACTCCCAAGGTTGTTTAGTGCAAATAACTACTTGTTGGAAAGCTATCTTCGTCTACTTTTAGGTGCATCAAGACTCAATGACAGAAACCAAATGAGGCGTCCAGAAACTGCCGAGAGAGTTTCGTTCTCCATTAGAACTCCTTTCTATTCCTCTATTTAAGCAACTAGCAGCCACCAAAGAACTTGGGTTTTTGTTTGATGTAAGTTTAGCCTTTGCTACTTCCTTGTAAACGCATGTGTCGGCTAGACCACCCGGATACTTGAAACAAAACCCCAACTCTATCAGATCCGTGAGCGTCTGCTTTTTATCTTGTTCTTGCTAGTTCTCGATTGCTTGCAGGTTCAAGGCTGTTCTTGGCACGACAAGAGCGGCAACAATAGGAGCCGGTGTAACTATCGCTAAGGCGCAACACCCTTGTGGTTGTTGTAGTCGGATAGCACAACGTTGACCTCCACCCCAAATCGTAGTTATCAGGAGACGGTGTACCTGTCGCTCAAGGCGCCACACCATCTTGGTTGTGGTAGTCAGGCAGCCAACGTCGTTCTCCAACAAGTTTTCCACCTCCATCATCTCTCATCGAAAGATCGGGCACCCTTCTACCTGTTGGGTTTATCAAGTGGTATCAAATTTCAGGTTGCTCGGTGAGAGAACTCAATCTTCCTTGTTTTATTTACCTACAGTCCACTTTTGCCCAAAGATATATTTAGATCAGAAATTCACCTAAAAACAGTTTGAGCCTTTGCTTTACTACTTAGTTTTCGACTTGTTGAATTCACGGTTGCTGCATTTGGGTCGAGTTGCTGGTCTAAAGTTTTCTTACCGCTAGAGTTTTAAGTTCGCGCCACCTTGTTTCAATCACCAGTTTAGACCTCTTGCTGCAATTCAACCAAAAAGAAGAGAAAGCAAAAGGCGAGTGCATAAAAAAGCCGCACTAATCAGCAAAACAAAAAAAAGACACGTGCAAAAAAAGAGAGAGAGAAAAACCAGTTCTGAATTTGGTAAATAAAATTTGTAAGTGCAACAAAACAAAAGGCAGTTTGTGTGCCTTCTTTTTATAGTTTCAGAAATCATATTGTTGTTCTCAGCTTTTGGTGATACTATTTGTGTAACGGCTCGCGTCTCTATTACGGTTTGGACTAGGACCAGCACAACACCATTGTAGAACGTTTATTCAACTTGTTGTGGCTAATGTGGTACTAACTATTCCTTGGAACTATTGAAATTGCAACTACCTATGAATCCACAAAATTTTCTACAACACCACCAGGTTGTGCTAGCTGCCACCGTTGTTGTTGTTCTTGCTGTTTGTCGGCACCTTCTGTATTGTGTGGTGAGAATTTGTAAGAACTTGCTTAACCAGTTTGAGAATGAGAGATTACAACAATGATTCCTAGTAGTTTATAGGAGCAAAGATATTTTTATTGTTTTCTTGTCTTTACTAAACATGGCAGGTGATATGGAGATTTTTGAGCCAACCGAACATTATATTCAAGGCATCATTCGACACTTGCCTTCATATACCGGTAAATTCAATCCTCATGCATACATTGATTGGGAGCTAAAGGTAGATAAGGAATTTGATAAGCATGATCTATCTCAAAAACAAAAGATTTATACTGCCTCTAATTTGTTAACTGGGCACGCATTGATGGAATGGAAATATATTTGTAGGCACAACAAAGTTCCACAATCTTGGGAAGACTTCAAACTTCATTTTAGAGATGCATTCATTCCTGCATACTATGCTAATCATTTGCTTTCTAAATTAGACACCTTAAAGCAGGGTGCTAGGACTGTGAAAGATTATTATTATGATTTTAAAATTTGTACCATGTTTGCTCGTTTAGATGAATGCATGGAAGATGTAATGACTAGGTTCATGAAAGGACTCAATTCTGAAATTCAGACTATAGTCATGCATGAAGCATACAAACACATTTCTCACTTGTTTTTGCTTGCATGTAAAGCTGAAAATGAGATTCTATTATACAATTATACAAGCACTGAACATGTGAGCCATAGTTCCTCTTTTGCATCTGCTCTACATGCTGATCAAGAACACAAAATAATGAAACAAGTTGTTGTTTTTCCATCATCACAAGAAGAATTGATTGCTGACACTTGTGATAGTGAAGATTTGTGGGATAATGATTCACATGTACTAAGACAACAGCTAGTAAATGAACATGTTACATCTGTTATTGAACCAAACATTTTGGCTAAAAAGGAACATGTAATTTGTATTGCAAACGAAACTGAAGAAATAAATTTGCTCTCTTCTTTAAATATTTGGGGCTATATTGAGTTTGATGATCTTTTTGAGCTCGGTAATTTGGAAAATGTTTTATTTGCTAGATCAACTATACCTTGTCCTTCTCATGTTATATTTTATATTGCTGGCAAGTACAACAACATAGGACAATTTCTTGTGCATAGAATTTCTATTTCATCTAGATATGTTGTTTCTTCACTTTGTGCAAATAAGATATTGGTATGTTCTCAAGAAGAAAATAATCTCTTGTTTCCATGTACTTTAGTAGAAGTTTCAGGTTTATATTTGAAAGACATCAATAAAAGCTTAGTCATCAACATCAATCATGATGCAAAACCGAGGACGGTTTGCTGTCAAGAAGGGGAGAATGATGAGAACATAACCCGCACAGATATGACCATGTTAATGGCTCCTGCTACAAAGACATTGAGGAACAAAGAAGTTGATTGGGGACCAAGTAATGATATTTCCAACATTTCCAACAAAGCAAGCACATCATCAAATTTAAAGATATACTTGGGTGAGGAGCATACACTAGAGTCGAGGACAACTCTATTACAAGAAGGGGAGGATGATGAGGACATCACTGCCATCAATACACCACACCAGCGACCCCCTTCACCATTTAATCATGGACCAGTGAAACGAGTCCGTGCACGTAAATTTAATTATCAGGTGAACTCGTTCCTTGTTGTTGAAGCTAATCATTCCTTAAATGAGGTACTAATACCTTGTGATTACTTTATTATGCTAAGGTGTTTGGGAGGTGAACCATCTAGAATTTGAGAAGGCAACAAGGCAATAAAAGCTGCTCCACTTGAGGGGATTTCGAAACTACAACAAGTGCAAGTTTAAGAGGGCATATCTTTCAGCTCCCAAAGTTGTTTAATGCAAATAAGCACTTGTTGGAAAGGTCTCTTTGTCTACTTTCTAGTAGATCAAGAGTCAAGGAGAGAACGCATCCAAGACGTCCAGGAACGGCCGAGACAACTTCATGACTCCACCAGCCCGAGTGATTTCATAACTGCAAGCACTAAATTAAATGGAGCATATCTTTCAACTCCCAAGGTTGTTTAAAGCAAATAAGCACTTGTTGGAAAGGTCTCTTCGTCTACTTTCTAGTGGATCAAGAATCAACGAGAGATCAGACACTAAGCGTCCAGAAACTGCCGAGTGAACTCTTGCTCTACCCAAGTCAATTTCGTAACTACACCATGCACCAAATTAAATGGAGCATAACTTTCCACTCCCAAGGTTGTTTAGTGCAAATAACTACTTGTTGGAAAGCTCTCTTCGTCTACTTTCAGGTGCATCAAGAATCAATGACAGAAACCAAATGAGGCGTCCAGAAACTGTCTAGAGAGTTTCGTTCTCCATTAGAACTCCTTTCTATTCCTCTATTTAAGCAACTAGCAGCCACCAAAGAACTTGGGTTTTTGTTTGATGTAAGTTTAGCCTTTGCTACTTCCTTGTAAATGCGTGTGTCGGCTAGACCACCCGGATACTTGAAACAAAACCCCAACTCTATCAGATCCCGTGAGCGTCTGCTTTTTATCTTGTTCTTGCTTGTTCTCGATTGCTTGCAGGTTCAAGGTTGTTCTTGGCACGGCAAAAGCGGCAACAACAGGAGCCGATGTAACTATCGCTAAGGCGCAACACCCTTGTGGTTGTTGTAGTCGGATAGCACAACGTTGACCTCCACCCCAAATCGTAGTTATCAGGAGACAGTGTACCTATCGCTCAAGGCGCGACACCATCTTGGTTGTGGTAGTCGGGCAGCCAACGTCGTTCTCCAACAAGTTTTCCACCTCCATCATCTCTCATCGAAAGATCGGGCACCCTTCTACCCGTTGGGTTTATCAGGTTCGAGAGCAGTCTACCATTGGAGGCTTTGTACTCTTGCGGCACCGGACAATCCAGTGCCACACCGGATACTATCTGGTGCCCCTCTGACTTCTGCTCTGACTTCTGCCGCGCACTGTTTACGCTGTCAGCCCTTTTGCAATCAACCGTTGCGTGCAGATAGTCGTTGCCCGCTGACTCACCGGACAGTCCGGTGGCACACCGGATAGTCCGGTGAATTATAGCGGAGCGCGCCTGGAGAAACCCGAGAGTGGTTGGTTTGAGGTGTATGGTCCTGGTGCACCGGACACTGTCCGGTGGCACACCAGATAGTCCGGTGTGCCATTCCTCAGCACACTTCGGTTTCTTTTGCTCCTTTGTATTTGATCCCTAACTTGAATATTTATTGGTTTATGTTGAACCTTTATGCACCTGTAGAACATATATTCTAGAGCAAACTAATTAGTCCATATATTTGTGTTGGGCATTCAACAACCAAAATTAATTGTGGGAAATGGTTAACCCTATTTCCCTTTCAATCTCCCCCTTTTTGTGACTGATGCCAACACAAACCAAAGCAAATATATAAAGTGCAAAAATGAACTAGTTTGCATAAGGTAAGTGCATAGGTTACTTAGAATTAAACCAATTGATAATCTTACTAGATATGAATGGATTGCTTTCTTTTATTTAATGTTTTAGACCACATTTGCACCACTTGTTTTGTTTTTGCAAATCGTTTTGGAAAATCTTTTCAAAGTATTTTGCAAATAGTCAAAGGTATATGAATAAGATTGCAAGAAGCATTTTCAAGATTTTGAAATTTCTCCCCTGTTTCAAATGCTTTTCCTTTGACTAAACAAAACTCCCCCTGAATGAAATTCTCCTCTTAGTTTTCAAGAGGGTTTTAATGGATACTAATTTTGAAAATCTTCCTTTAATCATATCAATTAGATACCAATTTGAAATATACCAATTTAAAAATTTTCAAAACATAATTAAAATTAGGTGGTGGTGCGGTTCTTTTGCTTTGGGCTTAATAATTTCTCCCCCTTTGGCATTAATCGCCAAAAACGGAGACTTTGAGAGCCCTTTATACTTTCTCCCCATTAGTACAAGTAGATAAAAGTGAATATTATACCAATTGAGAGTGATGTGGAGGGACGGCGAAATGATATCGTTAGAGTGGAGTGGAAGCCTTGTCTTCGCTGAAGACTCCATTTCCCTTTCAATCTACGACTTAGTATAGAAATATACTTGAAAGCACATTAGTCGTAGTCTTGGTACAAGAATAATAAGAGATATGCATTTGTACCAAAGTGAAAGAGATATGATCAAAGGTATATAAATGAGCTATGTGTGCAATGTTTCAATCAAAATTCCGAGAATCAAGAATATTTAGCTCATTCCTAAGTTTGCTAAAGGTTTTCTCATCTAATGGCTTGGTAAAGATATCGGCTAATTGTTCTTTGGTGCTAACATAAGCAATTTCGATATCCCCCTTTGTTGGTGATCTCTCAAAAAGTGGTACCGAATGTCTATGTGCTTAGTGCGGCTGTGTTCAACGGGATTATCCGCCATGCGGATTGCACCCTCATTGTCGCATAGGAGAGGGACTTTGCTCAATTTGTAGCCATTGTCCCTAAGAGTTTGCCTCATCCAAAGTAATTGCGCACAACAATGGCCTGCGGCAATATACTCGGCTTCGGCGGTAGAAAGAGCTACAGAGTTTTGTTTCTTTGAAGCCCATGACATCAGGGATCTCTCCAGAAACTAACAAGTCCCGATGTGCTCTTCCTATCAATTTTGCACCCTGCCCAATCGGCATCGGAATATCCTATTAAATCAAAAGTGGATCCCTTGGGGTACCAAAGTACAAACTTAGGAGTGTAAACTAAATATCTCATGATTCTTTTTACGGCCCTAAGGTGAACTTTCTTAGGATTGGCTTGGAACCTTGCACACATGCATACAAAAAGCATAATATCTGGTCGAGATGCACATAGATAGAGTAAAGATCCTATCATCGGCCGGTATACCTTTTGATCTACGGACTTACCTCCCGTGTCGAGGTCGAGATGCCCATTTGTTCCCATGGGTGTCTTGATGGGCTTGGCATCCTTCATTCCAAACTTGTTAAGTATGTATTGAATGTACTTTGTTTAGTTGATGAAGGTGCCGTCTTGGAGTTGCTTGACTTGAAATCCTAGGAAATACTTCAACTCCCCCATCATAGACATCTCAAATTTTTGTATCATGATCCTACTAAACTCTTCACAAGTGGATTTGTTAGTAGACCCAAATATGATATCATCAACATAAATTTGGCATACAAACAAATCTTTTGCAATAGTTTTAGTAAAGAGTGTAGGATCGGCTTTTCCGACTTTGAAGCCATTAGTGATAAGAAAATCTCGCAGGCATTCATACCATGCTCTTGGGGCTTGCTTGAGCCCATAAAGCGCCTTTGAGAGTTTATACACATGGTTAGGGTACACACTATCTTCAAAGCCGGGAGGTTGCATAACATAGACCTCTTCCTTGATAGGTCCATTGAGGAAGGTACTTTTCACGTCCATTTGATAAAGCTTAAAGCCATGGTAAGTAGCATAGGCAAGTAATATACGAATTGACTCAAGCCTAGCTACGGGTGCATAAGTTTCACCAAAGTCCAAACCTTCGACTTGTAAATAACCTTTGGCCACAAGTCGGGCTTTATTCCTTGTCACCACACCATGCTCATCTTGCTTGTTGCGGAATACCCACTTGGTACCTACAACATTTTGGTTAGGACGTGGAACTAAATGCCATACCTCATTCCTCGTGAAGTTGTTGAGTTGCTCTTGCATAGCCAACACCCAATACGAATCTCTTAGTGCATCCTCCACCTTGTATGGCTCAATAGAGGACACAAAAGAGTAATGTTCACAGAAATGTGCAACTCGAGATCTAGTGGTTACCCCCTTATGAATGTCACCAAGGATGGAGTTGATAGGGTGATCTCGTTGAATTGCTTGGTGGACTCTTGGGTGTGGCGGTCTTTGACCCTGAATTTCTTGATCATCTTCCTTATCTTCATTTTCTTCATCTCCCCCTTGGTCATTGTCCTCCTCTTGAGGTGGCTCATCCTCTTGATCTTCATTTTCATCTTGAGCCTGATCCTCATCTTGAGTTGGTGGAGATTCCTTAGGACACACATCCCTAATGGACATGTTCCTTAGCACGATGCACAGAGCCTCTTCATCATCTAGTTCATCAAGATCAACTTGCTCCACTTGGGGGCCATTAGTATCATCAAACACAATGTCACAAGAAACCTCAACTAATCCAGTGGATTTGTTGAAGACTCTATATGCCCTTGTGTTTGAGTCATATCCTAGTAAAAAGCCTTCTACAGCCTTAGGAGCAAATTTAGATTTTCTACCTCTTTTAACAAGAATAAAACATTTGCTACCAAAGACTCTAAAATATGAAACATTGGGCTTTTCACCGGTTAGGAGTTCATATGATGTCTTCTTGAGGATTCGGTGAAGGTAGAGCTGGTTGATGGAGTAGCAAGCAGTGTTGATTGCCTCAGCCCAAAACCGGTCCGGAGTCTTGTACTCATCAAGAATGGTCCTTGCCATGTCCAGTAGAGTTCTATTCTTCCTCTCCACTACACCATTTTGTTGAGGTGTGTAGGGAGAAGAGAACTCATGCTTGATGCCCTCGTCCTCAAGAAAGACTTCAATTGTGAATTCTTGAACTTCGTCCCATTATCGCTTCTTATCTTTTTGATCCTTAATCCGAACTCATTTTGAGCCCGTCGCAAGAATCCATTTAAGGTCTCTTGGGTTTGTGATTTTTCCTGCAAAAAGAATACCCAAGTGAAGCGAGAATAATCATCCACAATAACAAGACAGTACTTACTCCCGTCGATGCTTATGTAAGCGATCGAGCCAAATAAATCCATGTGGACTAGCTCGAGTGGCCTGTTAGTCGTCATGATGTTCTTGTGTGGATGATGAGAGCCAACTTGCTTTCCTGCTTGACATGCGCTACAGACCCTGTCTTTCTCAAAATGAACATTTGTTAGTCCCAAAATGTGTTCTCCCTTTAGAAGCTTGTGAAGATTCTTCATTCCAACATGGGCTAGTCGACAATGCCAGAGCCAACCCATATTGGTCTTAGCAATCAAACAAGTGTTGAGTTCAGTTGTGTTCTCATTAAAATCAACTAAATATAGCTGACCCTCTAACACTCCCTTAAATGCTATTGAATCTTCACTTCTTCTAAAGACAGTAACACCTACATCTATAAAAAGACTGTTGTAGCCCATTTTGCATAATTGAAAAACAGAAAGCAAATTGTAATCTAAAGAATCTACAAGAAAAACATTGGAAATAGAATGGTTAGGTGATATAGCAATTTTACCAAGTTCTTTGACGAAACCTTGATTTCCATCCCCAAATGTGATAGCTCGTTGGGGATCTTCGTTTTTCTCGTAGGAGAAGAACATCCTTTTCTCCCCTGTCATGTGGTTTGTGCATCCGCTATCTATTATCCAACTTGAGCCCCCAGATGCATAAACCTGCAAAATAATTTAGGCCTTGTTCTTAGGCACCCAAATAGTCTTGGGTCCTTTGATGTTAGAAACAAGCACCTTGGGTACCCAAATACAAGTCTTTGACCTCTTGTGTTTGCCCCCAACATATTTGGCAACTACTTTGCCTGATTTATTAGTAAGCACATATGAAGCATCAAAAGTTTTGAATGAAATTTTATGATCATTTGATGCAGCAGGAGTTTTCTTTTTAGGCATTTTAACATGTGTAGAATGCCTAGAGCTAGAAGCCTCATTTTTATACATGAAAGCATGATGAGAAACAGTGTGAGGTTTTCTAGCATGAATTCTCCTAATTTTGTGCTCGGGATAACTAACAGGATATAAAATATAGCCTTCATTATCCTGAACCATGGGTGTCTTGCCCTTTACAAAATTAGACAATCTTTTAGGGGCATTAAGCTTGACATTGCTTCCCTGTTGGAAACCAATGCCATCCTTAATGCCAGGGCGTCTCCCATTATAGATCATGCTTCTAGCAAATTTAAACTTTTCATTTTTAATTTCATGCTCATTAATTTTAGCAGTTAATTGAGCTATATGATCATTTTGTTGTTTAATAAGAGCAACGTGATCATTTATAGCATCAACATTAACATCTCTACATCTAATACAAATAGTAACATGATCAACAGTAGATGTAGAGGATTTGCAAACATTTAATTCTTCTATCTTAGATTTTAACATGGCGTTTTCATTTCTAAGACAGGAAATAGAATCATTGCAAACATTTAAAATTTTAACCTTAGAAATCAAACTAGCATTTTCAGTCCTAAGGCTAGAAATTGATTCATTCAATTTATCAATCTTAGCATTTAAACTAGCGTTTTCACTTCTAAGATTGGTAATTGAATCATGGCAAATACTAAGCTCTTTAGTCAGATTTTCACATTTCTCTACTTCCTGAGCATAAGCATTTTTCACTTTAACATGTTTTTTATTTTCTTTAATAAGGAATTCCTCTTGGTTGTCCAAGAGTTCATCCTTCTCATGAATGGCTCCTATCAATTCATTCAATTTTTCTTTTTGATCCATGTTGAGGTTAGCAAAAAGAGTAACTAAATCATCTTCGTCTTCACTAGAACTACCCGCATCACTAGATGTTGTGTACTTGGGGTGGTTCTAGATTGTACCTTCTTTTTGTCGTCCTTCGCCATGAAACACTTGTGGCCGACGTTGGGGAAGAGGAGGCCCTTATTGATGGCAATATTGGCGGTGTCCTCGTTGGAGGAGGAGTCGGTGGAGCTCTCATCGGAGTCCCATTCCCGACACACGTGGGCAGCGCCGCGCTTCCTCTTGTAGTATTTCTTCTTCTCCTTCTTCTTCCCCTTCTTGTCGTCATCCCTGTCACTTTCACTAGACATAGGACATTTTGCAATAAAATGATCGGGCTTACCACATTTATAGCACACCCTTTTGGAGCGGGGTTTGTAGTCCTTCCCCCTCCTATGATTGAGGATTTGGCGAAAGCTCTTGATGATGAGCGCCATTTCCTCGTTGTCAAGCTTGGAGGCGTTGATTGAAAGCCTACTTGGTGTAGACTCCCACTTCTCTTCTTCCGTCGCCTTGAATGCGACAGGTTGCACCTCGGGTGTAGAGGTGGCGCCTTGCTCCAAGTTGACAATGTGTTTGGAGTCTTTGATCATTAGCTCAAAGCTTACAAACTTTCCAATAACCTCCTCGGGAGACATTAGCTTGTATCTAGGATCCCCACGTATTAATTGAACTTGAGTAGGATTACAAAATACAAGGGATCTAAGAATAACTTTGACCATTTCATGGTCATCCCATTTTGTGCTCCCGAGGTTGCGCACTTGGTTGACCAAGGTCTTGAGCCGGTTGTACATCGCTTGTGGCTCCTCTCCCTTGTTGAGGACGAATCGACCGAGTTCTCCCTCGATCGTTTCGCGCTTGGTGATCTTGGTCACCTCGTCCCCTTCGTGCGTTGTCTTGAGCACATCCCAAATTTCTTTAGCGCTCTTTAACCCTTCACCTTATTATACTCCTCTCGACATAAGGAAGCGAGGAGTATAGTTGTGGCTTGGGAGTTAAAGTGCCTAATTTGGGCGACCTCGTCCGAGTCGTAGCCTTCGTCCCCCACCTTAGGTACCTGCGCTCCAAACTCAACAATGTCCCAAATGCTTGCGTGGAGTGAGGTTAGGTGATGCCTCATTTTATCACTCCACAAACAATAATCTTCACCATCAAAATATGGTGGTTTGCCTAAGGGAACAGAAAGTAAAGGAGCGCGCTTTGAAATACGGGGATAACGAAGTGCCATCTTACTATACTTCTTACGCTCATGGCGATTAGAAGCGACGGACGAGTCGGAGCTTGAAGAAGTGGAGGGTGACGAAGAGTCGGTCTCGTAGTAGACCACCTTCTCCATCTTCTTCTTCTTGTCACCCTTCTGATGAGTCTTGTTGGAGGAAGAGGATTCATCGTTATGCTTGTGGCCGGACTCTCTCGAAAGAGTTCTCCCCAAGCTTGTGGGCTTGTCGCCAGTCACGATCTCCCTCTTGGCGTGTTCTCTCGACATCACTTCGAGTTGTTAGACTCTTAATGAAGTACCGGGCTTTGATACCAATTGAAAGTTGCCTAAAGGGGAGTGAATAGGCGTAATCTGAAATCTACAACTTAAAACACAAACTACAAGCTAGGGTTAGCGTTAGAACTTAAATCGAGTCCGGGAGAGAGGGGGAAAAGCAAATCAACCAAGAAATAAAGCGGATGAACACGGTGATTTGTTTTACCGAGGTTCGGTTCTAAAGAACCTAGTCCCCGTTGAGGTGGTCACAAAGACCGAGTCTCTTTCAACCCTTTCCCTCTCTCAAATGGTCACTTAGACCAAGTGAGCTTTCTCCTTAATCATACAGGTCACTTAGACCTCGCAAGGACCACCACACACTTAGATGTCTCTTGCTTTGATTACAAGTCACTTGGAAACAAGAATGAGGAAGGAAGAAAGCGATCCAAACACAAGAGCGCAAAAGAACACGAACAAACACTCTCTCAAGTCACTAGGTGGTTGGAATGAATTTGGGGCTTGGAGAGGCTTTGATTTTTTGATTTTGTGTCTAAGAGTGAATGCACTAGCTCTTGTATGAATGAAAACTTCAGAAGACTTGGATGCTTGGAGTTGTGGTGGTTGGGGGGTATTTATAGCCCTCAACCACCAACAAGCCGTTGGGAAAGGCTGCTGTCGATGGGCGCACCGGACATGCATTGTAGGTTGTCCGGTGCGCCGTCACGTCACCCAATCGTTAGGGTTCGGGAGCAGTCGACCGTTGGAGGCTTTGTCCTCTTGCGACACCAGACAGTCTGGTGCCACACCGGACACTGTCTGGTGTCTGTCTGACTTCTGCTCTGACTTCTGCCGCGCACTGTTTGCGTTGTCAGCCCTTTTGCAGTCGACTGTTGCGTGCAGATAGTCGTTGTCCGCTGACTCACCGGACAGTCCGGTGGCACACCGGACAGTTCGGTGAATTATAGCAGAGCGCGCCCGGAGAAACCCGAGAGTGGCTGGTTTGAGGTGTACGGTCCTGGTGCACCGGACACTGTCCGGTGCGCCATTCCTCAGCACACTTCGGTTTCTTTTGCTCCTTTGTATCTGATCCCTAACTTGAATATTTATTGGTTTGTGTTGAACCTTTATGCACCTGTAGAACATATATTCTAGAGCAAACTAGTTAGTCCATATATTTGTGTTGGGCATTCAACCACCAAAATTAATTGTGGAAAACGGTTAACCATATTTCCCCTTCACATACCTAGGTCTTGGAATGCGGATGAGCTTCCACGATATTATGTGTAAACAATGTAATTTTCTTATTTTTTTTCCCTATGGCACCATTTTCCTTTCAAGAGGGGAGAAAGGTTTTTAATGGTGCCATAGGTTGTAATTTTTATTTTTTGTTCAACCCTCTGCAATACAAGGGCCAAATTCTCCCACATGTAAAATGTAACATCAGGATTTGCACCATCTAGTGCAAGAGATCATGGAGAAGCTCAAAAGTCGTCCATAAGGGGATGCAGAGCTAAAATGCCACCTAAATCAAAGGTGAAGAAGCTCAAAAGTCACCCCTAAGGGGATGCAGAGCTTAAATGCCACCTAAGTCAAAGGTGAAGAAGCTCCAAAGTCGTTCCTAAGGGTATGCAGAGCTTAGCTCAAAAGTCGTTCATAATGGGATGCAGAGCTGAAATGCCACCTAAGTAAAAGGTGAAGAGACTCCAAAGTCGTTCCTAAGGGGATGCAGAGTCTGGGTGTGTTCTTGGCATACATTTGCATATTTCATCACATCATCTTTTGCATTCATACAGACATTCATTAGACATTTGTAGGATCATCATCATGACATAAAGCACAGACATTAACAGGAAAGATAGAAGATGCCTGTCTCCAGTGACAAAATGCTTCGTTGAAAGTGAAGTTGCTTCATCTCAGAAAAACTTCATGGTGTATGGAGGTACTTCGTCTTTAATAAAAAAATGCTTCGATGTGAACGAAAAGAAGGGAAGGTGTTTTTCGCCTTCAGCTCAAAAGATTGCAAGCATGGGTTTCGTCCACAACAAAGCAATTCATACAGGAGCGAAAAGGTAAAGTTATATTACAAGGTTTTCACAAATAAGTACAATATTTTGTTCAACTGACAATTACAATTTTTTTCCAAAAGATGCAAAGAATTCCTAAGTCCTCTACATATAGTTCTAGGATCTTCAGTCCTTCGGAATAGGCTTCGGCTTAACGACTTTCGGCACCATCATCCTGCAGAAAGATGAAGGTATAAAGTAATCATAAATATAATAATGGAAAACCAAGGTAGAGAAGACAAAGGTAAAAGTTTCATACCGAGTTTAGCAGTTTCCGTGCTTCATCCCCGGCCAGTTCACGCTCGCCCCTTGCCCAAATTTGGGTAATGAATCTGTTCCCTATGCTTCGGGCTTCAGCTGGAATGTCAACCAAATCTGATGTTGAAAGATTAAAAGTTGGCTTATTAACAGTTTTGGCGTGGTTGCACCCAGCCTTCATAAATGCCACAGTTGTGCCGCGTGAAGCCACCAGGGCACAGAAATCTTCGTGCCGGGTTATAACTTCATCAAGGGCTTCAACTTCATTTTCAATATGTCCGAAGGTCCCGGGGATATCTTCGGCCGAAGGAATAATCTCTTTAGAAGTAGCTCAAACCGAGTTAAATATTCCCTTCACGATTAATGCACCGAGCGGCAAAGTCGGAGCACTTGTTCCGAAGGGTCTCAATAGCTTCGTGCAGCTTCGTATTTCTTTTAGCTTCGGCTTCGACCTTTGCTTTAAGCTCCTTTGTCTCGTGGTCAAAGTGCTGTGAACTTTCATTCAAAATTGTTCGAGCTTCGTCTAGCTCCTCACTCAGCTTATTATTCTGAGATCGTGCTTCTGCGAGGGAGCCTTCGGCTGATTGCAGCAGGATGTCTTTTTCCTTTAAAGAAGTTTCAAGTTCCTTGATTTTATCCTCTAAGCCTTTAATTATAACTTTGTTTCTTCTATCCTCATTATCTTGCTGCATTTTTAAGGCCTTGCTTAATAACATTCTCTGCAAAACAAGTTAGAGTTAGAACACTCAATCACTACAAAGGTAATAAAAAATCTGGACAAAAGTCTCACCTTGATGTTGGAATAAAATAGGCTACCGACAATATGTTGACGTCAGTAAAAACTGATGTCGGTCTCCAACTTCGGGAATCCAACGCTCTTGGATAGGGTGCCGACTATCTTCGCCCCAACGCGGTCCCAAATGCATCCTAAGATTTCCTCATCGGCCCCGCCAAAGAGCATGGACCCCGGTTCGTAACCACAAGATACATCAAATTCTTTTAATTCTAACTTATCCTCCTCAGAAAGTTCTTGGTCGCCCAGGTGCCGAAGATCAAAATCTTTTTCGTCCAAAGGGGTATTATCAATTCTCTTTCCTTTATCTGGCACTACGGCCATGTTTTCCTCTGCAACCACATCTGCAACCACATCTGATATAAGCCTGTCAACTTCTGACATTGTGGCTGCAAGTTCTTCAGCTTTGGCTTTGCCAACATCTTCGGCATCCGCAGGAATTGGTGCTTTCGTCGCCGAAGCTGAAGGCGGCGTTTGCTCAATTGCTTGCATTACATTCATAATTCACCGTTTCTTTTGCCCTTCAATCTTCTCTTCTGTGGCTGAAGGCGTTTCTGTCCTCTGTAAAAGTTTTGTCAGTTCCAATCCGAGAGGACTTAGCAGCTTGAATGGCGGAGATTCAGTCATTACCTTCAAAATTTCGACCACTTCGACAGCAAACGGCGACGGAGGGATTTTCTTTGCTGCTTCGTCTTCCTTCGGTTCAGTAGAGGGTATCTGGTCAAGCTTTCACTTCTTAGAAATTGTCGCCTTCAGCTCTAGCGTTGTTTTTACTTTCTTCAGAGCCTTTTCATCTTCTTTTACGGACCAGGCAGCTTGCCTGCTTAGGATGCTAACAACCCTCTTTCTTTTCACACCCTGACCCCTTCATCAAGCTTCTCATAATCTGGGTATTCGAGGTTCAGTGCATCCATTACTCGATTCATCCTTCGTTTTGGCCGAGTACCGAAGGCAGCAGTCATTAGCTGGTCCTCCTTCTTTGTATAATTGCCAAGAATCTCATTGCACATTGTCTCGATCATTTCTAGCCACTCATTGCATGGTTTCTTGAACTGTTTCTCAAATTTGAATCGATAAGGAGCCGAACAAGCTCATACTTTTTCCCCCTTCCTTTTTCTTTAGCATCCCCCAGCCGCTAGAGGTTGGAAACATTCTATTCGCCAAGTATTCCTGCACTAAATCCCTAGTGCTAATCTCGGTAGCTACCACTCTAAATTCAACTTCGGCCAGCTGGCATGGGAGCCAAGTTGCATGTGGCATAAGGACCTTGTCATTCCAAAGTTTAATATCATTGGACTCATGACCATAGTCATCAGTTTCTCCCTCTTCTTCTCATCAGCTTTGATATAGAACCACTCACTTGTCCACCCAGTCGGCCACTTGGTATGGTAGCCGATTACCGGGGCTTTGGTATCCTTTCGATACGCAAAATTATAGCAACCAAAGTTCTTGTGAAGGCCATCCGCTCTGGCCTTCGTTTGGTAGTGCAACTCATGCACCCGACAGAAAGCTTCGGCATTAGCGCTCATGCCCTAGCTTCGAAGAGCCCATATATAAACACTGAGTCTGACGATGACATTTGGTGTTAATTGATGAAGATATATCTCAAAATTCTTTAGAACTTCTCCTATCATGTCATATAAAGGGAACCGAAGCCCTGCCCTAAAGAAGCTCTTGAAAACAACAACTTCGTCCTCTTTTGGCTCCGGAACCACTTCCTCCCCAGCAAAGCGCACAAGTTTGCTCTCAGCTTCTCCAAAATAACCCAGCTTCTTCATCATAATCATGTCCTCTGCCATCACAGTAGATTTTCCAAATTCGACGTGGCTTGGCTTCGACGGGCTCACAATACTATAGTCTTCCCCAACTTCATCATCACTCCCATCTTTAGCCACAATCTGCTCAGCTTCAGCATCTTCATCTTCGGAAATAGCTTTTTCTGTTATCACTAGACCTGATCGTCTCATCATTTCTGAAATCGATGATGTCTCTGTTGTCTCAGCATCATCCCCCTTGCGGGTAGGACTGGGCGTTCGGGTTTACCCGAAATTTTGGGTCGGGCTTTTCGGGTTTTTTATATTTCGGGTTTTCAACAGTTGAACCCGTACTCGTACCCGAAATTTCGGGTACCCGCAATTTCGGGTACCCGTAAATTCGGGTTTGGGTTTGGGTAAAATTCGGGTACCCGCTATTATAAATCATACACAATACTTATCCGTTATTATTACAAAAATCACATGGTCTGCTCGACTGTAGGATCACACTGGCTTGTACTTTAGTACTTCACAGTTCACACTTCAGTATTTTATCACCAAAGTCATAAACAACATCACAAACAACATTACAGCAACCAGCAGCTGTAGGCCTGCTCGGGCACTGGCTATCTGGCTCACTGCTCAGACTTCAGCACTTCACAACTTCATGAGGTCTGTAGCTCCAAGGTAGCAACTAGCAAGGCTGGGACCTGAGATTAACGAGCCGTGGAGGCTTGACGCCTTGACGGTAACTGGACGCGTGACTGGTGTGTCGCGTGGCTGACCGCCAGGGAGGCTGGGACTAGCTGGCCCGCCTGGCCGGCTGGTGGCTGCGCCCCTGCGCCTGACGCCCTCCTGCAGAGGACTGGTTGGTGCGCGAGCGTGACTGCGCGGTGCCGTGCTGCGCCTGCAGTCGCCTGGTCGGCTGCGCCTGCCGCCTGGGATAGCCGGAGTGCTGGATAGGGATTAGGGACTCACGGTCAGGGAGCCAGGGTTGTGTAGTAGGCTATCAACTAGGCCGTGGCCCGTGGGTTGTGCCGCAGTTAGGCTAGCGGCTAGCGCTTGGCCAGGCACGTGCTGACTAATTTCGGGTAGAATGGGTACTTCGGGTACCGCGGGTTAATACCTGATTAAGCCCGAACTTAGTTCGGGTATTTAGTTTCGTTACCCATTAGAGCTGTTCGGGTAACGGGTCTCGGGCTAAACGGGTACGGGTTCGGGTATTTTGGGTAACGGGCTTCGGGCTCGGGTTTTATGCCCAGTCCTACTTGCGGGACACACTAGCGGTGAATCTAACTCAAGCCATCTCAAGTTTTGCGATTCCTTAAGCCGAAGTTGATTTCGAATGATGAAGCACATATTTGCATGGAACAATCCGGAAAAGCTTCGGCTTTGGTTAAAATTTTTAACAGCGCAACAGTGTAATGGCAATGAATGCTGTGGTAACTCCTCACCAACCTGTCTATTTATATAGTGCTGCAGGGGAAGAAGTCGAACCACCACACAGCCTACACTGGCTGAGCGGTGGACCGTTCGACGAGCGGAATATTTTAATCGTTTTTCGACAACAAGCTCGTGGAAGGTGTTTTTCGAACCTTCAGCATTTCGAAGCCTTCGTGTTTTTCGCGGATCAAGCTCGTTACGAAAAACGATCTAGCACCGCGAAGGGGCTACTGTTGGGGGTATTCTTCTCCGTCGAAGGTCCTCAAGGAAAAACACCTTCGGCAAAACGATACAAAGGATCGCCGAAGCCACCTTCAGCCTCGATTTAGCTCCTCAAGACGAAGACTCTGTATAGAGGCGACAACGCAAGATACCGAAGCTCAATGGCCTCAGCCCAGATCAAGCAAGGAAGGAAAAATGACTAGATATGCCTTATTGGTTTTAGTTACTTGTAAACAAAAGTTCGAGGGCATGGATGTAATTTTACCTGGGCTGCGTCCCGTGACTATAACTAGATGAACAGTACCCCCGTACTGTTCACGCTAGATTGTAATCACTCTCTCGCCATCCTCGTTCTCTTACCTTTTGGCAAGCCGAAGGTATCAATGTAATATGAATATTATTGATGTTTATTCATGTTTATGGAATACGATAATAAATGAATCATTGATACATAACAATTATTATCTTTATTCTTTTTGTATTCCTTCGCTTTCTTATTTACATTCACGATTATATGTTAAAATGATGAAGGTGTGTCCTTCATGACCTTCGTCTGAAGTTCATTATATCCGAGAGGAAATAATGCTTCGAAGGACGAAGGTCTTTAACCATTAACAATTGTGTTGCCTTGTTCTTGATTCATAGCATTTGAGAACAAGTGACCAACACTAACTATATTTGGAGGTTAATAATATAAAAAATGTTGTTAATAGGAGTAGAGATAGAGACTTATAGCGTACCTGTTTTCGCTGACACCCCAGACGCAGGGTTCTATAGAAGACGCAAAAAACATGTCTGGATTCGTTGCCATCTACAGCACAACATATTATACGAACTGAGCGTTGGTAGATCCATCACCGTTTCACCAATGCTAGAATGCAAAGGTGTTGAGGTTTGACGAACATATAAAACCTATAACATGTCGTTCTGAAAAAATCAATAAAATAATTTCTATTGAACCCTCCAAATAGCGCCAAAAGCTTTAGAAGCATTACACGACATTCCAAAACATAAACATGTAATCCAGCATAAATATGAGTTGAAGTAGTATAATTCCGTGAACAGAACCAACCAGGAGCAAGACATCACAATACAAAAAGATTAGCAGGTTAGGATAAACAATTTTAGATCTTTTTTCCTTATATTTCCAAAGCCATTTGTTTCGAAATTCCTAGTATTCCTTCTTTTCTTAGTAAGTTTTACTGCTGCATTCTTTTTTCACCAAACTATTTCATAATTTTCTATAGGACCTATATCAATCGGTTAGTGGGAGAAGCTATTTTTAAGTTGAAAACAGATGAGTTAATAAAGTCTATGTAGTAAGCGGCATTGCAAACGAGTATGTCCAGCATTTTTTATACAATACACAAGAGAAAAAGAAGAAGAGGCACTGAACAAATTAAAACAAGTAGTGCACCAAAACCAACCTGAGAGCTGTAGCTATTGGCACAACTGGCGATCCAGGAGCAGATATGCATGACGAGCTTCAGGAAGTGCTTCGGCAAGTATGTAGATTGTCAAAGATCTATGGAAACATGACGAAATGAAATAGCGACACAATGACTTGAGTGAAATTATGTAAATAACTACTGATAGATGATCTCGATTCAAAATCCTAAGTGATGATGCTGAATAGCAATTGCAGCATAGTGTTTGTTCAATTGCTTCGATAACCTTGACGACCTCAGTTCCTTATCCATGTTGTCCATTTGCATGCTATAATGTGGAAAATCGGCATAAGAATTGCTTGCTAATAGGAGCAAAGTAGAGATAGTTGTGTCAGTATCAGTGGCATCATGACACGCTTGGTGACATTAAAATTTTAGGTTATCAACCACTCACACTAAGTGCATTATCTTTGTAGGACGGTGTGAATGCTAAAAAATAAAACAATTTCTATGTCATACTGATCCATTATAAAATAGCTTGTGATTTATAGTCTCCACAGGATGTGTGGAATAGATGTGAGAGGTGGGAGAAAAGTTCCTGCCACGACCCCTTCTCCTCGATGAGGTAGCCCCAGTAGCTGTTCTTGCTGCCGCTAGACTCGGACGTAGTGGGGGAGAGCTTCAACAACGACAGTACGACATGAACACCCATTGCACGACCACGAAGGCGGTGCCGATGAGGAGTTGTTGAAGCCCCGCTTATGTAGAGGCCACCGACGAACCCTCTACTGGCTACCGGAATGACAAAAACAACAATGATGAGAAATCAATAGCCGCTGGTCAAGATCTGGGGGGAAAGGATAGAGGAGTTTGTGGCGGGATGGGCCGCGTACGTTGGCCGACGTCGAAGCAGATCTGGTCGGCGGGGGGGAGGTGATGAAGTCGCTAGCCTCGGACATCCTCACCGTCTTTGGCCTTTGCAGCGGCGAGGAGGAGGAGGATGCGTGGAGGGGAAGGCGAGGCAAGGGCATGGCGGGTCGGGCAGCCTCCGAGACGACCGACCACACCGCGACTGCGCTTCTACGTGGAGGGGAAGGCGAGGCGGGGCCACATGGCAGACTTTGACAGGGAGGCGAGCGGGGGCATTGGCCGCGCCAGACGCCCACTTTGTTGTCTTAATAGTAGTAAGGATGTGAATAAGAATGCAAAATGATGAAGACAATAACCGCACCTTATTAATTTATTCATATTCATATTCCATAAAACACGTATGAATATCAACATGATTAATGTTACACTAATACCTTCGGCTTGCTCGGAGGTGAGGATGCGAGAGAGTGATTACAATCCAGCGTGAACAGTACGATGATACTGTTCATCTATTTATAGGCACGGGACACAGCCCGAGTAAAAGTACATTTATATCCCTGACATTCATCTATTATGATAACACGAAACATTAAGGACTGAATAGTCTTTATTCCTTTTCGATCATCATCATACTTGGTCTTCATCATCCCATCAAGCCGAAGCTCTTCAACTATAGCTTCGACGTCCATTTTTATCACCTTCGGGCTACATCTTCACCCTGATGAGGGAGGACCTTTATCCCGAAGCCAAAGTCCCCATGTAATAATCCATGTCATACTAAAAATATATGGTCAATCACATTTTTGAGGATATTCGGAGGAAGAAGACCCCAACAAAATCATTACTGTGTCCATTTATATTAGATTTCGTAAACAAACGACACCTACGTGTATACATATACATACTGGGCAGACAGAAGTAAAAGGCCATGGTTAAATTTGTTCATAATAATATACTAGATATGTGCCCGTGCGTTGTCACGAGAGTTAAAATTTCTAAGACATTAATAACCGCACGCAGATAGTTAAATTTCTAACCTGTTATGTTGCACAAGCTGAAGCACATATTCATGCACAAATCATATATCGTTTTATCACCCGTCGTACCTTCAGCCTTCAACTCCATCTAGTTGAATAAATTTGGTCGTGGTTGTGGTCGTGTTCTACGACCGCGCCGGGGCGGGGAACGCGCATAGGCAGAGGAGTAGCAGCAGCGCGCAACTTTAGTGCATGCACAGGCGGCCGCCGCATCGTGTCTTTCACTGTGGAGCGGCACGAGCAGCGGCTGCCCGTTGGCCAGCGCGGCCGTCGTGGAGAGGTTGTTGGCGTGCGCGACCATGAAGCGGCTGACGGCTAAGAGGTCACTGATGGCCGCGAGATCGAGCGGCACGCCCACGAAGCCGGCGCGGTAGAGCGCGTACGCCTGGCATGGGTACGTGCGGTTGGCGGTGCAGTTGAACCCCTCGACGGACGCCGGCGCGGCCGTGGCCATGGTCGTGTTCTGCGACCGCGCCGGGGCGGGGAACGCGCATAGGCAGAGGAGCAGCAGCAGCGCATTCAGCCTCAGTGCATGCAACAAGACAACGACGATCGCAGAGCCTCAGAGGAAACACGATGGGTGGCGCCTCGCTAGGTTCCTCCCGCCCAGCCCTGTCAGTGCTTGCATAGTGTTCCTTAGTGCATAGTGGTTGATGACCTAAATTAAAAAGTATATATGGCTAATTATTTTTGTGCGAATACATATTAGATTTTGTTGGATTTGTGGTTTTTATCAAGCTAATTTTATTCTCGAACTGGAAATTGTAGATTGTATGATGCTACCAGCGGCTGCGGCCAGCGGGTAAGAGTAATATTTCGAACCGGGCCTCGAGTCCATAGGGCTAGCCGGCTAGCGCTGCCCGGGTAGGGGAACCGATCGAGCCGACAACAGCTGAGCAGCACTGCAGGCTTGCAGCTGAGGGACAGGCGGACAGCAGCCAGCCACCAGGCCAGCCCCCTCAATTTCTATGACGCTTCATGAGTGGAGGGAGACACGATGCTTGCAGCTTGCATGCAGGTTCTGCAGCAGCTTGTGCGGCTTGCATGTGGCTTGCATGCAGTGGAGGTTGAGCAGCTTGTCTCGCTTGTATGCGGCGCGAGCGGTGGCACGGCAGTGGTCTACATTAGAGTCTTAATAGTTGTAGAGATAAAAAAACCATATCATATGCCTAGGCTGCGCTTATCTTGTATTGTGGATAAAAAAATCTATACTACCTATTAAGAAGGTAAGAGTAGTCGGCTGGCTCAGGAATCGAACCTTAGATCTATTGAGCAGAATGCCTAGCCTTCCACCCTCTAGCCAACATGACTCATGTTGAATTGTGTACAACTTCAACTAAGACGTCTTTTGTGTTTAACCCGTCGTCCACTCTATATGCTCACTGAGTCTAGAAAAACGTTTATAGCTTGGCCCCTGATCTTTCTGGAATTTGGGACGCAGTCCAGGAAATAAAGAAAATATGGAAAATGAGTTTAGAAATTGATTTTTAGTTTAAAAATAATTGCAGAAACCCATTTAATTCATGAAAATTTCATATTAAATCCAAATAAGTTCAAACAACAATAAAATTGATTTCCTAATTAATCCTATATCAAATACATAGAAACTTTGGAAATTCGTAACTTCCCCATTTTAATTCCAAATTGAACCGTTCCAGTTGTGTTAGTCTCGTATGAATATTTACTACTCAGTAACAACATTGATTATACCATGTTTCATACTTTTATAATTAGATATTTATTTATCCTATGTCAATTGGGTTAATCTATGTCTATTGCATTAATTTATTTAATATATTAATATAGTATTCTAACTTTATGGTTATACGATGTTTGACCATTAGTCTTGCAAACACACACTTACCTTTTTGTTTAAGCAAAAGCGTATGGTGGTACGTGTCCGATGACTAACGATGTACGAGGAAATTTCTTCCGGTATGTGTGAAACGTGCTCTCCAATAATGAGACCATGCAAATCGTGACATATATCGAAGTCTGCATGATACTGATGGTTGCAATGTAGTGATGAAACAGATAGATTATAAATAACAAAATTTATGTATGGTCAGAATCACAAATTGATTATCTATACTACTTATCCCTACTACTAATTAAGCATGGAGAGTGGCGCTTGGCGCGTCCATGCCCCCGCCTCCCAATCTCTACTGTCCTGGTTCCACCAACCTCACAGGCCACCCACACCGCGAGCAGGATAATCCCCTCCACCGCCATCAGCGCTCGCCCGCGCAGATCCCGCTCTCATCGCTCGCCCGCCATCCGCGCTCCATGCTTAGGGTCCGCCATCAGTGCTCGCCTGGCTGCTCGACACATTCGCCAGCGCCACCTTCGACCAGATCGACTCCGCCTACCGCGAGGCCGGAGGGGACCCTTTTGTGGCCGCCAGTATCCTGTCTTCCACGCAGGACATGCACCCGCCGCAGCCCCCCGCCGCCACTGGATCTCTCGCCGCACAGTGGATCTGGTGGAAGAAAGGCTGGTCGGAGGCCCAAGTGGGTTGCGGTGGCCGCTACGGGCATGGTCGCGGACGTGATTGGCAAGGAGTACACACGATCCACGGCTAATTCTGTAGTAAGCATGCCAAATGCTTGGAAGGGTCGGGACGGGGAGAGCGATGGCGATGGGTCTGGTGGCCGCAAGGACAGTGTTGAAGAGGCAGAGTAGTTCCTGTGCTCCATGCTCGGGGATAATTCCGAGCTTGGCATGGGTGTTGTTAGAGACGTGCCAGGTGAGCCTGTGAGGCATTTTTTCACTTGCTGGTCTATAGTTGTCCGTTCAGAATTCTTCATTTTGACCAATCGGTGCCATGCCGCCGTTTTCATGACTCGACTGAATTCTGGAATATAGACCTTTAATTTGTAAACCCTATGCCCTTAGATGCAGCGAATGTTCAAAAGATATATATACAGATGTTCTATTAGGAGCAACATATTACAAGAACATGAAAATGGATCCTTTAGATTAAATATTCAGTGATTTTTTAGCAAAGATCTTATGAAAAGAATGAACTTCTGGCTTATTGTTGCCTACTATTTGCTCATGCTCCAGCCTCCAGCTAATTTCAGTGCCCGCCACAGAAGATGAAGCATGGGCTATTCAAGCTCAAGAGTCAAGGTGGAAGAGATTTTGACATATCCGTAGAAATGAAGTTCTACTAATTTCACTTACATACATAGGCATATGACTGGTGCTTGTTTTCTACTTGAACTTAGGTAGCAGTCGTGGTTCGTTCTCGATAATACTACTTGCTTTTTTTACACAATTGGCGTTAATGACACAGGTTGTATGGTCCTTGATGAACAAACAATATCTGGGGTCATAGATTGTCTGCATGCATGCTAGATGAGAAAAAAAATAGTTGGCCTAAAACAACGTGTTTCTGTACTGGTTGATCTGTTTTTGCAGGGTAGCTAAGAAGTTTCGCAACTAATCATTTGCCTTTTGGACAACCGTGTTGAAACAAGGATCGGTCCCGCATCTATACATGTCATTAGCCACACAACTCAGGAAAACCTTAGTCCCCCATTTGGTTCTCCTAAACATACATATTTTTTCTTAGAAATATCTTAGAATTATATTTTTGGGTGTATCAGCATGAGCATGAGCATGAGGTGTAAAATCATTGCAGATCCGTAAAAAGCTAGAATGATGCTTGGATCGAACTTATCCTTGATCATGATTTGTGGTGCTAAGGGAACAGTGATAGATTGATTTGAGGTTTGCAGGTGTAATCATGTGTATAATAACCTTTTTTATTTTTCCTCTGTCCGTGTGGTGTAGTACCTGAAAAGCAAAATGATGCCTGCATTTGTTGTGCTTATTGCTGTTAAATATTTTTCTAATTCTAACAGGTCAGTGCCTTGCTTCCTAGCTGTAGCTAGAATGCATGGCCTTATACTTTTATCTGCTTTGCTTGGCCTCTACATCAGACAGAGCCTTGAGGGCATTCATTCATGTGGCCAAGTATTGGTTTGTAATCTCCCTTGCTGGTGAATTCCTAGAGACAATTTGGGGATTTGTTGTGATGAGAAGGTTTTATTGGGCTTTTGGGCCCGGGGAGTCACGTGTTGTGATCTCATCACTCCTCAAGTGCCATCTTGGCGTTCTGCACTTGAATGGTGATGGTTCGTGAGATGTGATTAGGAGTGGTAATGGATTATGTCTTTTCACAATTTGTTTGAATCCTTTAATTAATTTTAGTTCAAAAGTGAATAAAAATAAAACATGATTCTGATCCGATCTGATCCTTAATTTTATAGTGTAAAATTTATAGATCGTTACCACCCTATATGTGATTGAGAATTTAAGATTAATGGATTTGACTTCTGACCAGTTGTTGTCTGCTAATGTCCCGTTTACTGGAATCCTAAGAGAGGACTGAAGAACAAACCTAACAACATGGTACATACAATATTTGTAGCCTAGACGTCGCTCTCCATGCTCCTCACCTCGTGGCAACACACGGACACATACCTATTTATATATAAGTTATCATGGTATTATATGTCTCCATTGCAATGCACGGGCACCCACCTAGTTTACATTATAAGAGTAAAGATATGACGAAAACTCGATCATTTCCACTGTATTTTTTACACAAAATTTTCAAATAGCGGATTAGTGATGAATTTTCTTAAATAAGTATTAGCGTGCTAGATCGGGTTATTTAACAATCAAATCTCTACAGACACCTCTAGCGGATTAGTGACGTCAGCGCGCGCATCGCACACGCGTCTCCTCCCTCTGCTCCCAGTCTCCAATCTCCTCCCTTCCCCACTGCGGCGGAAGTCCACCAAAGCGAAACCAAGAGCGGCCCGACCAGATCCACCTTCTTCCTCCCCCCTTCATGCAACCAAACCCTAGGGACTAGGGCTAATTCCCCTCCTCCTCCTACTCCATGGCCTCGGATTTCGACGAGACCGACGAAGCCTTCTTCGACAAGCTAGTCAACTCCGACGACGACGACGATCCCCCGGCCGCCGCCGCCGTGGGGGGGCTCGCTGCGCTATCGCTGACCGATCAACCCGACGCGCCGCCGCCTCGCGAGTCCGAGCCTCGTGACCAGCCTGCTGCTGCTGCTGCGGCGGCAGCGGCACCGACGGAGGATGCGGAGCGTGAGCCCTCGCCGGAGGTGTATCCTGCGGCCGTGCTGCTGCATCCGCCCCCCGACCTCGCTGCCACCGTCGGGGCAGATCCGGCCGGGGACCTCCTGCCGGAAGACGGAGAACCCTTCTCCGGGGCCGCGGCTGTGCCAGAGGATCATCAGGGCCTGGAGCCGTCGCTGTCGTCGTCTCTCTCAGCAGGCACCGGCGATGGCAGCGCGCCGGATCGCACCGTCTCTGGCCACACGGAGAGCAATGCCAGTTCCCAGTTGGATTCCAGCACAGCTGCGGAGGGGTCTGGGCATCAGAGCGCCAAATCGCAGCTGGAGTACACGGATCCCAGGTATCTAGAGAGCCTCTACCCTGGCTGGAAGTACGATGACGCTACGCAGCAGTGGTATCAGGTAGATACTCTCAGCGCGCAGAGCTATGCTGCTCAGAATACTGGTGCTGCTGTGGCAGACCATAGGAGTGATGGTGACCTTCAGCAGAAGTTTGGTGGTTCTTACCTGCAAAACACTTCACACGCAGGGACTGGGCTTGAACACAGGCAGACGGCTTCTCAGCCTGAGACTGAGGCTGGCAATCAGCCTGCAGTGGCACCACAGAAAGAGGGGGAGGCACAGTGTGAACCCAAGCCGATGCATACAGAGGTGGGATATGGGGAGAGCAATGCCACTTCCCAGTTCGATTCCAGAGCTACTGCTGAGGGATACGGGGATCGGAGCGCTGATGCGCAGGTGGAGTACACTGATCCCAGATATCTAGAGAGCCTCTACCCTGGCTGGAAGTACGACGAGGCCACACATCAGTGGTATCAGGTAGATACCCTCAACACACAGACTTATGCTGCTCGTGATACTGGTGGTGCTGTGGCAGACCTTGCGAGTGGCGGTAGTGTTCAGCAGCACCAACAGTTTAGTGGTTCGTACATACAAAACACTTCACATCCAGAGCCTGCTCTTGAGCTTACAGAGCCGACTTCTGAGTCAAAGCCTCAGCTTGAGCCTGCGGCGGCCCCTCCTCAGACCGATGCTTATCCTGCGGTGGCATCACATAAAGAGGAGCAGAAAGAGCATGGATCTGTACCGGTGCATACTAAGCCTGAAGCTCAGGAGATTCCTGCCAATGCTGGTGATACTGCCACAGTGACAGAGGGTGGGTCCCCAGGGTCAGAGAAAGGCATCCATACCGCCGTCAAGCAAGTGCAGTGGAACGACTTTGGTGCCAGCACTGGTGGGGCGGATCTATTTGGTGACCTCCTGCCCGATGGAGCTGAAGATGACTTCTTTGAGGGCACCGTCCCTGTCAGCCAAGACGTCTCATCCTTGGTAGGTGCTACAAATGTTAGCGCACCAGATCACAGCTTCTCTGCAGGAGTGTATAACACTGCCATGATTAGTGCTGGACACAGCTTCTCTGACGGAGTTGATAAAAATGCTAACTCTCATTTCGGTCCCAGTGGAAGTAGTGCAGGGTACGGGGATCAAAGCACTAATGCACAGTTGGGCTCCACTGATCCCAAATACCTGGAGAGCCTCTACCCGGGGTGGAAGTATGATGAGGCGACACAGCAGTGGTATCAGGTAGATACCCACAGTGCACAGAGTTACGTTGCTGATAATACTGGTGCTGTTGTAGCCGTTGGGAGTGACAATACACAGCAACATCAGCAGCAGTTTAGTGCATCGTACTTGCAAAACAATTTACATGCAGCACTTGAAACCATTGCGGAAGAGAGCAGCACCAATGCCATGAGCTGGGTCCAGGGTGGGACCAACACAGGACCCCCAGAATACCCACCGAACATGCTGTTCTACGCAGAATACCCAGGATGGTACTTTGACACCAACACTCAACAATGGCAAACACTTGAGTCATACCAGCAAAGTGTTGCACATGTTGCAACTACTGCAGCAGCCTCAGATGGGTTCGCAGGGACATGCCATAATGTAGCTCATTACACTGAGGATTCTTATGCAAGTAGCTATAACCAGCAGAGCCAGTGGCAACCGGATTCGTTCGGTAATACCATGCAGGCTGATGTTTTGGGGGGCAAGAGCTTGCTAGGTAGTTCCTATGGTTCTAATCAGCAGGCTGGGAATCAGATTGGGCAACAGGCCAATGTGGACTCTTTAAATCACGAGCCTCATGTAAATACATTTATGCCTTCTACAGGTCAATCCACTGGTAGTGAGGGAAATCAGGCTAGCTATAAGAGTTTCGGATCTTTTACAGGGAATCAGAGTTGGTACAGTGGTTTGGAGCATTCTACAAGTAAGGAATTAAGGTACAAAGGATTTGAACCTTCAACAGGTTTCCAGACTAGTCGCAAGGAATTCCAGCCTCCTAAAGATCACCAGGCTGGTCACATGGCAGATGAACCTTTGACAAGATATGGGTATGGTAGTTCAAATGGGGTCGTCAATACACAAAATTTCGTACCAAAAGAGGGTATGCACAAGACACAAATGCATGATGACTCCACTGCGCATACTTATGCTGCAAGCAACTATTGGGGTACTCAGACCTCCATGGGCAGTGCTCAGCAGCAACTGACTGGTACAAATGGTCCATCCCAACAGTTTGGTTTCTCACCACATGAGCAGAGATCATCAGCTGGACGCCCACCACACACTGTGGTATCCTTTGGATTTGGGGGGAAGCTTGTAGTTCTTAAAGAAACCAGCTCTATGGCTGCAAACTTTGACAGCGGAAATCAGGTACCACAATTATTTTCTTGTAGCATTCTTGCTGTAATGAGTTGTAACTAAAAGTTTTTTGTTGCTGCAATCCAAGGGCAATTCTGGTCGAACGGTATCAGTTCTTAATATTCCAGAGATTGTTGCTGATAAAATTGATCATTCAAGCATCGCTAACGGTGGTGCATTTAGCTACTTCCATGCTTTGTGTCGCCATCCTATTCCTGGCCCTCTTGTTGGTGGAAGTGCTGCATCAAAGGATCTGAATAAATGGCTTGATGATATGAGTGGCGTATATGAATCTTCTCAGACAGAATTCCAGGGAGGGGATGTTCAGAAGGTGCTTATTTCGTTGTTGAAAATATTGTGCCAACACTATGGAAAGCTTCGTTCATCCTTTGGGTCTGACCCGTCACAAGAGGTATTTTTTGCCCGTCTTGCTTGACTATGTTAAACTATTGATCCTGTATGCAGATAATTTTTCAATAGGGGTAAAATCGTCTTTTCACATGGAAGTTGACACCGTTAGAGATCAGAACTAATGTTTGTGTCATATAGGGAATCAAATTTACATCAAGTGTCAAATATGGAAGATTTATATTTTGAGGGTCATGAAATGAACCATGAATTTTTCTAGTGTCAAATAAGGAATTGTCTCTTTTATGAGTTGTGATCCAAATAAATGTGATGAATGGATAATCAATAGAGTACTGCATAGAAATCTGAGAAGAAAATTGTCGGGGGCGAGTGCCTCGTGTATGACACGGCGTTGGATGATTGAGATGCGACGAGTATCCAAACAATTGGATCTGTCCGACCCTCGTGGGACCGAGCTTGTCTCGTCCGACCACTAGGCGCAGGGAATGGCTGTTTTCTGTCTCGCCCGACCCGCGACCCTCAAGGGTCTGGGGGATGAATAACCCGACCTAACACGTCCAGTGTCCTGCATGAAGTTTGCTCACCCATGCCAACGGAAGACGTTATTAGCATGTTCCTATTCTCCGTTCTATCTTGCATGGCGTTCATTAGGTCATGTGGCAATTGGGCCTTGGGTTTGTCGACGATGTTCGTCCTCGATCCCAACATCACGTAACAATGGTGCTTTAGTGTCTTCCAGGCGACATCGCACACACGATGTATATAGACCTCAAAATTCCAATCAGTGGCCTTGGAGGTTACTTTTGGCGTATAGACATTGCCTGAGAGCTACACCAACAGGTGGATGACCATGCCGTCGCTCTTGCAGACATTGTGGATTGGATGAGATGTCAGTAGTCAATGCCTCATATCGAGGATGATCCTCTGATCATCTGAGTGTCTGGGGTGGATTGGAGATAGACAGGCAGCTTGGGCTCAATGTGGACGATGGAACTTGAACTTGCTGCCACTTGACGATCTTGATGGCGATGAGGCGCATTATGGCACCCACTGCATCTGCACAGCCGATGCATTCTTTATTGATTGTAGAAGGCTTGGAGGGGTAACTACACAGTGATGGTGGGTGCCTTGCGAGCAAGCTGTGGTCACGAAGATGAGGCATGAGTCACGAGCGTTGATCATGGAAAGGGTAGGAACCATGATCATGGTGCGGAGGAGCAGATCGTGACAGGCAACGCGTGGCCGTGGCTGAGACGATTCACGTGGAGGCTAGTACACCGGTGACCTCGTGGGAAGCGCGGGCGCCGGGCGGTGACACCGTGGGGCCCTAGTCGGCGGTAGCAGCCCCATCTTAGGGAGCGCTGGCCCTTGGGGAGGAGCGAGTAGGTAATGGCGGCTAGGCGTGGTGGTGGACATGAATTTGTTATTTCCTTTCTCTGTTGCGGTGATTGTGCGAGACTTCAGCGTACATACGGGATCCAACTGCGCGTGTGATTAGTGGAAGGAAGGGGCGTGGAGCGCCGTATGGTGCCGCGGGGGGCAGCACGATGTGAAGCTGGGTGCACGATAACCTCTCATGTTCTTTAGTTGTAGAGATATTTTGACATGAGAGATGAAAAGATTTGTTACTCTCTTTAATATCTTAATTAGCGAAAGTGCCTCTAGCTGAGTTGGTTAGGTGGCTTGATTAGCACTCCTTAGGTCCTAGGTTCGACTCCGCGTGGGAGCGAATTTCAGGCTGCGGTTAAAAAAAATTCCTCGTCTGTCCCACACCAAAGCACAGGTCTAAGGCCCGGTCCCGGTCGCAGTCGTTTCTCACATGAGCTACGATGCCACTGTGTATGGGTGGGCAGGGGTTCGGAGGTTTTCTCGACCTGTGTGAGAAGGTCGTCTTATTAATATAATACCCGGGGGCTGTCTTACCCCGCACAGGTCGAGTTTTTTTAATCTCTTAATTAAATCCAGTTTGATGAATCATGTTGTGGAAAGGGTTCTTTTCAACAGGATGTTTCACTCTATCATGATTATTTTTCTAATGGAATACTGATTTTGTTTGAACTATTTACTAAAGGGTATAGATGGCCCAGAGATGGCAGTGACGAAACTTTTCTCATCTTGTAAGAGCAGTGCTAATATGAAAGGGTATGGAGCTGTTGTCCATTGCATGAGAAATCTTCCCTCAGAAAGCCAGATTCAGGTAATTCTAATTTCTCTTTGCCTGTGGTGTGTTATTTACCCTTGCTTAGACAAGTACCCTATTGCAGACTACTGCCCAGGAGGTTCAAAGTCTCTTGGTTTCTGGTAGAAGGAAAGAGGCCCTTCACCAGGCACAAGAAGGTCACCTTTGGGGCCCTGCACTGATCCTTGCTTTACAACTTGGTGATAAGGTCTGCTCTCTGCTGCAGAGCTGAAATCTTCACGCTAGTTAGTTGGATGGCATGTGCATTTCTCTTTCCCGAGTTATTTCTCATTTTCTTGCTACCTGATGATGCAGTTTTATGCGGATACTGTGAAGAAAATGGCCCACTGCCATTTTGTTTCTGGATCACCCTTGAGGACACTGTGCCTTCTTATTGCTGGACAACCTGCAGATGTTTTCAGTTTTGAGAATCCTGTTAACAGTGGTTTGTCTTCTCCCCAACAGCCTGTAGAGGTAATATTATATTATAATGCTCCCTATATGCTGTTTTGGCATCAACGTGGTTTCTAGTACTATACTTTGCTCACTAGTTTTATATGACCTTTTTTTCAAATATTATAAAACTGCTTTATTATAATTTTTTTTGTTACAAATCCGCTGATACTATATTCATTGACCTATCAGATTAGTTCTTCCAAAACTATAGGTTAAAGCTAGAGAGGTTTGATCAATTACTTGCATATGGAGTTATTGTACTTCAAATATTATTAAGTACAATGATACATGTCTCAATGGAAAATAAACTTCTCATCTATGACTAGTGATTCTTTACGTTGAAGCAGGAGCATCTATATTCTACATCTGTTATATTATACCATGATACTTTACTTATATTTCTGTATTATAATCATGTGTTATCTAAAACTATAGTCACATCTCGTATTTATCCTGAAATGATTTTTTGATTCACCGCTTTCCAATTCTTTTGTCTTGATTCTCAGATTTTGAGAAATATTTTTTTTCTTGAACACGCAGGAGAGCTGCGTATCATTATATTAGAAGGAGAAATCTTGTTAGACACGCTCTTACTTTTTCACTGTAATATTTGAAACTCGTTTCTGGGTTTGTGCAGGCTGCTCCTAAAGGTATGCTGGATGACTGGCAAGAGAATTTGGCTATTATAACAGCAAACAGGACAAAAGGTGATGACCTTGTAATTACCCGCCTTGGGGATTGCCTTTGGGAAGAGAAAAATGAGGTTCGAGTCTTGTGTGATGAATACAGCCTCTTTTTCAGTTATAAGGTCGAGTCTAATGGACCATTTATTTTATGAAGGTTGCATCTGCCCACTCGTGCTATTTAGTTGCTGAACTAAATATTGATTCGTACTCTGGAAGTGCAAGGATGTGCCTTATTGGTGCGGACCACTTGAGATGTCCGCGCACATTTACCAGCCCTGAAGCAATCCAGGTCTTTTACATCTGGACCTTTGTTTCCAAGTCTACTCTAAAGATTATCTAATTGTGGTAGTACAAGAGTTAGGTTCTGACTGAGGGTGCTACGGTGTCAATTTTAATGGCATGGATCATACTAGCTCTTGGGGCTTGTTTGGCTACACACCACTCTACCCGAATCTACATGGGGTTGCTCCCAACCCATGTGGATTCGTGTGCAGGCAAACAAGCTGTTAGGCAATCACGCAGATGCATGCAAAGGATGTTGTCATGTCATGACATAATGAAATATGAGCATTTCTGTATTTGCTTCAAAGTTCAAATTCTCATTACCTGCAGGCAGATATATTACCTGATTTGTCAAATAGGATTTATCATGTACTCCAATAACTTGTAGTGATTTTTTATTTTACTCTTTTGTTCTATTTTGGGATTCTCCTTTTGGCTGTATCTTTATTTTTCCCTATTACTTGGTTTCCATACTCTTATGTTTTTCTTGTTTTTTCGTTGTCACTGATTAATACCCTCCTTATGCAAGTAACAGAGAACAGAGGTTTATGAGTATGCAAAGGTTCTTGGTAATTCTCAGTATATCCTCTTGCCATTTCAACCATACAAGCTGATATATGCATATATGCTTGCGGAGGTTGGGAAGATTTCTGATTCACTAAAGTAGGTTGTTGATTGTCATTTCCATATTTGTACTTGGTTCATTTCCTTATTTCTCCTGGGTTATTAGTTGACATTGAAGTGCATTATGAAGGTACTGTCAAGCATCTCTGAAGGTGCTCAAGTCCTCTGGTCGTGCACCTGAACTAGAAGCATGGAAGCAACTGTTTATTACCCTGGAGGACCGGATACGTACCCATCAACAGGTTTGAGTGTACTGTAGTTATTTTTAATTGAACATTTCTTTTCTTTTCGCTGATAGTTGACTCACTGCTATTTAGGGCGGTTATGCAACAAATCTTGCCCCTGGAAAGATTGTTGGAAAGCTTTTCACATCACTTGATAAATCTTTGTCCCGAATGATGGGTACACAATCTGCACCGTTGCCTCAACTGCCGCAGGGTGCTGCAAATGAGAGAGGTGTTTATTCTTCTCCTGATACAAAAGTAGTAAATAGTCAGTCAGTGATGTCCATGGCACCATTAGTGTCATCTGCTTCAGAGCAGTCTATGAGTGAAATTGGAGGAAATAGTGTCTATGGCAGGGAAGTTGCACATAACAGAAGTATTTCTGAACCAGACTTCGGCAAAACCCCCCAACAGGTACTTGTCTCTTGATGTTGTTTTCTGAAGAATTTTCAATTTTTTTTATACCTATGCATATGATAATGCAGCAGGGTGCTGCTGTATCAAGTAAGGCACAGAGCACATCAGGTTCAGGCAGTTCACGCTTTGGATGGTTGGTGCAGAAGACAATAGGGCTTGTTTCAAAATCTCACCGCCAGGTACTTGTTAGCACATTAAGTACAATGTTCTGTTGTTGTCTATGCTTTTGGTTCTCCGCAGTAACATGGTTACCCTCCTGATATTCTGAAGGCAAAGCTAGGGGAACAGAACAAGTTCTACTATGACGAGAAGCTGAAGCGGTGGGTTGAAGAAGGTGCTGAGATCCCTGCCGAGGAGCCCCCACTTCCCCCACCTCCAACAAAAGTGCCATTCCAGAACAGCGTTCCAGATCCCAACTCCAATGCTCCTCCCACTGGTGGAGGTTATTCCTCAAATCCTCCCGAGCCTAGTTCCGGGATGCCACCGATGCCACCCACCCAGAACCAGTTCTCAGCACGTGGAAGGATGGGTGTTAGATCAAGGTGATTTATTTAGTTATTTCCACTAATTCCTTTCTATATCATCCTGTTGTAACTGGATAACATTTCCTTGTGTAGATATGTGGATACTTTTAACAAGGGTGGCGGTGGTGGTGGCGCAAATGCCTTCGGAGTAGCAACATCTTATAGCAAACCAGCAGCTCCTTCAATGTCCGGTGCGAAGTTCCTTGTGCCAACTCCAGTCAATGTTGCTTCAGAACAGATGGCTGAGCTAGGTGCCCACAGTGAAACCGCCCGACAGGATGAATCGTCGTCCTCACCAGCGATGGAAACATCATTTAGTTCGCCGCCATCACTGATACAGATGCAGTCAAGCATTCCGCGGTACCCAAGCGGTGACAACATTCCACGGTACCCGAGCGGTGACAACATTCCGCGGTACCCGAGCGGTGACAACATTCCGCGGTACCCAAGTATGGATAACGTCAGCTCCCCCACAGGCAGCATTAACAGCTCGATGTCAAGGTCAAGAGCGTCATCATGGAGCGGAACGTACCCAGAGCAGTTGAGCAGCACTGCCGCTTCCAGGTCACCTGATGGACAGATGACGCAGTCACCATCGATGCCTGGAAGAAGACCTCCGCACAGCCGTTCCAACAGCGCGTCTTCTTCCGCCCAGCTCAATGGTTTGGGTGAGGATCTTCACGAGGTGGAGCTCTGACACCTGGCCGCAGATTTTGACCATAATGTGATTTATATTAATAGCTGCATGTGTCTAGAGAGCAAAGCAAAGGAAATTAAAGTGCGGTGTCCCTTTTTCAATTTTTTTACATGTGAAAGACTGTGGATGCCGCTGCATTGTACAGATAGTTGACTCGTTCGCCAGATGAAAAATGTATAACAAGAGTCGTAGGTTCAAGATAGGGAGAAGATGAAACCGTGATGATTCATCATTGTTAAAAAGATGGACTGTCTGTTGGAAAAATAAAGCTGATTAATAACCGCAATAATGTCGGTCCGCATCTTGGTGTTCATATTCTTATTTGTGTGTATGCATTTCTTTGTTCCTGTGTATTATATTACTTTGTTATTTTGCGAGTCACTGGAGCACCAAGTCATGTCCTTATCTATGTGAAGTTAAGGAGATGTACCTCCTTCAATAATGCAACTCTAAAAAAGTTGCCAGCAAATGAATGCATCAGCCTGCCACGAGATCGTGTTCTTGTCTGTTTGCGGTGATTTCTGGCTATAAATACTCCGTGGTGGTTTAAAACATCCATTTGTTGTACGTCCTAACTCTTAGTTGACATTGTAATACCCAAAATGTATACAGGAATACTATATCGGATTTCCTCATTTTATGTGCCTTATTTACATCATAAAAAGAGCATACCTATAATTAAGAGATGAATTAAAACAAATGATAAAAAAATATATATATGCATCATGTTGGTGTTTATATGTTTGTGCATTAAATAAAATAATAATGTTAATAATAATAAGGTAATAATTACTAGAAGTTGGGTTAAACCCTAAAATTGGAATTAGGGTTTTGAAAATGAGAAGAGAAATGATATAAATATAAATAATATAATTTTATACCTAGAATTAATATTCTTAATTTAACAAAAAATAATAAAGAATAAATTCGAATTTAAATTCGAATTCAAACTAAACTTAGGAATGAAGGAAATAAAAAGAAAATAGAAAGAAAGGATAAAAAGATAAGAATAAAAGCTTCGCGGGCCGCCTGCCTCACTTTTGGCCACCACGACAATCGCTCCGCGCGGCCCATGTGAATTTCTCCGCGCGTGCGTGCAATGCCTGGCCAACTCGCTGTGCTGCGGGCCCCGTTACCTGACTCTGCAAACGCGCGCTTCGTCCCACTGCTCCGCGGGTCCCGCTCGTCAGGGCACGTTCTCCTTCGCAACGGCGTCCGCAGCTGTCGCCGCCATTACCGGGGCATGGGCGACCTTCCCCTCCGCCTGGACCTGGATTCCAGGAGATAAAAGGGAGCCTCTCCGTGACCCGTGCTGACCCCTGCCAACTCCTCGCCCACTCGCGCCACAATCTGTTGCAAACCAGTGCTGCTACCGCCGCCACGAGTTCGGATCTCGTCGCCGTCGTCGTCTGGCAAGTGTACGAGTGCTCACGCCTCGGAGTGAGGGTCGGCGTGCTTGCGGCGTGGCCCCAGTGGTGTTCGCAGACTCCCCTGCCCCAGAACTTAAGCTACCTCGCCGTAATTTCTCGCCGTCGTCGCGCGCTCCGCCTGGATCCGCACCGCGCCGTCGCCAGGGGGTCTCTACGCCTTAATTCTTGGTGAGTAACCATTCCACGTGCTCACGCGATAGTCGTAATCGTCTACCGCTAGTAGAATTAGGGTTTGGTGCCTAAGAACGCCGGGCAGGGAGTTCACCGGCGCGTGGGTGTCCGCCAGGGCGGCGTCGCCGTCGCCGCGATCCACTGGGGAAAGAAGAGGGCTCGTGGGCCGTCTGATCCTTCTCGGTCGACTGCGATTAGAAGTCAAGATAACCTTTCGCTTCGTTAAATCTTAACCGTAGGATGCAAACCGTTCGGTAGAGATTGGATCTAGGCGTAACTTGATATTAGCTATCGATCTCAGATCCGTCGGCTAGGGGAGTGCGCGGGTTAGTAGAGCGCTCGGTTTTAATCTGGAGCGTCGCTTATTGATCCAACGGCCCAGATCTGCAGATACTGCTTCGACCGCACATTTCACAGAAAAGACCCTCTGTTATTTTAGAATAAACCCGCAGTCCTGTCTGCAGGATTCTGAGTCTTAGTAACATTTGCGCCAGAGCCCTCGCGCTTTCTGAAATTTGACGCCCAGTCCAGAGGGGAATAAAATAGGGAAATACATGTAGAAATTGGTTTTTAATACAAAATAAGTTCTAGGAACTTGGAAAATTCATATCTAATTCATTTTAATTCCAAATTGACCCATTCCAATTTCTATGATTTTATAATATTATTGTTTATCACCTAGAGTCTCTGTTTTGACATGAAAACAGTAATAAAATTAATTTCTGATTTAATCCTATTTCAAGCACATAAAACCTTTGGAAATTCATAACTTAAAATCTATAACTCCAAAATTAATGATTCATGTTCCTAAGTTCTTATTTTAATGTGTAGATTTTTATTGTATATTTTATTTACCTGTTTGGTGTGATGTTAATTTTTGCTATACTATGTATGTATTGTGTTGATGCGAGTAGACGAGCAAACCACTGTGGATCCTGAGGTTCAGCAGGTAGAAGTTGCTGAGCAGGAGCTCATTGAAGGCAAGTTGTGCCCTTGATCACTTACTTTTCCCAGCCATGTTCTTATTAATTATAATGATCTGCATAGGTTAATTTTGATGGGATCCAATAGGTTACCCCAGTTTTGGTTATCTTTATACCTTGTTTTACCACTGAAATATTTTTGGGTAGTACTTGCTATTGCTTTATGTGGATTTGGGTATGGAGATACACTATTCATGATTACACTTCTATTATCTTTTTTATTATTACTGTTCATGTTAAGATCATTATGTTAATGGGAACATGGAGTGACCACCCGAGAAAACAGTGCTACCACAAGGGTTTAATGGGACGCCCTTGGCTGATTAACTAGGAAAGCTAGTGGATGACTTCCTTACCCGAAAGGGGCAAGGGCAGTAGGGGAGTGGTCAGTGTAGGGAGGTCCTTGGGTTGATTTTGCTGCAATGGCGGTCAGACAAGGGATTCCTGCACTGGAGCTTCCTATAAACTGTAGCGGGATTTCTGAAGCTAGTGGAACTTTGTAAAGGCGTCGTAGTGTTACCCTGCCTCGCCTCCTCGGTAGAGATGTATGGGATTGGCCGTCTCTTGGCAGATGGGTAACATGACTTGTGGGTAAAGATGCGCAACCTCTACAGAGTGTAAAACTGGTATACTAGCCGTGCTCACGGTCATAAGCAGCTCGGACCCTCACATGATTAATCTATGGAATTAAAACTCAATTTGACATTTGCATCGCATTTGGGATTATTTTATTATTACTTTTATTTATTACTAAGGTTTGGTATTTACTTACACTTAGTAACTGCTAATAAAATTTTGACCAACTTATAAAATCAATGTTCAGCTTTAGCCTTTACTTTGTTGATCAGCCTTACACTTCACATGAACTCCCACCTTTGGTGAGTTCATGCACATTATTCCCCACAACTTGTTGAGCTATGATCGTATGTGAGCTCACTCTTGCTGTCTCACACCCCCACAGGAGAAGAACAGGTGGTCGAAGAGGAGCCGCCTAGCACTGAGGCTTTCGACTTGATCTAGGTGGCATCTCCTAGTCAGCTTTGTGGCGCCAGGGAATAATAATTAGTTCGCTTTATTTTATCATTTATTTTTGTAAGACTTCCGCTATGTAATAAGTACATTTATGATATTTATGACATTTATCTCTATGCACTCTGTTATTATATGTGTTGTCTTCTCTGGCGCATATATGAGATGCACCCGGCTTTGTTCCTTAAATCCGAGTGTGACAGACATATACTTTAGATTTCACATAATGAATATGATAATCTTTGAGATGCTTGAGCCTCCAAACACAGTTGAAGTAGTTGCACTAGCCTTGTAACTAGGAGAATTCTTGTGACAGGGTTCAGCCCAAAGTTGAATAGTTATCAAATGTAGCTAGGAGAAGCCTTTTTATGGGTAAATATTTGCTACTTGGTTTGTCTTAGAGGTTGGGTGATCATTGACACGACTAGAATATATCTTGATAGATCGTCAGTGATGATATATTTGTTTTAAGCATCCTGAAGCTCTTCCACTCTCACACCTAATTAGAGTCCTGCTCATTCTCTTGTGCACACTTCTCTAGATATGATGCGTTCTCCTCCCATTAACCACTTCGACAAACCTTGACAATTGACACATTATTTTCGTCGTGTAATACTTGGCCGGTAGGGGAAAGACCCCTATGGTATTATCATATTCTGACCGAAAGCTACCCCTGTGCAGTATGAGGATCTGCCCCCTATAGGTCAGATCTTTACTCGTGCTTTCAGCCATGCCAACATCTACATGAGGATCCGTTGGTGCCCCCATAGGTAATAAGTACATTTATGATATTTATGATCTTTATTTTATCATTTATTTTTGTAAGACTTCCGCTATGTAATAAGTTCATTTATGATATTTATGACATTTATCTCTATGCACTCTGTTATTATATGTGTTGTCTTCTCTGGCGCATATATGAGATGCACCCGACTTTGTTCCTTAAATCCGGGTGTGACAGAAGTGGTATCAGAGCAAATGTTGACTGTAGGACGAAACCTAGATAGAAATGGACAAAACCCTTCCCTACTTACCTTCTTCTGATTCATTCTATACTTACCTTACTCTGATTCTCTCTATACTTATCTTGATCCTGTCTCACCTTCTACTGTTCTACTCTGATGATTCTTACCTTTTCTACTCTGAGACAAGATGGATTTCACACCTTGGAATCCTACATTTATGACCTTTTTAAGAGATAGGAGACCTAAGACAAAAATTAAAATTATTTTCTCTATTAAAAATGTTGGTTGATGGTTCTGATGATCAATGCCTGATTTGCTTCTTTGATTGATTGAAATAGTATAGACGAGCATCTTAGCATGTACCACCATAAGGTAATGAATTAGCTTTAGTAGGTGACACACTTAGCTAATAAATCCCCCAAAGTAACATGCTTCGTAATTACTGCCTTGTCTACAATCCTTTCTTTTGTCCCCTGTGTTTCTAACCCAGATGGGCTACCCCTATAGTGTTAGAAGAGAACACTATAGATGTGATCCTTGGTATGTCGTGGTTAAGAAAGGTAAAGGCGGTTTATACACTGTGCTAAAGGAACCATAGAACTCACCAGTTCCAAAGGAGAAAGATTTGAAGTTGGAATTGCAGTAACTACCGCCACCAAACTAGCGTCATTCTTAGCCGATGAGAAGTTTGTTGGTGACAACATCCGTGTGGTTAAGGATTTTTCGGATGTCTTTCCAGAGGAGTTACCAGGGATGCCACCAGATACGGAAGTTGAGTTTGTCATAGATCTCTTACCTGGAACTGCTCCTATTTCTAAACGGCCATAAAGGATGTCTGTAGAAGAGTTAAAAGAACTCAAGAAGCACTTAACGGAGTTGCAAGAGGCTGGGTACATTCGTTCGAGTCTTCACCTTGGAGAGCACCTGTTTTGTCTGTACAAAAGAAAGATGGATTGTGTGGGGGACAGATATCCCTCGGGTCCACTAGAAGGATAAAAGACCTCACGAAAGGCCCAAGGGCCCCATAATTCGTAAGGTCATCCCCTCGTGGGCCTGGGAGGAACGACCAGTGGAACAGATTAACGCAAGGCCGGGTCGGCGCAAGCCCAGACGGCCCAACAAATTCGAGCAGTAATCACAACAGTGACCCGACCTTCCCGCGCAGGAGCCCCGTACAACGAAATCAAGCGAGGATGGGTCGGCTGAATTATAGGAGGATAGACTCAGATGGTTCACTATTTCTTAGGCACGCGCTGTTATCATATCTGCATGTAATGCCCCACGGTCGAGTATATAAGGCCTAGGGGGTACCCCTTCAGAACGATCACTCATTACTTAGCCATTCACCCCGCTCTCTACGTTTTCCAGCACTAGAGAACTCCCTTGTAACCCATCACTATAGGTGTACATTTGTGCTGTGCCTAAAAGGCCGGCCCAAAGCACACAATTTCTGGCACGACCCATATCTGGCACGGCCCAACCTAATTGTGGGCCTGGGCCGGCACAGCCCACATTGTGGGCCGTGCCTGGGCCTCATGTCAAGCCCATGGGCCGGCCTGGCACGGCCCATTTAACTAAGGCCCACCGAGGCCCACTAAATATAGACTCAGTATTTAACTAAGGTTCGTCAAAGCCCACATGACTAGCATAACTTGGAGAATCTAGAGCGTCAATAAGCCATTGAGAACCAATACCTAGATATGGATAGTGAATAGTGATGATCATTGTACATGTATTTTGTATGGATGTATAGTACTCAATTAAACACTAAACAGAGAACTGAATATTATTTATGAGCTAGTTGTAATATTTTTTTTCTTTCTGACCAAAGGTTTATAATGTGCATCCACAAAACATCTTAGTTTTATTTTGGTCATATATATATTATACTTTTTGTTGATGTATTACTATTGTATGTATATGAGCCGGTCTGGCATATTAAGGTATTTTGGGCTATTTGGGCCGGTCTGGCACACATAACTAATTGTGGGCCGTGCCGTGGGCCGATGACTGGGCACACGTGCTGGCACGACACGACCCATAATTAGATATGTGCTTTTGTGGGCCGTGCCATTGTGGGCCGTGCTTTTGTGGGCCTATGCCGTGCCGGGCCAGGCCGGCCCACATGTACATGTATACCCATCACATAAAGCACTCTCGCCAGGACGTAGGGTGTTACGCATCTCAAAGCGGCTCGAACCTATACATCATTGTCCACTATTACTCGTGCGCCCAGCACGAACCATCGAGCTACAGTCGGTAACACCGTCCTACTCCTAAAAGCACCTTGGGGGTAACCCCGGGTGCGCGGTCGGACCCAAAACACCAACAGCTGGCAGCCAGGTAGGGGGTGTGTCATCGATCCAAGCTAGCTCAATGGCCGTCACCTTCTAGCACAAGATCATCCTCCGCCCCGGATCCATGTTCTGCTTCGAAACTATCTCATCTTTAGCGGATGAGGAGGGAACTCTGCATTGCATCGTGGATTCGCCGGAGAGAAAGTTTTTCTCAAAGATCTCCGAGAAAATCGGAGCAAAGTAGGAAAAAGCGCAACCTCCAGTGCTCCGAAAAAAGATCACCTTCAGCAAGCTAGGATCCGAGGGTCCTTCAGCCCGGAGAACTCCGCTGTCCACCTCTTCGACGGAGGAATGGACACAGATCACAAGGAAAAAGGAAGCAAAGGATCATCAAGCTGGTCTTTCTGTGCCTCCGCCCTTAAAGGAGAACAGAAAGAAGATCGCTATGGCAGCTGCTCCATTCTACCCTGACGTCCTCTTCATCGGGAGAGTGGAATCGCCCCCCATCTTCGACGATGAACCGACCGCACCCGGAGAGGAACCTCCTCAGCGGAAATCCCGCCGACGAAGGAACCGACGCTGAAATATCCGGCGACATCACGAGGCCGGAGAGCGGGACCTGGCGCAACCTGTATCGCGATACGAGGTCTCGGAGATGGGAGAAACTCCAGAAGAACGTGTCTTCAAGGAAAGAAGGAATTCCCGACGACGCGATCGTCGACGAGCTCAAGAACAGGCCGAGCAGGAGACAAGGCAACTTCGGGAAAATCCACTCTTCGGGCGCAACCTGAACCCTGACTTCGCCCGAGCCATGAACATGCCGAGTGAAGTCGGTGGAGTATTGGCTCGGATAGCTGATGGCCTTCCCCAGACCCCCGACGCCAAGGGCTACCGGTGGCTATTCACTCAAGCAACCAATCATCTTCTACCCCTCGCTCACCCGCCGAACGATCTACGACACGCCATCAACAGTCGGCGGGACGCACGGAGCTCCATCAACGCTTCGTGCGAACGACGACATGAGAACGAGATCCGTCGCCGGGAAGAGTACGACCGGGATCACGGCATCCCAGCACGGAGTCAGGCTACCAGGACCGAGTGGGCCACGGCTTCAACCGGTGGCACCACCCGGGGACGGTCGAGGCACCACGACAACCACTCCCCTTTCCGGGACAGACAACATCATCGACGACAGGAGGACACGTGTGGAGTATCGGCACTTACTCCGCGCCTTAGGGCCATTCAATGGCCCCCTAACTTCAAGGTATCCAACGTCGACAAATATGAACCTAAGCAGGATCCGGGAGGCTGGCTGGCCGTCTACACCACTGCTGCCCGAGATGCTGGGGCAACCGAGGACGTAATGACCGCGTACTTGCCTATCGTCCTCGGGCAAGACGCGCTGCAATGGCTGCGACACCTACCCCGACACTGCATCGACGACTGGAGCGACTTCAGTCGGCGCTTCACCGCCAACTTTCAGTCTCTCTCCGACAAACCGGCGCAACCATGGGACCTCAAATCCATCAAGCGCTGAGGGGACGAAACTCTTCGGTCATACCTCAAAAGATTCCAGACCATGAGAAATCGTATCCCCGAGGTCGCGGAGGCAGCAGTGATCGAGAATTTCTACAGGGGATCCAATGACTCGGCCTTCGTCCGAACCATACTACAGAAGGCGCCGACAACCTCCGAGCAGCTGTTCTGGGAAGCCGATCTCTACATCACTGCCGACGAACGAGCTCAGGACCTCATCGGGGGAGCGAAGCCTGCACCAGCGGCACCGCGACGCGACACGAACCAGCAACCCGACAAGCGATGGGAGAAGAGGCCTCGTGAAGAGGTCCACGCCGCCGGACCGCCCGCCTCTCGTGCCCGAGGAGAACCCCGAGGAGGCGAACGCACGCTGGACGACATCCTCGACGCCCAGTGTCCGTACCACAAGGACATGCGCCACACCCTCCGGAACTGCAGGGATTTCAAGCATTCCGTCGGGCATGGTCAACCCTTCCAACCTCTACCTCCTCCCCCGCTGCGAGGAGGGCCAGGAGAACCGCGACAGCCCCAACAGCAGGAGGAGGGAGGAGGTGGAGCCTTCCCGCACGTTGACAGAGAAGTCAACGTCATTTTTGGTGGACACGGGTCGCAGGAAAGCAAGAGACAACAAAAGCTCAACAACCGTCAGATACTGGTGGCGGCTACCGGTCCTTCCGCCCCGTACCGATGGTCTGAGCACCCGATCACCTTCACCCAGGCAGATCAGTGGCTCAACTTTGACCACCCAGGCAAATACCCGCTCCTCGTCGATCCGGTGATCCGAGAGAGCAGGGTAAAGAAGGTATTAGTGGACGGGGGGAGCAGCATCAACGTCACCTTCCCCCGGACACTCCAAGGCTTGGGAGTTCACCTCAAAGAGCTCCACGAGTCGGACACTCCTTTCTTTGGCATCGTGCCGACTGAAGGAGAATACCCGCTGGGCCACATCTACATGCCGGTCACCTTCGGAACTCCGAAGAACTACAGAACCGAGTTCCTAAGGTTCGAGGTGGCAAACTTCGACTGCGGGTACAACGCCATCATCGGGAGGCCTGGATTGGCAAAGTTCATGGCCATCCCGTATTATACATACATGATATTGAAGATGCCAGGACCGCAAGGGATCATAACTGTGCGCGCTGACTTCCAAGGCGCCGCAGAATGTTTCCGAGTGGCCATTCAGGCGGCCATCACCACCAAACCATCGATGACTTCTTCCACGCAGGCTAACTCAAAGCCTGAGGAAGACCTCGCGGTACCCACGAATGAAGCTCAAGCCGTGACCTCTATGCGGCCGACTGAAGAAACCAAGAGAATTAATCTCGGGTTCGCCGACAAGCGCAAGACTGCTATCATCAGTTCCAGCCTGGATGACAAATAGGAAGGCGCGCTTGTCCAGTTTCTGCAAGACAACCGAGACGTATTCGCATGGCAACCTGCGGATATGCCGGGAGTCCCGAGAGAACTGGCCGAGCACAAATTAAAGGTCTACCCCCAGGCGAGGCCGATCCGACAAAAAATACGCCGCTTCACGCCCGACAAGAGAGAAGCCATCCATGCTGAGTTGGCTCGCTTGGTCGCGAAAGGATTCATTAGAGAAGTGTTACATCCTGAGTGGTTAGCTAATCCTATTCTTGTACTCAAAAAGAATAAAGTGGATTGGCGCATGTGCGTCGACTATATAGATCTCAACAAACACTGTCCGAAGGATCCCTTCGGGCTTCCTAGGATAGATCAGGTGGTAGATTCAACCGCCGGATGTTCTATGTTGTCTTTCTTGGATTGCTACTCCGGATATCATCAGATTAGCCTGGCAAAAGAAGATGAGGAAAAAACAACATTCATCACTCCGTTCGGGGCTTTCTGCTATACCTCAAGAACGCTGGAGCGACTTATCAGAGAGCCATTCAAACATGCTTAGCCGATCACTGGGGCAAGCGTGTGGAAGCTTATGTGGATGATGTGGTGATCAAAACAGAGAATTCAAAAAATTTCATTGAATATTTACAGCTGGTCTTTAACAGTCTACGACGATATCGATGGAAGCTTAATCCCAAAAAATGTGTTTTCGGAGTACCAGCAGGAAAGTTGCTCGGGTTTATTGTCAGCCACCGAGGGATTGAAGCCAATCCAGAAAAGATCGAGGCTATCATGAGGATGGAAGCACCACGATCACAGAAGAAAGTTCAAAGACTTACCAGATGTATGGCAGCTCTGAGCAGATTCATATCAAGGCTTGGAGAGAAAGGCTTACCATTCTATAAGTTTCTCAAGAAGGTAGACAAATTCCAGTGGACTTCAGAAGCACAAGAAGCTCTGGATGCGCTGAAAAAATTCTTGACAACACCACCAGTGCTGAAACCGCCGCGCCGAGCCACGCCGGCTCAACAGTCCGTCCCCGACGCGACTTCGTCACCGTCCATCGATCTAGAGGTACCGTCCGTTTTCCACCCTGTGCCTTTTAGATTCAGCTTCAATCCACCAAGCGACCCCACTTCGGTGAGCGCTTTCGTAAAGGCATATCCCAACTTTCCGGGGTACCATATGTGGTCATCCTGGGACCGACTGACGGTCGTCTCAACCTACGGGCCCTCAGGTTCTGAGGAAGAAGACGAGCCCGACTCTGGTTGGGATTTCTTCGGGCTCGGTAATCCCAGTGCCATGCGAGACTTCATGACCGCATGTGACTACTGCCTCTCCGATTGCTCCAATGATGGCCACAGCCTTGACGACGAGAGTTGTGGCCCAAGTTGCGAATGTTTCCACGTCGATCTAGGGGGTCACGACGAAGGCAACCACCTCAGTATGCCGGAGGATGACGATCCCCATGGGCCTGCGCCTCGCGTTGACATCCTGCAGGAGCTAGCTGTGGTCCCAGTCCCTGCGGGGGGTCAGGACACACAGCTCGAGCAAATCCGCGAGAGATGCAGGCCAAGCTCGACGAGGAAGCAGGGCAACTTGTGCAGCTCCGGCAATACATCGAGCAGGAGTGGGCAGGCTGAGCACTCGCCGGAGAAGCGCGTCATCGGGCCCGGGACGTCCAGCGCCGTATCGTTGATGATGCCAGGGCAAGGCTGCCACCGGCCTCCAACGGGGTCGGCCAGAATCTGGCTGCAACGGCAATACTTCTCCGAGCAATGCCGGAGCCATCCACCACCGAGGGGCGGCGTATCCAGGGAGAACTCAAAAATCTCCTGGAGGATGCCGCGGTCTGACGGGTTGAAAGCTCTGCCTCCCGAAGGCAAGGGTACCCCCCGGAGCATCGCACAACAACTTCCCGACTCATGCGGGAGGCCTCGGTTCACACCGGGCGCACGCGAGACGCGACGCCTGCAGCCCCGGGTCACCTCGGCAACGAGCACCACCGCCGCGACCGTCGAGCCTGCCTCGACGAGAAGGTGCGCCGAGGCTACCACCCCAGGCGTGGGGGACGCTACGACAGTGAGGAGGATCAGAGCCCCTCGCCCGAACCACCGGGTCCGTAAGCCTTCAGCCGGGCCATACGACGGGCGCCGTTCCCGACCCGGTTCCGGGCCCCGACTACCATCGCCAAGTACTCGGGGGAAACAAGGCCGGAGTTGTGGCTTGCGGATTACCGGCTGGCCTGCCAGCTGGGTGGAACGGACGACGACAACCTCATCATCCGCAACCTCCCCTTGTTCCTCTCCGACGCCGCCCGGCCTGGCTGGAGCATCTGCCTCCTGCGCAGATCTCCAACTGGGACGACCTGGTCAAGGCCTTCGCTGGAAACTTCCAGGGCACGTACGTGCGCCCTGGGAACTCCTGGGATCTCTGAAGCTGCCGCTAGCAGCCAGGGGAATCCCTGCGAGAGTACATCCGGCGATTTTCAAAGCAGCGCACCGAGCTGCCCAACATCATTGACTCAGATGTCATCGGGGCGTTCCTCGCCGGCACCACTTGTCGCGACCTGGTGAGCAAACTGGGCCGCAAGACTCCCACCAAGGCGAGCGAGTTGATGGACATCGCCACCAAGTTCGCCTCTGGTCAGGAGGCGGTCGAATCCATCTTCCGGAAGGACAAGCAACCTCAGGGACGGCAGCAGGAAGACATCCCCGAGGCGTCCGCCCAGCGTGGCACGAAGAAGAAGGCCAAGAAGAAGTCGCAAGCGAAGCGCGATGCCGCTGACGCTGATCTTGTCGCTGCTGCCGAGCATAGGAACCCTCGGAAGCCTCCCGGAGGGGCCAACCTGTTCGACAAGATGCTCAAGGAGTCGTGCCCCTATCACCAGGGTCCCGTCAAGCACACCCTTGAGGAATGCGTCATGCTTCGGCGCTACTTCCATAAAGCCGGGTCCCAAGCGGGAGATGGCAAAGGCCAAGACAACGACAAGAAGGAGGGCGACAAGGCAGAGGAGTTCCCCGAGGTCCACGGTTGTTTCATGATCTACGGTGGGCAAGTGGCGAACGCCTCAGCTCGGCACCGCAAGCAGGAGCGCCGGGAGGTATGCTCGGTAAAGGTGGCGGCACCAGTCTACCTAGACTGGTCCGACAAGCCCATCACCTTCGACCAAGGCGACCACCCCGACTGCGTGCCGAGCCCAGGAAAGTACCCGCTCGTCGTCGACCCCGTCATCGGCAATGCCAGGCTCACCAAGGTCCTCATGGACGGGGGGCAGCAGCCTCAACATCATCTACGCCGAGATCCTTGGGCTCTTGGGGATCGATTTGTCCACAATCCGGGCTGGTACAGCGCCCTTTCACGGGATCATCCCCGAGAAGCGCGTCCTACCCCTTGGACAACTCGATCTGCCCATCTGCTTCGGAACTCCCTCCAATTTCCACAGGGAAACCCTCACGTTCGAGGTGGTCGGGTTCCGAGGAAGCTACAACGCGGTGCTGGGGAGACCGTGCTACGCCAAGTTCATGGTCGTCCCCAACTACACGTACCTCAAGCTCAAGATGCCAGGCCCCAATGGGGTCATCACCGTTGGATCCACGTACCGACACACGTACGAATGCGACGTGGAGTGCGTGGAGTACGCTGAGGCCCTCGCCGAGTCCGAGGCCCTCATCGCCGACCTGGAGTGCCTCTCCAAGGAGGTGCCTGATGCGAAGCGCCATGCCGGCAACTTCGAGCCGGCTGAGGCGGTTAAGTCCATCGCTCTCGACCCCAGCAACGACGCCTGCAAGCAAGTCCGGATTGGCTCCGTGCTCGACCCCAAATAGGAAGCAGTGCTTGTCGACTTTCTCCGCGCAAACGCTGAAGTTTTTGCGTGGAGTCCCTCGGACATGCCGGACATACCGAGGGATGTTGCCGAGCACTCGCTGGATATCCGAGCTGGAGCCCGACCCGTGAAGCAGCACCTGCGCCGCTTTGACGAAGAGAAGCGCAGGGCCATAGGCGAGGAGATCCACAAGCTGATGGCCGCAGGGTTCATCAAAGAGGTATTCTATCCCGAATGGCTAGCTAACCCTGTGCTTGTTAAGAAGAAAGGTGGGAATTGGAGGATGTGCGTAGACTACACTGGTCTAAACAAAGCATGTCTGAAGGTTCCCTACCCTCTGCCTCGCATCAATCAAATTGTGGACTCCACTACTGGGTGCGAAATCCTGTCATTCCTCGACGCCTATTCAGGTTATCACCAAATCAAGATGAAAGAGTCCGACCAGCTCGCGACTTCTTTCATCACACCTTTTGGCATGTACTGTTATACTACTATGCCATTTGGCTTGAGGAATGCAGGTGCAACATACCAAAGGTGCATGAACCACGTGTTCGGAGAGCACATCGGCCGAACGGTCGAGGCTTACATCGATGACATCGTTGTCAAGACGAGGAAAGCCTCCGACCTCCTCTCTGACCTTGAAACGACATTCAAGTGTCTGAGAGCGAAGGGCGTGAAGCTCAATCCCGAGAAGTGTGTCTTCGGAGTCCCCCGAGGCATGCTCCTGGGGTTCATCGTCTCCGAGCGGGGCATCGAGGCCAACCCGGAGAAAATCGCGGCCATCACCAACATGGGGCCTATCAAAGATTTGAAAGGAGTACAAAGGATCATGGGATGCCTTACAGCTCTGAGCCGCTTCATCTCGCGCCTTGGCGAAAAAGGCCTACCCTTGTACCGCCTCTTAAGGAAGGCCGAGCGCTTCACTTGGACCCCATAGGCCGAGGAAGCCCTCGGAAACTTAAAGGTGCTCCTTACAAACGCGCCCATCTTGGTGCCCCCCGCTGTGGGAGAAGCCCTCTTGATCTACGTAGTCGCAACCACTCAGGTGGTCAGCGCCGCGATCGTAGTCGAGAGACGAGAAGAAGGGAATGCACTGCTCGTCCAGAGGCCGATCTACTTCACCAGTGAAGTGCTATCCGAGACCAAGATCCGCTACCCGCAAATTCAGAAGCTACTGTACGCAGTAATTCTGACGCGGCGAAAGTTGCGACACTACTTCGAGTCTCATCCGGTGACTGTGGTGTCATCCTTCCCCCTGGGGGAGATTATCCAGTGCCGAGAGGCCTCGGGTAGGATAGCAAAGTGGGCAGTGGAGCTCATGGGCGAAACACTCTCATTCGTCCCTCGGAAGGCCATAAAATCCCAAGTCTTGGCGGATTTCCTGGCGGAATGGGTCGACACTCAATTGCCAACAGCTCCAATCCAACCGGAACTTTGGACCATGTACTTCGATGGGTCGCTGATGAAAACGGGAGCAGGTGCTGGCCTGCTCTTCATCTCACCCCTCGGGAAACATCTCCGCTACGTGCTGCGCCTCCATTTTCTGGCGTCAAACAATGTGGCCGAGTACGAGGCTCTAGTTAACGGGTTGCGCATCGCCATCGAGCAAGGGGTTCGGCGCCTCGACGCTCATGGCGACTCATAGCTTGTCATTGACCAAGTCATGAAAAACTCCCACTGCCGTGACCAGAAGATGGAGGCCTACTGCGACGAAGTGCGACGTCTGGAAGACAAGTTCTACAGGCTGGAGCTCAACCACATCGCTCGACGGTACAACGAGACTGCGGATGAGCTGGCGAAAATAGCCTCGGGGCGGACAATGGTTCCCCCAGACGTTTTCTCCAGAGACATACATCAACCCTCCGTCAAGATTGACGACACGCCCGAGCCCGAGGAGGCCTCGGCCGTCGAGGGTGAGGCCCTGCGTGTCGAGGGAGAGCGGAATGGGGTCACGCCTAACCCAAACTGGCAGGCCTCGTACCTGGAATATCTCCTCCGAGGAGAGCTACCCCTCGACAAGGCCGAAGCTCGGCGACTGGCATCCCCTCAGGCATTCTCCAACGATGCATATCCGTCGCTGAAGGACAGGAGCTATTGCAAGAAATACACTCGGGGGCTTGCGGTCACCATGCAACACCTCGAGCCCTCATGGGGAACGCCTTCCGACAAGGCTTCTAGCACCTCTCCAACAGCCACATTACCGCGTACACAGGGCTCTAGCACCTCTCCAACAGCCATGTTGGCATGTACACAAAGCTCAGGCACCTCTCTGCCAGACACGTTAGCGCATAGCTACACCCCCCATTGTACACCTGGACCCTCTCCTTGCATCTATAAAAGGGAGGTCCAGGGCCTTCATGCGAGAAGGTCGCGCGGAGGGATGAGCTAACGAACAGGCTCACTCTCTCTCTCTCTCTCTCTCGAACGCTTGTAACCCCTACTACGAGCACACCCCCCTGGTGCAAGATAACACGAGCCGCGTTTCTCCCTTGTGTTCCATCTTGCACCAACCCATCTGGGCTGGGACACGCAGCGACAAATTTACTCGTCGGTCCAGGGACCCCCCGGGGTCGAAACACCGACAGTATGGTTGGTCCATTTAATGCATTCCTAGGCGCATGAGAAGCAACATGATGGCGCCTAGGTCTATTCCTACTATGAGCATATGAAGAGCTAGATGCAAACATGGCATGGGAATTAAAAGCAGCATCATGACAAGTTGGTAAAACAACATGATTATAACATCTATCATGATGAACATTCTTAACATGAGTATAAAGATAGGCATGGTTCTTTTTGTCATGTGAGGAATGAGAGCTACTAGCCACATGAGCCTTTCCCTTCTCCTTGTTGAGATTGGAGGTCCTTTGGCTTGTTAAGTTATTGGTTCCCTTTTGGAAACCAAGTCCATCCTTAATAGAGGGGTGTCTACCAATGGTGTAGGCATCCCTAACAAATTTTAATTTTTCATGGTCACTCTTGCAAATTTTAAGTTGAGCACTAAGATTAGCAACATCATTATTCAACTTAAGAATGGTAGAAGCATGTTCATTGCAAGCATCAATATCAAAATCTTTACACCTATTGCAAATAACAACATGCTCCATGGTTGAACTAGCAAACATTTTCTTTTTCTAACTTAGCATTTTAAATTAACATTTAAATTCTTAAGACTAGAAATAGAATCATTGCAAGTAGATAGCTCAGAAGACAATAGTTCATTTTTCTTAGTTTCTAGAGCAAGAAATTTTTGAACATTAATAAATTTATCATGTTCCTCATAAAGAATATCTTCTTGCTTTTGTAACAACCTATCTTTCTCATTAAGGGCATTAATTAATTCATTGATTTTATCTACCTTAGATCTATTTAAACCCTTAAAGAGATCGCTACAATCTACATCATCATCATCAGATTCCTCATCACTAGAAGAAGTATACTTGGGGTTATCTCATGTCGTACCTTCTTCTCCTTAGCCATGAGGCACGTGTGATGTTCGTTGGAGAATAGGGAGGACTTATCAAAGGCGGAGGCAGCTAGTCCTTCATCGTCAAAATTAGATGAAGAGCAGTCCAAGTACCATTCCTTGCCGATGTGTGCCTCACCCTTTGCCTTCCTGTAGTTTTTCTTCTTCTCCTTCTTCCATTTCTTTTCTTATCCCTGGTCATTTTCATTATCGGGACATTGTGCAATAAAATGACCAGACTTACCATATTTGAAGAAGGAGCGCTTTCCCCTTGTCTTGTTGTTATTTGGATACTCCTTGCGTCCCTTCAATGCAGTCTTGAAATGCTTGATTACAAGCGCCATTTTTGAAAGGGAAATGTGCTCTTGGGCCATTTCTATAAATGTTTTGGTGATTAGATGCCCAACACATATTGTTTTAGTGAATATGGGCTAAAGTGCTAAAGAGATGCAAATAAAGAATCAAGGTATGTTTCTAGCCTTAGTGAACCGTTTTCGGTACTAACATATTCCTCTAAGTGCTAGGAATCTTGTCAAACAAAATGAGATTGGTTTGAATAAGGTTGGCAGTGCCCAGCCATACTTCACCAGCCTGCGGGTGCACCGGACACTGTTCGGTGCCCAGGCTGGCGCGTTGACTAACTTGCTGCTCTCGGGAATCGCCCAGGACGCTGCGGCTAAAATTCACCAGACTGTCCGGTGAGCCAACAGCGTCCGCGTCAACGGTCAGCAGCGCAATCAACGCTATCAACTGGTGACGCGTGGCAAGAGCCAATGGTCACTAGGCCGCACCGGACTGTCTGGTGAGCCAAGGTGATATTGGCTGCAACGGTCGGCTTCGCCAAATAAGGAAGAAGATCGTGCATTGTTCATGTTCGGTGGTGCACCGGACTGTCTGGTGCGCCCACGGACAGAAGGCAAGAATTGCCTACCAAATGGAGCTCCAACGGCTCCTAGCTGCCTTGGGGCTATAAAAGGGACCCCTAGGCGCATGGAGCAGAACACCAAGCACCTCTTGAACATCCTAAGACGCCGAGAGCTCGCATTCGCGCATTTGATTCACTGTGTTAGAGATTTGAGCACTTTTCTGAGCTGTAACTCCGTCGTGTTGCTTTCGTGTGCTCGCTCTAGTCTTGTGTGCGTGTTACTGTTGCGACTCTCGCTTTTGTGTGTGTTGCTATTCCCACCTTACTCTTGTGATATATTCGTGATCAATCTTGTAAGGGTGAGAGGCTCCAACTTGTGGAGATTCCTCACAAAGGGAAACATCTGCTATAAGGAAGAAAACCGTGGTATTCAAGTTGATCTTTGGATCACTTGAAAGGGGTTGAGTGCAACCCTCATCCATTGGGATGCCAGAACGTGGAAGGAGGCAAGTATTCTACTAGGCCCAACCACGGGATAAAATCGTTGTGTCACTTGTGATATTTTCTACTGCGATTGCTTTCTTCCTTAGTGTTCTCATTTAATCACTTGTGCTATTGTTCCTAAGTTTAATACACATTCTAAAGGAACAATAAAGTGAAGAGTTCTCTTCCCCTCTATTTCATAGTACTTTGGTTTTGACTTCACTAACATATTATAAACCAAGTTTGTGTTGTTTAGTCTTGAATTATACAGGATCACCTATTCACCCCTCTCTAGGTGCTCTCAATTTTGTCTTCATTTAGCCTGGCAGCGTCCACTTGTGCCACATTGTTAGGTAGCGCTTCCTTGCTAGTTGTTGCTTTGAGAGCAACGGACTGCTGTTCATAAAGAGAAAGGAATCCATTTGCAATATCATCTATGTACCTTGCTTCCTTCACCATCATGCGTCCGCTTACAAATTTTCCAAGAATTTCCTCGGGCGTCATCTTGGCGTACCTGAGATTCTCACGAATAAGGTTTACAAGATGAGGATCAATAACAGTAAATGACTTGAGCATGAGTCGAACGACGTCATGATCTGTCCATCTTGTGCTCACATAGCTTTGGATCTTGTTCACCAGGGTGTTGAGCCTATTGTAGGTTTTGGTTGGCTCCTCTCCCCTTTTCATGGTGAACCTTCCCAGTTCTCCTTCCACTAGTTCCATCTTTGTTATCATGGTGGCATCATTACCCTCGTGAGAGATTTTGAGGGTATCCCATATTTGCTTGGCATTGTCCAAGCCGCTGACTTTGTTGTACTCATCCCTGCATAGAGATGCGAACAACATAGTAGTAGCCTGGACATTCTTATGAATTTGTTCATTAATAAATACAGGATTATCACTACTATCAAAATGCATTCCATTCCCTACTATTTCCCAAATGCTAGGATGGAGAGAAAATAAATGGCTACGCATTTTACGGCTCTAGAAAGAGTAATCATCTCCATCAAAGTGGGGGGTTTACCAAGAGGAATGGACACTAAATGACCATTTGAATTGTACGGCATGCGAGAATAATCAAAAGAATAATTCTGATGAACCGTTTCCTTTTTCATGGACGAGTCGTCGTCGTCCCTTGGTGAAGAGGAGGAGGCATCACTGTCGTAGTAGATGATCTTCTTAATGCACATCTTCTTCTTCCCATCCTTTTTCTTGTGACTCGAGCCTGAGTCAGTGGGCTTGTCACCTTTTGGCTCATCAACGTAGAGGGTCTCCTTCTCCTTGTCGTTGATCACCATCCCCTTACCTTTATGATCCATCTCTTCGGGCGGTTAGTCCCTCAATGAAGAGTACGACTTCGATACCAATTGAGAGCACCTAGAGGGGTAGGGGTGAATAGGAGATCCTGTAAAAATAGCTTAACAAAACAAACTTGGACTAATATTGGATTAGTGAAACCAAGTTCGAGAGAGAAGTGTTAGTGGAGTAAACTTCTTCACTTAATTGCTCTTCATAATGTAAGTATTAAACTTAGAGAAATTATGTAAGTGAAGTGAATAGAGGTAGAAAGAATCGCACAATAATGAAGACAAGTGACACATCGATTTTATCCCGTGGTTCGGCCAAGTAGAACACTTGCCTACTTCTACATTGTTGTGTCCCAACGGACGAGGGTTGCACTCAACCCCTTTCAAGTGATCCAAAGATCAACTTGGATACCACAATTCTCTTTATCACAAGTATATCCCTTTGTGAGGAATCTCCACACTTTAGAGTCTCTCACGCCTTACACAAAATGATCTCGAATGAGTACAAGAGTAAGGAGGGAAAAGCAACACACACAAGAGCGAGAGTAGCAGCACCAACATGCACACAAGACAAGAACGAGCACATGAAAGCAGCACAACAGAGTTACAACTCAGAAAAGTGTTCGAATCTCTATCACAGTGAACCAGATGCGTGAATGCGAAGTCTCGACGTCTTAGGATGTTCGAGAGGTGCTTGGTGTTCTGTTCCATGTGCCTAGGGGCCCTTTTATAGCCCCAAGGCAGCTAGGAGCCGTTGGAGCTCCATTTGGAAGGCAATAGTTGCCTTCTATCCGTGGGCGCACCAGACAGTCCAGTGCACCACCTGAGAGTGAACATGTGCGATTTCCTTCCTTTTCTGGCGAAGACGACCATTGCAGCCACTGTGCTCGTGGCACATCGGACAGTCCGGTGCGGCCTGGTGACCGTTGGCGAAGTCCACGCGTCGCCCGTTGATTGTGCTGCCGACCGTTGGCGTGGGCGCGACAGGCTCACCGGACAGTCCGGTGTACGCCGGACATTCCGGTGAATTATAGCCGCGATGCGCTGATTTTTCCCGAGAGCGGCCTGTTCGCCGGGGGTAAAACTCAGAACTAACCATAGATGGGTAAAACTTGGAAAATATAAAGAATATCTAGTTTCACACTGTGGGCAAGTTGCATTTACCACTAGGAACCTTTTGGACACATCTAAGGAGGTTGGAAAGCTCTGTTTCAAATAATCACTCTTTTGGAGCTAGCTTGAGCAAAATTAGAGTTATAATTTGGAGAAAAGCAAAAGTCAAATAAATGAGACTTAGATTAGTTGGATTGATAGCACACATGGTTGTCTAAGTCTTAAAGAACACCCTCGGGGATACTCAAAAGTATTTGAAGAAATTTGGAAAAAATAAGAAGTTTTCAGCTCATAGCCAAAGGGCACTGGATTGTCCGGTGGGTGCCCTGGACTCAGACAGAGAAGCAGCCCAGCGCCACAAGAAAGCATCAGATTGTCCGGTGTGCACCGGACTGTCCGATGGTATTTATAGCGAAGGCAGCCTAACTCTCTGCCTTCCGGAAAACTTCGGCAGGGAGCACCAGATTGTCCGATGTGCACCGGACAGTCTGATAACAGTGGCAACGACTACTTGCAAAACTCAGAACGGCTACCTGCCATCCGGAGCAGTAACCTGACAATGCACCAGACACGTACTGTAGACCGTCCGGTGTGCACCAGATAGTCTGACAATAGCGGCAACGACTACCTGCAAAACTCAGAACGACTACCTTCCATCCGGAGCAGTAACCTGACAGTGGACCAGACACATACTGTAGGTTGTCCTGTGTGCACCGAAGAGGCACTATTCATGGTCCGGTGCACCACTCGACAGACAACTTTTACACATTTACTCGAACGGCTATTTGAGTGGTTGGGTGCTATAAATACCCCCTCAACCAGCACATTGAAGACAGAAGACCTCCTCCAACCTTCTAAGCATTAAGTGCAACTTCACGCATTCAAAGCCATTCCCGCACCGTATTCAATCGATTTTTGTTTGAGAGATATAGCGGCTAGTGCATTTGAGTGTCGCAAGGTCTTGTGATCATTTGAGCTTCGATTGTTCTCTTCTCACTCGCTCTTATTCTCTTGATGGTAAAGTGGGGGCAAGAGGCTCCAATTCTTTGTGTGGAGGTCCTTGCGGGACTTAGTGTCCGTGTGATAGTGAAGCATACTCAACCGGTCTCCGTGGCCGTTTGATAGAGGGAAATGGTTGAAAAAGACCCGATCTTCGTGGCCTCGTCAACGAGGACGTAAATCCTTCGGGGTGGAACCTCAGGAAACAAATCGCCGTGTCTTTGCGTTGATCACAATCTTTGCAATTTGCTTCTTCCCTCTCCCCTCTCTAGTTCTCTTGCTTGTGATTGTTTCGAGCTTGCTCCTAAAGTAATTTGTATTAGATTGAGCAACTCTTTGCAAGAAGACCTTTCTTCTACACTCCAATTTCATTATTCGCTTTAACGCTAACGTCTAGTAAAGTTCGTGTTCAAAGTTTATAATTTTTAGGTTTCGTCTATCCACCCAGACTACTTTCAGATAGCTAAAAGATAAACCTCCTAGCTTCCACCCAAACATACTTGCATATTCTTGTTCACATAGACCATACACAAACCACATAGTATACCTTATATGACGGCATATGTGTAGAAGCACGATCAACTAGATCCTGCAGCACACGTACGTACACAGACATACTCTACATGATTGGTTGCTAGCACCTGCGGCGTGTGGCTCGCGTGAGCCTAGGCAGCCAGAAACGTCCCTCACTCACTTGTGCGTGTGGCTCGCGCGAGCCTAGGCAGCCAGAAACGCCCCTCACTCACTTGTGTGCGCAGCCGGCATGTGAGTGAAAAAACAAACGCATGCAGGATGAAACCATATCATACAGGAAACCAATCACGCTGAAGACTAGTCAACGCCTCCGGTCTGCATGGACACTGGCCTGGCAACCACAGGGACTGTTTTTATTCCCGACAATCTATGTGTTACGTGTAGAGACGATCGATCGACCTGTGCACGCACTGCCACAGCAAAGTCGATAGCTAGGCGCATTTGAATCCGGCGGGCACACGGCGGCCGCAGTAGTTGACGAGGAGGGAGAGGTCGACGGCGACGTCGAGGTTGACGCCGAGGATGTTGGCGTTGATGGCGAGGCAGACGCAGACAGCGGCGTCCAGGTCGGCCAGGCCGGAGATGAGGGAGCAGCAGGGCTCCTTGGGCGGGCCGCCCACCACGGCGTGGATCAGCCCGTCCAGCACGTCGGCGCACACGCCCAGCTTCACCGCGTTCACCGGGCACTTGCCGTCCGGGATCGGGCACGGGTGGCCGCCGCACGCCGCCGCCGGCGCCACGCCCGCCGACAGCAGGATGAATAGCAGCAAGGCCGAGGCGCACAGTAATGGTACCGCGGTGGTGGAAGAACAACTGGAACGCCTCGCCGCCATTGTGGTCGTCGATACGATACGAGGTGGATTGTGCTGTGCGGTTGATGATGCATGAGCATGGAGACTTTGGAAGGTATTTATACCCAAGGATTTTTGGAGCTTACTTACTCAAGTTGCTCCTAATTAATATATATACGACCATGCATTTTCTAGCTTAGCTGATGGTATATGTGTCGTCTGCTTACGACCAAGCTATGTATAATACAATACGTGTTGTATGTATGTATGTATGTGCAGCCGGCCGGCCATGATGCATGAGCATTATATTCAGTTGCATTGCCTACTACTAGCTAGCTACTGTCAATTGTGATGAGTGTGTGTGTGTGTGTAAACGGAATTAAAACACCATGCATGTCCAAATAAATTCATTTTCTTTCATTGGCCGCCCATCAATTTGTCTTAAGCTCGAAACGTGTTTGTGCCATTGGCTTTAGCGAATGTCCATTCTTTTCTAAGCAATTTTGTTCTTTTTTTTAAAAAAAAGGTAGCCAATAAGCGAATGAAGAAGCACACGTACGTTACAGTATTTGAAAGTGGCAGACAATCTTGTTATATATTATTTGGAAGTCGGGCGCCATCTATATATCTATCTTGACAAGAACGTTCAAACAGTTGCCCGTGAACCTCATCTCGGCCGGCCAATATATAACGACATCCAAGCAAGACATGCAATTTGTAGTTATCTATTCTGTACAAAATTCTTGACAGATTTTTCTTCCACTGCCACATCACTCGCCAACAGCAAATCAGGCAGCTTTCGTCGCGCGAACAGATTTTTCTTGTCAAATTCTTGGCACCAATCAGGCAGCTTGCTGACTGCCTCCTCGAGTTTCTTGCTCTGTTTCCCCCCAATGGATGCCAGAGAATCAGCTGCTACAGAAGCTAGCAGAACCTCCTCCATCCTCCTCAAACACTTGGGCCGCTCGTCCCAGGCCGTTCAAAGCTAGAGTATCACTTGTGGTACCCGAAATGAATGCCCTCTGCATCGATGAGGTTTGTCAGTTCATTATACTGTCGTGAGAAGCGTCTCTCACAGTTTCCTCTACCTTCTGTCCTAAACCCAGTTTCCTCTGGTATACGTATGTGCTCTGAAAATTTCCGAAAAAAAAATCTTTGTGATCGGCCCAGCTCTAGATACATCCTTAAGTTTTCTAGCCACGCTAGGGCTGAGTCTACCAAATATAGAGGAAGGTTTCGAATTATAAAGTTGTTGTGGTCCGCCTCTCTCGTTTGGCATGCCAACCTATAATCCCCAAATATAGAGGGAGGTTTCGAATTATAAAGTTGTCGTGGTCCGCCTCTCTCGTTTAGCATGCCAACCGGATAATCCCCCAACCGTAGGCTAGGGTTTGAGTTTGCGATATTCGTGGGTGCCCTATACCGTTACAGCACTAGCGCTCGGAGGATGTGGCAGTCGAAAGTCCGAGGGCCTAGCGAATGCGGGCTTTGGCTTCGGTCCTTGTTAGGGTCAAAACGTCCTCCACGACGCAAGTTGTACCGACGACCGATGGCTGGTTCTTTAGGTCGGGGACGCTCCGCCTGTTCCTGCCTGACCTAGAGCGTCGACGAGGTGGGGACTGTGCCACACCTTGCTCATCACACTCGAGCAGCTAGCTCGCCAATGTTTCATCTTCTGGGGGCGTGGTCACAGTATGCTGATCGACCTCTGGCTCTGCAACTTTGTTTTGGTACGACAGATGGATTCATAGTCAAAGAATTGCTGATATGGTCCCCTTGCTCTTTTTCTAAGGTTAACAAAAGAACGACCAAGAAAAAGACAGTCTTGGAAGCTCTTGATGGCTATTCTTAGGTAGTTGATATTCAAGGTGCTCTAACTGCAGGGGTTATTTCAGAATTTCTCTCACTTTGGGATCTCATCTCAGAAGTTGTCCCCCAACCAAATATTGAAGACACTCATTTTTTTAGATAAAGGAAACTGATTCCCGCCTTTGCGAAGCCACATACAACGTATTATTACATTGTTTCATCTATTGGCTGATCTCTTAGGAACAAAGTATATTACGAGAGACAAAGCCTATTATTATATTTCCATCCATATCTAGCAAAAACCTCCATGGCAATAATATCCAGGATACGGCTCACCGCCTGGATGTTCTCCTTTGTCACGTTCTCATGCTGCAGCAATGCTCAACACCACAGCCAATATGTTCCCCTGAAAATAGTCTACATAAAAGATGTATATATGACATTGTCAAAAATTAAATCATTCCGACACCACCGGATAGCCCAGCAAAGGGCAGTCACCCCAACAAGAATAATACTCTTTCCTTTTGTAGCAACTCCTGAAAGCCAGTTCCCAGCATGTGAATAATCGACGTAGGTGCTGTTAAACCCATAGCTATATTAACCACCCTCCAAATCGTTTTAGCGTGGTGACAGTCAAACAATAAGTGTTTAATTGTTTCATTACAATTACATAAACAACACTTTTGACTATCTTTCCGACTGCGTTTCGCCAAATTCTCCTTTGTGAGGATCATCCCATGTTGAAGGTATCAAAGGAAAATCTTAATTTTTAGCGGAACTTTCAAACTTCAAATGATTTTGTGAGTAAAATGAGGGTTGTGGTTCATTAGGTAAAGATACATCGAACAAACTGTAAATTGACCGTTGCGACATAAGTTCCATGAGAAAGTGTCTCTCTCATTTGATAAACCAATATGAGCTATTTTGGCTACTAAATTATACCATTGGTTTAGGTTGATTCCTACTGAGGCTCTTCGAAAAGAGATGTGTAGTGGCGTAGTCCTCATAACATTCACAACTGTTTCATGTGGATAGTGTGTGATGTTATAAGGACATGGGTATTGTTCTTTGAAAGGCTGTCTGCCTACCCATTTGTCCTCCCAGAACCTTATTTGCGACCCATCCTTAATATTGAATGTGCCACATCAAGGACTATTTTCTTAACTTTTAAAAGACCTTTCCAAAAGTGAGAATCATTTGGTTTCTCTTGAACATGAGAGAGGGTTTTGGTGGTTAGATATTTATTTCTAAGCAAAGATTGCCATGGCCCATCTCCGTTAAGCAAGTTGAAGATCCATTTGCTTAACAAAATTATATTTTTTGTTGCCAAATCTGCAATTCCTAGACCTCCTTGGTCTTTGGGTCTGCAAAGGATGTTCCATTTATCAAGTCTATATTTTTTCTTATCTTTGTTCCCTTGCCAAAAAAAATCTAGATCTATATTGATCTAGTTTTTTTAAAACCTCTTTAGGGATCTCAAAAACAGACATCATAAACATGGGAAGACCCCTAAGCACCGGGTTTAAAAGGACTAATCTACCTCCATAAGAAAGGTGTTTTGCTTTCCAGGAGGCTAATTTTTTCTCGAACCTTTTTTCTATGACCCTCCTATCACTATTTCGGAGTTTCCTATGATGCATCAGTATACTCAAATATTTAAAAGGATATTCACCTGAATTGCATCCAAAAGTTCAGTATACTGGTTTTCAAATAATTTTGCTTTTATGGAAATTTATCTTTAGGCCAGAAAGTTCTTCAAAACACTTAGTAACAATTTCATGCTTTTGACCTGATCTAAATCATGATCTAAGAATAGAATAGTATCATCTGTATATTGCAAAATTGATAAACCATCCTCTACCAAATTAGGAATGACCCCACTAAATTGTCCATCATATTTAGCTCTTTTAATTAAGAGTGCCAGCATATCTGCAGCTATGTTGAACAAAATAGGTGACATAGGGTCTCCTTGACGCAACCCTTTCTTTGTCTAGAAATAATGGTCGATATCATCATTGACTTTGATTGCAACACTACCTCCTGCAATGAAGTTCTCTACCCATTTGCACCATTTGGAGAGAACCCTTTCATTCTCAAGGTTTGTTGAAGGAATGGCCACTTAACTTTGTCATAGCCTTTTCAAAATCAATTTTGAAAATTACCCCATTAAGTTTTTTTGTGTGTAATTCATGAATGGTCTCGTGTAATATAACCACTCCTTCCATTATATTCCTTCCAAGCATGAAGGTGGTCTGTGAGGGTCTCACAACCATTTATGCAACCTTGTTTATTCTATTGGTGACAACTTTAGTAAAAAATTTAAAACTAACATTTAACAAACATATTGGCATGTATTGTTGGATTTTTATTGCCTCTTTAGTTTTGGATAGAAGAGTAATTACCCCAAAATTTAGACTAAAAAGGGGAAGTTTATCTTCATAAAAATCATCAAAGAGAGCCATCAAATATTCTTTTAAAATTTTCTAGAATACTTGATAGAATTCAACAGAGAATCCATCAGGACGTGGAGCTTTGTTGTGTTCCCTTTGGAAAATAGCTTCTTTGACCTCATCCTCCGTAAATGTGAAGGTTAGTAAGTTATTTTCATCCATGCTAACATGGAGGATATCTTCAATATAATCTTCCACCAAGGTTATATTGGTATTCTCTGGTGGTCCAAACAACCCTTTATATATGCCTTTAAATTATCATCTCCCATGAAAACTCACCCTTCCTGTTCTAATTTGAAGATGTGTTGTTGCGGTGTTTACCATTGGCAACTAGATGGGAAAAGCGAGTATTATTGTCACCTTGTAATAGGTTATTAACCTTCGCTCTTTCATACCACTTAATCTCCTCTTCTCTTAATAAAAGGGCAAGTCTTTCTTTCAAATAATGCTTCATATTTATTTCGCTACCAGCCAAGGCAAGTGATTTGGCCTTTTTATCAATGGCACAATCAATGATATTAGTCTCTTTATTTCACCAGACAGGAAATAATCTACAAAGTCTAGCTATAAGAACCTATATTCTAGGATTGTGGCCTTTAGATTTTGGGAAAGAATTTGGAATGCATTGCCCCTGAAAAATGTCGCTTTTTATGTGGCTTGTCGTGAGAAATAGGTGTTGGACAGCTCATCGGCTTGCAAAGTGTGGACTCCTGCACCCACCAATGTGCCCACTTTGTGATCAAGCTGAGGAAACTATTAATCACTTGTTTCTCTCCTGCATCTTTGCTCGAGTATTTTGGTTTAGACTTTTACAAAAAGTCAGGCTGCATAACCTAAGTCCAAAACTAGGGGAAGAAAATTTTGATGAGTGGTGGCATGGTGAGAAAGAACTCTGGCTGCAGCACATGCCCCTGTTAGAAAATGCCTTAATTCTCTAGTTGTTCTAGGGGTATGGATTCTTTGGAACCAATCGAAAAAGGTGTGTGTTTGATGGTTTCTCCCTTTCCATCGACCGAGCTATGTCCCTAGCCGGTGAGGAGCTCATACTCTGGAGATTGGCCGCAGCATGGTTCTAGAGGAAGTTTGATATCAGGAGGACCTAGTTGATTCTTGGTCGTTTTTTTAAAGGCGCATTGTATGTTCTGAGTTGAGTGGGTGTTCGTTTGTATGGGCTCTTGTTCTTTCTTCTTTTTTTAATATAATGATACACAACTTTCTTTGTCCTTAACTCTCCTGCATATTCAAGAGAAAAACAAAGAATATATGTTAATCAGTCGAACTGTTTCTTCCTCAACTTCCTTCTGATCCTTCTTTTGTACTAAACATGTACTTGCCAACAGACTAAACTGTTTCGTTCATAAAAGCCTGCTTGTATCTCATTTTATCCCTGGGTTCCATATAACCAGTGAAAGTGAATGGTGGTTGGCATGATGCATAAATCATGCTACCTGCTCTTTCTGTAGATGCATAAATCATAATATCACATTAGCCTCGGACTCTGGCCATCTTTGGTGCTTGCCCCTCAATCCATGGTAAGGACCGCAAAGAAATCTATGCTAGAGGAGCTTGAAGCCATGAGCCACCAGGGAAGCAGAATTACTGAGCCACAGGAAGTTTGATCTCCCAGAATGTGGAGCCATCTCCGATGAGAATAGGGCTACTGCGAACAAGGCCGTCAGGATCATCATGCCTGAATCCCGATGAAAGATCAGTAGCAGCAGCATATCTACTAGTCTATCGTCTAGGAGAAGTTTAGACCTGAGACAACTCTGCACTTTGTTGAGACTCCCTATTATCCTAGTTGGAATGCTGGAGGGAGCTATCTCTGCACTTTGTTGTACCTTCAATGTTATCCATGTTTTTATGTGGACAGACAGCCATTTTGAGCTTTAGAATGTGTCACCATGTCCAGATCACTAGATCCATCTCTCTATGTATATCAGTGAAGAGTGCTTTGAGCCACGATCCATTCAGCAATGAGAACAGCTAGTGCTTGGTGTGTAGTGTGTTCAACAAAGCAGCCTACTAGCAGCTGACACGTTCAATCTGTATCTATATGTATCTGCAAGTTTGAAGCAGCAGAATTTTGTGGAAACATGTACAGACAGCACTACATGGATGAGAACGGGATGCACACAAACTACACTGCTGGTTTTAATCATAAGGCTATCTAGCATTCAGAAGAGCACGACAGGAACAGACTAACATCAACTATTCTTGCTTTCATGGCCTTTTGGTGTTGGGGACTTCACTGTTGGGGGCCGACCCAAATCCAAGCTCTGCATCTCGCTTGCCAGCAGCGCCCTCCGTTCTTTCAGGAAGTTGAGCCGGTTCGTCAGCTTGGCTAATGCCGATGACGCTGCTGGTGATATGCTTCCACCGAAATCCTGATCAGCAACAGCATATGAGTATTCATCATCATCACTAGCTCATTAGTTGACAACAAACGAAAGGAGCATTCAGACCTCTAGTCTGCTGGATACATGAAGCCCTCTTATCAATGGGCTATTTGAATATTGTTTCTGCGCAAGATTCCACTTCGAATTAGAGGATGACAACGACGACGACCCATCTTGGCCCTCCCTGGCAATCGAATGCCCTCTTTGAGGAGCCCTCTGGGTGATGCCCCCGACCGCCTCGTGACTTGGCTTGTCTCTTGAAGAAGGCGAATGCTGTGCGGCTTGCTTCCTTGATTGCTCGATATCACCCTGAAATGTTCTCTTCTTTTTAACCTGATAACAGACTTTCCTCCCACTTATAATGAAAGCAGAACGAAAGGGATTTTGCCTTCTTACCATGTCAAATGCAGGATCACTCCCAACAGTCGGTGACGCTTCCACTGATGAGCTTTCAGGTCTGGAGAAAGGGCCTCAGTTTAGTACAAGTCTACAACCCAAATGATGTCCAACAGTGAGGGAAAAAAGGACCAAAATCTTACCCGCTAAGCCTGTCTGTATTTAGGAGACGTTGGTTGCATGATTCACAGCACAGCTGCTGGCCCCTGACCTGCCCATGAAGATAAGAAACCTCTTGCTTCAAGTTCATGATATCAGATTCAGCAGTAGCACTAGCACCTTCCTAAAGATCAAAGAAACTGAGAACAAACTCACTAATCACTTCTTTAGGAAACTACCTTGCTGTCTATTGTTGAAGGCGAGGACACCTGCCCCCTTCGCAAATTCATCACCCTCTTCAGCTGGTCCCTCAAATTTTCAACCTATTGAATCAACATTTTTTTGCTGTCAAAAATAGAAATGTATGACTTACTCCGAGAAAACACACCCAAACACCTTCAGAGGAATGATATACTACATGGCCATAATTTTGCATACTGCACACTTTTGGCATTATTTTATTTATTCAATCAATATGGTCTTTATTTCTTCTTGATGGAACAAAAACCTCTTATCGAGACAAAATGATTCAGTGGTAAAAGCTTCCTGGGTTTTACTGACTAAAAATGAAAAGAAAAGATAACCCTTCAGTTCTTACTTCTTTTTCAAGTGCTAAACGACGCTCATGTAGTTCTTCTTTCCGTTTTTCTAGACTTGACCATAGGATTGCATTTTCTTTGGCCTATGAAAGAAAAGGAACAATATCATCTCATCGGGAGGTATCCAATGCCACTTAACCCAATTCATGTGATCCTAGGAGAAAAGGCTTTACCTCCTTTGCAATTTTTGATTGGAGATCAATCTTGTTACTCTCAAGTTTCTCAACAAGGGCCCTTGTTCAGAAGCCACATCAGAAAATACCTCAAATGTCAGCCAGAAATTGTAAAAGCTTCCTTGCATTTTTTTTCGTTCCAAACTGCTGTTAAGTTTGTATGTTATAATTTTACTAGTTGAAGTCAACATGCAAACATCAAATGCAAGGGCAACTTCACAGTGAATGGCAAATTTGCGATGGTATTAAACATGGACCGATATCACAAGTAAAAAATAAAGTATTGATAAAGAAAAGCTGGAAAAAGAATCGTGGTGCTTTTAAAGGATATATGTTTGCAATTCTTTCAATAAACAGCTAGGATATGCCCAAAGGTCAAAGGTTCCCAGGCCACTTACTCATCATCGCTGCAGCATTCAATCTCCTCTGTTGACAGGTCTTTTCTTGCCTGTATATCAAGTGTTCCCATAAAATTGTAAGATTATCCTACCAGTATTAATATGAACTATACCAATAACATTTTCACTTACTGAAGTACGGCCCCATAAGGTTCTTTTGCCCTTGTGTGCTGAACTGCATGATTTCTCCATAGTTTTTTCTCTGGAAGATGATGAACGAGAAGTTGATCTTAGTATACGATCTTTGGATCCATTCGGTCCACATGATTCTTGCTTCTGGTTGGATTGACTATTGATATCCATAGGAGAGGTATCCTCTGCCTGTGCAACTTCTATGGAAAAAAGATTAAGCAAAGAAGAATTTTGATCAGTGTCTTGCCTTGATGCACCATTTTCTACTCTTGTTGCTCTTATAGGAGGGTTGAAGATACTGATTATTATCACTACCTGCAGTTTCTGAGATATTGTTTTTAACCTATAGACCAAGAAAAATTGAAGTCAGAGACCTGAAGCTGCAGTTCTGAAAAATACATGTGTTCTACGCCAAATGAGCAAAGTTATTTGCAACTTTGTAAGTGCTTTGAAGCGGTAGTCTAAAGTCTAAACTATTCTTCAATATTGTATCCAAGAGCATAGTGTGACCAGGGTTTTCTCGTGTAAGAATATAGTTACAGACACTGGGATATCTCATCTATAATGTTTTGGAATCAATACGATGATCAGTGAAGTACCTTGCCATCCTTGATATTAGCGTTGATCTTACTGTCATGTTCACTGTCATCAGAGTAGTCCAAATCTTCTTCAATGTCATCTTCACCAGAATCATAAGAACCATCGTCATCATGGGTGTCATTATCTGTGGAATATTCCTTGTCAACATCATCCTCAGACTCCGTATAAGCATCTGAAGAACAGGAACCTTCTTCCGAGTCCTGTATGATAATCAGTTGAATTATAGCTCATGAACGACTACGCGAAGTACTTCAAATGGATCCAGTAAAAAGAGGATACATCAAATATCTGATCAAATTCCTCCATCATAATAATAACAATAGCCTGTGCATGATTCGCAGCCGCAGCAGCTTGAAGTAGCTGGAATGAACTATCCCCTCCCATACTAAATTCATTGTCTATGTCACATTCTCCAAGAAGAAGAGGTCGAAGAAGTAGTGGTGCCATGCAAGCTGCCAAAGCAGATTGAGACATTCTATTCACAGCTTTGTGTGACTCAACAACTTGCATCATCTTAAGAGTCCTGAAAGAACCTGATTAGTATGGAGCCCATTTGTTGGAATAATGTTGTTAAGGTTCTACAGGATAATGTAACTCATTCAAATTTATTACAATGATATCAAGGAATGAGAAACCCCCATCAAGAATGAAAATCCAGCTATGACACCACAAGAATTAATATGTTAAATATAAAGCTTAGGTTGAAAGAAAATATGATATAAGCATATAAGTTAGTACCTCTGCAACAATTGTCGATTTGGTTCTGGGAAAACTTCATTTATCACTCTATTAATCTCATCAAGTCTTCTTGCCTTGTCACTTCCTGTGTAACACTAGCCTTGATCATCCTACGATTTCTAACATATCAAAATGATGTAGATAAGGGCATATATTGATTTCATTATGTGTAGTTACTTTATGACATTAATCGGGATGATATATCAGTTTGATTGATTAATGAATTCAGGAATACAAGATAACTACAGAATGCATAACAAAATTTCAAATTAATCTTACGGTATGCTTTAACCAGAGCAGTGCAACATGATGCAGGAACTGGAGATGATGGCATCTCTCGAAGAACATACTGTATCAAAGGAAAACCAGACAGATATCAGTGAAGAGCATTTCCTTTTAGTGTGATTGTAACCAACACTTGCCAAATATATACCTTAATACAGTCACCAATAACATGAGCATCCTCTTCTGGAGAGAACTCGTTTTTCCCTAAAAACAAATTAAATGTGTCTTATATAGTACAAAGAAGATGGTAAAGCAGTCAAAGCAAATAAAAATACAATTCCCACACATTATTATGGCCCGCATAAAATATCTTTATGAAAACATACTGAAGAAGACAGATTATTTTATTAATTGAACTAAAGACTGCCAAACACCAAACACAGTTATCCTAGATAAGAAAAGAAAAGGTTTAGTCAAAAGAAATCACCCTTTTCATAATCCCTAATTCTGCGTTTGACTTCTTCAACATCAGCAGACTGACGCAGGATGCCCTCTACCTTGATCCCTATAGATAAAGGGGTTTTGGTGTGTGTGTGTGTTAGGATTGTGCTGAATGATTTATCGTCATTTATGCTTTTACTCACCATAATGCAGAATTTGCCAAGATTGTGTAATGACCGCAATTAGCAAAAGAACTTACCATGATCTTCAATGAACTTCAGGGCCTTCTCCAAGAATGATGGACTACCATCAGCATCTACAAGTGCAAATTTTGCAGGTCTGCCAATAACAGAACGGTCCTCCGCTGCACCACAAACAACTGAACTTGCTTATCATAATGAAATGTAAGAAATACATCCCTCCCGCAAAAAAAGTTCAGTTATCAGCAAAAGCAGGAGTCCCATTCTACTATTTACAATCATCGCAGTGATGTCTCTAAGTTGATCATTGCCCTTGCATGCGCTAACCTGGAGTCAGCGGCAATTGATTTATTTGCCTCACTAGATATCCTTTCGTTTTTAGGATCACCTTGTGAACTACTAAGAGTTTGGTTGTATGGTTGCAAGAGTGTGCAAATTTTTTTGCAATTAATGTGGCTGATTCCTCTATTTTGAGGATGGAGCTGGATTCTTTCCATTATGTAAAATAAGACACAGGCGTATTCTAAACATCTAATATCTCAAATGGTGAGCAAGTGATGAAAACTAACATAGCTTACAATGTTCAGCTGGAGATTCAGCAGATTCTGCTTCTACATCAGTGCTGAATATTGGATTTTGCCCCATTGTATTTGCTATGCTGGGTGCCTGAGCTATAGCACTCTCCAGTGCATTTCTCCACTCATTTAGATCTCCTGTGGTTTCTGCCTGCTTGGTAAAAATTCATACCATTAATCATAAATAAGTATGGTACCTGTAATGAATTAATGAAACAAGAATGGGCCAATTTCTACAGTGTTACAGCATAGACCCCTGCAACCTCCTAAGGAACTAGAACTAGCATGGCCCTCCCCTCAATCTAACCAATAACCATCACTACCGATACTTCAGTCACTGCCAGCCACAGTCAGTTGTGCAAGCCGCAGCAAATAACCAAACCCAATAGGAACACCGGAAGCAATATGCCAGAAATTGTATGAGCTGAACAACTAACCTTCAGAGTGAAAGTTCGTTCACCATGGCCATCAGGAAAGAACACTGTCAAAAGTTTCCTTTCTTCTTTGATGACGACACTTAAACATTCCCCAATATTATAAGCTTATAAGACAATATTGAAGAATCATCAACCTTTCGTCAAAGTTTCGGTTTCATTGCATACCTTCCAGAATTATTCAAGTCAATTCCACCAAGTGTAACAATTGGTTCAGCTCCTCTGGGTGGCGGCACATTCTGAAATTAAAGCACAGAATTGAGAGTGAATACTGTGTCCCTACCTGATCTGATCATTTTTTTAAGAAACCGAACTTCAAAAATGGAAAGAAAAACAAGTTTTAGCAATTGTACTTATGGCTTGATACTAAAAAATAACCTTTTGCGCAACTTTGGTTATCCAACTAATAGGACAAAAAAGTAACTATCTCACTTCACAACTAGTCTCAACCAGAATGCTTCCCCTTACAAAATGTGTATGCAATGACAATTGTATTCTGATTTCCAACACGGCAGAGTTATGTCAATTTGATATCTATAGGGGTATCTGAGCAACAAGATGCCCCTACTACAAGTAGCTGTGCACATAGGTAGATGATCATAGTATAGCCGTATTGAGAGGGCCCAGTACAAACAGAACTCAGTCCCTCTAGCAGTATATCTCCAGCCACTACCTGGTAATGACTAACAAAGTAAAATGAGATCTACAGCCAAAGAAAAACTTAAACAAAACATTATCTCATTAATAAACTGCAGGATTTTTTCCCCTAGTGTGGCCATGATCGTCAAAAAAGAAAAAAAACTCAACCAGGGAGGAAAAGACTGCCCTCCCAGTATTATATTAAGAGACCGAAAAACATGCTCCCGGCCGAGAAAACCCTCGAACCTGGCTCCATCATTAACGGGCCGATCAACTACCCACTCTACAACGGCCCAGCCGGAGGGTGGCGTGCAGGATATCGATCCCCGAGAGCGGGTGGGGCACAGCGAGAGGATTTTTTAACCAAGCCCAAAATTCACCCCCCGAGAGGATCGAACCCGGGACCTGGAGGTGCTACTCGGAAGCAAGGTTTTAAAATCAGCTAGTCGAATCTAGTCGCCTGAGCACGGATAAGGTGACTAATCGCGATTAGATTTGCTCGATTAGTCGAGCCTAGTCGACTCCTAGTCGTCCTATAGTCGTCCACCTATAACAGGACCATGTGTGTGTATCAATATATATAGCTGTAGCAGGACTGCAGGACAGCAGTACAACAGTATACTATATTGCAGATCAGCAGATCTATTAACAATGTCACAATATATCTGTACAAGCACGTTTTCACTAAATGTAAAAGGTAAAGATCACTTACCTTGGATTGTACAGCAGCACACTGATTTCAACTCTAGGAATTATTAGAATGCCAAACTTGTAGGCTGTTGTCAGTGACTACAACAGGAGGTCAGGACTTCAGAAGCATATGTAGAGGGCTGCCGGAGCACAGCAGGGTGGCAGGAGAGGATGGCGGCGGCGATGTAGAAGGGGTGGCGGCGCTGGAGAAGGGCACACATGCAACTGTGCGCTGCGTAATGTGTAGCGTATTGGTACAGGTAGGGAAAAACAGTGTTTGTGTTGTACAGATGGTGGGGCTGGCCCATGTAACAGAGACCGGATTAGTGGCCCAAAACAGGCATAACTAGTCGACCATACCCCTAGTCGGACGACTAATCGCTATTAGTCAGCGACTAGGACGACTAATCGCTTCCTAGTCGCTCTAGTCGAGTCGGAGATCCTAATCGAGCTCGCTCTAGCGATAAGGCCGACTAATCGCGATTAGTCGGACGACTTTAAAACCTTGCTCGGAAGCCTTAACCATTACGCTAGAGGCTCTTTCGCGCCATGATCGTCAAAGATATTGAGGAAGCAAGGTTATGTGCTTAGCAGGGGCACGGGGCTGAAACAGATTTGGCTTTAGTGCGTTATGTGGGTCAGGTTCTCTCTGCTGTCTTGTAACCCTCTTTTATTTTATTTTCATAGTTTTACCGCTTCGGTGGCATGTATCAGTCTATTTTAGACCTTTTTTTCTTCTTAATATAATGGTGTGCTGCTCTCTTGCATGTTCGATAAAAATAAACTGCAGGATTCACATTGTTATCAAGGTTATTAAAGCGATAAAACGCTGAAGCGCTCATGAGAACTTTTTAACTTTAAAACGTTTAAGCGAGCTTTAAAACGTCTTTTTAAACAACATGGACAAAATATGAATATAACATAATTTCACATAATAATGTAACATGTCCATAACCACACTACCACAAATCCACAGTAACACAAGTTCAAGTATTCAACTAATAGCAACTAGCAAGTAGACAATCACAAACAAAGTGGAATGAAATCTGCAATAGTCCACAATCACAAGCATAGCACAAAAGCAACTAAAGTGGAATGCAATGTCCACAACCACAAAGGCACAAACATAGCACAAAAGCAACTAAAGTGGAATGCAATGTCCACACCTGCAAGCACACAAGCGTCTCAATCTCCCTCTATCATATCTCAATAACCATCATCCAAATCATCTATACCACCATCATTCTTGTCTTTGTCTTGTTCATCACCATAGCCAGCACTATTGTTTGTTGCTTCATCATCATAACCAAAATCAGAGGAGAATGTGAGCAAATCAGTAGGGAAGGGGAGAAGGATGAGAGCAGGGGCAGGGGCAGGAGCAGCAAAGGGAGGCAGTGGCGAGCATGAGCAGCAATGGGACAGCGAGAAGGGACAACAAGCTGGAGCACTGGAGTGGCGAGCACGAGTGCTGAGCAGGGTAGATAGCCAGATACGGAGCGGAGGCGGCGAGCGCCGAGCAGCACAGGGAGGTAACGGCAGCGCCGAGCCTGAGCAGGACAAGAAGCGAGCATGGCCAACATAGGGAGGTTGCGGCGTGAGCGCCGAGTGCGGCCTCAAGTAGGGAGCAACGCAGGGAGGAGGGGAGGGAGGCAGCGAAGCCCAAGGATGCCGGAGGACGGAGCAAACTCGCGGTCCGTGATGGCTGGGGCACGTTCGTGACGGCTGGAGAAGGACGTTGTGTGACAAAGGAGGACATCCCTGTTTTAGGTTAGGAGAAATGGGCTGGGTTGGAAATCTGAAAAGCGACAAAACATGACCTTTTTACGGCCTAGAGCGTTTTAACGCTAAAAAGTGGCGCTTTAGCGCTTAAAACGAGCGCTTTACGTCGATTCGTGAAACGTTACAACGCTTTACCACCTCAGTAGCGCTTTAATAACACTGATTGTTATGGTAATTTTGGAATGTATTTACTAGGATCTCCTTGCGAGAAGTGGATTAGCATTAGTAAAGCTTCTTTCGTGTTCTCCATTACAAGAAAATTTATTTATACCTCAAACATATGAAAAAGATATCACAGATAGCAGATTGATGTATGAATAATGATGTAATAAACACAAAAAAGTACAGATAATAATAGTACAGTAGAACTTAAAGATATGGAAGAATATTGAAGGAACTGGTGCAGTACATCTTACAGGGTCGCTTCTGAAGAACACTAGGGATGCCCTCGTAAGAACAAACCAGCGCTTTTTCCATGATGTCCATCCAATTCCTGATTATAAAAGATTTAATATGTGGTGTTTTATCTCGAAAGTAAAATGTGATCATCTATGGACGGTCACTAAGTGGGGGCAGCCAAGCTTTGACACTTAAACAAAATATGACCATTTGGCACCAAAAAGGGATAGCATAAATAAACTATTTATGCAATATCATACATATTTGCAGGAAAACATACCTTTAGATGAAAGTAGTAAATGTCCACTCTTAAGGACCTGCACTAGAAGAATATTTATCATTGTCCTCGAAAGTTTTCTTACAAAGGATGGAGAAAATAACCAGGTATTTTTTTTCTCTATTTTTACTGTCTACCATAACTTGAATAATAGTATACTTTGCAATAATAAAATAAGTTTCTCATAAATTTTGCTTTGGCCATGTGCTGAGGCACAACCAAGTTGCAGATAAGCATCAGTGGCAGACATGCATAGTAATGACATCTTGTGAAAACATCAAACTGTATAAAGTCAGCTCATACGTGTTGATCATAAAAAGGCCATTTCTTTTATTTCCTTTACTGCAGCACAAAGCCTTTAGTTGTAAGAAGATCATACAAACCTGGCAATTAGGACAAGAGGCCGGTGGACTGTCACCAGTTTCAGAAGTGGAGTTCGGGTCTCCCTCCCCACATCGACAGGTCTTAAACTGATTTACATTCTCAGCAGGCTGCGAAGGTGAAACCTATCAAGAGAATTAAACAAAGTGAAGTGGACATGTAGAACAGTGCCTCGGCCAAACAACTAAACAGTGATCTTGTGAACTTGACTTTAGTGCAAAAGGAAGGGGGGAGAAGAGGCTTTTACATATTGAAATTTATTATTGTTATTGTTAGAAACTGTATCCTGGCTGTCGCCTGGCAGATATGCCGGCCGCCCTATATGGAAGTATTGTCTGATATAGATAGAGAGGATTAGGGGAGGATCTCAATCACTATGATTGAGGATCTGATTGAGGATCTCAATCACTATGATTGAGGATCTGATTGTACTCTAGATCTTTCCTTAGGTGTAGAAGGCTTCCTTTTACCTCTCACCTTCCTCCCCTATATATACCTGTACATGTGCTGTCTATCTTCATCAATAAATACAAACACACGCTTCCAACTCTCTCACAGTTATTATCCAATAAAGCATAATAAGACATGAATTTTGTATCAGCATATCCTCCATAGGCATGCATTATGTGGCATATTCTCCATGATTTACTCTTTTATGTACCAATGATTGATAACTAAAACTCCATCCAAAGTAAAAGCTCATACGGTGTGATTGCTAACAGTCATATCCAGTTTATCACCCAAGTAAAGCACTTGAATAATGCAACGGGCTATATATACACATTGATAGCCAAACTCCAGCCCAAAACATTAAAAAAATACGGTTGAAACATATGAGCCACTTACTTGCTGGTATGGAATCCTGAACTCGGAAGCTGACATTGTCAGCCTGGTCTAAATGCCAGACTTACGAAGAACATCAGGACGATTTCTATCCTGGCAATGCGCTGTCGTTCTTACTCCCTATTGAGAGATGCAGAGTACTATGTTAGTGCCCATAAAGTCATGAGCTTTGTGCTCCGCACCCAAAAAGAGTAAGGTGAAAAATAACGGGCGCAGGTAACCATATTACCGAATACTGATCCGAGATAAAGACGTGCCTAGTATGTTGCGGGGTGTGCGTTATTTTTCCAGTTGTGTAACCAACATTCGATTTTGATTGTGTGAAGGGCATGGGCTGTCGCCTGTCGATCCATGATCCATATCGCAATCAGCTATACGCCAACTGGCAATGTACAATGGAATGGAAACACATAAATAGATGCTGGGGGCGTCGAGGATGTTACCTGACTGAATGAATTGAAGGAATAGATGTCACTGACGCGAATGGCGGAGGGAGGCGGCGATTCAGATTTCGGAGTCGTTGCGCTGCGGCAGGGCAGGGCTAGGAGAGGATAGGAGGCAATCAGAGATCCCCTAGCCTAGACTAGCCTCCCCTGACAAGTGCAAGAGCTGACCCCTCCGGCCTCCGCTCTTCCCTCTCGGCCGGTCTTGTTGTTTGGGGCACCAATCCATAGATGACTGGCTGAGCTCCCTCCTCCTCCCTCTACTCCAAGATACATGGAGTGCTATTCTTGGTAATGGAGTGGACAGGATCAGAAGCAATTGGAGACATCCGGAAGTTCACATTCACCCTCCGCCTCCCCCTCACTCTGACGATTTGGGTAACACTTAGTGAGCAGCAATCATAGGTCACGTTTGGTTCGGCTTTTTTTTAATATGGTCGTGAGAATAAGCTGGTTGTGGAAAAAAGTTGGCTGAATGTTTGGTTGGACTGCTGTGGGAGAAGCTGATGGTTACAATCTGGGTGTTTAGATACGCAAATTCTGATATTATAGATTCTGAGTGAAAAAAAAGAAAAAGACAGACACAATAATCAACATCTGATTGCAATTACACATGATTTGTCCATTATAATATAATTATTTATCGGTTCAGATAACTACATAAGACACTAACACATTAGCAATTGCATCACTAAAAACACTCATGTCTAACTCATATGATGTGTTGGTACTACTATCACCTATAGCTACATCATAAACATACCTCGTACAAGATAAATACTAGTCAAAGTCGCGATCGTGTATAACACTGTCCTGAATGAAGTTATGCAACGCCATGCATACATTAATTATCTTGGATTGCTTCCTTAGTCAAAATGAATGCAGATTGAGAAGGATTCTCCACTTTATCTTCAGCACCCCAAATGATCGCTTTATAACATTCCTCGTGGATGAGTGTGCGTAGTTGAAAACTTCTTTGGCACCAACTGGTTGCCTCGCATGCTGCCATTCAAAAATATGGTAATTTTGACCATTATAAGATGCGAGGTATCCCTTCCTGTTGGGGTACATAACAACATTAATTGGAAATGCTACAAAAGTAGATTATACTAATACCTTCTGGAGGATGTAGGAACCTATTCCCGTACGTGATAAAAGTATCATGTAGCACTCTAGTGTCATGCACCGAACCAGGCCACCCAGTAACGACAAATGTGTACCTTATATCGGAGTCACAAACGACCATGACATTCTGTTATGCGTACCCGTGACAACCAATATATTTGGGTTGCTTTGACAAAGGGACAAAGGCGGGAAAGTGGCTTCCATCGATCGCTCGTATGTAGTCCTTGATATGTGGCCAAAACCTAGACTCCGTAGTCCAGGGTGAATATCAGTGAAATGGGCATCCTTCGGCTTAATCAGGTCATTGTACATCCTATATATTCCATCAAGGACTTCACTAAATTTCCAGATTATAGTTTCCAAAGAGTGTCCAAACTTGTTCCTTAGCTGTATAAATGATTGGAGGCCCCGCATGCCCATAGGAAAATAGTAAGTGCCTCCTTCGTATGAAAGTAGCATAGAGGGGGGTGAATAGGCTACACCTGCAATTCTCAACACAAACTTCGAACTTTTGTGAGAAACGACAGTTCAACAGGGGAGGCCGGTTCAACCGATCTTGAGGCCGGTTCAACCGCAATTCACCTATTCAACTGCGAACTTAAATGAAACTACTCAGATTTACCAACAATAAACGTAGCGGAAGAGTTGAATTAAAACCAACTAGATATAACAAAGATCTGAGATGATGAGAGACAAAATCACACCCACAAAAGCACATAAGACACACGTTTTTTACCGAGGTTCGGTCACACCACCAAGGTGCCCTACTCCTTGTTGAGGTGCCCACAAAGGACCGGGTCTTTCTCAACCCCGTTCCTCGTTGATGACCACATAGGTCAAGGCCTCCTTTACTCAATTTTTCCAAAACGTTCTTGGGGTCATCCACAAATTTGGAGACTCGCAAGGCAAGGTTACAAGTGCACAAGGAACAACACGTTCCAAGAACAAAGGGATCGTAAGTAAGAACGATCTACACCAACTAGAAAGAGAGAGATCGAAGAACTTGAGTCAAAATCGCATTTTAGATCAAGAACTTATCTCACAAAGAAGAATCTTCCTACCGATCAAAGGGGAAGGACTTGGGGCGTGAGAACGGAGTTGAAATGCTTTGAAACGGAGGAGAGCAGCCGCACAGGGTGTAGGTTCGAGAGCCTTAGGGTTTAGAAGTGGGGGGGGAAGGTTTTTATAGCCCCCACAAATAAGATCTGACTGATTCTGGGTGGCTGAGCAAATCCCAGTTGAACTAGCCCTAATCCTGGTTGAATTAGTATTCAATAGAGAACTCTCTATAGATTCCCGGTTGAACCTGAATTTAAACTTTCGGTTGAACCTAAAATTTTCAGAGAAGAACCTAAAGAATGGATCCTAGGCCATTTGGCTCAATAGGTTTTGGTGTTTGATGATTAACACAACCTATGGACTAATGTGTTTGCTAGTATTTATGTTTGTAGTTCACAGGATGCGAAGAGAATTGGACTAAGGCAATGAGGACACCTCAAAAGAAGACATAAAAAGAAGCATAGAAGTCCAAGACTCAAGAACAAAAGAAGCCCAAAAGAATCAGCAAAGAAATCCAAGAAAAGGGCAGTCAGCCAGCGCCTGGTGGCACACCGGACACTGCACAATACCTGTTCGGTTGACACCAGACTGTCCGTGCGCAGAGGGGCCCACAGACAAGCGCCCTCGGGCTACAGCACCGGACTGTCCACACAATGGTCGGATCCAACGGTCGACTACTGCAGACCCCAACAATCGGCTGAAAGCTGCTGCTTTCTGATGAGGACATCACTTCTATACAAACAATGAATGGACCGATAACACGATCTCGTGCACGACAGCTAAATCTCCAGGTACGTTCTACCCTAGTCAATTGTGTTTCAGAGCTTACGCTTGAGGCCATGAATGTTTTGATGATTAGGTACCTTGGAGAGGACCAGCATGTACTTGGGAAAAGGCCAAGGTGTTGAGGAGGAGCAGCAAGGGCGTCCACAACAGGAAGGAGATCAAGTCCGACTCGGCTGCGACTCCATCTCGGGTTCTAGGACCAGTCTGCACTAAAATGGACACCCAGGATGCATCCGAACTCCGATTGCGACGGACTTGATATGGTTGGAAAGATAAGGAGATTATGTAACCAACCCAACTGGTTCCACCTTAAAATTCATTCGGAGTCAACGGGAATCGTTGAAACAATTCAGCGTTCAGATTCTGTTTTGGTGCTGCGACACCGTCTGTTGGGCCGTTGGGCCGTGTATCGCGTCGAAGCCCATTAGAGGCGAGTCCAGGGGTCACGCGCGCCCTAATACTCTATTTATTCAGCAGCAGCTGCCACATTAGGTTTTGGGTTTTACTTAGATCAATTCTGTCATCGAACAGTGTCACCATCATCGGTTTGTGAGACCCCATCCCGTAATCAATACAATTTTAGTTGTGTTTCTTTCCTGTTCTTGTTTGTGTTCTTGATTGCGCTTGCAGGGATAAGCCTTCGTGACGAGGTCATTCGTGTGTGACGGGTGATAATCAACAGAGCTGTGGTGTAGTGATTGCGAGGAACCGTTCGCTCAGAGCCTTGGATCATCAACGTCGAGATCTCCATTCAATCAAATTATCGCATCTCACGGAAGATCGGGCCACGTCTACTATCAATTGGTATCAGAGCTCTAGGATGCCCGTGAGGTATAATCCTACCTTTAGATTAGTTTTGTTTCGTCCCATAGTCCACAAAAAGCCAAAAAAATATATAATTACGATCAGTTTATTCCGACCTAAAACTATCGCCTTAGCCTTTGCACAATTCAGTTTTAGAGTCCGCAGTTCTGAGTTCGTGTTCTAGGTTGAGTTTGGTTGCTGGTTTAGATTTGTTTTGGTTCAGTTTGATTCTGTCCATCCGCTTCCATCCTACAAAACCGACCATATCTACAAAATAGATCCTATCTCTAAAACCGACCCTATCCACAAGACAGATCCTATCTCTAAAACCGACCATATCCACAAAACAAATCCTATATCTAAACCGACCATATCCACAAAACAAATCTTATCTCTAAAACCGACCCTATCCACAAAATAGATCCTATCTCTACAACCGACCCTATCCACAAAATAGATCCTATCTCTAAAACCGACCCTATCCAAAAAAACCGAACCCCCACCCTTCCAACACCTCGCCAAAAACCCTGATTCGGAGTCCAAACTTAAAACGGCCATAACTTTCGCCTCGGAACTCGAATCGGGCCCATTTTTTTTCAAATCGCACAGAATTAAATTTCGCATCCGATTCTTTCCGGCTTTGCCAGATTCGCTGTTTTTAAAATTCCCAAATTCAGCTTGGAAATATGACTTCTTATTTTCCAAACATTTATTCCAATTTTAGGGCAAACTTGTAGAAATTCCAGAGGACGCGTCATTGCACAAAAAAATCTGAAACTTGGTGTGTTTTCTTCTTATGTGCCGCTGCAAAAGAGAAAGATATAAAAAAATATTTGGAAAAAAATCGCAAAAAAAGAGAAAAAAAGAAAAGAGTAGCACATAAACAGAAACGCCAGTGTTCTGTGCACCTCTGTGATTATTTTGCCCCAAGCCTATTTCTTGCTGCACCTAGATACTTGTACCTTATTTCTTGTGCCTTGGTCCAACTGTTCTATTACATTTTCTAGGCCAGCAACTAGGACGAGTACTTGGAACACTTATTCAGCATTGCTATCTGTTACTGACTTGTGTGCCACATATATATATTTAGTCAACCTTCCCAGAGCCTCAGCTTTCTCTCGAGCAGAACATGTACTCCTTTGCAATCACACCCACGTTCGTTGGACAGTCACACCGGTCATCGTTTGCCACCTGCAGTGCTGGTAAGAACCTTGTAAGAGCGAGGTAAGACGCTTCATAATTTGTATTCCACCACCTCCACCACCACCCTGAGAGATAGTTGTAGGGTTCACATTGTTTGTTGCCTTTTTGTCTCTGTTTTGTCCTAACAATGACAGGACCAAAGAATCAAATGGACAAAGACAAGGGGCCTAAGCTTAACGACGATGAGTGTGTCTCTCAGCTGGAATTGAAGGAGATGATGTGCACGATGACTGGAGCTTTTAAAAAATATCAGGACTCTGCGACGACATCCTATGAGCAGCTTGATCGATGAGTTGCTGAACTTGTTATATGCATGGACGTACTGGAGGCTCGTCCCCCACCACCAACTCCAGCCCCAGCTCACTCTCCTGTGGACGACGACGACGATGACGACGATGTTTATGCACCGCTGCGACAACGCCTCGCACGTAATCGACAAGGTATGGGAGGTAATGGTAGACGTCGTCATTAATCCTGAACCAGACCATGATCCATTTGCTAAGATTAAGTTCTCTATTCCACCGTTCATGGGTTCTTATGATGCTGAAGCTTACTTAGACTGGGAGGTGACTGTAGAACAAAAATTTAATTCCCATCTTGTTCCTGAGCAGCATAGGGTTAGACAAGCCACTAGTGAATTTAGAGACTTTGCTATCATTTGGTGGAATGAACTTGTTAACACACGTGCTGCACCACAAACATGGAATGCGTTAAAAGAAGAGATGCGAGCTCGCTTTGTTCCCCCTTCTTATAGATGTGATCTTCGAAAAAAATTGCAACGCTTAGATCAGGGAGACATGTCGGTACAGGAATACTACCAAGAGCTTTAGAAAGGTATGCTACGATGTGGGGTAGTTGAGGATCCGGAGGATCAAATGGTTAGGTTTTATGGGGGATTGAGGCGGGAGATTCAGGATATTGTTGATTATAAAGAATATCATTCTATACAACGCTTGTTCCATCTTTCTATGTTGGCAGAAAAAGAATTGCAGGGTCGTTAACAGCGGAGGAGCAGCACTTTCGTGCCACACCAGCCACCAGCGCCAACCAAGGCGTCGTCCTCTTCGGGCGTACGGACGTCCACATCTTCCTCCACCAGCGGCACACGCAGCACCGCACCTTCGGCATCACAGGGACACAACAACAGCAAGTCCTTGGTGCCTTCGGGTGTTGCAGCAAAACCTGCTACGACCACCTCTTCCACAGGCCGCTCCTCCGACATCAAGTGCCACCGCTGCCAGAGACTTGGCCATATTCAGCGAGATTGCCCCAGCAAATGGGCATACATTGCTACTGGTGATGGTGGGTATGTTAGTGCTTCTGATGTGGAAGATGAAGATACTGTTGGAGCTAACATTGCAGAGACTTATGATGGTGATGAAGAGGTTCTTGGTACAACAACGACCGAGACCTATAAGGCTTTGATTGTGCAACGAGCTTTGAGTGCCATGGCTAGTGACGACGACAACAGACAGCGCCACAACCTCTTCAACATGTTCCTCATCGTCAAGGACTGCCGTGTACATACCATCATTGACGGTGGTAGTTGCAACAACTTGGTGAACGTTGAGGTGGTCAAGAAGCTTGGCTTGACCACACGACAGCATCCCCACCCTTATCACATTCAATGGTTTAACAACAGCGGTAAGTTCAAGGTAACAAAAATAGCAAGGGTGCATTTTTCTATTGGCTCTTACCATCACTTTGCTGATTTCGATGTGGTGAGTATGGATGCTTGCTCTCTTTTACTGGGATGTCCTTGGGAGTTTGATATTGATGCTATTCACCATGGTAGATCTAATAAATATACTTTCATGCATAAGGGAAAGAAATTTGTGTTGCTTCCTATGACTCCCACTGAACATGAGAAAAAGACTAATGCTAAGCAAAAAGGTGTTTTGAACTCTAAAAATCAGCAACCTATTAAGTTAAAAACTCCTACTTTGCTAGCCACTAAATCTGATCTTGATGAGTTACATGCCTCTGTTGGACTTTGCTATGCCTTAGTGTGCAAAAATGTTTTCTATTCCATTGATGATACGTCTATTGCTTTGCCACCGGCTATTGCTAACCTTTTGCAAGAGTATATGAATGTGTTTCCCTCTGAGATGCCCCCTGGATTACCACCTGAGTTCCCTCTAGATTTTCGGGTTAGTTCCACCTTTAACATTTCAGATTTGAAGCCATATATGGGTGACGAAGATGAGATCAAGTCGAGGACGACTCCAATTCAAGAGGAGGAGGATGATGAGGACATCACTTCTATACATACAATGAATGGACTGATAAAACGATCTCGTGCACGACAGCTAAATCTCCAGGTACGTTCTACCCTAGTCAATTGTGTTTCAGAGCTTACGCTTGAGGCCATGGATGTTTTGATGATTAGGTACCTTGGAGAGGACCAGCAAGGACTTGGGAAAGGCCAAGGTGTTGAGGAGGAGTAGCAAGGGAGGCCACAACAGGAAGGAGATCAAGTCCGACTCGGCTGTGACTCCATCTCGGGTTCCAGGACCAGTCTGCACTAAAATGGACGCCAGGATCCATACGGACTTTGATTGTGACATACTTGATATGGTTGGAAATATAAGGAGATTATCTAACCAACCCAACTGGTTCCACCTTAAAATTCATCCGGAGTCAACGAGAATCATCGAAACAATTCAGCGTTCAGATTCTGTTTTGGTGCTGCGACACCGTTTGTTGGGCCGTTGGGCCGTGTATCGCGTCGAAGCCCATTAGGGGCGAGTCTAGGGGTCACGCACGCCCTAATACTCTATTTATTCAGCAGCCGCCGCCACATTAGGTTTTGGGTTTTGCTTAGATCAATTCTGTCATCGAACAGTGTCGTCGTCATCGGTTTGTGAGACCCCATCCCGTAATCAATACAATTTTGGTTGTGTTTCTTTCCTGTTCTTAATTGTGTTCTTGATTGCGCTTGCAGGGATAAGTCTTCGTGGTGAGGTCATTCATGTGTCACGGGTGATAACCAACAGAGCCATGGTGTAGTGATTGCGAGGAACCGTTCGCTCGGTGCCTTGGATCATCAACGTCGAGATCTCCATTCAATCAAATTATCGCATCTCACGGAAGATCGGGCCGCGTCTACTATCACTTTCTGTCCAACGGCTAGAAATGGGGTTGGGGCCTATAAATACCACCCCAACTGACCATTTCAAGGGGTGGGAGTCCAAGCAACATACCAAAGCATATAGTGGACATTTCCAAGTGCTCATACACCCAAGTGCTTGATAGAATCACTCGGTGATTAGCACAGGTGCTTTGCGAAGTGTATAGGTTAGTTAGACCGCTTTAGCGCTTGCTCTAGGTGAATCCTAGTTACTTGAGTGAGTTTAGAAAAACCACACAACCCCTTGGCTCTTGCACGAGCCGTTGTAATTGTACCGAGTGGGGCGAGAGTCTTGTGAGACCGTGACAACTGTGTTTGTGTCACGGCCGCCACCGTGTACCAGAGGGAATGAGGCCCACAACGTTTTCAGCTAGAAGCTCGATAGTGGAGACAACGAGGAGCGTCTGAGAGGAGCCGAAAGCAGAGCACCACTTGCGTGTGGAGAAGGCCCGTGGCTCTCTACGGAGTTACTCGACCGTGGTGCTTGGCCCTCACGTGGGCTTCCCTTTGCGTAGGAGCACCAACGAGGATTAGTCGAGACCTTGCGTGGTTCCGGATACCTCGGTAAAAATACCGGTGTCATCCACGAGAGTTTGCATCTCTACCTTGCTCTTTAGTTTTAGCATTTAAGTTTCAATCTTGTCTTTATACTTATATTGTTTATGATTGAAACTTAGCCATTGCGGTAGAGATAGCAACACTTAGACAAAACCTAGTTTGCACATTCTAGTTTGATTAATTGCATAGGTTTTGCTCTAGGGATTTATTTGTGGCCTAGTTTAGAGAAAGTTTTAGAAGTCCTAATTCACCCCCCTTAGGCGTCACCTATTTCCTTAAATTGGTATCAGAGGCAGGTTTGGCTCATTTGAAATGCTTTAGCTTCACCACTAAAAGAGCTAACGCCTTTTAGAGAAAGGGGATGGATACCCATAGGCCACCACACTTCAACGACACTAACTTCCTATATTATAGTGCTAGAATGGCTTGTTACCTAGAGTCCGTTGATCTAGGTGTTTGGAGAGTCACTCGTGACGGGATGAAACCACCCAAGAATCCTGAGAAACCCACCATGAGTGAGGAAAACGAAATTCATATAAATGCTAGAGCCAAAAATTGCTTATATGAATCTCTTAGCATGGATATTTTTAATCAAGTTTTTACTTTAAAATCTGCTAATGAGATCTAGCTTTGCATGAGCTCCATGACGACACTTCCAATGTCCATGAGCAAAAACATTGCCTAGTCTTAAATGAGTATAATTCTTTTGCTATGAAGGATAATGAGCTTGTTAGAGACATGTATTCTCGTTTGAATCTAATTATCAATGAGCTCAATTCTATTGGCATTAATAAGCAAGGTGATGTGGACATTGTGAGGAAGATTATCTCCCTGCTACCACAACAAAGATATGGGAGCATCATCACTATCCTTCACAACGTGGAGGACTTGAGTACAATGACCCCGACCATTGTGATTGGGAAAATCGCGGACTTTGAGATGTCACGAAAAATGTGTTAGGGAGAGGAGCCCACTTCTTCAAGACCATATGCTTTTGCATGTGATGAAAGAAAAAGGAAAAAGAAGGCTCCCACCCCAAGTTTTTCAAGTGAAGAAGAGGAAGAAGAAGAAAGTGATGATGGTGAAGATAATCAACCATCAACATCGTCCTCTCAGGACGATGAAACCATCCGACGCATCGAAAAGTTACTGGGGATGATTTGCAAGATTAATCTAATGGGTGTGCCTCTACAGGTCAAGGATCTTCTCTTTAACATTGCCAGGAAAAAGCAAAGAAAGAGAGGATGCTTCGCATGCGGGGAGAAGGGACACTTCAGGGACATCTGTCCAACTATGGCCGAACCCAGAAAGGGGAGGAGCAAAGGCAAGGCGCTAATAAGTGTCAAAACTTAGGATGATTCTTCAAGTGAAGATGAACCTCCAAGGACGCGCAGCCACCGATCCTCATCACAGTCATCACGCAAGTGCCTTATGGCAAGAGGTAAAATGATTATTCCATCCTCTAGTGATGATAGCTGTAGGGATGATGAAGGTGAGGGAAAGCCCTCCGTAGATGAGCTTGTGGAAGCCAATAATTTTTTCTAGGATGTATGCACTAAACAAAAGGCTCAACTTAAAACTTCGAAAAATACGTTGATTAGCTCACAAAATGATTATAAAGGTTTGCTAGAGAAATTTGAAACATTTGCAAATTTGAATTGTGAGTTATCAACTAAAATTGAGCAATTAGAGTCTAGTGCTCCATCCATAGCTACCGATGAGGGCCTTGTTAAAAAGAATGAAAAACTTAAGGCTAAGTTAGCTAGCTCCTAAGAAGCCACTGAAAATTTGCTAGAGAAAATGGAAATTCATAGCATACATAATAATGAGCTAACTACTAAGCTAGAAAACATTGGTAGCACCCCAGAAGTATCTTTGGTTGAAACACCTGGAATTATTAAGAAAGATGCTTCTACTTCTTGCTTTGATTTATTTGATGATTCTAACCCCTGAAATCAAGTTCTTGTTAAGAATGTTGTTATAGAAACATGTTTGGACGAGATTGCAATGGAGAATGAGCAATTAAAGCAAGAGGTGGCTCACCTTGGGAAGGCCTTGTATGACAAAAAAGGCAAAGCCAAACAAATCCAACCCCCTCAGGATAACACCACTGCAGGAGTGAACAAGCCTGTGGAGGGCGAAACTATGATTTGTAGACTATGTCACAAAGAAGGCCACAAGTCTTTCCAATGCAAGGCGAAGACCACAGGTAAGCAAAAGCAAAAGCTCAAGCAAAAGCCAACAAGAAAAATCTCCAACACCTACATCAACAAGGTGGACAAAAAGGCTGCTACACCATATTTAATCAAGAAGAAAAAGAATGGAAAGGTGATAGCAATCAAGGCCAACAAGCAAGCCAACAAAGGGAAAGGGGCCAAACGCATCTAGGTGCCAAAGGAAATAATTTCAACCATGAAAAGCACCAAGAAGGTTTGGATCCTGAGAGGGAAGTGAGGAGTCCGAAGGGCATCAGGAAATTTGGAGACTTGGCAAAATTGGGATGTATATCTTGGGATACATCATATTGGATCAATTTTATTGCCAAGTGGGTTAGTGCATACTTTGGACCCAAATTTCCCCACCCATGACTAAGGTAACTAGATTTGTTGTATTTCTTATTTTAGATATGTGTATCTACTTTCTTGCATCTAGTTTTTACCTTTCATACCTAGTATTACAATTGGTATTCATTTTTGATTAAAATGCATGCATACTAAGGTAAATCATATGGTAGGATTGCTCACTTTCAATTCGTACTTTTGAGCAAACCTACATGGTTTAAAATGATAAGCACAACACATAGATTATTCAATATTCCTAAGAAAATGATACATCAATTGATATTTTGAAATACTACAAGTGGTATAATACTTCAATTATGCTTCAATTGGTATCATTTAACTTATATGTGCCAAAGCTCGGATTATAGATAATTTGCCCCTCTTGATATCAAATCAAAGTGCATGTCTCCTACAAGTATTCAAAACTTGTATGCACACTTTCAGGGGGAGGTTACTCTATAATCTAAGACTTTGAGACTAATAAATGTTTTGGAGTCTATTTCATGTAGTAGTCTCATTGAAAGAAAAATGGAGTCCCCGGAGAAAGACAACAAGCTTCCACAGCAAATTCACAAGAATTCTTATGTCTCACAAGCTTGCCATTGGTCTACAAATGGTCCGCCATTGATTTTCAATTGGTATCCTTGAGACTACATTTAGTATCATTTACATGTCTTATCCAGCATTTGGTTAGACTATATTTCATATCTTATACTTCCTATGTTGCTATAAATGCAAATGTTGTTAAATCATATTCTGTTACTTGTGCATAAGGGAAGTTAGTCTGATCAAATCGTGTCTTGCACCTCTATTTCTCACATACTTTTTCCTAAGTAAAAGATCTCTGTCAGGGGGAGTATTTCTTTGTCTCTAAAGGGGGAGAAAATTCTTTCAAAATGGAGAACACTCATTTAGGGAGAGTAATAATGTTGAGTGCTTCAATTGGTATTAATTGATAAATCTTTTATGAGGGCAAGTCTTATTTGCTTCCTATGTGCTTTTAATGTCTTCCTTTTTGGTGGTTGATGCCAAAGGGGGAGAAGTTTAGGGACCAAAGCAATGAAAATTGTATCAAACACCAAACACCACCAAATTAAAAAATTTCAATCCTTGTTCCTTCAAGTGGTTTTGGTTCTTTGGTCTAAAATAGGAAGTAAGTGAATTATGGAGTTAGGGGGAGGCTTAAGTCCATAGTCTCACGTTGTGGGGACACTCATGCATCCTAGCAAGTAGATTGCATATTTTCACTTAAATGTTTGATTATATTTGCTTGCTTTGATTGTGTTGTCATCAATCACCAAAAAGGGGGAGATTGTAAGAAAAATGGACCCTGGGCCATTTGGCTCAATAGGTTTTGGTGTTTGATGATTAACACAACCTGTGGACTAATGTGTTTGCTAGTATTTATGTTTGTAGTTCACAGGATGCGAAGAGGATTGGACTAAGGAAATGAGGACGCAAGACCTCAAAAGAAGACATAAAAAGAAGCATAGAAGTCCAAGACTCAAGAACAAAAGAAACCCAAAAGAATCAGCGAAGAAATTCAAGAAAAGGGTAGTCAGCCAGCGCCTGGTGGCGCACCGGACAGTGCACAATACCTGTCCAGTGTGCGCCGGACTGTACGGTGGGACAACCGGACAGTCTACGCAGAGGGGCACGCTGAAAGGCGCCCTTCGGCTGCAGCATCGGACTATCCAGTGTACACCGGACAGTCAGGCAACGGTCGGATCCAATGGTCCACTGCTGCAGACCCCAACGGTCGGCTGACGTGGCAGACACCGGTCAGTGAACAGTGCCCTGTCCGGTGTGCATCGGATTGTCCGGTGTGCCCATTGACAGAAAGTTGTTGCTTTCTGTCTAACGGCTAGAAATGGGGTTGGGGCCTATAAATACCACCCCAACCGGCCATTTCAAGGGGTAGAAGCCCAAGCAACATACCAAGGAATATAGTGGACATTTCCAAGTGCTCATACACCTAAAGCTTGGTAGAATCACTCAGTTATTAGCATAGGTGCTTTGCGAAGTGCTTAGGTTAGTTAGACCGCTTTAGCACTTGCTCTAGGTGAATCCTAGTTAGTTGAGTGAGTTTAGAAAAACCACACAACCCCTCGGCTCTTACGCGAGCCATTGTAATTGTATCGAGTGGGGAGAATGTCTTGCGAGACCATGACAACCACGTTTGTGTCACGGCCACCACCGTGTACCAGAGTGAACGAAGCTCGCGACATTTTAAGCCGGAAGCTCGATAGTGGAGACGGCGGGGAGCGTCCAAGATGAGCCGGAAGCGGAGCACCACTTGTGCATGGAGAAGGCCTGCGACTCTCTACGAAGTTACTCGACCATGGTGCTTGGCCCTCGCATGGGCTTCCCTTTGCGTAGGGGCACCAATGAGGATTAGTCGAGACCTTACGTGGTTCCGGATATCTCGGTAAAAATACCGGTGTCATCCACAAGAGTTTGCATCTCTACCTTGCTCTTTAGCTTCCGCATTTATATTAAGCATTTAAGTTTCAATCTTGTCTTTATACTTATATTATTTATGATTGAAACTTAGCCATTGCGGTAGAGATAGCAACACTTAGACAAAACCTAGTTTGGACATTCTAGTTTGATTAATTGCATAGGTTTTGCTCTACGGGTTTATTTGTGGCCTAGTTTAGGGAACGTTTTAGAAGTCCTAATTCACCCCCTCTTAGGCATCACATGTTTCCTTCAACCGGTATGCACTAGAAAACTCAGATTTTGAAGGGAGAGGGGGAGAAAGCAAATGGTGACTTCACAACTTTTCAAAACAAGAATTTTGAAGCGGATAAAGTTAGTTGGTGCATATCATTCTTACCTTGTGAAAGAACTAAGAATTCGAAGATCCCTATTACTAAGATAGGACAACCAAAACACTTGAGAATCTTCGCTAGAAACCCTGCAGATCACTACTTTTCATTGCTTGGTTTCTTGTTAGCTCATTTATTTCATTCACGTGCATCCTTTTATAATTTAAAGCTGACATACACTAGGAGCAAACTCATTAGTACATTTTTATTTGTTTTGTCCCTTAATCACCAAAGCCCTCAAGAGGTTGATTGCACTCACAATCCCCCCTTTTCGTGATTGATGCTGAAACAAATAAAATGATAGGAAATAATAGGAAGTATTAATGCTATCCTTTTGAACATTTGTGTTTGTATGACTCCCCCTAAATGTGTATCGAATAAACTTTTGAATTGACTTGATATGTCAATTTGCATCACATTTGGAGAGAAAGTGAAAAAAATCACACACACACACATGTTCGAGGGGTGCCCACACGTGTCATAGAATATCTGTGAATAGAATGCATATGACATATTATGCACACAAATATCTCAACAACCAAGATTACACCATAAATAAATGCTCAAGAAAGACTAAACTGATATCCATCATAACATGAAATCACATATGTGTCCATTACATAAAGATCCATCGCATCACATAGAGTTCATGACATACTTATTACAAGACACATGTTCAAAGACATAAACCAAATGAAAAGAAAGATAACTCCAGCTCTCCTTCCCCAAACATCTCCCCCTTTGGCACCAAGCACCAAAAAGGCAAGAGAAACATCTCACAACCCACTATAGGGATCACCACCTAGAGGCGGTGCGAAGAACTGCTCAGGAAAGGCTATGGCGAAGTCCTGATCATATGAAGGGGCATTACTAGGTGGAGGCGGAGGAGCCTAGTAGGACGAAGGCTGATCTGGGCACGAAGGAGGTGGAACAGACTGACCCTGTCCCCAAATAGCATCATCTTCAGGAGTTGAAAAGGGGACACCATAATGATGTTGGTGCCACTGTTCAATGTCTTCGAAGGGTTGTTGCAGAGGAACATCTTGGGAGCGAGGTGGCAAAGGCACACTAGGGGGATACAACTAATACAAGGTGCAGTGACAAAATCAAAGAGAGAGACACGATGAACCCGTTCATGAATGGTTCAACCGAACCAAAGGATGGGTTCAGCTGAACATGAGTTGTTCAACAGTGTTTTCTCCCGATCTCACCCAATAGAGTGTAAATCCATACAACACACATTGCCTCTATCTTGAGTGGATTTACAAGAATTTCAAGGAATCTAAAGAACTCCCCAAGAACACCATGACATACCTTGGAGAGAGAGTCTTGAATACAATCCACGCAAGAGGGAGTGAAGGAGAAGCTCTAGGGAGAGCAGATCTGATTTCTCCCTAGGTTTTTCCCAACAAATCAATGGGAGATGGATGGATTTGGTGGAGGAGATAGAGAAGGGAGTAGAGGCAGCGGTGGGCGTGGGCTAGCGCAGAGGCGGCGATGGCTGTGAAGATAAATGAGAGGAGAAGAGAGAGCAGGAGAGAAGAAAAAGGAAACAACCGCCCTGACTACACAATCCTAGCTCAACCGGTAATCTGAATTCCGGTTCAACCGAGAATGCCGTAGAAAGGAACAACACAATTTCCGGTTCAACTGGCTCTAGGCCCGGTTGAACCGTCCTAACCCAGAAAAACAAGAAAACATCCAAAAAAGATATAAAGATAAAAATTCAGAGAATTTAACAAATGAAAACATTTTGAGCATTTAACACCCAATTTTGTGTACAAGTTCTCAAGCAAATGTCACACCCGGTTTTGGGGGCAAAACCGAATGCATAACATATGCGTGCCAGGATTTATTTTCCACACATATGTTGACGTCACAAGTGTAATATATCAAAATACAATGCAATAAAGGCGTAAAGAGAGTAGAGTAACTTTATTACATCATCTAGATCATAGTATCTTAACAAGTATCATTATCAAAGTACGACGGAATTAAACATGGACACTCTTCCACAGGAAGGTGACTGGCGCATCGTTAGACTCAATATTCATCAACGTCATCTGTGATGTCTTCGTCATCACCCTCTGATCAAAATATTAACAAGGGTGAGCTCACTTATGGTCGGGGCTCAGCAAGTGGGGGAAATAATGCAAAGTTAACAAGGTAGGCTATGGATAAGCGATAAGTATTTTAGTTGGTCAATATTTTATTAGCAACACCTGACTTACTAATTGTAACTGTATCCCAAAATTCCTAGTTAAACATAAGTACATGATTGTATCTCAAAACACTTAAGTGAAATCACTTAAGCAAATCATTTGTGGATCATCGGATCACAATTTATTTTCCATCTTTAAGTTCAATTATCATGTGAGGGTCCAGGTTGCTCTTAACCGTGAGCATGACTGACATATCAGTTTTACACTCTGCAGAGGTGGTACAACTTTACCCACAAGCCGTGTATCCCATCTAGCCTGGGTTGATAGGACCCATAAACACTTCCTAGGTGAATGGCTAGGGATCCACTATGAGGCTTTCACAAAATATCCTTAGTACAAAGCCACCCGTTAAGGTTTCTACGTCAGTATTGATGTCCCTCGGGGCAAGGTAACTTACCCAAGACTACAACCCCATGTTAACATGAGCTGCCACCAAACCACAACCGCCCCCTCTTGCCCATCTTTCTGGTAGGGTTGCTAAACACTAAGTCTATAGAGCTAATTACCAAAGTCAGAGCCATTATAGCACTCGTTGTTGCACTGTTAACCTGGGTGGTCACTCCATGTTCCATTTAATACAAAATGTTCTAGTTTAACCATCGGGTTAACATCAAAATAAAAACTTTATTTCCAGAACATTAGTATCAATAATGAGTGACATCATAATTATCAAGTTGAGCAGTAGCACAAATTGCTAAGCATAGTATTTATCCCAAGGTAATCAAGGAATAAGGCTGGTAATTCTAGGAAAATCCTATTTAGGCAAATCCCATCAAATTATGCAATATCCGAAAAGTAAACATTATTATATGCATTATTTGGGTACAAATAGAAATGCAGAGGGAGAATCCACTTGCCTTGCTCGAACATGTCCTGCGGGTTGTCCTCGAATGAGTTTGGTTCGTCTACCTCACAGTCAACTTCTAACCTCGATTCGCATATCGTACATACAAAAGAATACACATGCCAAATAAATAAACATACACCATTACATGGGTAACATTCACCATTATATAAAAATCACGTATCACACAACTATACTTATAAATAATGTCTAAATCATAACTATTTTATTAATCCACTAAATTTTCCACTTTGAGTTATCATTGGTGAAAATTATATGGGCATGCGAATACTAAGCTATTTTATCTAATATAGCTTAGATAAAATGACTTAACAAATTTTATGGATTATTTTCTTTATGACTAGTAACAATCTTTTGGGTTATCCTTTCCTTTCTAAATAGAAATTATACGTATTGCTAAAGTGGTTATTTATAAATCACATAACATTAATATTCTAAGGATTAATGTAAATAATTCAATTAGGACTTTATTAAGAAAATCGTGGTTATTTCGTCATGAATAGATATTTTACTAATTCTAAGTGATTAAGCGATATACGTACGAATACTTTTATCCTGATTAGGGAAATCTATATTTTAACCTAACTGAAAATATGTGGCCTATTACCTCTTTCATTTTCTTATATTAGTAAAACTTATAATTAAACCACTACTAACATAATATCGTTTTATGTGCTAAAATGAGAAGTTAGTCGCAAACGTTTCTAGTACTATATCACAAAATTAAAGAATCATGACATAACCTATTTATTTTTTGAAATATAAAAATAATGTCCATATTCAAAATACTATTGTATGGCTGATCTATAATTAAACATATACATCAGGGGTCGCTTTTTACTAGTTTCTGAACTGGATATTTCGAAATTAGTTTTACACAAGCACAGGGGCTAAAACACAAAAAAGTTCATCTTCTACCTTGAGCTAGCTTGTGTGTACAGGGAGCTTGACAGGGGGGTTTGGCCAAGCAGGGAGTGGGACACGGGGAATCTCGGCGTCGGGCGGGGCTCCGGCATGGCGACGAGCTCCGACACGGTCCGAGCTCCAGCGCTGGCCCGAGCACGGCTACGCGACGAACGGCGAGGGCAGGGAAGAGAGAGGGGGGAGCGCGGGTAGGGGAGAGAGGTCCGGTCTGCCATTTTATAGGGGAAGAGGAGAATGGGAGAGGGCACTGGGGAGGAGGTAAAGGGACGTCGATGGCTTAACTCCATCAAAACGCCAGTAAATGGCGTCGGTTTCCATTGATGAGGAGATGAAATGCCCAAAAATTGCTATAAGGGAAATATAATAGGATAAATAAATAAATATACTTCTATGCTAGAATTTCGAGGATTTCATGATCTTCTTTTCTTTATGCATAATCAACTAAAGGAATTAAAGTAGTCAAATGACAAATAAATAAATAAATAAATATGTGAATGTGCATTTCATGTTGGAGTTCTAGCATGATAGCATGTGTACTCAAATTTTTGAAACAAGTTAAGTTTGAAAGGTAGAATTTGTAAACACCCTAAAATCATATTCTGGGTAATCTATCAAAGTTCGTCCTAAAGCTTAACTAATTATGGTTTAGAACCAGAAATCTGAATAAAGGATCCTCATATAAAATTTATAGTCTCATTGAATTATATGGTCAGAAGCATTTTCCATAAGATTTAAATTAAATTATCTCACCGTAAAGATCATACAAAATAAATGATCATTAAACATTAAGTTTGGATAAGATTCTAATTGGACAAACAATGTATCTCATGAAAATTAAAAGTTCTTTATGTGTGTTCAACACATTTGTATTATTAGAAATATGATAGTTAGTATAAAATATAATAATAATAATAAGAATATGTCACTATTATATTTTGAATTATCAAGGTCTCAAAATTAGAGATTAAAAGTTAACATCTTTTAATAACCATAAAGATTTTCAATTGTTGATATGATTGAATTATTTTCTTCTTCTCGCTCTCATGAATTAAGCATCAATACCCTTCAAAAATAATAAAACATTATTGCATCATGCTGGGATTATTATTTTTGTTGCGTCAAAATTTTAGCGTGAAATTCAAAATCTAATTTGAATTTGAGTTAAGAAGAAAACTGAAAATAGAAATAAGGAGAAAAGAAAATAGACAAGAAAAAATGGGAATGCTGCGCGCTTGGGCTAATTCTGCTCCAAGAGGCCCATAAACGAGCTCCCGCGTGGCCCATTTCTCCTCACGCACGCGCGCTAGCAACCAGGGCCCGCTAGTCAGTCTTAACCGCGCTTGGCTCGTTCCGCGTGCCCAGCCCACTTCCGCTGTGTCACTGTTAGGTGACCCCCATACGTCAGCTCCGTCCTCCTCGTGGATCAGTGATCCGGAGCCATAACAGACTCCGGTTGATGCGTGTCATCTTGATCGGATCGCTGGTGTAACAAACCCCATCGTGGTGGGTGCCTCATGACTATAAAACCTTCCCCTAGTTGTGGCTCGTGGTTGCAATCTGTATCGGCTTAAGCTGAGGGCCCATGCGCCAATCTGAGAAGCCAGGGGAAGAAACTGGGCGCCGCCACGACCAATTCACACCCTCGTGGTCGTCACCCTAGTGCTGATGGGTCAGTGTGATTCGCTAGATCTAGCGAAGTTTGGGCACAGAGTATTTGGGCTCAGTGGGGGACCATGGCGTTGACAATGGTTCGTCGGAGGCAGTGGCTATCTCCGGTCCGCAAGAACTCGTCGACGGAATCCCCTGCTTCACCGCTGAAGGTAACGTGCCTTCCCTAAAGTTCGAGGTCACCTGCGCTCTGTGTATCATCGTTTGGGAGGGGAGTTAGGGCATTGGATCCCGTGGACGTGCACCAGCCATGGCGTCCGCCACGGGGGAAAACCAGGCACCACCGTCTTGTGAGCTAGGGGAAGAAGAAAGTCGAGTGCCGTCCATTCATTGATGGATGGGCGAGATTAGAATGGGGCTCCATCAAACCGGTTTGATGTCTTGGCCCTCGGATCGGGATCTGGTGGCTCGAAATCAATCGCGTCCAATTTAAATCATAATCATTGGCCTTCAATCCGATGGCTATAAGAGCATACCGGTTCAGTTAAAGCCAAGATTTAATCTGGGTCGTCAAGATGGGATCTAACGGTTAGGAATTAGGGATACCCCTTCACCGAGCCTTATTTGCAAAAGAAACCCCGCGAAACTTAATAACTAACCCGCCATCCCTCAACAGTATGAGTATTTCACAGTTAATTCCCTGGAATTAGCAAAAGAACCCCTGGAAGTATTATTTAGGTATAAATTTAGTAATAAAATACCTAGAAACTTGTTTAATCCATATCTCCTTTGTTTTTAATCGGAATTGATCCTATTCCATTTGCATTAGACTCAAGATAATATTGTCTACCATTTAGTAACATTATTTTACTAGGTAACTTAGTTATAAAAATAACACTCATTTTGTTTTATGTTTAACACCTAAATTATTCAGAAAATCATAACTTTTACGCCTTAACTCCGATTTGATCCATTCGAATTGCGTTAGCCTCATAGAAATATTTACTATATAGTGGCAACATTAATTATATGATATCACGTACTTTTATAATTAGGCAACTAATTTAATCTATGTTTACTAGATTAGCTCATTCTAATATTAATATAGTATTTTGATCCTATGGTTATAATTTGAATAAAAGATGATCTTTAATCAAGTAATGACTTAGATTAAAGTTGAGTTAATTATTTATAGAATAGTCTCTCATATGATATACACTAACTAATTTATAATATAGTTTAATATTTAATCACATAGATCTTCATAAAATCGTATCTTTATAACCATAACTCCAAATTTAGTGGTTCTCGAACGCACGATCTTGTAGCAGCGCATAGATTATTATTATGCAGCTTAATCTCATGTTTGATGTGATGTTAATTTTGTCCATACCATGTTTGTTTGTATTGCTACAACTAGCAGTGAGGTCACGAGAATCTGAAGATCGTCCTGGTACCTAGAATCTCAAGTCCTAGGCAAGTTGTGCCCTTGATCACATTTATTTACCCAATAATGTTTTTTATAGTCATTTATTCCTGCATAGGTTTAATTTTGATGGGACCCAATAGGTCACCCTAGTCTGATTATCTTATTACACTACACGACGGTTCACTTACAGCGACCTACAGTTGGTTGCTAAAACGGCCTTCAGCGACCTACGGTTGGTCGCTAAAAACTTTTAGCGACCCATAAGGATGGTCACTGTAAGTGCCGTCGCTAAAGGCTTTAGCGACCGACATCTTTTTAGCGACCGACCGTCCGTTGCTAATATGGTATATTTAGCGACCAACCGTGGGTTGTTGTACTATAGATTTAGCAACCAACCGTAAGTAGTCATACTATACATTTAGCAACCAACAGAAAGTCACCCTTTTTACAGTTGTTATTAATAATAATATACATTTAATTAAGCACCACAAATCATAGATTTTTATACACAAATCATAAAGACATGCACAATTAATCAGTATACCACAGTCATAGATCCATCACATAAACCCAAAAGCACCACAATTATATATTCACAAAAGCATCACAATTATAATATCATTCACAACTAGATCATTTACAGATAGCTAGCTAGATCATTCACAAAAGCTCTAGAGATGATCAGTCACAAAAGCACTATTTGATGTCTGAATGGATGTCTCCCGGTGCTTTTCATATCACGAGGTGCAGACTGGTGAGGCAATGCAAACCCATGGATTTCTTCTTCTTCAATGTCATAATCATGTGTAGACACCATAAACTCTTGTGCAAGCACTGATGTTCCATGCCTTCTTAAATATGAAGAGCTCCCTTCAGAAGTAAAAGAGGACCGAATTAGTTCCCAATCAGTTCTTTGATACGAAGTCATGTATTACTAGGCTAGAGAAAAACAAGAAAAAAATAAAAAAGGTATGATCATAATCAAGATAAAACTGTCTTCATTTATGTATCCAGATAGATATTTTGGTACAGTGTAGGAAAACCAGCAGATGGTCTAAGATCCTTCCATAAGGAAAAAAAAGGATAGACAGGGTTCCAAAACAAACACAAAATCAGTATGCTTGAGTGCACCAAGGCCTGACGCGAATCATCAATCTCAACCATCACTATAGTTCCTGGAGCACTTTTTAAAGATTAACAATCCAATTAAGTGTTCTCATATGGTCATGCTGTCTTTGCTATTTAATTTCCGACAGATGATTCTATGGGAAAGTTAGATTAGGGGGCACAAATGACCCAGCCACAAAGGTGTTGGCTAGTGGCACTAGGTTCTACTCGCAGATGTGGAGATTCTGTTCCTAAACTACGCACCAAGCGTAGCCACCTTGGCGCAAAAGAAATACAGTGCTACCCTTCGGAGTCGGCAACCTACCTTAACAACAATTATTGCAATAACGCCACAGACAATCAGAAACAGGAACGCCATAATGCATTTGTCAGTAGCAACCTGAAATGAAAAATCTTGTAACTTCAGCCACTTAGGAGTAACAAATAAACATGCATTTGAGTGCTAGAGAGGGGAATGGAGCACCTGACGGCCAATCTCTTTCACCATTTGACTGGCCTTCTTCAGTGAGAAGTGAACAGAATCTAACTCATTGCCGATTCTCTTCATTTGCTCTGTCTTTAAAAAAATGATAAAATGATGTTCAGAAAACAATCACACGGAGCATATGGACGTTGACCTTGGGAGACAACTCGTGCATGTAACAGATCGAGAAATCAAATTCTAAATCTTAACTGTTTGTTGCATATACAAAGTCTACTCTGCCTTTACAAATGTATCCACTCTTGTCACTAAAGCAGTGCCTCAAGTAAATAGACAACCGAACTTCGATTAACATTATGGCAAATAGCGTCAGACATTCTTGTGGATCTAATCTGTCCACTCTCAAATATATTGAGGACTAAGTGACTGACACTACTTGAGTACAAAAAAATTAGCATCCAGCCAAAAGAACATTCTCAGCTGCTACAGCTAACACAAAAAATTGCCACTGCAGTGCTGGTAAAGGATTCAATGTAAAACAAAATCTATGAATGAAATAGAGCTACAATGGAAAACAAAATATCTTAAGACATAACCACACAAACATGGATTAAATTGTCACATTCATGTTTCGATGTAGGATATGAGGACATGAAACTGAAAACATGAACAAAAGAGAAGGCTGTCGGAGACAAGTACACAGTCTGGAACCCTTTACATGTCTAGTAATAATATAATATAGTATGCAAAATTACAAAAGGGGCCGGTGTTGACATGGTTTAGTTGAACCAGTTTGGATGCAACAACAAATGACCTACCAGAGCAGCATGTCATGATGTGGAATCACCAAAAACTGTGATTCCTAATAATGTGAATGAACTAGTTAGAAGTAAAAATGATCCATCCAAGGTAGCAGTACAGAAATCGTGGCATATCCTAATAAACTAAATACATCGTGGGACAGAAGAGCAGAACAGAGCATGCAGGTTTGGCTTGGGCAGTATGCAAGAACAGGAACGAGATAGCAATCGAAAAACAATTTCCCTCAATTCCAATCCAGATGTGGTGATTCATGCAACTATCTCCTTGGCGGAGGCACGCACGACCTGAAGGGCGGCTCTGGAGCCCTGGTCAAAGGCGATCTCCTCGGCGGAGGCACGCACGAGGAGATGCGGGCGACGGCGGGCGACGGCTGGCAGCCTGACGGTGATGGATGAGGCGGCCCTCCTAGTCCTACGGAGGAGAGCGGAGGAACTGAGGACGAGGCCAGAATCGGTGGTCGGAATGGTGGCCATGTCTGCTTCTGCTCTGCTTGTGCCTGGTGGTCAGAATGGTGGCCTAGGGTTTTGATTGGGGGTTGGCGGCTGGATCTGGCCTCTGGCTGCTGTGAGTAGTTAGCGACCCACACCGAGTGACCCGGAGGCTTCTAGAGCGAGCGAGAGAATCAGTCGGGTAGGTTAGTGTGGGGGAGGACGGACGGGACGGCTGGTACCTTGCGTCTCCGGCGCGAGGCAGACGGTGTACCCGTGCCGGAGGAGGCAGTCGATGACGGCGAACCCGACGAAGAAGATGCCGCCAGTGACGCGCGTCGTGGCCCCTCCAGCGTCGCCCCAGAGAGCGCTTGGCGTCCGCGTGGCCCGTCGAGCGGCGCCACCCGCCCGCCAGGAGCGCGGCGCGCAGCTCGTCTACCTCCGCCTCAAGGCTCTGCGTGCTCTGAAGCACGCCCATGCCTGCCGCCCCGGCTCCCTCGCGCCATGGGGAGCGGGGCCTCGCGCCATGGTTGCCTCGTGGCCCGACCAAAGTGCGGCGTCATGGGGAGCGGGGCCTCAGCCGCAGCTGCCGCGGCGGCGGCATAGGCCGTGGGGGCGAGGCGGTGGCGCGTGCCCATGGTGCGGGACCGCGGTGGAGAGAAGGAAGCGTAGGAAGAGGTAGAGGCGGTGGCAGCTGGCAGAGAAGCTAGGGAGCGCGCGGCTGCTAGGGTTAGGTAGATGGGCCCCTAGTGGGCCTTAGGGTTAGGAAAGATTTTTTTTTATTTCGAAATGTATTTTTAAATTACTCAAAAAATCATAAAATAATTAACAAATAAATAATAAACATTTGAATAAATTATTGCGAATGCAAATAAATAAGAAACATTTGAAACAAATTTCAACTCGAATCTAATATCATATAAGCACAAAGAACACAGTTGCATACTATAGTCATGTACATACATAAACAAACCATGAAAAAACATACAAGCAATATTAAAAAAAAAATAAATCACCACGCAATTTAGCGATCAATGTTTCCTTGTTTTAATTAATTTTTAGTCACTAACATCTACAGGTACGTTCAGGCTATAAGATTTGATAGTGATCCTTGCTCTATAGCGACCCACCGCTAGTCCCCGACAACATCTATAGCGACCAACCATAAGTTGTTAAATTTCTAGACTTTTAGCGACCAACCGACCGTTGCTACAAAAGGATTTAGCGACTGACCGTCGGTCCCTAATCTTTAGCAACCAACAGTTGGTACCTAATAAGGGTCGCTAAAGATCAACCGTCGTGTAGTGTTACCTTGTTTACCCCTGAATCATTTCACTAGTTTTGCTATTGCTCTATATGATTTTGGGATTAATATCACATTATATCCATGTTCCAATTATTCTGTTATTTTATTTATTGTTCATGTCAAGATCATTATTTTTAATTGAAACATGGAGCTTAACTTGAGAAACACGTGCCACCACAAGGGTGGAATGGGACGCCCTTGGCTGACTAATTAGGAAAGCTACTAGAAGACTACCTCACCCGAAAGAGGCAAGGGCAGTAGGGGAGTAGGCGTGTAGAGAGGTTATCGGGTTGATTTTGCTGCGATAGCGGTCAGACGAGGGATTCCTACATTGCTCTTCCTAGAAACTGTAGCGAGATTTCGGAAGCTAGTGGAACTTTGTAAAGGCCTCGTAGTGGATCCCTAGCCATTCACCTCAGAAGTGTCGAAGGGCCTTGCAAACCCTGGCGACATGGGATACACGACGTGTGGGTACATGGTACAATCTCTACAGAGTGTAAAACTGGTATACTAGCCGTGCTCGCGGTCATGAGCAGCTCAGAAGCTGCTGTACGCGGTGATTCTGACGTGGTGTCATCCTTCCCCCTGGGGGAGATCATCCAGTGCCGAGAGGCCTCGGGTAGGATTGCAAAGTGGGCAGTGGAAATCATGGGCGAGACAATCTCGTTCGCCCCTCGAAAGGCCATCAAGTCCCAAGTCTTGGCGGACTTTGTGGCTGAATGGGTCGACACCCAGCTTCCAGCGGCTCCGATCCAACCAGAACTCTGGACCATGTTTTTCGACGGGTCGCTGATGAAAACAGGGGCAGGCACGGGCCTGCTCTTCATCTCACCCCTCGGGAAACACCTCCGCTACGTGCTGCGCCTCCATTTCCCGGCGTCCAACAACGTGGCCGAGTACGAGGCTCTGGTTAACGGGCTGCGCATCACCATCGAGCTAGGGGTCCGACGCCTCGACGCTCGCGGCGACTCGTAGCTTGTCATCGACCAAGTCATGAAGAACTCCCACTGCCGCGACCCGAAGATGGAAGCCTACTGCGACGAGGTTAGGCGCCTGGAGGACAAGTTCTACGGGCTCGAGCTCAACCACATCGCCCGACGATACAACGAGACTGCGGACGAGCTGGCTAATATAGCCTCGAGGCGGACAACGGTTCCCCCGGACGTCTTCTCCCGAGACCTACATCAACCCTCAGTCAGGATCGACGACACGCCCGAGCCCGAGAAGGCCTCGGCCCAGCCCGAGGCACCCTCGGCTCAGCCCGAGGCGCCCTCGGCTCAGCTCGAGGCGCCCTCGGCTCTGCCCAAGGCACTCTCGGCTCAACCCGAGGCACCCTCGGCCCCCGAAGGTGAGGCACTGCGCGTCGAGGAAGAGCGGAATGGGGTCCCGCCTAATCGAGATTGGCAGACCCCATACCTGCAATATCTCCACCGAGGAGAGCTGCCCCTCGACCGAGCCGAAGCTCGGCGACTGGCGCGGCGCGCCAAGTCGTTCGTCTTGCTGGGGGACGGGAAGGAGCTCTACCACCGCAGCCCCTCAGGCATCCTCCAGCGATGCATATCCATCGCCGAAGGCCAGGAGCTCTTACAAGAAATACACTCGGGGGCTTGCGGTCACCACGCAGTGCCTCGAGCCCTTGTTGGAAACGCTTTCCGACAAGGTTTCTACTGGCCGACCGTGGTGGCCGACGCCACTAGAATTGTCCGCACCTGCCAAGGGTGTCAATTCTACGCAAGGCAGACCCACCTGCCCGCTCAGGCTCTGCAGACAATACCCATCACCTGGTCGTTTGCTGTGTGGGGTCTGGACCTCGTCGGTCCCTTGCAGAAGGCACCCGGGGGCTACACGCACCTGCTGGTCGCCATCGACAAATTCTCCAAGTGGATCGAGGTCCGACCCCTAAACAGCATCAGGTCCGAACAGGCGGTGGCGTTCTTCACCAACATCATCCATCGCTTTGGGGTCCCGAACTCCATCATCACCGACAACGGCACCCAGTTCACTGGCAGAAAGTTCCTGGACTTCTGCGAGGATCATCACATCCGGGTGGACTGGGCCGCCATGGCTCACCCCATGACAAATGGGCAAGTAGAGCGTGCCAACGGCATGATTCTACAAGGACTCAAGCCGAGGATCTAAAACGACCTCAACAAGTTCGGCAAGCGATGGATGAAGGAGCTCCCCTCGGTGATTTGGAGTCTGAGGACGACGCCGAGCCGAGCCACAGGCTTCACACCGTTCTTTCTAGTCTATGGGGCCGAGGCCATCTTGCCCACAGACTTAGAATACGGTTCCCCGAGGGTGAGGGCCTACGACGACCAAAGCAATCGAACAAACCGAGAAGACGCACTGGACCAGCTGGAAGAGGCTCGGGACATGGCCTTACTACACTGGGCGCGGTACCAGCAGTCCCTGCGACGCTACCACGCCCGAGGGGTTCGGTCTCGAGACCTCCAGGTGGGCGACCTGGTGCTCCGGCTGCGACAAGACGCCCGAGGGCGGCACAAGCTCACGCCTCCCTGGGAAGGGCCGTTTGTCATCGCCAAGGTTTTGAAGCCCGGGACGTACAAGCTGGCCAACAGTCAAGGCGAGGTCTACAGCAACGCTTGGAACATCCGACAGCTACGTCGCTTCTACCCTTAAGATGCTTTCAAGTTGTTCGTACACCTCGTTCACACACAAAGTCTAACCATCAAGGAAGGGTCAGCCTTGCCTCGGCAAAGCCCGTCCCTCCCTCGGGGGCTAGAAGGGGGGAACCCCCTCTGCGTCAAAATTTTCCTCGAAAAAGGTCTTTTCTGCTAGAACGCCTTTCGTGCTTTTTGACTACTTCGAAAGTGGGATCCTGAAGATGACAGAGTACACGTAAGCAGCCAAGGCTGACCGAGCCGAGGGACTCCTACGCCTCCGGGATACGGATACCTCACTCATCACCTTCTGCGATAAGTAACTCACGCTCGGATAAACGATTCCGCGGACCGAACAAGTCTTAACGCTCGAAAACTCTTCTGCCGAAACAATTTTTCGTGCCTTCTCGAGTATATCGATAGCAGAATCCTACGGATGAGTAAGAGTACACGTAAGCGGCAAGGCCGACCGAGCCGAGGGACTCCTATGCCTCTGGGATACGGATACCTCACTCATCACCTTCCGTGAAAAGTAACTCTTGCTCGGACAAACAATTCTGTTACCGACAAATAAGTCCAGATACTCGAAACAAGAGGAAAAGAAACACAACTTTACAGCGCAACGATGGAGGGGGAGCAGCAGCACCCTCGATGGCCGCAGAAAACATACGCACACTACAAGATGAACCGATCCTGCAGGCTCAGACGTCGATGGAGGGGGAGCAGCAGCACCCTCGGCGTCAACTCCACCTTCGGCGAAGTCCGACCGAGCCTCGGACGGCAACACGGTTGGAGGGTCTCCACTCCGAAGGACGATGTCAGGACCACGCCTGGGTCATCGCCGCCGGGGTCTCCTCTAGGAATCCGGCCCGAGCAGACGGCTTGGCCGGCCGCCCCGAAGCCTTAGCCAGCTGTCCTCCGAGGACACCAGCCCGGCTCGTGGCTTCAGCAACTCGACTCCGGCGTCAGTCCCGCCAATGGACGGCCCGGCTACGCTTCGGCCGGCGAGATCTTCTTTTCGAGCCAACTCTACCTCTGTCCATGCTAACACCGCTGCCTCCGGCTTCGGCTCATCGAAGAGCGGGCGAGGGTTTCCCTTAACTAAGCAAGAGAAGCCTCGGGCAGCAAGGCCGACCGAGCCAAGGGACTCCTACGCCCCCGGGATACGGATACCTCACTCGTCACCTTCGCACGAGGCAACTCACGCTTGGTGAAGCAGTTCGGTTAGCCTACAGGCGAGTCCTAGTGCTCGAAATGAGGAAAAAACACGGCTTCATGCCAAAAATACATACATGTTTAGGCCCCGACAGCCATAATGAACAAACACCGACACTCAAGGTGCCATTACAAACGGAACTCTGGTTCCACCTCCGCAGGTACGAACAACCCCCCACGTTGGAGGACCTGTGGAGCAACAGAAGGCCGACGGATGGCTCGTTGACGCCCGCTCCGGCAGCAGCGACAACAACCTCCGCTCCAGGTGGCCAAACAGCAGCAGCGATGGCCTCAGGACGGACGCTGCTGCAACAAGGCCCTCGCCCACGTCCCCGCTCGAGGGGCGAGGACAAGCCATCAAAGCCAAAGAGTCGGAGGCCCGGAGCGCGGATGGTGGCGGTGATCCCGTCGGCGACGAGGACTTCTACAGCCGCCACCACCTCAGCGCCGACGACGGAAGCCATCTGCCCACCGGCAGATCCCCACTTGGATCCTCCCGGACGAGCGCAGAGGCACCGTACTGGGGCAAAGGCAGTACAGCCCCAGAACACGAACGCCGCCCCTAGCAGCGCACGACGTCTTGGGCGGTCCTCCGGTGCGCGCAGCGTGACAAACGCATCGCGGCAGGAGGGGGCACCGGGAGCCGAGCCAGAGCCAGCTGAGTCAGCGAGCCCAACGCGCTAAAGCTGACGACGCTCGCCGCCGACCGACCCCGCGTTGTCGAAGTCCGACCCTCCCGCTAGGCCGGTGAGCGCCCTCTCCCTTGAATGCTGAGGGAGAAGGTGACCCATGAACCCGCGCGGGAGGTAGGGCTCCGGCTCAGCCTGGCCTCCGCCCCAGCCAGGATGATGAAGATCCTTGAAGCTGAGGGCGGGACCAAGATCACAGCCCGGCTCGCTTCTTGTCACACCCGGTTTTAGAAGGCAAACCGAATGCGAACCATGTACGTGCCAGGATCAGTTATTCACGTACACAGCAGTTACATAATATGGACATCATCACACAGTGCTCAAAATAGTATTAATAAGGGAAATAGTTGATTACATCATACGTCTGAGACGTCCATATAGTCCTTACAGTAAATCAAAGTGCGGAAAAGAAACGTAGATAACCGCGGCCTTCACAGGCAGCCGACTGGGGGTTTGCCGCTAACCCACGCCTAGAACTCGTCGTAATCTTGGAACTCCTGGAAGTCTCCTTCCACAGCTTCATCTTCGCCTGAGCAGTGGTTGCAATGCTGACAACCTGGGGATGGGGGGTTTGGTGTGTAGAGCAAGGGTGAGTACACATCAACATACTCAGCAAGTATCCTGTTTGGCTGTAGTGGACTAGCTGTATGTGGGGATAAGTCAAGCAGTTGCTTTTAGTTGGTCAGATTATTACTTACTAGTAGAAAGCCAAGTTTTAGCATTATCCCAAGTTATTAACCCGGCGTACTCCTTTCCAAACGGAAAGAGTACCACTTACCAGCACCATAGTCATAACCAAAACCATCAATCTCATAACCACCTATACCAAAGTATCTCTGATCCAGTACCACTAATCACTGGAGCTCCCTTGGACGCTCATAACCGCGAGCACGGCTGATATATCAGTTTTCAAACACTCTGCAGAGGTTGTGCACTTTACCCACAAGTCGTGATTCCCATTCTGCCCGGAGATCATGACTCTCCATTGATCACTACCAAGGTGACCCAGCAGGGCATCACTACGTAGCCTTTACAAAGATTCCCCGGGGCTGTAGCCACCCGTTAGGTTTCCTAAATGCACCGCACTCCTCCCCAAGGGGCGAACCCAAACTTGGCAGAGCGAGCCGCATACACCGAGCCCCATTGACGGCACGACGGCTAAGTGAACTACACCCCGGATCCTCTAATTATTCAGCTAAGGGCATCCCATTCCACCCTCATGGTTGCACTGTTTTCCCGGGCGGTCATCCATAGAACAGGTCCTTACGGAGAGGCACTCGAGAAACCGCTCGAGCCCCCTTGAAGACCACAAGTACAACATCATAATAAGAGAAGGGAAAACAGCGTATCATAGATAATCTCATCATGTTCATTGATTATAGTTGAGCAATAGCATAAAGCTAAACAGTAATAATCCAACCCAAATAGGTGAACAAGGACATGGTTAGCAAAAGCTAGTCAATCCTTAGGCATAAATGTGTAAAGCGGGAGGTGAATTAAAGAATGAATAGGACAGTGATAGGTCAAGGGACACTTGCCTCCACCAACCGACTGCTGCTCAGGGGCTTCTCCTGCGAGTTCCTCGGGCTCTTCAACCGGATCATTCTCTAAGCGGGTGCAAACATACATACATCCATCCATTGAAATTAGGAAACCAACAGTACACCATACAAGAGAACAAGTAAAGCAAATATGCACAGAATACCACATACGATAATGAATTTACCTTGGTTAGAAAGAAACGAGGGAAAGTCTCGCAAGGGTTGAGGCTTATGCTCGAGGGACACTACGGGTAAACGAAAGACTAGACGTCACGTGCTCTAGTTTTAATCAGTTCTAACAAAAGAATTAGCTACATGCACCAATGTAATCGCGACCACTTTTAGTAGATTAACATTGAACGAGATAGATGATTAGTTATACAAATTAACTAACGTAACCAATTTCCAAATTGAGACTCCTATCTTATTAATATAAACAACGCGGTCACACGCATAGAATGCACGGGGGGGGGGGGGGGGGTAGACGGGGCGCCTGGGGGTAGATGGGGCACGACGGGTCGCGCCAAGGCACACGCACTAATCGAGCACGCGCGCGAGGCCGCACGCACACGCCACGGACTAGCCGTGCACACGTCGGGGCCGAGCGCTAGCCGAGCTCAAAGCCGCGCGCCATAGGCACGCTGGGCCAAGCTTGAGGCCACGCAGGGGCCGACACGACGCGAGCAAGGCACGGCGGGGCGAGCGGGCAAGCACGCCGGGGCAAGCGAGCACGAGCGAGCGAGGTCGCGGCCGGGCGAGGCCGGGCGCGGGCGGTCGAACCGGGGCACGGGGCGGGGCGGGACGGCTCGCGGAGGGCGGCCGGGGGCAGGGCCGAGCGCGCGAGGCAGCCGAGCCGGGACCGGGCGCGACGAGGGCCGGCCGAGCCGGGCGGCCGAGCCGAGCGACGGGGGCGGGGCGGCGCGGGCTCGCCGGACGAGGGCGGGGCTGGGCGAGCCGGGCGGGCGCGGGGAGGGCCACCGGGGCGCGGCGCGGGACGGGCGGCTCGCCGAAGCGAGGCCGGGCGAGGGCGGCCGGACGCGGGACGGGCTCGCCGGAGCGAGGCCGGGGGCGGCGAGGCGGGGGGCGGGCTCGCCGGGGGCGAGGCGGGGCGGGGCTCGCCGGAGCGAGGCCGGGCGAGGGCGGGGAAGGGGCGGGCTCGCCGAAGCGAGGCCGGGCGAGGGCGGCCGGACGCGGGACGGGCTCGCCGGAGCGAGGCCGGGGGCGGCGAGGCGGGGGGCGGGCTCGCCGGGGGCGAGGCGGGGCCGGTGCGGGACGAGCTCGCCGGAGCGGCCGAGCCGGGTGGCCGAGCTCGCCGGAGCCGGGCGCGGTCGGGGCAGGGCGGGCTCGCCGCGGCGAGGGGCGGGCGCGGGCCCGGGGCGGCGTGGGGAGCCAGGCCGAGCGGGCGCTGGGCGGCCGGGGAAGGGGGAGGGAGGGGAGGGGAAAGGAGGGGACCTCACCGTGGGCGGGAACGGCGGCGGCGACGCGCAGGGGCGGGCGGCGGCGGGGCTAGGGCAAGGGGCGGCGTGGTTAGGGTTTGGGGAGAGAGAGAGAGCGAGAGAATGACGGGCGGGGCCCGCGGGAGGGATTTTTGGAAAAAGAAAAAGAAAAAAGGAGGGGGAGGGAGGGGCGGCTGGGCCGGCCATGGGCCCAAAGCGGGGGCGCGGCGGGGGGGGCGAGGTGGGCCGCGGCCAAGCCGGCCCACGACGCGAGGGGGGGAGGGGGCGAGCCGGCTGGGCCGACCGGCCAGCCGGGCCGCGCGCGCCAAAGGGGGGGGGGGCTGGGCCAAAAAGGAGAAGAGGGAGGGGGAAAGAAAAGAAAAAGGTTTTTTTTCCTTTTTCCTCAAATCTATTTTCCTAGATGAAGGCTTTCGCATTTTTTAAACACCCAAAAAATATGCATGGTTCGGCATGATGCTTCACACAAAATAAAGTAATTTAGGGTTTTTCTTTACACGGGAAATCCAAGCCAAACCCCGCTATAACTTTGGAAAAGATCAAGGTTTAGCGAGGGAACGAGAAAAGAAAAGGGGTAACGCCTGAATTTGGTGAGAGACAAGAAGAAAAAATTCTACCCCCAAATTCAGGGCGTTACAAACCTATCCCCCTTAAAAGAATCTCGCCCTCGAGATTCAGGGTTGGCTAGCAAAGAGCTCAGGGTATTTAGCCATCAGATCATCTTCACGCTCCCAGGTTGCTTCTTCCTCAGAGTGATGATTCCATTTGACCTTGCACATTCTGATGGTCTTCCTTCGGGTGACTCTGTCTGCAATCTCAAGGATTTGCACTGGCTTCTCAACGTAGGTCAAGTCCTCCTGGACTTCAAGACCTTCCACTGGCAACTGCTCTTCTGGCACACGCAAGCACTTCTTCAACTGAGACACATGAAAGACATCATGCACAGCTGACAAATTCTCTGGCAAACTGAGCTGATAGGCCACTTCTCCACGTCTTGCAAGAATCTGATACGGACCAATGTAGCGGGGTGCTAGCTTGCCTTTCACTCCAAATCTTCTGACTCCTCTGACCGGTGACACTTTCAGATAGACAAAGTCTCCGACCTCGAAACTCAGCTCTCTTCTTCTTGTGTCTGCATAGCTTCGCTGCCTCGATTGCGCTATCTTCAGATTCTCTCGGACCATCTTGATGTTCTCTTCGGCTTCAAGCAAAATGTCTGGCCCAAACACTTGCTTCTCTCCAGGCTGATCCCATTGCAACGGAGTTCTGCAACTCCTTCCATAGAGCGCCTGAAATGGTGACATCTTCAAACTGACCTGGTAACTGTTGTTATAGGAAAACTCTGCATAAGGCAATCTCTTATCCCATCCGGACTGATCTTGCAACGCACAGGCTCTCAACATGTCTTCAAGAATTTGGTTGGTTCTTTCGGTCTGGCCATCTGTCTGCGGATGATAAGCTGAACTGAAATTCAGATGCGTGCCCAAGGCTTCATGCAACTGCTGCCAGAAATGAGAGGTGAACTGCGTTCCTCTGTCTGACACTATCTTCTTTGGCACACCATGAAGACAAACGATCCGAGACATATACAATTCTGCCAATACTACACTGCTATAGTTGGTCTTGACAGGTATGAAGTGGGCTGACTTGGTCAAGCGGTCCACCACTACCCAAATGGAATCGTAGCCGGCTCGAGTGCGAGGCAATCCGACTATGAAATCCATACCGATTTCATCCCATTTCCACTGAGGGATCTGCAACGGTTGCAACAATCCAGCAGGTCTCTGGTGCTCTGCCTTAATTCTTCGGCAACTATTGCACATAGCCACATGCTCTGCGATTTCCCTCTTCATTCCGTACCACCAGAATTTCTTCTTCAGATCCTGATACATCTTTTCACTGCCAGGGTGAATCGAATAAGCTGTCTCATGAGCTTCCTTGAGAATCAACTCCCGAATGGATTGGACATTGGGAACACACAAGCGGTCTTTGAACCATATCACACCTGCTGCATCTTCTCGAAAATCTTTGCCTTTGCCATCTAGAATCAGTCGCCGGATCTCACTGATTTTCTCATCATTCTTCTGCGCTTCTTTGATTTCGCGCTCCAAGGTAGGTTCCAACTCAACTGTGACTCCTCGCGAATTATTCAGAAATCCGAGACTCAACTTGTCAAACTCCTTGGCCAACTCATAAGGCATCGGTCGAGCGACCATCAGATTGACTTGACTCTTTCTGCTCAAAGCATCTGCCACTACGTTTGCTTTGCCTGGATGGTAATGGATCTCCAACTCATAGTCTTTGATCAACTCTAACCATCTTCGTTGCCTCATGTTCAACTCTGACTGAGTGAATATGTACTTCAGACTCTTGTGATCTGTGTAAACATCGCATTTCTGTCCATACAGGTAGTGCCTCCATGTCTTCAGTGCATGAACCACTGCTGCCAACTCTAGATCATGGATTGGGTAATTCTTCTCATGAACCTTCAACTATCGGGACGAGTAAGCCACAACTCTTCCCTCTTGCATCAACACACATCCCAAACCTGTGTAACAAGCATCACAATACACCGAGAAGGGCTTGTGCACATCAGGCAAGACTAGGACAGGCGCTGTAGTCAACTTCTCTTTCAGCGCTTCAAAGGCCTCTTGACATTTCTGGGTCCACTTGAACTCAACTTTGTTGCCTAGCAACGCTGTCATTGGTTTCGCAATCTTTGAAAACCCTCAATGAATCGCCGATAATATCCGGCCATTCCAATAAAGCTCTTGATTCCTCTAGCATCTGTTGGCGCTTTCCAGTTCAAAATGTCTGCCACTTTCTTTGGATCCACAACCAATCCTTCTTTGTTGATTATGTGACCCAAGAACAGGACTTCACTGATCCAGAACTCACACTTGCTCAACTTTGCATACAACTGGTGCTCTCGCAATCTCTGCAATATCATCCTCAAATGATCCGCGTGCTCTTCTTCGCTTTGAGAATAAACCAGAATGTCATCAATGAATACCACCACAAACTTATCGAGATAATCCATGAATACACTGTTCATCAAGTTCATGAAGAATGCTGGCGCATTGGTCAAACCAAAAGACATCACTGTGAACTCATACAAACCATACTTGGAAATGAATGCCGTCTTCGGAATGTCCGAAGGTCGGATCCTGAGCTGATGATAACCTGACCTCAGATCAATCTTGGAGAACACACTGGCTCCTCTCAACTGGTCGAACAGATCTTCGATTCTGGGCAAGGGATACTTGTTCTTGATCGTGACCTCATTCAAAGCTCGGTAATCAATACACATCCTCTTGGTGCCATCATTCTTTTCCACGAACAAGACAGGGGCGGCCCAAGGCGAGGTGCTTGGCCGGATGTAACCTTTCTCTGACAGCTCATCAATCTGCTCCTTAAGCTCAACCAACTCTGGTCCAGATATTCTGTAAGCTCTCTTGAAGATAGGGGCGGTTCCAGGAAGAAGCTCTATGGCAAACTCAACTTTCCGCTCTGGTGGCATACCCGGTAAGTCCTTTGGAAACACATCTGGGAACTCGGACACAACCTTGATACTCTCGATCGGGTCTGCTTCACTGCTATCAACAGCCATCTGATAACAACTTCCTTTCTTTGGCTCAGGCGAGACTAACTCAGTCACCACTTCCTCTCCTAGTGGGGACACCAACTTGATTGTCCTTTTATCACAACTGATAACTGCCTGATACTTATCTAGCCAATTCATCCCTAGGATGACATCTATTCCCTGAGTACCGATTACTATAAGGTTGGCGGGAAACGCTATCCCCCTTATTTCCACACTTATATTCAAACAAATGCTATCGGCTCGAATTCTACCACCGGCTGAGTCAATTTGAATGGGGGTTGACATGGTAGTAATTGGAAGATTATGTGCTTCTACCCATGATGCAGTAATGAAAGAATGCGTTGCTCCAGTATCAAATAACACTTCTGCAATATGGGAGTCGACTGAGAACATACCTACTATCATGCCGGGGGTCTCCTGAACTGCTTCAGCCTCCAAGTGGTTCAGTCTCCCATGATTATAGCGCGGCTGAGAGCGATTGCCTGCTCCAGGCTGAGGCACATTCTGCTTTGCTGGGGCACTGGGGCCTGACTGCTGCTGGGCTGCCTTCTTCGGACATTGCATCACCCAGTGGCCTTGCTCCCCACAGTGGAAACATGCCCTGTTTCCAACCTGAGCTAGTGCTGCCTGACTGTTCTGCTGGTTTGCTGGGGCAGGAAGGCGAGGTGCCTGCTGATTCTGCCTCTGAAACTGACCTCCTGACTGATTGCTCTGACGGTTCTGGTACTGGTGCTGAGGATACTGCCTTTGAAACTGCTGATGCTGCTGAGGTGGACGCTGGTTCTGCCTGAACTGCTGAGATTGATTGCTTGAGAAACGAGGACGGTTGCTGCTTCCAGGCTGGGGTCCACTGATCTTGCGTTTACGATCCTCCATCTCCTTACGCTTTCTCTCTGTCATGATTGCTCTGTCAATCAGGTGCTGGAATGTCGGGAAGGTGTGATTCATCAGTTGGTACTGCAGAGGGTCAACCAAGCCTCTCAGGAAACGGTACTGTCGCTTGGCGTCGGTGTTGACATCTTCAGGAGCATAGCGAGACAGCTGCAGAAATCTGTCCTGGTACTCACTGACAGACAATGGCCCTTGCTTGAGAGCCAGGAACTCCTCCTTCTTCACTGTCATCAGACCTGCGGGAACATGGTACTGACGAAAGCTTCCTCTGAACTCTTCCCAAGTGATGGCGTCAGGATGGGCATGGGTGGCGAGGTAAGACTCCCACCATGATTGGGCTGCTCCTCTCAACAGACGGGGACCATACAGAACTTTCTCCCTGTCATCGCACTGAGCGGTATGCAACTCACGCTCCACAGTGCGCAGCCAGTCTTCAGCATCCATGGGGTCAGAAGAATGAGCGAACGTTGGTGGATGACCTCTCATGAATTCAGCACGCTTGTCTCTGGGCATCTGAGGCATCTGAGGCTGAGGTGGGGCCTGCTGCTGTTGCTGCTGCTGCTGCTGAATGGCGGCCAAAGTCTGACCGATGGCTTGAACTGCCTGAGTCTGCATCAGAAACATCTGCTCGATCGACATCGGGGGCGGGGGCGGCAGGTGCTGCTGCTGGGGCACCTCCTCCTGTTGAGCGGCTCGCTCCTGCTGAGCACGCCTTCCTCCTCTGCACCTGTTCTCTGACATCTGCAGAATGCAACCACACATCAGAACTGATCTGGCAAGTCTTGCAGCATAAGAAAAGAGTCTAGAATTCTTCAACAGCACTGAACAGATGAGCATCTTCACTGATCTCCAACACAGACCACACAGCTTCTCAGATAAAGAGGAAAGTGGAATAAAAGGTTTCCCAACTATATAACTAATTCCATTAACATAATAGGTAAACCAAAATGCAGGGGATACCCACACTCTGGTGACAGTCATTACAAAGATCCAAACCAAACATAGTTCATCATGACAACCATAAATGCACAGGATATAGCAAACTACCCTGTCTAACTAAGACTAACTAAGACCGAGACTAACGCTAAGACTGTAGCTTCTATGTATGTATTTTGTATTAATTACAAGATCCAACTCTAACGATCTATGGTTCTAGAGTTATCTTGGTCTTGCAGTCGGGATTGCCATAAGACTGGTGTCCACGCTGAGGTGAGCGGTACGGGTGCTGAGTCCCGACGGGAGCGGGGGAACCACCGTCCAGGTGACGACGTTCCGCGCGCTCAGCCCGCAGCAGGGCGATCTCAGCACGAGCCCTACTCAGCTCGTCTAATGCATGGTCCAGCTCCATGTTTAGCACGGCGGCTAGGTTGACTGTGCTGCTCAACCTAGGATTGCCCTCACTGACAGGTGAGACAATCACGCCTCTTGTGCTGCCAGATGGACGGTGGGGGTAATACTTCAGGTCAAGGCCGTCAGCTGCCCCACCGAAAACCGAGCAGTAGTGCGAAAGCGCACGCCGTGCAGCATCTTGCATGGCTGCCTCAGCTGAGTCCCGCTCAGAGATAGAATAGTGCTCTGAACAGGCCTCTGCACCCTGGAGACTGTTCTCCGGGCAACGCACCAAGCAAGTCGCCTCCCAGCGGTCCGGGTAGACCCCGCGACTGTGCTGGTAGACCACACAGCGATACTCGACAGACCAAGTATGCCGGTTAAATGCCCGACGTAGCAGGGTGTCGAGCGCATCGTGGAAGTGACACCCGCGAGCAGCGTCGCGAGTGATGGGTCGAGCAACCCATCCTTCCGGCTCAGGGTTAGCAGAGAAGTCGGTGTCGTGGCTCGAGCTGTCGTCGCCACCTCCGTCGTCTGGGTCTCCTCCAGCAGCTACTCCAGAAGCTGGGGCGCCCAGTGGTGGTGCAGGGGGCGGCTCCAAAGGAAGCACAGGGGAGCAGCTCCTCACGGACTCTATCTCCTGCTGGAGCGAGAAGGAAGAGCCCTGCTGCTCCTGTCGTCGACGTTCCTGCTCCTCACGCAGGCGGTGGTGTAGTCTCTCCAAGTGGCTGGACTGTCCGGCCACGGGACGGCGAAGCGGACGCTCAGCAAGGCGGGAGGATAAGAAGGGGATGACTGACTTTCGTGCAGTGTGTCTAAGTCGAGCCATCTACAAAAGACATCGCAAGCAAAAGGGTGAGAACTGAATTAATATGACCAGCAAATAATGAATCATAAGTAAATGAAGGATTAGAATAAAACACAATTTTCAGCAAGGTATATTATATAGTAGAACATAGGTTTGGTCGGTATGACCAACTTTTGAAGGGATATCAAAGTCAAGGCAGGGACAGAGGTCTATAGTCCTTAGAACGACCATTCTACTCTAAGTTAGCGGTCCTACAGTCAGCACGGCTTTGATACCACTTATGTCACACCCGGTTTTAGAAGGCAAACCGAATGCGAACCATGTACGTGCCAGGATCAGTTATTCACGTACACAGCAGTTACATAATATGGACATCATCACACAGTGCTCAAAATAGTATTAATAAGGGAAATAGTCGATTACATCATACGTCTGAGACGTCCATATAGTCCTTACAGTAAATCAAAGTGCAGAAAAGAAACGTAGATAACCGCGGCCTTCACAGGCAGCCGACTGGGGGTTTGCCGCTAACCCACGCCTAGAACTCGTCGTAATCTTGGAACTCCTGGAAGTCTCCTTCCACAGCTTCATCTTCGCCTGAGCAGTGGTTGCAATGCTGACAACCTGGGGATGGGGGGTTTGGTGTGTAGAGCAAGGGTGAGTACACATCAACATACTCAGCAAGTATCCTGTTTGGCTGTAGTGGACTAGCTGTATGTGGGGATAAGTCAAGCAGTTGCTTTTAGTTGGTCAGATTATTACTTACTACTAGAAAGCCAAGTTTTAGCATTATCCCAAGTTATTAACCCGGCGTACTCCTTTCCAAATGGAAAGAGTACCACTTACCAGCACCATAGTCATAACCAAAACCATCAATCTCATAACCACCTGTACCAAAGTATCTCTGATCCAGTACCACTAATCACTGGAGCTCCCTTGGCCGCTCATAACCGCGAGCACGGCTGATATATCAGTTTTCAAACACTCTGCAGAGGTTGTGCACTTTACCCACAAGCCGTGATTCCCATTCTGCCCGGAGATCATGACTCTCCATTGATCACTACCAAGGTGACCCAGCAGGGCATCACTACGTAGCCTTTACAAAGATTCCCCGGGGCTGTAGCCACCCGTTAGGTTTCCTAAATGCACCGCACTCCTCCCCAAGGGGCGAACCCAAACTTGGCAGAGCGAGCCGCATACACCGAGCCCCATTGACGGCACGACGGCTAAGTGAACTACACCCCGGATCCTCTAATTATTCAGCTAAGGGCATCCCATTCCACCCTCATGGTTGCACTGTTTTTCCGGGCGGTCATCCATAGAACAGGTCCTTACGGAGAGGCACTCGAGAAACCGCTCGAGCCCCCTTGAAGACCACAAGTACAACATCATAATAAGAGAAGGGAAAACAGCGTATCATAGATAATCTCATCATGTTCATTGATTATAGTTGAGCAATAGCATAAAGCTAAACAGTAATAATCCAACCCAAATAGGTGAACAAGGACATGGTTAGCAAAAGCTAGTCAATCCTTAGGCATAAATGTGTAAAGCGGGAGGTGAATTAAAGAATGAATAGGACAGTGATAGGTCAAGGGACACTTGCCTCCACCAACCGACTGCTGCTCAGGGGCTTCTCCTGCGAGTTCCTCGGGCTCTTCAACCGGATCGTTCTCTAAGCGGGTGCAAACATACATACATCCATCCATTGAAATTAGGAAACCAACAGTACACCATACAAGAGAACAAGTAAAGCAAATATGCACAGAATACCACATACGATAATGAATTTACCTTGGTTAGAAAGAAACGAGGGAAAGTCTCGCAAGGGTTGAGGCTTATGCTCGAGGGACACTACGGGTAAACGAAAGACTAGACGTCACGTGCTCTAGTTTTAATCAGTTCTAACAAAAGAATTAGCTACATGCACCAATGTAATCGCGACCACTTTTAGTAGATTAACATTGAACGAGATAGATGATTAGTTATACAAATTAACTAACGTAACCAATTTCCAAATTGAGACTCCTATCTTATTAATATAAACAACGCGGTCACACGCATAGAATGCATGGGGGTGGGGGGGGGGGGGTAGACGGGGCGCCTGGGGGTAGATGGGGCACGACGGGTCGCGCCAAGGCACACGCACTAATCGAGCACGCGCGCGAGGCCGCACGCACACGCCACGGACTAGCCGTGCACACGTCGGGGCCGAGCGCTAGCCGAGCTCAAAGCCGCGCGCCATAGGCACGCTGGGCCAAGCTCGAGGCCACGCAGGGGCCGACACGACACGAGCAAGGCACGGCGGGGCGAGCGGGCAAGCACGCCGGGGCAAGCGAGCACGAGCGAGCGAGGTCGCGGCCGGGCGAGGCCGGGCGCGGGCGGTCGAACCGGGGCACGGGGCGGGGCGGGACGGCTCGCCGGAGGGCGGCCGGGGGCAGGGCCGAGCGCGCGAGGCAGCCGAGCCGGGGCCGGGCGCGACGAGGGCCGGTCGAGCCGGGCGGCCGAGCCGAGCGACGGGGGCGGGGCGGCGCGGGCTCGCCGGACGAGGGCGGGGCTGGGCGAGCCGGGCGGGCGCGGGGAGGGCCACCGGTGCGCGGCGCGGGACGGGCGGCTCGCCGAAGCGAGGCCGGGCGAGGGCGGCCGGACGCGGGACGGGCTCGCCGGAGCGAGGCCGGGGGCGGCGAGGCGGGGGGCGGGCTCGCCGGGGGCGAGGCGGGGCGGGGCTCGCCGGAGCGAGGCCGGGTGAGGGCGGGGAAGGGGCGGGGCGGGCTCGCCGAAGCGAGGCCGGGCGAGGGCGGCCGGACGCGGGACGGGCTCGCCGGAGCGAGGCCGGGGGCGGCGAGGCGGGGCCGGCGGGGGGCGGGCTCGCCGGAGCGGCCGAGCCGGGTGGCCGAGCTCGCCGGAGCCGGGCGCGGTCGGGGCGGGGCGGGCCCGCCGCGGCGAGGGGCGGGCGCGGGCCCGGGGCAGCGCGGGGAGCCAGGCCGAGCGGGCGCTGGGCGGCCGGGGAAGGGGGAGGGAGGGGAGGGGAAAGGAGGGGACCTCACCGTGGGCGGGAACGGCGGCGGCGGCGCGCAGGGGCGGGCGGCGGCGGCGCTAGGGCAAGGGGCGGCGCGGTTAGGGTTTGGGGGGAGAGAGAGAGCGAGAGAATGACGGGTGGGGCCCGCGGGAGGGATTTTTGGAAAAAGAAAAAGAAAAAAGGAGGGGGAGGGAGGGGCGGCTGGGCCGGCCATGGGCCCAAAGCGGGGGCGCGGCGGCGGGGGGGGGGGGCGAGGTGGGCCGCGGCCAAGCTGGCCCACGACGCGAGGGGGGGAGGGGGCGAGCCGGCTGGGCCGACCGGCCAGCCGGGCCGCGCGCGCCAAAGGGGGGGGGGCTGGACCAAAAAGGAGAAGAGGGAGGGGGAAAGAAAAGAAAAAGGTTTTTTTTTCCTTTTTCCTCAAATCTATTTTCCTAGATGAAGGCTTTCACATTTTTTAAACACCCAAAAAATATGCATGGTTCGGCATGATGCTTCACACAAAATAAAGTAATTTAGGGTTTTTCTTTACACGGGAAATCCAAGCCAAACCCCGCTATAACTTTGGAAAAGATCAAGGTTTAGCGAGGGAACGAGAAAAGAAAAGGGGTAACGCCTGAATTTGGTGAGAGACAAGAAGAAAAAATTCTACCCCCAAATTCAGGGCGTTACACTTCTCCCCACCATCGAACTGGTGGTCACCGTCTTGGGTGACCACCGGCGAGGGGATGCAGCCGGGCTGCCTGATGAAAATCCTTGAAGCCAAACGATGGCTGAAAGGTACCAACTTCCGCGAAGTTGTGTTCCTCCGACGACAGCAAGACGAAAGCAACGCGAGTGCTCCCCATCCGGGGGCTCGGAAGGGGGAAAGACGTGATACATGAGGGGAGCGCGAAGACATGGTTGCCTTTCAAGGGGTCACCCTCCTTTCAAAGGCAACTCTCCCCACTTGCGTCCTCAGCCATCGCGGGCTGGGTCTTCTCCAACACGCTCCAAGGTCCTCCCCCTACGACACGGGGGTTGGGTCCCACGCGTCATGCAAGCTGGCCCAGGGCAGAAGAAGCCAAACCGCCGCGCGCGGTGCACGCAACTGCCCAGCGGTTACGAGCATTCCTCCACTTTCGCTCAGACCAGCGGGTGAAAGGGCGGACCGTCATGCAGGCGGCATGCAACCACACCAAGGGGGCGCACCCTTTCGACTTCGACGCGTCCAGCATGGAGGCCCAGGCCCACACGTCATGTAACCGGCGCGCCGGTTACTACGTGCGAGAAACTGCACCGCCACTTGCGCCAGTACCGCGCCTCCTCGACTGCGGAACCAGTGCCGCGACTTGAGGCGACCCTGCGCACGGCCCAACAGTGCCAACCGAGCACATCGGTCACGGGTCAGTCGGCCGTGGGAGGAGGCACGATGGTCGATACGGCCAGAAATGGGCCGGCAGTAATGGCGGTGGCAGGCGGGCGGAAGCAGCGGTCAAATCGTCAACAAGCTCACGTCCCCTCCTGGGACAGCGAGAGAACCCTCTCCCACGGCGTGAAGACGACGCGCCCGTGTTCCGTTCCTCGAACGGCTCGCGCACGCACAACGGCTGCCCAGCGAACCACTCGTCCCGTCGCATTAACTATGCGGCAGGACAGGCGGCGCCTTTGGCAGGCGACGCTTCACCTCCGCCATAATGGCCGCGTCAAAAAAGGTGCGCCACATTGTTCGATTTCGTATCCTTTTCCTCTTCCTCTTTCTCTCTCTTACAACAGGGACCGGGAAAGGGGATACTCCGAAAGGGATCCTTCTCCGCGAAGGAAACGGGCCCCGAGCCCCCTACTGATCAGAGGTTCGAAGGCTGGCCCCTCGGAAGGGTTCAACAGCCGCCTCAGAGCACTTGGGCTCCGCGCCCATTACTGGTCAGAGGTTCGAAGGCTGGCCCCTCGGAAGGGTTCAACGGCCGCCTCAGGCTACTCGGGCTCCGCGCCCACTACTGATAAGGGGTTCGTAGGCTGGCCCCCGAAGGGTTCGACAGCCGCCTCAGACGCAGAGCGAGGGATGGCCCTGGGTACGTTCGATACATAACCAAGGCTTGGGCTACGCTCCCGAGGTACCCTAGGACATTTCTGAGACCGACGAGAACGATTTTGTAACGGAATCCCACCAGAGGGAGGCATCGAGCCCTCGGACCCCGTCAAAAAGGGACCGGGTCCGGCAAATCACCCGCAGGTACTTTTGGAGCGCGCCTCCGGGCCACTAGCCGACCCCTAACGAATGGGGCACGGGCGTCCTCTCGGATTACCCGTTAGCAACTCACTGGAGACACCATGTTCGACGCCCTCCGAGGGTAACATGGCGCTTTCCCCCTCCTCCTTGCGGAAAGGCGACGCAGGGGCGTATGTAAAAAAGTCGAGTCTGTCCTTGACCGTCCTCTCGCTCTGTGCGGAGGCTCAGGGACTGCTCTCGCAAACCCGGCTCCGGCCAAACCGTTGACAGCGTCAACATACCAGCCCGAGAACTTGGGACTCGACTGTGCAACCGAGCTACGACCAGTTCGCATGAGGGAACAACTAGACCGGCTGAGGCATTACGAAACGCGCTAAGACCTCGAAGGAGTCAAATCACTCCTCCGAGGCCTCGGGGGCTACACCCGGCGGGTGCGCTCGCGTGCACCCACCGGAACGAAACATAACCGAGAAGGCCGGTCCCCTTGCAAAAAAGTGCGACAAAAGCCTCCAAGCGAGTATCAACACTCCCTTCGAGGCTCGGGGGCTACTGTCGGGGACCATAATTAGGGGTACCCCCAAGACTCCTAATCTCAGCTGGTAACCCCCATCAGCACAAAGCTGCAAAGGCCTGATGGGTGCGAATAAGTCATGGCTCGGTCCACTCAAGGGACACGATCTCGCCTCGCCCGAGCCCAGCCTCGGGCAAGGGCGGCCGACTCCGGAGGATTCACGTCTCGCCTGAGGGCCCCCTCAAGCAACGGACACACCTTCGGCTCGCCCGAGGCCCATTCTTCGCCGAGAAGCAACCTTGGCCAGATCGCCACACCGACCGACCGTATCGCAGGAGCATTTAATGCAAGGATGGTCTGACACCTTATCCTGACGCGCGCCCTTCAGTCGACAGAGCCGAAGTGACCGCAGTCACTTCACCGCTCCACTGACTGGCCTGACAAGAAGACAGCGCCGCCTGCGTCGCTCCGACTGCTGTGCCACTCGACACAGTGAGGCTGACAGCAGCCAAGTCCGGCCTCGGGTGCCATAGGAAGCTCCGCCTCGCCCGACCCCAGGGCTCGGCCCCCGTCTCGGCCTCGGACGACAAACTCCGCTACGCCCGACCCCAGGGCTCGGACTCAGCCTCGGCTCCGGAAGACGACGAATTCCGCCTCGCCCGACCCTAGGGCTCGGACTCGGCCTTGGCTCCGGAAGACGACGAAATCCGCCTCGCCTGACCCCAGGGCTCGGACTCAGCCTCGGCTCCGGAAGATGACGAACTCCGCCTCGCCCGACCTAGGGGCTCGGACTCAGCCTCGGCCTCAAACGATGGTCTCCGCCTCGCCCGACCCGGGGCTCGGACTCGACCTCGATCTCGGAAGACAGACTCGACCTCGACCTCGGAGGAGCCTCTGCCTCGCCCGACCTAGGGCTCGGACCGACCACGTCACAGGGGGGCCATCATTACCCTACCCCTAGCTAGCTCAGGCTACGGGGAACAAGACCGGCGTCCCATCTGGCTCGCCCTGGTAAACAAATAATGATGGCGCCCCGCGTGCTCCATGACGACGGCGGCTCTCAGCCCCTTACGGAAGCAAGGAGACGTCAGCAAGGACTCGATAGCCCCGACAGCTGTCCTTTCGCAAGGCTCCAGCGCTCCTCCGACGGCCACGACATCACATGAACAGGGTGCCAAAAACATCTCCGGCTGCCACGACGGCATGTACTTAGGGCTCTAGCTCCTCTCCGCTAGACACGTTAGCACACTGCTACATCCCCCATTGTGCACCTGGGCCCTCTTCTTACGCCTATAAAAGGAAGGCCAGGGCTCTCGTACGAAGAGGTTGGTCGCGCGGGTGAACGAGACGGCGCGTGTAAGCCTCTCGCTCCCTCCCACGCGGACGCTTGTAACCCCCTACTGCAAGCGCACCCGACCTGGGCGCAGGGCAACACGAAGGCCGCGGGTTCCCCCTTTTCGCCTGTCTCCCCTTTTTTGCTCCCCTTCGTGCTCCGTCTCGCGCCGACCCATCTGGGCTGGGACACGCGGCGACAATTTACTCGTCGGTCCAGGGACCCCCCGGGGTCGAAACGCTGACAATATGGTAAAGTCATGTTCCATGTTTAATTATTATGAACGGATAAAGGTAAATTGAAAGGATTATCGCGCGGTGAAACGCGCGACACAACACTTAAATTAAATTAAGAAATAAACGACTCGTTGCGCGACGGAGCGCGCAACGAGACACTTGCATTAATTATAAAGAGACGTTAAGCATCGCGCGACAAAACGCACAACGGTATACGCCATCTAAATTGAATTTAAAATGAAACGTCGCACGACTGGACGCTCGACGCCACACATTAAATAATCTGAAATTAAGACGAATCGTCGCGCGATGAAGCACGCATCACAGCTCATTAATAAGGATGAATTTAAAATGAATCATCACGCGACGAAGCGCGCGACGCAGCACATTCATTAAACTAAATCCAAAACTAATTAAACTGAAAATCGATCGCCGCGCGCACTGGGGCTACGCGCGCGGGAACGCGTTGCGCGTGCCGGGGCGCGCGAGGCCGCGCCGGGGACACGCGAGACCACGCGAGTCACGTTGGGGGCGCACAGCCACTCCGGGGACAGGGTGGGCGCCGCCGGGGAGGAGCCGAGCAGGGGCCACGAGGGGCGCGCGGGGCCACGCAGGGGGCCACGCGGGGAGCGCGCTGGGGCCACGAGGGGAGCGCCACCGGGGGCCACGGGGGAGCGCCGTCGGGGCCACGCGGGGGAGCGCGCCGGGGGGCCGCAGGGGAGGAAGAAGAAGGGGAGGGGGAGGAGAAGAGAGGGGCGAAGAGGGAGAGGGGAGGGGAGCTCACCTCGGGAACCAAATCCGGCGATCTCCGTCTCCAAAACTTAGGGCACCACGAGGGAGAGAGAGGTGGGAGAGAGAGGGAGTTGCTGCGCGGGAGAATTGAATGAGGGGAAAGAGACCAGGGGAGGGGGAGGGTGATGAGGACATCACCTGCAACATGAGTACGACTACACCAGCAGCACCTCCGCATCAAGCACCACTTCCTTCATTAGCTGGGCCAATCACTCGGGCCCGTGCCAGAGATCTTAACTTCGTCATGCTACTGAAGAATGAGGGCCCAGAAGAATAGACGACCAGCCCAACTATGGCCCATAGTGGACGACCTAGGGTTGGCCGCCCCTAGGGTTGCGTTTTCCCCCTTTGGCGGCCATTAGGGGCTGCGCCCCCTCTCTCTATTTATCCAGGAGCTGTGCCTCCTTTGTTCTTGAAGTTTTGTTTTACGTTAGCTTTAGCTACTCTCGAACACGCGCAAATCAGCGCTGTCTTCGTGTATTCAGAACTCCACCCTCGAGTAATAAATTAGATTGCTCGCATATTTTTCTTGTTCGTTCTTCGATTGTGCACAGGAAACGATCTTCGTGATCAGGCTGATCTCGCATCAGCAAGGTCAGTAACCACAGGGAGTTGGTTCAGTGATTGCATTGGCGCCTCGGGCTTGCTCGTCGTAGTCGGATCGCGAGGGTCATCTTCCGCTAAATCGGAATTATCTCCACTCACCGAAAGATTGGGCACTTCAGCTATATTAGAGAGCGCGACATGGGGAGGGGCAGGACTCCAGGGGGTGCGCGGGCCAAGGCCGGGCCGAGCTGGACCGGGCCACGTCAGACTGGGTCAGGCTAGGCTGGGCCGCACCGTGGGTCAAAATCCCGTGGCACGCACAACCACAGATCAGAATCCAAACACGAAACAAAATCCGAAACGAGACTAAGCAACACACACGATTAAACACGACATCAGACAAAGAAATATACCTCGACATGATGCAACACCCATGTCAACTTAGGTTTTTGTTTACACATGACACGGACACCAGTCGCTATATTGCTTTGAAATTGGGAAGAAGGAGGGAAACGGGAAAAGAAAAGGTAGTAACGCCTGAATTTGGTGAGTAAAAAGAAGAAAAAATTCTACCCCCAAATCCAGGGCATTACAAACCTATCCCCCTTAAAAGAATCTCACCCTCGAGATTCAAGGTTGGCTAGCAAAGAGTTCAGGGTATTTGGCCATCAGATCATCTTCACGCTCCTAGGTTGCTTGTTCCTCAGAGTGGTGACTCTATCTGACTTTGCACATTCTGATAGTTTTCCTCCGGGTGACTCTGTCTGTAGTCTCAAGAATCTGCGCTGGCTTCTCTATATAGGTCAAGTCCTCCTGGACTTCTAGACCTTCCACTAGCAACTGCTCTTCTGGAACACGCAGACACTTCTTCAACTGGGACACGTGGAAGACATCATGCACTATGGACAAGCCTTCTGGCAGACTGAGCTGATAGGCCACTTCTCCACGCTTTGCAAGAATCTGATACGAACCAACATAGTGGGGTGCTAGCTTGCCTTTGACTCCGAATCTTCTGACTCCTCTGATCGGTGATACTTTCAGGTAGACAAAATCTCCGACTTCGAAACTCAGCTCTCTCCTTCTTGTGTCTGCATAGCTTCGCTACCTTGATTGCTCTATCTTCAGATTCTCTCGAACCATCTTGATGTTCTCTTCAGATTTAAGCAAAATGTCTGGCCCAAACATTTGCTTCTCTCCAGGCTGATCCCATTGCAACGGAGTTCTACAACTCCTCCCATAAAGCATCTGAAATGATGACATCTTCAAGCTGGCCTGGTAACTGTTTGATGAGGACATCACTTCTATACATACAATAAATGGACCGATAACACGATCACGTGCACGACAGCTAATTCTCCAGGTACGTTCTACCCTAGTCAATTGTGTTTCAGAGCTTACACTTGGGGCCATGGATGTTTTAATGATTAGGAACCTTGGAGAGGACCAGCAAGGACTTGGGAAAGGCCTAGTTGTTGAGGAGGAGCAGCAAGGGCGCCCACAACAGGAAGGAGATCAAGTCCGACTCAGCTGCGACTCCATCTCGGGTTCCAGGACTAGTCTGCACTAAAATGAACGCCCAAGATGCATCTGGACTCCGATTGTGACGGACTTGATATGGTTGGAAAGATAAGAAGATTATCTAACCAACCCAACTGGTTCCACTTTAAAATTCGGACGGAGTCAACGGGAATCGTCGAAACAAGTCAGCGTTCAGATTCTATTTTAGTGCTGCGACACCGTCTGTTGGGCCATTGGACCGTGTATCACGTTGGAGCCCATTAGGGGCGTGTCTAGGGGTCACACACACCCAAATACTCTATTTATTCAGCAGCCGCCGCCACATTAGGGTTGGGTTTTGCTTAAGTTTAGATCTGTCGAGAACAGTCACCGTAGATCGGTTTGTGAGACCCCAACTTGTGAGCTTAATCATTCATCCGCAATATTCTAGATTGTGTTCTTTCTTTTTCTTGCTTGTGTCTTTGATTCGCAGGCAAGGATTAGCCTTCATGGCAAGGTCAATCGCGCATCACACGTTTGATAACCAGAGGAGATGTGGTGCTTAGCAACAAACATCAGTAGCATGAGTTTCAAGAAGATCAGATTTAGTAGCAAGCATAACAGGAGCTTTCAATTTAATTTGTTGCTGAATTTCTGTCTCATTAGTTGGTTCCTTATGGGTATTTGCAGCTCTATCTTTATCAGCTTATACAATTTCAGCAAGAGTCAAAGGTAGCAAAGTAATGTTTTTATCTTTATGGCTAAAAGTGTATGTATTACTCCTACCATGGTGACGTGCATCAGTATCATATTCCCAAGGTCTACCCAACAAAAGAGAACAAGCTTCCATAGGTACTACATCGCAATCTGCATAATCAGAATACATACCAATGGAGAAATACACTCGTACCATGTGTGTTACCTTAACCTTGCCTGAATCATTGATCCACTGAATGTGGTATGGATGTGGCCGTGGACGTGTGGTCAAGCCAAGCTTCTTGACCAAATCTGAACTCACCAAATTATTACAGCTTCCACCATCAATAATAACACGTGCACGCCGATTCTCGATGGCGAAGAATGTCTGGAACAAATTATGGCGTTGCTGCTTCTCTGATGATTCAGGCTGAGCACTAAGAACACGCTGCACCATGATGCTTCGAAGGTTCACCGTAGCATCATCACCAAGCATAGCATCATCATTAGCAGCAACATCACTGGTGTCATCATCGTCATCCTCACCGTCGGAAGCACTAATGTAGCCATCATCTGTAGCAATGTATGTTCGCTGACTCGAGCAATCCTTCTTCACGTGACCAATCCCATGACAACGGTGGCAAACAATACCCAAAGAACGACCACTGGAAGGTGCTGCATGTGCTGGTGAATTCTGTTTCTTGGCGGGTACCTGCAAAGGAAGTTTACCAACATGTGCAGAAGGTGTCGAGGGAGGTCGTGTGGGCGCTGTAGTGGTCGAAGGTGTATGACTCGAGGCAGGTGTGTGCGTCCGTGATGTAGAGGAGGCGCCAAAAGTAGTCCTATGTCGATGTTGGCGTCCCTGCAATTCTTTCTCTGCAAGCATAGCAAACTGGAACAACTTGTTGACAGTGTTAAAATCTTTGTAATCCACAATGTCCTGAATGTCACGCCGCAAACCTGAATAAAAACGGCAAAGAGCGTCCTCATGTCCCTCTACTATCCCACAACGCTGCAATCCCTTCTGAAGCTCAGCATAATAATCTTGAACAGATTTATCCCCTTGCTCTAAACGCATCAATTTCTTACGCAATTCTCTATGATAAGATGGGGGAACAAATCTATCGCGCATAGCTACCTTAAGATCTTCCCAAGTTGTAGGTGCTCTACCATCCCCAACTAGACCAGTCCACCAAACAATAGCAAAATCTTTAAATTCACTAGTGGCTTGACTAACTTGATGTCGTTTAGGTACAAGGTGGGTAGCAAATTTCTGTTCTATCGTCATCTCCCAATCAAGATATCCCTCAGCATCATAATGACCCGAAAAAGATGGTATAGAAAATTTAATCTTAGCATAAGGGTTGTCAGGAGCACGATTGTTATTACCTTGCTGGCGGTGTGGCATACCTTCTGTGTTTTGATGAAGACGACGACGGAGGCGCAAATGTTTGGTGGCCGCTTCATCATAATTACCTTCTTCATCAATCACCGCATCATCGGGAAGACGTGGACGAGGAGGTGGTGGTGGCAGTGCTTGTTGTTGCGTCTCCAACACAGCAAGTCTGTCGACGATCTGGGACAATCGTTGATCCGGCCTCTCGTAAGTCCTGCCAAGGTCCATGTTGATGAAGGCATCATGCACTGACTTGTGGATTGTCTCCTCCATTTGCTCCTTCAGGAGCTTGTTGTTTGCCTCAAGATCTTGGCGGCTAACACATTCATCGAAGTCTGTAGGGATCCTTGCTTCTTCGTCGTCGCCTGCCATCGAAACACAAAAACAGGAAACAAACGGTGAAGGTTATCCCTAATAATCTCACTACATGCTCCTCTCGGATGGAACACAGGAACACGCTCTAATGTATCTTACCAAGCTCTTACAAGTGTCTGACGAAATACAAGCAAAGAATGGTACAATCGGAGGCTGGTTCGTGATACTTACCAAGAGGTAGTGAAACCGCGATTGCAAGGTCAAATCTGTATTGATCAGAAGATATAGTATGTGGAGCTGTAGGACAGGCACAATATGTATGTGAATGTGGAACAAAATCGAGTGCAGATTAGCGAAGTTCAATAAGTGTCCAAAGCACAAGTCACAATTGCTGGCTAAGACGTGTCCTATCGAAGCAGAACAAGATAAAAGTAACAAACTAGCAGAATGGCAGTTCTGTAAATAGCACAGATTTTTCAGCACTAGTAGAAATCAAAGGCGCGTTTCCAAAGGAGTACCAGCAAACGAGCTCGAAATATTCTGAATTTTTATCACTGATCCAAAATCACAATTGATGGAAGCACACAAAATTTCACTTGAAACATACTTGTATTGTGGCCTAGAGAAAATCACAAAGGATCTCTAAAATTCCTGAAAACACTTAAACAATTTTTTTAATTATCTTTCTGATTTTTTTTTGAATTTTTTGACCGAACCAAACAGGCCGTAGGCGAGTTTGGGTCACCCTAGAATGGAGTCAGGAATCTGCTGTAAAAATTTGAGCTCAAACGGAGCACCGATCGAAAAGTTATGCCCGTTTTATAGAAGGTACCTCAAGTTATGGTTTTCCAGGGCACAAATTGGTATGAACTGTAGCGGCGGCTATAGAGCACAGGGGCACAAACCTCCCTGGTATAAGCAATAGGTAAGCGCCAGCTGATGAAACAAGGAGGGGCTGCAATGCAATGCGGCTTGCAACCTAATCTAGGGCTAGCGTGGCGAGAATTCACACAAGGCGGCTAGCGAGGGCAAATCGAGTAATGTGGTGTCTCGACTTGTAATCTAGGTAAGGTGGATGGGATAGCGGCGGAAACAAATAACAGCGATGGAGCGGTTGAACTACGATGACAACACGACCTAAACCAGCAACAAGACTCGACACGGACACAAACTCAACAAAGCAATCTGAAACGAAATTGCAAGGCTAAATAAGGGTTCTAGGACAGCGGAATATATTTTTTTTTGTATGGCAATTATCTGGAGTTATAGGATGAAAAACCTAAACTAAACTAGGGTAAGCCTGACGGTAATACCTGAGTCTTTGAATACCACTTGATAGGAACGGGGGTGCCCGATCTTCCGTCAGGTGAAGATAACTATCGATTTGGTGGAGATGTCACACAGACGATCCGGCTTCCAATCAACACGACTAGAACCCCGTATGTCGTGTCGTTTATATTCAATATTCGATTAATATAAAACGATATAATTTAGTGGTACTCGTATGTCGTGTCGTTTATAAATTTATTATATGTTTAAACATAGTGAGTCTTGTGTGTCATGTTCATAAATATAATCCGACCAGTTTAAAAACGTGGTTTCCTATCAAATCACAATCTCGATTAATGCCAAATTAGGTATTTCTTTAGAGTATCTTCCGCAAATGATTTATATTAACTAGAATCGACATAGAACATAGGTTACGCGTTTATTATGCAAACCTTCCGAAAACCATACCGTCTCAACCATAGTTTTGATTTCAGTGCTTATTTCCTCGTGTGACTGTAGAAGCGATCTCTATTTTATAGTACATATTTTTATAATGGTTTCCGTTGTATGGTGTGGCGGAACCGCCCGAATTATTCCAACTTAAGTGCCTAAGTCCCACCTTAGAGGCTAGACTGCACTTAAATGGGAATAAGACGTCAGTCCCTCGGATCTAGTCCGACAAGGCCACTAACAGAATCAAGTACCACGTACTCACTCGAAGGTGAGGCACAAAGCAAATACAATAAAGCATAAAACCATACATTAAGGAAGTACTTCAGGTTATTACAACATCATCAAAGTTTTGCAAAATTAGTGATCATTGTTCGGAATGCAGCGGAATATAACTAACGGTAAACAAACGGAGGGATGGGGAAGCCTGGCCCATCACTCCTCATGCTCCTCCTCTGCTGAGGTAGGGTCCCACTCGACTGTCCAACCCGGTGGCAAGATGGACGGCCAAGTCACTCTAGCAACCATATCCTCCAGAGATCCTATAAAAATTATGCCACAAGCAAGGCTGAGTATACTAATATTCAGCTAGACTTACCCGGTGTGAGGAGTCTACTCCTCTACCTCTAGACATGCAGCTGTTTGGCTGAGGGGTTTGGGTTGCCAAAAGCACTGGCTGAGTCTACAATCAAGTTTTAGCTTTTCAAGTTTTAGTGTGACTCTCTTAAGACTAAATGTGTACCTAGCTAATCATACATGGTATCAAGCATTTTAGCAATCAACATCTTTTGCCAGTCAACACATTTCCACTTGTTACTCAATGTAGCAGCATGGATCAAGCAGTCTCGTTAGCTACGAGAAGCAGATGATTCGAATCGAGTTTTTATCCTTGCAAGGTAAACCTAAACACACGACATGGCGAGGTACTCCGTCCCCACACACACCAACTGTCCCCATCGATTCCCCGTCAGCAGAGAGGGGCTCACTGCCTTGGCGTACAATGCCTCACTGACCCCGACTGCCGTCGTGCAGTGACCGCACTTGTACCCACTATAACCGGAATGGGAGACCACATCTCAGGTCGCATGAGGAGGGCAATCTGCTGCCAGGTTCACTCAGGTACTAGGCTTACCGATTTACCATATTTTTCGGCATGTACTTAGTACGTTCAAACGCTTGACACACGGTACCACACCTTAATCCTTATTTCAATTTCCGTCTCGTAGACAACGCATCCCCATGGATTGTTGTCCATAGACCATCATCATTATGATATAAAAATAGATACAACCAATTCCTGACCTCGCGCGAGTGCTAGAAAAATCACTCGACTTCTACCGAGATCCCTAATTAGTAAAGCAGCTACTCGACCTAGCATACTAGTATCCATCTCAAGGGAATCCTGAGTTCATGCAACTAAGGTTTCAGTCAACTCCTACACTTAAGTGCACAGTACAAGCCTACAAACATTAAGTGTAGTAAAATAGCGTATATAAACGGTTATGCATAAAACCGGGGCTTGCCTTCCAAAGCTGGGGCAGGCAGATCCTCGATCGCAGGCTCGGGTGCTGGCTCCTGAACTACCTCCTGAGCAACTCCTTGCTCCAGAACGAGGATGTACTCTCTGTCAGCGAGATTACAATCTACCGAATGCAATGAATAAGATATATGCATATTAATTATATGGCAAGTTGTAAATGCTACGTATGGTGAAACAATATTAAAATAGTGGGTACACTAGGGTTTTCTTTGTCGGCCTTAAGGGTTTAATACACTCATTTTAGGGTCTTGAATGAACTTAAAATTTTAGTCATCCCTTGGATGTTTGTTTGGGATCTTGGAGGATTTAATTTGCATACCACTAATTTCTCCCATAATTCTCATTTTACTTTCTATTGTGCTTCTTATTGAGTGCTTTTGAACTATCATGGCAATTTAAAATTTTCCAAAAATGTTACAAAAATTACAGTTGATAGACATTGACCTCTGTGGGTTATTATGAAAATTTGAGATTGGAATAAATTCAGATACTCCTTGTGAAAAATAACAAAAGCAAGGGTAAAAGGGCACTTTACACTATAGCTCTGATTTAGGTGAGGTTTCTGGACTAAAATTTATTTTTGCTAAGATTTATGGGTGATAATAGGTCTCTGTGCAAAAAATCACAGAAAAAGACCCAATGGGTATTTAGTTGTGTTTTTTTAAAGTTTAATATCAAAATGTACTTATAACTAACTTGTTATTTGAAAAATGTCAAACAACAGAACTGATATTTTACTTAGATTCATACTAGCATATTATTAGTTATCCCAAGGATTAGGGTGGGTTCTCCTTAGGATTATTTTTCTAGTATTTTTCTAAGTTTTCATTGATTTCATGGAATAAAATGTGGTGCATTTCTTTTGTACTATCAGAGGGCTCAACAAAATTTTCTAGTGAACTATGTTAATAAAGTAAGCTAGCAAAAATGTGGTTGGCCTCTGGTTCTTATTTTGAACTCCCTTTTTCATTTTCTTTAAGTTTGAATCAAAGCAAGTTTTAATGGTAAACCTTTCCCTAATCTGGTGTACTGAGGGTTTATTATTTTTAAACAGGCTAGTTAGTGGTTAAGTATCTCTCTGATTTTTCTTAACCTCAATCCAACAGTATAGCTATTTTTTCCCTTCTTTATTTAGCTTTTGGCCAGTTTACTATTTAAAGCAAAACTTTAAAATTTCGTGCAGTACTTAGGGTGTTTGGTATTTTTCCTAAGTAGTTCATATTATTTAGAACTTAGCAAAATTTGTTTGACCAAATGTGGCTGGATAAAATTGGAGTTATGAATTTTGTAAGCTCTGTCTGCATTTAAATGAATAATGTTTAAAAGATTTAATGAAAAACCAATTTACACCGAGGCCCCTGGGGTTTCCCTTAACTAATTCTTTAAACCATACCCCTGCGGGACTATTCCTCTGAGTCACTGACTACGCAAAAACCCCCCGGCTTCTTCTTCTTTTCAACTGAGCTCCCTCCCCCCTTGAAATAGTACCCGCAGAGAGGAAAAAGGGTGGCGTGGCTTACCGACGGCGAGGGAGGTCCGGTGAAGGGCGGGGTTAGATCCGGGAGGTCCTGGCGGTCACGTCAAGGTGCGACTCATCGACGGTGACGGCCAGAATCGGTCTGACCACGTGCGTAGGCGGCCGGGCTTGTCGGCGGCGTGCGCTCCAGCCTGCTCACGGTGGTATTGCTCAATCAAGTGGTACGGGAAGCTTCACGGGGTGCTAAGGACGCTATAGGTGCAAGGAATCGATGAACGGCTTACCGTGGAGCTCGGTCTACGTGCGACGGCGGCCGGTTGAAGTCCAGCGTCGTCGATCCGGCGTCTCTGGTGAGGTAGAGTCCAATCCCCGGCTCTGGGAGCTTCACTGAGGTCCGTAGATGCTAACCCGAGGGTCGGACGGGGCGAGGAGTGGCTGGGTTGGCCGGTCTACGGTGGCCGTGGCTTGCGCGGCCGCTGGCACCTCGCTCATGGGGCAAACTCCGGCGAACTCGAGCTTGGGTTGGGTCACTGACGCGCGGGGGTGTACGGTCGATGCTAGGATGGCTTTTATAGCCACGGGCGCGGGCGTGGGCGCGGGGTTGGCATGGCGCGGAGCTGTGCGTGTGGGCGGAGCGCCGAGGGCGTGCTCTGGCGTGCCAGACCGCGTCGAACACGTGTGCGTTTGTTTCTGCCCTTGTTCAAACGCCTGCTGGGATCACAAACGTGCGAATCTCGCCAAAGTCTTGTGCAAGATTTCTTCCTGGCACCTAGGGCTAGCTAGTTCGTGTAAGTTCCAAGGGAAGATTTGCCCTAGATCACAAGATATGTGGGCGCCAAGTCAGGTCTATCGGCACTGTTCATCCTGATACAAAACTGATGTCAACCCTTGTCAAATGGCCTTGGCTTGGGTTCAAATTTTTCCAGGGTGTGCCTTAGGTAGTTTGGCTACTTTTTGTTATTTTGACTAAGGGGTTTTGGCGCCAGCACAAAGGTGAACACCTTTGATCTTTGGGCTAGGGTGGTTTTGGGGACTTAGAGAAATTTTGATGGCTCTAGTGTGCTTTCCACTTAGTCAACTATTTTGATGTATTTGTTGGGCCTTTTTGCAATACTTCTCTTAATAAATTTTGTAGCTTTACTATTACACTTCATCTTTAGTAAAGGTCCCTTTTTATGTTTTGATCATTTGCCCACTCTTTCCCCATTTAATCCCATGGTCAGGGTTTAAGGGCTTAAGAAGGAATTAGGGTTTTAGAATCTTGTTTGTGGGTGAACATTGTATGAAGGATAGGATTTCTTTCTTGTTATGATTAATGCTTATCTTAACCATGCCTCTAAACTTTGAGTTCCTTCACTTTCCATTTTAGCATAAAGTTTGAGTAGGACACAAATGTGCTTCTTTGGCCAGGGCTTTGGGTAACACCTGGGGTGTTACAGCCCTCCCCCCTTAAAGGAATCTCGTCTCGAGATTGGGTAGGGATCCTCTAGTGGGGTACCAAGAAAGTGTGTGTTGGTGTGTTGCAGTTTCCTTTAATCAAGTTTCTCTAGTTAACTGCTCTTCGAATGTCATTCTCTTTGCAACTTCAGAAGGAAGTCCTAGATTTATTTTCACATCTTACTCTACTCTTATTAACTATGTTTCTCTTATATTTAGATTCAAAGGGCAGGTGGGGGTGGGTGTTTTGGGTTACGTACCGATTCCTTTAGGCAGAAAATCAGGGAAGCGAGAACGTAGAAAATCCTCAGTTTCCCACATAGCCTCTTCTTCTGAATGGTTGCTCCACTGAATTTTATACATTCGGATTGACCTTGCTCGAGTTGATCTTTCCTTTTGGTCCAATACCTTGACGGGGTGCTCTTGGTAAGACAAGTCTGGTTCTATCTCCAATTCCAGTTTAGGTAGCACTTCCGTGCGTAAGCGGACACACTTCCGTAGCTGAGATACGTGGAATACATCATGAATTGCTGACATATGAGGTGTCAACTTCAACTGGTATGCTAATAGCGAGGAACTAACTTGCCCTTGATCCCAAATCTCTGAACACCTTTGGTGGGTGACACCTTAAGATATACATGATCTTCCACTTCGAATTGTAGAGGCTTCCTTCTCTTATCATGATAGCTCTTCTGCCTGGCCCGAGCAGCTTCCAAGTTCTTCTTAATGACTCTGACTTTCTCATCAGCTTCAAGTACTAGGTCAGGTCCAAATACTTCCCTTTCTCCCGCTTGTGACCAGTTTAGCGGTGTTCTACACCTTCTCCCATACAAGGCCTCGAACGGTGCCATCTTTAGGCTGGATTGGTAGCTATTATTGTAAGAGAATTCAGCCAAGGAAAGGCACTTATCCCAATTCTTACCATAGTGTAACACACAGGCTCGCAACATGTCCTCAAGAATTTGATTTACTCTTTCCGTTTGGTCGTCAGTTTGAGGATGGTATGCCGAGCTCTTATCACATGGGTTCCAAGTGACTCTTGCAGCTGCTCCCAGAAACGTGCTACGAACGGTGCCCCTCTGTCTGACACGATAGTCCTTGGCATTCCATGTAAACGCACTATTTGGTCAATATATATCTTTGCATACTTTTCCGCCCTGTGGGTGGTATGTACTGGCAAGAAATGATCTGTCTTGGTTAGCCTGTCCACAATGACCCAAATCGAATCGTGGTGCCAGGATGTGTTGGGTAAACCCACAATAAAATCCATGCTGAGGTCCTCCCATTTCCAAGATGGTATGAGAAGAGGCTGTAAGGTACATGCTACCTTCAAATGACTAGCCTTGATTCTTTTGCAAGTGTCGCATTCAGATACATACTTAGCGATTCCCCTCTTCATTCTGGTCCACCAATACAAAGATTTGATATCATGATACATCTTGTTACTGCCGGGGTGCATGGAAAATTTGGAAAGATGAGCTTCGTCCAATATTTTCTGGCTGAGTTCTGGATTCTTAGGAACAACCAATCGGTCTTCAAACCATAGAACTCCCTTACTGTCCCGACGAAAGCATTTGTACTTATCCACCTTTTGTTCGAGCATCTTCTTAATGACTTGAACCCCCTTGTCACCAATCTGTGCCAGGACTATTTGCTCATGTAGAGTGGGCTCTACTGAGATATAATTCAAGGTACCTGGGGAAATAACTTCCATGTTCAACTTGTGCAACTCGTCACACAGAGTGGCGATCTTAGAGTCCATAATTACATAGTTGCACTGGGCTTTTCGACTTAAGGCATCTGCCACAACATTGGCTTTGCCAGGATGGTAATGCACCTCCAAATCGTAGTCCTTGACCAATTCCAACCATCTTCTCTGCCTCATATTAAGATCAGCCTGAGTGAAAATATACTTAAGACTCTTGTGATCAGTATAGATGTTACAATGAGCTCCCATTAGATAATGTCTCCATATCTTCAAAGCATGAACTATGGCTGCTAACTCCAGATCATGTGTGGGGTAGTTCTGCTCATGAGGCATGAGTGCTCTGGATGCGTAGGCAATAACTCTGTTGTCTTGCATCAGGACACACCCCAATCCAGTGCCCGAAGCATCGCAATAAACATCGAAAGATTTGGTGTTATCAGGTTGTGCTAGCACGGGTGCTGTCGTAAGATGCTGCCTTAGAGCATGAAAGGCCTCCTCACATTTCTGACTCCATTCGAATTTTACTCCCTTCTTTAACAATTCCGTCATTAGCTTAGCAATCCTGGATAAATCTGGAATGAATCACCGATAATATCCTGCCAATCCCAGAAAACTCCGATTCTGTCGTATGGTGGTAGGAGGCTTCCAATCCATCACCTCTTACACTTTCTCAGGATCAACCGATATTCCATCCCGAGAAATGGTGTGACCCAAGAATTTAATCTCCCTTAGCCAGAAATCGCATTTGGACAATTTAGCATATAAATGATGATCGCGCAATCGTTGTAGTACGATGTGTAAATGCTCAGTATGCTCGTCTTCATTCTTTGAATAGACCAAGATATCATCAATAAAGACCACCACAAACTTATCCAGCTCTGGCATAAACACTGAGTTCATCAAATACATAAAATATGCCGGGGCACTGGTCAGCCCGAATGACATTACCAAGTACTCATAAAGTCCGTATCTGGTAGAGAAAGCCGTCTTCGGAATATCACTAGCTCTGATCTTGATTTGATGATAGCCAGAGCGAAGGTCTATCTTGGAAAATATCTTGGCTCCCACCAACTAATCAAACAATACATCAATGCGGGGCAACAGATACTTATTTTTAATCGTTACAACATTGAGAGGGCGGTAATCCACACACAATCTCAGACTCTCATCCTTCTTTTTCACGAACAAGATCGGACATCCCCATGGTGAAGTACTTGGGCGAATGAATCCCTTGTCCAACAATTCTTGTAACTGCTTCTTTAGTTCTACCAACTCTGCCGGAGGCATCCTATAGGGTCTCTTGGATATAGGTGCAGTTCTGGGTTGCAGTTCAATTGCAAACTCTATGTCCATGTCGGGTGGCATCCCCGACAATTCGTCTGGGAAGACATCATGGTACTCACAGACCACTGGAATCCTCTCTACGGTGACTCTATCAAGGCGAAGGCACAAGAACGGGTACAACCTTGGTCGGGTAGGTACAAGGTGATCTTTCCATTCATTGGTGAGTAAATTTCTATGGCTCTTGCTGCGACATCAATCACAGCATGGTGTCGTGATAACCAGTCTGTTCACAGAATGATATCCATGCTCTCCAATCCCATAATCAGGAGGGTGGTTCTAAATATAATACTACCCAGTTTTATTGGCACCTGCCGGTTGAGTTGATAGGTGGCAACCCTGCCTCCCGGTGTTGCAATCATAATTCCCCCATTGGTGTGGTGAAAGGGTAGCTGGCACTTGGCACTAAATTTTACGCTGATGAAGCTGTGTGATGCACCCAAATCAAAAAGAATGACTGCAGGATAATTTAAAATAGAAAAGATACCGGTCATGACGGGTGCTCCCTATGGAATGTCAGCCAACGTGGTGAAGTTCAGCCTGCCCTGCCTCACTTGCACCCTCTGCCTCTTGCCTTGGTTCTGATTAGCATTCTGCCCCAACCTCTGCTGGTTCTTGGGGCAATTCTTGGCGTAGTGTCCAGTGCTGCCACAAGTGAAGCACCTGTTGTCATTTGCCTGACGGTACTGTTGTTGGTTGTTGTTCCACTGAACTGGGGGTTGAGAGCGGTTAGGTGCCTATTACTGCTGTTGTGGTCGGATCACCCATCGCCCTTGCTGTTGCTGAGGCCCCCTGCTCTGAGTGTCGGACACAATCCTGAAGCGTTGAGGCTGAGCATAAGGTCCTGCCATAGGGGTCTTCCTCTTCTTCTCTGCCTGGCGGGCTGTGATGCAATCTTCCTGAGAAATGGCCACGTTGACTAACTCATTGTAGCTGTTTGCACTAACTATGTTGAGACGGTCGTGGAGCTTAGTACTGAGGCCCTTTCTGAACCTGTCCCTTTTCTTCTCATCCGTGTCAGCATGATAGCCTGCGTACTGACATAGGTCATTGAAGGCTTGGGCGTACTGTAACACTGTATGACTCCCCTGAGTGAGTGCAAGAAACTCATTGAGCTTGCGGTCCATGATGCCTGCTGGTATGTGATGCCCTCTGAATGCTGCCTTGAACTCTCCCCATTCAACCACGTGGTCAACCGGTTGCATAGCGAGGAAGTGATCCCACCATGTCCGCGCGGGTCCGCGAAGCTGCTGTGTGGCGAAACGGACCTTGGCCACATCTGAACAAACTCCATTAAGTAGTGGGAATTTGGATTCCACCACCCTGAGCCACACATCAGCATCAAGTGGGTCCTCTGCCCGAGTGAACAACGACGGCTGAGTGCTGAGGAACTCCTGATAGGTGGCCGCTGCTGTGGGACACTGATGGTGATCACCACCACCATAGTGCTGGGGTGGTGGCGGCCGCTGAGCTAACTGTCGCAGAATCTCGTTCTGCTGTGCCATCAGCTCTTGCATGGTAGGAGGCAGCGGCGGTGGTGGAGGAATGTGCTCATTCTGTCCACGGCGCACTCTTCCTGCCATCTGAAATTTAGGATGCTCTTAATATCATACTTTTGAAATCAGGGATTGCACATGGTAAGAGATTTTAAATGACAAGGTTTGTAAAATGTCAAACATCTTGCATTCTCACAAGAGGTATCACATGAAATAATTTCCTTCATAACTTAAAATAGAAATTATCCATCATTCATCAAGCCAAAAGAGTTTTCTAACAGTTACAGCAATGTTCAAAATACTCGACTCTCTCTAGCCTAGTACCTCCAATGGTGCAAAAGTTAAGCTAGTTTCGAGGAGTTCTACTGCCGCACACTTCTACCCGAACTCTGAAACCTAATGGGCAAACGAGGCAACGCTAGACTCAAGGGAAGGTGGTCGCCTTGAGCCAGCAGTGTCCAAGCTAGATGCAGGCTTCGACTCCTCTCCTCCCTCGATGTCGACATCCTCATCGGCCCCTTCTGCCTCCATGTCTTGAATTTCCTGATGGTGCATATCCAAATGCTGGTTGTCTTCCTCAAGCTGTTGCTGCGTGGTCAGGAGCTGATCCTCCAGAACCTCGATGGTGTTCTCTCTGGCCCCTACCTGCTCCTCAAGCTCTTGGATTTGAGTGGCCATCTGCTCCACCTGGAGGTCCTTCTCCACCAGCTCAGTGGACAGGTCTACCACAAGGTCCTCCCTATTATCCAGGGTGATCTTGGTAGACTCCACTATTCCCATCAGTTGGGACATTGCCTCACCTCGCACTGCTTGCAGACGATACAGGGCATTCATGCACCGCACCGTCAGGTGAGCAATCTGCCCCGGTTAAAGAGCCCACACATCCTTGGCATGCTACACTCAATCCTTCCACATTGGGTCGTCCTCCTTCTCAGCGGGGAATAAGCCAATGGGATGAGTTGATAGCTCCAAGGGGTGAAAACCACAAAAGGTCGTCAGCACGTGGAGGGCGGTGGACTCGGTAGTATCTTCATCCCTAAAACCGAAAGACTCGGAGTCCAACGAACGCCAGCCCAGCTGCAAGGGATGAGGCTCCAAGGTCATCCTCACCCTACAACGGGGTACCCGGTGCTCCTCGAACAGTTGCACCGCGTATTGGGGAGGCGTAGCATAACCGGCTCCCTGTAGTACCTCCCACAAAATACTGGGAAAACCCTCTCGTGCAAGCCCGTCCATGTGGGAATGTGTGTTCCCTCCTTCCGAGGATTCGTGAGAAGTCATCTGTGTAAGGGTAAGCGTAAGCGAAAAAAGAAAAAGAATTACCAAAATAAAAAGAAACTAGTGCTTGGCTTTCCCATGGTTAAGTTGGGACTTTTGATGCCGGATTGAATTTTTATTACGGGTATCTCTTGATTTTATAGTTTTTTATTGATATCGTCCTTTTTACTAAGTAGCTAGAAAAATGATGCATGCATGCTCGTCCTAAGCGACCTCACCTCAAGTACATGGGGGTATGGAAATCCCCTACCTATATCATAGTAGCCTGTAGGGCATATTCAAATAGCCACCTAGCTACCCATCTAGTATCCTAAGGCTTCACGTTCTATGTCCATCCTTATCGTCTTACCAATCTATCCAACATTGGTTTCTAACAAGTTTTACTTTTTGAAAAGGTTGGTAATTACGTTTTATTGATTCCTCTGTGGTGGTACAAGCTCCGATACCAGCTGTGGTGGAACCGCCCGAATTATTCCAACTTAAGTGCCTAAGTCCCACCTTAGAGGCTAGACTGCACTTAAATGGGAATAAGACGTCAGTCCCTCGGATCTAGTCCGACAAGGCCACTAACAGGATCAAGTACCACGTACTCACTCGAAGGTGAGGCACAGAGCAAATACAATAAAGCATAAAACCATACATTAAGGAAGTACTTCAGGTTATTACAACATCATCGAAGTTTTGCAAAATTAGTGATCATTGTTCGGAATGCAGTGGAATATAACTAACAGTAAACAAACGGATGGATGGGGAAGCCTGGCCCATCACTCCTCATTCGCCTCCTCTGCTGAGGTAGGGTCCCACTCGACTGTCGAACCCGGTGGCAAGATGGACGGCAAAGTCACTCCAGCAACCATATCCTCCAGAGATCCTGTAAAAAATTATGCCACAAGCAAGGCTGAGTATACTAATACTCAGCTAGACTTACCCGGTGTGAGGAGTCTACTCCTCTACCTCTAGACATGCAGCTGTTTGGCTGAGGGGTTTGGGTTGCCAAAAGCACTAGCTGAGTCTACAATCAAGTTTTAGCTTTTTCAAGTTTTAGTGTGACTCTCTTAAGACTAAATGTGTACCTAGCTAATCATACATGGTATCAAGCATTTTAGCAATCAACATCTTTTGCCAGTCAACACATTTCCATTTGTTACTCAATGTAGCAGCATGGATCAAGCAGTCTCATTAGCTGCGAGAAGCAGATGATTCGAATCGAGTTTTTATCCTTGCAAGGTAAACCTAAACACACGACGTGGCGAGGCACTCCGTCCCCATCGATTCCCCATCAGCAGAGAGGGGCTCACCGCCTTGGCGTACAATGTCTCACTGACCTCGACTGCCGTCGTGCAGTGACCGCACTTGTACCCACCATAACCGGAATGGGAGACCACGTCTCAGGTCGCGTGAGGAGGGCAATCTGCTGCCAGGTTAACTCAGGTACTAGGCTTACTGATTTACCATATTTCTCGGGATGTGCTTAGTACGTTCAAACGCTTGACACACGGTACCACACCTTAATCCTTATTCCAATTTCCGTCTCGTAGACAACGCATCCCCATGGATTGTTGTCCACAGACCATCATCATTATGATATAAAAATGGATACAACCAATTCCTGACCTCGCGCGAGTGCTAGAAAAATCACTCGACTTCTACCGAGATCCCTAATTAGTAAAGCAGCTACTTGACCTAGCATACTAGTATCCATCTCAAGGGAATCCTAAGTTCATGTAACTAAGGTTTCAGTTAACTCCTACACTTAAGTGCACAGTACAAGCCTACAAACATTAAGTGTAGTAAACTAGCATATATAAACGGTTATGCATAAAACCGGGGCTTGCCTTCCAAAGCTGGGGCAGGCAGATCCTCGATGGTAGGCTCGGGTGCTGGCTCCTGGACTACCTCCTGAGCAACTCCTTGCTCCAGAACGAGGATGTACTCTCCATCAGCGAGATTACAATATATCGAATGCAATGAATAAGATATATGCATATTAATGATATGACAAGTTGTAAATGCTACGTATGGTGAAACAGTATTAAATTAGTGGGTACACTAGGGTTTTTTTGTCGGCCTTAAGGGTTTCATACACTCATTTTAGGGTCTTGAATGAACTTAAAATTTTAGTCATCCCTTGAATGTTTGTTTGGGCTCTTGGAGGATTTAATTTGCATACCACTAATTTCTCCGATAATTCTCATTTTACTTTATATTGTGCTTCTTATTGAGTGCTTTTGAACTATCATGGCAATTTAAAATTTTCCAAAAATGTTACAAAATTACAGTGGGTAGAAATTGACCTCTATGGTTTATTCTAAAAATTTGAAGTTGGAATAAATTCAGATACTCCTTGTGAAAAAATAACAAAAGTAAGGGTAAAAGTGCACTTTACACTATAGCTCTGATTTAGGTGAGGTTTCTGGACTAAAATTTATTTTTGCTAAGATTTATGGGTGATAATAGGTCTCTATGCCAAAAATCACAGAAAAGATCCACTGGGTATTTAGTTGTGATTTTTTAAAGTTTAATGGTAAAAATGTACTTATAACTAACTTGTTATTTGAAAAATGTCAAACAACAGAACTGATATTTTTCTTAGATTCATACTAGCATATTATTAGTTATCCCAAGGATTGGGGTGGTTCTCCTTAGGGTTATTTTTCTAGGATTTTTCTAAGTTTTCATTGTTTTCATGGAATAAAATGTGGTGCATTTCTTTTGTACTATCAGAGGGCTCAACAAAATTTTCTAGTGAACTATGTTAATAAAGTAAGCTAGCAAAAATGTGGTTGGCCTCTGGTTCTTATTTTGAACTCCCTTTTTCATTTTCTTTAAGTTTGAATCAAAGCAAGTTTTAATGGTAAACCTCTCCCTAATCTGGTGTACTGAGGGGTTTATTGTTTTTAAACAGGCTAGTTAGTGGTTAAGTATCTCTCTGATTTTTCTAAACCTCAGTCCAACAGTATAGTTATTTTTCCCTTCTTTATTTAGCTTTTGGCCAGTTTACTATTTAAATCAAATCTTTAAAATTTTCTGCAGTACATAGGGTGTTTGGTATTTTTCCTACGTAGCTCATATTATTTAGAACTTAGCAAAATTTGTTTGACCAAATGTGGCTGGATAAAATTGAAGTTATGAATTTTGTAAGCTCTGTCTTCATTTAAATGAATAATGTTTAAAAGGTTTAATGAAAAACCAGTTTACACCGAGGCCCCTGGGGTTTCCCTTAACTAATTCTTTAAACCATACCCCTGCGAGACTATTCATCTGAGTCACTGACTACGCAAAACCACCCCGGCTTCTTCTTCTTTTCAACCGAGCTCCCTCCCCCTTGAAATAGTACCCGCGGAGAGGAAAAAGGGTGGCGCGGCTTACCGGCGGCGAGGGAGGTCCGGTGAAGGGCGGGGTTAGATCCGGGAGGTCCTGGCGGTCACGTTGAGGTGCGGCTCATCGACGGTGATGGCCGGAATCGGTCTGACCACGTGCGCAGGCAGTCGGGCTCGTCGGCGGCGTGCGCTCCGGCCTGCTCACGGCGGTATTGCTCAATCAAGTGGTACGGGAAGCTTCACGGGGTGTTAAGGATGCTATAGGTGGAAGGAATCAACGAACGACTTACCGTGGAGCTCGGTCTACGTGCGACGGCGACCGGTGGAAGTAGAGTCCAATCCCCGGCTCTAGGAGCATCACTGAGGTCCGTAGAGGCTAACTCGAGGGTCGGATGGGGCGGGGAGTGGCTGGGTTGGCCGGTCTACGGTGGCCGTGGCTTGCGCGGCCGCTGGCACCTTGCTCACGGGGCAAACTCTGGCGAACTCGAGCTCGGGTTGGGTCAGTGACGCGCAGGGGTGTACGGTCGAGGCCGGGATGGCTTTTATAGCCACGGGCGCGGGCGTGGGCGCGGGTTTTGCACGGCACGGGGCTGCGCGCGTGGCTGGAGCACTGAGGGCGTTCTCTGGCGCACCAGAACACGTCGAACACGTGTGCGTTTGTTTCTGCCCTTGTTCAAACGCCTGCTGGGATCAAAAACATGCGGATCTCGCCAAGGTCTTGTGCAAGATTTCTTCCTGGCACCTAGGGCTAGCTAGTTCGTGCAAGTTCCAAGGGAAGATTTGCCCTAGATCACAAGATATGTGGGCGCCAAGTCAGGTCTGTCGGCACTGTTCATCCCGAGACAAAACTGATGTCAACCCTTGTCAAATGGCCTTGGCTTGGGTTCAAATTTTTCCAGGGTGTGCCTTAGGTAGTTTGGCTACTTTTTGTTATTTGGACGAAGGGGTTTTGGTGCCAGCACAAAGGTGAACACCTTTGATCTTTGGGCTAGGGTGGTTTTGGGGACTTAGAGAAATTTTGATGGCTCTAGTGTGCTTTCCACTTAGTGAACTATTTTGAGGTCTTTGTTGGGCCTTTTTGCAATACTTCTCTTAAAATTTTTTGTAGCTTTACTAATACACTTCATCTTTAGTAAAGGTCCCTTTTTATGTTTTGATCATTTGCCCACTCTTTCCCCATTTAATCCCATGGTTAGGGTTTAAGGGCTTAAGAAGGAATTAGGGTTTTAGAATCTTGTTTGTGGGTGAACATTGTATGAAGGATAGGATTTCTTTCTTGTTATGGTTAATGCTCTTAACCATGCCTCTAAACTTTGAGTTCCTTCACTTTCCTTTTTAGCATAAAGTTTGAGTAGGACACAAATGTGCTTCTTTGGCCAGGGCTTTGGGGGGGTGTTACATATGGTGTAATGTTCTTATGCATGTATATGTTTGTTTGTCTATGTCTATTCGTATTCGCTGCGCGTCGCGAATAGATCGCGATTCGTTTCCGAGCTTCGAGGAATCGACGGTCAAGCGTTGGCGACCAAGTGATCTGGTTCTTCGAGTTCTACGAGATTGAAGACCCTGAGCATCTGTTTGGTGAAGGCAAGTGTCCTCTGACCCATTGTGTCCCATTCACTTATAATTCACTGTCCCACATTACTTAATTGAAATCTAAGGATTGACTAGCTTTGTATCTACCTTGTCCTTGATTACCTTTTGGGTTATTATGGTTAGCTTCATGCTATTGCTTTACTTTAACCAATGAATATGATGTGAATATTTATGATACAATGATGTTATCCCGATGATGATCCTGTGATACTTTAGGGGACTCAGGCTGTTTCCTGAGTACCTCTCCGTAAGGACCTGTTCGGGGAACAACACCCCGGGAAAACAGTGCAACCATGAGGGTGGAATGGGACGCCCTTGGCCAAGTAATTAGGAAAGTCTTATATTGGGTGCTGATTTTTTGTCATTGGGAAACGAAGGCATCTGTTATGGCTCCTATATTCTCGCTCAGGGATCTGGGTACGGGCATCGTCCCACGGCTTCTTCCTAAGGGTAGAGGTATAGGTTTTGGGACATCAGATGGACTTTATTCAATGGTCATTTCCAACATTTGCATAGTGAGGACCCTAGGGAAAAGCCACGTAGTGAGACCCTGCTAGTTCACCTTGGAAGTGATCAATGGGGAGTCGCGATCCTCGGGCAGAAAGGGAATCACGGCTCATGGGTAAAGTGTGCAACCTCTGCAGAGTGTTATTGTTGAGCTTTGTTCGTAGTCACCACACCATGCTCATCTTGTTTGTTGCAGAATACCCACTTGGTACCTACAATATTTTGGTTAGGACGTGGAACTAAATGACATACCTTATTCCTCGTGAAGTTGTTGAGGTCCTCTTGCATTGCCTCCACCCAGTCTGGATCTCTAAGTGCATCCTCTATCAGGTATGGCTCAATAGAAGACACAAAAGAGTAATGTTCACAAAAATGAGCAACTTGAGATCGAGTGGTTACCCCCTCCTGAATGTCACCAAGTATGGAGTTGACAGGGTGATCTCTTTGAATTGCTTGGTGGACTCTTGGGTGAGGCGGTATTTTGATGTGACCATACCAGCATCGTCAACCTTGCCGACCATTCCTACTAGACCGATCACTCGAAGCCGAGCGAAAAAATATACAACAAGAGGTGCATGTGCTACTTTATGAATTTCAATTAAACACTAATGAGAACTTTATGCTACCTAAGTATTGTATGTTGATATTGCTTAGGTTCACCCAAAACGAAGGACAAAATATATCAAGGGCGAATTAGAGAGAAGAGCTATGTTCGAGTCAGTCCAGCGCAACAAAACCATCCAAAATAAATAGACATATCTTTTGATTCCTAAAAGCTATGTAGGCACATAAGTACATTTTGGAAAGTTATTGAAGTCTAGTTCCCAATACTTCTAAGACCGACTTAATCGGATCTCCCAGCAATGCGACCGACCTACTTTAGTGCTGACTGGTCAGAAGGTCAACAGTCTGCTTGCTGACCAAGTTTCAGTATTACACGACATCATTCTACGAAGTTTCAATAGGCATACTATATATGGTGAGAAAGCTTATCAAGTTAGCTTTCCAACGCATCCAGCCTCACGCCATTTAGAGAGTCTTAGGAGAAGTTATTATCAAAATACTAAAGGCTACGCAGAAGTCAAATAGCCACACAGAATTCAGCTTTGGAGATCTCCCGAAGAGGCACCTTCACATTCTAATCTTATGCTTAGGATAGTTTTCAAAATATAAAATGTAACCTTATGATACCCCAAATTTTTTGAAAATAAGTTAAACTTATTTTTCTCTTTTCTTTGATGTTCTGTGGCATTGGGGTTTGGAGTTTCAGGAGGCATTCCTCAGAAAACAGTAGATCTTTTGGCATTTTTTCCGCTGGGGTCGGGAGCTCAAAGGGGAGAGCGAGTTTGGGGCATTGATCTCGATCCGGTGGATGGGAGCCCCCCTCTCCTCCCCAACCCTAGCCGCCCCCGCTCTCCTTCTCCCCAATTAGGTTGCAGCCCCCCCTTCCTCTCTTGCTCTCCTCCCCAATGGCAGCCGCACCCTACCCTCTCCATGTCTCCCTCCTCCCTCTAGATCCCCCCCCCACGCAGCAAGGATCGAGAAGAGGAGGAGCACGTTGAATTGAAGAGGAAGAGAGGATCAAGGAGATGTTCTTCCCCATCTCTTCTTGAAGATTTTCTTGGGGAAAACCTAAGGTATGGTTCCTCCCTGTAATTATGTGCTTTTGGAGGTTGTGGATCATGGAGATTAAAGGATTAGAGGTTGGTTTAGGTGTGGGGTTAGGTTTTGATCTCGAATTTAGTTTTTTGCGGAATGGCAGATTCGACAGTTTCTGTTCATGCCAGTTTTCTGTGGTCTTAGTGGCCTAAAAAATTAAAAGTCTATATATGAGTCGTAGATAATTTGTAGATCTTTCCGTGGCCGCGAAGAACATCTCAATCGAACATCAGATCAGAAAGTTATTGCAGTTTTATTTGAGCAGTTTTTCAGTCTCATAATTTTGTGCATAATCTATTCTCTTGAGATTTAGGCAATTTTATCAACAGAATTCAACCTTAGGTTTGTAAGAAAAGTTGTAGATAATTTCATAAACTTTCTAGATTGTTAAAAAGTGCATTCATATGAATTATGAAACTCCAGTTATGATTGTTTTACTGTGGCTGTTCCTGTTTGCCTGACAAAAATGAGCGGGTCTTTTACTGGTAGGTTTCATCAGGTAAATGGCCGAATTGGCTCTTCCAACTATGAAGACTTCTGTAGAGAGATAAAAGTTCTTACTTCCAGTAGAATTTCATGATTTTTGGTTGAGTGGTTTATGAGATATCGAATTTTGAAGCTAACTACGCGGTTGTCTAAAACATATTCAGTCAGTTATCTTGTCAGATGTTTTAGAACTTATAGATGGCAGAATTTAATTATCCATTGAATACCGAAGATGTAGGGTATTTTGTGTACACACTCCTAGATTATTTGTTTGATATCACCACTGTTATAATTTTAAAGATACAAAATTAACAAACAGCGCTGCTGCTGTATGGCATGTGGTTCAGGGTGAGAGGCTTACCACCAGGTCTTGGTAAGTGTAGGAGCGATTTGTTGATTGTTGGCAAATGTTTGTGAAATATTTGTACTAAGTTTTATGCCCGCTAGCAGATGGCTACACTCCAGATCATGCCTAGTACATTTCTTCTTCTTCGATGAAGGCAAGTGAATGTAGCGGTGGTTGCTTCCGTTCTGACCTGTTATTTCTATTGCTTACACTCTAATACTCAGAAGTATTGGATTCTTTCATAATTGGACTCTATGGTGATGCTTTACTTGCTTGCATTATACTGATGCTCAATCATATATTGATGATGATTATGATTCGAGTATGTCTCATGAGATTAATTCACACCCCTGAAGGTAAATGAAGCATTATTTGAGATTGGTATTGTATCTGAAGGTAAATGAAGTATTATTTGAGGTTGGTATTGTATCTGAAGGTAAATGAAGTATTATTTGAGGTTGTATTGTATGTGAAGGAAGTGAAGTATATTAATAAATGCAGCATGCCATAGACATTGCATGATTCACTTGCATCTAAAGTTGGGTCGTGACCTATGGTCCGACCGTACCGGTACATCTTAGCATTGTACGTTGCCCGAGGAGGGGTACGATGCGGCTTCATACCCTTAGAGGTACGAAGGCAGAGGACATATGCATTGCATTCATTGAAGTGATATTTGCAGATGATGTGGTTTTATACCTTCAGAGGTATGAAGACAGAGTACCTACACTTTGCATTCCTATGCATACATTGAAGTGATATTTGCAGGTTTTGTTGACGCAGAGAAGTGTTATAGAACCTATGGTGGTTGTTCGAGGAAATGAGATGGTATTGGTTATATTGGGACTACTGAGTTCTATATCTACAAGTATTTCTGATCTTAATTGTGATTCTTTTAAAATGTTGATTAATTCAATTTGTGGTTTAAATATCTCGTCTAAACAATTCGCTTGCTGAGATGTTTCATCTCACTCTTGCATTACTCAATGCAGGTGCTTGTTGCTCATCCAGGGAAGTGGGAAGTAGCAGCACATCCACCTTCACTCTCATAATAACACTGCTTAGGCGCAGTTATGATTTAATTAGAAGCTTCTTGCCAAAGGATGTTTGTTTCTAACTAGTTGTGCGCACTGGTTAATTTAGTTCATGTCGTTATGGTTGTCTTCCCATTGCTAGCAGATTATTAATGTCGATTATGTTTTCTTATCAAGATATCTATTTATATTTTGTCGCTTCCCCGTTTATGCAATTTTCAAAGGAGATGTTGTCGAAATTTTATATACGAATGTTAGAGGTGTAGTTTAGTAGCATTCTGGGGTGTTTGTGGATCTCGGGGTGTTACAGTTGGTATCAAAGCATAGGCTTTAGATTCTTGGCAATTTGAAGATAAATTTGACACACTTGCACATATAGGAAGGGTATGGGTTCAAATATCTTTGATATATGTTAATGTCTTTAAAGTGCAGATGAAATAATTTCACCCTCCCTAATCCTTTACGATGTTGTGGTAAGTTGTTTATGACTTAATGCCTGATATAATTCATTTCTAAATTTTGATATTGTTTTATTAATGCGATTGATATCGCTGGTCTTTTGTGAGATTGAAGTTGCTATTATGCTGGTGATATACAGGTATGCCTATGTTGTTTCCAACATGTTTTTCATGGTTGAGTTTTATTACAATAATATTGTTATATATGCTTGATTGAGGATGTTTATAAGAGGAGTGTGAATTGCGTGTTTTGGGTTACAAGGTAACCATTAATTTGAATTTAAGTTGTTAGGCGGTTGGTGGATAGCTCCAACTATCTTTGCAAAGAATGATTGTTTATGTCGAGAAACCAGTTCTGAAAGAAATGAATATTGGTACTTTTATATGGATTTCGAGGGAAGTCTTTACATAGCCAGAATGGCTTACATGTCTCTCTTCTATCGTGTGTTTTAGTAGTCACAAAGCCTAGATGTGGTTTAAAGTGGTTGCATGTTAGTCATGCTAATTGTAGAATAAAATCTTTGATTTTCTTGATCCATTGATTATGTATTAATATATTGAGGATCTGATGGTTCTCTCCCCGATGCATGTTTGTGGAGCCATTATTGGACCACTTATCTATTGGTTTGAATGAAGTCATTGACTAGCCTAGAGTTGGTTGTGTGTGGTTAGTCACCTATTCCTAAATGATGTGGTTTTTACATCAGCTTGAGATGTTTGCCAAATGTGTGAAGGATTACGGGGTTAGTATTGACCCTTTAGGTCTGGTACTTTGAGTGCATCATATGATAGAATGAAATGTATGTTTCTGAACTACAGTGGATGAAGACTTATATTATGTGTAGGTTAACCTTACTAGTTGGATATTTTTCTTAGTTGAGATGTTGAATGAAGTATAGTGACATGGGTTAAGCAAGTATTGTGTTGTTGTTGGGCTGTCAATGCTCTATGTAGAGTTTTTGGCATTTCTTCGATGAACTGTGCCGCGCAAGATGTTATTGGCTTCTTGTCGGCTTTATTGCTCCATTAGTTCTGTAGATTTTCTCCCTTTTGGTGGGGTGCAAAGTATGTTAGATTACATGATTATCTTTTCATTATGGTAAGAACAAGGTTTAGGAAGATTAGGAGTTTTGTTTCAATAGAACTACTTGTTTCGTGGTGCTGTGAGGTGAGGTGTTTGATCTTCTTATACATTCATCTGGTGTGGATGTTTCACCATTGAATTAAAATGAATTGTTAAAGTTGGTAAAGGTTTTGCTTAGTGCGTATTACCCCTTCATAAAAGAGTGTCGTTTTAAGACATTGATACTGATGTATGGCTGCATCCAAATTCGATGTTGGGAAATCGTAGTGTTGATTGCATCTATGACTTGGTTTGAGCTTCATTACATGATGGTTCATGCTTGATGTCAGGTGTTGTAGTTTCCTAAGACAATTAGTCGATGTAGAAGTTCTTGTGTTAATTAAGACCAATAATGGACCCTTGTTTTGCATGGTGCTTCTATATGGGGTACCTTGGATGTTTTGTTGGAGTGGTCAAATTCGAGGACGAATTCTTTTTAAGGGGGGTAGAGTGTGATACCCCAAATTTTCTCAAAAGAAGTTAAACTTATTTTTCTCTTTTCTTTGATATTCTGTGGCATTGGGGTTTGGAGTTTCAGGAGGCATTCCTCAGAAAACAGTAGATCTTTTGGCATTTTTTCCGCTGGGGTCGGGAGCTCAAAGGGGAGAGCGAGTTTGGGGCATTGATCTCGATCAGGTGGATGGGAGCCCCCTCTCCTCCCCAACCCTAGCCGCCCCCCTCTCCTTCTCCCCAATTGGGTTGCAGCCACCCCCTTCCTCTCTTGCTCTCCTCCCCAATGGCAGCCACCCCCTACCCTCTCCATGTCTCCCTCCTCCCTCTAGATCCCCCCCACGCAGCAAGGATCGAGAAGAGGACGAGCACGTTGAATTGAAGAGGAAGAGAGGATCAAGGAGATGTTCTTCCCCATCTCTTCCCTAAGATTTTCTTGGGGAAAACCCTAGGTATGGATGAAATCCTTGTTCCTCCCTGTAATTATGTGCTTTTGGAGGTTGTGGATCATGGAGATTAAAGGATTATAGGTTGGATTAGATGTGGGGTTAGGTTTTGATCTCGAATTTAGTTTTCTGCGGAATGGCAGATTCAATAGTTTCTGTTCATGCCAGTTTTCCGTGGTCTTAGTGGCCTCAAAAAAATGAAAAGTCTATATATGAGTTGTAGATAATTTGTAGATCTTTCCGTGGCCGTGAAGAACACCTCAATCGGACATCAGATCAGAAAGTTATTGCAGTTTTATTTGAGTAGTTTTTCAGTCTCAAAATTCTATGCAGAATCTGTTCTCTTAAGATTTAGGTAATTTTATCAACATAATTCAACCTTAGGTTTGTACGAAAAGTTGTGGATAATTTCATAAGCTTTCCGGATTGTTAAAAAGTGCACTCATATGAATTATGAAACTCCAGTTATGTTTGTTTTACTGTGGCTGTTCCTGTTTGCCTGACAAAAATGAGCCGGTCTGTTCACTGGTAGGTTTCATCAGGTAAATGGCCGAATTGGCTCTTTCAACTATGGAGACTTATGCAGAGGGATAAAAGTTCTTACTGCCAGCAGAATTTCATGATTTTTGGTTGAGTGGTTTGTGAGATATCAAATTTTGAAGTTAACTACGCTGCTGTTTGAAACAGATTCAGTCAGTTATCTTGTCAGATGTTTTAGAACTTATAGATGGCAGAATTTTATTATCCATTGATTACCGAAGATGTAGGTTTTTTTGTGTAAATACTAGGTTTTTTTGTGTAAATACTCCTAGATTATTTTTTTGATATTACCACTGTTATAATTTTAAAGATACAAAATTAACAAACAGCGCTGCTGCTGTATGGCATGTGGTTCAGGGTGGGAGGCTTACCACCAGGTCTTGGTTTCAAGTGTAGGAGCGATTTGTTGATTGTTGGCAAATGTTTGTGAAATATTTGTACTAAGTTTTATGCCCGCTAGCAGATGGCTACACTCCAGATCATGCCTAGTACATTTCTTCTTCTTTGATGAAGGAAAGTGAATGTAGCGGTGGTTGCTTCCGTTCTGACCTGTTATTTCTATTGCTTACACTCTAATATTCAAAAGTATTAGATTCTTTCATAATTGGAGTCTATGGTGATGCTTTACTTGCTTGCATTATACTGATGTTCAATCATATATTGATGATGATTATGATTCGAGTATGTCTCATGAGATTAATTCACACCCCTGAAGGTAAATAAAGTATTATTTGAGGTTGGTATTGTATCTGAAGGTAAATGAAGTATTATTTGAGGTTGGTATTGTATCTAAAGGTAAATCAAGTATTATTTGAGGTTGTATTGTATGTGAAGGAAGTGAAGTATATTGATAAATGCAGCATGCCATATACATTGCATGATTCACTTGCATCTGAAGTTGGGTCGTGACCTATGGTCCGACCGTACCGGTACAACTTAGCATCGTACATTGCCCGAGGAGGGGTACGATGTGGCTTCATACCCTTAGAGGTATGAAGGCAGAGGACATATGCATTGCATTCCTATGCATTCATTGAAATGATATTTGTAGATGATGTGTTTTATACCTTCAGAGGTATGAAGACAGAGTACCTACACTTTGCATTCCTATGCATACATTGAAGTGATATTTGCAGGTTTTGTTGACGCAGAGAAGTGTTATAGAACCTATGGTGGTTGTTCGAGGAAATGAGATGGTATTGGTTATATTGGGACTACTAAGTTCTATATCTACAAGTATTTCTGATCTTAATTGTGATTCTTTTAAAATGTTGATTAATTCAATTTGTGGTTTAAATATCTCGTCAAAACAATTCGCTTGCTAAGATGTTTCATCTCACTCTTGCATTACTCAATGCAGGTGCTTGTTGCTCATCCAGGGAAGTGGGAAGTAGCAGCACATCCACCTTCACTCTCATAATAACGCTGCTTAGGCACAGTCATGATTTAATTAGAAGCTTCTTGCCAAAGGATGTTTGTTTCTAACTAGTTGTGCGCACTGGTTAATTTAGTTCATGCTGTTATGGTTGTCTTCCCATTGCTAGCAGATTATTAATGTCGATTATGTTTTCTTATCAAGATATCTATTTATACTTTGTTGCTTCCCCGTTTATGCAATTTTCAAAGGAGATGGTGTCGAAATTTTATATACGAATGTTAGAGGTGTAGTTTAGTAGCATTCTGGGGTGTTTGTGGATCTCGGGGTGTTACAAACCTTCTCTATCTTGTACCATGTGAGCCTTACCCTTAACAAAGATGGAAATCTTGTTTCTATGGGCATTAAGTTTCATGTTGTTTTTTCTCCCAGGTTGGAAGCCAACCCCATCCTTAATGCCAGGGTGTCTCCCATTGTAAAGCATACTATGAACAAATTTAAATTTTTCATTTTCAACTTCATGTTCGGCAATTTTGGCATTCAACTTAGCTATGTGATCATTTTGTTCTTTAATCATAGCAAGGTGATCATTCATAGCATTAAAATCAATATCTCTACATCTAGTGCAAATAGTAACATGCTTAATGGTAGATGTAGGAACATGGCAAGCATTCAATTCCTCAATCTTAGCAATTAAACTAACATTTTTAGTTTTTAGACAAGAAATTGAATCATTGCACGTATTTAGCTCTTTAGTCAAGTTTTTGCATTTTTCAACTTCAAGAGCAAAAGCATCTTTTAGCTTAACAAATTTTTTGTTTTCCTTAACGAGCAAGTCTTCTTGGCATTCCAAGATTTCATCCTTCTCCTTAATGGTTTTTATCAATTCATTGATTTTTTCCTTTTGTTCTATGGTAAGGTTTGCAAAAAGAGAAGACAAATCATCATTCTTTTCACTAGAGCTACCCTCATCATCGGAAGTAGTATATTTGGGGGTTTCTCTAGAGTATACCTTCTTATTTTTGACCTCCTTGGCCATGAGGCACTTGTGGCCGATGTTGGGGAAGAGAAGACCTTTGTTGATGGCGATGTTGGCGGCGTCCTCATCGGAGGAGGAGTCGGTGGAGCTCCCATCGGAGTCCCACTCCCTTCCTATGTGCGCCTCATCACCCTTCTTCTTGTTGTAGTACTTCCTCTTCTCCATCTTCTTCTTCTTCCCTTCCTTATCGTCATCCCTGTCACTATCACTTGCATATGGACATTTAGCAATATAGTGACTGGACTTACCACACCGATAGCAAACCCTCTTGGAGCGAGATTTGTATTCCTTCCCCTTCCTTTGCTTGAGGATTTGGCGGAAGATCTTAATAATGAGAGCCATCTCCTCGTTGTCAAGCTTGGAGTCATCATTTGGGAGCCTATTGGTTGGTGTAGGCTCTTCCTTCTTTTCTTCTGTTGCCTTAAAATGCAACGGGTTGCACCTCAGGTGTGGAGGTGGCACCTTGCTCCAAGTTGACAGTGTGTTTGGAGTCTTTGACCATAAGTTCAAAGCTCACAAACTTGCCAATCACCTCCTCGGGAGACAACTGCTTATACCTGATTATCACAAATTAATTGTACTTGAGTGGGATTACAAAAAACAAGAGATCTTAGTATAACCTTGACCATTTCATGGTCATCCCACTTGGTGCTCCCGAGGTTGTGGACTTGGTTCACCATTGTCTTGAGCCGATTGTACATGGCTTGTGGATCTTCTCTTTGTTGAGGATGAACCGACCGAGTTCTCCCTCGATCGTTTCCCGCTTGGTGATCTTGGTCATTTTGTCCCCTTCGTGTGCCGTCTTGAGGATGTCCCAAATTTCTTTGGCACTTTTCAACCCTTGCACCTTGTTGTACTCCTCTCTACACAAGGAAGCAAGGAGTATGGAGGTGGCTTGAGAGATGAAGTGCCTCACTTGGGCGGCCTCATCAAAGTTGTAGTCCTCATCACCAACTTGAGGTGTCTGCGCTCCAAACTCAATAATGTCCCAAATGCTTTCGTGGAGTGAGGTTCGATGGTGCCTCATTTTATCACTCCACATACAATAATCTTCACTATCTAAGTATGGTGGTTTACCTAATGTAACGGAAAGTAAAGGAGCGCGTTTAGGAATGCGAGGATAGCGAAGAGGGATCTTACTATGCTTCTTATGCTCTTGGTGCTTCGAAGATGTTGACTCGGCGCGGGAGGTTGAGGGCGTGGAAGAGTCGGTCTCGTAGTAGACCACCTTCTTCATCTTCTTTTTCTTCTTGTTGCCCTTCTTGTGTGATTTGATGGAGCTGGCGAATTCATCCTTGTCCTCCTTGAGCTTGTGGTCGGCCTCCTTTGATGAAGTCTTTCCTTCGTTCTTCTTTCCCGAAGATCCGAGCTTTTCCCTGGTGATCAACTCCTTTTTGGCATGTTCTCCCGACATCACTTCGATTTATTAGACTCTAATGAAGTACTGGCTCCAATACCAATTGAAAGTCGCCTAGAGGGCGGTGAATAGGCAAAACCTATAAATTATAAACTTTGAACACGAACTTCACCCGGGGTTAGGATAAAACAAATTATAATGAATATAGAGTGCGGAAGAGAGTTCTTCTTGATATGAGTTGCTCAATCAATGCGGATGACTTTGGGAGCTAACTCAAAAGATTGTGAGCAAGAGAACTTAGAGAGAGAGGGAGAAAGAATCAAATCTTAGAGTAATGATCAACACAAATGAACACAACGATTTGTTTCCCGAGGTTCGGTTCCAATGAACCTACTCCCCGTTGAGGAGGCCATGAAGGTCGGATCTTTTCTACCCTTTCCCTCTCTCAATCGATCACTCAGACCGATTGAGTGCTTCTTCTTAATCTCAAGGATCACAAACACCCTGCAAGGATCACCACACACTTAGGTGTCTCTTGCTAACTTTACAAGTTACTAGAGAGTTTAGAAGGAGGTGAAGAAAGCACGATTAAAAGCAAAGCAACAAGAGCAACAAATGAAACACGAATCACACTCTCTCAAGTCAGTAAACACTAATGATCACTAGTCACAATTGTGGGACTTGGAGGCGTTTGGAAGCTTTGAATATGTCTTGAGATGGAGTATTTTCTCTTGTATTGAATGTGAGTGAATGGGATGCTTGGATGTCTTGAATGGAGGTGGTTCGGGTTGTATTTATAGCCACCAACCACTTCCTAGTCGTTGCCTTCTTCCTGCCAACCATGGACGGTCCATGCCCCTGGTCCGGACAGTCCGCCCCTGCACATCAACGGCTGAAATCGCAACGGTCAGCAGTAACGGCTATATCAACGGCTATAGTGCATTTAATGCGTTGTCAGATGTCAGATAAAATAGTCACAGACGGTCCGATCATGCACCCGGACGATCCACGAGGACGCTAAATGCATTTTATCGAACCCGTCTCCTTTGGGTTTTCTGGTTTTTCAACGATCGGACTGTCCATGCCTGAGCCGGACGGTCCGCACTTGGTCTCGAACGGTGCTCGCTTCTCCTTTGGATAGTCTGCAGTGTAAACATTGTTTCTGCAGTGTTTCTGTCCGAGGCTCACCCTGGTGTCGCGGACGGTACGTCGCAAGGGCCCAGACAGTCCACACACAGATGAATTTCCAAAAATCTTCTCCTATCCGGAATAATCTACGGTATTCCAGACAGTCGACTGAGAATTGATGTATATGAACTTTATGCACTTGAGAAATGATCAAATAGGCAAACTAGTTAGTCCATAAGATTTGTGATGGGCGTCAAACACCAAAATCGATTATAGGAAATGATTGAGGTCCTTTCCCTTTTAGCGTGCCCCCTCCCGCACAACCCCTGCCCGGCGGCACTTGCCCAGGCATGCCCTGCCCCCAGCGTGGCCCCATGCTCTGGCCCGGTGTGCGGCCCCGGCGCAGCTTGCTACCCACGTGGCGTGGCTGGCGCGACATGGCTAGCTCAGCCTGGGCGTGCCCGCGGCTCGCCCGTGCACGCCCCTCGTCATTGCCCGCGCGTAACACGTTTAAGTCAGCACATGCCATTCGTGCGCATCGTGCGTGCCGTTCGCACGTGTCGACACTTGTTACTACGTGCGTCGTTCCGCACGCACCGTGCACCTCGTTTTAGTGTGTCACGCGCCTTGTCGCGTGGCCATAAATCGTTTCACCTAGAATCGCTCACGTTAATTAATTTACGTATTTATACGACGATTATTCGAGTAACAACACAATCATAGCTATGTAATGATTTTATTGGTGCATACGATAATTACTTGCTAGTATGACTAGGTCGAGTTAAAATATTATAGTTAATATTCGCTTAGCATACACGCAATATCTCTCGACCATAGCATCAAACGCCTCGAGTCCTCTCCCGCGTAGTCGTCAATGCGAGCTCTACGCCACGTGTCTGTTTAATTGATCAGTTTTATTGTGTGGTGTATTGTTTCCTTCTATTTTAAGAATGTGGAATGTATGTTTGCACTATTATAGATAACGGTCTGTTGTCGGAGTTCGAGGAAGTTGCAGGAGAAGACCCTGAGCAGCAACTGGTTGGTGAAGGCAAGTGTCCTCTGACCTATCTATGTCCTACTCATTTATAATTCATCTCCCCGCATTTGCATAATTTATACCTAAGGATTTACTACTCTTTTGTTTATCATGTCCTTGATCACCTATTTGGGTTGGATTATACCTAGATTAGCTTTATGCTAGCGCTCTATTCTAATCAATGAACATGTTGAGAATATTTATGATACGATGTTTACTTTTGGATATGGTGATGGCATTGTAATATTTATGGTGGCTTGAGCTGTTTCTCAAGTGCCTCTCTGTAAGGACTGCTTCGTTGAATGACCACCCGGGATAACAGTACAACCATGAGGGTGGAATGGGAGGCCCTTAGCTAATTAATTAGAGGAACTAAGGTGTAGTTAGCTTCGCCGTCGTGCCGTGAATGGGGTTCAATGTACGCGGCTCACTCTGCCGAGGGTGGTTTGACGAAGGTCACAATAGAGAGAGCTTCGTCATTAAAGTCCAAGCAATGATGATGAATGGTATGATGATTTTCATCATGGTAACTTTGCTTTTGATGATGCTTCTCTTCTAGCAGCAGAACTGCAGGCTACCCCATGGCCACCATCCTATAAGCCACCGTAGCTTCCCATGTATGATGGGCATTCTTATCTGAAGCAGTTCCGTACGAGCTACGAGGCAACCATATCATCATATGATGGCAACACGGCTGTCATGGCGAAATCCTTCGTCATGGCAGTCAGGAGCGTGGCTCAGACGTGGTATTCTTCCCTTCGCCCGAGAACAATCACGTCATGGCAGAAGCTGAAGGACATGCTGGTAACCAGTTTTTAGGGTTTCTAAACGAAGCCAGTAACTGCTCAAGCTCCGTTCTAGTGCACGGAGGACCATGAGGAATACTTGCAAGCATATGTCTGAAGGTTTTTGCGTCTCAGGGCTCAGGCGCCAACGGTGCCGAATGAGATTGTTATCGAAGCTATGATCAAAGGACTCTGACTAGGACCGACAGCGCAGTATTTCGCCAGGAATCCACCATAGAATTTGGAAAAGCTTCTGAAGAAGATGGATGTTTACATCAGGGTCGATAATGGCTTTCAGCAGAGAAGAGAAGAAGCCTACAGATACTCTGAGATGACTAGGGGCTTCGGAGGAAGACTCCACCCTTTGCATGTCAGGACGATTCATAACCCAAGCTCAAGTGATGACAGGGGCAATCATACTCAAGGGCATCAGCACAACTCTCAGTCATTGGGAACACAACAAAGCTCCTTCAGGCCACTAGCTCCAAGAGGCAGAGGAGGAAGAAGCTTTGGTGGAAGGTTTAGCTCTCAACCTAGAAGGTTGTTGTGCTTATTCTGCGAAGAAGACAAGGGACATACAATAAGGACATACCAAGTCACGATCCAAAAGCAAAAGGAAATAGCTAAACTGAAGCACGACAGAATCAGCTGAAGCAAGTCCTGCATACTGCTTCATGCTATTCTCCATACATTCCTGAATATGTGGGCAACTAGCAGTCCACAGCATCAGTTGCTTCGGCAAGCCACAATCAGCAGCCAGAAGGGCACCGTCAAGCACAACAACAACGTGATATACGTGAAGAGTCCAAAGCTCGAACAGTCAACAGCACTATGCCCGAGTCGAGACACAATTACTGAAGCAATATAGGGGCTTGACTAGAAAATTTTCATACTTAATGTATTCTTTACTTTTCTGTCTTTATATTTCTCCCTCGAAGACAATATAAGAAGGTTCAACCTTTGGCCTGTTGTAATGAATCTGGGTTACACCATCGAGTGTAACAGAAAGGGTGACGAAGCTCCAAAGTCATTCCTAAGGGAATGCAGAGCTAAAATACCACCTAAGTAAAAGGTGAAGAAACTCCAAAGTCGTTCCTAAGGGGATGCAGAGCTTAGCTCCAAAGTCGTTCCTAAGGGAATGCAGAGCTGCAATACCACCTAAGTAAAAGGTGAAGAGACTCCAAAGTCATTCCCAAGGGGATGCAGAGTCTACGTATCAATAATACAAGATCCATGCCTTTGACAGAGGAATTGTCATACGAGGTTTATACCATCGACAATGGTATTCTTATGCAACATTTATGGTGAGATCTTCAGAGTCGCTTCGGCAAAGAAGGGGGATTTCTTTCCTTCTTTATGAAGCGTGAAAAGAAGGGAAGGTGTTTTTTCGCCTACGGCTCAAAAAATGGTACGTACGAAGATTTTACGCCTCACAAAGAAATATATTACATCATTAAATATACAAATAGTTGATAAGTGTTCTTACAAAAACAAAATTATATACAGAGAATCTAAAGTCTGAATAGATAAGCTCTAGTCATCCCCTTTTAAAACTTTGTCAGCAGCTTCGTTCCGTAGTATGTTGATAGCTTCGTCAATGGCTTCATTAGCAATCCTAATTACATCGAGTGACCCCTTCAGAGATGGATCAGCTTCAGGGTCGTATGGCTCCAAAGGGGGAGAAAGCTCAGTTGCACCACAATACAAGTGTTTGTTAGTTCTGAAGCTAAAATAATTTATGAAGCTAAGTCGCGATAAATATACCTATGAGTCTAGCACGTTCAGCAGCTTCTTCGGTTCTTCTGGTCGTCTATTAAGGCGTCATGAGACTCTTTCTCGTTTTTTTATAGCTTCGTCAGCTATCTCTCGGCCACCCTTTAGCCAGACTTCGGAATAAAACTTTCCACTTAGTGCAGCGGCTTCGGCCGAAGGGTTTCTAATATCGTTGGCTGAGAGCGAGAATCCTGGCTGAACCACAGCCTTGGCATGTTCATAGCCAACCTTTTCAAGGACCGACATAGCTCCACGGGCACCGGCAAAGGCGCAGAAATCTCCTCTGTCGCTGAGAATCTCTTCAAAAGCTTCAGCTTAGCCGTTAATCCACCGGATTACCCATCAGGATCACCATGGATAAAGTTCTGCTCTAAGGAAAATCTGCCAACTTTAGCAAAGCTATTCTTCAAATTCTTAGCACATTCTGTAGCAACATTGTAGCATTCCTCTTTATCTTGACAAAGCTCTTCAACATTTTTATGTACCCTCAAACATTCTATATCAGATATCTCACGTTTTGTTAGCTCCACATTGAAATTTTTAGTTACTTCGTCAAGTTTCTTTTCTAATTCTTGCACTTCAGATCTATGCAATTCCACTTGACTAGACAGCTTAGCTTCGCTGGATTTTAACCTTTCGACCAAAGAGAGCAGGATCTTATCCTTTTCAAGAGCTTTGTTTCTCAAAGTTATGACCTCCGATCAAAGGTTTCCAATTGCTATCTGGTGGCTCTCATCTTCTGCATCTTTTTGAGCTTTTAGAGCTTTACTTAAAATTAAACCCTGGCAAACAAAAAACGAAAAAATAATAATGATAAGAATTACCACAAAAATACTTCACCATAAAAAAAATTACCAAATGTGAAGCCTAAGTGTACAAACCTTCAAGCTGTTGTAGGCGAGGCTATCCGCAAGTTGATCCTTTGTCATTGCAGAGAGACCAAGCTCAATCTTTGGATACCCCATGTTGTCCATCATCTCACAACAAACATTAATTTCTTTACTGTCTGGTAGACAGTAAAGGAAGTCATCTTCGTCATTTCCTCCGTATACCAAGGACCCTTGGGGGTATTTTAGCTCCTTAGCAAAATGTTGCACTTCAGCAATTTGATCTGCTGATAGCTGTTTTCACGAAACATGTCGAACAATATAGTCCAAATCACTCTGGGAAGGTGCTTCGGGAACAGGTGATGTGGGCTTTTCTAGAAGATTTTCTTTCACCAGCTCTACTGGCGTAGCTCCCAAAGGCTTTGCTTCAGCGTGAATAGGAGAAGCGCTTGCAGCGGCTACTTCCCTTGCATCTTCAATTTTATCATCAGAAACCTCAGTAGTAGCAGGAGCAGGCAACTTAGTAGATTGTAAAATAACATCCAGAACACTGGCCATTCTCCTCTTCCTTGGAGTCGTTGTTGTAGTAGTTGATAACTTCGGAAACCCCATCCCAGTTAGGGACTCAGCAGTTTTGGCTGTTCCTCTGTTGTTTTCTTTGGTCCCGGCTCTTTTATCGGATCGGCACTAACTTTGGCCAGCGTAGCAGGAACTGTTTCCATAGCTAAGGGGAAAACTTCAGCACTTTCGGCAAGCTTCACCTCCCCTGTCATAGGTGCTACAACCGTCTTTTCTGAAGAATGTAGCTTTGGCCTACAAGTCAAGACTTTAGCTCTCTTCGGCTTCGGTGCACCAGAAGAGGTCGAAGTGGCAGTTTTTCTCTTCCCTCCTTGTTTTTGACCAGGAAAACAATAGTCAGGATAAACAAACTCGATCACATCAAAAACTCTGTTCAGTCTCTTTTTTCCTCGAGCCCCGAAGGCAATGATCATGGCTTCGTCCTCTACCTTCGTGTAGGCTCCCAACAGCTCTTCACTGGTTGCCTCAATAGCCTCTAGCCAATCGTCATTCAGCTCGTCAAATTGGCTTCTATACCGGAAGGTGTACCTTAGATAAACCAACCCACCTTGGCTGGAGCTAGCAGCAGTTTCTTTTGACATCTCCCAGTCATTCACAATAGGCCACACCTTGTAAGAAATGTGTTCCTATACCAAATCTCTAGTACCGATGTAAGTGCACATGGTGTTAAAAGCCATTAAACACGCCTACACCTCGTTCCCAATTGCAATTGATGGCCTTCTAATGCTGAAGCGTGACCATATGGGACGCTGAATAGTGCCCCTCACATCTTCCCTCTCACTCAGATCATTCTTCACATAAAACTATTGTTTCATCTAAGAGCCCGTCCATTTCTTCTGAAATGTTGGCACGGGATATCTTGTGTCAGAGCGGGGCACAAAGCTGTAGCACCCGAAGTTGTTATGGTACTGCTCCTTTCCAGTTACCTTCATCTGGTAAGATAATTCATGAATATTACAGTAGCACCTATCATCTGCTCTAGCCCTTGGCTCCTCATAGCCCAAATAAAAACTCCCACTTTAATTAAAGCTTTGAGAGTAAGCTGATGAAGGTATATTTCAAATGTCTTTAACACTTCAACCAGCATCTTGTGCAATGGAAAATGAAGCCTAGCCTTCATGAAACTTTTAAAAACCACCACTTCATCTGCTTCGGGAAGAGGAACGGTACTCTCTCCTCCAGCCCTCGCAATAGATATATCATGAAAATATTTTCCCTTCATCCCTTCAATTTGTCCTTGTTTAACACTGGACTTTCCAAAAACAACATGACTACGTCTCCATGGCCGATCTTCGGCATCCTCGTTACCACTTTCCACATCAAAGCTATCATTATCGCTGGAATCCCCAGATAGCCCAGCCAGCATCTCATTAGTGATTTTTTCAACGTTGGTCATTTCCATTGCTTCGTAAAAACAACAGGTGTGGGGTCTACAGTCTTCTTATCTTCAGCCATTTCGATGATGATCACAGAAAATGTCGAAGCTCAAAAAACAATTGCGCTCACAGAAGAAGGCTAAAATGGTGATCACAATACAAAAGGCTAGATGGCACGAAAAATATTCATAGCGCAGGCCTATATATATATACTCAGAGCTCCACTAGGCGGTGGGTCCCACAGTTCAGAACGATTCGCTATTCTAGCGAAGGGAAGGTGTTTTTTGGACCTTCGGCTAAAGGCCTTCGTTCGTATCACAGTCTGAATTTGTTACAAAAAAACAAATTAATACTGCGAGGGGCTACTGTCGTGTAACACCCTAAAATCTATCAATTGAAAACAACTCAGTTTGAATTATTAATTTGCAATAGAGCGACAAAATATTTATATTTAAAATATTTCAAATAATGAAATTAGTGATACAAATAAATTAAACAATTTCTGAAGAAATAGAATTTATCAAGTGTTTGATGCATTCATGTTGAAACATATATTTTGTCTGATTTCATTTACAAATCCAATTTTTAGATTTAGTTTTGTAAGAAAATTCTACTTTTATAAAATAATAATGAATTGTTAATATATGTATATATTTAGGAGAATATGTATTTTTCTATGATTAATCAGTTTGTATGTAATTATTTGTAAGAAATTCATTTTATTGATTTTTTTGGTGAAGCCCATTTTATTTAATTGGAATTGTCCTAAAATAATTTAATATAGTTTGCAAACACAATTTTATTTAGGTAAATAATATTTTGTAAATTTATTATATTTTTATATATTTAAATATATCTCTACTACTCCTTAAGAGAGGAGCGTAGGCGTCCACACCAACCACCGGTTCTGCCTCCGCTTCAATCCCGGGTGGTCGCGCTTTCGTCGCCGCCATCAGCGGTGGTCGCTATCCCCTCCCTATCCGGCGTCCGCGATGCTCACCGCCCCTGCTCTCCCACGCGTCGGTCGCGTCCCTCCCCTCTGGCCCGCCTCGCTCCCCTCCAACCCCAAACTCCCCAGCGGGGGCCAGCCTAGGACGAAGAGCCATCGCGCAGGTGCAAATCGCTCCCCCATTCCATCGACGGGCGCTCAACCTAGATCCCCTTCCACCGATCTCGTGCTCACCTTCCACGTTCGCGGCCGCCACGCTCCGGCGCCACTCGCCCCAGTCCCGCTCGCGATCCTTGCCTCCCCTGTCTATTTCCCTAGACGCGCAGAGCTGGGAGCGTCGATCCCCACCTCCAACCTCGCTCCCCCCGTCCTCTGACTCGCCAGCTCCCCCGTCCTCCTCCATCGCGCTGCGCGTTTGCAACTCCCAGTCCCACCTCCGGCGCGTCTGCCAGCCAGTAGTCAGTAGACTTGATCATGTCGTCGCGGAAGCATCATGAGCTGCCGGAGGGAGGAGCAGGGGGAAGCGGCGCCGGCCGCGTGGCGGTGTGGGACACCGGGAGCTCCCTGTACGACTCGTACGAGCTGGCCGCCGTGCGCCGGCTCCTCGACAAGCGCCTCCTTGCCCTCCGCGACGCTGAAGAGACGAGGGGCAAGGGCAGGCAACTGGTGGTCGTGCCGGTCGTCAGCAGCAGGGGGGTCCACCACAGAAGGAAGGCCACGCTGAGGGCGCTCTTCAGGGCGGTGGCCACCTGTGCGGCCCGGCCGAGGCAGGCGCCGCCGCTCGCCTGTGCCTGCGCTGCTGGCATGGTCCATGACCACCAGGGTGGTTCCGCGGTCGAGCCGGAGGATCTGCCGTCCCACGGTCAACTTTGATGATCATCCCTGTGTTTAGTCCATTTGTTCTTGCATTGCATTGGCGCAAGTTGTTTTTTTCCTTTTGTGTTTATCTATTGCTGTGGGGTTTTTTTCATGCGATGGTTGGCCATTGAAGAGTACTGAGCCCACCGAATCTGTATACGTGAATCTGCGTGAAGCATACGAAAGCTTTTGGCGGTGAATGATCTCTCTGGACACTATTTTTCTCTGTTTGCTTGAGAACGCGTCACATAGTCACATGTGGTGTTTCTGAATTTTCTTCAGCGACGACACCACTGTTGGCGCAGCCCCTCAGGACGTCTTGGGTCTTGGCTGGCGGTGTCGGCGGAGCTCAGCTACCAGAAGATGACGTAGTTGAAAGGGAAATGTGCCCTTGGGCCATTTCTAAGTATTTTGGTGATTGAGTGCCAACTCAAGTGCTTAAATGTGAATTTATGCAATGGATGAACAAAGTGCAAATCTAGAGCAAAGGTATGTTTCTAAGTCTTAGTACATTGGTTTTGTGTACTAATATATTTATCTAAGTGTAAGAAACAGAAAGAAGAAGAAAAGAAAAGAAGTGGAGAGTGGCTGTGTGCAGCCAAAGGCTGTTTCGGGCTGGGGCACCGGACTGTCCGGTGTGCACCGGACAGTGTCCGGTGCGCCAGACCAGCGTGGAGCAAACCAGCCGCTCTCGGGTTTTTCTCCGGCGACTTCGGCTAAAATTCACCGGACTGTCTGGTGTGCACCGGACTGTCCGGTGAGCCAACGGTCGGCCGGGCCAACGGTCGGCCGCGCGATCGGCGCGCGACACGTGGCCGAGCCAACGGTCAGAAAGGTACACCGGACTGTCCGGTGTGCACCGGACATGTCCAGTGCGCCAACTGTGCGCAGATCTGCATCAGAAAGCAACGGTCGGATGAGCTTTTTATGGAAACAAATCGGGCACCGGACAGTGTCCGGTGTGCACCGGACTGTCCGGTGCGCCCGACGACAGAAGGCAAGGATAGCCTTCCAGATGTGCTCTCAACGGCTCCTAGCTGCCTTGGGGCTATAAAAGGGACCCCTAGGCGCATGGAGGAAAAAACCAAGCATTCCTTGAGCACTCTTGATCACTCACACATCAATCTTGCGCACTTGTTCGACATTCTAGTGATTTGAGCTCCGTTCTAGTGTGCTAGTCTTCTGAGCTCAAGTCTGGGTCTTGTGTGTGCGTATTCGCTGTGATCTTTGTGTTGTGTGTGAGTTGCTAATCCCTCCCTTGCTCCGTGATTCTCTGTGAACATCTTTTGTAAGGGCGAGAGGCTCCAAGTTGTGGAGATTCCTCGCAAACGGGATTGAGAAAAGAAAAGCAAGAACACCGTGGTATTCAAGTTGATCATTGGATCACTTGAGAGGAGTTGAGTGCAACTCTCGTCCGTTGGGACGCCACAACGTGGAGTAGGCAAGTTTTGTACTTGGCCGAACCACGGGATAACCACCGTGTCATCTCTGTGATTGATTTCTTGTGGTTATTGTGTTTTGACTCCTCTCTAGCCACTTGGCCATAATTGTGCTAACACTTAACAAGTTTTTGTGGCTTAAGTTTTGAAGTTTTACAGGATCACCTATTCACCCCCCCCCCCCCTCTAGGTGCTCTCAATTGGTATCAGAGCCGTTCTCTTCACAAAGGGACTTACCGCCCGAAGAGATGGATCCTAAGGGGAAGGGAATCGTGATCAACGACAAAGAGAAGGAATCTTTCGTCAACGAGCCGAAAGACGACAAGCCTACCGACTCCGGCTCGGGGCATAGACGGAAGGAAGGAAAGAAGAAGAAGACAAGGCGCATCAAGGAGATCATATACTACGACGATAGTGATGAGTCTACTTCTTCCCAAAAGGATGATGACAACGACTACAAAAAGACGGTCAATTCGAACTTTTCATTTGATTATTCTCGTATTCAACATAGTTCGAATTCGCATTTGCTTTCCATTCCTCTTGGCAAACCTCCACACTTCGATGGGGAGGACTACGGATTTTGGAGTCACAAAATGCGTAGTCACTTATTCTCTCTCCATCCAAGCATATGGGAGATTGTGGAAAATGGAATGAAATTTGATAGCTCGGATAGCCCTATGCTTATAAATGAACAAATTCATAGAAATGCACAAGCTACTACTGTCCTCTTAGCTTCTTTGTGCAGGGAAGAGTACAATAAGGTGAGCGGCTTGGACAATGCCAAGCAGATATGGGACACCCTCAAGATCTCTCACGAGGGGAACGACATCACCATGCTCACCAAGATGGAGTTGGTGGAGGGCGAGCTTGGACGATTCGCCATGATAAGGGGAGAGGAGCCAACTCAAACTTACAACCGGCTCAAGACCCTTATCAACAAAATAAGGAGCTACGGGAGCACGCGTTGGACGGATCACGACGTCGTCCGCCTAATGCTCAGGTCATTTACCGTTCTTGATCCTCATCTCGTGAACAATATTCGTGAGAATCCCAGGTACACGATGATGACGCCCGAGGAAGTACTTGGAAAATTCGTGAGCGGGTGAATGATGATCAAGGAGGCAAGATATGTCGACGACGCGTTGAACGGTCCACTCCACGAGCCTCAACCCATTGCTCTAAAGGCAACGAGGAGCAAGGAGTCGCTACCTAGCAAGGTGGCGCAAGTTGAGGCGGCCGGGCTCAATGATGAAGAGATGGCTCTCATCATCAAGAGATTCAAGACGGCGCTAAAAGGTCGAAAGGGACAGCCAAGCAAGGCCAAGACCAAGGGAAAGCGATCATGCTTCAAATGCGGTAAGCTTGGTCATTTTATTGCTAACTGTCCCGAAAATGATAGTGACCAGGAGCAAGGGAAAAATGGGAAGAGAGAGAACAAGAAGGTCTACAAGAAGGCCAAAGGTGAAGCACACCTTGGAAAGGAGTGGGATTCGGATTGCTCTTCGTCCGACTCCGACGACGAAGGGCTTGCTGCCACTGCCTTCAACAAATCGGCTCTCTTCCCCAATGAGCATCACACGTGCCTCATGGCTAAGGAGAAGAAAGTAAGTACTCGAAACTCTACTTATGGTTCTTCTAGTGATGATGAATCTAGTGAGGATGAGATTGATTACTCTAGTTTATTCAAGGGACTGGATAGAACTAAGATAGCTAAGATTAATGAGTTGATTGATGCCTTAAATGAAAAGGATAGAATCTTAGAGAAACAAGAAGACCTTTTATATGAAGAACATGATAAATTTGTTAGTGCTCAAAATTCTCTTGCTCTAGAAGTTAAAAGAAATGGAATACTTTCTTGTGAACTTTCTACTTGTAATGAAACCATTTCTTCTTTAAAAGGTGAAATTAATGTTTTAAATGCTAAACTAGAAGTAGCAAGTAACTCTTGTAGTGAAAATATTGCAATTTGCACTAGGTGTAAGGATTTTGATATTAACGCTTGTAGTGAACACTTAGTTTCAATTTCAAAACTAAATGATGAAGTGGCTAGTCTTAATGCTCAACTTAAGACTAGCAAAAGTGATTTTGAAAAACTAAAATTTGCTAGGGATGCCTACACGGTTGGTAGACACCCCTCAATTAAGGATGGACTTGGCTTCAAGAGGGAAGCCAAGAACTTAACAAACCATAAGGCTCCCATTCCCGCCAAGGAGAAAGGGAAGGCCCCTATGGCTACTAGTGCTAAAAGGAACCATGCCTTTTTGTATCATGATAGAAGACAAACTAGAAATGTAAATAGAAGTTATGATGCTTTTGATTCATATGTTTATGATTTTCATGCCATGGTTGCTCCTAGTTCTTCTTATGTGTATGATAGAAATGTTACTAGGAGAAATGTTGTTCCTAAAAGAAATGTTGCAAATGCTCATAGAAAAGTAGTGAATGAATCCTCTACAATTTATTGTGCTTTGAATGCTTCCTTTGCAATTTGTAGAAAGGATAGAAAAGTAATTGCTAGGAAGTTAGGGGCAAAATGCAAAGGTGATAAAACTTGCATTTGGGTCCCTAAGGAAATTGTGACTAACCTTGTAGGACCCAACAAGAGTTGGGTACCTAAGTCCCAAGCCTAAATTTGCCTTGCAGGTTTATGCATCCGGGGGTTCAAGCTGGATTATCGACAGCGGATGCACAAACCATATGACGGGGGAGAAGAAGATGTTCACCTCCTACGTCAAGAATAAAGATTCCCAAGATTCAATTATATTCGGTGATGGGAATCAAGGCAAGGTAAAAGGTTTAGGTAAAATTGCAATTTCTAATGAGCACTCCATATCTAATGTGTTTTTAGTTGAGTCTCTTGGATATAATCTGCTATCTGTGAGTCAATTATGCAATATGGGATATAATTGTCTATTTACAAATGTAGATGTGTCTGTCTTTAGAAGAAGTGATGGTTCACTAGCTTTTAAGGGTGTATTAGACGGCAAACTTTATTTAGTTGATTTTGCAAAAGAAGAGGCCGGTCTAGATGCATGCTTAATAGCTAAGACTAGCATGGGCTGGCTGTGGCATCGCCGCTTAGCACATGTGGGGATGAAGAACCTTCACAAGCTTCTAAAGGGAGAACACGTGATAGGTCTAACTAATGTTCAATTCGAAAAAGATAGACCTTGTGCAGCTTGTCAAGCAGGGAAACAGGTGGGAGGCTCTCATCACACCAAAAATGTGATGACGACATCAAGACCCTTGGAGATGCTGCATATGGACCTTTTTGGACCCGTCGCCTATCTGAGCATAGGAGGAAGTAAGTATGGTTTAGTTATTGTTGATGACTTTTCCCGCTTCACTTGGGTGTTCTTTTTGCAGGAAAAGTCCGAAACCCAAGGGACCCTCAAACGCTTCCTCAGGAGAGCTCAAAATGAGTTTGAGCTCAAAGTGAAGAAGATAAGGAGCGACAACGGATCCGAGTTCAAGAACCTTCAAGTGGAGGAGTTCCTTGAAGAGGAAGGGATCAAGCACGAGTTCTCCGCTCCCTACACACCACAACAAAATGGTGTGGTAGAGAGGAAGAACAGGACGCTCATCGACATGGCAAGGACGATGCTAGGAGAGTTCAAGACCCCCGAGTGCTTTTGGACGGAAGCCGTGAACACGGCTTGCCACGCCATCAACAGGGTCTACCTTCATCGCCTCCTCAAGAAGACGTCGTATGAGCTACTAACCGGTAACAAACCCAATGTATCTTACTTTCGTGTATTTGGGAGCAAGTGCTACATTCTAGTGAAGAGAGGTAGAAATTCTAAGTTTGCTCCCAAAGCTGTAGAAGGGTTTTTGTTAGGTTATGACTCAAATACAAAGGCGTATAGAGTCTTCAACAAATCATCGGGTTTGGTTGAAGTCTCTAGCGACGTTGTATTTGATGAAACTAATGGCTCTCCAAGAGAGCAAGTTGTTGATTGTGATGATGTAGATGAAGAAGATGTTCCGACGGCCGCTATACGAACCATGGCGATTGGAGAAGTACGGCCACAGGAACAAGATGAACGTGATCAACCTTCTTCCTCAACAACGGTACTTCCCCCAACTCAAGACGATGAACAGGTTCATCAAAAGGAGGCGTGTGATCAAGGGGGAGCACAAGATGATCAAGTAATGGAGGAAGAAGCACAACCGGCACCTCCAACCCAAGTTCGAGCAGTGATTCAAAGGGATCATCCCGTCGACCAAATTCTGGGTGACATTAGCAAGGGAGTAACTACTCGGTCTCGATTAGTTAATTTTTGTGAACATTACTCTTTTGTCTCTTCTATTGAGCCTTTCAGGGTAGAAGAGGCCTTGCTAGATCCGGACTGGGTGTTGGCCATGCAAGAGGAGCTAAACAACTTCAAGCGCAATGAAGTTTGGACACTGGTGCCTCGTCCCAAGCAAAATGTTGTGGGAACCAAGTGGGTGTTCCGCAACAAACAGGACGAGCACGGGGTGGTGACGAGAAACAAGGCTCGACTTGTGGCAAAAGGTTATGCCCAAGTCGCAGGTTTGGACTTCGAGGAGACTTTTGCTCCTGTGGCTAGGCTAGAGTCAATTCGAATCTTGCTAGCATATGCCGCTCACCATTCTTTCAGGTTGTACCAAATGGATGTGAAGAGCGCTTTCCTCAACGGGCCAATCAAGGAGGAGGTGTACGTGGAGCAACCCCCTGGCTTCGAGGATGAACGGCACCCCGACCACGTGTGTAAGCTCTCTAAGGCGCTCTATGGACTTAAGCAAGCCCCAAGAGCATGGTATGAATGCCTTAGAGACTTTTTAATTGCTAATGCTTTCAAGGTTGGGAAAGCCGATCCAACTCTTTTTACAAAGACATGTGATGGTGATTTGTTTGTGTGCCAAATTTATGTCGATGACATAATATTTGGTTCTACTAATCAAAAGTCTTGTGAAGAGTTTAGCAGGGTGATGACGCAGAAATTCGAGATGTCGATGATGGGCGAGTTGAACTACTTCCTTGGGTTCCAAGTGAAGCAACTCAAGGACGGCACCTTCATCTCCCAAACGAAGTACACGCAAGATCTACTAAAGCGGTTTGGGATGAAGGACGCCAAGCCTGCAAAGACGCCGATGGGAACCGACGGACACACCGACCTCAACAAAGGAGGTAAGTCCGTTGATCAAAAAGCATACCGGTCAATGATAGGGTCTTTACTTTATTTATGTGCTAGTAGACCGGACATTATGCTTAGCGTATGCATGTGTGCTAGATTTCAATCCGATCCTAAGGAATGTCACTTAGTGGCGGTGAAGCGAATTCTTAGATATTTAGTTGCTACGCCTTGCTTCGGACTCTGGTATCCAAAAGGGTCTACCTTTGACTTGGTTGGATACTCAGACTCCGACTATGCTGGATGTAAGGTCGATATGAAGAGTACATCAGGGACGTGCCAATTCTTAGGAAGGTCCCTGGTGTCATGGAACTCTAAGAAATAAACCTCCGTTGCCCTATCCACCGCTGAGGCCGAGTACGTTGCCGCAGGTCAGTGTTGCGCGCAACTACTTTGGATGAGGCAAACCCTTCGGGACTTTGGCTACAATCTGAGCAAATTCCCACTCCTATGTGATAATGAGAGTGCTATCCGCATGGCGGAAAATCCTGTTGAACACAGCCGCACAAAGCACATAGACATCCGGCATCACTTTTTGAGAGACCACCAGCAAAAGGGAGATATCGAAGTGTTTCATGTTAGCACCGAGAAGCAGCTAGCCGATATCTTCACTAAGCCTCTAGATGAGAAGACCTTTTGCAGGTTGCGTAGTGAGCTAAATGTCTTAGATTCGCGGAACTTGGATTGAATTGTAGCATACATGTGTTTATGCATTTGATCAGGTTCATTCTGCATTTTGTTGCTTATTGTGGTGCTCAAGTTGTACAAACACTCCCTGGACCTCACAAGTCCGTTGCAAAGTGATGCACATGTTTAGGGGGAGATGTGTTACAACTTGACCCTTTGAGACTAACCATTTGCTTGAGTTTGATTGATTTAGTCTCGAAGGTGGATTGAAAGGGGAAAGGTGAACTTGGTCCATGCAAGACTTCCACTGCACTCCGATGAGAGGGTAACTTATTCCAAGTTCATCTCTATGATCTTATTGCCTTTGTACTCTTAATTGAAGATTTTGGTGAGGCAATGGGGTTAAAGGGCCACAATTGATCCCGTTTTGGTGCTTGATGCCAAAGGGGGAGAAAATAAAGGCCAAAGCAATAAATGGATCAGCTACCACTTGAGAGATTTTGAAAATAGTAGAATAGAGTTTTTGTTTTGTTAAACTCTTTTATTGTCTCTTATTGTCTCTCTTGTCAAAAGTGGCTTCTTGTGGGGAGAAGTATTGATTATGGGAAATAGGGGGAGTTTTTGGGGGAGTTTTTGAAATCTTTGATCAATCACTTTTGGAATGACTCTCTTTATACTTCAACATGTGTGTTTGACTTAAAGATAGAGATTTGAGTTTGATTTCAAAAAACAAACCAAGTGGTGGCAAAGGATGATCCATATATGCCAAAAATGAATCAAAATAAATTTAAGTGTCATTTGAAGTGATTTTGCACTTGTTCTAGTTGCTTTATGTTGTGTTGGCATAAATCACCAAAAAGGGGGAGATTGAAAGGGAAATGTGCCCTTGGGCCATTTCTAAGTATTTTGGTGATTGAGTGCCAACTCAAGTGCTTAAATGTGAATTTATGCAATGGATGAACAAAGTGCAAATCTAGAGCAAAGGTATGTTTCTAAGTCTTAGTACATTGGTTTTGTGTACTAATATATTTATCTAAGTGTAAGAAACAGAAAGAAGAAGAAAAGAAAAGAAGTGGAGAGTGGCTGTGTGCAGCCAAAGGCTGTTTCGGGCTGGGGCACCGGACTGTCCGGTGTGCACCGGACAGTGTCCGGTGCGCCAGACCAGCGTGGAGCAAACCAGCCGCTCTCGGGTTTTTCTCCGGCGACTTCGGCTAAAATTCACCGGACTGTCCGGTGTGCACCGGACTGTCCGGTGAGCCAACGGTCGGCCGGGCCAACGGTCGGCCGCGCGATCGGCGCGCGACACGTGGCCGAGCCAACGGTCAGAAAGGTACACCGGACTGTCCGGTGTGCACCGGACATGTCCGGTGCGCCAACTGTGCGTAGATCTGCATCAGAAAGCAACGGTCGGATGAGCTTTTTATGGAAACAAATCGGGCACCGGACAGTGTCCGGTGTGCACCGGACTGTCCGGTGCGCCCGACGACAGAAGGCAAGGATAGCCTTCCAGATGTGCTCTCAACGGCTCCTAGCTGCCTTGGGGCTATAAAAGGGACCCCTAGGCGCATGGAGGAAAAAACCAAGCATTCCTTGAGCACTCTTGATCACTCACACATCAATCTTGCGCACTTGTTCGACATTCTAGTGATTTGAGCTCCGTTCTAGTGTGCTAGTCTTCTGAGCTCAAGTCTGGGTCTTGTGTGTGCGTATTCGCTGTGATCTTTGTGTTGTGTGTGAGTTGCTAATCCCTCCCTTGCTCCGTGATTCTCTGTGAACATCTTTTGTAAGGGCGAGAGGCTCCAAGTTGTGGAGATTCCTCGCAAATGGGATTGAGAAAAGAAAAGCAAGAACACCGTGGTATTCAAGTTGATCATTGGATCACTTGAGAGGAGTTGAGTGCAACTCTCGTCCGTTGGGACGCCACAACGTGGAGTAGGCAAGTTTTGTACTTGGCCGAACCACGGGATAACCACCGTGTCATCTCTGTGATTGATTTCTTGTGGTTATTGTGTTTTGACTCCTCTCTAGCCACTTGGCCATAATTGTGCTAACACTTAACAAGTTTTTGTGGCTTAAGTTTTGAAGTTTTACAGGATCACCTATTCACCCCCCCCCCTCTAGGTGCTCTCAGTAGTGCCCTGGGTCGCTTGATAAGCAGATGAACTTGGAGCTCCGGCGACGAGTTGCGGAAGCCCGGTATCTTCACAACATCTCTCCCGGCATGTATCGGTATAGATCTATTGGCCCAAATAGGCCCATATGCCCGCTATCTTCGAAGGCAAGAATTTGATAGAGCCAATAAACATCGAGTTGCATGCTGACCTGCTGCTATACTTTCTATTAGAAGACAATTTCCATGTAAATTGATCTGGGATATCTGGCTGTAAAATGGTGTCCTCTATATGCTGGCAGATGAGGATCTCAGGCGTGCCACCGAAACCTGCCTTGCTCTACAGCTGGGGGTGGACACAAGAGGCGATGGTTGCTCCATCTCACCACCTTCCTCAACCTGGACTTGCCTGGCCCTAGCGTAATCATGTGGACGACGACTCTAACGCCCAGCGCCGCAAGAAGAGATAACACCGCCACACTCCCTGCCAGATTCAGTAGCTCGAGTTGTACATGCAACAACAGTCGTCCTACACTGAATTTGTGAGCTGAGCGCCTTTGCACGGTTCAGATTTACTCGATTCTCCGATCCAATTTCGAGTCGTTGGTAAGCTTTGGCATGAGAAGGAACCACCTAATCCTTTCCGAGCACCATAATGATTTTAGTTTACACTGTGGACACATTGGATTCTAGCTGTGAACTTTATCTCTGTATCCTTCATCGTCCAGGCTGTAAAAGAAAGCCCGTTTTTTTAATGCCGTTGGACTGGGCTGAGTTTCTGCCTTGGATTCTACTGTTACTTGTTTTATGTATGATTCGATTCAGGAATTGATGCTGGTGATTCTTGCTACCATTTGCAGCAGGGACGGACAGCTAAAGTAGCTGTGGAATATGGAAGTAAGTAAGCGCTCCAGAGACGGCTGATCTTAACATGCCTGCTAAGACGCCGGTAAGAAAACATGCTATCCCTTACTAATACCCACTTAGGGCTTGTTCGGTTATTCCTATCCCATGTGGATTGGATGGGATTGGAAAAAATTGTGAAAGATTTTGACTTGTTTGGGATTGAAACCCATCCAATCCCACTCAATCCACATGGATTGAGAGCAAAACGAACAAGCCCTTAGCAACATGAGTGTTGTTACGAGTTTCCTACTTACTATGTTTGACTGATGCCCCTGCTTGCTATAGCTTTGCTAAGGCCCTGAGAGACACATATTTCCAATAACTGAAAACATTTAGCTTTCAATACCTGTCATGCACACGAATCCACGAGGTGCCAAAAAATGATCTAGCCGAATCATATGTATATGGGGTGTTTGCCATGCTAAGCCTGTTTGGATTGACTAAAATAACTTGCTAGCTGCTAAAAAAATGCTCCAAGTACCTTGTGCTGATCTTCATCTCTCTGTATCCTGGTTACATTTTATATATGCATAATATGAAAAAATTAATGTGCTGCGCCGTGAACACTGCAATGCAGTTTTCAGGATTGGTTTGTTGGGTTAAAATAAAAGGTCGAATGCAGTTTTCAGTTTTAGGTCATAAATACTTGCATCCATCACATTAACAAGGTAATAGAAAAGGGTAGAGATTACAAAAAAATACCAGCAGAGCTAAAGCTTTTGGGCAAAAAACAGACGTTTGGTATGCTTTCTGGTTGAGCTCGAGTTTTTTTTCTGTGTGTGTGCAGATTATTAGAGTATATTGTCTAATAGCTACTAATGCTTTTATTAGAGTAAAAATTAGTATAGTTCCCACACTGAGCTAAAGCTTCTGGTTGACCTCGAGTTTTTTTTCTGTGCACTTGTGCAGATTGAGACTGAAACGTTTGGTATGCTTTCTGGTTGACCTAGAATCACTATCTGTGCGTGTGCAGATTATTAGAGTATATTGTCTAATAGCTACTAATGCTTTTATTAGAGTAAAAATTAGTATAGTTCCCACACTGAGCTAAAGCTTCTGGTTGACCTCGAGTTTTTTTTCTGTGCACTTGTGCAGATTGAGACTGAAAAGCTGCTAGCCCAGTTAGTTGAGACTGAGATGAACAGATGTTTGGTATGCTTTCTTTGGACTCTGTTGTACACAAGCAAACAATAGATCTTTATCACTGTAAGTTCATAATGTTCTCAGCCATTTTTGCAGAAGGAGGACACTTACAAAGGAAAGTGTCCTATGAAATCTGTCACTTATTGGGCTACCAAGCTAGGGGAACACTGCCTTCAAAGTTTGATTGCGATTATGCCTACGCAAGTCCCTCACCAGTTCATTTAATAAAGAATATTGATTGTTGTTGGTTTAACACGTGGGTTGTTGGTCTTAGGTTTTGGGGCATGTGTGCTACCACATCATAGCTGCCAGATTGAACGGATACATGTCTACAGTGACAAATCTTAAGAATCCAGTGAACAAGTGGCGATGTGGTGCGACTCCTATTTCGGTAAGATTTGTGTTGATACGCCTAATAGTTTAGGAAAAGTAAGAATGTAGCGTCAACCCATGTCTATCCCTGCAGTCTATGATGACTGTGAAGCGATGATCAAGTGATTGTTTTATGTCTGTTTTATATGCAAAAAATATAATCAAGTTTTACTGAAGATGCTACCAAAAGTTTTTTCTTATGAATTTGAATTATTGAATCTAATTTCTGATCCGCCTTGTGTCTTTACTCTAAATGATAGTATTACTACTTTATTCGCCTGATCGGACGCAAGGCTTCTCATGTGGCATTGGAATGTGCTCTTCAATCACATCCAAACATGGTATGTTTTTTCCTTACTTGCCTGTGACCTGTCACATTTTTTTCTCACACTATTTCAAACTTGTATCATGTGCTCAGGTTATCCTAGGACAGGAGGTGGCTGCTTCCAAACTTACAATTTTTGATATTACGAAGCTGATTTGTGATGTAGTTTAGGCAAGGGCTGAAAAAGGTTGGTCTACATCTTTCTTGTCTATGAGAAGATGAGATGTTCCATGTGTTATTTTATCTTTATAATGACAATTTATTGATCGTCCTTGTACTTTTCCTAGACAAGAACCATGTGGTTATTCTTTCCTGAGGGCCTTGTGGAGAATATTCCTGAACTATATGCTCTGCTTTAGGTACGTTTACACGTCTTATGACTACCCATTTATAATTTTACTCACTAGAGCTATTTGTTTATAGGAAATCCATGGCCTCCATGCCAAAGGTGTTTCTGTTGAGAATATCTCTTCTCAGCTTTCACCATGGGCATCTGCACTCTGAGTTTTTGCCCCCTTTTATAAGGAAGCAGGTATGTATTGTTTCATTTGATAATTCTAGGATGTTTGTATTTCACATCAGAGTTCAGTTGTTTCAACATCTTTGTTTCTCTAATGCAGCTACTACTACATCCCGAATCTGATGATTCAGCTCAACTTTCCTAGGTACCAAGAGTTACGTAGTTACTCTTGGTCTTCGACATCTGTCTTAGCTTCTTATCTAGAAGTATCTTGTACATATGGCCTTTGGTGTCAATAATACTTGCATTTTTGCAGTGTGTTGAGACAGAATTCTTCCAGCTTTTTGTTGGAAGATGTCTACAGAAACCCAGGCCCGCTCCAGTTTGAAGGACCAGGTGTCGATTCAAATCCTATTTCATTGTGCGTTGAGGATCAAGACTATATGGGCAGAATAAAAAAGTTGCAAGAATACTTGGAGAAGGTAGTTTTGATACCCCTCCCCCTGCATATTTTTTGCTTTAGACTCACATGAAGCCACACTTGAGTCTCATCTATTCATGCGAGCAGGCAAAACTTATACTGGTGAGGAGTATATCGATAATGCATCTCAATCCTCTCTGCATTGTAAACTCCTACATTGAAGTTAGACAAAAGTCTCATCTATTCATTTTGGTTTAAGCTGGTTGAGCACTTTTTACAGTCTCCGGTGAACACATATAGGATGACTCTTCACATCCGTCAGTACAAAAACACTCATCTAATTAGCAGTGCACGAGAAAAAAGGACATCTTATATGAGTGCCATATTGGTCATGACAGTAGCTTCATGTTGAGCTGTTTGTTTACACGAGCTTGAGATTGCTTTTTTGGACCGATGATTACAGATATTAACCTTCTCCTGTGTGTCATGTTTATCGATTTCAATATGTATATGTATGATTATGATTTATCTCTTCTCATCAAATAATGTGAGATATTGAGGTGGATGATAAATTATGTACTGTTTATCTCCATGTAATCGTTATGCACTAACATTTAATAAATAGTGATTCTACATCTCAATGTATCTTATCATTACATGTTGACTCCGTAGCAAGACATGTGCATACACCTATTATATTCCTTAATTAGGATCTGTTGCATGCATGATTGACATTTTCTTAATTAGGATCTGGTGCATGCACGACCCCTTTGCCTGATTATTGTGTTTCCTTTTTCTTACTCCGTGTTTCCTTTCTGTAGGACATGCATGATTATATTCCTTAATTAGGATCCTTGCATGCATGATTGATGTTTCCGTATCTATGTTTAATTTTGGATTTTTTTTCTGTTGGAGGCTCGTCAATTTGTGTTCCGTGGCATCGTACGGGCACATACCTAGTACAACTATATATATGTATGTATATATATTCTCTACGTATTCAATTAAAAAAAATGGAAATAAAAAAAATATATGCTGTGCGCCAGCCCAATTAGCCTAACCGTGCTCCACTCCACTCTCCTCCTTCACTCTCTTACCTGTGGGGCCCTAGGTCAGCTCGTCTTCAACCTTTGTACAGCTCCTCTGTTCTGTCTGGCTTGTGTGTGCCGCTTGTGCTTCCGAGCCGTTGTTCTCCAGCTCGTGCCACTGAGACCCGTTCGCTCGTTTCCCTGTTTGATTGGAGCGCCAGCCACCATCCCCTAGCTCTTCCCCTTCCTCTCCCCTGTCCAGCCGTTACTCTTCCTTTCTTCGACACCATTAATGTCTGAAGTTTCTTGCTCGTCCGTTTCTATGAGGAATCAAGAGGAGCGGCCTCCCTCTATTAACAGCGTCTAATTAACCATTAATGGCCTTCAATCTTCTTCAAACCGGCTGTTTTCTCCCCTCCCCCATTACTCCCTGCCAGGCACTCTAGCTTCCCCCTCGCCGGCCTATAAAACCCACAGCCCACGACCTTGTGCTCCCAGACTCGGTTGCTGCTTGCCGGACTTGCTATGCTCGCCTCTGCGCTCGCCGCCTCGCCACACCGCGCGCTCACGCCAGCTATGCCTCTCCGTCGTCGACGTTCAGAGCCAGTCGTCCCGCGCTTGACGCGCGCTGCTGCTGCTCGCCGCCGTGCTGTGCAGCACCGCGTTGAAGCTTCGCTCACACACCGACCATGAGTCCCTGCTGCGTCCACGTCGTTGATATTGCCCGTGCTCGTTCAGCTCGCTGGAGCTGTCGCCCTCGTCGTCGTTTCATCGACACGTAGCCTGCTCATCATTTCAACGCTAGATTCTGTACCGCGATGCTGCGGAGTTCGCCCTGCTGCTGTGCCTCGCTGGTGCCGAAGTCGTTCCTCCATGCCACGTCTTCGTCGTCATATGTGATGTGCCTTGGTGCCTCACACCGCGACCTTGCTGATCATGGCTTGCTGGAATTCGCCGATGCCCCTGCTCAGCCCCGCCATGTTGAAGTTTGATGCCGCGCAACCGTCACGCTGAGAACTGTGCGAACGCGCTTCTTCTCTGTTACTACAAGGTAGAAGATGACATTTTTTGTTGCTATTCATATAGTCTACGTTTAATAGCGTATAAATCCGTATGGTGTTTTTCTATGTAAAACAATTATTTGGAACACAAATAAATCGATTCATGTCATGTTAGTTCCATATGTTTATGCGAAATAATTTAATTCAGCATTCATAATAATTTACACATTCATTAATTTATGATCGTGAGATTCGATTCATATGTAGTCGTCAAATTAAGAAATTAAAAATAATTATAGCCTTTATGTTTTAGAATAAAAAAGAGATAGTTGTTTACAAAGATATATGTACACAAAAATATAAATTTACGGGTACCCCTCATAGTCTACCTTTAATTATGTTTTAGTTCCTGCTACAGTTTTATCATAAAATATAAATTTGAGATCCACATAAAATGTAAACTGTTTCATTAACTTCATAAATATGTGCCAAATATTCTAAATCGGTAATCACAATAATTTTCGTGTTTTCTAATTAAATTTTAATAGAGTCTATTATAGTTGTTTTAAAATAGTTTATTTCAAATAAAAAGGTAAAAGAAAACGTAGGTCACATTTTCTCAATAAAATAAAGATAATTATTTATTTACTTATCTTTTCCCATAAATATGATTTAGTCTTATATTCAAAGTTTTTATAAATGATGATATAATATGCCTCATAATGTTAAAAATAATATAATAAGTGTTCATGTTCTTTTTATGATTTAAATGTTAGTTTATATATCGACCTAAAATATAGTTTTCTTAATAACAAACTTAGGCTATGTGTTTCCCTAATGACAATTATTTATTATTCTTTCACATAAAACTTGTTTAGTCTTATATTTAAGTTATCCATAATTATATGCTTTACAATAGAAATGTGTCATATAACTTTTCTAATAATGATATAATGACTTAATTAAGTGCTCACACCGTCATAACTGAAATGATAGTTAATAATATACCAATGAATATAGTATTCATTTTAAATATCTAGGTCATTTGTTCCTAAACTAAAGGTAAAGATAAGTAATAGATTAATTATGTTTTCTCATAATCTAGTTAATTAGATTTATATTTCAATTTGTTCACAACGGGTTATACAGGCTTAATAAAAATAGAGGCTAGTGTTTTCTTAAGCAAAAGTAAAGATAATTAATTGTTTTATTATCTCTCATAAAAATCTATTAGACCAGGTATTTTCTTAATGAAAATAAATATAACTATTTGTTTAATGATCTTTTTACATAAAACCTGTTTAGGCTTATATCTTAAGGTCTTTTCAAATAGATATTTTATTATATGTTCCATAAGGCTTCATAAATTAATTTCATAGCGCATTAATCTTAGATATATAACATATGTCTTCTCTAAAAAGTTAAAAATGTTTAATATTGTTATAACGTGTTTTAACATCCTATAAACCCTTAATCTTAGACATATTACGTATGACCTTTTATAAAGGATTAATTTGGTGAATCTAATATTTGTATATTTTAATTAAGATATTTTTAAGATTATGTCTTGTCTTATAAAGTATAGATCACACACTTTTGAAAAGAATACCTTTTTATTTTAACCCTTGCGTGTAATGTTTTTGAAAGGCGAACGCACTTTTCGTTAGGCTCTCTTTTAGCTTTACGTATGATGAATGTGGTATGTTATTGAGTGGTGTTTGTTCTTCTTGTTTGTTATGTGATGTTTAGAGATTGATCTAGTAGTTGAGAATCAAGATATATTATGTGGAAGAACCTCAAGTTTTCCATAAGCAAGGCAAGTGGACTTCTCCCTCTGCATACTCTGTTTGATCCCAAACAATACATTTAATAAAGTTTATTCTTTTGGATATATATGCATAATTTGATGGGTTACCTATTTAGATAACCTTTCCAACCTTATTCCTTGATCAAACCTGGGAATTATAATTTAATCAAGTAGCTATGCTATTGCTACAACTTAACTTTATGCAGTAACTCCCGCTTATGATATTAATGTTCCAAATGATAAGTTTACATTATTGTTGTTAACTCGATGGTTAAACAAGATTATTGCATATTAATTGGAACAAGGAGTGACCACCCGGGAAAACAGTGCTACCATGAGAACTATCATGGCTCTGGTCTTGGCTAAATAACTAGGGAAGTCTTATGTTGGGTGCTGGTCGTGGTCGACAGGAACGGGGGCATCTGGCAAGCTCTTATAGTTCCGGCTCAGGCAGATTGGATACGGGCATAGTTCCCAAAGCTTTACCCTGTAGTCTGGACTATAAGTTGGTTACGGTAGGTGTGCCTTATGCAGTTTGACCATTTCCAGCATTTGCGTAATGAGGACTCTAGGGAGAAGCCTCGTAGTGAGACCCTGGCCATTCACCTCGGAAGTGAATACGGGTCTAGCTAACCCGGGCTAGAAGGGAATCGCGACTCATGGGTAAAGATGTGCCACCTCTGCAGAGTGTAAAACTGATATATCAGCCGTGCTCATGGTTAAGAGCAGCCTGGACTCCTCACATGATAATTGAACTTGAAGATGGAAATAAATCGAGATCCGATGATCTGCCAATGATTTGCTTAAGTGGTTTCACTTAAGTGTTTTTGATATACTCTTGTACCTTTGTTTAATGGGAATACTTGGGATTCACACTTATTAGTAAGACAGGTGTTGTTAATAAAATGTTGACCAACTAAAATGCTTACTTCTCAACCTTAGCCTGACCTTGTTAAACCTGCATTAGTTTTTCCTCCACTTGCTGAGCCCCGACCATAAGTGAGCTCACCCTTGCTTAATTTTGATCAGAAGTTTGCAGATGAAGATATGATGCTGAACTCCATGGATGCTAGTCTAGTGATACCCCCGGTCATCTTCCTGTGGATGGATGTCCTTGTTTCGCTGTACTTCGATGAATAAAGGTTAAGACATATTGTCTGTTCGAAGTGTAATATGTTAATATAATCATTATTTACGCTTTTATGCATTGTTCTTTTGATATATTACACTTGTGACGTCAACATATGTGTGGAAATAGATCCTGCAAAAAATATGCTATGCACCCGGCTCTGCCCTTTGGAACCGGGTGTGACAGAAGTGGTATCAAAGCAATGTGACCGTAGGTCGCTAGATTAGTTAGAAATGGAAAGCCCAGTTAGTCTTTCAAAGCTTGATATATTTTCCTCCATTAAAATTTACTTTATATTAAAACTCGTCTCTTTTATTTTCAACTCTTCTAGTCTGATTTTGGTCTATCAGAAGACTCTACTCGGAAGCACTACAAGATGATCACGTTAGGATTGTGGAACTTGAAGCGAAGTTTGCCAGAAGAAACCTTTTCGAAGCTATCAACGATGCCCTATTCTCTGTCTTATCCCCGCCCCGCAAGAAGTTTCGTTATAGATCTCTTGGATCTATTATCATTCTTCTTGGTTAGGTTGATAGGATAGTTCTATAGTGCTAAGTTTTCGACTAGATCGGTAAGGACGATGTTATATTGTAGTTGTTTTCTAATCCATAATATTGTTATATAACCCTTGATTTCTTCTACTCTTGTTTTCTTGCCATTGTATTGTCATCCTTGGACAATATCTACCTTGATATATTAAACTTTTGCCTCTCTACTTTTCTCCTTGATAATGCTTTCTCCCTATTGAATTCTTATACTTTTGCTTTCGTGCCATTGTATTGCCACCCTTGCGCAATATCTACCTTGATATATTAAAACTTTGCCTCACTACTCCTTGATAATGATTACCTATTTTGTCTCCTTGATAAAGCTTTCTCCCTAACTCACTTTATATCCTTGGTTGTATCATTTATCCTCACTTTAATAGTTCATGGTTATCTTATTTCACCATTGGCCACCAACAAATATGTCTTGTCTAACTCCTTCATATTTCTAATATGATTCCTTGACTTTATAATATCTTTCTTATTCCTAACCTTGTCTCGCCTTTCCAAAAAAAAACTATAAGAAATTGTTTTCCCTAGGCAAGATTGCCTTTTGATTGAATGAATAACATCGAGTTATGTTGTGCTGATATGTTTGATTTCATGTTAGTTGTCGTTGTGCCTATGATTGATTTGCTTCTTCGTAATGATTGTTGGTGCATTGTGTGACTTTTGTCCACAATGACATCAATTTACTAGGTAGAATCTTAGATAGTTGGATTTCCTCTGCTCTCTGTACTCTATCTTTGCTCAATCTTTTCATTCCTTCCTTCCTATACCCAAACAAGAGATTCAAATTAGGCTTAGTTGTTTAAGATACAGACACCCAATCAGCCACCATCTATTGTCAATCAAGCAGAGTTGACTCGCAAAGAACTCAAAGCAAGAGGTGCTTGCTACTACTGCAAAAATGAAGAACATGTTATTCGCGAATACCCCAAGAAGCGTCTAGACCGACTAGAGAAGAAAGCTGCCAAGCATGACCTAAGCAATAATCTAGAAGACCAACCGCTTTATAAGTACGATGATGAAGGTCGCCTGATTAGTATACCTTGCAGAATGAAGAAACAATAAGTTCTATTAGTTTGGATGAGTATAGTGTGAACCCAGAACCTACGAGTAACTATGTATCATCTTTGTTTTCTTGCTAGCATTCTCTAATCTCGAGGACGAGATTCTTTTTAGGGGGGGTAGATTTTGTAACACCCTAAAATCTATCAATTGAAAACAACTCAGTTTGAATTATTAATTTGCAATAGAACGACAAAATATTTATATTTAAAATATTTCAAATAATGAAATTAGTGATACAAATAAATTAAACAATTTCTAAAGAAATAGAATTTATCAAGTGTTTGATGCATTCATGTTGAAACATATATTTTGTCTGATTTCATTTACAAATCCAATTTTTAGATTTAGTTTGTAAGAAAATTCTACTTTTATAAAATAATAATGAATTGTTAATATATGTATATATTTAGGAGAATATGTATTTTTCTATGATTAATCAGTTTGTATGTAATTATTTGCAAGAAATTCATTTTATTGATTTTTTTGGTGAAGCCCATTTTATTTAATTGGAATTGTCCTAAAATAATTTAATATAGTTTGCAAACACAATTTTATTTAGGTAAATAATATTTTGTGGATTTATTATATTTTTATATATTTAAATATATAAAACTATATATATGTATGTATATATATTCTTTATGTATTCAATTAAAAAATTGGAAATAAAAAAAAATCTGCTGTGCGCCAGCCCAATTAGCCTAACCGTGCTCCACTCCACTCTCCTCCTTCACTCTCTTACCTGTGGGGCCCTAATGTCAGCTCGTCTTCAACCTTTGTACAGCTCCTCTGTTCTGTCTGGCTTGTGTGTGCCGCTTGTGCTTCCGAGCCGTTGTTCTTCAGCTCGTGCCACTGAGACCCGTTCGCTCGTTTCCCTGTTTGATTGGAGCGCCAGCCACCATCCCCTACCTCTTCCCCTTCCTCTCCCCTGTCCAGCCGTTACTCTTCCTTTCTTCGACACCATTAATGTCTGAAGTTTCTTGCTCGTCCGTTTCTATGAGGAATCAAGAGGAGTGGCCTCCCTCTATTAACAGCGTCTAATTAACCATTAATGGCCTTCAATCTTCTTCAAACCGGCTGTTTTCTCTCCTCCCCATTACTCCCTGCCAGGCACTCTAGCTTCCCCCTCGCCGGCCTATAAAACCCACAGCCCACGACCTTGTGCTCCCAGACTCGGTTGCTGCTTGCCGGACTTGCTATGCTCGCCTCTGCGCTCGCCGCCTCGCCACACCGCGCGCTCACGCCAGCTATGCCTCTCCGTCGTCGACGTTCAGAGCCAGTCGTCCCGCGCTTGACGCGCGCTGCTGCTGCTCGCCGTCGTGCTGTGCAGCACCGCGTCGAAGCTTCGCTCACACACCGACCATGAGTCCCTGCTGCGTCCACGTCGTTGATATTGCCCGTGCTCGTTCAGCTCGCTGGAGCTGTCGCCCTCGTCGTCGCTTCATCGACACGTAGCCTGCTCATCATTTCAACGCTAGATTCTGTACCGCGATGCTGCGGAATTCGCCCTGCTGCTGTGCCTCGCTGGTGCCGAAGTCGTTCCTCCATGCCACGTCTTCGTCGTCATATGTGATGTGCCTTGCTGCCTCACACCGCGACCTTGCTGATCATGGCTTGCTGGAATTCGCCGATGCCCCTTCTCAGCCCCGCCATGTTGAAGTTTGATGCCGCGCAACCGTCACGCTGAGAACCGTGCGAACGCGCTTCTTCTCTATTACTACAAGGTAGAAGATGACATTTTTTGTTGCTATTCATATAGTCTACGTTTAGGGCCCGTTTGGTAAAGCTCCAGCTCCTGCTTCTTTAGCTCCAGATCTTGATCCTCGTGAGGAGCTGATCCTCCTGATTCTCCTAGAGAATCAGAATCATTTTTAAAACCGTTTGGCAAGTAAATTGATTCTTGTCTACTAAGAGTTGGTGGTCTGTGGCGATTGTCTGTTTTACCCTTTGCAGTTCAACTTTGTTACAAACTAATAAGTAGGATGCATATATGGAAAAAGATTATGAAACAATAACATATAAAATATTCTCATCATAGTAGTGCATAAAATGGTATCAAATGTTTAATTCATAAATTGGCTCGTTATGTTTTTGTCCAATGGCAATTGCGGGTAATTTCGATTAAACTTTAAGAGGTGGTCCATATTTGGTTGGTTGAGGAGCTGTTTTAAGGGAGGGTGGAGCAGGTTTTTTTAGATCTCACCTTTCTTCACAAAAACGACTCCCAATCTTTCAGCTCCACACGAGAATCAGTTTAAAAAAAATACTCGTTTGGCACGGCTCCTCTAGATCCTCGCTTAGAATCAGGAGCTAGAGCTGTGCCAAACGGGCCCTTAATAGCGTATAAATCCGTATGGTGTTTTTTCTATGTAAAACAATTATTTGGAACACAAATAAATCGATTCATGTCATGTTAGTTCCATATGTTTATGCGAAATAATTTATTTCAGCATTCATAATAATTTACACATTCATTAATTTATGATCGTGAGATTCGATTCATATGTAGTCGTCAAATTAAGAAATTAAAAATAATTATAGCCTTTATGTTTTAGAATAAAAAAGAGATAGTTGTTTACAATGATATATGTACACAAAAATATAAATTTACGGGTACCCCTCATAGTCTACCTTTAATTATGTTTTAGTTCCTGCTACAGTTTTATCATAAAATATAAATTTGAGATCCACATAAAATGTAAACTGTTTCATTAACTTCATAAATATGTGCCAAATATTCTAAATCGGTAATCACAATAATTTTCGTGTTTTCTAATTAAATTTTAATAAAGTCTATTATAGTTGTTTTAAAATAGTTTATTTCAAATAAAAAGGTAAAAGAAAACGTAGGTCACATTTTCTCAATAAAATAAAGATAATTATTTATTTACTTATCTTTTCCCATAAATATGATTTAGTCTTATATTCAAAGTTTTTATAAATGATGATATAATATGCCTCATAATGTTAAAAATGATATAATAAGTGTTCATGTTCTTTTTATGATTTAAATGTTAGTTTATATATCGACCTAAAATATAGTTTTCTTAATAACAAACTTAGGCTATGTGTTTCCCTAATGACAATTATTTATTATTCTTTCACATAAAACTTGTTTAGTCTTATATTTAAGTTAACCATAATTATATGCTTTACAATAGAAATGTGTCATATAACTTTTCTAATAATGATATAATGACTTAATTAAGTGCTCACACCGTCATAACTGAAATGATAGTTAATAATATACCAATGAATATAGTATTCATTTTAAATATCTAGGTCATTTGTTCCTAAACTAAAGGTAAAGATAAGTAATAGATTAATTATGTTTTCTCATAATCTAGTTAATTAGATTTATATTTCAATTTGTTCACAACTGGTTATACAGGCTTAATAAAAATAGAGGCTAGTGTTTTCTTAAGCAAAAGTAAAGATAATTAATTGTTTTATTATCTCTCATAAAAATCTATTAGACCAGGTATTTTCTTAATGAAAATAAATATAACTATTTGTTTAATGATCTTTTTACATAAAACTTGTTTAGGCTTATATCTTAAGGTCTTTTCAAATAGATATTTTATTATATGTTCCATAAGGCTTCATAAATTAATTTCATAGCGCATTAATCTTAGATATATGACATATGTCTTCTCTAAAAAGTTAAAAATGTTTAATATTGTTATAACGTGTTTTAACATCCTATAAACCCTTAATCTTAGACATATTACGTATGGCCTTTTATAAAGGATTAATTTGGTGAATCTAATATTTGTATATTTTAATTAAGATATTTTTTAAGATTATGTCTTGTCTTATAAAGTATAGATCACACACTTTTGAAAAGAATGCCTTTTTATTTTAACCCTTGCGTGTCATGTTTTTGAAAGGCGAACGCACTTTTCGTTAGGCTCTCTTTTAGCTTTATGTATGATGAATGTGGTATGTTATTGAGTGGTGTTTGTTCTTCTTGTTTGTTATGTGATGTTTAGAGATTGATCTAGTAGTTGAGAATCAAGATATATTCTGTGGAAGAACCTCAAGTTTTCCATAAGCAAGGCAAGTGGACTTCTCCCTCTGCATACTCTGTTTGATCCCAAACAATACATTTAATAAAGTTTATTCTTTTGGATATATATGCATAATTTGATGGGTTACCTATTTAGATAACCTTTCCAACCTTATTCCTTGATCAAACCTGGGAATTATAATTTAATCAAGTAGCTATGCTATTGCTACAACTTAACTTTATGCAGTCACTCCCGCTTATGATATTAATGTTCCAAATGATAAGTTTACATTATTGTTGTTAACTCGATGGTTAAACAAGATTATTGCATATTAATTGGAACATGGAGTGACCACCCGGGAAAACAGTGCTACCATGAGAACTATCATGGCTCTGGTCTTGGCTAAATAACTAGGGAAGTCTTATGTTGGGTGCTGGTTGTGGTCGACAGGAACGGGGGCATCTGGCAAGCTCTTATAGTTCCGGCTCAGGCAGATTGGATACGGGCATAGTTCCCAAAGCTTTACCCTGTAGTCTGGACTATAAGTTGGTTACGGTAGGTGTGCCTTATGCAGTTTGACCATTTCCAGCATTTGCGTAATGAGGACTCTAGGGAGAAGCCTCGTAGTGAGACCCTGGCCATTCACCTCAGAAGTGAATACGGGTCTAGCTAACCCGGGCTAGAAGGGAATCGCGACTCATGGGTAAAGATGCGCCACCTCTGCAGAGTGTAAAACTGATATATCAGCCGTGCTCACGGTTAAGAGCAGCCTGGACTCCTCACATGATAGTTGAACTTGAAGATGGAAATAAATCGAGATCCGATGATCTGCCAATGATTTGCTTAAGTGGTTTCACTTAAGTGTTTTTGATATACTCTTGTACCTTTGTTTAATGGGAATACTTGGGATTCACACTTATTAGTAAGACAGGTGTTGTTAATAAAATGTTGACCAACTAAAATGCTTACTGCTCAACCTTAGCCTGACCTTGTTAAACCTGCATTAGTTTTTCCCCCACTTGCTGAGCCCCGACCATAAGTGAGCTCACCCTTGCTTAATTTTGATCAGAAGTTTGCAGATGAAGATATGATGCTGAACTCCATGGATGCTAGTCTAGTGATACCCACGGTCATCTTCCTGTGGACGGATGTCCTTGTTTCGCTGTACTTCGATGAATAAAGGTTAAGACATATTGTCTGTTCGAAGTGTAATATGTTAATATAATCGTTATTTATGCTTTTATGCATTGTTCTTTTGATATATTACACTTGTGACGTCAACATATGTGTGGAAATAGATCCTGGCACACATATGCTATGCATCCGGCTCTGCCCTTTGGAACCGGGTGTGACATGTCGGGGGCCTTCCTCTTTCGAAGGTCCTCAAAAACATGACTAACCATTTGCTTCTAGCATAATATTGATTATTACAGGGAGCATCGGTTCATGATGGAAGTCTTCTCCTCTGTCGAAGGTCTTTAAGACGAAGGTATAGCTCGAGAATGATAACAATGAACGTTTAAGTTATGGTCAAAGAGTAATAGCTTCGGCTTAAAGCAGTGACGAAGATCGACCATAATGCTGAGTCGAAGAGGAAAAGACTAGCTAATACCTAGTGATTTAGGCTACGGTTATAAGCATGCATTAAGGTCATAATTGTATTTTTACTCGGGCTGTGTCCCGTGCCTATAAATAGGTGAACAGTACCACCGTACTGTTCACGCTAGATTGTAATCGCTCTCACGTCAACACCTTCAAACAAACCGAAGGTATCAATGTAATATAAGTTCTGTTAATGTTCATATGTATATCATGAAATACATATATGAATGAATGAATGGATTACATATATTGTCTCTATGAATTCTTATTCTCATGAATGATGAAGATGTGTCCTTCATGACCTTCGTCTGAAGATCATTATATCCAAAAGGAGATAATGCTTCGGAGGACGAAGGTCCTTAATCTTTAACAATTATGTTGCCTTGTTCTTGATTCACAGCATTTGAGAACAAATGAACAACACTGAGTACGTTGATGTGTACTCACCCTTGCTTAAAACACCAAAACACCAGGTTGTCCGCATTGCAACCCCTGCTTAGGAGAAGATGAAGGCGTAGTAGAGGATTTCTAGGAGTTCCAAGACTATGATGAGTTCTAGGCGTGGGTTAGCGGCAAACCCCCAGTCGGCTGCCTCTGAAGGCCTTATATTAATACGTTTCGTTTTCGCACTTTGATCTATGTTTAAGACTATGTGGATGTCTTGGACATCATGATGTAATCAAATTAATATGTTTTTACGTCATTATTTGAGCATATGTGATAATGTCCAGTTATGTAATCGTTGTGTACATGAGTTTCTGATCCTGGCACGTACATGGTTCGCATTCGGTTTGCCTACTAAAAATGGGTGTGACAACCACTCCAGCATCTTGTATTCTCCCAACATCGTTCTTGCCATATCGATGAGCATCTGGTTCATCCTCTCCACTACACCATTTTGCTGTGGAGTGTAGGGAGCGGAGAACTCATGCTTGATGCCTTCCTCCTCAAGATGTTCCTCCACTTGATGATTCCTAAATTCTGATCTGTTATCGCTTCTTATCTTCTTCACCATTAGCTCAAACTCATTTTGAGCCCGCCACAAGAAGCACTTGAGGGTTTCTTGGGTTTCAGATTTATCCTGCAAAAATATTATCCAAGTGAAGCGAGAATAGTCATCAACAATAACAAGACCATACTCACTCCCCCCGATGCTAAGATAAGCAACAGGCCCAAAGAGATCTATATGAAGAAGCTCCAATGGTCTTGGCGTTGTCATCACATTCTTGCTTGGATGAGTTGTTCCCACTTGTTTCCCTGTTTGACATGCTGCATAAGGTCTATCTTTCTCAAAACAAACATCGGTTAGTCCTTACAAATGTTCTCCCTTTAGAAGCTTATGAAGGTTCTTCATACCAAGATGTGCTAGACGACGATGCCAGAGCCAACCTATGTTAGTCTTAGCAAGTAAACAGACCCTATATCAACATTCTCTTTAGCAAGATCTACTAAGTAAAGCTTGCCATTAGATACACCTTTAAATGCTAATGAACCATCACTTCTTCTAAAGACAATTACATCAACACTTGTAAATAGACAATTATATCCCATATGACATAACTGGCTGACAGAAAGTAAATTATATCCAAGCGATTCTACCGAAAAGACATTAGAAATGGAATGCTTGGTAGTAATCTATAACATCCCAAAATTTCAACCCGAGGTTTGGAGCCCTAATCTCCTAACCCCCCCCCCCCCCCACCTTTTATCTCTCCCTAAATTCCACCCCATAGGTCATCTCCTCATATGCATACACTTGATTGATAGAAGCACCTCACATAGATTATTATTTTTCTAGCACCCAAGATTATTTAGCTATTTATTTGTTCAAAAGAAAAGGAGATAAAAGAAATAGAAATAGAAAATAGAAATAAGAAATAGAAAAATAAAAAAGGAAAAGGAACCCCCCTCGGTAGGGCCGCTTCCGGCCCAGGCCGCCTCTCTCCCTCGCGCGCGCCCGCAACCCTCCCCCTCCTGTGGCCCAAACGACCCTTTGCCGCACGCCCGCGCCTCCACTGACACCCGGCCCCACCCGTCAGCTGCCTTCCCCCTCTCTCGTCGCTCTCCCACTGTTGGCTCGGCCCCACCCATCAGCCTGCGCTCCCCTCCCTTGCAATCTCTCCCTCCCTGGCAAGCGGGTCCCGCCCGTCAGCGCCTTCCTCACGCCCGTGACCGGGGCTAGCGACGCGATCGCCGCCGGTCGCCACCGCACCGTCGTCTCGCCATTACTCGCTCGCCTGCCCGGTTGGCGCCTTGCGCCTCTGTCCTCTTGCGCCAGTCGAGCCATCCCGTCACCCCCCCCTGCCCGAGCCGTCTTGTCGTCGCCACTGTGCGCCACCATCCCCGTCGTGGCGAGCTCGCCGGTGCACGCCACCTCTTGCCCCCTTCCCTGCCCCGAGTGCCTATAAAAGGACCACCCTGAGCTCTCCAATCCTTCACACCAGCCTTGGCCACCCTCTTCCTCCTTCCCCGAGCTCGATTGAGCCAGCGTCGTCGTGCCCTTCCCCTGCTCCGGTGAGCCTCGCCCTCCTCCCTCTGCAAAGTTCCAGTCTAATTCATATAGTTCTTGAGCTTCGCCATTCCCTCACAAACGAAATGCACCCATCCCCGCCTCCTTTTGCGCTCGGTAGCCTTGCCGGTGACTTCACCGCCGCGAGCGCCTGCCACCGCGCCGTGGACCGGCCACCCCAGGCACCCTCCGGCCAAATCGGACCTACCCCCATGATCCCCTACCCCCGCTCGTGCCTGCCACCACTCCTCCGTCGCAAAACCGGGCTCCCGGCGTAGAACCGCCGTGGACCTCACCGGCGATCGAGCCCGACCGGTTCGACCCCCCTCCGTCGCCCTCTCCACGCCGTTACGCCCCTTCCTCTCGCTGACGCATGGGTCCACGCCCACGGCATCCGCCCGTGCCGCTCCGCTCCTCCGTGGGACGGCTGGGCTGCTTGCCCGCGCGCGCGCTTGCGCTCGCTGGGCCGAAATTCCCCCCCCCCCCCCCCCCCCCCGGCCCAGCTAGCTGAGAATTCCTTTTCTTTTTCCTTTTTCCATTTCTTTTTCCCATTTTCATATATATATTTATATACTGATATTTTATGCACCAAAATAGTTTAAATAAATTATAGGGCACAAAAATAATAATGTATAATAATTGGCACACCCCACCAAGTCACCATGATTGATGTATTGTTCATTATCTGTGTTTGTTAGCGGAAGAGGGATCTGATCCTCCGGAATTTGTAGCTCCGGAAGAAGGGCAGGAACCCGACCCCTCTGAAATAGATCTTTTGTGCCAGGAAAGCTTCGACGAAGGCAAGTCCATCCTTCCCTTGATGCATAATTTACCTATTCTTTTGACCACTACCTAAGCCGGGATTAACGGATGGAATATTTGCATTGTGAGCAGAGAGATAGCCCGCATTAACAAACATCTTTTGAGTACAAAATGTGGGATGGGAGAAGGGCAGTGGTTTTGACTAAGCGATGTTTTCAAAAAGTGTGCGATGAAGGGTAATCACCCTCATCACCTTGTGAGTGGGATGATCAGGGACTCCCTGGTTTAGGGGAGGGCCTAAGGTGATGGCTCAGTTGGTTTATGTGTGAGCAGAAGGATTGTCCCCTCATATAAGGACCGGTTTGTCATCCTTCACTACCTGTACTCATGATAAGTACAACCACTCGAGGTTGTATGGGCAGTCACTCAATCTGAGCTCGTACGGTCCAACCCTAGGGTTATGAAGGCTGGGGAGCACCAGGAGGATAAGGAGGGGGAATGTTGTGTCCGGTTTGGACATGGCGGTGGCCTGACTCCTTCCGGTATAACCGTTAAGGTTAGGACGTGCGAGGAAAGAAAGAGATTCAGATTCGGATCTCATTGGCCATGAGATCGTAGAGACGGACTAGTGGGTAAAGTGTACCTCTCTGCGCAGAGTTCAAACCTATTCTAATAGTCCATGTCCTTTGGAATGGACGAGTCTGGTGTGGTATGACAATTAGTGTTTTACAACCTCCGTGAACAGGGAAATGTGTGTGTGTGAGTGTGTTTTTGGAAATTAAAACGATGCCACGGGAGCAGGAAGCTCAGTGGTGGTTGAGTAATGTGTTATTTCTATTTCTTTGGGAAAAACCCTAAAAGTACTGCCTTTCTCTGAGTAATTTCAACTCCACCATATAAATCATTGAAAGTTGCCTAGAGGGGGGGGTGAATAGGCAAGTTAAAACTTTTTTAACAAAAACTAGAAGCAAACTGGGTAAAACTGAATTGATCTCGAAATTCACCCAGTTAACTTTGGAAATGAGATGTTCTAAATGATCCACAGGGTTCAAAGTAGTAGATCTGAGAAGGGCACTTCTCAAAATCCACACACCAAAAAGATATAAACAAATCTTTCACGGAATGGTGAGAGAACGAAGAACACGTATAAGCACAATGAACAAGAACACAAGAGACACAAGATTTATCCCGAGGTTCGGTCACACCACCAAGGTGCCATACTTCCTCGTTGAGGCGCCCACAAAGAGCCGGGTCTCTTTCAACCCTAATCCTCCCTTTGCCGACCACAAAGGTCAAGCTCACACACTAATCTTTGCTCAAACGAGCGGGTAATACAAACTTTCTTGTGGTCTTCCACAAGATTTGGAGACTCACAAGAGACACCTAGTCGTCTAGGAGCTAGAAGCTCCAAGAGTGATGAATCCACAAAGAACTCGATGTAGTACCAAAGCTCGAATGAAGAAAAGCAAGAGAGATTTGGAGATGAAGCACAAAAAAACGTAGCTCTCAAACTCACTCAAAGATTTCTCTCCAAAGATTTGAAATGGGAGAGGCAAGAGATGTGTGAGAGAGAGTGAGAGGTGTTCTTCAAGTTTGAAATGGAGTTTGGGTCGTGCTCTTGTGTGGGGAGAGAGGTAGGAGTGAGTATATATAGGTGGGGCTTCAAAACTAGCCGTTGGACTCATTTTGGCTGTGGAGGACCGGTTGAACCGCCCCTAGGACCGGTTCAACCGCCTGGGGCAGGCTGACAGTCAGTCTGCCAGACAGACTGGAAGACTGCAGGTCAGACTGCAAAAACAGGTCCTGACAGCGGTTGAACCGCCCCTAGGGCCGGTTCAACCGCCTGGGGGTCAGACTGGCAGTCAGTCTGCCAGTCAGGAGGTCAGACCGGTCAGTTGACCCTGACACCGGTTGAACCTCCCCTAGGACCGGTTCAACCGGTTTTGACCAGTGAGGTCCGGGAAAAAAACCCCGGCTGAACTTTCCCTGGAAACCGGTTGAACCTCTCTGGACCCCGGTTGAACTTGCCCTGGACCCCGGTTGAACCTGCATGGACCCCAGTTGAAGTTGAAGTTCAGCTGGAGTTGAGAAAGCTCAACTCAGCTGAAGTTCAGCTCAGCTGAAAAGCTCAGCTGCAGCTGAAGAAGCTCAGCTCAGCTGAAGTTCAGCTCAGCTGAAAAGCTCAGCTGCAGTTTAAGAAGTTCAGCTGCTTTTCAACAAGAACACTCTTGGTTTCTCAAACCTAACCACGGTCAACCATAGAATTTTAAAGAGATTTTTGGTTTTCAAAAAATAGCTTTTGAATATAGAGGCTTGAGCTTTGGCAAAACACCAACCTTCTTTTTGGATCCCCCTTTATAGTACGACGATTCCTATACTCAAATTAAATAAAATTAATTAAGTAAACTACTTGAGTCATTGGTGTCTCATGTGTGATTTCTCCATGGCGTTGCTTCATAAGGATCACAAACATCTTTGTCTCACCTTTTGAAGCAAACACAAATCAAACCCTATGACTTGTACCATATCACCATATATGAGATCAAATCATGGCTTCAAGTCACCTTACTGATGCATCAACATGTTATAACTCTTCATAGCTGATTAGTTCATCGACTTAGTGCAAGTACTATCTTCTTCACCTTAGCCATGGTACCTCGGTCTACAAGCTGTCGCTTGACCTTCACCTTTGCTTAGTTCCTCGAAGCCCTTTCCTTGCTATCTTCACCCTATCAAGCCATTCTTGAGTCACATCATTTTGAGCATCCATTGAGAGAATCATTTCTTAAATATTGTGAACCTTGCTTGAATGTCTTCTAGATATAACTGTTAAGATTAATCAAGCTCTAGTTTGATTCTCATAGAAGCATATATGGACTGATAGTAATATGGTCAAGCCAATTCACGATTCCTCATATCTTATTCACTTTGGCTTGACCAATCCTCTTAATCACTTCATCTTCTATTCTGATCATATGTATGTAGTGATTTCTCAGGTCTTGTCCATATATATTCAAACCAATACAGAGACCATATTATATCCATTTGCATTGTCTCATTGGTTATTTAACCTCGTGTTGAACCTTTGTTCACTGATCATTATACACTATTCAAGTATGTTCATCATACTAAATTTCCTGTTCAACACTTAGCAAACTCGTTAGACCTTTAAATGTGTTGTTATCCAAATCACCAAAATCACAAAGGGGATGAATGCACTTTCAATCTCCCCCTTTTTGGTGATTGATGACAACACGTTTAAAGCTTACATAAGATTTGATAAATAAGATTTTGAATCCTATGATATAGTTTCCTCCCCCCTAAATATGTGCATTTCAGAAAATAACACTTTTGTACTCAAATGCCAAAAGCACATATTTGGGTCAAAGTATGGAGACAACTTATATCATACTATTCATGGGGTGCATTGTGTCATAAAATAAACGTGATGCTCATGACATAGTATGCACTCATCAATTTTCTACATCTTATGTTTTTCTTATGACTTCCCCTTTTGTTAATTATTTCTCCCCTTTTTAAAGTCGTATAACACTTAGTTACATAAGATTAAAGGTAAGCTTTAATGCAAAATTTCTCATATTTGGGTCAAAGTATGGAGACAACTTATATCATACTATTCATGGGGTGCATTGTGTCATAAAATAAACGTGATGCTCATGACATAGTATGCACTCATCAATTTTCTACATCTTATGTTTTTCTTATGACTTCCCCTTTTGTTAATTATTTCTCCCCTTTTTAAAGTCTTATAACACTTAGTTACATAAGATTAAAGGTAAGCTTTAATGCAAAATTTCTCCCCCTTTATCATAAATCTCCAAAAAGGATACAAAGAATATAAAGGGTAGAAATTATGATTAAGCAAGATGGGAACACACTATTATGAAAAGGGTCCTTAGATGGTACAAAGGTAATGGAGAAGTGACATGAAGTGATGTACCTTTGCGTTTTACCTTTTCAAGGGGTTTCCAGACTTGTGTTGGATTTAGAATTCATTAGCAAGCTCTTGTTGGCATAATTGTGACATAGGTCCAAGATATAAATTGAATATTGTCATACTAATTGAAAGATAAATCTTGATACCAGGAGTCTAGATGTCACCTAGCATTTTCTTATCATAACAAGAGGCAACATGAAAATTGCACAAGTATGGATTATACAACTAGTGATCATGTATGAAAAGTATCAATTGAAAAACACCAATTGATACAATTTGATAGATAAGCATATCACTAATTTCATATTACATTAAGTTCTCATCAAGTTTTATTGGACACATATATATGTATTCAATTGATACCTATTGAGAGTACTTATTTGCAATTTAAAGTACCATTGCATAAAAAGAGTATCAATTGAATATAATTATACAACATAAAGAACATGTGCACTATTTAATCAATTAAGTTCTAGAAAGGAGAATTTATAAGCTATGCTACTTCAGACATTTGCAATCCAAAAGGATGTGATACATATTTACCAATTTTAGATGACGTTGGAGTAGCATATAAAAGAGAAACTCATTCTCTTATGAAATGTATAAAAGATACATTTATTGGAGCAAAAAAATCTTTGATACCCATCAAATTTGTAGTGGAAGCGATTGTCTTTGCCCGAAGGTTCCTTTCTAATTTGAGACTACACATAATAGACTTGGAAATGAAGTTAGTCTCAAAGATTAAAATTATAGACCATTCTCCCCCTAAATGTGTGCATACAAGTGATGAATACTTGTTTTACCTTATGCACTTGGACTTGTGAGGCCAGGGGAATAAGTTTTACAAATTGAACCTCTGTACAAATAAAGTATGAAAATGTGAAATTGTACCAATTGAAAGAATTACTCATACTCAAAAAGTATACTAATAGACATGATATGCAGTATTTTAAGCCAAGATTCTTGAGAAGTTAGCATGTTTGACTCATACCTCACTAAGATGACTTAAGACTAACTTATGACATCACCACAAGAGGTATTAATCAAATATCTAGATATTCTTTAATCGTCACCACAAGTGCAACCTTATGATGTGACTTAAGATATTGCATATACATGCACACACTAGCATGTAAGAGCCTAGATATAAAAATGTAATACAATAGTTCATGGAGTGACACACTTTTGTTCTACGCCACATGGTCTCCATTATAATCATGAATTTCAATCTTAGCTTTTGATAGGCTTGACATTTCAAAGAGAAACTTATCCTCTTCAAACGATCAAGAGAAATTCATTTTCATTTCTATGGAACCATTCATCCTAATTTGATGTTCTCCAAGGTGTGAGACTACACAACATGAACTTGAAAGAAATCATTAGTCTCACAAGATATAGGCTTAACTCTCCCTCAATTTGTGCATGCAAGTGTACACAAAGTACACTTATGCACATCAACAATACGAGGTTAAAGGAGATGTTTGCACTATATCTTGGTTTAACATAACATGCTTTACATAGATGATGAAAATTATACCAATTAAAAGTTTAAGAACTAAAAGTATATCAATTGAAATCTTGAAGGGTAAAGCATGCTAATATGAACCTCAAACCTCATAATGAAGGATATCATATAAATATGTCACTACATCTTCATTATTTGGTTAAAAAAATATATAACTCCCTTCTTGAATCACTGTGATCTCTTTTCTCTTTACGATTTCATCCAACCAAGTGATCATGAACTTCTTTCATATTTTCTTGATTCGATCATACTTGATATAAGATCAATTGAAGCTCAATGATTGAAACAACCAAGACTCCTATATTTGTAGATTTTGAATTCATCTTCAAAGAACTTGGGAGGACCTTGTTGAAACACTTAGAAAATAGAGCATTAGAAACACAAGAGAGGGTTTCACAAATGATGATCCTTATATGTGGATGGCAAATGAATCATCATTATTGAAACCCAAAAGGATAGACTAAATTCTTTTAAATTAGTGCACACATATAGTTGATGTGAAAGTTATATGCACTATTGAACATTTTATATTGCAAGGAATTTAACCTATACTATGGTACATCCCACTAAGGATAGAATACTAAAACAACTGAAGGAGAGGAAGTTTTCATACCTTGGCCTCTTATCAACTTCTTCTTACTTTAGTTGAATAGTATCCTTTAAGCTTGCGATTTATCCAATTTAAAACAAGCACATCTCTTAACATAGATTTTCTATGGATAAACTCAACACAAGAGATGACATTAGTAGCACAAGCACTAGTTTCTTATTTAGCAACCCTTTATATGTGGAAGGCAAGCGAGTTGCTAAAATAGAGAAACCTCATAATATGGACTAAATTTCTCTTGAGCCCTCATGCACAATATATTTTGAATGACATGAATAATATGCATGGTTGTTCAATGAAGTCTAAAGGGCTAACTTAATCCATATTATGGTGAGTGTCTAATAAAGAAGAATCAAATCCAAATTAACTAGATAGAGAATACGTCACATAATTTTGGATTGTTCACCATATGATAATATTCATTCATCTTCCAATTAGACCTTTATTTCATAATCAACAACTGATGTATGTCAAGTGCTTCTTTTTCCTTAGTGGCTACACAAGTCACAAAAGAGATAAGATTTGAAAATAATATGCACTTGAGATTCAGTTGTTACTACCCTTGCTACTATCTCCAAATATGATTTAAACATTCATTATCGAGCACCCAACTTGATCCATTGAAGGAGTGATCCTGCAAAACAAGTTTAAGCTTCATATCTTGGTACCCAATTTGAATTGGGTCCTTTGAGATTAGTAGGAAGAGCCTTGAGTACCCACACAATCCTTATTGTGGCCTTTCTCATTGTGTAGGCACCCACATATACTTGACAACCATCTTACATGGTTTCAAGTCAATATTTAATCACACAGATAAAAGCTAGAGTTAAGAATAGGAGCCTTTTCTCCTTTTCTTGATACATCATTGTGTTGCCTTTTTGATGATGAACGTAGCTTGACCTTGGGTGCACCTAGCTTATCAAGGTTAGTCGCACAAGCATTCATATCATAAAGACAAGTTATGCATGGAATTTACAACTTAGTGATCTAATTCAATGTGAAGCATATGGATACCGACTGAAGTAGATTTCTAAGATATCAAAATAAGGGTTTCCAAAATTTAGAGAGTAGGGATCACTAATTGTACCTTTTACAGTTTAAAAATCATATCCATGTTAGTGCATATGTATGTCATAAATATCAACAAAAAGGATTCTTATGCACTTTTAGATTTAACGATAAGGGAATTTTAAACTGCATCAAGAGTAGCTATTTAGAAACCAAAGATTACAATCCATAAGAATGAGATACAATTCTACCATTATGGATTGAGTTAGTATAGCTTACTCAAGAGAAACTTATTCTCTAAGACACAAGACACATAATGTGCTCCCCCAAATATGTGCATCAAGTATTTGAATGACTTGTCAAATGCACTTTCAATTAATTAAGAGTCGCATGAGGAGTACATTAGATATAGTGGTCAAGGCATGACAAATTTGCAATGAATAAACTTATACCTAAGAATACTTACCACCATATAGAACGTACCATTTGTTGTATCAATTGAAAGGTCTTACTATATGAGATGGTGTCATCTAAGTATTCTTCTTTTCTTCATTTATGGAGACTTCCTTCTTTATCTTGTTGTCTCTTTTCTTCTTAATACTAATTGGAAAAGAACTTTGAAAAGAGATATTAGTAGTACAAGGAAGTATTTAATGAATGGTGATCTTTAGATATGAATTGCAAACAAATCATCATTTATGAGACATAAAGACATAAGTTAAATTCCTTTTAAGTTAATGCACATGGAGGAGTGAATTAACAATATGCACCAATTTACAAATTTAAACCAAAAGGAATTTAACCTTCATATTGACATTTCTTTCCATAGAATAGATTATTACCAATTGAAAGAATGCCACTTGAAAGGAACTATTATTGGTCACATACCAAATGAAACAACTAGTTCCATACCTTTGCCTTGAGCATTCCTAATCTTTCTTTTAGGTGAAGATTAACCTTTAATGCTTGTGATTTTACCAATTGAAAGAGCACAATCTCTACTTATGAATTTCTATGAAATATCTTCAAAGAGATTGCATTTGAAACACAAGCAATAGTTTCCTATTTAGAAACCTCTAGTATATGAATGACAAGAAGGTCACTAAAATAAGGAAACCTCGTGATATGAACTAAATTACTCTTACAAACATCATGCATAACACTGATTTAAACATGGTGAAAATAGCATGATTATTTAATTAAGTTTACATGGCAAGTTTAATTCATAGCATGCTGAGTGATTGATTTAGAAGACTCAAAACCAATTTAAACAAGAAGGAATACATCACATAGTATTGGTTTGATCTTCTTTGAATGTTGAATGACACATTCCATTTGGGAAACACATTCTCATGTTGTGAAACTACATAAATCACTCAGATAAAAACATTAGTCTCACAACTTTAGTCATATAGAGAATTCCCCTTTTGATAAGTGCTTTAAGAATTTGAATTTCTTACTTAGCACTCTATTCATTTAAGAACATGGGATTATACTCTTTATGTCTAGGTCATGGCAATAATATGATGATTAACTTGAAATATGCCACGAGATACATACAACCAATTTAAAGCATGTAGATTGTCATAATATAAAAAATGAACTTGCAATCTACCATATAATTGGATCTTTTCCAAAGCAAGGTAAAAGCAATGTGCACTTAAGAATTAATTTTTACCATCCTTTGGATATCACTTGGTTGTAGGCCTTTTTCTTGATTCCCACAAAGGTTAATCCTTATTCCCTACAACACAAGTTCTTGCTAGAGATGAATATGAAGTTAGTGAGATAACAACTCAATTCATCTTTGGGCCAATCTTAAAAGAATAGTCAATGTAAGATTGATAGCTTGAGATAAGAATTGAGTTAAACCGCTCAAGCACCCCAAAGCTTCATATCATCTTTGGGTACCTACAAATTCTTTCAAACATATTTTGGCACCCATCTCATGATGGGTCCATCAAGGTTAGCCAATAAGGACTTAGGCACCCAAATGGCCTTTGTGCTAGTTTTAGGTGAACTAATTACCTTTCTAGCACAAGAGTCAAATTTGGGTCTCCTAAGCATATTTGAATGTATTGACAAGTTAGGCTTAGGAGTTTTACCCTTTGGACAAACCTTGAATAGATGACCTCTTTCATGACAATTGTAGCAAATGCGGTGCTTGTCCTTGCAATGCATTTGCCTTTTGCTTTCATCCTTTTTGATGGCCATCTTTCTTGATCGTGCAAGGTTTTGGTTCTTCATGTGGGGGCATGAATCAATTTCATGACCCTTCTCCTTGCATCCATAGCACCTTCTATCGCTTCTCTTTGATCTTTCTTTGTTGAAGCACATAGGTACATTGTTAGAGCAAATAGTATGAGCATTAATTTTCTTACCATGAATTTTGCTCATGCCCTTCTTGGAAAGCTTGGTATTCTTTTGAAGGAGTTTTGTGCATGCTACGGTTGTCCCCTTCTCAAGCTTTTTCACCATATTATCACGATTATCTTGAGAAGGTTGAGCATGACATTTTCCCTTCAATTGAGTCAAGCTCCTTTTTAGCCTCTCATTTTCTTCCTTGAGCTCATTGTTTTCTTTTGCATAGGAAATATTACTTGTTCCTGAAAATTCTAGCTCAATGGAAGATTGGCTTTCTTGAGAGCAACATTTGTTAGCACATGATAATATAGTTTCTATATGAGTACATGTGCATATGTGAGGTTGGTATGATTTCAAATTAGTTAACACAACCTCATGAGCCATTTCTAACATGATATGTGAATCCATAAATTTATTATGAGAGCACACAAGCTTATCATGTTTTTTCTTGCAAAGCTAGATTTTCAATATTTAGCTTTTCTACCGTGTTCTTGAGCATAGCATTTTTATTTTCTAATTGAGCAATATATGATGAATGATTAATAGCTTTAATTTGCTCAATTGAAATGTCTTCATACCTTTGGACCAAATCATCATGAGAGCACTTTAGCTTCTCATGCTCTTTGGTCAACTTCTCCAAGTCTTTGATTTTTTCGATGAGGATATCTTCTTGCTTATGAAGCATTTCCTTGTGTTCTTCCGCTCTTTTCATGTGTTTGAGCAGGCTCATCCGGTTCTTCTTGCTTAGTTGAGCGAAGAATTTTTGAAGATCATCCTCATCTTCACTATCACTTTCATGCTCCTCCTCATCCTCACTTTCGCTTTCACTGTCACTCTCATTAGCAACAAAGCACATATGAGAAGTGGATTTGAAAGACGAACCTTGTGAAGAGGTGGATTCGTCATTTGGTCTCCGTGGATCATTTTCTTCTTCTTTAATACTGTTCTTCGCCTCATCTTCCTTCATTTTGAGGAACATCCTTTCGGCGATTCTCATGGCAAGGTCTATTGCCCTAGGATCAACATCTACACCAAAAGATGAAGTCGAGGCAACCTCAACTTTTTCAAGCTTAGAAGCACTTTTGTTTCTTAGTCCCCTCGACATGATCTTTCCTCACGCGGTTAAGCGTTAGAACGAGGATTAGGCTCTGATACCAATTGAAAGTTGCCTAGAGGGGGGGTGAATAGGCAAGTTAAAACTTTTTTAACAAAAACTAGAAGCAAACTGGGTAAAACTGAATTGATCTCGAAATTCACCCAGTTAACTTTGTAAATGAGATGTTCTAAATGATCCACAGGGTTCAAAGTAGTAGATCTGAGAAGGGCACTTCTCAAAATCCACACACCAAAAAGATATAAACAAATCTTTCACGGAATGGTGAGAGAACGAAGAACACGTATAAGCACAATGAACAAGAACACAAGAGACACAAGATTTATCCCGAGGTTCGGTCACACCACCAAGGTGCCCTACTTCCTCGTTGAGGCGCCCACAAAGAGCCGGGTCTCTTTCAACCCTAATCCTCCCTTTGCCGACCACAAAGGTCAAGCTCACACACTAATCTTTGCTCAAACGAGCGGGTAATACAAACTTTCTTGTGGTCTTCCACAAGATTTGGAGACTCACAAGAGACACCTAGTCGTCTAGGAGCTAGAAGCTCCAAGAGTGATGAATCCACAAAGAACTCGATGTAGTACCAAAGCTCAAATGAAGAAAAGCAAGAGAGATTTGGAGATGAAGCACAAAAAAACGTAGCTCTCAAACTCACTCAAAGATTTCTCTCCAAAGATTTGAAATGGGAGAGGCAAGAGATGTGTGAGAGAGAGTGAGAGGTGTTCTTCAAGTTTGAAATGGAGTTTGGGTCGTGCTCTTGTGTGGGGAGAGAGGTAGGAGTGAGTATATATAGGTGGGGCTTCAAAACTAGCCGTTGGACTCATTTTGGCTGTGGAGGACCGGTTGAACCGCCCCTAGGACCGGTTCAACCGCCTGGGGCAGGCTGACAGTCAGTCTGCCAGACAGACTGGAAGACTGCAGGTCAGACTGCAAAAACAGGTCCTGACAGCGGTTGAACCGCCCCTAGGGCCGGTTCAACCGCCTGGGGGTCAGACTGGCAGTCAGTCTGCTAGTCAGGAGGTCAGACCGGTCAGTTGACCCTGACACCGGTTGAACCTCCCCTAGGACCGGTTCAACCGGTTTTGACCAGTGAGGTCCGGGAAAAAAACCCCGACTGAACTTTCCCTGGAAACCGGTTGAACCTCTCTGGACCCCGGTTGAACTTGCCCTGGACCCCGGTTGAACCTGCATGGACCCCAGTTGAAGTTGAAGTTCAGCTGGAGTTGAGAAAGCTCAACTCAGCTGAAGTTTAGCTCAGCTGAAAAGCTCAGCTGCAGCTGAAGAAGCTCAGCTCAGCTGAAAAGCTCAGCTGCAGTTTAAGAAGTTCAGCTGCTTTTCAACAAGAACACTCTTGGTTTCTCAAACCTAACCACGGTCAACCATAGAATTTTAAAGAGATTTTTGGTTTTCAAAAAATAGCTTTTGAATATAGAGGCTTGAGCTTTGGCAAAACACCAACCTTCTTTTTGGATCCCCCTTTATAGTACGACGATTCCTATACTCAAATTAAATAAAATTAATTAAGTAAACTACTTGAGTCATTGGTGTCTCATGTGTGATTTCTCCATGGCGTTGCTTCATAAGGATCACAAACATCTTTGTCTCACCTTTTGAAGCAAACACAAATCAAACCCTATGACTTGTACCATATCACCATATATGAGATCAAATCATGGCTTCAAGTCACCTTACTGATGCATCAACATGTTATAACTCTTCATAGCTGATTAGTTCATCGACTTAGTGCAAGTACTATCTTCTTCACCTTAGCCATGGTACCTCGGTCTACAAGCTGTCGCTTGACCTTCACCTTTGCTTAGTTCCTCGAAGCCCTTTCCTTGCTATCTTCACCCTATCAAGCCATTCTTGAGTCACATCATTTTGAGCATCCATTGAGAGAATCATTTCTTAAATATTGTGAACCTTGCTTGAATGTCTTCTAGATATAACTGTTAAGATTAATCAAGCTCTAGTTTGATTCTCATAGAAGCATATATGGACTGATAGTAATATGGTCAAGCCAATTCACGATTCCTCATATCTTATTCACTTTGGCTTGACCAATCCTCTTAATCACTTCATCTTCTATTCTGATCATATGTATGTAGTGATTTCTCAGGTCTTGTCCATATATATTCAAACCAATACAGAGACCATATTATATCCATTTGCATTGTCTCATTGGTTATTTAACCTCGTGTTGAACCTTTGTTCACTGATCATTATACACTATTCAGGTATGTTCATCATACTGAATTTCCTGTTCAACACTTAGCAAACTCGTTAGACCTTTAAATGTGTTGTTATCCAAATCACCAAAATCACAAAAGGGATGAATGCACTTTCAATCATGTATGATATAGGTCCCTTTCTCTTTACGAGAGCGGGATGGGCTTGCGGAATACCTAGTGTATTCACCCATATTTATTTATGTTTTTCAGCAGCTGAAGACTTCTTTTCTGCTATGCTTGATTGAGGGGGTTGTGTCTGCACCCAGTTTTGCCTGTGGCTTGGGCTAGTTTATCTTCTACTACGCTTTGTATTTTCGGCTCTCTCTCGAGCTTGTACTCTGGTATTGTAATAACATTTATTCAAACTCTATACTATTTGAAGTAAGGAATGTGGTTACTAGCCTCCTGGGACTAGTAATTGTATCACATTTGAGTCCCAAAGGATCGGGACGCTTCAGGTGGTATCAGAACCATAGACTGGCCGTAGATCGCAGCCCCGACCTTAAAAGTTTGCCTTAACAAGAAAACACCTCTTACCCCTAAGAAAAATCTCCTCTCCTTTCCCCCGATATTAACAGACCCTTCTTTTCTTCTACCAGATGGAAGGCTCTTGGGTCATTAGGACATCCTACTGCTCAGAGGAGGAAGGATTCCCTCATCTCTTGCAGAGTTGCGCGCTTCGTATGGGGATCTGCAAGAAGCCGGTATATGTCTGGAAAGAATACCGAGAAAACGGAATTGAGAAGTGCTCTATGGCAGTCTACCTGGGAGAAAGCCGAAGTTACCCAAACCACCCTCCTTTCCAAGTTACCTTCACTAGACACCACTTCCTAGACACTTGCCAAAATGTTGCCCGAAAAGCCCTCCGACAGCTATGCCAAAACTACAGCAAAGAGGTTTTTGAAACCCCCCTTCGTTACTTCCCACCTAGCAACAAAAATACCCCCACCTGGAGGAAAAGACTTTAGGCCCTATCAGGAAGAGATCCCACCGAGGATGACCCCACCATCGTCTACATGGTCGGATATCTCCACACTCTCGATAACCACTACTATTGGGGACTTGTTCTCAAATGCTATAAATTGAGAACAAGGCAACACAAAAACAGGTTATTTGTTAATGCCCTTCGTCCTTCGGAACATTATTTCCCTAAGGATATAATGATCTTCGGACGAAGGTCATGAAGGACATACCTTCATCATCTCAACATATATATATATATAAACATATCAAGGGTGGATGAAGCATGTAAAACATAAGGGATAATGTGAACAAACATATAACATCATCATACACATTTCTTATTATATAATCATAAATGAACAAATGAATAATGACAATATTGAATTAAATTTGTACCTTCGGCTTGACAGAAAATGAAAGTACAAGCGTGACGCAAAAATGAGTACAAGTTAGCGTGAACAGTACGGGGGTACTGTTCATCTATTTATAGGCACAGGACACAGCCCGTGTAAAATTACATCCATGCCCTTCACATTTGCTAATGACTTTAAGGTAGTCCACCGAGGTCTAAATAGCCTTTCCCTTTTAAGTCGGTTCCCTTTTTGCCATTATGCCGAAGCTCCCTTGTGCGTAGCTTCGGCGCTGCGTCAACCTTCGTATTGTTCGTGCTTTTCACACTGTGGTTCTGATCCGAGTCCGAAGGCTCCTGTTCATATATCACACTCGGGAAACATTGTTAAATCATGTTTTTGAGGACCTTCGGAAGACGAAGGCCCCCAACAGTAGCCCCTCGCAATATTAATTTGTTAGAGTGACGAATTCTGATTGCGACATGGACGAAGGAATGTTGGGGACTTGTTCTCAAATGCTATAAATTGAGAACAAGGCAACACAAAAATAGGTTATTTGTTAATGCCCTTCGTCCTTCGGAACATTATTTCCCTAAGGATATAATGATCTTCGTACGAAGGTCATGAAGGACATACCTTCATCATCTCAACATATATATATATATATAAACATATCAAGGGCGGATGAAGCATGTAAAACATAAGGGATAATGTGAACAAACATATAACATCATCATACACATTTCTTATTATATAATCATAAATGAAAAAATGAATAATGACAATATTGAATTACATTTGTACCTTTGGCTTGACAGAAAATGAAAGTACAAGCGTGACGCAAAAATGAGTACAAGTCAGCGTGAACAGTACGGGGGTACTGTTCATCTATTTATAGGCACGGGACACAGCCCGTGTAAAATTACATCCATGCCCTTCACATTTGCTAATGACTTTAAGGTAGTCCAGCGAGGTCTAAATAGCCTTTTCCCTTTTAATTCGGTTCCCTTTTTGCCGTTATGCCGAAGCTCCCTTGCGCGTAGCTTCGGCGTTGCGTCAACCTTCGTATTGTTCGTGCTTTTCACACTGTGGTTCTGATCCGAGTCCGAAGGCGCCTGTTCATATATTACACTCGGTAAACATTAGTAAATCATGTTTTTGAGGACCTTCGGGAGACGAAGGCCCCCAACAACTACGATGACCTTTCCTCCCACTGCACCCACCTAAACTCCCGGGTGGAAAGCTTAGAGCAGCAAGTCAAGGAACTTAAAAAGGAGAAGGCGTCCCTCCAAGAGTGTCTCGATATAGCAGAGGGCGAAGAGGCCAACACTCGTGAAGCCTACCGAACCCTGAAGATGGATTACGATAAGAAGCTAAAGAAGCTCGCCCCCACGAAGAAAATCCAAAAGAAGACCAAGAGCCAAGGATGCCAGACTGAGCGGAAGAAGAAAGCCCCTCCAGCTCCACCTCTCTCCAGGATAGAGAATCTGTCCGATGTCGAGGATATGTCCCTAGCTACCCTTGATGGCCTTCTCAAGGAATTTGGGGACACCTTAGAAAAGGAGTTCGGAAGTACCCTAGAAAGCGATCGCGTGTAGCACGACTTGTGGTAACTGTATGCTTGTAATGAACTGGTGTAATGAATAAAATAACTTGGTTGAAAAAATTTTGGCATATGCATAGTAGTAACTCTCTCTCTCTCTCTCCCCCCTGGCAGATGGCTTCGGATAAAACCACGCCTACCGCCTCCGGGATTGGAGCATGGTTTCCCCTAGGAGCTGAAGGAGAAGCCGGCGGAGAAGGGAGTGAGACCCACCTCCCCGCACCTCCAGAGCTGCCATTAGATTTAGCCCAAGTTCTAGCCAACCAAACCCAACTCATTAAGGTCCTCACTAGAAGTCTGGAGAATCAACGCCCGAATGGTGGAAGACCACAAGACAGGATGGGAGATTTTCTGAGGCTCAAGCCTCCCACATTTGCTGGATCCAGCAATCCCCTCGATGCTGATGACTGGCTGCGCACGATTAAAAGGAAGTTAGAAGCCATCGGATGCCCAGAGAATCAGCATGTTCAATTGGCTGCTCATCAACTTTTCGGGATGGCCCTAGCATGGTGGGATACCTTCGACGCTGTCGTCAGAGATGCTACCTAGACAGAGTTTGAAACTGCTTTTCGAGAGCACCATGTGCCCCAAGGGATTGTTCAGCTCAAGGAAGATGAATTCCGGGAACTAACTCAAGGTGGAAGATCTGTCAGTGAGTACGTGCACAAATTCACAGAATTGGCCCGCTACACGCCTGATGACGTCAGCACAGAAGCCAAGAAGATGGCCCACTTTTTGAAAGGGCTCAGACCAGAACTCAAGACCATCCTAGCCAGCCAAGATTTCCTCAGCTTCTCGCACCTCTCAAACAAAGCCATACAAGTGGAAAGGGCAAGGGAAGAAGAAAAAGGTCACCTCAAGAGGAAATTCCAAGTCCTCCGAGCTCAGCAACAGGAATGGCACTAGAGAACTCGATCCTTTGGGTTTCCACCCAAGGGACCAAGCTTCAATAGACCAGCTGGACCCACTTCGTCATGTTTCAGCCAGCAGAGTCAGAGCTCCTTTCAGGCCCCCTCGGTTGCAAGCAACCAACCACCAGCAAATGCCTGTTGGCACTGCGGAGACCCCAGTCACTTCAAAAACAACTGCCCCTAGTTGAAGGCATCAGGACCTGCTTACTCCAACTCGGTGAATGGCCCCAAGAATACCTCAGCACTCGCCCCCAAGGCGCCCTCCTCCATCAGCCAGCAAAACAAGACCCAGTATCAAGGAAGGGCACGAGTAAACCACGTTGATGCCCAGGAGGCTCAGCAAGCTCCGGGAGTAATGCTCGGTGAGTTCCTTGTTGAATTTACTCCTGGTACTGTACTTTTGATTCAGGAGCATCCCATTCTTTTATAGCCACTAGTTTTGTGGAAAAGCATGGCATTCCCTCTACCCCCCTAGAAATTCCCTTGGTCACCCGAACCCCAGGGTCAGACCTTATATGCCAGCTCAAATGCTCCCAAGTCATAATTCTTTTAAGTGGGGTAGTATTCTTGGCAGACTTAACCATCTTGCCATCCCAAGGAATTGATGTGATCTTAGGAATGGATTGCTTAACCAAGCACAAAGGCATCATAAGTTGCGCAAACAAGACAGTCCTTCTCACAGACCACCAAGGAAAGTCAGTTTCTTGTCAGGCTCAGCCACCCGCCAATGATCCAATGGTGTTTAATCTAGCAACAAAAAGCACGTCAGTGGTAGAAGAATTCATGGATGTGTTCCCAGAAGAGTTGCCAGGAATGCCGCCAGAAAGAGAAGTGGAGTTCTACATAGATCTGATTCCTGGTACAGCACCCATCGCAAAGAGATCATACCGCATGGCTCCTACCGAGTTAGCAGAATTAAAACTCCAAATCGCAGAGCTTCAACAAAAAGGGTACATCCATCCCAGCACATCCCCTTGGGGAGCACCAGTCCTTTTCGTCACTAAAAAGGATGGAAGTATGAGGATGTGTATTGATTACCGATCTTTAAATGAAGTTACAATCAAAAACAAGTATCCACACCCTCGAATCGACAACCTCTTCGACCAGCTTCAAGGGGCCAAATATTTCTCCAAGATAGACCTGAGGTCTGGTTATCACCAACTGAGAATCAAGGAAAGAAGACTGCATTTGTCACCCAGTACAGACAATATGAGTTCACAGTAATGCCTTTCGGACTAACAAACGCACCCGCCTTTTTCATGAACCTCATGAATAAGGTATTCATGGAGGAACTGGATAAGTTTGACGTAGTTTTCATTGACGACATCCTTATCTACTCCAAGAATCGCGAAGATCATGAGCGTCACCTCCGGATCGTCCTCGGAAGACTCAGGGCACATCAACTCTATGCTAAGCTCAGCAAATGTGAATTCTGGTTAGAAAAGATAGCCTTCCTTGGGCATATCTTGACTGCATAAGGAATAGAAGTAGACCCGTCCAAGGTAGAAGCAGTATCAAAATGGAGGCAGCCATCTAACATCAGTGAAGTTCGAAGCTTTCTGGGAATGGCAAGATATTACCACCGCTTTATCAAGGGATTCTCCAGCATAGCAAGACCTATGACAGAGCTCCTCAAGAAAGACAATAAGTTTGTGTGGACCCTGAAGTGTGAGGAAAGTTTCCAGATCATAAAGAAGAAGCTCACGACCGTGCCCGTTTTGACACTACCAGATATACACCAGGATTTCGTCATCTTCTGTGATGCTTCAAGGCAAGGCTTAGGGTGTGTTCTGATGCAAAATGAGAAAGTCATTGCTTATGCATCACGCTTACTCAAGCCGCATGAGCAGAATTATCCCACCCACGATTTGGAATTGGCAGCCATAGTGCATGCCCTGAAAATATGGAGGCACTACCTAATTGGGAACAAATGTCACATCTTCACCGATCACAAGAGTCTAAAGTATATCTTCACTCAGCCAGATCTCAACCTCCGTCAGAGAAGATGGCTGGAACGGATCAAAGATTATGACCTTGAGATTCATTATCACCCCGGAAAGGCCAACATGGTAGCAGACGCCCTCAGCCGAAAACCTTTCGGGATGAAGGGGATCAACTTTTTAGAAGATTGGAAGAAGGAATCAGCTCAGCTGAATGCATGTCTAGGAAACAATGGCAGCCTAGAAGTCAAGCCAATGCTAGAAGACCTTATATGCAAGGCTCAACGCCTGGACACGGAGACAGCAAGTTTTGTGGAAAAAGCTCGCAAGGAACAACTTCCGGACCTCAGGACAGATGAACAAGGAGTCCTTTGGTTCAAGAACCGTCTGTGTGTACCAAAAGGAGAGGCACGAGAAGTCCTGCTCGATGAAGCTCACAACTCAGCCTACTCCATCCACCCAGGAACCACCAAGATGTACCTAGACCTCAAAACCAGATACTAGTGGAGAGGGATGAAGAAAGAGACAGCACAGTATGTGGCCCGGTGTGACACATGCCAACGAACAAAAGCCGAGCACCAGAAACCTGCAGGCCTATTGCAACCCCTTTCATGCCTGAATGGAAGTGGGAGGAAATAGGCATGGATTTTGTAAGTGGACTACCCTGGACCCAAAAAGTGAACGACTCTATCTGGGTAATAATAGACCGTCTTACCAAGGTAGCCCACTTCATCCCAGTGAAAACTACCTTTGGAGGAGCCACCCTTGCCCGGATTTATCTTAAAGAGATAGTCAGACTCCATGGCATTCCAAGGAAGATAGTGTCAGACAGGGGAACCCAATTCACCTCCAAATTTTGGATGAGCCTTCAACAAGCTATGGGCACCAAGCTAGACTTCAGCACCGCCTATCACCCCCAGTTAGATGGTCAGACCGAAAGGGTCAACAAGGTCCTCGAAGATTTATCAAGAGCCTGTGTGTTAACGTTCGACAGAAACTGGTAGTCCAGTTTGCCTTATGCAGAGTTCTCGTATAACAACAGCCATCAGACCAGTATCAAGATGTCACCGTTCGAAGCATTGTATGGACGAAAGTGCCAGACCCCTCTCATGTGGTCCAACATAGGGGAAAAGACATTGGAAGGACCTGCCTTTGTTAAAGAGGCTGAAGAGAAAGTTGCCCTGATCTGCAAAAGATTACTGGAAGCTCAGAGTCGGTAGAAAATTTATGCGGACAACAGGCGGAGAGAACTCAGATTTGAGGAAGGAGACATCGTCTACCTCAAGGTCTCCCTGATGCATGGTGTCCAAAGGTTCCAAGTGAAAGGAAAGCTAGCACCGCGATTCGTCGGCCCCTATCCCATCATTGGCAGATTGGACCCGCAGCATACTGTCTTTAATTACCAGAATCCATGTCTGATATCCACAATATGTTCCATGTGTCCCAGCTCCGCAAATGCCTGCAAGTACTAGAAAGTCACATCGAAGAAGAGGCAATCCAGATTCAGAAAGATCTTCAGTACCAAGAAAAGCCAATAAAGATTCTTGACTCAGCATTCTGAAAGACCCGCAACTCAGAAGTGAGACTCTATAAAGTTCAGTGGAGCAGAGAAGGAGAAGAGGAAGCTACCTGGGAAAGTGAGGACTCTTTGAGGAGGGAATACCCTTACCTTTTCTCGAGCCCCGTCTGAATCTCGAGGGCGAGATTCCTTTAAGTGGGGTAGATTTGTAACATCCCAAAATTTCAACCTGAGGTTTGGAACCCTAATCTCCTAACCACCCCCCCCCCTTTATCTCTCCCTAAATTCCACCCCATAGGTCATCTCCTCATATGCATACACTTGATTGATAGAAGCACCTCACATAGATTATTATTTTTTTAGCACCCAAGATTATTTAGCTATTTATTTGTTCAAAAGAAAACGAGATAAAAGAAATAGAAATAGAAAATAGAAATAAGAAATAGAAAAAGAAAAAAAGGAAAAAGGAACCCCCCCGGGTAGGCCGCTTCTGGCCCAGGTCGCCTCTCTCTCCCTCGCGCGCGCGCCCGCACCCCTCCCGCGGCCCAAGCGGCCCATCGTCACGCGCCCGCGTCGCCACTGACACCCGAGCCCCACCCGTCAGCTGCCTTCCCCCTCTCTCGTCGCTCTCCCGTTGTCGGCTCGGCCCCACCCGTCAGCCCGCGCTCCCCTCCCTCCCTCGCAAGCGGGCCCCGCCCGTCAGCGCCTTCCTCGCGCCCGTGATCGGGGCTAGCGACGCGAGCGCCGCCGGTCGCCACCGCCCCGTCGTCTCGCCATTACTCACTCGCCTGCCCGGTTGGCGCCTTGCGCCTCTATCCTCTTGCGCCAGCCGAGCCATCCCGTCACCCCCCCCCCTGCCCGAGCCGTCTCATCGTCACCACTGTGCACCACCATCCCCGCCGTGGCGAGCTCGCCGGTGCATGCCACCTCTCGCCTCTTCCCTGCCCCGTGCGCCTATAAAAGGACCACCCTGAGCTCCCCAATCCTTCACACCAGCCTTGGCCATCCTCTTCCTCCTTCCCCGAGCTCGATTGAGCCAGCGCCGCCGCGCCCTTCCCCTGCTCCGGTGAGCCTCGCCCTCCTCCCTCTGCAAAGTTCTAGTCTAATTCATACAGTTCTTGAGCTTCGCCATTCCCTCACAAACGCAATGCACCCATCCCCACCTCCTTTTGCGCTCGGCAGCCTCGCCGGCGACCTCACCGCCGTGAGCGCCCGCCACCGCGCCGCGGACCGGCCACCCCAGGCACCCTCCGACCAAATTGGACCTACCCCATGATCCCCTACCCCCGCCTGTGCCTCGCCACCACTCCTCCGTTGCAAAACCGGCGGAGAACTGAAAGGGAATTAGGCTTACACCTATTTTCCTAATTGATTTTGGTGGTTGAAATGCCCAACACAAATAATTGGACAAACTAGTTTGCTCTAGTCTCTAAAGTTATACAGGTGCCAAAGGTTCACACTTAGCCAATAAAAAGACCAAGAAATGGGTTCAACAAAAAGAGCAAGGGATAACCGAAGGCAGCCCTGGTCTGGCGCACTGGACTGTCCGGTGCGCCACCGGACAGTGTTCGGTGCACCAGGGGACTCCAAGCCCAACTTCGCACCTTCGGGAATTTTCTGAGGCGCTTCACTATAATTCACCAGACATGTCCGGTGCACACCGGACAGTGTCCGGTGCTCTAGAGGAGAGCGAATCTAAACTCGCCAGATTCGGGAATCCGCTCCACTATAATTCACCGGACGTCTCCGGTGCACACCGGACTGTCCGGTGAGCCAGCGGAGCAACGACTACTTCGCGCCAACGGTCGACTGCAGCGCATTAAATGCGCGCCAGCACGCGCAGAGAAGCAGAGCACGCGCGGGTGGCACACCGGACAGTCTACAGGACTTGTCCGGTGCACCACCGGACAGCCAAGCGGGCCCACTCGTCAGAACTCCAACGGTCGGAACCCAACGGCCTGGTGACGTGGCTGGCGCACCGGACAGTTTCCGGTGGCGCACCAAACTGTCCGGTGCGCCATGCAACAGCAGCCTCCACCAAACGGCTAGTTTGGTGGTTGGGTTATAAATACCCCCAACCACCCCACATTCAAGTCATCCAAGTTTTCCACCTTCCAACTACTTACAAGAGCTCTAGCATTCAATTCTAGACACACCCAAGTGATCAAATCCTCTCCCAACTCCACACAAAGCTTTAGTGATTAGAGAGAGTGATTTGTCGTGTTCATTTGAGCTCTTGCGCTTGGATTGCTTTCTTTCTCATTCTTTCTTGAGATCAAACTCACTTGTAATTGAGGCAAGAGACACCAATCGTGTGGTGATCCTTGTGGGAACTTTGTGTTCCAAGTGATTGAGAAGAAAAGCTCACTCGGTCCGAGGGACCGTTTGAGAGAGGGAAAGGGTTGAAAGAGACTCGGTCTTTGTGACCACCTCAACGGGGAGTAGGTTTGCAAGAACCGAACCTCGGTAAAACAAATCCACGTGTCACACTCTTTATTCGCTTATGATTTGTTTTGCACCCTCTCTCTTGGACTCGTTTATATTTCTAACGCTAACCCGGCTTGTAGTTGTGATTAATTTTGTAAATTTCAGTTTTGCCCTATTCACCCCCTCTAGGCGACTTTCAATTGGTATCAGAGCCTGGTGCTTCATTAGAGCCTAACCGCTCGAAGTGATGTCGGGAGAACACGCCAAGAAGGAGATGGAGACCGGCGACAAGCCCACTACAAGTCACGGGAAGGCTTCATCGGAAGAGTCCCGCAAAAAGGGGAAAGGGAAGGAGAAGAAAGCCTCTTCCCACAAGTCGCATTGGAGTGGCGACAAGAAAAAGAAGATGAGGAAGGTGGTCTACTACGAGACCGATACTTCATCACCTTCCACCTCCGGCTCCGACGTGCCCTCCGTAACTTCTAAACGCCATGAGCGCAAGAAGTTTAGTAAGATCCCCTTACGCTATCCTCGCATTCCTAAACATACGCCTTTACTTTCCGTCCCATTAGGCAAACCACCAACTTTTGATGGTGAAGATTATGCAAGGTGGAGTGATTTAATGCGGTTTCACCTAACCTCACTCCACAAAAGTATATGGGATGTTGTTGAGTTTGGTATACAGGTACCATCCGTAGGGGATGAGGATTACGATGAGGACGAGGTGGCCCAAATCGAGCACTTCAACTCCCAAGCCACCACTATACTCCTCGCCTCTCTAAGTCGAGAGGAGTATAACAAGGTGCAAGGATTAAAGAGCGCCAAGGAAGTTTGGGACGTGCTCAAGACCGCGCACGAGGGAGATGAGCTAACCAAGATCACCAAGCGGGAAACGATCAAGGGGGAGCTCGGTCGCTTTCGGCTTCGCAAAGGGGAAGAGCCACAAGACATGTACAACCGGCTCAAAACCTTGGTGAACCAAGTGCGCAACCTCGGGAGGAAAAAGTGGGATGACCACGAGATGGTTAAGGTTATTCTTAGATCACTTATTTTCCTTAACCCTACTCAAGTTCAATTAATTCGTGGTAATCCTAGATATACACTAATGACTCCCGAGGAAGTAATCGGGAATTTTGTGAGCTTTGAGTACATGATCAAGGGCTCAAAGAAAATCAATGAGCTAGATGATCCCTCCACATCTGAAGCACAACCGGTCGCATTTAAGGCGACGGAGGAGAAGAAGGAGGAATCTACACCGAGTAGACAACCAATCGACGCCTCAAAGCTCGACAATGAGGAAATGGCACTCGTCATCAAGAGCTTCCGCCAAATCCTCAAGCAAAGGAGGGGGAAAGATTACAAGCCCCGCTCCAAGAAGGTTTGCTACAAGTGTGGTAAGCCCGGTCATTTTATTGCAAAATGTCCACTATCTAGTGACAGTGACAGGGGCGACGACAAGAAAGGGAGAAGAAAGGAGAAGAAGAAATACTACAAGAAGAACGGTGGCGACGCTCATGTATGCCGCAAATGGGACTCGGACGAGAGCTCCTCCGACTCCTCCTCCGACGAGGACGCCGCCAACATCGCGATCAACAAAGGCCTTCTCTTCCCCAACGTCGGCCACAAGTGCCTCATGGCAAAGGACGGCAAAAAGAAGAAGGTTAAATCTAAATCCTCCACTAGATATGAGTCCTCTAGTGATGATAATGCTAGTGATCAGGAAGATAATTTGCGTACTCTTTTTGCCAACTTAAACATGCAACAAAAAGAAAAATTAAATGAATTGATTAGTGCTATCCATGAGAAGGATGATCTCTTGGACTCCCAAGAGGACTTCCTTATTAAAGAAAACAAGAAGCATGTTAAAGTTAAAAATGCTTACGCTCTAGAAGTAGAAAAATGTGAAAAACTATCAAGTGAGCTAAGCACTTGTCATGAGACTATTGACAACCTTAGAAATGAAAATGCTAATTTGTTAGCTAAGATTGATTCAAATGTTTGTAATGTTTCAATTCTCAATCCTTGAAATGATAATGATTATTTGCTTGCTAAGATTGAAGAATTGAACATTTCTCTTGCTAGCCTTAGAGATGAAAATGAAAAATTTCTTGCTAAGGCTAAAGATTTTGATGTTTGCAATGTTACAATTTCCAACCTTAGAAGTAAAAATGATATATTGCATGCTAAGGTTGTAGAATTAAAATCTTGCAAACCCTCTACATCTACCGTTGAACATACCTCTATTTGCACTAGATGTAGAGATGTTGATATTGATGCTATTCATGATCATATGATATTAATTAAGCAACAAAATGATCATATAGCAAAATTAGATGCTAAAATTGCCGAGCATGAACTTGAAAATGAAAAAATTAAATTTGCTCGTAGTATGCTTTATAATGGGAGACGCCCTGGCATTAAGGATGGCATTGGCTTCCAACAGGGAGGCAATGTCAAACTTAATGCCCCTCCTAAGAAATTGTCCAACTTAGTTAAGGGCAAGGCTCCCATGCCTCAAGATAACGAGGGTTACATTTTGTACCCTGCCGGTTATCCTGAGAGCAAAATTAGGAGAATTCATTCTAGGAAGTCTCACTCTGGCCCTAACCATGCTTTTATGTATAAGGGTGAGACATCTAGTTATAGGCAACCAACCCATGCTAAGTTGCCTAAGAAGAAAACTCCTAGTGCATCAAATGATCATGACATTTCATTTAAAACTTTTGATGCATCATATGTGTTAACTAACAAATCCGGCAAGGTAGTTGCCAAATATGTTGGGGGCAAGCACAAGGGGTCAAAGACTTGTGTTTGGGTACCCAAAGTTCTTGTGTCTAATGCCAAAGGACCCAAAACCATTTGGGTACCTAAAGTCAAGAACTAAAATTGTTTTGTAGGTTTATGCATTCGGGGGCTCAAGTTGGATCATCGACAGCGGGTGCACAAACCACATGACAGGGGAGAAGAAAATGTTCTCCTCCTACGAGAAAAACCAAGATCCCCAACGAGCTATTACATTCGGGGATGGAAATCAAGGTTTGGTCAAAGGATTGGGTAAAATTGCTATATCTCCTGACCATTCAATTTCCAATGTTTTTCTTGTAGATTCCTTATATTACAATTTGCTTTCTGTTTCGCAACTTTGTCAAATGGGCTACAACTGTCTTTTTACTGATACAGGTGTCACTGTCTTTAGAAGAAGTGATGATTCAATAGCATTTAAGGGAGTGTTAGAGGGTCAGCTATACTTAGTAGATTTTGATAGAGCTGAACTCGACACTTGCTTAATTGCTAAGACTAACATGGGCTGGCTCTGGCATCGCCGACTAGCACATGTTGGGATGAAGAATCTTCAAAAGCTTCTAAAGGGAGAGCACATTTTAGGATTAACAAATGTTCATTTTGAGAAAGACAGGATTTGTAGCGCATGCCAAGCAGGGAAGCAAGTTGGTGTTCATCATCCACACAAGAACATCATGACAACTGACATGCCACTGGAGCTCCTACACATGGACCTATTCAGCCCGATTGCTTACATAAGCATCGGCGGGAGTAAGTACTGTCTAGTTATTGTGGATGATTATTCTCGCTTCACTTGGGTATTCTTTTTGCAGGAAAAATCTCATACCCAAGAGACATTAAAGGGATTCTTGAGACGGGCTCAAAATGAGTTCGGCTTGAGGATCAAAAAGATTAGAAGCGACAACGGGACGGAGTTCAAGAACTCATAAATCGAAGGCTTCCTTGAGGAGGAGGGAATCAAGCATGAGTTCTCTTCTCCCTACACGCCACAACAAAATGGTGTAGTGGAGAGGAAGAATAGAACTCTATTGGACATGGCAAGAACCATGCTTGATGAGTACAAGACTTTGGATCGGTTTTGGGCCGAGGCGGTCAACACCGCCTGCTACGCCATCAACTGGTTGTATCTACACCGAATCCTCAAGAAGACATCATACAAACTCCTAACCGGTAAAAAGCCCAATATTTCATATTTTAGAGTCTTTGGTAGCAAATGCTTTATACTTGTTAAAATAGGTAGAAAATCTAAATTTGCTCCTAAGACTGTAGAAGGCTTTTTACTAGGATATGATTCAAACACAAGGGCATATAGAGTCTTTAACAAGTCCTCTGGACAAGTTGAAGTTTCTTGTGACGTTGTGTTTGATGAGACTAATGGCTCTCAAATAGAGCAAGTTGATCTTGATGAGATAGGTGATGAAGAGGCTCCGTGCATCGCGCTAAGGAACATGTCCATTGGGGATGTGTGTCCTAAGGAATCTGAAGAGCCTCCAAATGCACAAGATCAACCATCCTCCTCCACGCAAGCATCTCCACCAACTCAAAATGAGGATGAGGCTCAAGTTGATGAAGGAGAAGATCAAGCAAATGAGCCACCTCAAGATGACGGCAATGATCAAGGGGGAGATGCAAATGATCAAGACAAGGAGGATGAAGAACCAAGGCCGCCACACCCAAGAGTCCACCAAGCAATCCAACGAGATCACCCCGTCAACACCATCCTCGGCGACATTCATAAAGGGGTAACCACTAGATCTCGTGTTGCACATTTTTGTGAGCATTACTCTTTTGTTTCCTCTATTGAGCCACACAGGGTAGAGGAAGCACTACAAGATTCGGATTGGGTGGTGGCGATGCAAGAAGAGCTCAACAACTTCACGAGGAATGAGGTATGGCATTTAGTTCCACGTCCTAATCAAAATGTTGTAGGAACCAAATGGGTGTTCCGCAACAAGCAAGATGAGCATGGTGTGGTGACAAGGAACAAAGCCCGACTTGTGGCCAAAGGATACTCCCAAGTCTAAGGTTTGGATTTCGGTGAAACCTATGCACCCGTAGCTAGGCTTGAGTCAATTCGTATATTATTAGCCTATGCTACTTACCATGGCTTCAAGCTTTACCAAATGGACGTGAAGAGTGCCTTCCTCAATGGACCAATCAAGGAAGAGGTCTATGTTGAGCAACCTCCCGGCTTTGAAGATAGTGAGTACCTAACTATGTTTATAAACTCTCTAAGGCGCTTTATGGGCTCAAGCAAGCCCCAAGAGCATGGTATGAATGCCTTAGATATTTCCTTATCACTAATGGATTCAAAGTCGGAAAGGTCGATCCTACACTCTTTACCAAAACACTTGAAAATGATTTGTTTGTATGCCAAATTTATGTTGATGATATTATATTTGGGTCTACTAACGAATCTACATGTGAAGAGTTTAGTAGGATCATGACACAAAAATTCGAGATGTCTATGATGGGGGAGTTGAAGTACTTCTTAGGATTTCAAGTGAAGCAACTCCAAGAAGGGACCTTCCTAAGCCAAACGAAGTATACTCAAGATATCTTAAGCAAGTTTGGGATGAAGGATGCCAAACCCATCAAGACACCCATGGGAACCAATGGGCATCTCGACCTCGACACGAAAGGTAAGTCCGTGGATCAAAAGGTATACCGGTCGATGATAGGCTCTTTACTTTATTTATGTGCATCTCGACCGGATATTATGCTTTCCGTATGCATGTGTGCAAGATTCCAAGCCGACCCTAAGGAAGCTCACCTTACGGCCGTAAAACGAATTTTGAGATATTTAGTTTATACTCCTAAGTTTGGGCTTTGGTATCCTAGGGGATCCACATTTGATTTAATTGGTTATTCGGATGCCGATTGGGCGGGGTGTAAAATTAATAGAAAGAGCACATCGGGGACTTGCCAGTTCTTGGGAAGATCCTTGGTGTCTTGGGCTTCAAAGAAGCAAAATTCCGTAGCTCTTTCTGTCGCCGAAGCCGAGTACATTGCCGCAGGCCATTGTTGCGCACAATTGCTTTGGATGAGGCAAACCCTTAGGGACTATGGTTACAAATTAACCAAAGTTCCTCTTCTATGTGATAATGAGAGTGCAATCCGCATGGCGGATAATCCCGTTGAGCATAGCCGCACTAAACACATAGCCATTCGGTATCACTTTCTAAGGGATCACCAACAAAAGGGAGATATCGAGATTGCATACATTAATACTAAAGATCAATTAGCCGATATCTTTACCAAGCCACTTGATGAACAAACTTTTAACAAACTTAGACATGAGCTAAATATTCTTGATTCTAGGAATTTCTTTTGATGTCTTGCACATATAGCTCATTAATATATCTTTGATCATGTCTCTTTTATATATGCTATGACTAATGTGTTTTAAAGTGAATTTCAAACCAAGTCATAGGTGTATTGAAAGGGAATTGGAGTCTTCGGCGAAGACAAAGGCTTCCACTCCACTCCATAACTCATCCTTCGTCGTCGCTCCGAGCAACTCTCCGGCTTTGGCATAATCTTCACTCGTATGTTTTATTTGCCAAAGGGGAGAAAAGTAGTTCAAAGGGCTCTAATGAATCCGTTTTTGGCGATTTATGCCAAAGGGGGAGAGAGCATGAGCCCAAAGCAAAAGGACCGCACCACCACTAATTTTAAAAAGCTAATTTTAAAAAGAGTTTTTCAATTGGTATGATATTAAAATTGGTATCTCCTTGTGTTCAAAAAGGGGAGAGAGTAGTATTTTCAAAATCAATATCTTAAAACCCTCTTGAACACTAAGAGGAAGAATTTATCAAGGGGGAGTTTTGTTTAGTCAAAGGGAAAAGCATTTGAAACAGGGGGAGAAAATTTCAAATCTTGAAAATGCTTCGCAAAATCTTATTCATGTACCTTTGACTATTTGCAAAAGAACTTTAAAAAGGATTTACAAAAGAATTTGCAAAAAAAACATGTGGTGCAAGCATGGTCCAAAATGTCAAAAATCAAAGAAACAATCCATGCATACCTTATAAGTATTTATATTGGCTCAATTCCAAGCAACCTTTGCACTTACATTATGCAAACTAGTTCAATTATTCACTTCTACTTGCTTTGGTTTGTGTTGGCATCAATCACCAAAAAGGGGGAGATTGAAAGGGAATTAGGTTTACACCTATTTTCCTAATTGATTTTGGTGGTTGAAATGCCCAACACAAATAATTGGACTAACTAGTTTGCTCTAGTCTCTAAAGTTATACAGGTGCCAAAGGTTCACACTTAGCCAATAAAAAGACCAAGAAATGGGTTCAACAAAAAGAGCAAGGGATAACCGAAGGCAGCCCTGGTCTGGCGCACCGGACTGTCCGGTGCGCCACCGGACAGTGTCCGGTGCACCAGGGGACTCCAAGCCCAACTTCGCACCTTCGGGAATTTTCAGAGGCGCTTCACTATAATTCACTGGACATGTCCGGTGCACACCGGACAGTGTCTAGTGCTCCAGAGGAGAGCGAATCTGAACTCGCCAGCTTCGGGAATCCGCTCCGCTATAATTCACCGGACGTGTCCGGTGCACACCGGACTGTCTGGTGAGCCAGCGGAGCAACGGCTACTTCGCGCCAACGGTGGACTGCAGCTCATTAAATGCGCGCCAGCGCGCGCAGAGGAGCAGAGCACGCGCGGGTGGCACACCGGACAGTCTACAGGACTTGTCCGGTGCACCACCGGACAGCCAGGCGGGCCCACTCGTCAGAACTCCAACAGTCGGAACCCAACGGCCTGGTGACGTGGCTGGCGCACCGGACAGTGTCCGGTGGCGCACCGGACTGTCCGGTGCGCCATGCGACATCAGCCTCCACCAAACGGCTAGTTTGGTGGTTGGGGTTATAAATACCCCCAACCACCCCACATTCAAGTCATCCAAGTTTTCCACCTTCCAACTACTTACAAGAGCTCTAGCATTCAATTCTAGACACACCCAAGTGATCAAATCCTCTCCCAACTCCACACAAAGGTTTAGTGATTAGAGAGAGTGATTTGTCGTGTTCATTTGAGCTCTTGCGCTTGGATTGCTTTCTTTCTCATTCTTTCTTGAGATCAAACTCACTTGTAATTGAGGCAAGAGACACCAATCGTGTGGTGATCCTTGTGGAAACTTTGTGTTCCAAGTGATTGAGAAGAAAAGCTCACTCGGTCCGAGGGACCATTTGAGAGAGGGAAAGGGTTGAAAGAGACCCGGTCTTTGTGACCACCTCAACGGGGAGTAGGTTTGCAAGAACCGAACCTCGGTAAAACAAATCTGCGTGTCACACTCTTTATTCACTTACGATTTGTTTTGCACCCTCTCTCTTGGACTCGTTTATATTTTTAACGCTAACCCGGCTTGTAGTTGTGATTAATTTTGTAAATTTCAGTTTCGCCCTATTCACCCCCCCCCCCCCTCTAGGCAACTTTCAAGAACCGCCATGGACCTCATCGGCGGTCGAGCCCGACCGGTTCGCCCCCCCCCCCCCCCTCCGTCGCCCGCTCCACGCCGTTACCCCCCCTCCTCTCGCTAACGCGTGGGCACGCGCCCACGGCGTCCGCCCGCGTCGCTCCGCTCCTCCGTGGGCCGCCTACCCGCGCCCGCGCTCTCTGGGCCGAAATCCCCCCCGGCCCAGCTAGCTGAGAATTCCTTTTCTTTTTCCTTTTTCCATTTCTTTTTCCTATTTTCATATATATATTTATATACTGATATTTTATGCACCAAAAATTGTTTAAATAAATTATAGGGCACAAAATAATAATTTATAATAATTGGCACACCCCACCAAGTCACCATGATTGATGTATTGTTTCTTATCTGTGTTTGTTAGTGGAAGAGGGATCCGATCCTCCGGAATTTATAGCTCCGAAAGAAGGGAAGGAACCCGACCGCTCTGGAACAGATCTTTTATGCTAGGAAAGCTTCGACGACGGCAAGTCCATCCTTCCCTTGATGCATAATTTACCTATTCTTTCTACCACTACCTAAGCCGAGATTAAGGGATGGAATATTTGCATTGTGAGTAGAGAGATAGTGTGCATTAACAAACATCTTTTGAGTACAAAATGTGGGATGGGAAAAGGGCAGTGGTTTTGACTAAGCGATGTTTTCAAAAAGTGTGCGATGAAGGGTAATCACCCTCATCACCTTGTGAGTGGGATGATCAGGGACTCCCTGGTTTAGGGGAGGGCCTAAGGTGATGGCTCAGCTGGTTTAGGTGTGAGCAGAAGGATTGTCCCCTCATATAAGGACCGGTTTGTCATCCTTCATTACCTGTACTCATGATAAGTACAACCACTCGAGACTGTATGGACAGTCACTCAATCTGAACTCGTACGGTCCAACCCTAGGGTTATGAAGGCTGGGGAGCACCGGGAGGATAAGGAGGGGGAATGTTTTGTCCGGTTTGGACATGGCGGTGGCCTGACTCCTTCCGGTATAACCGTTAAGGTTAGGACGTGCGAGGAAAGAAAGAGATTCGGATTCGGATCTCATTGTCCATGAGATCATAGAGCCGGACTATTGGGTAAAGTGTACCTCTCTGCAGAGTTCAAACCTATTCGAATAGTCTGTGTCCACTAGAATGGACGAGTCTGGTGTGGTATGACAATTAGTGTTTTACAACCTCTGTGAACAGGGAAATGTGTGTGTGTGAGTGTGTTTTTGGAAATGAAAATGATGCCATGAGAGAGGGAAGCTCAGTGGTGGTTGAGTAATGTGTTATTTCTATTTCTTTGGGAAAAACCCTAAAAGTACTGCCTTTCTCTGAGAAAAAGAAGAGTGACTTCAACTCCACCATATAAAGCATGTATGATATAGGTCCCTTTCTCTTTACGGGAGCAGGATGGGCTTGCGGAATACCTAGTGTATTCACCTAGATTTATTTATGTTTTTCAGCAGCTGAAGACTTCTTTTCTGCTATGCTTGATTGAGGGGGCTGTGTCTGCACCCAGTTCTGACTGTGGCTTGGGCTAGTTTATCTTCTACTGCACTTTGTATTTCTGGCTCTCTCTCGAGCTTGTACTCTAGTATTGTAATAACATTTATTCAAACTCTATACTATTTGAAGTAAGGAATGTGGTTACTAGCCTCTTGGGACTAGTAATTGTATCACATTTGAGTCCTAAAGGATCGGGACGCTTCATAATCGCTATCTTATCTATCCCCTTTACCTTGCCTTGGTTCCCATCTACAAAGATCATCGTGCCAAGGGAATCCTTATTCTTGACATAGGAGGTGAACATCTTCTTCTCCCCCGTCATGTGGTTTGTGCATCCGTTATCAATGATCTAGCTTGAACCCTCGGATGCATAAACCTGCAAGGAATTTAGGCTTGGGGTTTAGGTCCCCAACTTGGCGCGTATGTAAAATGGGATGATCACTACATGCATCATGATGAACATTATGAGCATTATGAGAAACATTCTTAACATGAGAATATAAATAAGCATGATTCTTCTTTTCATGAAAAGAGTGTGAGCTACAAGCCATAGGCACCTTTCCCTTCTCCCTAGTGAAGTTGGTGGGATTTTGGCTCTTTGTGTCCTTGGTTCCATTTTGGAAACCAAGTCCATCCTTAATGGAGGGATGTCTACCAATGGTGTAGGCATCCCTTGGAAATTTAACTTTGTCTACTTCATTCTTGCAAGTTTTAAGTTGAATATTTAATTCAGCAATTTCATCATTCAACTTTGCAATAGTAGAAGCATGATCATTGCAAGCATCAATATCAAAATCCTTACATCTATTGCAAATAAATACAAGCTCCAAAGATGAACTAGTAACACTTAACTTTTCTATTCTAGCATTTAAATCAGCATTTAAACTCTTAAGGCTAGAAATAGAGGAATGAGAAGAAGACAATTCAAACACAAGCATTTCATTCTTCTTTATTTCTAAAGCAAGGGATTTTTCCACTTCTACTACTTTACCATGTTCCTCATAAACTAATCCTCTTGTTTTTTACCAATCTATTATTTTTATTAAGGGCATCAATTAATTCATTAATTTTATCTACTTTAGATCTATCCAAGTCCTTAAAAAGATCATTATAGTCTATATCATCATCTGAATCATCATCATTAGAGGAAGTGTACTTGGGGGTATCATGAGAGTGTACCTTCTTATCTTTGCCATGAGGCAAGTGTGATGCTCGTTGGGGAAGAGAGAAGATTTGTTGAAGGCAGAGGCGGCAAGTCCTTCATCGCCGGAGTCGGATGAAGAGCAGTCTGAGTCCCATTCCTTGCCAATGCGCCTCACCCTTCTTCTTTCTATAGAACTTCTTCTTATCCTTCTTTCCTTTCTTGTCTTGGTCCTGGTCATTTTCATTATTGGGACATTGAGCAATGAAATGACTGGACTTACCACACTTGAAACATGAACACTTTCCCCTTGATTTGTTCTTGTTAGGGTAGTCCTTGTGTCCCTTCAAAGTGGTCTTGAAGCGCTTGATCAGGAGCATCATCTCATTCTCATTAAGGTCAGTCGCCTTAACTTATGCCACCTTATCAAGGAGCGCCTCCTTGTTGTCCATCACTTTGAGAGCAACGGGTTGCAGCTCGTAGTGCGGAAGAGGTCTGTAGGAGATGTCGTCGACGTACCTTCCTTCCTTTACCATCATGCGCTCGCTCACAAATTTACTAGGAACTTCTTCAGGCGACATTTTGGTGTACCTGGGATTCTCACGAATAAGATTTACAAGATGAAGATCAATAACAGTAAATGACCTTAGCATTAGGCGCACGACATCATGATCTGTACATCTTGTGCTTCCATAGCTTCGGATCTTGTTCACCAGGGCCTTGAGCCTAGTGTGTACATGTCGGTTGGCTGTTCACCTCGCTTCATGGCAAACCTCCAAAGCTCGTTGTCCACTAACTCCATCTTGGTGATCATTGTGATGTCATTCCCCTCATGAGCAATCTTGAGGGTGTCACATATCTCCTTAGCGTTGTCCAAGCCACCGACCTTGTTATATTCATTTCTGCATAGAGATGCTAGAAGCATAGTAGTATCTTAGGAATTTTTTATGAATTTGCTCATGAATATGAATAGCATCATCATTATCATCATAGTGCATTCCATTTTCATCTATGTCCCAAATGCTTGGGTGGAGTGAAAATAAATCACTACACATCTTATGACTCAACAAGAGTAGTCTTCCCCATCAAAGTGAGGGGCTTGTCAAGTGGAATGGATAATAAATGAGCAGCTGAACCATAAGGAATGTGAGAGTAATTAAAAGACGTCTTAGAGTAATTTTGTTTGGCCATCTTTTCTTGGAGTCGATGTCATCGTCCTCCTTCGATGAAGATGAAGAAACACCGTCCTCCTTCTTGATGCACTTCTTCTTCCTGTTCTCCTTGGTCTTGCCAGCCTCGAAGTCGATGGTCTCTCCTTCCATGTCACCAGAGAGTATCTCCTCCTTCTCATCAGTCACCTTCCCCTTGCCTTTTTGATCCATCTCTTCGGGCAGTTAGTCCCTTGATGAAGAGAACGACTCTGATACCAATTGAGTCCAATTGAGAACGACTCCTGCAAAAACTTAACTAAAAACAACAAACTTGGTCTATAAATGGGGTAAGTGAAATCCAAAACCAAGTTCAATTAAGAATAGAAGGAGGATTTCTTCACTTAATTGCTCTCACAAGATGTGTATTGAAACTAGAGCAATAATGAAAGTGAAGTGGAGAGCTCAGAAGAACAAAGTCTTAATGAAAGTAAGTAGAGAATCAAACTTGAGTACCACGATTGTCTTCCTGATAGAATATTCTTGTTTGTGAGGAATCTCCACAAGTTAGAGTCTCTCACACCTTACATAATCAAGAACAAGAGTAACGGAGGGAGTAGCAAGACACACAAGAGCACAAATGTAGCAAGTTCATGCACACAAGTGAGAAAAAGTGTGCACGAATAAAAACCGACAGAGTCTCAACTCAAAACATGCTCAAATCTCTCTCGAATAAACCAAAGCGTGATCGGAGTCTCAGAGTTTGTTGTATGCTCTTGTGATGTTCTGGTGTGTTGACCGGGTACTGCTCCATGGCGCCTAGGGGTCCTTTTATAGCCCCAAGGAGTGTATGAGTCATTGGTTCTTCATTAGGGAAGCCATCAGTCTTTCCTCTTTGCATGCACCGAATTGAACAATCAGCGATCTCCTTCATTGGCTGAGCCAACCGTTGTGCGCCTTTGGTCGCCTAGCACACCGACTCATCCGAGGCCACAACCCGCCCGAGGCAGCAGCTTGCATGAGGCCACCGCTCGCCCAAGGAAGTGGCTCGCCCAATGCCACGACTCATTCGAGGTAGTCACAACTTGCCCGAGGCCAATCGCCTGCCCTGAGCCAGTCACGGCTCGCCCGAGGCCAACCTCGGCGGGAGACGAGGTTCTGATTCACCAGAGGCAACCATCGGCAGGAGACATAGTCCCGGCTTGCCCTAGGCCATCCTCAGACGGGAGACATAGTCTCAGCTTGCCCAAGCCCATCCTTGGACGGGAGACACATTAACAGTTCACCCGAGTGCAGTCACAACTCGCCTGAGCACAGTCCTCGCCTGAGCGTAGACACGATTCACCCGATCGCATCTCCGACTCACCCGAGCCAGACATGATTCGCCAAGCACATCTCCGAGTCACCCGAGTGCAGTCATGATTCACCCGAGCGCAGTTCCGACTCATCCGAGCGCGTCTCGAGTGACTGTCCAGTGAGACCGAGACTGGCCCTAGTTTGGCCATACTTTGCCAAACTTCTTTACTACATTTTGGCTCGACTTGAGAAGTTCCATAGCAGTTAGATGGACATTGTTAGCACCTAAAACAAATGACTAAGTGCTAGAAACATACCTTTATATTTTTGATTCATAGATGTTTGCAATATGCCCAATTTCAAGCCCAAAAGTGCTTTTCTTATTTTCCTTAATCTTTTAGACTTGATTGCTTCAATTTGCTTTCTAAACACATGTGCTCATGCTCATAAGAGGAGTGTTAGTTCTTAGTACTGTGTTGATCATTTAATCACCAAAAACTAGAAATGGCCTAAGGGCACATTTCCCTTTCACAATCATCATTACTCTGTAAGTTTCTCTCAACCCATTGTATATCTGTCTTTGCCATTGGTTGTCGTGCAACCTCACTTGAGGAGCTTCCCCAGATATCCAAAGCAAGAAGAGCCACCATAAATTCCTCATGAGATTCGTCATCATTTTGTTCATCATCGGTTTGCACCATCTACAAACAAACAACATATGTACAGTGTCTCATTCATCTACAATTCAATACTCAGAAACACTAATAGCTACCAGCACTATAAATGGAATGAAACACATATTACAAATGTCATACAAAGAAACATTGATCTCAAACATATAGTTACCAAGCATTAATGCAAACTATTTAACAACAACATATAACCATTGTCATTGTCCAACTTACAAAGAACCAGACTCGCTCTTAAGTGTTTTTATTCCAAACAAATATCTTGACCAAAAACTAGAACCATAACTCCAACGGTGAACAAACTTAAATGACAAATAGTTCTCAAAAAAGTAGACAGAGAAAACGAAACAGACTCTAGGCCACCAGTAGGAATAATGCTACTAACTAGACTTTTCATGCTTCTCGTATGCGCAGCGAAGGCAAGTGTTCCTTCCTTCCTTTGTCTGAAGAGTTGCAAAGACATCCTGGTGACATTTGTCTATTAACAGTTGAGTTGCAAAGAAATGTAAATTGCTTCCTTCGGTAGCACCATCTTCAATCACTTGCTTCAATTGAGATGAAACCTGCTTGCACATCGGGTCATCCTCATAGGATGAAATGGTCTTGTTGGAGCTAAAATTCCTCAACTCAAAGGCATCAACAATCCTTCTCATGTAGTCATCCCTCTGTTCCTTTTCTTCCTAGGATTTGGAGAGTCATGGTACACCTTGCGCTTTCCTTTCAGTTCAGTGCAGTGCTTAGGTCGGGTGTACTATTTTCACCAGCACTAAAAACATCTTCCTCGTGACCATCAGAGGATGAATTTGCATCCTCAACTCTAGGAACTAGGGTAGTTTCATTGATGCACACAATTGGGCCAAACATGATCCTAAGGTTGTCCTCATTCTCAAGAGGGACAAATTTGAACATAATACACCCTATCATTGCCTACAGTAAAATTTGATTGCCTATTTTTAGATGGTGAGCAGTAATCCTGTACTTACTTCATTTTTCATAGCCCACCACTCATCTGGTGCACTGATAGATCCTGTATGAGGATCTCGACCAAGACCTATGGCCCTTTCATTCAGCGTTTTCCATTGAGTGTACATTCTTTTGAGAGTGTCCCATCTATTTTTCATTTGATCCCTGGTGTACGTGCGTCTAGTTTGATCCTTAAACTTTCTAATGAGGTTAGCATACCCTTCTACATTCAAAAAGTGATGTGGCCTGTTGCGTGCATTCACCTCTTCTACACATATTTCAGTGTAAATCTTAGCTGCTCTCGTGTCCCACTTTGCTATCACTTTCCCAGATTTGTCCATCTAATCGAAAACAAGTATACTGGTAAGAAACAAGGATTAAGGTTGGACAAAATATAAAGGTAAGACACAAGGATGTCGAAGAAATGGTATTACCTGAACTATAAATGAAGCTTAAGAAAATAGAACGCATTGAACATCACATATAATATTATCAAACTAACATGTACCCTTATTACAAGTTCACAAAGTACTTAGCATAGTTCACATGACTCCACCCGAGCAGTACCCTTCATACCCCTTGGAACGTAGGTACAAATAGCTAAAACAAAAGCCTAGTTCTAACGTAGGTAGCCTAAACCCTAAACCATAGTACATGACTCACTAACTTAGAGCTCATTGTCACTAAAGGATGGCATCTGATCTGAGTCATATTCAACACCCCACATGTTTTTGAAGTGCTCGGCGAAGTCACAGTCTTCACCGAGGTGTGCTTCAGTAGGGATAAATGAGGACAAGTCGGAGGGCACGTAGTCGTCATCAACATGGTTGTTATCGTTGTTCACCTTGTCCAAATACTCTTGGAACGCCAGAGAGTCCTGCTTTAGCATGCACAATATGTCCTCCAATGCTACACGGAGCTTGGTAGCGTCAAATGAGGTCAAACCTCGTCCCAGACGGAATGTTTCCCTGGCTACGGAAAATATCTTGTCGGATATCTCTTGCATCCTTCCAATTTCCTTATCGGCTATGGAATTTGTCGAATCCATCTAATGTGGATTTAGGTCGTTAGTATACAATAGCATGGAGACAATCTAACTTTCAGGTAATTACATGGTTTTAGAATAGATTTATGACATGAAGTGGCTCGGCTAATCACACACAAATAATCACAACTAGTACTAATTGTTGGTATCTCATACAGTTCAAACCCTAAACAAACGATAAATGTGTCAAGTAATTGTAGCGGAAACACAGACCAATGTGTTATAACCCCTAAATCTGTCCAACAAACAGCTAAAAATGAACCCTAAACCGACATCCCCAAGCAAATCGAGTGCAATATGGTACAAGTAGATATGAACATCACCTTGGTTAAACCGGAACTTAGTAGCGAACACGAACAACCGGATTTGTCGTGTAGATCTGAAGGACACATATCAAACACAAATCATTAGAATGATTACAAAATGTTCGGATTTACTCATGCATAGAAGGAAATAATAATATTCATGGATCTGCTTATCACTCGCACACATGTTCAACCGAAGTGAAGTTCATCAACATATATTTCCAAGTCAGGATGCAGGAACACCAACACGTAGACCGGATCTATGACCAAGATAACAAATCCCAGTTACAAAAAGATAAGAACACAATTACAATTTGAGGTGGCACTTGTTTGCTTGAATTGTATGATGCATGACATTCCTAGAACGGACGGGATCGAATCACAAATGTAAGGTGCAAACCCTAAACACGACGCATCTATGGTGGAAAACCCAGAAACGATGTATGAGCAACAAGGGGGTGTGGATGGTAGAGAAATGTGGGAGACCATACCTCTGTAGGAGCCGGCGACAATAGAGCGGACACCTGCAAGTGGCTTGTCACGTCTGTAGGAGCCGCAACCAAAAGTACGACGAGTCGTGACACGAATCAGTGAGGTGGGACAGAATGGAGGAGAATGTAGGGGAGATACGGATGCAAGATGGGGGAGGTACGTCGCGGTCAACAGCAGAGAGTGAGAGGATGGCAAATGGAGGAGATGGGAGGGAGGGTTGGGATGCCGAAGAAATGGAGCAGAGCATACATGCGAAGATGACGACGTGACCTCAACGGATGTCAGCGACAGAGGTTGGGGTTGAAACCCTAAAGGGCAGCATGAGTGTTCACGGGATGCCAGTGGCTTCTTCAAGACACGGGGCTTCGGCGGCTTCTCCCGACCCGTTGTGGGGCGGCTTTGTCCGGAAGCGCGGCCTATGGAAGCTCCCCAAGAAGCTGGGCATTTGGGAATGTTGGGCAGCTTCTAGCTGCCAAAAGCTAGCCAAAAGCTGATCCAAACAGGGGAATTAGTCTCATCCGTGAGTGTCCACCGTTGGCAAAGCATATCTCTACTAACTAATAAGAGAGGAGTGTAGACTGCCCCCGCCTCCCTACCCCGCCCGCCCGCCCGCCCGCGAACGCCAGGATTTTCGCATCGTGCCTCTGTCTCCCAGGATTGTCGCGCCTCCGCCATTTTCGCCGCCGGAGGGACGCCATGCCCCGGAAGGACGGGAGCACGCCAGAGAGGCTGTTCCCTGGAGGCTGAGGTCGCGCAGCGCCGCGAGCGAGGGGAGCGACGGCGGGAGCGTCCCCGCCAGGCCGGCGTTCTTGAGGTCGAGGTTGTTGACGCGGCCCTCTTGCCCCCAGCTCGGATCCGCCTGGGCGCGCCACGGCACCATCCTCGCTGGCCCCTCCGGCACGGTGCTCGTCCTCATCGAGCTTGCCACGCTATCCTACACCCCCTCCGGATCCGCCAAGTGGATGAAGCATCCACTCTCTCTGTCGTCCAAGCCGTGGAGCCCCATACTGGCCTCTGACGCCATCTTCGCACTCTGCGACGTCGGCACACCGTGGCGCAGCCAGTGGAAGCTCTTCTCCTACCTGCTTGCCATGCTCACGGGGGGCTAGGCGCCCGTGGAGCGAGCGGTGTGGGGAGACGTCTTCGAGGTCCTCAAGCGTCCCCGACTCCTGGCTGGGGCTGGCGGCCGTCGGGTCCTTATGATCGGCGGGCTCAGGTCCTCCTTCGCCATGGACGCGTTGTGCTCCACGGTCTTAATAATTCGCCTAGATCTGGCCACCATGGAGTGGGAGGAAGCTGGGCGCATGCCGCCCAATATGTATCGCTGCTTCACTGGCCTATGCGAGGCTGCCTCACAGGGAGGTGCCATACCGGCCGCTGCTGCCGGGGGTAACAATAAGGTCAAAGTTTTCGGAGGCGATGGGAAGGTGTGGTTCGCAGGTAAGCGAGTGCGCGGGAAGCTTGCAATGTGGGAGGAAGGTGAGATGGGGAGCAGTGGCAAGTGGGACTGGTGGATGGTCTTCCTGGTTATGGTGATGTAGAGAGTTTATTTTAGTACAAATAGCAACCGTATGTCCTACCTGATCTAAACCGCAACACTAATTTTATTATGTGAAGTTTTCTACTTATTATGTGATGTTTTCCACTATGCGAGGTTGTTGGTATAGAATTTATTTTGTATATTTGATCAAATAATTTGTGTGTCGTTGCAGCGTATGGCCATTGTACAGGCTCTTTGGCTCGTGTGTTGCGACAGTCGTCATGGCTACTGCGCAAGTCACCAAACATGATGGCACAGTTTTTCGTTGTACCGGTAAACACTAAGGACTAACCCAATGACTTAGATTACTTGATTTGTTTTGTGTGCTTTGTGCTGAAGGTGTTTCTTAATTCTAGCATGGCAGACAGGAAGTGAATGTGGAGTTGAAGAAGGAAGTTGATGTGTATGATGTTGTTTGTGTGAAATTTCCATAGTGAGTATATTGGTAGTTTCTTGTTTTTTTTTTGCTTTCTATATATGACATCTTTGCCATTTTAAATTTTCATGGATGACTGGTAAATATAACTGATAAAATTTCATATGTGTTCATGTCCTTATCTGATTGTGTCAGCTCTCTTAATCATGCAAATTCTGAAATGATCATATCATATAACTTTGATTCCTTTCAAATAATTTAATTTATGAAACAACTATGTTTGTAAATGGATATATTGATTCCGTAGCAACGCACGAGCATATATCTAGTCAAATATAAACACAGAGACATGGTGTAGATAACACAAGCAACCATCTGTTTTAAAAAACTACTGGCGTGACTAGGGTGATAATGGATCACGATCTAAATACTTATTCACAATAAGTTAGAGCCCTTAATTAATTTTAGTTTAAAATGGATAGAAATAGAGCTCGATCCTAATTCGATTCATTTTTTAAATTTTATAGTGTAAAATCTAGAGCCTATTACCACCCCTAGTCATGGCACCATTATTTTTTTTATTTTTCGACAGGGTGAAAGGTTCCCCCACCAGATATATTGCATAGAGGCCTGGACCACCGAGAAAAACACAGGGGATACATTTTGAATTAATTTTAAAACTAAATAGGCAATTTATTCACTTTTTAGTGAAGAGTGGATGATCTGATAGCTCTTGTGAACCCTCATTTCCGAAATGGAATGAGATAAAGCAGATAAAGCAGCCCAAATGTCCATATAACTTCACTGAAATGAGTTACGGTTTAAAATAGATAGAATGTGTGTGGAATTAAGGTTGCCTTTGGTGGATTGTGTAAAATAGGGAACACGACACTATAAATGATACTGTTTGTGTTTGACACTGTTTCAAAGTGAAATTTAAAATAGGGAATGAGCTACTGGAGACGGCCTAAGCCATGCGCGCTTACACATCTTCAATGTGTGGCAGTTTATCAAAACACTCATATTCAAACAAACTGTTGTTTTGATATATGGTCACCAATTAAGGCCCCTTTGGGGAACACATGATTGGTAAAACGCAGGAATAGGAAAAGCGTAGGAATGAAGTTGCATGCCTACATGAATTTAAAATATAGGAACACTATTAAATAGAGTGTTTGGATGTAATATAGGAAAAACACACGAATTAGAGGAAAGAGATAAACATAAAAGGAGAGTTTCAAAGAAGTTGGACATCTTGTTAGAAATCCTCTAAAATCTCACTACAATGAGCAATACTATAGAAATATAGGAAAATTTCCATATGATTTCAGTTCTCTAAAATTCCTCTACTTTCTTAGAATTTTGTTTGGATTCACAGGAACTAGCTTTTATAATCTACCTAGGAATCCAAACGGCCATAACTTGTGGGCAGTGCATGCACCTCACGGAAAGAGAGAAAAAATGAATGTTGTCTCTCTTTCTCTCTTATTGCTGCGCGGCTACCCATGCGCTTCTCCTGCAGTGTTTCCATGTTCATCTTTTGTTGGCACCATCTGGAACAGCGTCCGACATCTAGAGTTGGATCGCTCCATCCAGTGCATGCCATAGTTCGATTAAGAGTAAAGTACACCACGGGTCACTAATGAGGTATTTGGTTTGATGAATCACTCTATCCAAAATGAAGTGGTGCATCATAGGTCCATTCCTCAAATTTGGTGGGATGACTTCATTCCACATATTAGTACTAAACAACTAATTATGAGAAATGAATTCCACATATTAGTACTAAACAACTAATTATGAGAAATGAGGTGGTGATGGATTAACTCACTCTATTCCACAAACCAAACAAAAAAAGTGAGGAGTGAGAAGATAATGGACTATATCATTCCTCAAACCAAATACTCTGTAAGCTGTTTAGTCGTGTCATTCAGGCCTCCAAACACATGTAGTGTCATTCAGGCCTCCAAACACATGTAGTGTGTGACAGAACAAGTTTAGGGGTCTAACAATTCGTTTGAAAGTTTGAAGACCACGCCAAACAAGTTTAGGGATCTAAAATTTTGTTGAGGGGCCTAGATGACACGGCTGAATAAGTTTAGAAACCTATAGTGCTCTTAGATGATTATTCTCGTATCAGCAGTCAACACAAAACCGGACTTTTCCATGGTATTGTGTTTTGAGGCTGGCAAATCTCTACAAGGAGTGAAGGACGTCTCGTCTACACGCTCGACTTCCCCAGACAAGTTTCAGGTGCCCATAGAAGTTTGACATCTGAACCGAAAACAGGAATTGTATAGACTGACAAGTTTCAGGTGCCCATAGAAGTTTGACATCTGAACCGAAAACAGGAATTATATAGACTATAGAAAACTAATTGCGTTTATCAAAAAATATTGTCTGCTTTCTGCTGTATTAATACAAACAGGCATTGTATGTTCCAAAAGAAAAATAAAACAGGCACTGTCAGTGTTGCAATTGTGCAATGTAAATGAGCCCAGCCCACAAACACAACGAAAAGCACGACACATATTCAACAGCTTCAAATCTGCCGCAAGTAGTTATTCAATCTCTGCTATGTCAAAAAACCCCAATAAAAAGCTTTTTGCTACAAGGAACAGCAACAGCTCCCATGGCTGAGGGCAAAAGGTTCCTCCTCCTCATTAGTACCTGCTTCGCCACGCGTTCCAGTTAAGCTTCAGCTGGTACCACAGAGGAGAGACCCCGTGGACTCCCCTCGACAGCCGAGGATCAAACACGTTGAACTCACACCTTCGCAGGGTATCCAGGAGGACCTGGGCCGGCAAGGCTGGGAGGAGCACAGGGATCGCCTCTTTGGGCACGGACGGTGCCAACTCCCGCGCCTTGTGCAAGTGAGCCTCCGCAACAGATGCAACCTTGAAAACTGCGTCTGGCAGCCTCTCGCCTGCCCTGACCTCCGACCTGCCGCCCTCCCGTGTGATGAGCAGGCCGCATTCCTCGGCCACACTAGCTGGGATATAATGTACCGTCCCTTGCTTATTTACATGGTGCGGCAGCGCCTTGAGCAGTAACAGAAGCCCGCTGGCCTTGCCGATGTGAGAGGCGGCGTGGTCAGCCACGGTGGACTGTATTCCGCCAGCCTGCAAGGTCATGTAAAGGATGGTGGACTGGGTGTCCTCCGCATACCTCTCCAACTCCGCGCTCGTCCCAGGAATGGTGCCTTCCTCACGGTTGGCGTCGTTGATCCTCGCCTCCACGGACCGCTTCAGCCAGTGCTTGCTAACCTTGTGGTCTGCGATGACCGAAGAGAGCGCCTGGGCAACTGGGTGCTCGACCAGCTTGTTGCCAAAGACCTTGTCGACCGCCTCCTTCCACCAGAGGAGGCGCATGAGGCCGGTCCGGGGGTCGGACACCACATCCATGGCCCTTGCTGTCTCGATGTTGAAGGCGCGGAAGGTGAACGCTGCCTTGCGCACGGCCGGGGCCAGGTGGAGAAGGCAGAGGTAGTGGTGGTAGTCATAGGCGCGGACTTGCCTCACGCAGTATGAGAGTGCTGTCCGCAGGCTACTGCTTGCTGCAGGCGTGCCGCCGCTCATGAATTCTGCCTTCCTGTATCAGGAAGGAAGGTCCCTGCACCACACAAACAAAAGAAAGGCACATGGCTAGATTAGATTCTGAATATACAACAGCCGAGATTTGTGCACATGTTCATATTAGTTAGGGCCTGTTTGGATTCATTGGCAATAAAAATTAGCTAGCTAATAGTTGCTAACTTTTAGCGGGAAGCTGTTTGCATCCATGTGCTAATAGGTAGTTAGATAGTGAGTTGAAGGTGCATATGAATCATTAGCAACTCCAAATCCTGCTCAGTGTTTACAAGTCGTCCGACTAATCGCGATTAATCGTGATTAGTCGGGCTGGTCGCCTGGAAGAGGGCGATTAGGAGGACGACGCGATTAGGGTTTCTAGTCGTCCTAGTCGTCCGACTAGTCGTCGACCTGGGCGATTAGTCGTCTGGTCGAACACTTCCTGGTCGTTTTTGGTCGTTGCAGTTTTGGTACTGGGCTTCACTCTGGTTTTTGGCTCATCTACAGTAGCCCGCCCCTCCAAAAACCCTCCCAGCCACCAGGACCCCTCCCAGCCGCCAGAAACCCGCCAGAACCCTTCCCAGCCGCCAGAAACCCTACTCCTCTCCTCTGTCCTCACTGGTTTCTGCCGACGTCTCTGCTCCAGCCTCCAAGTGCTCCAGCCAGCAGGTAATGCAGTTTGGATGCTCTAGCGCGATTTGTTTGGATGTTGATCTGCTCTAGGTAGCAGCCAGCAGGTTCCTGCTGTACTTTTTACTGAATTAATGCAAGTAATTATGCCAATATTACTTTCAGTTTAGACTTTGGACTTTGGATGGATTCTGTTTCACTTTTACTGAATTACTGCTAGTCTGCTACTAATTATGCCTATATTATTGCAGAAATACAATGTTTATATAGTTAATATATAGTTATATACATATACATATGTCCTTAAATCTATAGGACGACTAACGGATGACCAGAGGTCGACCAGGACCGATTAGGTCGACTAATCGTCGCCCTAATCGCGATTAGTCGCCTGGTCGCCCCTCTCACTCGACCAGCTGATCGGCCGACTTGTAAACATTGATCCTGCTAATGGAACTAGTAATAGTTAGCAGCCCTTCCGTTAACAATTATCAGATTATTAGCAGGTCTGTTTGCCATGAAGAAATCTTACTGACGGGTGCTTTCATCTGAGTTTTATTCTAGATCAACACAATGTTTTGAAATGGACGCCTAACTCATATCAGTTGCTGAGAATTTGGTATTACAACATTCCTTATCACATAATACTTCTATAGTATGCCGTAATTTCTTATGTGACAAACGAATAGCAAATGAAAGCAAAATAGAGCTACAAAGCCACGGCATCAACTAACGCCAATAGAATCGGCAAAATGGCCAACCCTTTCCATGATTAAAAACAGGAGCAACATATCCCGCATGGATCCATCTGAGAGATATATGCCAGTGCTTTTATCCCCAGATAAGGCATGAGAACGCTGAACGCAGTACAATCCCATCAAATCCAGAATAACACGAGACGACCGAACGAACCTGATACCATCTAGCGGATCGAGGCGAACCCCGCGAGATCCAAGCAAGCCGAACCCGATTCGAGCCCGCGGCGGCGCAGATTCAGATGGAATAAGGCGGAACGGAGCGACGGGATGAAAGCTACTCACTAAATCCTTTCTCTATGAGGTAACTGAAGGTGTGGCCGTCGCAGTTGTAGGTGAACTTGTTGCTGGCGGGGAGCTTCTGCAGCCACTGGGCGGCAATGGTAGTGAAGTCACCGTGAAATCGACGTACTAGGCCAACACCACGGTGCTCCGCGCCACGAACGTACAATATCGTGAGCGAGCTGGGGGCGGACGGTGGCCCGCAGGCGGTGACCGCGAGTCGTCAGGCGGCCGGCCGGCCGGCGGGAGGCGGGGATGTGCGGTGGGCAGCGCGATACGCAGGTGTGGGATTTTGTGTGGCGGCCCGGTGTGAGGTATCAGGGATGAGAAATTTGGAATTCTGCCTAGTAGCCTTCGCGATTTTACAATCTTTGAGAGTTTTCGTCTAAATTTCATTATAAAACGGTCCTTTATAAATATATCGCACACAATATAATACTTTATATTAATCGAAAGAAGTAATGCATATTTATATGGACATTGAGGGCAGACACAACCGGGTTTAGGGTATGTTTTGTTGGGCTGTAGCTGTGAAAAAAAAAGTTGTGGCTGACTGTGAGCAGTGGAAAAAGCTGATGTAGTGTGTAAGCTGTTAAAAAGTTAAAAAACGTTTGGTGGAAACCACTAAAAGTCGTTAAAGTTATTTGATATATGTTTTCACGGTTCATCCGAAAGCCACTAAAAGCAGGTCCAATGATGCTTTTAGTTTTACACTGCGAGGAAGTCGGTTTTTATAGAGAAAAAAACCGATTCCTAGATCCAGCCTTTTGATTGGCTTTTAGCTTTTAGGAGCAAAAGCAAAAAGTCAAAAGCCAAACCAAATACATCCTTAGAGGACAACATCAGCGACCAAAGTGAATGCACGAACAATAACAGGGGCAAAATCGTCTCTCAATGTCCTTATAGATATATTTATTTCTTTTTGTTTCATTAAACAATTATAGCGTGTGCGACATGTTTCATAATGGGATTCGTGTGAAGTCTGTGAAACGATGGCAAAGTGGTAAAATCTACTTCTCATAATGACATAATTCCAAATTTCTCATCAGAGATGAAGAGGGGCAGATGGCTGATAAATACTAGGTCTGACCGGTGAGTTCACCAAAAAATAGATGCGTACGAGGCAAACAGGTACGTGGAAACTTATACTGATCACTGACCAACAGTTAGGCTGCTTTCAACTGTGGACTTTATCCATTGTTTGAGCATCGGTTCAGTCTTAACATCAATAAATTTGGTCGACCAATCGATCGATTCTATTGATATCGACAAACAACAGTGTTAGAGCTAGACCGATAGATACTGAGGACCTTTTATCCATCGTGTGAGCATTGGTTCGGCTTAAACATCATTGAATTTGGTCGACAGATCGGTCGATTTGATCGATATTGACAGACGATGAGGTTAAAGTTGGACCGATAGTTATTGATCGGTGCGTTAGATGATCCTATCGTCGTCACCAACCGCCTTTAGCCACATGGCGCATTGCTCTTCTATTGTGTGGTCCAAATTGTTGCTACATAAATTAATTGTCATGTGGCTGTATCATCACAAATCTCTAATCTCTAATATACTTAAAGCATCTGTTTCAACGGTCGTCCTACGTCATTTTTTTACAAAAAAAGTTCCTACATTTCTTCCAAATCTCTCCTCAGCGTAAAATATTAAAAAGCGGTGCAAGACGTGAGGTTTGAACCCACATCCTGATAGAAGAAGGGTGAGAGACACTAGGCGAAGCTTTCTAACCAGTAGAACATCATGCTCAGTTATTTATAATATTGAATATAAATTATACATGTGTATATATATGACTTTTTTGTAAAATAAAAAATAATCGTGTCAGATCGGGCCAGCAATACGGGCCGAGGCTACAACCCAAGCACCATACGGGACTCGTGTCGGGTTGGCCCAGACACTATTAAATGGGTCGTGTCTCGGGCCGACTCGCCAGACACGACCCATTTGGTCATCTATACCTCTGCACGATAATGATGGTCCTCGTCTCAGTTGCCACCACCTTGTTCGTCATTCTACTTCTTTTCTCTCTCCCCTCATGCCTCCACCTCCGCGTCACCCCATTCTCGGCAGAGGGCGTAGGAGCAGGCGCCTCCTCTTCGTATTCGTCCGACACCAGCCCCGACACCGACTCGCATAGTGGTTATTGCACGTCCACGAGGACGTTTCACATCATGCGCACACTATCGTTTTCGCCGTCGTCGGACGTCCCATTCGTCTTCCCGGCCTTTGTCGTGTTCTTCCTCCCCAATCTGCTACCCCTACCCACGGTCGCAGCCGCGAGCCGACCGACGCTCGCCGACGCGGGTACGGGGCGAGTCGGTAATGCTCCTGGCCTTTCTCCGTGCGTGTCGTCAAGGAGGACATGGTGGTGCCTGCCACGCTTAGGTTATCTTAGCGATGAAGAGTCCATGTTTGAGATATTCGACAACTAAGGCTCGTAGCGTAGCAGCAGTCGACATATGCTACGGAGTTGGTGATGGTGTTGTGTCGCTTCGGCGGGTCCAGGGCTGGGAAGACATTCACATTTTTTCGCCCTTCTCGGACTGACGCCTAGTGCGGGTGCCTCTTGGTTTGGAGCTTCTCCGGCTGGACTTCTTTCTCCGCTAGCGTGCTCTCTCTCTCTCTCTATATCTAGCGATATACTACCTATTATAGGTGTACATTTGGGCCGGGCCAGATGGGCCGGGCCGAAGCACGGAAAAAAGCACGGCCCAGGCACGACACGACCCAAAATATTTTAGTGTCGGGCCGGATTTGGGCCGAGGTCGCGGCCCATGGGCGGGCACGAGCTTGACCTGTTTAAGGTAGACACGAAATGACTCATATAGAGGCACAAAAAGACTCATATATTTATTAAAACCACAGTTCATTCCACACTTTTGTAGCTAGAGAAAATGCTAGTTAGATGTTTTTTATAGCTTTGAATTAGAGTATGTGATGTAATTTTACTTTTGTTATGAACATTAGATAATGAACTGAACTTACGAACTTTGTATAAAGCTGATTATACTCTTTTTTCCTTCTAACAAAATGATTTGTAAACGAGGTAGTCATTGCATAGCTTTGGTAACTTAATACAAATATTAAATTTGCTTTTAGTCAAATTTATTTGTCTTATCTTTTATTCATTTTATTAAATTTGTTTTGAATTTAGGGTTCTGATGTGAATTTTGGGCCAAAAACTGTATATCGGGCCAAAAATTGAATTTCAAGCCAAAAATTGAATTTCGAGCCTTTATAATTTCGGGCCGCCCAAAATGAGCCCGGCACGTTTAAGCAATTACGTGTCGGGCCGTGGGCTAGGCCCATGGGTCGGCCCGACATGGTCTGAAATTCAAACGGGTCAAACAATACGGGCTTTTTCGAGCTTGGGCCGTGTCGGGCCGGACGGCCCGAATGTACACCTATACTACCTATGTCGCCTCCAGATATCCAGATCTTCGTGATGTCCTTCTCCGACAACGAACAGGTATGCCCGTCTCTTGCTTTCTCCTCCTGCTCTACGAAACCTTAGAAGTGGGAGAGGCAATGAATGAGGGTCTCTGATTTGCTGCCTATGATACTCGTGCGTTCATAAAAATATTATGCGAAGAGTGGAGACAACCAATAAAAAATCTTGAGATTTTTTTGATGGATAATTTACGTGGGCATTGTTATGAGCCGTCGTAACGCACGAATAACCGACTAGTATTGTCTACATATGGCAACGGGACAATTTCAATGGCGGATTAAGCATTCATAGTCGTTCTCAAAACTTAAAATTAAAATATACATCGCCTCTGCCTAGTTGATTGAATATCCTTAAAAAAATAGCGTCAGTTATGGATAGATAAAAATATCAAAACAATGATGACAGACAATTCGTGAGTAAATTTTTTAACGAACCATGAGTCATTACCCATCCACGGTTCATTAAAAGTTTTACCAACGAACGTCTATCATAAATATTTTGATATTTTTACGTATCTATATCCAACCTTATTTTTAGGGTATATCCAGCAAAGTAGCCATACATTTCCGAGACAAATTTGAATCCACAACATTTCTATGAGAACCCTACCATTTCTATGAGAACCCTACCAAATGCACCCTATGATCCATCCAATAAGAGCCAATATAGTTGATCCTCATTCTTTTCCCTAGTTTTGTAATTGAAAATCGTGCAATCCATTCGATCTAAGTAATGAATTATTATATATATATACTAACTATTAAAAGAGGAGTGTAGATTGCCCCCGCCTCCCTACCCCGCCCGCCCGCCCGCGAACGCTAGGATTTTCGCATCGTGCCTCAGTCTCCCAGGATTGTCGCACCTCCGCCATTTTCGCCGCCGGAGGGACGCCATGCCCCGGAAGGACGGGAGCGCGCCAGAGAGGTTGTTCCCCTGGAGGCTGAGGTCGCGCAGCGCCGCGAGCGAGGGGAGCGATGGCGGGAGCGTCCCCGCCAGGCCGACGTTCTTGAGGTTGAGGTTGTCGACGCGGCCCTCTTGCCCCAGCTCGGATCCGCCTAGGCGCGCCACAGCACCGTTCTCGTCGGCCCCGCCGGCACGGTGCTCGTCCTCACCGAGCTCGCCGCGCTATCCTACACCCCCTCCGGATCCGCCAAGTGGATGAAGCATCCACTCTCTCTGTCGTCCAAGCCGCGGAGCCCCATACTGGCCTCCGACGCCGTCTTCGCACTCTGCGACGTCGGCACGCCGTGGCGCAGCCAGTGGAAGCTCTTCTCCTGCCCGCTTGCCATGCTCACGGGGGGCTGGGCGCTCGTGGAGCGAGCGACGTGGGGAGACGTCTTCGAGGTCCTCAAGCGTCCCCGGCTCCTGGCTGGGGCTGGTGGCCGCCGGGTCCTTATGATCGGCGGGCTCAGGTCCTCCTTCGCCATGGACGCGCCGTGCTCCACGGTCTTAATACTTCGCCTAGATCTGGCCATCATGGAGTGGGAGGAAGCTGGGCGCATGCCGCCCAATATGTACCGCTACTTCACTGGCCTATGCGAGGCTACCTCGAAGAGAGGTTCCATACCGGCCGCTGCTGCCGAGGGTAACAATAAGGTCAAAGTTTTCGGAGGCGATGGGAAGGTGTGGTTCGCAGGTAAGCGAGTGCGCGGGAAGCTTGCAATGTGGGAGGAAGATGAGATGGGGAGCAGTGGCAAGTGGGACTGGTGGATGGTCTTCCTGGCTATGGTGATGTAGAAAGTTTATTTTAGTACAAATAGCAACCGTATGTCCTACCTGATCTAAACCGCAACACTAATTTTATTATGTGATGTTTTCCACTTATTATGTGATGTTTTCCACTATGCGAGGTTGTTGGTATAGAATTTATTTTGTATATTTGATCAAATAACTTGTGTGTCGTTGCAGCGTATGGCCATTGTACAGGCTCTTTGGCTTGTGTGTTGCGACAGTCGTGATGGCTACTGCGCAAGTCACCAAACATGATGGCACGGTTTTTCGTTGTACCGGTAAACACTAATGACTAACCCAATGACTTAGATTACTTGATTTGTTTTGTGTGCTTTGTGCTGAAGGTGTTTCTTAATTCTAGCATGGCAGGCAAGAAGTGAATGTGGAGTTGAAGAAGGAAGTTGATGTATGGGGTATGATGTTGTTTGTGTGAAGTTTCCATAGTGGTATATTGGTAGTTTCTTGTTTTTTTTTGCTTTCTATATATGACATCTTTGCCATTTTAAATTTTCATGGATGACTGGTAAATATAACTGGTAAAATTTTATATGTGTTCATGTCCTTATCTGATTGTGTCAGCTCTCTTAATCATGCAAATTCTAAAATGATCATATCATATAACTTTGATTCCTTTCAAATAATTTAATTTATGAAACAACTATGTTTGTAAATGGATATATTGATTCCGTAGCAACGCACAAGCATATATCTAGTCAAACATAAACACAGAGACATGGTGTAGATAACACAAGCAACCATCTGTCTTAAAAAACTACTGTCGTGACTAGGGTGATAATGGATCATGATCTAAATACTTATTCACAATAAGTTAGAGCCCTTAATTAATTTTAGTTTAAAAATGGATAGAAATAGAGCTCGATCCTAATTCGATTCATTTCTTAAATTTTATAGTGTAAAATCTAGAGCCTATTATCACTCCTAGTCACGGCACCATTATTTTTTTATTTTTCGACGGGGTGAAAGGTTCCCCCACCTGATATATTGCATAGAGGCCTGGACCACCGAGAAAAACACAGGGAATACATTTTGAATTAATTTTAAAACTAAATAGGCAATTTATTCACTTTTTAGTGAAGAGTAGATGATATGATAGCTCTTGTGAACCCTCATTCCCGAAGTGGAATCATATAAAGCAGATAAAGCAGCCCAAATGTCCATATAACTTCACTGAAATGAGTTACGGTTTAAAATAGATAGAATGTGTGTGGAATTAAGGTTGCCTACGATGGATCGTGTAAAATAGGGAACACGACACTATAAATGATACTGTTTGTGTTTGACACTTTTTCAGAGTGAAGTTTGAAATAGGGAATGAGCTACTGGAGACGGCCTAAGCCATGCGCGCTTACACATCTTCAATGTGTGGCAGTTTATCAAAACACTCATATTCAAACAAACTGTTGTTTTGATATATGGTCACCAATTAAGGCCCCTTTAGGGAACACATGATTGGTAAAACGCAAGAATAGGAAAAACGTAGGAATGAAGTTGCATGCCTACATGAATTTAAAATATAGGAACACTATTAAATAGAGTGTTTGGATGTAATATAGGAAAACACACGAATTAGAGGAAATAGATAGACATAAAAGGAGAGTTTCAAAGAAGTTGGACATCTTGTTAGAAATCCTCTAAAATCTCACTACAATGAGCAATACTTTAGAAATATAGGAAAATTTCCTATATGATTTCAGTTCTCTAAAATTCCTCTACTTTCGTAGAATTTTGTTTGGATTCACAGGGACTAGCTTTTATAATCTACCTAGGAATCCAAACGGCCATAACTTGTGAGAAGTGCATGCACCCCACGGAAATTGAGAAAAAATGAATGTTGTCTCTCTCTTTCTCTCCTATTGCTGCGCGACTACCCATGCGCTTCTCCTGCAGTGTTTCCATGTTCATCTTTGGTTGGCACCATCTGGAACAGCGTCCTACATCTAGAGTTGGATCGCTCCATCCAGTGCATGCCATAGTTCGATTAAGAGTAAAGTACATCACGGGTCACTAATGAGGTGTTTGGTTTGATAAATCACTATATCCAAAATGAAGTGGTGCATTATGGGTCCATTCTTCAAATTTGGTGGGATGACTCCATTCCATATATTAGTACTAAACAACTAACTATGAGGAATTAGGTGGTGATGGATTAACTCACTCCATTCCACAAACCAAACAAAAAAGTGAGGAGTGAGAAGATGATGGACTATATCATTCCTCAAACCAAACACTCCATAAGCTTGTTTAGTCGTGTCATTCAGGTCTCCAAACACATGTAGTGTGTGACAGAACAAGTTTAGGGGTCTAAAAATTCGTTTGAAAGTTTGAATACCATGCCAAACAAGTTTAGGGATCTAAAAATTTATTGAGGGACCTAGATGACACGGCTGAATAAGTTTAGAAACCTATAGTGCTCTTGGATGATTATTCTCGTATCAGCAGTCAACACAAAACCGGACTTTTCCATGGTATTGTGTTTTGAGGCTGGCAAATCTCTACAAGGAGTGAAGGACGTCTCGTCTACACGCTCGACTTCCCCATACAAGTTTCAGGTGCCCATACAAGTTTGACATCTGAACCAAAAACAGGAATTGTATGTGAAAGGGAATTAGACTTACACCTATTTCCTAATTGATTTTGGTGGTTGAATTGCCCAACACAAAAAATTGGACTAACTAGTTTGCTCTAGTCTATAAGTTATACAGGTGCCAAAGGTTCACACTTAGCCAATAAAAAGACCAAGAATTGGGTTCAACAAAGAGAGCAAGGGATAACCGAAGGCAGCCCTGGTCTGGCGCACCGGACTGTCCGGTGTGCCACCGGACAGTGTCCGGTGCACCAGGGGACTCCAAGCCCAACTTCGCACCTTCGGGAATTTTCAGATGCGCTTCGCTATAATTCACCGGACATGTCCGGTGCACACCGGATAGTGTCCGGTGCTCCAGAGGAGAGCGACTCTGAACTCGCCAGCTTCGGGAATCCGCTCCGCTATAATTCACCGGACATGTCCGGTGCACACCGGACTGTCCGGTGAGCCAGCGAAGCAACGACTACTTCGCGCCAACGGTCGTCTGCAACGCATTAAATGCGCGCCAGCGCGCGCAGAGAAGCAGAGCACGCGCGGGTGGCACACCGGACAGTCTACAGGACTTGTTCGGTGCACCACCGGACAGCCAGGCGGGCCCACATGTCAGAGCTCCAACGGTCAGAACCCAACGGCCTGGTGACGTGGCTGGCGCACCGGACTGTCCGGTGCGCCATGCGACAGCAGCCTCCACCAAACGGCTAGTTGTGGTTGGGGTTATAAATACCCCCAACCACCCCACATTCAAGTCATCCAAGTTTTCCAACTTCCAACCACTTACAAGATCTAGGCATTCAATACAAGACACACCCAAGTGATCAAATCCTCTCCCAATTCCACAAAGCATTAGTGTTAAGTGAGAGTGATTTGTTGTGTTCTTTTGAGCTCTTGCGCTTGGATTGCTTTCTTTCTCATTCTTTCTTGAGATCAAACTCACTTGTAATTGAGGCAAGAGACACCAATCGTGTGGTGATCCTTGTGGGAACTTTGTGTTCCAAGTGATTGAGAAGAAAAGCTCACTCGGTCCGAGGGACCGTTTGAGAGAGGGAAAGGGTTGAAAGAGACCCGGTCTTTGTGACCACCTCAACGGGGAGTAGGTTTGCGAGAACTGAACCTCGGTAAAACAAATCCGCGTGTCACACTCTTTATTCGTTTGCGATTTGTTTTGTGCCCTCTCTCTCGGACTCGTTTCTATTTCTAACGCTAACTCGGCTTGTAGTTGTGATTAATTTTGTAAATTTCAGTTTCGCCCTATTCACCCCCCTCTAGGCGACTTTCAATTGGTATCAGAGCCTGGTGCTTCATTAGAGCCTAACCGCTCGAAGTGATGTCGGGAGATCATGCCAAGAAGGAGATGGAGACCGGCGAAAAGCCCATTACAAGCCACGGGAAGGCCACATCGGAAGAGTCCCGCAACAAAGAGAAGGGGAAGGAGAAGAAAGCCTCTTCCCACAAGTCGCATCGGAGTGGCGACAAGAAAAAGAAGATGAGGAAGGTGGTCTACTACGAGACTGATACTTTATCACCTTCCACCTCTGGCTCCGACGCGCCCTCCATAACTTCTAAGCGCCATGAGCGCAAGAAGTTTAGTAAGATCCCCTTACACTATCCTCGCACTTCTAGACATACTCCATTATTTTCCGTTCCATTAGGCAAACCGCCAACCTTTGACGGTGAAGATTATGCTAGGTGGAGTGATTTGATGAAATTTCACCTAACCTCACTCCACAAAAGTATATGGAATGTTGTTGAGTTTGGAGCACAGGTACCATCCGTAGGGGATGAGGATTATGATGAGGACGAGGTGGCCCAAATCGAGCACTTCAACTCCCAAGCCACAACTATACTCCTCGCCTCTCTAAGTCGAGAGGAGTATAACAAGGTGCAAGGATTAAAGAGCGCCAAGGAAGTTTGGGACGTGCTCAAGACCGCGCACGAAGGAGATGAGCTAACCAAGATCACCAAGCGGGAGACGATCGAGGGGGAGCTCGGTCGCTTCTGTCTTCGCCAAGGGGAGGAGCCTCAAGACATGTACAACCGGCTCAAAACCTTGGTAAATCAAGTGCGCAACCTCGGGAACAAGAAATGGGATGACCACGAGGTGGTTAAGGTTATTTTAAGATCACTTATTTTCCTTAACCCTACTCAAGTCCAATTAATTCGTGGCAATCCTAGATACACACTAATGACTCCTAAGGAAGTAATCGGGAATTTTGTGAGCTTTGAGTTTATGATCAAAGGCTCAAGGAAGATCAACGAGCTTGACGGCCCCTCCACGTCCGAAGCACAACCGGTCGCATTTAAGGCGACGGAGGAGAAGAAGGAGGAGTCTACACCGAGTAGAACACCCATCGACGCCTCCAAGCTCGACAACGAGGAAATGGCGCTTGTCATCAAAAGCTTCCGCCAAATCCTCAAGCAAAGGAGGGGGAAAGATTACAAGCCCCGCTCCAAGAAGGTTTGCTACAAGTGTGGTAAGCCCGGTCACTTTATAGCAAAATGTCCTATTTCTAGTGACAGTGACAGGGGCGACGACAAGAAGGGGAGAAGAAGAAATACCACAAGAAGAAGGGTGGCGACGCCCATGTATGCCGTGAGTGGGACTCAGACGATAGCTTCTCCGACTCCTCCTCCGACGAGGACGCCGCCAACATCGCCATGAACAAAGGCCTTCTCTTCCCCAACGTCGGCCATAAGTGCCTCATGGCAAAGGACGGCAAAAAGAAAAAGGTTAAATCCAAATCCTCCACTAGATATGAGTCCTCTAGCGATGATAATGCTAGTGACGAGGAAGATAATTTGCGTACTCTTTTTGCCAACTTAAACATGCAACAAAAAGAAAAATTAAATGAATTAATTAGTGCTATCCATGAGAAGGATGATCTCTTGGACTCCCAAGAGGACTTCCTTATTAAAGAAAACAAGAAGCATGTTAAAGTTAAAAATGCTTACGCTCTGGAAGTAGAAAAATGTGAAAAACTATCTAGTGAGCTAAGCACGTGCCATGAGACTATAGACAACCTTAGAAATGAGAATGCTAATTTGTTAGCTAAGGTTGATTTAAATGTTTATGATGTTTCAATTCCCAATCTTAGAAATAATAATGATAATTTGCTTGCTAAGATTGAAGAATTAAACGTTACTCTTGCTAGCCTTAGAAATGAAAATGAAAAATTGCTTGCTAAGGCTAAAGAACTAGATGTTTGCAATGTTACAATTTCCGATCTTAGAGATAAAAATGATATATTACGTGCTAAGATTGTTGAACTTAATTCTTGCAAACCCTCTACATCCACCACTGAGCATGTCACTATTTGCACTATATATAGAGATGTTGATATTGATGCTATTCATGATCATATGGTATTAATTAAGCAACAAAATGATCATATAGCAAAATTAGATGCTAAAATTGTCGAGCATGAACTTGAAAGTGAAAAGTTTAAATTTGCTCGTAGTATGCTTTATAGTGGGAGACGCCCTGGCATTAAGGATGGCATTGGCTTCCAAAAGGGGGACAATGTCAAAATTAATGCCCCTCCTAAGAAATTGTCCAACTTTGTTAAGGGCAAGGCTCCCATGCCTCAAGATAACGAGGGTTACATTTTGTACCCTGCCGGTTATCCTGAGAGCAAAATTAGGAGAATTCATTCTAGGAAGTCTCACTCTGGCCCTAACCATGCATTTATGTATAAGGGTGAGACATCTAGTTCTAAGCAACCAACCCGTGCTAAGTTGCCTAAGAAGAAAACTACTAGTGCATCAAATGATCATGACATTTCATTTAAAACTTTTGATGCATCATATGTATTAACTAACAAATCCGGTAAGGTAGTTGCCAAATATGTTGGGGGCAAGCACAAGGGGTCAAAGACTTGTGTTTGGGTACCCAAAGTTCTTGTGTCTAATGCCAAAGGACCCAAAACCATTTGGGTACCTAAAGTCAAGAACTAAACTTGTTTTCTAGGTTTATGCATCCGGGGGCTCAAGTTGGATCATCAATAGCGGGTGCACAAACCACATGACAGGGGAGAAGAAGATGTTCTCCTCCTATGAGAAAAACCAAGATCCCCAACGAGCTATCACATTCGGGGATGGAAATCAAGGTTTGGTCAAAGGTTTGGGTAAAATTGCTATTTCACCTGACCATTCCATTTCCAATGTTTTTCTTGTTGATTCATTAGATTACAATTTGCTTTCTGTATCTCAATTATGTCAAATGGGCTACAACTGTATTTTTACTGATGTAGGTGTCACTGTCTTTAGAAGAAGTGATGATTTAGTAGCATTTAAGGGAGTGTTAGAGGGTCAGCTATACTTGGTAGATTTTGATAGAGCTGAACTCGACACTTGCTTAATTGCTAAGACTAACATGAGTTGGCTCTGGCACCGCCGACTAGCCCATGTTGGGATGAAGAATCTTCATAAGCTTCTAAAGGGAGAGCACATTTTAGGATTAACAAATGTTCATTTTGAGAAAGACAGGATTTGTAGCGAATGCCAAGCAGGGAAGCAAGTTGGTGCCCATCATCCACATAAGAACATCATGACAACCGACAGGCCACTGGAGCTCCTACACATGGATCTATTCGGCCCGATTGCTTACATAAGCATCGGCGGGAGTAAGTACTGTCTAGTTATTGTGGATGATTATTCTCGCTTCACTTGAGTGTTCTTTTTGCAGGAAAAATCTAATACCCAAGAGACCTTAAAAGGATTCTTGAGACGGGCTCAAAATGAGTTCGGCTTAAGGATCAAAAAATTAGAAGCGATAACGGGACAGAGTTCAAGAACTCTCAAATTGAAGGCTTCCTTGAGGAGGAGGGCATCAAGCATGAGTTCTCTTCTCCCTACACGCCACAACAAAATGGTGTAGTAGAAAGGAAGAATAGAACTCTATTGGACATGGCAAGAACCATGCTTGATGAGTACAAAACTTCGGATCGGTTTTTGGCCGAGGCGGTCAACACCGCCTGCTACGCCATCAACCGGTTATATCTACACTGAATCCTCAAGAAGACATCTTATGAACTCCTAACCAGTAAAAAGTCCAACATTTCATATTTTAGAGTCTTTGGTAGCAAATGTTTTATACTTGTTCAAAGAGGTAGAAAATCTAAATTTGCTCCTAAGACTGTAGAAGGCTTTTTACTAGGATATGATTCAAACACAAGGGCATATAGACTCTTTAACAAGTCCTCTGGACAATTTGAAGTTTCTTCTGACGTTGTGTTTGATGAGACTAACGGCTCTCAAGTAGAGCAAGTTGATCTTGATGAGATAGGTGATGAAGAGGCTACGTGCATCGCACTTAGGAACATGTCCATTGGGGATGTGTGTCCTAAGGAATCCGAAGAGCCTCCAAATGCACAAGCGCAACCATCCTCCTCCACGCAAGCATCTCCACCAACTTAAAATGATGATGAGGCTCAAGTTGATGAAGAAGAAGAGCCACCTCAAGATGACGACAACGATCAAGGGGGAGATACAAATGATCAAGACAAGAAGGATGAAGAACCAAGGCCGCCACACCCAAGAGTCCACCAAGCAATCCAACGAGATCACCCCGTCGACACCATTCTCGGCGACATTCATAAGGGGGTAACCACTAGATCTCGTGTTGCTCATTTTTGTGAACATTACTCTTTTGTTTCCTCTATTGAGCCACATAGGATAGAGGAAGCACTTCAAGATTCGGATTGGGTGGTGGCGATGCAAGTGGAGCTCAACAACTTCACTAGAAATGAGGTATGGCATTTAGTTCCACGTCCTAATCAAAATGTTGTAGGAACCAAATGGGTGTTCCGCAACAAGCAAGACGAGCATGGTGTGGTGACAAGGAACAAAGCTCGACTTGTGGCCAAAGGATACTCCCAAGTTGAAGGTTTGGATTTCGGTGAAACCTATGCACCCGTAGCTAGGCTTGAGTCAATTCGTATATTATTGGCCTATGCTACTTACCATGGCTTCAAGCTTTATCAAATGGACGTGAAGAGTGCTTTCCTCAATGGACCAATCAAGGAAGAGGTCTATGTTGAGCAACCTCCCGGCTTTGAAGATAGTGAGTACCCTAACCATGTTTATAAACTCTCTAAGGCGCTTTATGGGCTCAAGCAAGCCCCAAGAGCATGGTATGAATGCCTTAGAGATTTTCTTATCACTAATGGATTCAAAGTCGGAAAGGCCGATCCCACTTTATTCACTAAAACTTTTGAAAATGACTTGTTTGTATGCTAAATTTATGTTGATGATATTATATTTGGGTCTACTAACGAGTCTACATGTGAAGAATTTAGTAGGATCATGACACAAAAATTCGAGATGTCAATGATGGGGGAGTTGAAGTATTTCTTGGGATTTCAAGTAAAGCAACTCCAAGAGGGCACCTTCCTAAGTCAAACAAAGTATACTCGAGATATTCTAAGCAAGTTTGGGATTAAGGATGCCAAACCCATCAAGCCACCCATGGGAACAAATGGGCATCTCGACCTCGACACGGAAGGTAAATCCGTCGATCAAAAGGTATACCGATCGATGATAGGCTCTTTGCTCTATTTATGTGCATCTCGACCGGACATTATGCTTTCCGTATGCATGTGTGCAAGATTCCAAGCCGACCCTAAGGAAGCTCACCTTACGGCCGTAAAACGAATCTTGAGATATTTAGTTTATACTCCTAAGTTTGGGCTTTGGTATCCTAGGGGATCCACATTTGATTTGATTGGTTATTCGGATGCCGATTGGGCGAGGTGTAAAATTAATAGAAAGAGCACATCGGGGACTTGCCAGTTCTTGGGAAGATCCTTGGTGTCTTGGGCTTCAAAGAAGCAAAATTCCGTAGCTCTTTCTACCGCCGAAGCCGAGTACATTGCCGCAGGCCATTGTTGCGCGCAACTACTTTGGATGAGGCAAACCCTTAGGGACTACGGTTACAAATTAACCAAAGTTCCTCTTCTATGTGATAATGAGAGTGCAATCCGCATGGCGGATAATCTCGTTGAGCATAGCCGCACTAAGCACATAGCCATTCGGTATCACTTTTTAAGTGATCACCAACAAAATGGAGATATCGAGATCTCATACATTAATATTAAAGATCAATTAGCCGATATCTTTACCAAGCCACTTGATGAACAAACCTTTAACAAACTTAGGCATGAGCTAAATATTATTGATTCTAGGAATTTCTTTTGATGTTTTGCACATATAGCTCATAAGTATACCTTTGATCATATCTCTTTCATGTGCTATGACTAATGTGTTTTCAAGTGAATTTCAAACCAAGTCATAGGTGTATTGAAAGGGAATTTGAGTCTTCGGCAAAGACAAAGGCTTCCACTCCACTCCATAACTCATCCTTCGTCGTCGCTCCGAGCATCTCTCCGGCTTTGGTATAATCTTCACTCATATTTTATTTGCCAAAGGAGAGAAAGTAGTTAGGAAAGGGCTCTAATAAATCCGTTTTTGGCGATTTATGCCAAAGGGGGAGAGAGCATAAGCCCAAAGCAAAAGGACCGCACCACCACTAATTTTAAAAAGAGTTTTTCAATTGGTATTTAGTTTAAAAAGAGTTTCTCAATTAGTATGATTTTCAATTTGGTATCTCCTTGTGTTCAAAAAGGGGAGAGAGTAATTTTTTCAAAATCAATATCTTAAAACCCTCTTGAACACTAAGAGGAGGAATTTATCAAGGGGCAGTTTTGTTTAGTCAAAGGAAAAGCATTTTGAAACAGGGGGAGAAAATTTCAAATCTTGAAAATGCTTCGCAAAATCTTATTCATTAACCTTTGACTATTTGCAAAAGGACTTTGAAAAGAATTTACAAAAGAATTTGCAAAAACAAAACATGTGGTGCAAGCGTGGTCCAAAATGTTAAAAATAAAAGAAACAATCCATGCATATCCTATGAGTAGTTATATTGGCTCAATTCTAATTAACCTTTGCACTTATAATTATGCAAACTAGTTCAATTATGCACTTCTATATTTGCTTTAGTTTGTGTTGGCATCAATCACCAAAAAGGGGAGATTGAAAGGGAATTAGTCTTACACCTATTTCCTAATTGATTTTGGTGGTTGAATTGCCCAACACAAATAATTGGACTAACTAGTTTGCTCTAGTCTATAAGTTATACAGGTGCCAAAGGTTCACACTTAGCCAATAAAAAGACCAAGAATTGGGTTCAACAAAAAGAGCAAGGGATAACCGAAGGCAGCCATGGTCTGGCGCACCGGACTGTCCGGTGTGCCACCGGACAATGTCCGGTGCACCAGGGGACTCCAAGCCCAACTTCGCACCTTCGGGAATTTTCAGAGGCGCTTCGCTATAATTCACCGGACATGTCCGGTGCTCTAGAGGAGAGCGACTCTGAACTCGCCAGTTTCGGGGATCCGCTCCGCTATAATTCATCGGACATGTCCGATGCACACCGGACTGTCCGGTGAGCCAGCGGAGCAACGGCTACTTCGCGCCAACGGTCGTCTGCAACGCATTAAATGCGCGCCAGCGCACGCAGAGAAGCAGAGCACGCGCGGGTGGCACACCGGACAGTCTACAGGACTTGTCCGGTGCACCATCGGACAGCCAGGCGGGCCCACACGTCAGAGCTCCAACGGTCGGAACCCAACGGCCTGGTGACGTGGCTGGCGCACCGGACAGTGTCCGGTGACGCACCGGACAGTGTCCGGTGGCGCACCGGACTGTCTGGTGCGCCATGCGACAGCAACCTCCACCAAACGGCTAGTTTGGTGGTTGGGGTTATAAATACCCCCAACCACCTCACATTCAAGTCATCCAAGTTTTCCAACTTCCAACCACTTACAAGAGCTAGGCATTAAATACAAGACACACCCAAGTGATCAAATCCTCTCCCAATTCCACAAAATCATTAGTGTTAAGTGAGAGTGATTTGTTGTGTTCTTTTGAGCTCTTGCGCTTGGATTGCTTTCTTTCTCATTCTTTCTTGAGATCAAACTCTCCAACCACTTACAAGAGCTAGGCATTAAATACAAGACACACCCAAGTGATCAAATCCTCTCCCAATTCCACAAAATCATTAGTGTTAAGTGAGAGTGATTTGTTGTGTTCTTTTGAGCTCTTGCGCTTGGATTGCTTTCTTTCTCATTCTTTCTTGAGATCAAACTCACTTGTAATTGAGGCAAGAGACACCAATCGTGTGGTGATCCTTGTGGGAACTTTGTGTTCCAAGTGATTGAGAAGAAAAGCTCACTCGGTCCGAGAGACCGTTTGAGAGAGAGAAAGGGTTGAAAGAGACCCGGTCTTTGTGACCGCATCAACGGGGAGTAGGTTTACGAGAACTGAACCTCGGTAAAACAAATCCGCGTGTCACACTCTTTATTCGCTTGCGATTTGTTTTGCGTCCTCTCTCTCGGACTCGTTTCTATTTCTAACGCTAACCCGGCTTGTAGTTGTGATTAATTTTATAAATTTCAGTTTCGCCCTATTCACCCCCCTCTAGGCGACTTTCAGTATAGACTATAGAAAACTAATTGCGTTTATCAAAAAATATTGTCTGCTTTCTGCTGTATTAATACAAACAGGCATTGTATGTTCCAAAAGAAAAATAAAACAGTCACTGTCAGTGTTGCAATTGTGCAATGTAAATGAGCCCAGCCCACAAACACAACGAAAAGCACGACACATATTCAACAGCTTCAAATCTGCCGCAAGTAGTTATTCAATCTCTGCTATGTCAAAAAACACCAATAAAAAGCTTTTTGCTACAAGGAACAGCAACAGCTCCCATGGCACAATTGAATAACCCTAAACCCTAACAGCTTCAAATCTGCCGCAAGTAGTTATTCAATCTCTGCTATGTCAAAAACCCCCAATAAAAAGCTTTTTGCTACAAGGAACAGCAACAGCTCCCATGGCTGAGGGCAAAAGGTTCCTCCTCCTCATTAGTACCTGCTTCGCCGCGCGTTCCAGTTAAGCTTCAGCTGGTACCACAGAGGAGAGACCCCGTGGACTCCCCTCGACAGCCAAGGATCAAACACGTTGAACTCACCTTCGCAGGGTATCCAGGAGGACCTGGGCCGGCAAGGCTGGGAGGAGCATAGGGATCGCCTCTTTGGGCACGGACGGTGCCAACTCTCGCGCCTTATGCAGGTGAGCCTCCGCAACAGATGCGACCTTGAAAACTACGTCTAGCAGCCTCTCGCCTGCCCTGACCTCCGACCTGCCGCCCTCCCGTGTGATGAGCAGGCCGCATTCCTCGGCCACACTAGCTGGGATATAATGTACCGTCCCTTGATTATTTACATGGTGCGGCAGCGCCTTGAGCAGTAACAGAAGCCCGCTGGCCTTGCCGATGTGAGAGGCGGCGTGGTCAGCCACGGTGGACTGTATTCCGCCAGCCTGCAAGGTCATGTAAAGGATGGTGGACTGGGTGTCCTCCACATACCTCTCCAACTTCGCGCTCGTCCTAGGAATGGTGCCTTCCTCACGGTTGGCGTCGTTGATCCTCGCCTCCACGGACCGCTTCAGCCAGTGCTTGCTAACCTTGTGGTCTGCGATGATCGAAGAGAGCGCCTGGGCAACTGGGTGCTCGACTAGCTTGTTGCCAAAGATCTTGTCGACCCCCTCCTTCCACCAGAGGAGGCGCATGAGGCCGGCTCGGGGGTCGAACACCACATCCATGGCCCTTGCTGTCTCGATGTTGAAGGTGCGGAAGGTGAACGCGGCCTTGCGCACGGCCGGGGCCAGGTGGAGAAGGCAGAGGTAGTGGTGGTAGTCATAGGCGCGGACTTGCCTCACGTAGTATGAGAGTGATGTCCGCAGGCTACTGCTTGCTGCAGGCGTGCCGCCACTCATGAACCCTGCCTTCCTGTATCAGGAAGGAAGGTCCCTGCACCACACAAACAAAAAAAAGGCACATGGTTAGATTAGATTCTGAATATACAACAGCCGAGATTTGTGCACATGTTCAGATTAGTTAGGGCATGTTTGGATTCATTGGCAATAAAAATTAGCTAGCTAATAGTTGCTAACTTTTAGCGGGAAGCTGTTTGCATCCATGTGCTAATAGGTAGTTAGATAGTGAGTTGAAGGTGCATATGAATCATTAGCAACTCCAAATCCTGCTAATGGAACTAGTAATATTTAGCAGCCCTTCCGTTAACAATTATCAGATTATTAGCAGGTCTGTTTGGATCAACTAGTTTTAATTTTAGTTGCTAATTTTTAGTGCTAACGGATCTAAACGGGTCCTTACTGATAAAGGAAGTGAGAGAAACTCCAACAGATTGGCTATAATTAATAGCTAAATCCTAGTATTTTGTCATTTTGTAAAATAAAATCCCTCGAAAAGGAAGAGGTCCACAACAGCCTTGCTATTTTGCAAAGTTACATAGCAACACCCATGATTAGCTATATATGGCTAATAAAAATCAAGGGATAGCTTACTTTCTATTTTACAAAATCAGATAGCACATCTATTAAAAGGAACAACAAAAATTCCAAATATATGAAAAGGAACACCTGCTTCAGTTTCAGGGGTTCATATTTGATACATATATATGAAATGGAGTGCGGAAATTGCAGGGAAATTAGACATGACATGACCAAAGTTAAACTGCAATTGGTTTGGGGCTGATGAATAACAATATCCAGTGCAAACAACAATGCAGACGCAGCATATCGGGTCGAAAGAAATGTAGAAACATAAATGTTACTGGCTTCGATGGTGACCTGACCTAGCAGCCTAGAAGGTGGGATGGGCGACTGAGGAAGGGAGACCACCTGGTGTAATGATTGCTAGGGAGGCCATTACCGTGCACCGGAGAGTTAGAGCACGGTGACGGTGGCTGGCCGCCGGAGGCGCACCGCGAAGGGCATGGATCCGCATGCTCAGGCGCAGTGTTATTAAAACTAAATTTAAACGACGTTTAAACATCATAACTCTAATTAGAGGTTGAGACCATGTTTTAGCGTTTTGGCGTTTTAAACTGTAAAACGCAAAGTTTTATGAATTTTAGACCATTAGCTACTTTTGGGCCTAGTCTATTAGTTACTTTTGGGGTCCAATCCAGCTCATGGGTGAAGTTTTGGTAAGCCATTAACCTCTCTATCTTAATATTTAACTTCATGTTATTGTCTAAAATTATGATGTATTGATATTTTTCCTATGTTGTTTAAATCTACATTTAAACTTTGTTTAAACATTTAAAAGTCAAAATTTCACCCATGACAGCGTTTTATCGTGTTAATAACCTTGGTAAAAAGAGAGTAGGTGTCAATGACATTAAAGATATGCAAAGAAATTATGCATCCTATGTTTTCCTTCGTTTTGTAACAGAAAAAAAATGTGCTCATAGTAAGCAGATCAAGTTCACATAAGCGAACAAGTAGCATATTGTGTCCATCTCAGCAAAATGTGAACCTAAACAGATTAAGTTTCCTGACTAAAACAAGGCAAGTAACAGAGGATTATAAGAGAACAAAACTGAATCAAACTGCAAGCTCTAAATAAAGAAGCCTGGGTCAACTTGAAGCTACAAAATCCAGGTATGTAGTCGTCCGATAGAGTATTAGAAGCTACTATGTAAGATCCAGATGGAAAGTCCCTCCATTCACCTCCTAAGTAGCAAAATTGGCCTACAAAGCTGTGATGCTTAGCCTTCCTCGAGAGGTCAAGACTACAAATTTCAAATGTAAAATCAGTGTTCCATAATCCATTGTAGACCTAATTGTCAGTGCCCTCAATGTGACAGCCAGGCCATGAACTAAGCACCAACCACCATGATGCCCCTTAAAACTGATTTTGAGGAGTCATTTTCTAGAGATGCTCTAACCGACCAAAGATTGTACAAGATTGAGCCTTTCTTCTCTTCTTTGCTCGTACATATGGCAATACCTTCATCAATCGGAGGTTTTACAGGCAGTGAACTAGTTATACCACAAATCTTATCTTGGGGGAACGCAGAAAATCCCTACACGTACCCAGAGGGGAGAAATTCTTCCGTGCAAAGAAGATAACGCAGGAGTGCCCACAAAGAAGTAACCCCAAAAGAAGAACGTAATCACGTAGAGAAAAAAATTGAAACAATAAGGACTCGTTTGACAGCAATAGGGAAAAACCCATGGAAAAAATCCACCAAGGGGATTTAAATGGCACTTCATGAGAGGATTTTCCACACTAGGGTATAATTTCCTGCCACCCTTTGGCAACCAAGGGTTTAGTCCAAATATGTTTTTGTCCCAAAACGTAGCAAGCAGCAACACTATACTACTATATTGGATGAGAACTTTATCCATCATCAGAAAATGGTTCATCCATATATACGTGATGCTATAAACAATACTTCAAAAAATCAGGAAAAAATCAAACAAAGTAAATTGAAGCATAGTAAATTGGTTCATCCATCATCACATCATTTGTGTACCACAGAATCACCAGAAACTTTTAAAACGTTGCCAATTGCGTGTGCATTAAAGAACGTCAGGTATCAGACAACAGATGAGCAAAGGACAAGGTAAATGTAACAGCAATTCAGAATTCGAATAATATTGTTCCCATTTGCTCAAACTCCCTGTCATACAGACAACTTCTGTCAATGCAGAACCACCGCTGTCGCAGCCACTACTAACTATATCCACGTTTACTTCCTCAAATCATGGTTTCTAAAGCTTCAGAGCAAGTAGAAACCAACAGAAACGATTGGATTCGTCCTGTCTCAACAGTTAAAGACTAACTTAAGCTTTCACGTGGTTTCAGTAAAAGCACTGCGCCATAAGGATAGAGCTGCCAGATCTAATCACCTAGCAGCACATTGTCCTGTGCTGTCGTGCTGGTAAGGTATGTGTGAACACGTGAAAAAGCAAGATGCAGCAAGGCACAGCAAGGCGTGGATCTAGAGCGGGATCTTACCTTGTCGAGTGGAAGGGGACGACGTCGGAGAGCTCGATGTGGATTAGGTGGAGACGACAGACGAGCTCGTGGGGATGGAGGATCAGGTGGCTGTTACCTTTATGTACTGCTTTGCTAGATGGAGAGTCGTTGGGAGCCGTGGGGATGGGGAGCTCATGGGGACGAGCGACGACAACGGCGGAGGAGCTCGTGGCGATGGCGGACGAGCGATGGCGTTGGGGAGGAGCTCGAGAGGCTAGGGTTAGAGTCGCTGGGAGCCGGGGCGTCGCCGGGATGGCATCAGAGAACGAAGAATCGCCTGGCCTACTGAGACCGGGGCAATTTCCAACCGGAAAAAGGCCTCTCCCGGACAAATGTTTGTCGAAAGATGGTCTTCCAAACACACAGATGGATAAAACCAAGAAAAATATTAAGGTGGGCTTTATCCCCATAGAAAAGGCCAGAAAACTGGTGGGATTTTGGGCTGCCAAACCAGCCCTAATTGTAGAAAAAATAATAATCACTCCAACAACTAATACCATGGAGTACTTTTGCTGGGCTGGATTTCCACCAACCATCCATATGTTCCACCGACCCAACCCAAGGTGACGAGAACATAAACACACATGTAAGCAACGGGACAAAGCAAACGGTAATAGCGCTGCTGGAGGAAGCAAAGGCGTAGATTGCTACCACCTAGCGCGCCTACCAGACCTAAACTGTAATAGCGCCGCTAGAGAAGCAAACGGCTAGCACATGGGAAGAGAAGCAAACGGTAATAGCGCTGCTGGAGGAAGCAAACGGTGATAAACATATGGATTTCCACAACCATCCTTACGTTTATGTTTATGATCAAAACATCACACATGGGAAGAAAAGAAAAATGAAACATTTTGGGGGCTTTCTTGGTAGAGTTTGGGTAAGGTGGAAGACAATTAGATTGGGCAAGGCATAAACCCCCAGAACTAAACTACGCTCCCCGCGGACGGATTGAATTGAACCCTAAGCAAAAACTTGTCGCAAACCAAAACAAACCAACCCAGATCGAAACGGCTAGCACAACCAAACCCGAGCAGAATTCTCGCCTCGAACCCCAGATTTCGGGCGCTGCACTGCGGGTACTAGCGCCCATCCGCCCCCGGAAATTCCCCGTAGACGGCGGTATACGGTGGCTATCCCACCACGAATCCTCGCCCGCCGCTGAGCGCACGAGCTCCCCCCTCGCAACCAGTCCGGCAATCGATCGCGTGCAGAGAAGCAAAGCGAAGAGAGGAACGAAAAAAATCTCACCCCGCTGCCGCTGCCCCACCCACCTCGTGCTGCTGCTTCCGCTTCCGCTGCTAAATTATTTTCGACTTCCCCTCCTCTTCTTGCGCCTTGCCTAGCCATTGCCTGTCTGTGTTGGTGTGGCAGCCGGAGCCGCCGCCGCCGCCGCGTCCACGGGGCTAATAGCTTCGCGGCGCCCGAGGCTGGGGTGCCTGACGCTAGTCGTTGGGAGGATGGTCGGGAGGCGTCGGTCGCCGGGAGGACGGGCGGGGTGCCGGGGAGGTATCGGTCGTCGCGAGTGTTAAGTAACCCTAGTTAGGGTTATGTGGGCAAATACCTGCTTTGCCCCTGAGGGGTCTCACATCTCTATATAAGAAACCTGTACACCCATTCATATTACAGAGATCAGAAAGAGGCCAGAGGCCCAACCTTATATCCAGTGTCTCGTGTGTTTCCTCTGTCGTGCTTATGGGAAGGGAGACGGGTTTTCTACATCTTCTTGCGCCTCTACTGCTGACGGGAGGGAAGGGAGCGGATCTGGTGATCTGTGGTAACGTAGTTCTCAATACGTTATCAGCACGCTCTACCTCGACGTTGCTGCGGAATAGATCTGCATCGACTCTCCGTCAAGCCGGCAGGTCCCTCGGCCTAGCCGAACTGTCCTACGCGACAGACTTCGATTTTCCCTCTACGTAATCGAATGGTATGTTTATCTGCTAGTGTGCATGAACTATGATCCGTGCCCGACGAACTTGCTATCGTTGTCGTGGTGTTGCGTCCGCGCCGGAAGCGCCCGCTCCCGCGACAGCTAGCCCACGTTGCAAGGCATGCCCGCACCTGGACCACGCTACAGCCGTGCCATGGGCCAGCAGCCGTGCCGGCGCTGGGGCCACTTCGCCGTCGGAGGAGGGCAGAGGGTCGCATGCGCATGTGCTCATGCGTTGAGCGGCGCTAAAAACGGATCCACTCAGGCTGAGAAACGCATGGAGCGTTGAAAAAGTCAAGAGATATATTTGCCATGACGTCCAACCACCTTCGCATGCGCCGTTGACCGAGCCGAGTCAACAGTGAAATGTGTGGTCGTCCGTGAAAGATGGAATAAAGAAAAATGTGCAGCGCATGCATGTGCTCTGTTTTTTTTGGCAAATAACAAATAAAATAAAGCATACATTTTGTTACAATTTGTAATTTATTTAATTATTTTCTGTTGTAAATAATTAATAGAAAAAATGCATGCTTAAATATTGAAAAAAATATATATATATATTTACACCCGATGTGTTATGATTATACATTAATATTGGTATTTATTTTTTTCTGCTTTATTTATTGAAGTAAATAGTAGAAAATTATTAAATGCATGTGGAGTATATATTTTGTATACTTAAATCGCTCTAAATATTTGCTATGTGTTAAGCCTTCGGACTCACGTCGAGCGATTAAATTGTATAATGGGTACTCAGACACGCCGATCAGGCTGCGTTGGTAATCGACTGAGTTATGGCATTAGCTGGATATTGACTGCGCCCTGGCAACACGACGCAATATTTGTGTCGTTCGAACTTGGTTGTGTCATGTGTTTGCTATCTCGCGCTCTCCATTAATCGGATCGCTCCGGTTGAGCCAGACCGTCATCGCTGAGTCGCATATTTTTTGCATGCCCTGTAGGCACTGTCTGTCTGTCGCGAGCCACAATTGCGCCTGTTGCGCACGTTGCGTGGATTTATCGTGTACCCCAATTACCGAGCCATAATTGTGCCTGTTGCGCTTATTATGAAGGCTTGCTATACTGTCGTAGCCCTGATGGCCGCACACGCGTTGACGCCAGATACGCTAGAGCTTGTACTCGTGTGGATTGTGGTGGGTTGTTCAAGGTCCTGGAGTCACATTATGTGCAACCTTCATAAACAATTTTGTTTGGCTCTATATTTTATTTGACTGTGTTGTGTGGCATTGTATATTTATATATCGTCAAGTGGCCATAACAACTACACCAAGCTCTATAGTGCTTGGAAATCTAGGAAATTAAATTAAAATACAATGAAATACAGATAAGTTAATTCTCTGCTCTCTCCTCATGCATAAAGTTTTACCCGAAGTAACCTGAAGATATATAATATAATGCATGAAAGCCTTTTTGGCATAAAAGACATCACAAATTGGGATTCTATTAGTAAGCAAAAGGCCTTACCAAATAATTTAAGACTATAAATCTCAGCATACATTGCTCAACCAGATGTTAGCATATTGCTCTCTTTGTCGCTAAATGACATGAAGCAAACTTTGAGATAAATGGCTAGTACCTTAGCAACACGAAGTTGCGAGTACATTGAAAGGTAATTCTGATAAATTTTTCACTATATTGGTGTGAAAACCATAGTGTGTTCCCGTCGAACCACTTTACTCGTTTTATCTAGAACCTCTATGCTTGTGTCGCATACATCTCTCGGAATTGTAAATACTTATAGTCACTGAATTGACTCGAGATAGTCCTTTGACAAGTTTGGTATACACTGTAAACTAAATGATAAAGGTCGGTCCTGAATGGACACATACCTTGGATTTATGTAGCCGAACTACACTGAATTCCACCCTTTGGCATGCTTACCATTATCTACCTCCGATCTACCAGAAGTAAGAAGAGTAGACAAATAACTATGAAATCCCACATCACCACAGAGCTTGAAGCTAAATTAGACATTAACATGTTCTTGGTCCTCGAAGCCAGAAGAGTCATATGTCTTGACCACTAGACTACTAGTGATGATAATTTGTGATAGAAATATGAAGATCTTGTAGAGACCTGTTGTATCCTCTCTACTCTTGATGATTTCTTCGTATGAGAGCAATATTATCTGTTGTTGAAGATGGATCCTAAGCGGATACCAGTATTGTTTCGTTCTTGCCAAGCAGTTATCATCATTTGCTTCATCAAAAGCTAGTTATATGGTGATTTTCCCAGATAAAATAATTTCTTGGTCTTGTCTGTTCTATTCTAAAGCTTCTCTTTTTGCTGAACAATGAAGAGATCGAAATAATGCTTTATAGAACAAGTTGGTATATAATATGAGGAGAAATTTTTGCCCTGCTGGTGACACCATAAATATTTGACTATTGTTATAAGTTCTCTCCCAAAATTATAATACCTAAAAAAATGTTGCATAACTTGAAACCCGATTTCAGACCGGTATGAGTAATTGGGTAAACAATGGGCAATGATAAAACGAGTTGGACTATACATCTCTGCATAACAAAAATATCTGCTTGGCAGCATTGGCCTGACGCCGTGCACTTTACTACCAATATAAACACACACATTTTTCCTATGTGCCTCAAAGCACAATACAACCAGTGAATGTCCTTGTGAGCGCTAGACCCTGATGGTCATTTTACTTGTTGATCTGAAGTCAACTAATGGCTCCAAACGACGTATGGTATTCATGAGCCCCTGAAGGACCCTTATGGATAAAATAGTGTTGTGCATGTTAGTCTAAATCTTAATGATTGACTATGCATTTGGTAGTAATAACAATAAGTTTGCAGAATTGTAACCATGAAGCAACTTGTTGTTGCATGTCTCGCTGGATGTCGAGACTAACCCTTCATGTTGAAGGACAAATATGTAGTATTCATGCCACTACATTAATCTAAGTCCAAAGCTCACTGCATAAAACCCCTATCTGTAATGTGTGTAAGATTTCCCAAATAAATCACCACAATAGCATACATTGGCCACAACTGGATGATTGTGGTTGGGGATTTTATATGTATGCTTTTAGAACATCTCGGCATTAGGGGGAGGAATGCCCATATAGTGTAATGCCTCAATATTCTATTAAACGCACAAAAGTCAAACTGAATATGTCGTTCGGTGTGTACTCCTGTGTATATGGAGTTTGCCAGAAATCGTTGAGGAGTAACCATATTGGTCTGAATGCTTCTACCCGATGTAGATGTGGATATACCCGGGATTAATATCATATCCACATTTGACTTATTGGCATTTGATCTATTCTCGGGGACGCCTGCGAATATGATCCATCAGCCTTAGTCAAAGCATATGTTTCTGATTGCAGATTCACGTGGTCTGTGATAACTCTCCTCCGATTAATTCACCCTGATGGTGATTTGCCTCACGAAGAGGTTCATCTTGACGATGAAATTCCTAGCAATGCGCGCAATATCATTGTGCTGGGAATACGGAACAATGAATCTTTCGTTTTGGGAAATGACGGAGATCATTATTAAATGTGGGAGACAAATATGTCGACACCTATCTTGCCCCTCTAGATTGCAAATGGATCCAAAACAAAGTCCTAGGCATGGGTGCTTTAAGCTCTCTTATCGGGTCATTGATAAATGCAATCGAGGCTGAACCAATAATCGCAAAATGAAAGTCGCGAGCTTGAAGTTCGGACATTTATGGGCACTATTGAAATAATGTGTGGTGAATGCGATGGTTCAAGTGGTCTTGTGAGAGACCCATCCCACATATGTGTTGAATAAACACTGTTCCGCTATGTAATATATCTGGCAAATGGCATGAATTAAAATATGCAGTTAATAGGATTCTGAAGATCCGTCATGAGATCCTAGGAGGACTCATATATTTAAATTATAAATATGCAACATATAAATCTCATACCGAATAATACATTCCTGATGAATGATCACTCTCCTATGTAGGGAGAATATCTCGTAGTTGAGACTATCGTTCCCAGATGGAACCTATCCAGAAGAAACAAAGTCTGTGTTGAACACCAAAGTTTGATAATTCCTATAAAGGGATAAAGACCCATACAGACCCGAAAAGGAATAAGATGAGGTACCAAAGAACTTGAAGTTCACCGAATAAGCACATGTGCATTCCACGAGTTTTACTCATGGTATTTTCCACTTGATGTGGAATTACGGTATCCTCTAAAGCCCTGATGGCCGAAACCTATAAGGTTTAGGTGTTACTGGCAAAATATCCCCATTGTGCCAGAAAGACAGACTATAACGATGTATCTGATCGATGAAAAATCCCTGATGGATTACGATCTTAGATGAACTTTTGTTACACCATCATAGATGTTGCAATGGATGAACGCCTCGAGCGATGTGTCATATTTAGAATATGTACTATTGCAACTATATTATCCCCTAAGTCCTATTGAAGGATATGTTATTTGCTTTGCACAACTATGTATAAATTGTGGTGTAAGATAGAAAATGATAGCACCCCAACCCCTTTCATTCTCGTTATTCCAGATGAACAATGAGACATATATCTTGAAGAATATGCTTGAGTTATGAGGGATAAAGACTTTGACAGATGTCATCGTCAGGGGGAGCGAATGCTTATATTGATCACAACCGTGAGACAATAAATGTCATATTCTATGCCCTGAAGGCGTGAGCTTGATGATCAATATGTGAACATTTATGGAACTTTCTATCAAATATATAGATCTAGTCGATCGAACACCATCAATCAAAGTGGCTTATTTATATTGACACGTGCACTTACCTCGTATATCCTAGAAGTGAGTAGAGGTAAAGTTCCTGAAATAGTCCTTGCAAGGATATGCAATCCGTTTGCTAAATCTTTATGTGCATATACTTCTAGAAGAAGATGTTTTGCCTTATTGATACAGTTTTGCAAGGATCAGGGGGAGCACATTTCTAAAAGTTAGCCCTTGTAGAAGATTCGATAGAATCTAGATCTCAGAGGATCGAAATCTGTCCCGATGACAGCTGTTGTACTCTTTTTCCCTTTGTGAGTTTTCTTGAAGTTTCTCACATGAGGTTTTTAACGAGGCAACAAAGTGCAAATGCAATTTGTATCACCATGCTCTCTTTCTCCATATTTTTCCCACTGGGTTTTTCGGAGTTTTAACGAGGCATGTGTTGGTCGCGGTATTCGCCCAAGGGGGAGTGTTAAGTAACCCTAGTTAGGGTTATGTGGGCAAATACCTGCTTTGCCCCTGAGGGGTCTCACATCTCTATATAAGGAACCTGTACACCCCTTCATATTACAGAGATCAGAAAGAGGCCAGAGGCCCAACCTTATATCCAGTGTCTCGTGTGTTTCCTCTGTCGTGCTTATGGGAAGGGAGACGGGTTTTCTACATCTTCTTGCGCCTCTACTGCTGACGGGAGGGAAGAGAGCGGATCTGGTGATCTGTGGTAACGTAGTTCTCAATAGCGAGAATGGACTAAGGGTCTGTTTGGTTGGGCTGTGGCTGTGAAAAAAGTTGCTGTGAGCTGTGAGCTGTGGAAAAAGCTGCTGTAGGCTGTAAGCTGTTAAAAAGCTAAAAACCGTTTAATGAAAATCACTAAAAATCGTTAAAAGTTTTTTGATATATGTTTTCACAGTTCCATCCGAAAAGCCACTAAAAGCAGGTCCAGAGGTGCTTTCAGATTCGCACTGCAAGAAAGTCGGCTTTTAGAAAAAGCTGCTTCCTGGATCCAGCTCTTTGGTTGGCTTTTGGCTTTTAGGGGGGCAAAAGGCAAAGCCAAAAGTCAAACCAAACACACCCTAAGAGGCGCCGCCGCCAGGAGGTCGGGCGGGGATGTGACCTCGGGGAGGGCGGCGGAGTCAATCCATCGATGGGCCTCTCAATTTACTTCTTCATCTGATCGGTTCGGTTCGGTTCATAATCGGGCCGGACCGGCCCAATCGAAGTTTTACGAGCCAAAACGTGAAAGTGTCGTCCAGCCAGCCACGTGGCTCCGGCAGGGCAGAGCGTTTATCCAACTCGGCTCTCAGCGACTGCCCACCACCACCACTGAGGATTCCTCTTCCGGCGGCGGCGGCGGCGGCAGCGATGCTCCTCCTGCGCGCCAACGCGCTCGCCGCCGTACCGGTGTCCTTCTCCATAACGCCGGCGGCCTCCTATAGCTGCTTCCCCTGGCCGTCTTCATCCACCACTGCCGCGAGCTGCTCCGTCGGCTCCTCTGCCAGGCTCGACGCCGCCGTGCAGTACGACCCGCTCCGCCCCGGCTCCGATGCGTGGGCCCATCCCGACGGCATGGTCACCGCGGAGGGTGACGAGGAGAAACAGCGCTATGACACGGAGGGGGAGTCCAACGACTGGGAAGGGGAAGGGCCCCAAGGATCATCAGACCCCGAGGGCATCAACGTGCCGCGCCAGCGCTACATCGCCGTCCCCAAGGAGGCCCTCCTCGATGCTGTCCTCTCGCAGTTCGCGTCCGACGACGACGACGCCGCGGACTTCAAGCGCTGCGCCAGGTGCAATTCACTCGCTACTTTTATACTATGTTACTTGCCACTTCGTCAACAATCTACCACTAATTACATCATTCCCTCCCTTCCTTAGATGCTTGGACGCCATCCTTCACGCCGAGCACAAGAGGATGCTCGAGGAGATGCGCACCTCCTACATGCTCACGCAACGCCACCGGGACGAGGAAGAGGAGCAGGATGACACTGACACCGCCTCGGGCTCGGACTACGTCAACGGCAAAGCCGGCTCCGGATTTTTCGGCATCACCCAACTGGATGGCACGTTGTTCCTTACTAGAAGCGTGGACTTGAGAACTCTGCTCGGATTGACCCCAGACCCCGATTCCCAGACCAGGTAACAATAATAACAATGATGGAACGGATGAATGGAAATGGAATGGTGGATGCTCTCAAACTCTAGTTGCTTATAAATTCATTAAGCTACATACACACACATGCATAACCACCTGCCTAGTGCCTACTGACTGATTGCTTTTGTGTCTGCCGTGCTTTTTTTTCTATAAAAAAAAGAGTTGCTTTTGCAACTCAATTTCAGCGCTCATTCATGACCCTACTACGCAATGCTCAGTTTGAAGAACTCTCCGCACAAGATCTGCTCTTGACATATGCCCTAAATAACGATTACCTGCTCACGCTGCCCATTTATGTCGACTGGAAGAAGGCTGCTCAATCTAATGCAATAATATTCAGGTCACACTTTTTCCCCCTAGCTTGCTGCCTGATTCATATCTATATTCTATATATTCTATATAAGGAACTTTCACTCTCTGTAAGAATTACTCCAGACATCCCTTATTTTTCACCCCTTACAGGCGTGGATACGCGACTGAGAGGCAGAAAGGCCTCCTGTTGGTTGAGAAACTTGATTACTTGCAATCAAAACTCTTGCAGAATGTCTTTTTCAGCCTCTCCAAACCCTTGAAAAAGCCAGGGAAATGGCTTAATGAGGTCAGTCAATCTTTCTGTCCTCACATGCCTAGTATTCATGATCTTTAATGTACTGTGACCTCTTACTTATTATTATATCCTGATCACCTGTCATACAACCAGAATTAACTCTTTAGTGGCTCTAATACTGTTATACACACACTGAGCTGTAAGAGATGGTTCTAGTGCTGAAGTAACATTTGTCTCGGATTATCGATACATGTTAACATTATAACATAACAGTTTAGGATCTGCAGTTTTATTATTATGCATCACAGTACATTGCTTTTAGGTCTTTGGCCGATGAACTCAGAAACATCTAACGCTACAATCTATGTGCCCTCTTAGACAATTGCAAATGAGCTAACTAACTATAGAATTCGAGAATAATTTAAATGCTGCAGATTTTGCTACTTGTAGTCAACCTGTTATGGAATCAGCATTCCAATTGTGTTCTTTTTTTTTCCTGAACTCTTACGGATTTTGCGTGTCACTCAAAATTTTTGGCTAATTGTATGTGATTATTTTAGTTCCTGGCAGGCTTTGAAAAGATCAACAGATAACCAGGGATTTCAGATCTGGATAGACAAACTGAGACTATGGCTTAAAGAGCAAACTTATGCAGATAATTCACTGCTGTTGATAGAAAGCTCTTCATGGGACAAGCTTAGTTCTGATCAGTTACCTGATGCAGATGTTCCTATTTGGATCGCTGCACAAAGGGCAGTCTCTCGTTATGAAGGAATTTTGTCACCTGTTGGTCCTCGTGGAAGACTGTTAAGAAGATTGCTTAAATGGACTGGACTAATACCTTCTCTGCCAGAAGCAACGATAAAATCCAACAATGAAACTAAACATCTTGAAGGACATGTGAGGTTAGACCCCAAACATATGTACATTGTGCTTTCTCTTCACTTTAGTCTTTAGGGATACTTTATTATGTCTTGGTAATATTAGTAGTTTATGCAAATGAATGCAGCCGAGCTCTACAGAATTATTGCATAAGAATCTGATTACCAAACTTGTTATAAACTTGCATATTTCTGAAGCATAGTCCATATTTGATTATTCCTTTGCGCATATTCTTCTTGCTACACATTTTATTGTTTTCTACACATAAATGTGGAAAGAGTTTGCTATAAAAAACAAAATTATACCCGAAAATTATATGAAATGGTCATTTACTTATTTTCTTGCTAATTTCTTTTGTTGTGACTCGTCCATTCATATCATATTTTTTGACTTAGAAAGTATCCGACTTTCCCTTCAGGCCAAACTTTCTACCAAGAATTACCCTTGCTAATATATGGGAACCTGCAAGCAGAGAATCTTGCAATAACAATATCTGGGAGATGGTGAAAGCTTCTTTTCGTATTCTGTTTGGGAGGTCTACTCTTCAGGTATATAGAAAGTTGATTTTTGGTCATCCATTTTTTATGGCCATGAAGTGCCTTGGACAGAAAAAACAAAAAGTCTCTATAAAAGCAATTAAAATGTACATGGCCTTTGTTCAAAGTAATTTGACATGCTACTACCATGGATAGTGAACTGGCAATATTTGAATGATTTATCTTTTATTCTGCATAGACTTGGGTATCAAATTAAACTAGAAACTTTGACAGGAACCAGCATTCCAGGAGTTAATACTACTTTACACTGATGAAGTTGTTCCAAGTGAAACGAAGGACGAGATGGTTCCGCTGCAACTGAAAATTTATGAGAGGATTCCGATCCCAGATTTGCCAGTAAGTGACTGAGTCTCAGATAAATCGGAAAAGGAAAATTTATGGTTTTCCTAGATGTTTAAGGAAAACAATGTTTCCCAGATCTAAATACATTTCATTAATATCATCCCAGTCAGAAGGCTTGCTATCTATTGCCGTTACTCAGATGAGAAACCTATTGTCTTGATTACTTTAGTACCAATGAAGCATTAATAAACAATCTTCACACTGTTCTTTGTTTTGTCATCATAGTGACGGTCATGGTAAAATTCGTCTGCAGGTAGTTTTCCCCCACAAGAAATTGTCCTTCCGCATCCTAGATACAGTAATTCTCTGTCTAACCTTATCCTTTTCAGTCTAGTCACCTGTTGTCTGTGTGGACCCTTACTATATGATTCTTTTCTGTTCCTGCACATAGGCTTGTTGATAGTTTGCTTTTAATGCAGGTAAGGCTAGATATTGCTACTGTAATAGGTCTATTGGCATATGTGGTGAACTACAAATTTGAGAGTTTAGCCTCATCTCCGTAAGTATGTAATTTGTATCAGTAAAAGCTGGTGGAGCTACAGTTTTAGTTAATGAAATCATATGTAGTGGTCTCTTTCCTTGCATGGTAATGCAGGTCAGCTTTTCTTCTTGATATAGTTGCTGGTACTGCACTCGTCATACTTGTTTTCCGTGTAGCACTGGGCTACAAACAGACCCGGGATAGGTACCAGGTAAATCATTTGTTTTTCCTATTGTTACTAACGCAGCAGATCCTTTGGTTGACTGTATATCAATCGATTCCAGCTTCTGGTGAATAAAACCCTCTATGAGAAGACATTGGCAAGTGGGTTCGGCTCGGTTTACTTCCTTCTCGATGCTTCTGAGCAACAGCAGGTTATATTCATCACTGAGCAGGCAAAGCATGTTTTTTGAGCTTTTGAAGTGAAGATTTTCAGGTTTTTTCGGCTTGCTGTCTGAGGCAAATGATTTGCTTTTTGTGCAGTACAAAGAAGCACTTTTGGCATATGCCATGTTGCTCTGCAGAAAGAAGTATGAGGTATGGGGCATGTTCACCTTTGATAGATACCGTAGCTGCCACATTACTGACTACTCCACTACCTCTGTGGCCCTTTTGTAGGTCTCATCTCGTGCAAGCATAAGAGATGCATGCGAGCAGTTTATGCACGAGAAATTCGAGGCAAAGGTGAAAGATGACGGATACATTATTGTTTCCGTTCTCATGGTATGGGAATTCTGAAGGTGTTTGGGTTTTTTTTGTTTGTCTGTAGATTGAGATGCCGATCGACAAGGCAATGGAGACACTGCTGCGGTTGGGGCTGGTGATTGAGCTTCCCACTGATGGTGGGTCGAGCGTGATTGGTCTCCCATGCTCGGAGGCATACAGGATCCTGAAAAGCCGTTGGGACGGCTTGCTGGAACAAGATACAGAACAAGGTAGCTGCGGACACATGCATGGCGATGATGGCATGTAGATTATATATGTCTAAAAAAAGAAAGATTACATATGTGTAAAAAAGAAAGATTATATATGTGTGGTGATGGTATACAAGAATTATTCTCGTTTGTGCAGGCTGATTAGAACGAGACATGTACGTTGGTGGCTTGGAGTGGAGTGGGATGGGATGCCGTGCTGGTACATACTCGACGCGTCGGCAAAGCTCACTCTTGTTTGTATGTATACGTACCAGTTGTTGCAGCAAGTGTATATGTGCTAGCTACGTGCATGTATAATCGTGATCTAGTTTGTTGTACACAAACGATTGCAGTGTATGTATATGGGAGCACATGTTTTTTTCGGAAGACTAGCCATGTGTCTGTAAGTTTTTCTATTTGTAAGTTGGTTTCCATTTATAAATATAGAGCATAAACACTGTTCTGTTAGCTAGGTGAGTATCCTCATAATTATAGCATAATTTTAGTTTTTTATCATTTAAATATATGAAATTTTAGTTTTTTATCATTTAAATATATTGGGGAGCACCACGACGACAACAGTACAAACCATTTACCTTATATAGTAGGGACAAATAGATAGCAAAATGTTTGGGATGTGAACGTGGATTTGAAGCCAGTAAACATGGTTTGAATCTTTATTTGCACATGATTTTAGCTGATCTCTAAGGTTGTTGCAATGATTTTTTTTAAAAGCAGCTGGTATTTGAAGAAAGAGGTCTAGAGAGTTTATTTTTGCAAACTTTTCATTTGGGCAATTCTATGGTTGTAAAAAGAATTAAAATCTATACTACTACTATTAAGAAAATAAGGAGGGCGTCTACAACTCAGTGCCCTCGCTGCCCCAGCCCCGCCCCCTCGCGCCAGCCCTCCGACAAATCTCGCTCATCCCGGCTGCCGCGCTGGCCCCTCCCCCACCGGCGGAGCGCACGATACCTCCCTCCAAACCCACGTCGGTCTTCTCCAATGAAGCGTAGGTAAATTCGCCGGTCGCTCCCACGCCGGTCTTCTTCACCGGCCTCTGGAAGAAAACGGAGGCGTCAACGCCGATGATTCGAAGCAAAGACTGCTAGATCTGCCCCTCATATGTCGTTCGCTACCCAAACCAGAAGGTATAGGTTTTTTACTGTCAACGTCGGTTTTCGTCAATCCATGATTTCGGTGTATATGATTAGAGTTAGCTCATCCATCCATCATATTTTAAGTGTGTTAGATCATTCAGTGATCCACATTTTGGTGGATAGGATAAGGGATAGCTCATTCATCCATTTCATAAAATTGTGTTGTGTTTGCTGATTTGTTGCACATTGTTGTTGTGCAGTAGCATTGATTAAGTATTATTGGTGACCTTCGATTAAGGAACACCGAACTATGGCTACCATTCACAATTTTTTTTGCAGATAGAACCAAAAAAGCCTTGTGTCTTGATTCCAGCATCGAATTAACACTTGCACCAAGAAAGCTTCCTGGCCATTCCTAAAAATTTGTCTTCTTCACAAGTGTTTGCTTCTTGCGTCATCAGATACACCAGCTATCAGAACAACCAATTATGACACAAATTGATCTGAAATGTAGCTCATCCTTCATCTGTTTGCTGAACATTTAGGTCACTAATAGTTCAATAAATTTAAACGTCAACTAATGTTGACTAGACAAAGTGTTGTTAAGCTAATGTTAGTAAGAGAGATCACAAGACTAATAAACTTAGCTTTCAAATTGATGGCTTGATGCATACCAATTTTTCCTTGAAAATAGTAATAAAATCACCAGATAGATCGGATTAATGAGAAAGACATATGTATGTATTAAGTATGCAGTGAGATGCATACCTCATTTTTCTCTATATGTAGCCTCAGTACGAAGTTGTGATATGATGAAGGACTAAACTGAAACAAGTAATTGCCAGAATAAACTATGCTACAGTCAATATCCTAAGTACACAAATGACAAATCTCATGACATCTGTATTGTAATGTCTTTGGATTTAAAAAAATCAAAGCTCAGTCTTCATTTGATTGTTACTACAGGATGGGCTTGGACGTGTTGGAAACATTGTCGATCTGATAAGTGTTCATATTTTTCATTGAACTTGTAGCTTTCTTTGCTGATGTCATTGTGTTATGATTGACACCAAGGAAGAACTCACGGTTAAAGGCATAAAGCATCATACTCACTCCATAAATAAAAGGTGTTTCTATGACTAAATTATTAACAAAGCATCATGTTCATTCTATAGCCATTGTAAAAAACTTGAGTGTTACTGACCTACAACTTGGAGTAATAGTAATGACTAAAGAAACCCACTTGGAAACATTATTGTTTTGGTTTGTACAATTAACATTCTTACCCTAATGATAACACATAGGTACGACCTTCAGTCCTTGATACCAGCAGTTATGTGCTAGCACTTGGATTTCGATTCCCACTGGTCAGAGCTCCAGAGCATAGGGCAACGTCTAGGCAGTGTTAGGGTCTTCTACCGGGTCTGGACATTGGTCCGAACGAACAGCTTGAACATCGAGTCATCGGTTACCGTCGAGCAAGAGAGGATCGCGGTCAAGTCAGTCGGGGTCAAGAAAGAGTTTGATGGTGACAGGGTCTTTGTGTAGGAGTCCACACAAGGTAATCTTTTGCTTACTCACTTGTTGCAGGTTTGTATGTTTGCCTTTTTGGTAGCTAGCAAGACTCATCTCGGCGTGGTCCATACAGAGGATGTGTTTCAAGAAGTGAAACCGATCCACAGCTCTGCGCTTGACGGGCACAATGTCTGTGTTTTCGCATACGGCCAGACCGGGACAGGGAAGACCTACACAATGGTTGGTTCACGCTCGCTCTAAAAACGAATTTTGAGCTAAATTTATTGGCGACTTTGCATTCCACTCAGCTTTCGCACGGTGCTTCTAATTAAATGAAGGTTTAACTGATTGCAGGAGGGAACTGATGGTAAGATTGGCGTTGTGCCTCGAGCCATCCAAGAGTTGTTCTCCCATGCTTTGGAAGACAGCTCATGCACGTACTCTTTCTCCATAAGCTTAAATGAGTCTTGCTAGCTATAGTCTTTTCATGCGATAGGATAGGACTAATAGTTTGGAATAACCGAATATCCAAATAGTCAAACCATATGAAATAATAGAATTCGTCACATTTTAATTTTTCTGTTAGGATCTATGAATCTGTGATCTAGAGTTGTTCTTTGTTCCATTTGAATTTTTATTTGTAGCGATAAAGGCACCGACTAATATTTCGTGCACTTTAGTATTTATTGAGTTATTGATCTACCAAAATCGAAATTGCATGTGCTCAATACTAGATGAAAAGCACTTCAACCTAACAAAATGCATCAAAACTTGACTTATGCTCTATTAGTGTTAAGTACTTGTGTGCTAGAAATCACTACATGCATTTGGATTACTTAAGCTTCGGTCCTTGTGTTTATTGGCCTTGTCCAAACATCTAAAGCAACATGTCCTAGCATAGGTACGCAAAAATAAAGATAATTCTCAAGCGGATCAGAAACTTGAACCGACATGCTTGGATGAACCTGATCCCATCATCTGCCCGAATGATGGTCAATAGTTTGTTGTGTGCTTTTACTGCCTGTTTTTTGTCCTGCCTTCAATATCACATGAGCTTTTGGCCCACTAAATCCTTATTGGCCTGAGTTGTTTTATGCTACCGGAATATGATGTTTTTAGACCGAATGTACTATAGCAGGCGTTGTCAAAAGAATTCACTATTATGCTTTTATTTAGCATCCAACCTGCTCGTCGTTGTCATATAGATGATCAATGTTGTTACTGTTGGAACAATGAGATGCATGCACTTCTCAGCTGAATATGTTTCAGACCTATAATTAGATTCTTATAGAAACATAACAAGCTCTTTTTTGGTGCTTCCTAAGCCCTTTTCTTGCATGGATGTGCGTGTGATCACGCTTTCTATTCCTAATGAAATACATGCTCAGGCGCATTCATGAAAGCACACACACCTAAAGTCTTAAAGACATGGTATTAAAGTAGAGCTCTACTGACTTGGCTATATTCCGCATCCACCCACTCACATAAAATCCTCAAAACACATATGGAGGTGATGCTTTAAAGGTTTATTATGATTGTGAACATCATTTTGAGTGTTGATTTCTAGAACCCAAATTGCAAACAGGAGCTTTAATTTTGGTCTGCGTCATGAATTTGCCTTTCTCTTCAACGTGCAATACCGACAGATAATTCTCTATACAGAATGCTCTCCTTGCCAGCATCGCTGAGGTTGAAAAACAGAGTGAGATGGATGCTCGAGTTTCAACATGGAAAGAAAGAATTGAGAGTGCCTTGGAAGAACATGTTTGTTGCTGGCTAGAACTGCTTACAGTTTTGCATCTTTGAGCTTCTTTAGCGCTCACCCCTACATCCATGTCTTTCAGGATAAAAACCAACCTTTTGATATCGGTTCATATGGGGAGAAAATCCTTGACACACTTTCATCAAGAACTAACAATGCAAGAATTGCATCTTTTAGTGAGATTGTTAGTGGCAAACCAAAGTATGAGATTGCCAGAACGTTCTCTGCCATTCTCCAGCTGGTAAAATTCCATTTTCTCCCTTTTCATTATATGGTTATCTGGTGTGACCCAAAGCAGTTTTTAGCCACGTGAATGTTACAGGTGACCGGCAGAAGTGTTGATCTGGAGAAAGGACAAGCCACGAATGAGTTGGTGTCTTACACAACAGAGAATCCATTCCATGTAAGGATCATAGGGTCCCAACCGGAGGCCAGAAGTGGGGGCACACTTTGCCCAAAAGATGGTCAAGTCCCCACTACAAAATGCAGGAAAGACAATGAGTCCTCCGTGGCACAACATGAGTGCCCCAAGAAGTCGTTGCGTAAAAATGGCAAGATTCCAGTCAAGGCATCGACAAGGTTGACAAACCGAGCTTGTTGGTCGGCCATGCAATCTTATAACCTCTTGAAGTGGCACAAGAAAGCTCATATAGCTACAGTTAAAGCACGGTAAGACATACATAGTCTCAACACTGTAATCAGGAGGATAGAACAAGTCATCGCCTCAGACATATATTATAACCATTGATCCTTTTACATGTGCTTCTGGCAATCAAGCTTTCATGGCAACACTAATTTTTAACTCCCGTGGCAATGCACGGGCACATACCTAGTAATAAATTAAGGCACAATAAAGGAGATGACTAATATGCAAGCATGCATTAGTGAAAGGGAATTAGGCTTACACCTAGTTCCTATATAATTTTGGTGGTTGAATTGCCCAACACAAATCTTTGGACTAACTAGTTTGCTCTAGTGTATAAGTTATACAGGTGCAAAAGGTTCACAATTAGCCAATAAAAAGACCAAGTGTTGGGTTAAAATAAAGGAGCAAGGGTCAACCGAAGGCACCTCTGGTCTGGCGCACCGGACTGTCCGGTGTGCCACCGGACAGTGTCCGGTGCACCAGAGGACCCCAACTCAAACTCGTCGCCCTCGGGAAAATCCGGAGCCAGCGCGCTACAATTCACCGGACTGTCCGGTGTACACCGGACAGTGTCTGGTGCTCCAAAGAAGACGCGGCTCAAGAACTCGCCAGTCTCGGGAATTCGCAAAGGTTGCTCCGCTATAATTCACCGGACATGTCTGGTGTGCACCGGACTGTCCGGTGTAATGGCGGACCAACGGCTACTTCGGCGCCAACGGTCACCTGCCAGCGCATTTAAGGCGCGCTAGAGCGCGCAGAAGTCAGGCACGCGTGGCATGGCGCACCGGACACTCTACAGTACATGTCCGGTGCGCCACCGGACATCCAGGTGGGCCCAGTGTCAGAGCTCCAACGGTCGAAACCCCAGCGGTCGGGTGACGCGGCTGTCGCACCGGACATGTCCGGTGTGCACCGGACTGTCCGGTGCGCCATCGAACAGGCATTCCTCACCAACGGCTAGATTTTGGTTGGTGGCTATAAATACCACCCCAACCGGCCACTTCAAGGTGTGGGAGTCCAAGCAACAATCCAAGTCATCTAGTTGACATACTCAAGCCCTCTGATAGTCGCCTAGAGGGGGGTGAATAGGGCGAAACTGAAATTTACAAATATAAACACAACTACAAGCCGGGTTAGCGTTAGAAATATAAACGAGTCCGCGAGAGAGGGAGCAAAACAAATCGCAAGCAAATGAAGAGTGTGACACGCGGATTTGTTTTACCGAGGTTCGGTTCTTGCAAACCTACTCCCCGTTGAGGAGGCCACAAAGGCCGGGTCTCTTTCAACCCTTCCCTCTCTCAAACGATCCCACGGACCGAGTGAGCTTTCTCTTCTCAATCACTTGGAACACAAAGTTCCCACAAGGATCACCACAAGTTTGGTGTCTCTTGCCTCAATTACAAGTGAGTTTGATCGCAATGAGAGAATCAAGAAAGAAGAAAGCAATCCAAGCGCAAGAGCTCGAAAGAACACAAGCAAATCACTCTCTCTAGTCACTATGGCGTTGTGTGGATTTTGGAGAGGATTTGATCTCTTTGGTGTGTCTAGAATTGAATGCTAGAGCTCTTGTAGTAGTTGGGAAGTGGAAAACTTGGGATTTGCAATGAATGGTGGGGTGGTTGGGGTATTTATAGCCCCAACCACCAAAAGTGGCCGTTGGGAGGCTGTCTGTTCGATGGCGCACCGGACAGTCCGGTGCACACCGGACAGTCCGGTGCCCCCTGCCATGTCATCACTGCCGTTGGATTTTGACCGTTGGAGCTTCTGACTTGTGGGCCCGCCTGGGTGTCCGGTGCACACCGGACAGGTACTGTTTGCTGTCCGGTGTGCCAGCATGGGCGACTCTGACTCCTGCGCGCGCTGCGCGCGCATTAAATGCCGTTGCAGGTAGCCGTTGGCGCGAAGTAGCCGTTGCTCCGAGGATGCACCGGACAGTCCGGTGCACACCGGACAGTCCGGTGAATTATAGCGGAGCGGCGGCAGAGAAAACCCGAGGCTGGCGAGTTCCTGAGGCCAACCTTCCTTGGAGCACCGGACACTGTCCGGTGTACACCGGACAGTCCGGTGAATTATAGCGGAGTCGCCTCTGGAAATTCCCGAAGGTGGCTAGTTTAAGTTGGAGTCCTCTGGCGCACCGGACATGTCCGGTGGTGCACCGGACACTGTCCGGTGTACACCGGACAGTCCGGTGCTCCCGGACCAGAGGGCCTTCGGTTGCCCCTTTGCAATTTTGTTGAACCCAACACTTGGTCTTTTTATTGGCTAAGTGTGAACCTTTGACACCTGTATAACTTATACACTAGAGCAAACTAGTTAGTCCAAAGGATTTGTGTTGGGCAATTCAGCCACCAAAATTATTTAGGAACTAGGTGTAAGCCTAATTCCCTTTCAATCTCCCCCTTTTTGGTGATTGATGCCAACACAAACCAAAGCAAATATAGAAGTGCATAATTGAACTAGTTTGCATAATGTAAGTGTAAAGGTTACTTGGAATTGAGCCAATATAACTACTTACAAGATATGCATGGATTGTTTCTTTCTTATTTAACATTTTGGACCACGCTTGCACCACATGTTTTGTTTTTGCAAACTCTTTTGTAAATCCTTTTCAAAGTTCTTTTGCAAATGGTCAAAGGTAAATGAATAGGATTTTGCAAAGCATTTTCGAGATTTGAAATTTTCTCCCCCTGTTTCAAATGCTTTTCCTTTGACTAAACAAAACTCCCCCTAAAGGAGATCCTCCTCTTAGTATTCAAGAGGGTTTTGATATATCATTTTTGAAATACTACTTTCTCCCCCTTTTGAATACAATAGGATACCAATTGATAAATACTCTTGGAAAACACTAAGTTTTTTGAAATTGGTGGTGGTGCGGTCCTTTTGCTTTGGGCTCATACTCTCTCCCCCTTTGGCATGAATCGCCAAAAACGGAATCATTAGAGCCCTCGAAGTGCTATCTTCCACTTTGGTCATAAATAAATGAGTTAAGATTATACCAAGAGACGAAGTCCTTTTGTTGTGCTCTCTCCCCCAAGGATAGAGAGCGGCACGGAGTGACGGCGAAGGATGAGTTACGGAGTGGAAGCCTTTGTCTTCGCCGAAGACTCCAATTCCCTTTCAATACACCTATGACTTGGTTTGAAATAGACTTGAAAACACATTAGTCATAGCATATGAAAGAGATATGATCAAAGGTACATTTATGAGCTATGTGTGCAAGCTAGCAAAAGAAATTTCTAGAATCAAGAATATTGAGCTCATGCCTAAGTTTGGTAAAAGATTGTTCGTCAAGTGGCTTGGTAAAAATATCGGCTAATTGATCTTTAGTATTAATGTAAGAAATCTCGATATCTCCCTTTTGTTGGTGATCCCTAAGAAAATGATACCGAATGGCTATGTGCTTAGTGCGGCTATGCTCGACGGGATTGTCGGCCATTTTGATTGCACTCTCATTATCACATAGCAAAGGGACTTTGGTTAATTTGTAACCGTAGTCCCGCAGGGTTTGCCTCATCCAAAGCAATTGCGCGCAACAATGGCCTGCGGCAATGTACTCGGCTTCGGCGGTAGAAAGAGCGACCGAATTTTGCTTCTTTGAAGCCCAAGACACCAAGGATCTTCCCAAGAACTGGCAAGTCCCCGATGTGCTCTTCCTATTGATCTTACACCCCGCCCAATCGGCATCCGAATACCCAATTAAATCAAATGTGGATCCCCGAGGGTACCAAAGCCCAAACTTAGGAGTATAAGCCAAATATCTCAAGATTCGTTTTACGGCCGTAAGGTGGGATTCCTTAGGGTCGGATTGGAATCTTGCACACATGCAAACGGAAAGCATAATGTCCGGCCGAGATGCGCATAAACAAAGCAATGAACCAATCATAGACCGGTATACCTTTTGATCCACGGACTTACCTCCCGTGTCGAGGTCGAGATGCCCATTTGTTCCCATGGGTGTCTTGATGGGCTTGGCATCCTTCATTCCAAACTTGGTTAGAATGTCTTGAGTGTACTTCGTTTGGCTAATGAAGGTGCCCTCTTGGAGTTGCTTCACTTGAAAGCCTAAGAAGTACTTCAACTCCCCCATCATAGACATCTCGAACTTTTGTGTCATGATCCTACTAAATTCCTCACATGTAGATTCGTTAGTAGACCCAAATATAATATCATCAACATAAATTTAGCATACAAACAAATCATTTGCAAGAGTTTTAGTGAACAAAGTAGGATCGGCCTTGCCGACTTTGAAGCCATTAGCAATAAGGAAATCTCTAAGGCATTCATACCATGCTCTTGGGGCTTGCTTGAGCCCATAAAGCGCCTTAGAGAGCTTATAGACATGGTTAGGGTACTTACTATCTTCAAAGCCGGGAGGTTGCTCAACATAGACCTCTTCCTTGATTGGTCCATTGAGGAAGGCACTCTTCACGTCCATTTGATAAAGCTTAAAGCCATGGTGAGTAGCATAGGCCAATAATATGCGAATTGACTCAAGCCTAGCTACGGGTGCATAGGTTTCACCGAAATCCAAACCTTCGACTTGGGAGTATCCCTTGGCCACAAGTCGAGCTTTGTTCCTTGTCACCACACCATGCTCATCTTGCTTGTTGCGGAAGACCCATTTGGTTCCTACAACATTTTGATTAGGACGTGGAACCAAATGCCATACCTTATTTCTAGTGAAGTTGTTGAGCTCCTCTTGCATCGCCACCACCCAATCCGAATCTTGGAGTGCTTCCTCTACCCTGTGTGGCTCAATAGAGGAAACAAAAGAGTAATGTTCACAAAAATGTGCAACGCGAGATCGAGTAGTTACCCCCTAATGAATGTCGCCGAGGATGGTGTCGACGGGGTGATCTCGTTGGATTGCTTGGTGGACTCTTGGGTGTGGCGGCCTTTGTTCTTCATCCTCCTTGTCTTGATCATTTGCATCTCCCCCTTGATCATTGCCGTCTTCTTGAGGTGGCTTATTTGATTGATCTTCTACTTCATCAACTTGAGCTTCATCCTCATTTTGAGTCGGTGGAGATGCTTGCGTGGAGGAGGATGGTTGATCTTGTGCATTTGGAGGCTCTTCGGATTCCTTAGGACACACATCCCCAATGGACATGTTCCTTAGCGCGATGCACGGAGCCTCTTCAATACCTATCTCATCAAGATCAACTTGCTCTACTTGAGAGCCATTAGTTTCATCAAACACAACGTCACATGAGACTTCAACTAGTCCAGTGGACTTGTTAAAGACCCTATATGCCCTTGTGTTTGAGTCATAACCAAGTAAAAAGCCTTCTACAGTTTTAGGAGCAAATTTAGATTTTCTACCTCTTTTAACAAGAATAAAGCATTTGCTACCAAAAACTCTAAAATATGAAATGTTGGGCTTTTTACCGGTTAGGAGTTCATAGGATGTCTTCTTGAGGATTCGGTGAAGATATAACCGGTTGATGGCGTAGCAAGCGGTGTTGACTGCCTCGGCCCAAAACCGATCCGAAGTCTTGTACTCATCAAGCATGGTCCTTGCCATGTCCAATAGAGTTCGATTCTTCCTCTCTACTACACCATTTTGTTGAGGGATGTAGGGAGAGGAGAACTCATGCTTGATGCCTTCCTCCTCAAGAAAGCCTTCAATTTGAGAGTTCTTGAACTCCGTCCCGTTGTCGCTTCTTATTTTCTTGATCCTTAAGCCGAACTCATTTTGAGCCCGTCTCAAGAATCCCTTTAAGGTCTCTTGGGTTTGAGATTTTTCCTGTAAAAAGAATACCCAAGTGAAGCGAGAATAATCATCCACAATAACTATACAGTACTTACTCCCGCCGATGCTTATGTAAGCAATCGGGCCGAATAGATCCATGTGTAGGAGCTCCAGTGGCCTGTCGGTCGTCATGATGTTCTTGTGTGGATGATGAGCTCCAACTTGCTTCCCTGCCTGGCACGCGCTACAAATCCTGTCTTTCTCAAAATGAACATTTGTTAATCCTAAAATGTGTTCTCCCTTTAGAAGCTTATGAAGATTCTTCATTCCAACATGGGCTAGTCGGCGGTGCCAGAGCCAACCCATGTTAGTCTTAGCAATTAAGCAAGTGTCGAGTTCAGCTCTATCAAAATCTACTAAGTATAGCTGACCCTCTAACACTCCCTTAAATGCTATTGAATCGTCACTTCTTCTAAAGACAGTGACACCTACATCAGTGAATAGACAGTTGTAGCCCATTTGACATAATTGTGAAACGGAAAGCAAATTGTAATCTAAAGAATCTACAAGAAAACCTTTGGAAATAGAATGGTCAGGAGATATAGCTATTTTACCAAGACCTTTGACCAAACCTTGATTTCCATCCCCGAATGTGATTGCTCGTTGGGGATCTTGGTTTTTCTCATATGAGGAGAACATCTTTTTCTCCCCTGTCATGTGGTTTGTGCACCCGCTGTCGAGTATCCAACTTGAGCCCCCGGATGCATAAACCTGCAAAACAATTTTAGTTCTTGATTTTAGGTACCCAAACGGTTTTGGGTCCTTTGGCATTAGAAACAAGAACTTTGGGTACCCAAACACAAGTCTTGGAACCCTTGTGTTTGCCCCCAACAAACTTGGCAACTACCTTGCCGGATTTGTTAGTAAGCACATAAGAAGCATCAAAAGTTTTAAATGAAATGGCATGATCATTTGATGCATTAGGAGTTTTCTTTCTAGGCAACTTGGCACGGGTTGGTTGCCTAGAGCTAGATGTCTCACCCTTATACATAAAAGCATGATTAGGGCCAGAGTGAGACTTCCTAGAATGAATTTTCCTAATTTTGCTCTCAGGATAGCCGGCAGGGTATAAAATGTAGCCCTCGTTATCCTGAGGCATGGGAGCCTTGCCCTTAACAAAGTTAGACAAGTTCTTAGGAGGGGCGTTAAGTTTGTCATTGTCTCCCCTTTGGAAGCCAATGCCATCCTTAATGCCAGGGCGTCTCCCATTATAAAGCATGCTACGAGCAAATTTAAATTTCTCATTTTCTAAGTTGTGCTCGGCAATTTTAGCATCTAGTTTTGCTATATGATCATTTTGTTGTTTAATTAAAGACATGTGATCATGAATAGCATTAACTTCAATATCTCTACATCTATCACAAATAGACACATGCTCAATAGTAGATGTAGACGGTTTACAAGAATTAAGTTCAACAATCTTAGCACGTAATATATCATTCTTATCTCTAAGATCGGAAATTGTAATTTTGCAAACATCAAGATCTTTAGCCTTAGCAATCAAATTTTCATTTTCTACTCTAAGGCTAGTAAGAGAAATGTTCAATTCTTCAATCCTAGCAAGCAAATCATCATTATTATCTTTAGGATTGGGAATCAAAACATTACAAACATGTGAATCAACCTTAGCATTTAAACTGGCATTCTCATTCCTAAGGTTGTTAATCATCTCACGGCAAGTGCTTAGCTCACTAGATAGTTTTTGACATTTTTCTACTTCCAGAGCATAAGCATTTTTGACCTTAACATGTTTCTTGTTTTCTTTAATTAGAAAATCCTCTTGGGAATCCAAAAGGTCATCTTTTTCATGAATAGCACTAATCAATTCATTTAATTTTTCTTTTTGTTCTATGTTAAGATTGGCAAAAAGAGAACGCAAGTTATCTTCCTCATCACTAACATTATCATCACTAGAGGATTCATATTTAGTGGAGGATCTTGATTTTACCTTCTTTTTGCCGTCCTTTGCCATGAGGCACTTGTGGTCGACGTTGGGGAAGAGAAGTCCCTTGGTGACGGCGATGTTGGCGGCGTCCTCGTCGGAGGAGGAGTCGCTTGAGCTTTCGTCGGAGTCCCACTCCCGACAGACATGGGCATCGCCGCCCTTCTTCTTGTAGTACCTCTTCTTCTCCTTTCTTCTCCCCTTCTTGTCGTCGCCCCTGTCACTATCACTTGATAATGGACATTTAGCAATAAAGTGACCGGGCTTACCACACTTGTAGCAAACTTTCTTGGAGCGGGACTTGTAGTCTTTCCCTCTCTTTTGCTTGAGGATTTGTCGGAAGCTCTTGATGACGAGCGCCATTTCCTCATTGTCGAGCTTGGAGGCGTCTATTGGTTGTCGACTTGTTGTAGCCTCCTCCTTCTTCTCCTCCATCGCCTTGAATGCGACGGGTTGAGCTTCGGATGTGGATGGATCATCAAGCTCGTTGATCTTCCTCGAGCCTTCGATCATGCACTCAAAACTTACAAAATTCCCGATAACTTCCTCGGGGGTCATTTTAGTATATCTAGGATTACCACGAATTAATTGAACTTGAGTGGGGTTAAGGAAAATGAGAGATCTTAGAATAACCTTAACCATTTCGTGGTCGTCCCACTTTACGCTCCCGAGGTTGCGCACTTGGTTCACCAAGGTCTTGAGCCGGTTGTACATGTGTTGTGGCTCTTCCCCTTTGCGAAGCCGGAACCGACCGAGTTCCCCCTCGATCGTCTCCCGCTTGGTGATCTTTGTGAGCTCATCTCCTTCGTGCGCGGTTTTGAGCACATCCCAAACCTCCTTGGCGCTCTTCAACCCTTGAACTTTGTTATACTCCTCTCTACTTAAAGAGGCGAGGAGTATTGTTGTCGCTTGAGAGTTGAAGTGCTCGATTTGGGCCACTTCATCCTCATCATAATCTTTATCCCCTACGGATGGTACCTGTGCACCAAACTCAACAACATCCCATATACTTTTGTGGAGTGAGGTTAGATGAAATCGCATTAAATCACTCCACCTAGCATAATCTTCACCATCAAAAGTTGGTGGTTTGCCTAATGGGACGGATAGTAAAGGTGCATTTTTAGAAATGCGAGGGTAATGTAGGGGGATCTTACTAAACTTCTTACGCTCTTGGCGTTTAGAAGTTACGGAGGGCGCATCGGAGCCGGAGGTCGATGTTGATGAAGTGTCGGTCTCGTAGTAGACCACTTTCCTCATCCTTTTGTGTTTGTCCCCTCTCCGATGTGGTTTGTGGGAGGAAGATCTCTCCTTCTTCTCTTTGTGGTGCGAAGAAGATTTCTTCTCCTTCCCTTTGTTGGAGGAGCTCTTCTTCTTCTCCTTCCTCTTGGTGCGGGACTCTTCCGATGAAGTGCTCCCGTGGCTTGTAGTGGGCTTTTCGCCGGTCTCCATCTCCTTCTTGGCGTGATCACCCGACATCACTTCGAGCGGTTAGGCTCTAATGAAGCACCGGGCTCTGATACCAATTGATAGTCGCCTAGAGGGGGGTGAATAGGGCGAAACTGAAATTTACAAATATAAACACAACTACAAGCCGGGTTAGCGTTAGAAATATAAACGAGTCCGCGAGAGAGGGAGCAAAACAAATCGCAAGCAAATGAAGAGTGTGACACGCGGATTTGTTTTACCGAGGTTCGGTTCTTGCAAACCTACTCCCCGTTGAGGAGGCCACAAAGGCCGGGTCTCTTTCAACCCTTCCCTCTCTCAAACGATCCCACGGACCGAGTGAGCTTTCTCTTCTCAATCACTTGGAACACAAAGTTCCCACAAGGATCACCACAAGTTTGGTGTCTCTTGCCTCAATTACAAGTCAGTTTGATCGCAATGAGAGAATCAAGAAAGAAGAAAGCAATCCAAGTGCAAGAGCTCGAAAGAACACAAGCAAATCACTCTCTCTAGTCACTATGGCGTTGTGTGGATTTTGGAGAGGATTTGATCTCTTTGGTGTGTCTAGAATTGAATGCTAGAGCTCTTGTAGTAGTTGGGAAGTGGAAAACTTGGGATTTGCAATGAATGGTGGGGTGGTTGGGGTATTTATAGCCCCAACCACCAAAAGTGGCCGTTGGGAGGCTGTCTGTTCGATGGCGCACCGGACAGTCCGGTGCACACCGGACAGTCCGGTGCCCCTGCCATGTCATCACTGCCGTTGGATTTTGACCGTTGGAGCTTCTGACTTGTGGGCCCGCCTGGGTGTCCGGTGCACACCGGACAGGTACTGTTTGCTGTCCGGTGTGCCAGCATGGGCGACTCTGACTCCTGCGCGCGCTGCGCGCGCATTAAATGCCGTTGCAGGTAGCCGTTGGCGCGAAGTAGCCGTTGCTCCGAGGATGCACCGGACAGTCCGGTGAATTATAGCGGAGCGGCGACAGAGAAAACCCGAGGCTGGCGAGTTCCTGAGGCCAACCTTCCTTGGAGCACCGGACACTGTCCGGTGTACACCGGACAGTCCGGTGAATTATAGCGGAGTCGCCTCTGGAAATTCCCGAAGGTGGCTAGTTTAAGTTGGAGTCCTCTGGCGCACCGGACATGTCCGGTGGTGCACCGGACACTGTCCGGTGTACACCGGACAGTCCGGTGCTCCCGGACCAGAGGGCCTTCGGTTGCCCCTTTGCAATTTTGTTGAACCCAACACTTGGTCTTTTTATTGGCTAAGTGTGAACCTTTGACACCTGTATAACTTATACACTAGAGCAAACTAGTTAGTCCAAAGGATTTGTGTTGGGCAATTCAGCCACCAAAATTATTTAGGAACTAGGTGTAAGCCTAATTCCCTTTCACCCTCCCAACCACATATATTCATTGATACATCCTATACACAAGATCTAGCCCACTACAACCAATACAAGTGCCACAAAAGAGAGAGCAAGCAATTGAGAGCTACTCAATTGAGTTTAGCCCTAGTGCCTTGTGAGATCCATTGAGAGATAGTGTGAGCTTCATCTTTGTGTTCATTTGCGCGTGGAGTTTTTGACTCCCATTCAAACTTACTCCAAAGTTTTGGAGGCTTGTAAAAGCTAGCAAGAGACACCAAAGAGTGTGGTGGTCCTTGCGGGATCGAGAGTGATCCTTGAGAAGAAGAAGAGCTCGCCGATCCTTGGGTGATCGGTGGAGAGAGGGAAAGGGTTGAAAAAGACCCGTCCTTAAGTGGACTCCTCAACGGGGACTAGGCCTTCGAGGGCCGAACCTCGGTAAAACAAATCACCCGTGTCTTGTGTGCTTATTGCTTGTGATTTGTTTGTTCTTTCCCTTTCTAAGTTTCTCTTGCATTACTCTTTGCTAATTCTATTTGGTGTTGCTTTAAGTTATATTCTCATTTAGTGAAGCAACTCATTGCAAGAGAAAACTTGTGTTATTACTCTTCTTACTTAAGCCTCTTGCTTTATTCTCATAGACTTATTAATAGTATTGATTTATCAATTCCGCATTATTTGAAAGCAATACTCTTTACAAGCAAGGACTTAGTTTTTATACTCCGATAATTATATATCTTGTTCTAACCACTAATCAAGGGATCTAGTTGGGGGATAAAGTTTTAATTTTCAGGTTTCGCCTATCCACCCCCCTCTAGGCGACTTTCAATTGGTATCGGAGCTAGGCACTTCATCTTGAGTCTAACAACTCGAAGTGATGGCTCATAGAAGATCCCGAAAGAACAAGAAGACTCCTCCATCGAACACAACTCAAAAGGAGGTAACTCTTGAAATATTATTTGATGATTGTTCTAATTATGACTCATGGTCCTCTAGTGTGATAAATGCTTTTAGAACCATAGATCCACGATTAGAACAAATTATAGACAAGAGTATTTTTCCCTCTAATTTCAATGGAAAAATTAATTCCGAGGAGGATCAAAGATGTTATCGCTTAAACTATCTAGCTTTTGACATCTTAACTAATTCTCTTAGTAAAGAAGATTATCGTGCCTTCATATCAAATTATGACGAATCAATCCATGATGCGCATGATATTTGGACTAGAATTAGAAGCAAATTTGATGAGTCCTATTATGATAGTCCATTGTGTGCTTCTACTTCCTTTAGTATTTGTGATACTAACCCTTGCAAGGAAGAAGAAGAAAATGATCGATGGAGACCAAACGATGAATCCACCTCTCCAAAAGGTTTGTCTTCCCATTTCGATTCCCACATGTGTTGTGTGGCTAATACAAATGATAGCGGAAGCACAAATGAGGATGAGGAGGAAGAAAGAAGCTTTGTGCAACTCTACGCTCGCCTAAGCCAAGAAGATAAGGCGGTCATGCTCAAACTTCTAGAAAGAGCGAGAGAGCAAGGCGAAGCTCGTCAAAGGCTACAAAGTATTCTCTCCATAAAGATGCAATGCTTTGACGAGTTGACTAAAGAACATGAGGAGCTAAAGTGCTCTCATGTTGATTTGGTCCAAAGGTATGAAACTATTTCAATTGAGCAAGATAACGCTTTACATTGTATAGCTCAATTAGTAAATAAGAATACCTTGCTTAAGGACCAAGTAGAAAAGCTAAAAATTGAAAATCTAGCTTTTCAAGAAAAATATGATATGCTCCTATGCTCTCATGAAAATCTTAGAGATGATCATATCATATTAAACATTGCTCATGAGGTCGTGATAGAAAACTTAAAATTCCAACAACCTCACTCTTGCACATGTGTTCATATTGATACTATATTACCATGTGCTAATGCTTGTTGTCCGTCGACAAGCAAATCTTGTTTTGAGCTAGAATTTGCAGGAACAAATAATGATACATATCAAAAGCTCAAAGAAGAAAATGAGAGGCTAAAGATGAGCTTGACACTACTTAAAGGGAAATGCATCGCTCAACCTTCTCAAGATAACCGTGATCACATGGTGAAGAAGCTTGAGGCGGGAACAACCGTGGCATGCACTACATCCCTTGAAGAAAATGTCAAGGACGTGAGGATTGCCAAGAGGAAGAAACAAAAGATGAAATTCAACACCTCCTCCAAAAGCCTCAACCACGCCTCCACAAAAGGTAACATCCAAGGTAATGATCAAGCCACACTTCACATTAAGAGGTGTAGTGAATGCCTTGAAGAGGGGCACTTGATTAGATCATGTCCCTACATTAAAAGTGTCTTGATTATTAACAAGGATGATAGACATTGTTTTAAATGCTCCAAGAAGGGACACTTACTTAGATCTTGTCCCCATTTAAAACAAAAAGGCATAGGGTTAGAAAAGAAAGTTTTTACTAACCATGTAGCAAGCAACAAACAAGGAAAGAAGAAATCTTCAAAACTTGGAAAACGCCTGTGCTACACATGCCGAAAGAAGGGACATCAATGCAAGGATTGTCCCATTGGTAACAATTCCACTCCTAACTTGTCAATTGATTTTCATGTAACTAGGCAACCCAAAATTGCAACTTGTGCTAGAAAGGTAATGAGTTTACCTAGTGCTAACACAAAGGACTTTTGGGTTCCTAGATCTTTGTCGACTAACCTTAACGGACCCATCAAGCGATGGGTACCAAAATGTGCTTGACAAGCTTTGTAGGAGAAGGAGATGGTATGAAGCCTTGGGGTGCTTAAGAGAGTCAATTCAATTTTTGTTGACTCAAGCTACCGATATCCAAGATTGACCCAAGGTTATTTTAAATTGTTATACCTTAAACTCATATCATCTCGAGGGAAGTTGTTGATGTTGTAGGAAATAAAGAATTATCCTATGCCGAAAAGTCAAAGCCTACAACATGGAGGAATGCCAAAGGATGGTAACACCTATGCTTTTAAGTGCAAGTGTCTTAACTTATTATTTCTCATGTGTCTTGTGTAGTCACATAGAAAAAGGAAGCACTTAAGATGTTTTTAAACTTATGTCACCATTCTTTGAAGAAATTCCTCTCATATGGTAGATTGCATATTCATCATTTTCATATTATGGCAATCTACATGCTTTAAATTGTTGCAAAGTTCCCATGGCATGTTTTTACTTTAATTATCCTATTATTGCCATGATCTAGATATAGATAGAGATTCCATGTTCTTAAAGGAATAAGGTGTCATGTAAGGAATTCAAATCTTTAGGACACTTATAAAAGGGAATCTTTCTTTATGTCTAGAATTGTGAGACTAATGTTTTTATCTAAGTAACCCAAGTAGTCTCATATTTAGAGAATAAGTTTCTCTATGGAAATGCGCAATCCATCATGTCAAGGAAAATCAATCCAATAATTTATGTTGTATGTGAAAGGGAAATGTGCCCTTGGGCCATTTCTAAGTATTTTGGTGATTGAGTGCCAACACAAGTGCTTAAATGTGAATTTATGCTCATGGATGGACAAAGTGCAAATCAAGAGTAAAGGTATGTTTCTAAGCCTTAGTACATTGGTTTTGTGTACTAATATACTTGTCTAAGTGTTAGAAACAGAAAGAAGAAGAAAAGAGAAGAGTTGGCTGTGTACAGCCAAAAGGCTGTTTCGGTCTGGAGCACCGGACTGTCCGGTGGTGCACCGGACAGTGTCCGGTGCGCCAGGCTGCCTCGAGCGAAGTAGCCGCTCTCGGGAATTCGCCGACGGCGTACGGCTATAATTCACCGGACTGTCCGGTGTGCACCGGACTGTCCGGTGAGCCAACGGTCGGCCGGGCCAACGGTCGGCCTCGCGATCTGCGCGGGACACGTGGTCGAGCCAACGGCTAGAAGGGGGCACCGGACTGTCCGGTGTGCACCGGACATGTCCGGTGCGCCAACGGCTCCAAGTCTGCCAACGGTCGGCTTCGCTATTTAAGGAAGGGAATCGGGCACCGGACAGTGTCCGGTGTGCACCGGACTGTCCGGTGCGCCACTCGACAGAAGGCAAGAATTGCCTTCCCAGATTGCTCTCAACGGCTCCTAGCTGCCTTGGGGCTATAAAAGAGACCCCTAGGCGCATGGAGGAGGACACCAAGCAACCTTAGAGCATCCTTGATCATCCACACTCACTCTTTGCGCATTCGTTTGTCATTCTCAGTGATTCGAGCTCCGTTCTAGTGAGAACTTTGAGATAGTCTTTTGAGCTCGATTCTTGGCCGTGTGTGTGCGCATTTTGCTGTGGATTTGTGTGTGTTGCTTCCCTCCCTTACTACGTATTTCTTTGTGAATCTCAAGTGTAAGGGCGAGAGACTCCAAGTTATGGAGATTCCTCGCAAACGGGATACTGAAAGGAAAAGCATAACACTGTGGTATTCAAGTTGATCATTGGATCACTTGAGAGGAGTTGAGTGCAACTCTCGTCCGTTGGGACGCCACAACGTGGAGTAGGCAAGTTTTGTACTTGGCCGAACCACGGGATAAACCACTGTGTCTTCTCTGTGTTGATTTTTTGTGGTATTGTGATTTGTTGAGACTCATCTCTAGCCACTTGGCGATTATTGTGCTAACACTTAACAAGTTTTTGTGGCTATAAGTTTAAGTTTCACAGGATCACCTATTCACCCCCCCCCCCTCTAGGTGCTCTCAATTGGTATCAGAACCGTTCTCTTCACAAAGGGACTAACCGCCCGAAGAGATGGATCCTAAAGGGAAGGGAATCGTGATCAACGACAAGGAGAAGGAGTCCTTCGTCAACGAGCCAAGGGATGACAAGTCAAATGACTTGGGCTCGGGCCACAGACGCAAAGATGGGAAGAAGAAGAAGACAAGACGCATCAAGGAGATCGTCTACTACGACAGCGATGAGTCTACTTCCTCCCAAAAGGACGACGACCACAACGAATACGAGAGAAAGAAACCGGTCAATTCGAACTTTTCTTTTGATTACTCTCGTATTCCTCAAAGTACTAATGCTCATTTATTATCTATTCCACTTGGTAAACCTCCTCATTTTGATGGAGAGGACTACGGATTTTGGAGTCACAAAATGCGTAGTCACTTGTTCTCTCTCCATCCTAGCATATGGGAGATTGTAGAAAATGGAATGCACTTTGATAGTACGGATAGTCCCATGTTTATTAATGAACAAATTCATAAAAATGCACAAGCTACTACTGTGTTGCTAGCCTCTTTATGCAGGGACGAGTACCATAAGGTGAGCGGCTTGGACAATGCCAAGCAGATCTGGGACACCCTCAAGATCTCTCATGAGGGGAATGATGTCACCTTGCTCACCAAGATGGAGTTGGTGGAGGGCGAGCTTGGACGATTCGCAATGATAAGGGGCGAGGAGCCAACTCAAACATACAACCGGCTCAAGACCCTTATCAACAAAATAAGGAGCTACGGGAGCACGCGATGGACGGACCACGACGTCGTCCGCCTAATGCTAAGGTCATTTACCGTTCTTGATCCTCATTTGGTGAACAATATTCGTGAAAATCCTAGGTACACCAAGATGTCGCCCGAAGAAGTTCTAGGGAAGTTTGTAAGCGGGAGAATGATGATCAAGGAGGCGAGATACGTGGACGACGCGTTGAACGGTCCTACTCATGAGCCTCAACCCATCGCTCTCAAGGCAACGAGGAGTAAGGAGGCACTACCAAGCAAGGTGGCACAAGTTGAGGCGGCCGGGCTCAATAATGAGGAGATGGCCCTCATCATTAAGCGCTTCAAGACGGCGCTTAAAGGTCGCAAGGGACAGCCAAGCAAGACCAAGACAAAGGAGAAGCGCTCGTGCTTCAAATGTGGTAAGATTGGTCATTTCATTGCTAACTGTCCCGATAATGAAAGTGACCAGGAAAAGGGGAACAAAAGGGAGAAGAAGAAGCATTACAAGAAGGCCAAGGGCGAGGCACATATAGGAAAGGAGTGGGATTCGGATTGCTCCTCCTCCGACTCCAACAATGAAGGACTCGCCGCCACCGCCTTCAACAAGTCATCCCTCTTCCCCAACGAGCGTCACACTTGCCTCATGGCAAGGGAGAAGAAAGTAAGCACTCATGATACTAGTACTTATGCTTCTTCAAGTGAGGATGAGTCTAGTGATGATGATGAGATAGATTACTCATGCTTATTCAAGGGATTAGATAGATCTAAAATTAATAAGATTAATGAGTTGATTGATGCTTTGAATGATAAGAATAGATTACTAGAAAAACAAGAGGATCTTTTATATGAGGAGCATGATAAATTTGTTAGTGCACAAAATTCCCTTGCTCTAGAAATTAAAAGAAATGAAGTGCTTTCTGGTGAATTATCTTCTTGTCATGAAACCATTGCTACTTTAAAAGGTGTTAATAATGATTTAAATGCTAAACTAGAAGTGGCTAGTAAATCTAATTCTTGTGTAGAACATGTTGTAATTTGTACTAGGTGTAAAGACTTTGACATTGATGCGTGTAGTGAACACCTAGTTTCAATTTCCAAGCTTAATGATGAATTGGCTAGTCTTAATGCTCAACTTAAGACTAGCAAGAATGATTTTAATAAGCTAAAATTTGCAAGGGATGCCTACACGATTGGTAGACACCCCTCAATTAAGGATGGACTTGGCTTCAAGAGGGAAGCCAAGAACTTAACAAGCCATAAGGCTCCCATCTCCGCCAAGGAGAAAGGGAAGGCCCCTATGGCAAGTAGTACTAAAAGGAACCATGCTTTTATGTATCATGATAGGAGACAAACTAGGAATTATAATGCTTATGATGATTTTGACTCTCATGCCATGTTTGCTTCTAGTTCTTCCTATATGCATGGTAGAAATATGTCTAGGAGAAATGCTATTCATCATGTGCCTAAAAGGAATATTATTCATGCTCCTAGGAAAGTAGTGAATGAACCTTCTACAATTTATTGTGCTTTAAATGCTTCCTTTGCTATTTGTAGAAAGGATAGGAAAATTGTTGCCAGGAAGTTAGGGGCAAAATGCAAGGGAGACAAAACTTGCATTTGGGTCCCTAAGGATATTTGCACTAACCTTGTAGGACCCAACAAGAGTTGGGTACCTAAGTCCCAAGCCTAAATTTGCCTTGCAGGTTTATGCATCCGGGGGTTCAAGCTGGATTATTGATAGCGGATGCACAAACCATATGACGGGGGAGAAGAAGATGTTCACCTCCTACGTCAAGAATAAGGATTCCCAAGATTCAATTATATTCGGTGATGGGAATCAAGGCAAGGTAAAAGGGTTAGGTAAAATTGCAATTTCTAATGAGCACTCTATCTCTAATGTGTTTTTAGTAGAGTCTCTTGGATATAATTTGCTATCGGTTAGTCAATTATGCAATATGGGATATAACTGTCTATTTACAAATGTAGATGTGTCTGTCTTTAGAAGAAGTGATGGTTCACTAGCTTTTAAGGGTGTATTAGACGGCAAACTTTATTTAGTTGATTTTGCAAAAGAAGAGGCCGGTCTAGATGCATGCTTAATGGCTAAGACTTGCATGGGCTGGCTGTGGCATCGCCGCTTAGCACATGTGGGGATGAAGAACCTCCACAAGCTTCTAAAGGGAGAACACGTGATAGGTCTAACCAATGTTCATTTCGAAAAAGATAGACCTTGTGCAGCTTGTCAAGCAGGGAAACAGGTGGGAGGCTCTCATCACACCAAAAATGTGATGACAACATCAAGACCCCTGGAGCTGCTACATATGGACCTCTTCGGACCCGTCGCCTATCTGAGCATAGGAGGAAGTAAGTATGGTTTAGTTATTGTTGATGACTTTTCCCGCTTCACTTGGGTATTCTTTTTGCAGGATAAGTCTGAAACCCAAGGGACCCTCAAGCGCTTCCTCAGGAGAGCTCAAGGTGAAGAAGATAAGAAGCGACAACGGGTCCGAGTTCAAGAACCTTCAAGTGGAGGAGTTCCTTGAGGAGGAAGGGATCAAGCACGAGTTCTCCGCTCCCTACACACCACAGCAAAATGGTGTGGTAGAGAGGAAGAACAGGACGCTAATCGATATGGCGAGGACGATGCTTGGAGAATTCAAGACCCCCGAGTGTTTCTGGTCGGAAGCCGTGAACACGGCTTGCCACGCCATCAACAGGGTCTACCTTCATCGCCTCCTCAAGAAGACGTCCTATGAGCTTCTAACCGGTAACAAACCCAATGTATCTTACTTTCGTGTATTTGGGAGCAAATGCTACATTCTAGTGAAGAAGGGTAGAAATTCTAAGTTTGCTCCCAAAGCTGTAGAAGGGTTTTTGTTAGGTTATGACTCAAATACAAAGGCGTATAGAGTCTTCAACAAATCATCGGGTTTGGTTGAAGTCTCTAGCGACGTTGTATTTGATGAGACTAATGGCTCTCCAAGAGAGCAAGTTGCTGATTGTGATGATGTAGATGAAGAAGATGTTCCGACGGCAGCTATACGAACCATGGCGATTGGAGAAGTGCGGCCACAGGAACAAGATGAACGAAATCAACCTTCTTCCTCAACAACGGTGCACCCCCCAACTCAAGACGATGAACAGGTTCATCAAAAGGAGGCGTGTGATCAAGGGGGAGCACAAGATGATCACGTGATGGAGGAAGAAGCGCAACCGGCACCTCCAACCCAAGTTCGAGCGGTGATTCAAAGGGATCATCCCGTCGACCAAATTTTGGGTGATATTAGCAAGGGAGTAACTACTCGATCTCGATTAGTTAATTTTTGTGAGCATTACTCCTTTGTCTCTTCTATTGAGCCTTTCAGGGTAGAAGAGGCCTTGCTAGATCCGGACTGGGTGTTAGCCATGCAGGAGGAACTCAACAACTTCAAGCGCAATGAAGTTTGGACACTGGTGCCTCGTCCCAAGCAAAATGTTGTGGGAACCAAGTGGGTGTTCCGCAACAAACAGGACGAGCACGGGGTGGTGACGAGGAACAAGGCTCGACTTGTGGCAAAAGGTTATGCCCAAGTCGCAGGTTTGGACTTTGAGGAGACGTTTGCTCCTGTGGCTAGGCTAGAGTCAATTCGCATCTTGCTAGCATATGCCGCTCACCATTCTTTTAGGTTGTACCAAATGGATGTGAAGAGCGCTTTCCTCAACGGGCCGATCAAGGAGGAGGTGTACGTGGAGCAACCCCCTGGCTTCGAGGATGAACGGTACCCCGACCACGTGTGTAAGCTCTCTAAGGCGCTCTATGGACTTAAGCAAGCCCCAAGAGCATGGTATGAATGCCTTAGAGACTTTCTAATTGTTAATGCTTTCAAGGTTGGGAAAGCCGATCCAACTCTCTTTACTAAGACATGTGATGGTGATTTGTTTGTGTGCCAAATTTATGTCGATGACATAATATTTGGTTCTACTAACCAAAAGTCTTGTGAAGAGTTTAGCAGGGTGATGACGCAGAAATTCGAGATGTCGATGATGGGCGAGTTGAACTACTTCCTTGGGTTCCAAGTGAAGCAACTCAAGGACGGCACCTTCATCTCCCAAACGAAGTACACGCAAGATCTGCTAAAGCGGTTTGGGATGAAGGATGCCAAGCCCGCAAAGACTCCGATGGGAACCGACGGACACACCGACCTCAACAAAGGAGGTAAGTCCATTGATCAAAAAGCATACCGGTCAATGATAGGGTCTTTACTTTATTTATGTGCTAGTAGACCGGATATTATGCTTAGCGTATGCATGTGTGCTAGATTTCAATCCGATCCTAAGGAGTGTCACTTAGTGGCGGTGAAGCGAATTCTTAGATATTTGGTTGCTACGCCTTGCTTCGGGCTCTGGTATCCAAAGGGGTCTACCTTTGACTTGGTTGGATACTCAGATTCCGACTATGCTGGATGTAAGGTCGATAGGAAGAGTACATCAGGGACGTGCCAATTCTTAGGAAGGTCCCTGGTGTCGTGGAACTCTAAGAAACAAACCTCCGTTGCCCTATCCACCGCTGAGGCCGAGTATGTTGCCGCAGGACAGTGTTGCGCAACTACTTTGGATGAGGCAAACCCTCCGGGACTTTGGCTACAATCTGAGCAAAATCCCACTCCTATGTGATAATGAGAGTGCTATCCGCATGGCGGAAAATCCTGTTGAACACAGCCGCACAAAGCACATAGACATCCGGCATCACTTTTTGAGAGACCACTAGCAAAAGGGAGATATCGAAGTGTTTCATGTTAGCACCGAGAACCAGCTAGCCGATATCTTTACCAAGCCTCTAGATGAGAAGACCTTTTGCAGGTTGCGTAGTGAGCTTAATGTCTTAGATTCGCGGAACTTGGATTGAATTGTAGCATACATGTGTTTATGCCTTTGATCATGTTCATTCTGCATTTTGTTGCTTATTGTGGTGCTCAAGTTGTACAAACACTCCCTGGACCTCACAAGTCCGTTGCAAAGTGATGCACAGTTTTAGGGGGAGATGTGTTACAACTTGACCCTTTGAGACTAACCGTATGCTTGAGTTTGCTTGTTTTAGTCTCAAAGGAGAATTAAAAGGGAAAAGGTGGACTTGGACCATGAAAGACTTCCACTGCACTCCGATGAGAGGGTAACTTATTCCAAGTTCATCTCATGTACTCTTATTGCCTTTGTATTCTTATTGAAGATTTTGGTGAGGCAATGGGGTTCTAGGGCCAAGATTGATCCCGTTTTGGTGCTTGATGCCAAAGGGGGAGAAAATAAAGGCCAAAGCAATAGATGGATCAGCTACCACTTGAGAGATTTTGAAAACAGTAGAATAGAGCTTTTGGTTTGTCAAAACTCTTTTGTTGTCTCTTTTGACAAAAGTTGGCCTCTTGTGGGGAGAAGTGTTGATTATGGGAAATAGGGGGAGTTTTTGAAATCTTTGATCAATCTCTTTTGGAAAGACTCTCTTTATGCTTCAACATGTGTGTTTGACTTAGAGATAGAGATTTGAGTTTGATTTGCAAAAACAAACCAAGTGGTGGCAAAGGATGATCCATATATGCCAAAATTGAATCAAAATAAATCTGAGTTTTATTTGAAGTGATATTGCACTTGTTCTAGTTGCTTTATGTTGTGTTGGCATAAATCACCAAAAAGGGGGAGATTGAAAGGGAAATGTGCCCTTGGGCCATTTCTAAGTATTTTGGTGATTGAGTGCCAACACAAGTGCTTAAATGTGAATTTATGCTCATGGATGGACAAAGTGCAAATCAAGAGTAAAGGTATGTTTCTAAGCCTTAGTACATTGGTTTTATGTACTAATATACTTGTCTAAGTGTTAGAAACAGAAAGAAGAAGAAAAGAGAAGAGTTGGCTGTGTACAGCCAAAAGGCTGTTTCGGTCTGGAGCACCGGACTGTCCGGTGGTGCACCAGACAGTGTCCGGTGCGCCAGGCTGCCTCGAGCGAAGTAGCCGCTCTCGGGAATTCGCCGACGGCGTACGGCTATAATTCACCGGACTGTCCGGTGTGCACCGGACTGTCCGGTGAGCCAACGGTCGGCCGGGCCAACGGTCGGCCGCGCGATCTGCGCGGGACACGTGGCCGAGCCAACGGCTAGAAGGGGGCACCGGACTGTCCGGTGTGCACCGGACATGTACGGTGCGCCAACGGCTCCAAGTCTGCCAACGGTCGGCTTCGCTATTTAAGGAAGGGAATCGGGCACCGGACAGTGTCCGGTGTGCACCGGACTGTCCGGTGCGCCACTCGACAGAAGGCAAGAATTGCCTTCCCAGATTGCTCTCAACGGCTCCTAGCTGCCTTGGGGCTATAAAAGAGACCCCTAGGCGCATGGAGGAGGACACCAAGCAACCTTAGAGCATCCTTGATCATCCACACTCAGTCTTTGCGCATTCGTTTGTCATTCTCAGTGATTCGAGCTCCGTTCTAGTGAGAACTTTGAGATAGTCTTTTGAGCTCGATTCTTGGCCGTGTGTGTGCGCATTTTGCTGTGGATTTGTGTGTGTTGCTTCCCTCCCTTACTACGTATTTCTTTGTGAATCTCAAGTGTAAGGGCGAGAGACTCCAAGTTGTGGAGATTCCTCGCAAACGGGATACTGAAAGGAAAAGCATAACACTGTGGTATTCAAGTTGATCATTGGATCACTTGAGAGGAGTTGAGTGCAACTCTCGTCCGTTGGGACGCCACAACGTGGAGTAGGCAAGTTTTGTACTTGGCCGAACCACGGGATAAACCACTGTGTCTTCTCTGTGTTGATTTTTTGTGGTATTGTGATTTGTTGAGACTCATCTCTAGCCACTTGGCGATTATTGTGCTAACACTTAACAAGTTTTTGTGGCTATAAGTTTAAGTTTCACAGGATCACCTATTCACCCCCCCTCTAGGTGCTCTCAGTATGTCTTATTGCTTAAATTGGATTTGATTCCTCTACATTCATCGCTTTCCATATCATGAATTAAATTTATTCCCATGATCTTAAAGGATTGGTTATGCTTGTTTTATGAGTTAAAATTGGCATAACATCTTCTATGGATAATCTAGTTCATGCTATGAAGTTTCCATGCTTTTAGTAATCTAGTTTTTCATTCCTTATCAAAATGATTACAAAAAGGGAAACTAGTGCTTGTGTTGCCATTAACCTCTCGCTTGAGCTTACTTATGAAAATCAACAAGAGAGTATGTGCAAGTTTAAAGACACAAGCCTCAAAGGGTTGATCTTCACCCATAGGTAAAAGCAAAGGTATGGGAACTCATCTCCTTAACCAAATGTAGTTCCCATCAATGACTGTTTACTAATTATATCTTTGTGAAGAAATATATTCTTTATTGAATTTAAATTGGCTAAGACGTGCATTCAACCTCAATCTCTCTAATGCACTTGTCCATTAGAATCTATTTCATACCTTTGCTATAAATGTTCTCATATTGACTTGTTTTTAAAGTAATGATTAATAAACTCAATATGAAGAAGTAAATTCCTATGATTGATCAAATGGTTAAATAGTGCATATTCCTCTTTTCCTATGATGTGCACTAATGCTAGGGATTTTACTTCATGTCTATGTGACTTATGGATGATGAATTGTTCATATTTATTTTCAAAAAAAAATCATCATTCATCATATACTCCCTTGCGCTATTGACATCTCTCTTGAGTATTTTCAATAAGTTTGGAAGGAAAAAGAGACAACTACAAAGGGAGGACACTCAAATGAAAAAGGAAGAACATCAAGAACAACAACACCTACTTGGACAATAAGGTCTTCACAACAATCAATGGTGTAGTTGTAAGCATTCTAAATCTTTTTCATTGTGAGAATACAAGGCTTAAGTTGTTTATTGCAAATTTTATAAGCCTTGATCAAGATGTATAATGGGTCTCCCTTTATGTCTTTAAAAGTGAATGCATCGAAATCAATTCTTTCAATTACTTGATGCATATCTTTAGGGGGAGTCCATTCCTATATTTTGATTATGTTAAGACTATTGCTTTATCTTAGTAATTTCATATAGTCTCTTACATGAGAATAATGTTTCTCATAAAGTATGCTACTTCACATCAATCCAACTTGTTAAAATAATGTTGCTTTTATCAAGGATTGTTGCTTTCATTGCTAAAGTAGCTTGCTTATTGGATTCTCCTATTTTAAGCTTAATTCATATTCCAATATGTTACTCTCTTGATCGCATCCATTGTTTGTTTGATCATAGAATAACATCAAATGACACTTAGTGCCTCATTCCTTCAAATCGATATCTCTCTAAGATATGCACTAAGTTAAAAGGAGAATTCATGTTTCATTTATGCAATTTGTGATCCACTTGATATATGTTAATCATGACTTGGAAAAGGATCACTAGTTGTAGAGCTCTCTCTTGTGCAAAACATTTCCATATATTGTCTTGAGTATAGGTCTTAAGCAACTAAGACTAAGGACAATGCACAATGAAGATAGCGTCTCTATGTGAAGGTACAAAAGGGTAAAACTACTTCATTTCATTCAAACTTGTACCTAAATCTTCCTTTTCTATACTTTCTTTACATATCTTGTATAAAAGGAAGAGAAAGCATGTCCATGCATTTTTCCCTGCTTCATACCTAGTTTAACCTCTCAAACATTTCATTCCTGCATTTATGCATCTTTGTTAAAACTGGATGAAGTAATCTTATTGTCAAAGAGCTTAAAGCTTAACCTTGTAACGAGGATAAGCTGCCTTTGTTCCAAAGGTGGATGGTCCTTAAGCCTCTTTGAAATCCTTAAGGGAAAATGCTTAAGACACTTATAACATGCTTTCATAAGTGCATAAACTGTCATGAGCATCACACTTATACTAGGACACAATGCACTTCACATTCTGTATGGTATAGATATGTTCTCATTAACCTCATTATGTGCAATTGGCATTTCAAGGCCAAAATATGTATTCCTATCAAGGCACATATTTAGGGGGAGCAATCTATATTATGCTTAATTGACATATCTTTTGATCATATCTCTTTCATTTTTGGTACAAATGCATATATCTTATTATTCTCATACCATGACTACGACTAATATGTTTCCAAGTATATTTCTATACTAAGTCGTAGATTGAAAGGGAAATGGAGTCTTCGGCGAAGACAAGGCTTCCACTCAACTCTATCGGTACCATTTATCCTTCGCCATCACTCCACACTAGCTCTCCACATTGGTATAATCTTTCACTCATATATTATTTGCCAAAGGGGGAGACAACTTATAGAAAGGGCTTATATTTCACTCAAAGTATCCGTTTTTGGCGATTCATGCCAAAGGGGGAGAAAGTATTAAGCCCAAAGCAAAAGGACCGCACCACCACCTACCTATTTTCAAAATTTAAAAGGTCTTGAAATGATGAATTTTCAATTGGTATAGTCTTTCAATTTGGTTTTAAAGAAGTATTTTCAAATTGGTATCTTACTTATGATATAAATTCAAATTGATATACCCTCTTCAAAATTAATATCAAAACCCTCTTGAACACTAAGAGGAGGATTTCATTAAAGGGGAGTTTTGTTTAAGTCAAAGGAAAAGCATTTGAAATAGGGGGAGAAAATCTCAAATCTTGTAAATGCTTCTCAAAATTCTTATTCATCTACCTTTGACTATTTGCAAAAGACTTTGAAAAGAATTTCCAAAACGTTTGCAAAAACAAAACATGTGGTGCAAGCATGGTCCAAAATGTCAAAAAGATAAAGAAACCATTCATGCATATCTTATGAAATCAATATTGGTTTAATTCCAAGCAATCTTTGCACTTACCTTAGGCAAACTAGTTCAATTATGCACTTCTATATTTGCTTTGGTTTGTGTTGGCATCAATCACCAAAAAGGGGGAGATTGAAAGGGAATTAGGCTTACACCTAGTTCCTATATAATTTTGGTGGTTGAATTGCCCAACACAAATCTTTGGACTAACTAGTTTGCTCTAGTGTATAAGTTATACAGGTGCAAAAGGTTCACAATTAGCCAATAAAAAGACCAAGTGTTGGGTTAAAATAAAGGAGCAAGGGTCAACCGAAGGCACCTCTGGTCTGGCGCACCGGACTGTCCGGTGTGCCACCAGACAGTGTCCGGTGCACCAGAGGACCCCAACTCAAACTCGTCGCCCTCGGGAAAATCCGGAGCCAACGCGCTACAATTCACCGGACTGTCCGGTGTACACCGGACAGTGTCCGGTGCTCCAAAGAAGACGCGGCTCAGGAACTCGCCAGTCTCGGGAATTCGCAAAGGCTGCTCCGCTATAATTCACCGGACATGTCCGGTGTGCACCGGACTGTCCGGTGTAATGGCGGACCAACGGCTACTTCGGCGCCAACGGTCACCTGCCAGCGCATTTAAGGCGCGCCAGAGCGCGCAGAAGTCAGGCACGCGTGGCATGGCGCACCGGACACTCTACAGTACATGTCCGGTGCGCCACCGGACATCCAGGCGGGCCCAGTGTCAGAGCTCCAACGGTCGAAACCCCAGCGGTCGGGTGACGCGGCTGTCGCACCGGACATGTCCGGTGTGCACCGGACTGTCCGGTGCGCCATCGAACAGACAGTCCTCACCAACGGCTAGATTTTGGTTGGTGGCTATAAATACCACCCCAACCGGCCACTTCAAGGTGTGGGAGTCCAAGCAACAATCCAAGTCATCTAGTTGACATACTCAAGCCCTCCCAACCACATATATTCATTGATACATCCTATACACAAGATCTAGCCCACTACAACCAATACAAGTGCCACAAAAGAGAGAGCAAGCAATTGAGAGCTACTCAATTGAGTTTAGCCCTAGTGCCTTGTGAGATCCATTGAGAGATAGTGTGAGCTTCATCTTTGTGTTCATTTGCGCGTGGAGTTCTTGACTCCCATTCAAACTTACTCCAAAGTTTTGGAGGCTTGTAAAAGCTAGCAAGAGACACCAAAGAGTGTGGTGGTCCTTGCGGGATCGAGAGTGATCCTTGAGAAGAAGAAGAGCTCGCCGATCCTTGGGTGATCGGTGGAGAGAGGGAAAGAGTTGAAAAAGACCCGTCCTTAAGTGGACTCCTCAACGGGGACTAGGCCTTCGAGGGCCGAACCTCGGTAAAACAAATCACCCGTGTCTTGTGTGCTTATTGCTTGTGATTTGTTTGTTCTTTCCCTTTCTAAGTTTCTCTTGCATTACTCTTTGCTAATTCTATTTGGTGTTGCTTTAAGTTATATTCTCATTTAGTGAAGCAACTCATTGCAAGAGAAAACTTGTGTTATTACTCTTCTTACTTAAGCCTCTTGCTTTATTCTCATAGACTTATTAATAGTATTGATTTATCAATTCCGCATTATTTGAAAGCAATACTCTTTACAAGCAAGGACTTAGTTTTTATACTCCGATAATTATATATCTTGTTCTAACCACTAATCAAGGGATCTAGTTGGGGGATAAAGTTTTAATTTTCAGGTTTCGCCTATCCACCCCCCTCTAGGCGACTTTCAATTAGGTAGAAGCGTGCAAGCAGATATTTTACTCCGTTAGATCTAGATTCAACGGTAATGTCATATTTAACATTTAAACCCTTTCACAACCACCTGATGTAGCTTTATAACAAAGCCCTAACAAACCACAATTGTATCTACTGTTGGATTTAGATCTAACAGACAAAAAAATCTGCTTGTACGCTTACACCTAATATCTACTTGTATATTAGTCGTTGACTCGTTGCCCACAATAAAATGTTGAAATTTTAATGCGTTGAGTCACCACATGGATCCACGGGCCGTGCAGTGAGGAAGGGGGCCTGGATGGCCCTCTTCCAGTGCCAGGCCGGCCTGGATTCCGAAGGGAACTCCATCAATCCGGGCTGGGCTGGATGCCTGGATCCGTCCCATACTCCCGTCCCTATCCATATCGTTGCTGAGAATAAAGAGGAAGAGAGAGGCGTCTCAAGAGAGAGAGGGTCCTGCGTTCCCTTCTTCTGCTGCGGCGGCGGAGGCTCTTTCAGTTCCATCCATCTTCTCCCTCGTGGCTCTCCTTCCTCTCTCCCGTAGTCCCGCCGACCCCCCGCGCCGGCCAAGGAAATCAAGCGAAGTGAGCTTCATTCCATGTTTAGATTTCTCCTTAATTAATTCCTTCATCTTCGTCAACTGTCATGCTACTCACTACTCTGACACTCACAATCCATCTCAACTTGTTACCCTACATTATGTATGTATGTATGTTTATTTGTTTTATTCCCTGCTAGGGGCCGCAGAACGCCAGATTTTGATTGTTCCACATCTTCTTTCATCTCTGAGGGGTTTCCCGTCTTCCTCGCCTGGTTAGTTATGGTTACCTTGCTGCAAAATTGCAAACTTCCTTACTCCCCTTCTCAATCCATAGTTTTCATCGTCAGTTACATCACTCAAGTATACTTGCTTTGCAAAAGCATCGAATTGCCTCTGTTAGGCAGCTTTGTTTTGTTATGTTACCAAGGACGATGGGTCGGCAGTGGCTTTTCTCGGCTTTCTGCAGTTCACTTTCTTCTTTGGGGACAGCAGCTATACGTCTGTGTCCCTCCCTTTGTTGCTGCCTGCTGGCTGCTGCTTACCTTTGTTCTTTGTTGCCTGTTTTAGATTTCTTTCTATATAACAAAACAGATTTATTAAATACATCCCACTGAAAAATCCACGATACTGGAACCATATACCACTAAAAAAATCTAGGTTTTCCAAATACGGCACTAAGTACATCCGATCATAGTTAGATGACATTTTGTCTTGTAACTAGCTACTTTTTGCACTCCGAAAAACGACATCTACTTGTGGCTGGAGGGTGCAGTACAGAATTTTCTCCTTAATGGCATATTTCTCCTTGTATAAATAGTAGCTGCTTATCTCAAAACTGTAGAAATTATAATAACGGTATGAATCTCTTAATCACCCTGTTTAGCTCTCCACGGCATTGCCCCCTCGTTTCATTCCTTACCTGTCATACAAAATGTATTGTGCTGTAGTATGTATGCACTCATTTCCAGTTTCTTGCAGCTCTAATGGCTAAAGAACAGGATGGATCCCCCAAGGTGCGCCACCCAGAATTCCAAAGGATGCGCGTAACTCTCACCATAGGTGTCATTGGCCTCTGTGTCACAGCATACATTCTTGGTGCTTGGCAAGGTACCTCGAACGGCATTAGTTCCCCCTTAATAAGTACCAGAACCCAGTGCAAAGATCCCGTGCGATCATCTGGTGCTCGCCTGGATTTCCAAGCCCACCACCAGGTGGGCTTCAATGAATCGGCGCTTGCTGTGGAGAAATTCCCACCTTGCCAGCTCAAGTACAGTGAGTATACCCCTTGCCAAGATCCAAGGAAAGCTAGGAAGTTCCCAAAGAAAATGATGCAGTACAGGGAGCGGCACTGCCCAAAGAAAGAAGACATGCTCCGGTGCTTGATCCCTGCGCCTCCAAACTATAGCAACCCCTTCCAGTGGCCAAAAAGTCGCGACTATGCTTGGTTCAATAACATTCCTCATCGGGAGCTCAGTATTGAGAAGGCTGTTCAGAACTGGATTCATGTCGAGGGAGACCTGCTTAGATTCCCTGGAGGTGGCACTATGTTCCCACATGGTGCCGATGCTTATATTGATGACATAAATGCCCTTGTACCATTAAATGAAGGCAACATCCGAACTGCGCTTGATACTGGATGTGGAGTGAGTGACCGGACCAATGTTTCTATGATACTGTCTGTGATTCCTTCTCAAAATTTGTGGATGATAGTATCTTTGCTTGTGTGTGCAGGTTGCAAGCTGGGGTGCTTATCTTATGAATAGGAACATCATCACCATGTCTTTTGCGCCAAGGGATTCACATGAGGCACAGGTACAGTTTGCATTAGAGCGGGGGGTACCAGCCATGATTGGAGTGATGGGGACTGAGAGAATCCCATATCCGGCTAGAGCATTTGACATGGCACACTGCTCGAGATGTTTGATCCCATGGAATAAGCTTGGTAAACTTGTTTCCTTATTTGTTACTGCTTACAGTTACATGACATCAAACACAAACTGACTAAGATAATTCCACTTGATTGGTCCAAACAGATGGTGTCTATCTAATTGAAGTAGACAGGGTTCTTAGGCCTGGGGGCTACTGGATCCTCTCTGGGCCTCCAATCCATTGGAAGAGGCACTACCAGGGCTGGGAGAGGACAGAAGGAGACCTGAAGCAAGAGCAAGATGAGATTGAGGACTTGGCGAAACGGCTCTGCTGGAAGAAGGTCGTAGAGAAAGGTGATCTTGCTATATGGCAGAAATCTATCAACCACGTAGAATGTGTTGACAGTAGGAAGGTTTATGATGCTCCGCAGATTTGTAAGAGCAATGATGTGGATTCTGCTTGGTAAGATTTCTGCTGCTTTACTCTCTTTTCGTGAAATGTTTTCTCAATTTGATTGCAGCAGCTCACCCTGATTTGAACAATTTAGGTACAAGAAAATGGACACTTGCATATCTCCTCTCCCAGATGTGAAGAGTGAAGATGAAGTTGCTGGCGGAGTCCTTGAGACATGGCCCAAAAGAGCATTTGCTGTCCCCCCAAGAGTAATCCGCGGTTCAGTTCCAGGCCTCACCCCTGAGAAGTTCCAAGAGGATAACAAGGTGTGGTCAGAGAGAGTGGATCACTACAAGAAATTGATTCCACCACTGGGCAAAAGACGATACAGGAATGTGATGGACATGAATGCGGGGATAGGTGGCTTTGCAGCTGCATTGATGAAGTACCCTCTTTGGGTGATGAATGTTGTGCCTTCAGGCTTGGCCCATGACACCCTGGGTGTTATTTACGAACGAGGGTTTATTGGCACGTACCATGATTGGTGTGAGGCTTTCTCAACGTACCCGAGGACCTACGACCTCATCCATGCTGATAAAGTTTTCAGCAGTTACCAGGACAGGTAAAGAATGCCTTTGCTGTTTAATTCTGCTCTAGAAATTTTCTTTACCGTTCACTAAGTCGTATGGTTTTTTGTATGATGTCTTCCTTTTGTGGGCGGCCTTATTTGGTAACAAGGTTTTAAAATGCCCACAGCTTAAGCAAGTAGATACTAACTATGGAGTGGTCGCAGGTGTGACATAACGTACATCCTACTGGAGATGGACCGAATTCTAAGGCCTGAGGGGACTGTGATCATCAGGGACAACGTAGAGGTGTTGGTGAAGGTACAAGCTATCACTGGAGGCATGAGGTGGAAGAGCCAAATCATGGACCATGAGTCCGGTCCATTCAACACTGACAAGATCCTAGTGGCTGTCAAGACTTACTGGACCGGGAAGCTCGTGCAAAAACAATAATCGTCGCCTTGTTACTGTTTTTCGTCTGCGAAAATGTAGGCATGACTTGCCTGTCAGTTCTGTCTTCATTGCCATTTTTTTATCCTAACTTCAGGATATCTGTATATAGGAGGCATGTGAACCATGTAGCTGGAATTGGTATCAAACATCATTAGCCACGTAGCGTATGTGACACATTGCAATGGTGTATAAGATGTTCACTCATATATTTGGTGTGATATTGCAATCTAATAACATGATGCTTGGTGTGAAAAAAGGAGATTGTAATTGACAACATGTTCCTGTCAAAAATACGATGACAAGGTTGTGGTACAGACGAATTCTGAAGATTATACTATGGCCAAGTGCTGTGAAAAAAGAGAGACGAATTCTGAGAGCCAAGGGCTGTGATAAAAACTGTGTGAATTGCAGATAGTGTCTCCATGCAGATGTGTGCTGAGATAATCCATTTAACCATCAAAACTACTAAATGAGGGCTCCAGTCTCAGTAGGAAGCCCAGGCGGCTGCTTCAGGGAATGAGAGACCTGGAGGAGCAGGAGCTGATGCACCACCCTGATCAATGATACCGAAGTGTGCTAGGACCTTCGCGAGGAGGACGCCTGCGACGTACGACAGTCCGGAGCTGCTGAATCCAATGGACAGGTAGTAGAGGAGGGTTGTGAGGTATGTCCTATGCCTCTTAACATGTGCCTTCCCGATTGCGAGCAGCGCAATGCACAGGAGAGATGCAGCAGCGACCACCAGCACTTTGTTCTCTCTGTTGTCGCTCGTCCTGAATGACAGTCCGTAGATGACTGGTGGCAGCAGCCCGAAGAGGATGTATGACAGTATGGCTATCACCATGTGCAACTGGTACTTGGATCGCCTTCCCAGCTCTAGCCAGTAATGCCCCACTTGCTCACTGCTTTCAGCTATATCTCCTGTGTTTCGTAGATCAGCAATCTGTTTGTGACAAGGGAGATCTTGTCAGATGTGTGTCATCGCAGAGACTCGAGATTGAGAGGCAAGAAGCAGTATGTTACATTGTGGTAAAGTACAGGAAGACCACCAATAAGGTTTGCTATGCCCAGGATGAATATATCCACTGCAAACGGACGACATAATAATAGCATTAACAAACACCATGGGGATCTGGGTGATGGCATCCATTAATGGAAGAACCAAGAAAGAAACTTACAAGTCTTGGCACCACTTGCTGCAGCTGCTGATACAACTGAGAGGCTCGTGATTGATTCAACAAGGCCACCATACACTACGGCTTTCAGGATATCCCATTCATCCCTCTCAGCTGATGGTGCAGGAACTAGTGCCTCGGCCTCAGGGACTGCCAATACTCTATGAGGTGGAGCTTCTGGCTCAGCTGGCTGACGAATAACTGAAGTTGGTTTCTCAACCGTCTGGTTGTCCTCCCCTGCAGGCCATCGTCATTTACTATGTATACAAAATAATCTCAAATACTGTGGCACGATACTGTTAGAGCCAAATGTAGGTTAATTAATTCTGAGCATATGAACACCACATGTAAAATGAGCCTTGAAATACTGTGAACGAGATACTCCTATGACAAGCAAATACACCATACCAGGCAAAACTTTTATTGGGATTGTAAGTACTGGTTTAACAAACGATGGGCTGAAAAATGTGCTGTTATCAGAGGGCGCCATTATATCTTCCAGAATATCTGTAACAAGAAAATAAAAATCTTACCAATGCAAGCATGCATATTCTGTTGATATAGTTTATACAAATTAACAGATCTACCTTGTTTGTGGCCAAGGTGCATTGAATCATTCGCAGTATCACCAGAAGGCTGCGAGAGAGGAATTTGCTCTTGGCGTGCTCCATTTCGCTGCACAGTTACCACATGTCCTGCTTCTGTTTGCGTGAATTCTGCATAAGAGGTTTATACTTCTTGTTACCCATTTTCATCACAGGTGTCTTAAACTAATTGTGGTGCTGCAAGTAATGTGGGTACGTTAATGAGTCTGACTTCCTTACAATTGTGTCTAACTAATCAATAATACCTTCTTTGTGGCCTAGATGACTGGTATCAGTTTTAGTATCAACAGCAGGCCGTGAGAGAGGAATTTGCTCTTGGCGTGCTCCGTTTCGCTGCACAGTTACCACATGTCCTGCCTCTTTTTGCGTGGATCCTGCATAAGAGGTTTATATTTATACTTTTCGTTACTCCTTTTCATCACATTGACACACTAGCATATATTAAACTAGTTCTGAACAAACTGTAACCAACATGGGTAGTTAGTGAGGTTAAATTTCCTAACTCAATCTCTGGTTATTTCCTAATGGAAAACGAAAAGAGTGTTACTGCACAAGTATTAAGCTCCTTTCTCCGTGTAACATGGTAATATCTTAGCATTTCGGCAGCATTACAGCATTATTGGTTTTGTTATTAACGAAAAACATTTAGAATTACTCCACATTTTGCAAGTAGAAATTTCAAACGACAAAACAACATGGTAGCTTTACTGGCACAGCCTCTAGGCAGCTATAGATTATCTGACATACCAATAAAATTGTGTTTTGTGAACCAAAAAATATCATTATCCCATAGCTGGGTGCACATGATGGCATGTTCTATAGAGAAACAAACCTGTCACGTCTTTAGATGATGCATGGAATTGACTGAAGGACTCCTTTACTTCATACGTCGCAGCTGTGGTTTGGGATCCAGTTGGTGATGGTTTGTTTGATTGTTCTGCTTTACCTATTGTGTTATCACTATGCAATGGTGTGTTCTCTTCAACTGAAGTTATATTGTCAGTCCTCTGCGAATCACTTACTAGAGGTTCCTCCAATGAATCTGCAACATACTTGTTGATCAGAACCTTAGTCTGTATTACTACCCTTCAGACTACAGTGCTCAACAAAAAGTTACTCCAATGTCAAGCTGGGCGTTGATTACAAAAAAAAGAACACTTAGGGCTAGTTTGGCAACCTCATTTTTCCAAGGGATTTCCATTTTCTTAAGGGAAATTAGTTGCTTTTCTCTTGGAAAAATGGGAATCCCTTGAGAAAATGGAGTTGTCAAACTAGCCCTTATAGTGCAAATCAAGTTGGGTGTTGTACAACAGTGATGCTACTAGGAAAACACCCTGAAGTACATTATACATTACAATACCTGCATTATGTAATGGCTTTGGACTATCTATTGTCCGGAAACAAGAAAGAAGCCAACTTCCACAATTTTCAACAGACGCAGAAGAATGCTGAGATTGAACTTGTTGGTCTACATCCCTCCTTTCAAATATGCGGAATATATTAAACCCGCAACCTGGTGGCAACATAAATATTAAACTGGCACATTAGAAATAATATCTAGTACTAGTAATAACTGGAGAAGCACAGGTACATGGAGTTATGATTATTCTTTTTTTCTCTCTAAAACTAAGCTAGGAAACTACAGCCAACACTGAGGTGGCATAGCACAAATATCTAAATATGTTTTATCTATTTCGTTGTTCTAACCAGGAACTTACTTATGTATGGATCAAATCATGCAAGGCTTCCAGTCTTGCTTCTTGTACAGTTAAGGTACCCATGTTTAATTAACCATGATCTACATATCTCAAACTGCAGAAGAAATAATTTCAGATTTACTATTTGTAGATCTACAGCCATAAGTACTCATGTACTGATGCTAATTAAGCTTAATTGAAAGCATGATTGCCTGGGAGAATAATACTAAAAAATCTATCTCAAACTCGCAAGAGAGTTGTGTATGGTTGCATTAAGAAGAAAAAGACAAAAAAAATCTAAATGCTCATAATAACTCAGGTATTAGTTGATGAAAAGGAGGAAGGCACATATAATATAATGCGTGGAGGCATGTTGAGAGGTATAGTACATACCTGTTGGGATGAAGAAAGTGAAGCACGACAAGCATCTAAATACTTCCGGCGAGTCTTGATTGATTGTTTGGCTTGGAGCATTGGCGGGAGGCTCTACAAGCTGTGGTCTTTTTGGTGGTTCCTTGCCTGTTTCTTGCCTTACTGTTCTCTTTCTCTTTTTAAGGATGACCCTTCGAGTTATGCACGATTTGCAGTTGGGGCAATAGAGGTCATGGGTTTCTTGCTCGTCCAGAATCTTCTCAAGATCATACTCTTCAACTTTGACGTCGCCCTTACTGACTTCCTTCTCAACTTCAATTTCATGAACCTGAGATGTGCTCGTGCTGCCACCAGAAACGTGGTCAAGAGAGCCACTCCAACTTGGCAAGATGTGCTGCCTGCCCTCGCGGATGGTTGTGATCAGTTTGAGTCCGTCCGCAATGGTCGTCACGGTTTCACTGCTGCTGGAGATCTCATGCACACCATTAGAGTGTGAACCATTTTCCAAGTTGCCATTACTCGAACTGTGGTTAGTTTGTTGAGCGCTGACATTGTCCTGTTTCTCAACTTGGTTTTCAGCACCCAGCCCAGTAGCATGGTCAGAGGCTGAAAAAGAAAATAATAGTGGTGATGTCAGCACTCAGCACTTGTAGTAGTAGCTCAAACATCTGAATCTACTCTTTTGTTTGGCATGATGTAGAGAGTCTGTTTTTGTGCAGTAAGCTGCTGACCTAGCTAGCTTGGAAGAAGATGACAGGACATGGAAAGAAATCAAGCTGGACTGCCGAAGCAGAAGTAAGCTGAAGATGGAGGAGGAGGCCTTTCTTATCTCTATATATATAAGTACTGAATGTTGACCTATTCTGTTTTTGTTGTTGTTTTCAGTAAAAAGAAAAAAGAAAGTTTGGGAAGGTAATCGCTAGGTAGACCATCGTACGTGTGTATGTTGTGTGAGCATTCGATAAGACTAACCTTTGTGTGGTGAACTATATAATGGTTGGTGCTGAACTAACGAATCGACGTTGCTGGCAATTTTGCAGTGTCCCTGCTGACTGTGGAGGATTATTTCAGCTGTGCATGGACCACTCAAGCGTTGGTGCGTCCAATCGCAGTGCCGGCACTTCCATAGACCTTCAGTCAAGAAATGGGAAGGTAACTTTACTGTCTAACCTCGCACGTAGTGTGAGTAGAAGAATTTATCTGCAACTAACTAAGTAGCACTGGAACTAGCTAGCTAGCTAGTATAACTAAGGAAGGAAGGAAGGAGGTTTTGGTCCAAGGTAAAAAATCCTATCTTTTTTTAATGATATATAAAAAAAAGATACATCGAAAGTGCCATGTGGGCTAGTCGTTGGATTGGAAGCACAGGAGGAGGTAGGTGCAGGCAAGGCAATGCGACGAAATGGAAGGTGTGGACAGGAATTCTGATGATGAGATGAGGAGGTTAGGGACAGGAGTAGTTGTCAGACGTGGGGAGACAGATGAAGCCAAAGGGCCGTGGTCCAGAATCTAATCCGTGTGCAGTACTTTCTTCGATTTGATGGGGAGCCACAAAGTCCACAAGGGATAGTGACAGTGAATAGTAGTGGTTGCCTGCCTCATCGTCAGATCAGATAAATTCAAGGAGCTAGCTAGTTGCTCACTTTGTAAGGCCGAAGCAGCAGAAAGTGGTGAAAACGAGTCAATAATGCAGCTGCAGCAGAGGTACGACGAGTACAGGAATGGAATTGGATGGAAATAGGCACCAGATCCCTATTCCCCACAGGAGTCAGGGCAGAAAGAAAGGAAACAAGAGGAGAGGACATGGGCAGAGACTGCAAGTAACAACTGAGAGGACAAATGAAGGGATGGATTATGGATAGAGAGTACTGTGAGTGAGCAGACCATACCTTGTGTTGGATCCAAGAAGATGCTCTGCTGGGCCGCCGCCGCCGCCTCCTCCTCTACTGCTGCTGATGCTGCTGCGTTGGAGTCGGAGTCGGAGGACTCCATCTCCAGGTCCAGGTCCGCCATCGTTGTCGTCATCTTCTTCCTCATGCTCTCTCTCTCCCTAGTGTATAGGAGGGCGGAGGTGTCTTCCTCCTCCTCATAGTCATCCTCCTCGGCCTCCATGAGCAGCTGCGGCGGCTCCTCCTCCTCCTCCTTGAGCTCCCACATCGGCCTCTCCACCTCCATCATCTTTTCTTTTCTTTTCTTGTGTGTTTCCTGTAGGAGTAGGAGCAGGAGTGCAGTCGTGTAGATGGAGATTGAGATGCAGCCTACTGCCTACTGCCTGCTGACTGCCTAGATGGGAGGGAAATGGGATTGATGGTTGGGTCTCCATGGATTGCTTTGCTTCCTTTATACATAGCACTAGGAGGGGGGAGGGGCAGGGGCAGGGGCAGGAGGAAGAGCTCAGCAGCAGAGCAGAGTCATCAGTGGGCACTATTTACCAAACAAAAGGTAGACCATAGGTTAAAGAAACATAAGAAAAGAAAAGAAAAGAAAAAGGCTTTTTTATAGATAAATAAGAGAATTGCATTTGTATAGCTTGACTCGACTAATAACTCGTCAACATTAGTATAATATAACATGTTCTGTATAGTCCAGCACTTATTGATTGCATTCCTACTAGTAATACCCCTCTCTCTCGGTCACCCTGAATCATGAATGCAAGGTACATTCTTCTTGCAATGACTAATATCTAACTAAATAGATCGATAAAGAATATTAATATCATATTGCTTAACAAGTATATTATAAAAAAGTATATCTCATATTTATTGTTCCTATATGCCATTCATGTATTCAGCAGCAGCAGCGAGTGGTTGGCAGATGGCAAGCCACCTATTATTGCCGGTACCAGCTGCATGAACAAGTAGTTCGTTTTGGAGTAATATAATAGAAGCCAAGCGAACAAGCATAACGACGTTGACGAGATATTTTCCTATCTCAATTCACATGTTCTTCACGTACGTACTACAGCTGTACGCAGCAAATGTGACATGATAACTTTTTTATTCAAGAATTCTAAGCTGAGAGATGTGACATCTTTCGTTCTTGAGTTTCATCACATTACACTATACTACCTCCTTTCTTAAATATTTGAGCCAACTAATTTAATTTTAAACTAAAACGCGATAAATAAATAAAAGTGGAGAGAATATATGATAAGAAATTAATTGTTACTGATCCAGGTGGCTAGCTAAAGTTTGTTTGATTTAGTTGATTAATATAATTAATGTCATTAAAAACGACGACCGCGGGCAACGACACATTATTATATTCCTCCATCCCAAAAAATAATTCGTTTTAAACTAAACAAATATTAATTTATTAATCTATAAATATAGTTTGTATCTATATCATTAGCATTCAGATGAATGTGGACGGTTAAAAGAGGATGAAAAATAACTATATTTTAGGAGGGTGTATAATATAGGATTGTGGATTGACCCTTAGCTCCCATCCATGATTTTTATGGAGGCTGTTCGCTTCAAATTAAAGCCGGCTATTTGTACTGCTATATCTGCAATCTATAGATACAAAAATATTGTAGAAACAATAGAAATTAGTATGAGCTTGTTCGCTTGGCTTTAATCCGTGCCGGCTTCTGCTACTTCTATAGTGTTTTTGTCTCTATAGATTACAGCTGCAGCAGTTCAAATAATCGACTTTAATCCGAAGGGCAAGTCTCTTGTATTTTTAATTAACCCCTTATCTAGAGATACCATAAGAGATCTTATATTAAATGAGGGTTGTACATGCCCTAAGCCTTTAGACCGTTTTTCAATTATAAGATGCAATAAGAGATTACATGATACAACCCAAACCCATATATCATAAAATGTAGACCATCTCTTGTACATTTTTAGTTATCCTTCCCTAAAGACCCCTCAAAAGACCCTACCTTACTCCTCCCGTTTAGAGCAGGTATAATTAATAAGCTCATAGATTGCAAGAGATGTCACATTAAATTTACGGCGATATGGAATATGGAAGAAAGAGAAGTGGAGAGAGATAAAATAGGCTGCTCACTAATAGCAGTGGGCTGCACATAAACTCCAAGACTCTATGAGCTAGCTAGATTAGCTGGAGCTAGTTAGCTAGCATACCGTACACATGTAGTATGAATCCATGCATGGTTATTATATACAGGGGCGGAGCCAGGATTGTTATATAAGGGGGGTTGGGCCAATTCATCAATACTATATGATAAGAATATTGTATAGTAAAAATATTGTATAATGTTATCAGGTGACAAATTTAGTTGAAATCTGTAAATTTTATTATCCACAAGATCTAATATAGTATGTATATACGTTGTTGCCGCTCATTCTGCTGCTTCGCGTGTTGGACTTTGGTTGTGGGGTTATGGTAGAGGCAAGTCAAGTGGTCAGTGGCAATCGGCAGCTGCCTAGCCAGACAATACGATGAAATATAAAGGGTGAGGTTCAGATATCAGCGTCTGTAGGCAAATTAGGTTTGATGTTTAATGCATTGATTGATCATTTAACCAATATTTTATCTTTTTTTGTCTCCTTTAGACTTTGGTTGACATACTACGCTAGAGTTATGGATCATGTATTACTAACCACTATATTAAACCTTTGATTAATTACGCTATATAAAATTTATAGTATATATATTTACACACAAATTCAACTATATATATATTCTCTTGTATGTGTCACAGCCTTGGGAGGGGCCATGGCCTCTGCCGGCCCCCCTTGTCTTCGCCCCTGATTATATATATATTCTTATGTACATATGGTGACTTCTTTTTTCTAAAGGAAAACATTAAATACAATGCACGCATATTTCATGGTATAAATTAACAAAATCTATGTGTGTACATGATCTGTGTTCCATCAACCTGATTAGACTTTGTGTTTTCAACGACAATGACATGATGATCTGGCCGATCGTCATCGTATCATAGTGGCGTGCACGTTACCAACAACTCGTCGTTGGATATATATACAGAAAGCATCGACCTATCTAATATATAGTACAATCAAATGGCCATTTCGATCAACTAATTAAAACAAACTTTAGCTGGCCATTTCGATCAGTAACAATTAATTCCGTGTTATAAATTTTATACATATTGACCGTACATCTGTCTTGAATTCATATCAGATGGCTGTCTTGGATTCATATCCGCCGGCCATCGCTTTCACGTAAATTTGAATCTTCTTCCTTTTAATTAATTTCATTGTCCGAGGACGGGGATAGATATAGATGAAATTCAAGAATAAAAGATGTCGCAATCATGCATCTTAAAACTCTCGAATGAAGTTATATAAAATCAATCTGTCACATCTCTCACCTTAAAATTCTTGAATAAATAAAGTTATCATAATGTATGGAGAGAGAGAGAGAAATATTTGTTCCTGCTCTCCTGGTTCACATGTGACCCCTCATATGAGTGGGGTGAGTTCTGTCGTCAACCACATGCAGCGGTACTAGAAGATGATATAAACCTAACATGAGGGCTTGTTTAGCAATACAATATTTTTCTAATCTTAAAACAATATTGTAATATTTGAGCGTATCGTGGTATTTTAGATGAAAATGTGTCTCAGTACATCTAGAAAAACTCTGTATTTTAAGTCACAGTTTCACCAATACCATGTTATTTGGATTCTAAGACTATCTCCAGCAGCTTACCCATTCATATCCCTATATCCAAACTCAACTATATGAGTAATGCAATCTAAAGTGTAAAACAGTGTTTTGGGTGACCATATGGATAAAATGTTGGACACGGTCTAACAAACTTTGGTCTAGCCCAAAGTTTTTCGCTGGCGCGCGGCTACAACCTCGCCCTTTTTCCTTCCCTTCTGCGCTGCAACCAAAACATTGTCTCTAAATAGGTGTTGAATTGCAGTTTTAAATATCATGGTCTACCCAAAATTGTGGTATTTTTGGAAACTCCACTCAAGACCTCAATTTTATTGGGTTCTCTCTAATCATACTTTGGTTTTCAAATGGAACCAAATAGATCTCAGTTTTAATCAATACCGTGACTTTACTATGGTAAAGTAATGTCTACTCTCTCTATCCTAAAATAGTAGTCGTTTTTTGCTCTTAATTTATATATATATATATATATATATATATATATATATATATATATATATCAAATGGATGATGATAAATCTAGACACATGTAAAACATATATTTAACTATTGTATGAATCTGCTGATTCTCTAAAACGAATAATTATTTATGTCAATTGCAATTATAAACTATGGCATTTCAAAAATCCAAACTCCAAGCAGACCCTGAGTGTGTGGAGTGTGGACTTGTTTTATGCAGCTGGTACCGGCCAATAATGGGTGGCACGCCATCTGCTAACCACTCGTTGCTATTCATTAAGCAGTATGATCACTACCGGAATCCGAGGCTTTGCCGAGTGCCAGTCTCTTTGCCGAGTGCCTTTTGTCGGGCACTCGACAAAGCAGGCTTTGCCGAGCGCCACACTCGGTAAAGTTAGGCTCTCGGCAACGAGCCTCTTTACCGAGTGCTAGACACTCGGCACAAGACCACACTCGGCAAAGACACGTTTGCCGAGTGTCAAACACTCGGCAAAGGGTACGCTCGGCAAAATTAGATCTAAATGTACCTAGAAATAAATTGCATTCATTCACAGTGATAGAGAGAAAGGGATAGCAGGACTGCAATCAGTAAGTGCTGATCCAACCTCCAATCATCTACAGTATAATACTACATGTATATAAACGTTGACGAACTATTAGTCGAGTCAAGCTACACAACAATAATTGTCTCATTTATCTATAATTTTTTTTCTCCTTATGTGTTTTTTTACATATGTTCTGCCTCATTGTTTGTGGTAAATAAAGGAAGCAACTATCTAATATACATGCCCTCTGCTACTTAGAAAAGTGAGTCTTTATTAGGTTGTACTGCCCTTAGGGTTATACATGCCCTAATTAGAGAGGTACAATAGGAGGAGATAATAGGTTAATCTAACAACCCCAAACGCCTTAACTAATGAGCTATAGTACGTAGCGCCAACATCGACACGTAGTATGTACTAGAGAAGCTTTTGTAAGAAGACCGCCATTAACTAATTAGATTTACACAAGACGAGATCAAAAGATGCATACATGGTATATAATGGTTTCTATGCTGCATATGTATTTCATATATACATTGGGGACACTTGCACATGGCCAAATCTTTTCACGATTCTACTAATATAAATGAGAGTTTGTGGTCGTGGTTTGACACTAGTATCGAAGGTACTTAAAAGATAAAAAAACGTAACAGATAGAGCAGGATCACACACTGAATAATATATGTTGAACCTAGGTGCATCCAGGTAATAGCACGATGACAATTCTGTATAGGTTTGATCCGTAATATACGTAATACCCTAAAGATAAATAAGATTACAGTATTAATGGCCTATTTTGGCACCGATCCAGCTCCTTTAAAAATGATCTCGGCTCTTATTTCTCTTAAGAACAACTCCTCTATATGAGGTAGTGTTTTTTAATAAATCATTTGACAAAACGGGTCCTCTTAGCACGAGAGAAGGATAAGATGGGGGAGTGGGAGAGCCGCTAAGAGCAATTTTTTCTTACTCTGCTTTCTCTCTATAAAAATAGCTCTAGCTCCTCAGTGCTTTTTGTTGAGAGCTCTTTTTTTAGACCATTTGGTAGAGCTCCTGCAGGAGCGAGAGTCGGTTTGTAGGGCTGAAAAAATCTGGCTCGGGCTTAGCTCGGACCGTCTCCATGCTTAGAACGAGCCTAGGTCGAGCTTGTTTTTGTGGCTCGTGAAAAGAACGAGTCAGCTTGGTTCGGCTCGTTGTGGCTCGACTCAACAACAATTTCTTAAAAAAAATCCTAATTAGCATATAATGTTAGTACTAAATAGACAATTAATTTATGTTATTTGAGATTACTATATAAAAGTAATCTATTTTCTTTATTATATTAGCAATATATTTATTTTACTAATTTAAAATATGTTATTTAAATTATTTTTGAGATTTTATACTATAATTGGAGGGCGAGTTTAAAGACTCATTGGATCGGCGAGCTGAACCAACTTTTCAGACTTGCCAGAGGAGTGAGCCGATCCAAGCTCAGCTCGTTACATGACTGAGCCGCAGTGACCCGAGCCGAGCTCGGCTCGTTTCCACCCCTACCGATTTGGGAGCCTTTCCAAACATGCACTAACTAACGATAATCACGATTTCGAGCTCTCCCTATCTATTTGGTTATGGTAACCGTTCAAGTCTGTTAGTCGCTAGATCACCTTTATGTATGCCCTTGTATGCATCACACCATCAGATTATATGGATGATCCAAAATGCATGTGTATGATCCCTTTTTTCTGCCTCATTTGTATTGCTCCGCTCTTCTTTTTATCTCTACCCTTTATAAACCACCAGTAAAAACAGTTAGAAATATGCCCTATAGATAATCATAGTGTCAGTGCCCCATAACTAGGGTATCCTCTCCTACTACGTCAAGACAGATACATGTGTGGTGAGCTCTAACCGCGCACTAAGGAACTGAGCAGCCAGGCCCGCAGGATTGGACCCGTTTGGCAGGATTGCTGACCTCGAGACCTGCTCCTGGCTTAAGAGTAGATCCAGTGTTGTGACGTGTTTTGAAAGGGGAAATGCTTAGGAACTACACCAACAGATCCGGACCACCATGGGCGGGGACTAGACCCCCGCGTATGCCTTCCGAGCCCCTATGGGCAGGTCCTAGACCACCACGTGTATCGTCTGAACCCCCATGGGTGGGTCCTGGACTCCCGCGTATGCAGTCTGGACCCCATGGATGGGTCCCGAACCTCTACGTGTGTCGTTCGGACCTCCGCACAAGAGTCTCGGACCTCTCCGTCTGACATCTAGACCCCTGGCAGGTGAAACCAAGTCTTCAAGCTAGCATACGACCTTGGTCCCTCACTCCGCTCAGGTTGGGGTCCGGTAACGTCATATGGCTCGTAGGTAGGGATGGCAATTTTACCCGTGGATTCGGATATCTGACCCGTCGGGTACGGGTTCGGGCACGAAATTTGATCTACGGGTCTTACCCGAACCCGACCCGTAATTAAATCGGGTCGGGTATTTATTTAATTTCTTACCCGCGGGTACCCGACGGATATCCAAAAATAGTGATTTTAGATTTCGACCTACACACACTAGCTAGCCGTCCATCCTCGATAGCTCATCCTAATGCCTGCTGATGCTTCTGATCTGGTTCTAGTACTAATGCCAGTACGTTTGGTAAAGTGTCAGTACGTAGCACTAGTGCTAGCTAGTACAAGTACTCAAGCTAGGAGAGTGTTAATACACCAGCCGATTGTGCTAGCTACTCTCCGATCATGGCGAGTTGGAAGTTTATTACCAAAAAATAGCAACACACATCTAGGGCTATATCTGCACGACTGCACTGTGCAACAACATTATGTGCCTCCGGTGATCATGGTGATGTGTGACGCTCAGAACTGCATTAGACTTCATTTAGGGAGAATGCACCAAGCTACTATACCCGACGGATACCTAAAAGGGAAATAGGGTCAAATCTTTTCCTAAATGATTTTGGTGGTTGAAATGCCCAACACAAATAATTGGACTAACTAGTTTGCTCTAGATTGTATATTCTACAGGTGCTAAATGTTCAACACAAACCAATAAAAAGATCCAAGTTAGGGTTCAAAACAAAGGAGCAAAAGAAACCGAAGAGAACCCTGGTCTAGCGCACCGGACTGTCCGGTGTGCCACCGGACAGTGTCCGGTGCACCAGGGGCGATCGACTCAAACTCTTCACCTTCGGGTTTCTGGAGAGCCGCTCCGCTATAATTCACTGGACTGTCTAGTGGGCCACCGGACTGTCCGGTGTGCCAGCGGAGCAACGACTCTCGAGTGCAACGGTCAACTCCAACGGTCGCCTGCAAATGTGAACAATGCGCGGATAGTTCATGCAGAGTCAGAGCAGCGCCAGAAGGTGCACCAGACAGTGAATAGTGACTTTCCGGTGCGGCACCGGACTGTCCGATGCCCAAAGATGTGAGAGCTCCAACGGTCAAAACCGTCAGAACCCTAACGGTTGGGTGACGTGGCTGGCGCACCGGACTGTCCGGTGCGCCCATCGACAGACAGCCTCCCCAATGGTTGGTTTGGTGGTTGGGGCTATAAATACCCCCCAACCACCACCACTTCAAGCATCCAAGTTTTTCAGACATCTCATTCAATACAAGAGCTAGTGCAATCAATACAAGACACAATTCAATAGAATCAAAGCCTCTCCTCCCAAATCCACTCCAAACAAATAGTGACTAGAGAGAGTGTTTTGCTCGTGTTCTTTGAGCTCTTGTTCTTGGATCGCTTTCTTCTTCCTATTTCTTGTTCTTCAAAGCACTTGTAATCAAAGCAAGAGACACCAAGTTGTGGTGGTCCTTGTAGGGGTCTAAGTGACCCATTTGATTAAGGAGAAAGCTCACTCGGTCTAGGTGACCGTTTGAGAGAGGGAAAGGGTTGAAAGAGACCCGGTCTTTGTGATCACCTCAACGGGGACTAGGTTCATTGGAACCGAACCTCGGTAAAACAAATCACCATGTCATCCGCTCTATTTCTTTGGTTGATTTGTTTTCCCCTCTCTTTCGGACTCGGTTTTATTTCTAACGCTAACCCCGGCTTGTAGTTGTGTTTAAAGTTGTAAATTTCAGTTTCCGCCTATTCACCCCCTCTAGGCGACTTTCAATTGGTATCGGAGCCTGGTACTTCATTAGAGTCTAACCACTCGAAGTGATGTCGGGAGGATCCGCCAAGAGGGAAATGGAAACGGACACAAGCCGCGGGAGGCTCCATCGGGGGAGTCTAGCAACAAAATGAAGGGATCCCCTTCACATGCCAAGTCGCATCGGAGCGGCGACAAGAAAAAGAAGATGAAGAAGGTGGTCTACTACGAGACCGACTCTTCGTCACCATCTACTTCCGGCTCCGATGCGCCGTCCGTCACTTCTAAGCGCCATGAGCGCAAGAAGTTTAGTAAGATCCCCCTACGCTATCCCCGCATTTCTAAACACACTCCCTTACTTTCCGTCCCATTAGGCAAACCGCCGGTTTTTGACGGTGAAGATTATTGTATATGGAGTGATAAAATGAGGCATCATCTAACCTCACTCCACGCTAGCATTTGGGACATTGTTGAGTTTGGGGCGCAGGTACCATCCGTAGGGGATGAAGGCTACGACTCGGACGAAGTCGCCCAAATCCGACACTTCAACTCCCAAGCCACTACTATACTCCTCGCCTCTCTTTGTCGAGAGGAGTATAACAAGGTGCAAGGGTTGAAAAGTGCCAAGGAGATTTGGGACGTACTCAAGACCGCGCATGAGGGAGATGAGGTGACCAAGATCACCAAGTGGGAGACGATCGAGGGGGAGCTCGGTCGATTTATCCTCAACCAAGGAGAAGAGCCACAAGCGATGTACAACCGGCTCAAGACCTTGGTCAACCAAGTACGCAACCTCGGGAGCACAAAATGGGATGACCATGAAATGGTCAAGGTTATTCTAAGATCACTTGTTTTTCGCAATCCTACACAAGTTCAATTAATATGTGGTGATCCTAGATATAAGCTAATGTCTCCCGAGGAAGTGATAGGAAAGTTTGTGAGCTTTGAGTTGATGATCAAAGGCTCCAAACAAATCATCGAGCAAGGCGGTACCTCCACACCAGAGGTACAACCCGTCGCATTCAAAGGGATGGAAGAAAAGAAAGAAGAGTCTACATCAAGTAGGCTCCCCATCGACGCCTCCAAGCTCGACAACGAGGAAGTGGCGCTCATCATCAAGAGCTTCCGCCAAATCCTCAAGCAAAGGAGGGGGAAGGATTATAAACCCCACTCCAAGAAAGTGTGCTACAAGTGTGGTAAGCCCGGTCATTTCATTGCTAAATATCCTATGTCTAGTGATAGTGACAGGGGCGACGACAAGAGGGGAAGGAGGAAGGAAAAGAAGAAGTACTACAAGAAGAAGGGCGGCGATAACCACGTGTGTCGGGAATGGGACTCCGGCGAAAGCATGACCGATTCCTCCTCCGATGAGGACGCTGCCAACATCGCCGTCAACAAAGGCCTCCTCTTCCCCAACGTCGGGCACAAGTGCCTCATGGCAAAGGACGGCAAAAAGAAGGTAAAATCTAGAGCCTCCACTAAATATACAACATCTAGTGATGAGGGTAGTTCTAGTGAAGATGAGGATGATTTGCTTGCTCTTTTTGCCAACTTAAACATGCAACAAAAAGAAAAATTGAATGAATTGATAGGTGCCATTCATGAGAAGAATGAACTCTTGGATAGCCAAGAGGAATTCCTTATTAAGGAAAACAAAAAGCATGTTAAAGTTAAAAATGCTTATGCTCAGGAAGTAGAGAAAAATGAAAACTTGTCTAAAGAGCTTAGCATCTGCCATGACTGTTGGAACTTGCTCTCAAATGCAAGGAGGCCAACAAGGGTGAACAGTGGTGACAACAGGGTTACGTGCTAGGAGGCAATAGCTCTGTTCATCTGGCCTCCCACGGGCACTGTACAGGGGTATTTATAGGTACCTGAGCGCCCAGCGCCTTGTGCTAAGGACGCATGTGCCCTCAGCTACCTAGGTTATCCCTAGAATATTCCCATAAAGTGGGGTTACAGACTGTAATTACAGGGGTGCCTTTACAGATCAGGCCCGTAACTCGCGGCGGCCACGCAGGGCCCGTTACAATGGACCGGAACGCACGTGGGACGAGGCCGCACTGTGGGATGACTTCGTCGCCGGTCTTCGTCTGGTGCCGATCAAGCGAAGGGTGTCCCTGCCTGCTCTGTCCCTGTCTGACCAGCGACTATCAGCGAAGACTTCGAGCGAGGGGTGGCGCCTTTGCCTTCGCCCCAACATTTGCCCTCCGAGGGACCAGTTCGACAAAGTCACCTGGTGCCGAAGACGTCGCTAGATGGCGGAGACGCTGCCCTCGCTCGAAGTGGTTCCGCGGGGGTTTTTGATGTGACCGTTAATGGACAGCGTACTGTTGGATTGCGGGTTTCCCGAAGCGCCGCGCCCTGTCGGATTGCGGGTTTCCCGAAGAGCCGTGCCCTGCCTATAAAAGGGGGCGGGGGTCGGCGCTTTTTTGAACTTTGCCTTTCGCGCTCCGTGAAAACCCTAGCCGCCCGCCGTCTTGCTGCTCGTCTGCCCGCCGTGCTCTTGTTCGCCGGAGATCTGGCTCGAGTGAAGCAGACCGCCCGCCGCCGCCGACGGTACGTAGCGATGTCGTCCTCTTCTTCTTCCGCTGCCGCTACGCCGCCGGCCGCCGCCTCGTTTGAGGAGACGTTGAGTAGTTTGATGGTGGAGGAGTTGCGCGCCGGCGACTCTGTTGATTTTGGCGTGTCGTGGATGACGTCAGCCTGCGTTCAAGATATGCAGCTGTTGGGTTACTTTGGCGGCGGAGTTGCTCGTGCTCCGGGGACGGAGGAAGTCCCCGAGCCGGAGGGTGAGTTGGTCATTTTCGAGGCGTTCTTCGCCGCCGGTCTCCGCTTGCCTGCGCACCGGTTTGTTGGCGAAGTCCTGCGTAGGTTCAACGTTCAAATACATCAGCTGACACCGAATGCCGTGGTGGCGCTGTCGAAGTATGTCTGGGCGACGACTTCGTACGGCGGACAGCCATCGGTTGAAGTTTTTGCGAAGTATTATTGTTTGCACAGGCAGAAGAGGATGATTGGGGATGAAGTTGCTCAGTTTGGGTCGTGCACATTCACGCCGAAGACCGGCAAGACCACAATGCAAGTAGTGGAGTTGGTTCCATGCGCCCGCAACAAGTGGGGCAACTGGAATGAATTTTGGTTTTACGTTGCTGAGGGTACCGTCGAAGGCCATGAGGGACTCCCCGTGTCCGAGATGTGCTCTCATTACGCCCTTTGAGGTGGCAGAGGAGGATGCGGACGAAGGGGCCCTTCACGGCGCCGCCGGTCAGAGCAGTGGGCGTGATTTAGTTGAAGAGTTCATGGCGTACGGGGTGTGGCCCTTGGCGCATGGCTGGGCGTTGGGCGAAGTGTGCCCTCGCCAGATGCCTTTTCACAGAGGAAGGGTGGTGCGAAGTCCGGCCTTCGCACTGAATCTGCGAAAGCGCGACCCGGCCGCCTTTGTGCGCGATGCGGAGGATGGGGCGGTGCGGCTCGTGGGACGTTACGTGCCGAGGACGGAAGGCCAGCGCAGCTTTGATATCCGCGGGTCAAATGACCGTTTGAACAGGGTTTTCGAATTAAATCAATTGCCGTACGACGGCTATCCTGGTCAAGACAAAGCGGACCGCCGTGGAAAGAAGCCGGTGGTGGAGACTGGAGACGACCCTGCGCCGGCGGCCGCCCCTTCCTCAAAAAAGAGAAAATTAGGTACTGCGATGGGAGGACTTGGGGTGTCTGATAGTTTTGCTAGAGAGTTGATGAGGACGTGCGCGGCCCCGGGGGAAAGGATGTCTTCGCCCGAGCTCCGGGAGTCTTCGGCTCGGATGCTGAGGGTTACCGGGGGTTGCTGGCCTAGGCATGTTCCTATCCCCTGCGCGGCTGACGAGGACTGTTTTACATCTCGCATGGTTCGTCAATGGAGAGTTTTTCCTTACGGGCGGAATATCGATGTTGTTGTGTCGGCAGTGATGGACAAGGATCGCCAAGGGGCGGCGCAAAAACGCTAGGCGGCTGTCAGGCTGCATGAAGCTAGGCCGAAGAGGCAGCGGGGGGCTGCGAAGGCTGCGGCCTCCGGCGGAGGCAAGCCGCCGCTGGCGGCGAAGTCGGGCGCCTCTGCACCTAGCAAGGCGCCGGCGGCAACGGCGGGCGCCGGAGGCTCCAAATCGACGAAGGTGGTGCCGCCGGCCGGCGGAGTGGCGGAGGCTTCGAAGGCGGCCCGAGCGTTGCCGTTGTCGGGCAAACGTGTTGCCGACTTCGGCACCAATATTACTGTGGACGACTATCTTGGTGGTAAGTCGTTGGCTTTTTTTTTAAATTCGTTGATGCGTTGCAGGGTCGGACGAGGGCCAGCTTGCTATAGTTGCGCCTGCCGCGGCGATCGCGACGGCTGCCATAGTGCTGAAGGCGAGGGGCGAGGCTCCTGGCGCCAGAGGCGAGGTGTCGGCCCTCGCGGTTGTCAGGGACGAGGCGGGCGCAGCGACCCGCCGGCTGAAGGAGGTGATGGAGGCGCTGAGTCAGGTCCGCTGAGCTATACTCTCTCCCCCCCTTCTCTTTTTTTTTGGGCAACGGCCTTACGTGTGCTCTGCAGGTGGCTGACTTCGCCAGCCGTACTGCGTCGGGGGCCCTCACGGCAGCTGTGTCTGCCGAAGTCGAGAGACTTCGGACGCAACATGCTGACGCTGTCCGTGAGAAATCAGCCTCTGACAGCAAGTGTTGTAAACTGACGGACAAGGTGGCCGCACTGGAGAGGGAGAAGGCTGACCTCCGGCGCCAACTGGCGGCGGAGAGGAGGGAGGCCAACGAGGCCATCGCCAAGGAGCAGGCTGCGCAGGCGGAGGCCAAACTGGCGCGGGCGGAGGGCAATCTTGCCAAGGAGCTCGCCGAACATCTGCAGGAGCGGCTCACCGCCCTGGAGAGCCGCGCGAAGGGGGCCGAGGCCGCGATGCGTGCGGAGGCCGAACGGACGCGCACGCAGCTTATGGATACATATCGTGAGCTGGGTGCGCGGACCGGTGACTTCGAGGTGCCGAACCGAGCGCCCGGGCTTCGTTGTCTGCAATGGGTGCAGGAGGAGCTGCAGGAACTCCCCACTGTCGTGGGGGGGTTTATGTCGTACGCCTCCCTGGTCACCTGCGAGGGGGCGATGAACGCACTCTCCCGCGAAGGGTGCCGGCACTTCGAGGTCTTCGACCAGGCAGATGAAGATTTTGAGTGAGATGTCTATAAGGTCGAAGACCCCGTCGTGAAGGAATCCGCCGAGGCCCTCTATGACTGGATGTGGGGTCCGCACGGTCGTGAGGTGGTCAGGGAGCGGGCCGAGACTGCGAGGGCTCAGGTAACGTTGTTGTTTGTTTGGCGTTTGCTGTATGTGGGCTGTGCGTGTGTTTGCTGAATTTTGTGTGTTTTGTCTTAGGCGGCGCGTGGCGAGCGGGTGGACGACTTCGGGGCGTTGAACAGCGCGCTGCCTGACCCGGAGCCGACCCCTGCGGAGGCCGTGTCTGGGGTCGCCCTGGAGCCAACCCCGGAGACCGCGGCGATCGCGACGGCTGCCCCCACATCTGCTGCGGCCGGCGAAGACCTGCCCCCAAAGGTGGCCGAAGGCGCCGTTGATGCCCCCGTAGCTGCTGTGCCGAGTGCTGAAGATCCCGCGGCGGTGGCGGCGGAAACAACGGCGGAAGCGGCGGCGGAGCCAACGGCGGGGGCTCCCGCAGCGTCAGGGCCTTCGCAGGTGGCGTAGTGGGTGTATAGGGTTGGGGAATTTTGGATATTTTGCTGAATTTTGGTTGCTGCGCAGGTTCAAGATTTTAGGCCTGCGCACGCAACCGCTACTACTGAATTTTTGGCGGCTTCGACCGCGGAAGGTGGTAATGGATATGGTGAATCTGCATCTGAGTTTTTTGATTTTACTGACTCTGGGAGTTCGGTTGAGTGGACTGAGGAGTCGTCGGAGGAGGACTTGGATTATTTTGCGGCCTTGGACGTGGCTGCGGCGGAGGCTACGCCACACGCCGCGTACGCGCCAGACGTGCTAGGTCCTAGCACCGGGCGCCGACGACGAAGGGCGGTTGCAAAGCGTAGGGTTAGCACGGAGGAAGGGGCTCGGCTTCGTGTGAGTAGGGCTGGTCGGCAGGAACTGTTGTCTTTGCCGGCTGTCGCGAGTACAGGGGAAGGGGAACTGCGAAGTCTTTTTGCGGGTGAGGAGCTTAGGATAATGTTATTTAATTATAGGGAGATGAGAATTATTCCTAAGGTTGAGCCGATGTAGAGTGGGGCGCCCTCGCTTGTATATGTGTAAAGGCTTGTGCGATGGAGTTGTGTGCCCTCGCTTGCCTGTGCCTGCGAGGGCGTTGTGTACTTTGTCTGGTATGTTTGGTTATGCTGTGCTGGTGTGATTGTAGTCGGTCTTGGCGCGGACGGTTTGATGCTGTCGTTTCTGCTTTTGTTGTACTAGTCCGGCTGCGCCCTTAGGCGGCTTCTGCACGGATAGTCTTCGCGGTAGACTTCGGTTTTTTCGTACTTGTTGTGCTAGTCCGGCTGCACCCTTAGGCGACTTCTGCGTGGATAGTCTTCGCGGTAGACTTCGGTTTTTTCGCACTTGTTGTGCTGGTCCGGCTGCACCCTTAGGCGACTTCTGCGCGGATAGTCTTCGCGGTAGACTTTGGTTTTTTCGCACTTGTTGTGCTGGTCCGGCTGCACCCTTAGGCGACTTCTGCGCGGATAGTCTTCGCGGTAGACTTCGGTTTTTTCGCACTTGTTGTGCTGGTCCGGCTACACCCTTAGGCGACTTCTGCGCGGATAGTCTTCGCGGTAGACTTCGGTTTTTCGCACTTGTTGTGCTGGTCCGGCTGCACCCTTAGGCGACTTCTGCGCGGATAGTCTTCGCGGTAGACTTTGGTTTTTTCGCACTTGTTGTTTGCTGGTTCGGCTGCACCCTTAGGCGACTTCTGCGCGGATAGTCTTCGCCGTAGACTTCGGTTTTTTTCGCACTTGTTGTGCTAGTCCGGCTGCACCCTTAGGCGACTTCTGCGCGGATAGTCTTCGCGGTAGACTTCGGTTTTTTCGCACTTGTTGTGCTGGTCCGGCTGCACCCTTAGGCGACTTCTGCGCGGATAGTCTTCGCGGTAGACTTCGGTTTTTTCGCACTTGTTGTGCTGGTCCGGCTGCACCCTTAGGCGACTTCTGCGCGGATAGTCTTCGCGGTAGACTTCGGTTTTTTCGCACTTGTTGTGCTGGTCCGGCTGCACCCTTAGGCGACTTCTGCGCGGATAGTCTTCGCGGTAGACTTTGGTTTTTTCGCACTTGTTGTGCTGGTCCGGCTGCACCCTTAGGCGACTTCTGCGCGGATAGTCTTCGCGGTAGACTTCGGTTTTTTCGCACTTGTTGTGCTAGTCCGGCTGCACCCTTAGGCGACTTCTGCGCGGATTTGTCGCACGCGAGGGTGGCTAGCGCTTAGCCTCGCGGTGACCTCGAATTGGTCGAATGTCGAAGACCGTCGTCGCGGTCTTTTTTCGACGCAAGTTTTTGCGGGGGATTTTTCTCACATATATTACATGGCTCCGCCTCGTTAAAAACCTCACCCCCCGGGAGGAAAAGAGTGCGGGGCGGTACAAGATTGTTTTTGGCGAATTACAAGGGCGAAATCAGCCCTGATGAGTCAAACAAAAAATTTGCGAAGGTTGTCGATGTTCCAGGAGTGCTCCAGGTCCTCGCCGTTTGGCGTTGTGAGCCTGTAAGCGCTGGGGGAAGCTTTTGTCTTGACTATAAAGGGGCCCTCCCACTTGGGCTCCAGCTTGCCCCTGGACTCCGTCCGAGCTGTTCGGACGAGTACGAGGTCCCCTTCGCTGAACTCCCTCGGGATGACCGCGTGGTCGCGCCATGCTTTGGTCTGGGCTTGGTATTTGTTTAGGGCCTGTAGGGCGAAGACCCGGTCTCCGTCAATGAGATCCTTTGAAGTTGGCTCGTCCACGTCGGGGACGGCTGACGGAACTGTTCGCGGGGACCCATGCTTTATTTCTTGCGGGGTCATGGCCTCCGATCCGTATAGAAGGCGGAAAGGAGTGATCCCGGTCGCCCTGCACTCAGTTGTGTTTAGCGCCCAGACTGCCTCAGGTAACAAATCGGTCCATCTGCCTTTTTTTTCATCGAGGAGCATTTTCTTGACAGCTGTGAAGATTTTCCCATTGGCGCGCTCCACGACCCCGTTGGACTGCAGATGATAAACTGAAGCGAAGGCAAGCTTGGTGCCGATGGAGAAAAAAAAATCCTTGAAATCTTGGCTGTCAAACTGCTTGCCGTTGTCAACTGTTAGTTCGGATGGTACTTGACCCCTTGGAATGGCGCGCCGTGTTGGAAGGTGTAGTCACGCTGGGGGAAACGCGGGTTCTCCGGCTGTGCTCGGTGTTGCAGGGGTGGCCCATGCTGCAGGCCGAGGTGGCCTTCGCGCGTGTCTTCCGGTTGTGCTCGCGGCTGGAGGGGTGGCTCTTGCTGCAGGCCAAGGTGGCCTTCGCGCTGCATTAGCGCGATCTCGCGCTCGAGGTCTTGGGCCTTCTGCTCCTCGTCGTCGTCGCGTATCATTTGCCGCACTTTGGCTAGTGCGGACACACGCTGGCGCTTGGCCTCCAGTATCTCTTTCTGCCTCTGGAGATTGCGGTTCTTGAGGCACAGGGCGCGCAGCTGTAGCTATTCTTCCGTTGAGACGCCGAGGACCTCACCGTCCTCAGTGAGGTCCGCGCCTTCCAGTGGGGCGAAGCCTGGGGGCGGCTGCGATTGTCCTTCGGGCCCGCAGGTGCGGAAGGTGTCGTCTTCGCAGGTGCGGGGAACATTGTCTTCAGTGGGCTCTTGGTGGGTGGATTGGGTGAGGGCGAGGGCCTTGCCCTTTCTTGCAGCGAGCAGTGCTGCCTTCGCAGCCTCGTCAGCCTTCGGGTTAGCTCTCTTGGGTGCCATCGCGGGTGGTTTTGTCGTAGCACGAATGGTGAACTTGCTCTCAAATGCAAGGAGGCCAACAAGGGTGAACAGTGGTGACAACAGGGTTACGTGCTAGGAGGCAATAGCTCTGTTCATCTGGCCTCCCACGGGCACTGTACAGGGGTATTTATAGGTACCTGAGCGCCCAGCGCCTTGTGCTAAGGACGCATGTGCCCTCAGCTACCTAGGTTATCCCTAGAATATTCCCATAAAGTGGGGTTACAGACTGTAATTACAGGGGTGCCTTTACAGATCAGGCCCGTAACTCGCGGCGGCCACGCAGGGCCCGTTACAATGGGCCGGAACGCACGTGGGCCTCTGAGCTGGACAAGGCCGCACTGTGGGATGACTTCGTCGCCGGTCTTCGTCTGGTGCCGATCAAGCGAAGGGTGTCCCTGCCTGCTCTGTCCCTGTCTGATCAGCGACTATCAGCGAAGACTTCGAGCGAGGGGTGGCGCCTTTGCCTTTGCCCCAACAATGACACTGTCTCTAACCTTCGAAATGAGAATGCTAATTTATTTGCTAAGGTTGAAAAATCAAATGTTTGTCATGATTCAATTGTCAATCTTAAAAATGATAATGCTAGTTTGATTGCTAAGATTGATAAATTGAATGAATCAATTTCTAGCCTTAAAATTGAAAATGCTAGTTTAATTTCAAAGGCTAAAGATTTAAATGTTTGCAATGCTTCTATTTCCAATCTTAGAGATGAGAATGCTATTTTACATGCTAAGATTGATGAATTAAAAGTTTGTAAACCCTCTACATCTAGTGTTGACCATGTCTCTATTTGTACTAGATGTAGAGATGTTAATGTTGATGCTATTCATGATCACCTAGCTTTAATTAAAAAACAAAATGATCACATAGCTCAACTAACTGCTAAAATTAATGAGCATGAGATAGAAAATGAAAATTTTAAATTTGCTAGAAGCATGCTCTATAATGGGAGACGCCCTGGCATCAAGGATGGCATTGTTTCCAACAGGGAAGCAATGTCAAACTTAATGCCCCTAAAAGATTGTCTAATTTTGTTAAGGGCAAAGCTCTCATGGCTCAGGATAATGAGGGCTATATTTTATATCCTGCTGGTTATCCTGAGCATAAGATTAAGATAATTCATGCTAGGAAGTCTCATTCTGTTTCCCATCATGCTTTTATGTACAAGGATGAGGCATCTAGCTCTAAGCATTCTACCCATGCTAAAATGCCTAAAAAGAAATCTCCTACTGCATCAAATAAGCCAATTATTTCATTTAAGACTTTTGATGCATCTTATGTGCTTACTAACAAATCAGGCAAAGTAGTTGCCAAATATGTAAGGCTAAACACAAGGGCTCAAAGACTTGTGTTTGGGTACCCAAGGTGCTTGTTTCTAATGTGAAAGGACCCAAGACCGTTTGGGTACCTAAGAACAAGGCCTAAACTTGTTTTGTAGGTTTATGCATCCGGGGGCTCAAGTTGGATAATTGATAGCGGGTGCACAAACCACATGACTGGGGAGAAAAGGATGTTCTCCTCCTACGAGAAAAACGATGATCCCCAAAGAGCTATCACATTCGGGGATGGAAATCAAGGTTTGGTCAAAGGACTTGGTAAAATTGCTATATCTCCTGACCATTCTATTTTCAATGTTTTTCTTGTAGATTCTTTAGATTACAATTTGCTTTCTTATCTCAATTATGCAAAATGGGTTACAACTGTCTTTTTACGGATATAAGTGTTACTGTCTTTAGAAGAAGTGATGATTCAGTAGCATTTAAGGGAGTATTAGAGGGTCAACTATACTTAGTTGATTTTAATAGAGCTGAACTCAATACTTGCTTAATTGCTAAGACTAATATGGGTTGGCTCTGGCATCGCCGACTAGCCCATGTTGGGATGAAGAATCTTCACAAGCTTCTAAAGGGAGAACACATTTTGGGACTAACCAATGTTCATTTTGCGAAAGACAGGGTTTGTAGCGCATGCCAAGCAGAGAAGCAAGTTGGTACCCACCATCCACACAAGAACATCATGACGACTGACATGCCACTTGAGCTACTCCACATGGATTTATTCGGCCCGATCGCTTACATAAGCATTGGCGGGAGTAAGTATTGTCTTGTAATTGTGGATGATTATTCTCGCTTCACTTGGGTGTTCTTTTTGCAAGAAAAATCACAAACCCAAGAGACCTTAAAGGGATTCTTGAGACGGGCTCAAAATGAGTTTGGATTAAGGATCAAGAAAATAAGAAGCGACAACGAGACAGAGTTCAAGAACTCTCAAATTGAAGGCTTTCTTGAGGATGAGGGCATCAAGCATGAGTTCTCTTCTCCCTACACACCTCAACAAAATGGTGTAGTGGAGAGGAAGAATAAAACTCTATTGGACATGGCAAGGACCATGCAGTACAAGACTCCGGACCGGTTTTGGGCCGAGGCGATTAACACCGCCTGCTACTCCATCAACCGGCTCTACCTTCACCGAATCCTCAAGAAGACATCATATGAACTCCTAACCGGTAAAAGCCCAATGTTTCATATTTTAGAGTCTTTGGTAGCAAATGTTTTATTCTTGTTAAAAGAGATAGAAAATCTAAATTTTCTCCTAAGGCTGTAGAAGGCTTTTTACTAGGATATGATTCAAACACAAGGGCATATAGAGTCTTCAACAAATCCACTGGATTAGTTGAGGTTTCTTGTGACATTGTGTTTGATGAGACTAATGGCTCCCAAGTGGAGCAAGTTGATCTTGATGAGCTAGATGATGAAGAGGCTCCATGCTTCGCACTAAGGAACATGTCCATTGGGGATGTGTGTCCTAAGGAATCCGAAGAGCCCACTAATGCACAAGATCAACCGTCATCTTCCATGCAAGCCTCCCCACCAACTCAAGATGAGGATCAAGCTTAGGACAATGAAGAAGAAGATCAAGAAGAAGAGCCACCTCAAGAGGAGGACAATGATCAAGGGGGAGATGAAGTTGATCAAGACAAGGAAGATGATTAGGGTCAAAGACCACCACACCCAAGAGTCCACCAAGCGATTCAAAGAGATCACCCTGTGAACTCCATCCTCGGCGATATTCATAAGGGGGTAACCACTCGATCTCGAGTCGCTCATTTTTGTGAACATTACTCTTTTGTGTCTTCTGTTGAGCCATACAGGGTGGAAGATGCATTAAGAGATTCGGATTGGGTGTTGGCAATGCAAGAGGAGCTCAACAACTTCACGAGGAATGAGGTATGGCATCTTGTTCCACGTCCTAATCAAAATGTTGTAGGAACCAAGTGGGTTTTCCGCAACAAGCAAGATGAGCATGGTGTGGTGACAAGGAACAAAGCCCGACTTGTGGCCAAGGGATATTCACAAGTCGAAGGTTTGGATTTTGGTGAAACCTATGCACCCGTAGCTAGGCTTGAGTCAATTCGTATATTACTTGCCTATGCTACTTACCATGGCTTTAAGCTTTATCAAATGGACGTGAAAAGTGCCTTCCTCAATGGACCAATCAAGGAAGAGGTCTATGTTGAGCAACCTCCCGGCTTTGAAGATAGTGAGTACCCTAATCATGTCTATAAACTCTCAAAGGCGCTTTATATGCTCAACCAAGCCCCAAGAGCATGGTATGAATCCCTAAGGCCCCGTTTGTTTCGTTGGAATTGAATTCCATTTTAATAATTATAATTTAGACAAAACTAATTAAGTTCATATATTTAAATATGTAATATATTTGTATATTATCCTAAATCATATGAGAGAGATAGTTATATACTACATTTATGTTATAGCAAAGTAAGGAGAAGAGTGTGCTATAAGTTGTGCATTGGAAAAATAGCATGTAAATCTATAGAATCAATTTCCATATCTCACCCCATGAATTTGAGATAAGCTTATATGATAACTTTGGAAAGTGGTGGAATGTCACATTCTAAAAAAATAGTCTATTCTATTAGTAAGATTCCAATTCCTCAAAATGAAAGAAAACAAACGGGACCTAAGAGATTTCCTTATCACTAATGGCTTCAAAGTCGGAAAAGCCGATCCTACACTCTTTACTAAAACCATTGCAAATGATTTGTTTGTATGCCAAATTTATTTTGATGATATCATATTTGGGTCTACTAACAAATCTACATGTGAAGAGTTTAGTAGGATTATGATTCAAAAATTCGAGATGTCTATGATGGAGGAGTTGAAGTATTTCCTAGGATTTCAAGTCAAGCAACTCTAAGAGGGCACCTTCATCAGCCAAACGAAGTACATTCAAGACATCCTCAACAAGTTTGGAATGAAGAATGCCAAGCCCATCAAGACACCCATGGGAACTAATGGGCATCTCGACCTCGACATGGGAGGTAAATCCGTAGATCAAAAGGTATACCGGTCGATGATAGGATCTTTACTCTATTTATGTGCATCTCGACCGGATATTATGCTTTCCGTATGCATGTGTGCAAGGTTCCAAGCCGATCCTAAAGAAGTTCACCTTAGGGCCGTGAAAAGAATCATGAGATATTTAGTTTATACACCTAAGTTTGGTCTTTGGTACCCCAAGGGATCTACTTTTGATTTAATAGGATATTCAGATGCTGATTGGGCAGGGTGTAAAATTGATAGGAAGAGCACATCAGGGACTTGTCAGTTTCTAGGGAGATCCCTGGTGTCTTGGGCATCAAAGAAACAAAATTCAGTAGCTCTTTCTACCGCCGAAGCCGAGTATATTGCCGTAGGCCATTGTTGCGCGCAATTGCTTTGGATGAGGCAAACCCTCAGGGACTATGGCTACAAATTGAGCAAAGTCCCTCTCCTATGTGACAATGAGAGTGCAATCCGCATGGCGGATAATCCCGTTGAACACATCCACACTAAGCACATAGCCATTCGGTATCACTTTTTAAGGGATCACCAACAAAAGGGGGACATCGAGATTGCCTATGTTAGCACAAAAGAATAATTAGCCGATATCTTTACCAAACCTTTAGATGAGAAAACATTTACCAAACTTAGGAATGAGCTAAACATTCTTGATTCTAGGAATTTTGATTGAAACTTTGCACACATAGTTCATTTATATACCTTTGATCATATCTCTTTTATGTCTATGACTAATGTGTTTTCAAGTTTATTCCTATGCTAAGTCGTAGATTGAAAGGGAAATGGAGTCTTCGGCGAAGACAAGGCTTCCACTCCACTCTATTGGTATTACTTACCCTTCGCCATCACTCCGCACCACTCTCCACTTTGGTATAATCTTCACTCATATTTATGTGTACCATTGGGGGAGAAAATAAAAGGGCTCTCAACAGACTCCATTTTTGGCGATTAATGCCAAAGGGGGATAAATATTAAGCCCAAAGCAAAAGGACCGCACCACCAACCTTCAAAAATTTCGAAATAAAGATTTATGTCTTTTCAATTGGTTATGAATTTTCAAATTGGTGTCTAAAAATATTTGATCTTCTTTCAATTGGTATCTTTCAAATTAGTATTCCTCTAGAAATTATATCTCAATTGGTATCTATATTTCAAAATGATATATTTAAAGGAGGATTTTTCAATTGGTATCTAAATCTTTTTCATATTGGTAAAACCCTCTTGAACACTAAGAGGAGAATATCATCCAGGGGGAGTTTTGTTTAAGTCAATGGAAAAGCTTTTGAAACAGGAGGAGAAAATTTCAAATCTTGAAAATGCTTCTCGAAATCTTATTCATATACCTTTGACTATTTGCAAAAAGACTTTGAAAAGATTTTCCAAAAGAATTCGCAAAAGCAAAACAAGTGGTGCAAATGTGGTCCAAAATATTAAAAGAAAGAAAGCAATCCATGCATATCTAGTGTAAGTATAAATTGGTTAATTCCAAGCAACCTTTGCACTTGCCTTATGCAAACTAGTTCAATTCTGCACTTATATATTTGTTGTGGTTTGTGTTGGCATCAATCACCAAAAAGGGGGAGATTGAAAGGGAAATAGGGTCAAACCTTTTCCTAAATAATTTTGGTGGTTGAAATGCCCAACACAAATAATTGGACTAACTAGTTTGCTCTAGATTGTATATTCTACAGGTGCTAAAGGTTCAACACAAACCAATAAAAAGATCCAAGTTAGGGTTCAAAACAAAGGAGCAAAAGAAACCAAAGAGAACCCTGGTCTAGCGCACCGGACAGTGTCCGGTGCACCAGGGGCGATCAACTCAAACTCTTCACCTTCGGGTTTCTGGAGAGTCGCTCCGCTATAATTCACCGGACAGTCCGGTGGGCCACCGAACTGTCCGGTGTGCCAGCAGAGCAACAGCTCTCGAGTGCAACCGTCAACTCCAACGGTCGCCTGCAAACGTGAACAGTGTGTGGACAGTTCGCGTAGAGTCAGAGCAGCGCCAGAAGGTGCATCGGACAGTGAACAGTGACTATCCGGTGTGGCACCGGACTGTCCGATGCCCCAAGATGTGAGAGCTCCAACGGTCGAAACCATCATAACCCTAACAGTTGGATGACGTGGCTGGCGCACCGGACTGTCCGGTGCGCCCATCGACAGACAACCTCCCCAACGGTTGGTTTGGTAGTTGGGGCTATAAATACCCCCCATCCACCACCACTTCAAGCATCCAAGTTTTTCAGACATCTCATTCAATACAAGAGCTAGTGCAATAAATACAAGACACAATTCAATAGAATCAAAGCCTCTCCAAGTCCCAAATCCACTCCAAACAAATAGTGACTAGAGAGAGTGTTTTGCTCGTGTTCTTTGAGCTCTTGTTCTTGGATCACTTTCTTCTTCCTCTTTCTTGTTCTTCAAAGCACTTGTAATCAAAGCAAGAGACACCAAGTTGTGGTGGTCCTTGTAGGGGTCTAAGTGACCCATTTGATTAAGGAGTAAGCTCACTCGGTCTAGGTGACCGTTTGAGAGAGGGAAAGGGTTGAAAGAGACCCGATCTTTGTGACCACCTCAACGGGGACTAGGTTCATTGGAACCGAACCTCGGTAAAACAAATCACCGTGTCATCCGCTCTATTTCTTTGGTTGATTTGTTTTCCCCTCTCTTTCGGACTCAGTTTTATTTCTAACGCTAACCCCAGCTTGTAGTTGTGTTTAAAGTTGTAAATTTCAGTTTCCGCCTATTCACCCCCTCTAGGCGACTTTCAGTACCCGATATCCGCCCGATACCCGTTGGGTACGTGCACGGGTACAAAATTTTACCTGTGGGCATAGTCATGGGCGGAAATGGATAATCCCCGCGGGTATGGTCGCGAGTGGGTATTTACTCTACCCAATTTGAACCCGACCCGTTGCCATCCCTACTCGTAGGCACATGGAAACAGACTTTGGCTAAAAGCAAGCTCGTCACCCACATTTAATGCGAGCGGTGGATGTGTGTCCTACTTATGGCATGTGTAGGCTTTTGTCAGACAGCGCAGGCGCGAATGACCGCTCCACACGTTATCGATACGAGAAGTTATGTCTCTGCGTCGCGCGTATGGGCGGCACCATCATGAGCAGTCGTTGGCTCGGGCAGCACGCGCACGTCCATTGCATTAACGCCACCACACATCAACAGGGTTGGTCCCTACTTACGTCATCACACAAGGCTTACTTCACGGCCCACACAAGTCGACGAAAGGGGTGGAGGACACGCCTGGTCGGAATCTACACACGATGGTCGAGGAGAAGATCTCTATCCAACATAGCCTTTCCGCTACATGTTATATACATTTAATACTAGATCGCTGGGACCCACCTGTCGAAGCTCAACACCTATGTATGTGCCCCCTTGGACTATAAAAGGGGGCACATACATTACAAACTCAAGGACGAGTCTAAGGTTTTTAGTGAGAAATATAATGAAATAATGTGAGGGTGATCAAGGAGAACTTCATATCTGACTCATATCATAGGCCTTGGCATTTTATTCCATCTTTCTTCATAAATGAATGTACAAGCATACCTCTGGTTCATATACACAAGATGACACAAAGGTTCTTCATAGGCTAAGTGAGACGAAGTGTGAGCCCTCAGAAAGGTAATTTATGCAGGGCACTATTCATCTATTTATTGCGAAGATGAACCGTATTTGTACAAAATTACAATCATGCCCCCTTAAAGCTTTACACTTATTGTTTACAAATGATGTAGGGATATGGCTATCTTTTCCCTTTCTTTCTTGTTGCACAAGTCATGGACTCCTTTTCCTACGTCAGCTTGCGCTCGAAGCCTTTCTCCATACCGTATGATGATGGCTTCAACACGTTTTTGGACGAAGCTTTTCTCCACACCGAAGCTGCCAGCTTCGTCTAGCCTTTGTTATTCACCTAAAACACACTTTGTTATACCGAAGTACAGGTGTTTTGATGACCTTCAGCAAGGAAGGACCCCAAAAGCGACGATCTTCCACACCGTGATCACCGGCGCCAACGAGACTAGGCCCCGCATCTATCATCATCACCCGACACCGTGATCACCAACGAAAACAGACCAGACCCCAGCATCGCAATCACCTCCCCTGCAACGAGATTGCCCCTATACCACGATCACCGAGTTTGTCGCCACCGCCTCCATCATCTAGATCATTGTTGTCGCCGCCACACACGCCCACGACCACAATCATGATCTTCCTCAAAGCCGGAGAAGTCGACGCTGGCTGCAACCGCCATCACGACTGCCCTTGCACCGTGATCATCGCCGCCGCCTCCCTCGGCCCAACCAGCTTATGTCCTTCCTTGCTAGGCTCGTCGAGGATCGTGACAGTGTCACACACCACCTCGTCGAGCAAGCCACCGAGAAGAAGCGTCGCCACATACAGCTCGCCTCCCAGTCCGTTCGCTAGCTCCTACCTCCGCTCCCACCAGCGCCGCCACCAGTCCTCCACCTACTGCTGGCACTCGGAGGCGCCGTAGCCAAGGGCCTAGGTGGAGTAGAAGTCATCTGTCGTGCTCACCACCTTCGATCCCGCCTCCAGCTACTGTGGGGTGCAACATGTGCCGAACCGTGGACTAGGATGACAGCAAAGAGATAATTACAATAGTTTGTTACCGTCTTGATGGAAAGATTCATCTAAATACCTTTGTGATGATCAAAATTTACCAATTTGTTTTTATGCACCTGAATGTAAATAGTTCATACTTGTGCTGGTTTCATTCAGGGTGCATTGGTTGGGACAATAATAGTAAACTGCCATTGCTATAACACATCAAGCACTATCGGAATCCGAGGCTTTGACGAGTGTCGGCCTCTTTGCCGAGTGCCTTTTGTCGGGCACTCGGCAAAGACAGCTTTGCCGAGAGCCGCACTCGGTAAAGTTAGGCTCTCGGCAACGAGCCTCTTTACCGAGTGCTGGACACTCGGCACAGGACCCCACTCGGCAACGACACGTTTGCCGAGTGTCAAACACTCGGCAAAGGTGGCTCTTGGCAAAGGGCCGTCAGTGACCGTCCTAAAGCTGACGGTCGTCAGTCTTTGCCGAGAGCCGAGGATTGGCACTCGGCAAAGAGGCTTCTTTGCTGAGTGCCATATACTGGGCACTCGGCAAAGGACTCTTTGCCGAGTGTCTTCTCTAGACACTCGGCAAAGTATATTTTTATTTTTTTGATTTTGTCTCCCAAAATTTTTGTGGTATGTTCCTACACTATGTAGACCTACATGTATCATTTGTGGACAATTATAACAGAGTTTTCAATCGTTAGTAGATTTAGTTCGTTTATTTGAATTTCTTCGGAAAATTCAGATTTGAACTGCAGGTCACTCGAAACTTGAAAAACCGTGCATGCAAAAATGATATTCATGTTACTTAGCATAAGTTACGACCGATTCGAGGAGCGGACCGGAAACTTCGAGCAACATGCTCACTAAACATGACCGTGAACTTGCCATCCACATGTTTAAAAATTGTATAAAACACAAATAAAGTCAGAAAATCATGAAACTTGTCCACGTGTCATGATATCATATGTACAGGCTGTGATAAAAATTTTAGAATGTTTGAAGAAAGTTGTGAGACACTATGTGTACAAACCTAAGAGAACTACACATGAAATCATAGAGTTTTAATGTGGATCTCTTAGGTTTGTACACATAGCTCGTCATAGTTTTCTCGAAACTTTTCAAATTTTTATCACAGCCTGTACATATGATATCATGACACGTGGACAAGTTTCATAATTTTCTGAATTTGTTTGTTTTATACAATTTTTAAACATGTGGATGGCAAGTTCACGGCCATGTTTAGTGAGCATGTTGCTCGAAGTTTCCGGTACACTCCTGGAATCGGTCGTAACTTATGCTAAGTAACATGAATATCATTTTTGCATGCACGGTTTTTCAAGTTTCGAGTGACCTGCAGTTCAAATCTGAATTTTCCGAAGAAATTCAAATAAACGAACTAAATCTACTAACGATTGAAAACTCTGTTATAATTGTCCATAAATGATACATGTAGGTCTACATAGTGTAGGAACATACCACAAAAAGTTTGGGGGCCAAAACAAAAAAAAAATACAAATGTACTTTGTCGAGTGTCAGCTGGTTGACACTCGGCAAAGTAGGCTTTGCCGAGTGCCCCTGGGTGACACTCGGCAAAGAAGTGTAAGTTAGTCTTTGCCGAGTGTCACCTCGTCGACACTCGGCAAAGGAGCCTTTGCCGAGTGTCCCCGATCTGGCACTCGGTAAAGCTTATTTTAAAAATAAAAAAAATCTTTGCCGAGTGCCAGATCACGGGCACTCGGCAAAGCGCGTTTACATAGCGCTGGTAATTCCTTCTTTCTCTCTCACTCTATCACTCTCTCACACGTCGCGCCGCCGCCGACGTAGACACGCTGCCGCGACCCCGCCGCCCCGCCGCGACACCGCCGCGCCTGCACCAGTGCCCGCCCACGCCGCGCGCGCTCGCCCCGCCCACGCCCTCGCCGCGCGACCGCGCCGTACGCCGTGCCCCCGCTGTGTCCTCGCCATGCCCCCGCCGCATCCCCGCCGTGCTTGCCCTCGCTGTGCCCCCGCCGCGTCCCTGCCATGCGTGCCCTCGTCGTGCCCTTGCCGTGCCCCCGCCGCCTCGCCCACGACCTGCCGTCTCGTTCGCGACCCGTCGATTCGTCCGCGACCCGTCATCCCGCCCGTCGGGTATGATTAGGTTTAATATTGAGTTGATTAGATTAATATTTAGTTTTCTTGTGTTAAATTTATGTACGTGTATGATTAGGTTAATATTGAGTATTGATGATTGCCGGCCATCGTGCCATTGAATTATGTGTGGATGTCAGCCATCGTGCTGATAATTTTATTTGCAGGATTTCGAAACCTCCCCGTGTAGGGGAGGTGCTGCCGAAATTTCATATTAGAGGATGGAGTACCGTGAGTGGATGTACACGGGCCGTAGAGAAAGGAACGATGTCACCACTGAATGGATTAGAAAGACCGATGATTTCGTGGAACGGGCATATGGCGAAGCTGCTAAAGGAGCGAGTCTAGTCCCATGCCTGTGCAGCAAATGTGTCAACCAGAAAAGAAAACCAAAGAAGTCCATGGTAGAACATATTTGGAAGAATGGATTTACGCCAGGCTATACTCGGTGGATATTTCATGGTGAAGCGCATCGTACGAGAGAGGAGGTGCTGAGACAACGTGTCGAGGATTATGACGCGGATGCGGGGGTAGCGGATATGTTGAACGACTATCAAGAGGCACAGTACACGGGAGGATGTATGGATGACGAGCCAGAGCCGACTGCAAACGCGTTCTACGACATGTTCGACGCGACACATAAGCCCCTTCACGGCCAGACAAAGGTTTCTCAACTGGATGCCATTGGGCGTGTAATGGCATTCAAGTCGCAGTACAACATGAGTAGAGACGCATTCGATGGCTTGTTGACGGTTATTGGTAGCCCGCTTCCGGATGATCACGTTCTGCCAAAGAGCATGTACGAGGCACAGAAACTCCTTCGTGCACTCAAGATGACATATGAGCAGATTCATGCTTGTCCGAAGGGCTGCGTGCTATTTAGGAAAGAATACGCGGAGGCAAAGTACTGTCCCAAGTGTACATTGTCTAGGTTCATGGAGGTAGACTCTGGTGATGGACAGAAGAGGCAGCTCGACATCCCCTTGACAATCCTACGACACCTTCCGTTCATACCGAGGATCCAGCGTCTGTACATGACAGAGGAATCCGCGAAACATATGACATGGCATAAAAATGGAAAACGATACAATCCTGACAAGATGGTGCACGCATCCGATGGTGAAGCATGGAAACACTTTGATGCCATTCACCGTGAGAAAGCCGAAGAGGCTCGTAATGTACGTGTTGCGTTGGCCACAGATGGGTCCAATCCCTATGGAATGAGCACTGCCCCATACACATGTTGGCCCGTGTTTGTTATCCCAATCAATCTCCCCCCCTGGTGTGTGCTTTCAAAGGCAGAATATATTCGTGTCGTTGATAATTCCCGGACACCCGGGGAATAAAATGGGAGTGTACATGGAGCCTTTGATCGATGAATTGGTACGTGCCTGGGAAGAAGGGGTATGGACGTATGACCGAGCTACAAAGACAAACTTCAGAATGCATGTTTGGTACCAGTACTCCATGCATGACTTACCGGCCTATGGGCTATTCTGTGCCTGGCGTGTTCACAGTAAGTTCCCATGCCCAGTTTGCAAGGAAGCTCTCAGGTTCATTTGGTTGAAAAAGGGTGGCAAATATTCGTCCTTCGATAAACATCGACAATTTCTTCCTGCTAACCATCCATTCCGCCTAGACATCAAGAACTTTATGAAAGGTGTCATAGTGACAGACCGCCCACCTGCAACGATGACTGGTGCCGAAATTCGTCAACAGATAGATGGGCTCATGACCAATACGGAAGGTGGTTTTGTGGGATATGGTGAGCAGCATATGTGGACACATAAGTCTGGCTTGACTCGGCTACCCTATTATGACAACCTGCTCCTTCCACACAACATTGACGTGATGCACACTGAAAAGAATGTTGTCGAGGCACTGTGGGCAACAATTATGGACATTCCTGACAAGTCAAAGGATAATGTGAAGGCAAGAGTGGATCTGGCAGCGTTATGTGATAGACCAAAACTAGAGATGAAGCCACCAAGTGGCGGAAAGACGTGGAGAAGGCCTAAGGCCGATTTCTTCCTAAGCAGGGCCCAGAGGAAGGAAGTACTTCAGTGGATCAAGATGTTGATGTTCCCTGATGGGTATGCAGCTAACCTGAGTAGGGGGGTGAACTTATCTACTATGCGAGTCTTAGGGATGAAGAGTCATGACTTCCACATATGGATTGAACGGATTCTTCCTGCGATGGTTCGAGGCTATGTCCCTGAGCATGTCTGGCTAGCGCTTTCAGAGTTGAGCTATTTCTTTCGTCAGCTTTGTGCAAAAGAGTTATCTCGGACCGTGGTTGCAGACTTGGAAAGATTGGCACCCGTGTTACTGTGTAAGCTTGAGAAGATATTTCCACCCGGCTTCTTCAATCCAATGCAGCATTTGATTCTTCATCTCCCCTATGAGGCACGAATGGGGGGACCCATGCAGGGACGTTGGTGCTATCCAATCGAGAGATGTCTAAAGACTATTCGAAAGAAATGTAGAAATAAATGCAAAATCGAGGCTTCCATTGCAGAGGAATACATTCTAGAGGAGGTCTCAAACTTCACAACAACTTATTATGGTGACAAACTGCCGAGCGTGCATAATCCACCCCCTCGTTACAATGATGGCGACAATGAATCAAACCTTAGCATATTTCGAGGCCAACTCGGAAGCGCAAGTGGCTCGACCACCAAGACCCTGACACATGAAGAGTGGCGGCATATCATGCTATACGTATTGACCAACCTTGAAGAGGTGACGCCATACATGGAACAATTTCTTCATGAATTCTGGCGTCGATCAAGGGACCCCACTCCACAGGAATATGACACTCTTCTTAGAAAGGGTGCAAGAAATGGGTTGCCCGATTTCATTTCCTAGTTCAAACGTAAGGTACGTGCTTAGTTTGTAAAAGAGATATGTCTTTGAACTCAATTTAGCGTCTTTTAACTTGCGAATACTTGCAGGGCCAAAGAGATCCGTCTATGAGTGCCGAGTTGAGACAAGTAGCCAACGACTTTGCTTATAGGGTCAAGAAATATTCTGGGTATGACGTCAATGGATACCGTTTTCGCACAACAAACTACGACAAAAGTCGGCCCAATCGGAAAACAACGTGTTCTGGAGTCTTTACGCCCGGCCTTGACAATGTCGATTATTTTGGACGAATCGAAGAAATATATGAGCTCAATTTTTATGGTTCCAAACCTCTTACTCCAGTGATATTCAAATGTCATTGGTTTGACCCTCAAGTGACGAGATGGACACATTCTAATCTTGGGATAGTCGAAATTCGACAAGATTCCACCTTAGCAGGAGACGATGTCTATATCGTGGCCCAATAGGCCACACAAGTGTATTATCTCCCATATGCGTGTCAAACGAAAGAACATCTTAAGGGTTGGGATGTTGTATATAAGGTATCGCCGCACGAGAGGTTACCTGTTCCTAACGATGAAGATTACAACTTAGACCCGGACACATATGATGGAGAGTTCTTCCAAGAAGATGGGCTAGAAGGGCGATTTGAGATAGACTTAACTGAAGCTATCAGAATGGACGTAGATATTGAAATGGTTGTTGATGAGGAGGATGATGAGGTGCAAAATGATAATGACTTAGTAATCCTTGAAGGCAATGACATTAATGACGAACTTGCGTCTTCCAATGGTGTTGAGATTGAAATGCTTGATAGTGATGATGAGAGTTATGATCCGGCTAACCCCGACACATATGAAGATTATTTTTAATCGATGTAATGCTATATGACTTTTTATTTCGCACCTATTTTTAAATACATCTTTTTATATGTGCTTATTTGTTTACTCTTAATTGCAGGTTGTTGGACAAATATGGTGGGTGGTTGGCTGAGGAGGAGGAGGGGGAGGAGAAGTAGGACGGCGGACGAGGCAGAGCAGGTCGAGGCACAACAGGCGGCGCAATAGGACGACCTTGTCCAGCAGCAGGCGGAGCCTTAGGTCGACGACGACCAGTAGCAGGACGACGACGACAGCAGCATGACGCCTCAGGTTCTGGCGGCTCAAGTTCGAGGAGCATCTACCTGCGAGGCCCCGCGAGTCTCCCTCCGCGTCCCATACTTTGGGACAGGCGACCGCTGATTCGGCCGGATGGGGAGAGGTATGTAACTTTATGTTCTTCATTCTATTATGTGTTCAAAATCATAATATAAACTAATACTTTTTATTTATCACTTGGACAGGTCTTGGACGGTTCTGGATTATGCTGGGGGTCATCGTCGCCCCCCAATGGCATCCTTGGCCTGCTGTGCAGGGAACACTTCCCTAGACTGGTGGAGTACGCCAGAGTGACGGGCCCAGCTTTCACCTTCGACCACTACGCCGTCGCCCCCGATGCAGTAGACCGGGACGGCCGGGAATTCACAAACAAGGCGGAGCGGGTGAAGCAAGAGCTGTGGGTAAGTCTTAATATAATGTAAAATATGTCGCATTCGTTGCAAATTCTTGAAATAATGTATGGATACATCGTTTTTGTATGCAAGATTTCTTCAGATGCGAGGCTGGATACGAGGCTAGGGCGGATGTGGTGGCCACCATGAGCTGTAAGAAGCTCGTCGTGGACATGCACTATGAGGCCCGAATCCAGGCCATCGTCACCTACCATGGCTCCGTCCTTGGGGAGAGGGTGAACAAGCAGCAATCCCGAACCATGTCGTTGACCAGGGACCAGTACCTGCAGGTAAAGTCATGCATGTTTGGTTCCAGCACTCAATGCATGACTTTTATTTTATCTTCTGATATGCACTTTACGTGTTTACTTTGTAGGTGATTCCACATTGGTGCGCCGCACATCCTCTGTGCTGGGAGCAGATGGTGGATAGGTGGTGTTCGGCTGAGTAGGAGGAGGCACACACCGCTAGCCGGGAACGACATATGATGATGCAAGGTCCCTCCCACCACCAAGGTAGCCGGAGCCTAGGGCAATATGCCGAAGCATGGGTACGCACTGTGGCGGAACTGCCCGAATTATTCCGACTTAAGTGCCTAAGTCCCGCCTTAGAGGCTAGACCACACTTAAATGGGAATAACCCGTCAATCCCTCGGATCTAGTCCGACGAGGCCACTGACAGGATCAAGTACCACAATCTCACTCGAAGGTGAGTCACAGAACAAATACAATAAAGCATAAAACCATACATTAAGGAGTATTAAATTATTACATCACCATCGGAGTTTTGCAAAAGTAGTCATCATTGTTCGAAGTGCAGCGGAATAAAACTAACGATAGATAACTGGAGGGATGGGGAAGCCTGTCCCATCACTCCTCATGCTCCTCCTCAGCCGAGGCGGGGTCCCACTCGACAGTCCAACCCGGTGGAAAGATGGACGACCAAGTCACTCCAGCAACCATGTCCTCCAAAGAACCTGTAAAATTATGCCACAAGCAAGGCTGAGTATACTAATACTCAGCTAGACCTACCCGGTGTGAGGAGTCTACTCCTCTACCTCTAGACATGCAGCTGTTTGGCTGTGGGGGTTTGGTTGCCAAAAGCACTAGCTGAGTTTCTAAGTCAAGTTTTAACTTTGCCAATTTAAGTGTGACTCTCTTAAGGCCAAATGTGTACTATCTACTCATACATAGTAGCAAACATTTTTAGCAATCAACATCTTGTATCAACTCATCATATTTCCACTTGTTACTCAATGCAGTACAATGGATCAAGCAGTCTCATTAGCTGCGAGAAGCAGACGATTTGAATCGAGTTTTTATCCTTGCAAGGTAAACCTAAACACACGACATGCAGGGGCACTCCGTCCCCACACACATCAACTATCCCCATCAATTCCCCGTCAGCAGATCAGGGCTCACCACCTTGGCGTACAATGCCTCACTGACCCCGACTGCCGTCGTGCAGTGACCTCACTTGTACCCACCATAACCGAAATGGGAGACCACGTCTCAGGTCGCGTGAGGGGTAAAGTCCACTGCCAGGTTCAATCAGGTACTAGGCTTACCGATTTACCATATTTCTCGGTATGTGTTTAGTACGTTCAAACGCTTGACACAGGTAACCGCACGTTAATCCTTATTCCAATTTCCCATCTCGTAGACAACCAATCCCCATGAATTGTTGTCCACAGACTAGTATCATGATGATATGAAAGTGGGTACAACCAATTCCTGATCTCGCGCGAGTGCTAGAAAAATCACTCGACTTCTACCGAGATCCTTATTAATAAAGCAGCTACTCGACCTAGCATACTAGTATTCATCTCAATAGGATTCCTGAGATCATGCAACTAGGGTTTCAAAGAACTCCTACACTTAAGTGCACATTCAATCCTACAATCATTAAGTGTAGTAAAATAGCATAAATAACAGGTTATGCATAAACCGGGGCTTGCCTTCCAAAGCTGTGGCAGACAGATCCTCTGGTGCAGGCTCTGGTGCTGGATCCGGGGCTACCTCCTGAGCAGCTCCTTGCTCCAGCACGAGGACGTACTCTCCGTCAGCGAGGATACAGTCTATCGAAATGCAATGAATATGTATGTCATGATTATGCAGGATTTAATAACATTATGCTAAAGGAAGAAAAACTAAGTTAATGAGTAACTTAGGGTTTCTTGGTCATACGTGGCTTTTAGTGGTTTATGCTTATCACTCTAGGTTTAGGTTTTGTTAGGGATAAGCATGGTGGATTGGTATTTCCTTTATATATTTTAGTGGACAATTTAGAAAGGGTTTTAGGATGACACTAATTTCCATTATTCATTTTCCTTTCTTTATTTTCTATTTATGACTTCTAGTGGAGGTTTGAACTACAACAGTGGTTTAACTTTTTCCAAAAATTTTGTAAAAATTACAGTGGGTTGCCATTGGTCACTATAGCCCATTCTAGGAAGTTGAGGTTCAAAATAAAAGGCTATGCTTTAGACAAAAATAATAAAAGTTGTGTAAATGGGCCACTTTGTACTACAACTCTTAACTAGGGGTGGGTTCTGTCCTAAGGGTTATTTTTGTTGGTATCTAACAGTAATAATAAGCTTCTGCGCCAAAAATCACAGAAAGCTAAGGGATGGTTATTTAGTTGTGATTTTCCAAAGTTTTAATGCCAAAAGGCACTTTCCACTACCTTGTTGTTTGAAAAATGTCAAACAGTAGATTTCATATTTTTCCTATGTTCTTCATAACAAAACATTAACTATCCCAAGGGTTGGGGTGTTTTCACCTTGGGGTTATTTTTGTAGGGTTTTTCTAAGTTTTCCTTGTTTTCTTTAAAATAAAAGGTATCCTATTTACTTTATACTAAACCAGGGTATAATAAATTTTTCTAGTAAACTATACTGAATAAGTACCCTAACAAAAATAGGGGTGCCCCCTGGTTCTTTATTTAAATCACCTTTCCTATTTTCTTTAACCTTAAGCATAATGTAAAATAAATGGCAAACTCTACCTTAATGGGGTGTACAGAGAGGTTTATCGTTTTTAAACAGGTTAGTAGGTGGTCATGTACTTCTCCAAATTTTCTTAACCTCAGTTAAATAGTGCAACTATTTTTCTTTCTATTATTTAGCTTTTGGCCAAATCAGTATTTAATTCAGAACCCTAAAGTTTTTTGTAGCATATAGGGGTTTTATATTTTTCTTCAGTAGTTTATATTATTTGAGATCTGACAAAATTGGTTTGACTCAATTTGGATGAATAAAATAGAAGATATGAATTATTCAAGTGGTGTTTAAATTTTAAATCAGATTTAATTAAAGGTTTCCTGGAAAACCACTTTGCACCGAAGTCCTCTGGTTATTTCCAAACTAACTCTCTCAGTTATACCCCCGCGCTACTATTCATCCGAGTCACTGACATTGCGCAAAACCCCCTAGCTTTCTCTTCTTCTCCCCCGCGGTCCCTCCCTAGGTTTAAACAGTACCCGCGAGAAAGAAAAGGGTGGCGCGACTTACCGGCGGCGAGAGAGGTCCGGCGAGGGGCGGGGTTGGCTCTGGGAGTTCCTGGCGGTCACAACAGTGTACGGCTCGACGGCGGGGATGGCCGGAATCGCCCGGTCCACGTGCGCAGGCGGGTGCTCTCGTCGGCGGCGGGTGTGCCGGCCAAACCACGACGACCTAGTCCAATCCAATGGCACGGTGAGCTTCACGGGGTGACGTAGAGGCTATGTGCACAAGGAATCGAAGAATGGAGCAGAGGATTACCCGGTCTACGCTCGCAGGCGGTCGGGTGGAATCCGGCAACCGTGGACTGGCCTCTCCGGCGAAGCAAACTCCAATTCCTCGCTGGGGAGCTTCACCGAGGTGTGCTCAGTCTTCTCCGAGGGTCGGACGAGGTTGGGAAGGGTTCTGTTGGCCGATCTACGGTGGCAGGGGGATCGGGCGGCCGCAGACACGCCGTGCACGGGCAAACGCCGGTGGGTTTGGGCTCCGGTGAGGTCGAGCGCGTGCGGAGGGGTACGGTCAAGGTCCCTGGGGGCTTTATAGGCGCGGGCGCGGGCCATGGCGCCGGCTTGGCTTTGGCGCGACGCGGGGCACGCGGGGGCGCGCGCGGACGTGCTCTGGCGAGCTCAGAGCTAGTCGAACACGTGGCTCTTTGCTTCTGCCCGTGTTCTTCCCTCTGCTGAGCGGCCAAAACGTACGAATCTTGCCCTAGAGCCTGTGAGAGATCTCTTCCCTGCACCTAGAGCTACCTAGTTCATGTGAGTTCCAAGGGTAGATGTGGTCGGGTTAGAGAGATATGGGGGTGGGAAGTCGGCTATGTCAGATATGTCCAAACCGAGACAAAAATGGTGCCAAGTCGCGTCAAACGTCTTAGGGTAGGTGTCAACTTTTTCCAGGGCATTCTAGGGTTAATTTGGCGCCACTTTGTCAATTGGGTCGAAGTGTTTTGAAGTTTGAATGAGGGTGAACATGTGTGATCTTTGGCCAAAGGTTAGTTTTGGACTTAGGCATTTTCTGATTTTTCTTTTGTGCTCAAACCTTTGGTGAACTTTTTGGGGCTTTTCTGAAATCTTTTTGGGGTTACTTTCTTACTATTATTTGTAGGTTATTAAGTGTACTACAACTTTTATATTTGGTCCAAGCCATGATCATAAGGTTTTCATGACCTTTTGGTCCTACTTACATCTAGGGTTCCCATTGTCCAAAGGGGTTTGCTTAAGGGTTTTGGGCAATTCTCCCCTTTAGATGTGCATGACAAGTTAGGGTATGATATCCAAGATGGGTTGCACTTGCTTAGGACCTTGAATTCCAAGTTTGATGTACTTTGCTCAAACTAACCCACATGTGATAGTAGGTTAAATGGGGTAGCCCTGGGTAGACACCCTGAGTAACACCAGGGGTGTTACAGCCCTCCCCCCTTAAAGGAATCTCGTCCCGAGATTTAGGTAGAGTCCCTTGGAGGGGTGCGTGAAGGTGTGTTGGTGTGCTACCCTTTTCTTTTACCCAAGTTTCTCTTGTTAACTGCTCTTCGAATGTCATTCTCTTTGCAACTTCAGAAGGAAGTCCTTTTTAAGTTAAAACCACAACTTAGACTATCCTTGTTATCTAAGTTTCTCTTATAATTGTATTCAAAGGGCAGGTGGGGGTGGGGTTTTGGGTTACGTACCGACTCCTTTGGGCAGAAAGTCGGGGAAGCGAGAGCGTAGAAAATCCTCAGTCTCCCATGTAGCTTCTTCTACTGAATGGTGACTCCACTGAACCTTATACATTCTGATCAATTTTGCCCGTGTTGATCTCTCCTTCTGATCCAATACCTTGACGGGGTACTCTTGATAGGACAGGTCTGGTTCTATCTCAATGTCTGGTTCAGGTAGCACTTCAGTGGGTAGGCGGACACATTTCCGCGGCTGAGATACATGGAACACATCATGAACAGCTGACATGCTGGGTGGCATCTTCAATTGATAGGCTACAGGTCCACAACTTGCTTTGATCTCATAGGGTCCAATGTAGCGAGGAGCTAACTTGCCCTTGATCCCGAATCTCTGGACACCCTTGGTGGGTGACACCTTAAGATAAACATGATCTCCCACTTCAAATTGTAGAGGCTTCCGCCTCTTGTCATGATAGCTCTTTTGCCTGGCCTGAGCAGCTTCTAAGTTCTTTGTAATAACTCTGACCTTTTCCTCTGCTTCAAGTACCAAGTCTGGTCCAAATATTTCCCTCTCTCCTGCTTGAGACCAATTCAGCGGGGTTCTACATCTTCTCCCATATAAGGCTTCAAAAGGTGGCATCTTCAGACTGGACTGGTAGCTGTTATTATAAGAAAACTCTGCCAAAGAAAGACACTTGTCCCAATCCTTTCCGTAGTGTAGTACACATGCCCGCAACATGTCTTCCAAAATCTGATTTACCCTTTTCGTCTGGCCATCTGTTTGAGGATGGTATGCTGAGCTTCGTATTACCTGGGTCCCAAGTGAGTCTTGCAGCTGCTCCCAAAAGAGTGCCACAAACAGTGCTCCTCTGTCAGATACAATGGTCTTTGGAATACCATGCAACCGCACTATTTGATCAACATAAATTTCTGCATACTTCTCTGTCTTGTAGGTGGTATGCACTGGTAAGAAATGAGCGGTCTTGGTCAATCTGTCCACAATAACCCAAATGGAATCATGGTGCCTGGAGGTATTGGGCAATCCCACGATAAAGTCCATGCAAATGTCCTCCCATTTCCAAGATGGTATGGGAAGGGGTTGCAAAGGGCCTGCTGCCTTCAAATGACTGGCTTTAACCCTTTGGCAGGTGTCACACTCGAATATATACTTGGCAATTTCCCTCTTCATCCTGGTCCACCAGTATAAGGATCTGAGATCATGGTACATCTTGTTGTTGCCCGGGTGCATGGAGAATTTGGAAAGGTGAGCTTCATCCAATATCCTCTTTCTGAGTTTAGGGTCCTTGGGAACAACCAATCGATCTCCAAACCATAAAATCCCCTTGCTGTCCTGACGGAAGCACTTGTATTTCTCCACCTTCTGCTTGATCATTTCTTTGATAACCTGCACACCCTTGTCTTCAATCTGTGCCCTGACTATTTGCTCTTGTAATGTGGGCTCCACCGAGATATAGTTTAAGTCACCTGAAGAAACCACTTCTAGGTTCAATTTGCACAACTCATCACACAGGGTGGTAACTCTCGCATCCATGTTCATACAATTGCACTGGGCCTTTCTGCTCAAGGCATCTGCCACGACACTGGCTCTGCCAGGATGGTAATGCACCTCCAAATCATAGTCCTTGATTAATTCTAACCATCTCCTCTGCCTCATGTTAAGATCTTCCTGAGTGAAAATGTATTTGAGACTCTTGTGATCAGTGTAAATGTTACATTGAGCTCCCATCAAGTAGTGTCTCCATATCTTGAGAGCATGAACCACGACTGCCAACTCCAGATCATGTGTAGGGTAGTTCTGCTCATGGGGTCTGAGTGCTCGGGAGGCATAAGCAATCACTCTGTTATCTTGCATTAAGACGCATCCCAATCCAGTGCCGGAAGCATCACAATAAACTTCAAAGGGCTTGGTGTTATCAGGTTGAGCCAGCACTGGGGCTGTTGTCAAATGCTGCCTCAGTGTATGAAAAGCATCTTCGCACTTTTGGCTCCAATTATACTTGACTCCCTTCTTTAATAGTTCAGTCATTGGTTTGGCAATTTTGGAGAAATCAGGAATAAATCGTCGATAATACCCTGCCAATCCCAGAAAACTCCGAATCTGCCTCACTGTAGTCGGGGGGTTTCCAATCCATTACCTCTTGCACCTTCTTAGGATCAACTGATATCCCATCCTGAGAAATTGTGTGACCCAAGAATTTAATTTCCTTTAGCCAGAACTCACATTTAGACAACTTAGCATAAAGATGATGTTCGCGCAGTCGCTGAAGCACGATGTGCAGATGCTCAGTATGTTCGTCTTCATTCTTGGAATAGACCAGAATATCATCAATGAAAACGACCACGAACTTGTCCAGTTCTGGCATGAATACTGAGTTCATCAAGTACATAAAATAAGCCGGGGCATTGGTTAGCCCAAAAGACATCACCAAAAACTCATAAAGCCCATATCTGGTTGAGAAGGCCGTCTTGGGAATATCGCTGGCACGGATCTTGATCTGATGGTAACGCGAGCGAAGGTCTATCTTGGAGAACACTTTGGCTCCCACCAACTGATCGAACAAAACATCAATGCGGGGCAGTGGGTATTTGTTCTTGATAGTCACCGCATTGAGAGGGCGGTAATCAACACACATTCTCAAACTCTCATCCTTTTTCTTCACAAATAAGGCAGGACATCCCCATGGTGAAGTACTTGGGCGAATAAACCCCTTGTCCAACAACTCCTGCAGTTGCTTTTTCAATTCTGCCAATTCCGCGGGAGGCATCCTATAGGGTCTCTTGGAGATAGGAGTAGTCCCGGGTCGCAATTCAATGGCGAACTCAATGTCTCTATCAGGTGGCATTCCCGACAATTCATCCGGAAAAACATCTGGGTAGTCACAGACCACTGGGATCTTTTCTACTGGAGATTCTAGCATAACGAAGGCACAGGAACGGGTACAACCTTGGTCGGGCAAATATAGTGTGGTTTCACCACAAGTTGGTGAGTGCACCTCAATGGCCCTAGCTGCAATGTCAATAACTGCCTGATGCCTGGTTAACCAGTCAGTTCCCAATATGATATCCATGCTATCCAAACCCAAAATGAGGAGGGTGGTTTTAATTATTAGACTACCAAACCTTATGGGCACATGTCTGTTGACTTGATAGGTGGCAACCCTGCCTCCTGATGTTGAAATTGTGATACCCCCATTGGTGTGGTGAAAAGGCAATTGACACTTGGCACTAAATTTGGCACTGATAAAACTATGCGATGCACCAGAATCAAAAAGAATAATGGCAGGATAATTCAAAACCGTAAAGATACCAGTCATGACGTGTGCTCCCTCTAGAATATCAGCCATGGTGGTGAAGTTCAGCCTGCCTTGCCTCACTTGCACCTTCTGTTTCTTGCCCTGATTCTGATTTACATTCTGCCCCTGCCTCTGCTGGTTTCTAGGACAATTCTTGGCATAATGTCCGGTGTTGCCACATGTGAAACACCTATTGTCATTTGCCTGGCGATATTGCTGCTGCTGTTGATTGTTCCTCTGGGCTGGAAACTGGGTGCGGTTGGGTGCCTGCTACTACTGCTATGGTCGAATCACCCATCGCCCTTGCTGCTGCTGAGGCCCCCTGTTCTGAGTGTCAGATACAATCCTGAAGCGCTGTGGCTGAGCTGAAGGTCCTGCCACAGGGGTCTTCCTCTTCTTTTCTGCCTGACGAGCTGTGATACAGTCCTCCTGGGAGATGGCCATGTTGACCAACTCATTATAACTGTTGGCCCTGACGGTGTTGAGATGGTCACGGAGCTTAGTGCTGAGCCCCCTCCTGAACCTGTCTCTCTTCTTCTCGTCCGTGTCTGCATGGTACCCGGCATACTGGCACAGGTCATTAAAGGCATGAGCATACTGCAACACTGTCATGTTGCCCTGAGTGAGTGCCAGAAACTCGTTGAGCTTTTGGTCCATAATTCCGGCTGGTATATGGTGCCCCCTGAAAGCTGCCTTGAACTCTCTCCATTCCACCTCTCGGTCCTCTGGCTGCATAGCAAGAAAATGGTCCCACCAAGTCCTTACGGGTCCGCGAAGCTGCTGGGTGGCGAACCTGACCTTAGTGACTTCTGAGCAAACTCCATGGAGTAGCGGGAATTTGGATTCCACTACTCTCAACCATACATCCGCATCCAACGGGTCCTCTGCCCTGGTGAACAATGGTGGTTGGGTACTGAGGAACTCCTGGTAGGTAGCTGCCGCGGGGTGACGTTGATGATCTCCACCACCATAGTGCTGAGGTGGTGGCTGGCGCTGAGCTAGCTGCCTCAAGATCTCATTCTGCTGAGCCATTAGCTCCTGCAGAGTGGGAGGCGGTGGCGGCGGTGGAGGAACGCGCTCATTCTGACCGCGACGCGCTCTCCCGGCCATCTGAAAGATCACATATTTTCTTAATAACACATCTTCAAGTTTAAGGTTTAATCGCGGTGAAAGAGTCAAAAGGCGAAATTGATAGATTCTTGCATAAATATAAAGGATTTCTTAAGGCATAAACTTTTCTTCCCAAATTAAGACTAACATCATCCATCAACCATGTTTCCAAAAGAGTTTATCACGATTACATCAATGGCCCAAAAGACTCAACTCTATCTAGCCTAGTACCCCAAGGGTGCAAAAGCTAAGCTAGCTTTGAGGAGTCCCACCATTACCGACTTCTAGCCCTACTCCTGATACCTAGTGAGCGAACGAGGCAACACTCGACTCAGGGGAAGGTGGTCTTCCTGAGCCAGCAGTGTCCAAGCTGGAGGCAGGCTCCTCTCCTCCCTCAATGTCGACGTCCTCGTTGGCCTCCATGTCCTGGATCTCCTGGTGATGCATATCCAGGTGCTCATTAGCCTCGGCAAGCTGCTGCTGGGTGTTGATAAGCTGATCCTCGAGAACCTCGATGGTGTTCTCCCTGGTCCCCACTAATTCCTCCAGCTCTTGGATCTCATTGGACAGCTGCTCCACCTGCAAGTCCTTTTCCACCATCTCAGTGGACAAATCAACCACAAGCTCCTCTCTGTTGTCCAGGGTGATCTTTGTTGCCTCTAACAATGCCTTCAGATGGGAGATCGCCTCACCGCGCATCACTTGTAGACGGTACAGGGCATTCATGCACCGCACGGTCTAGTGAGCAGTCTGACCTGGGTAGATAGCCCAGATGTCCTTGGCATGCTCCACCCGATCCTTCCACATTGGGTCATCATCCCTCTCCGCGGGGAACAAGCCAATGGGGTGGGTGGACAACACCAAGGGATGGAATCCGCAGAAAGTAGTCAACCCGTGCAGAGCAATCGCCTCAATCGTGTCCTCAGCCCGGTATCCAAAGGACTCAGAGTCCAGCGAACGCCAGCCTGGCTGCAGGGGATGAGGCTCCAAGGTCATCCTCACTCTACAGCGGGGCACTCGGTGCTTCTCGAACTACTGCACCACGTACTGAGGAGGTGTCGTGTATCCGGCCCCCTGAAGTACCTCCCACAAAATGCGGGGAAAGCCCTCTCGTGCAAGCCCGTCAGTGTGTGACAGTGCATTCCCGTCGTCTGAGGATCCGTGGGAAGTCATCTGTGTAGGATTAAGCGTAAGTAAAAGAAAAAGAATTATAAAAATAAAAAGGAAACACAACTCAGCCTCTCTCTAATTATAACAATGGTACTGGGGTACTTAGTTGGTCATCATTTTGTATTTTAAGTCCTTACTTAATTTTCCATTTGTTTAATTTAAGAATGCATGCATGCTCGTCCTGAACGACCTCACATCAATATAAAGGGAATAGGGAAGAACTCCCATCCCTTATAGTAGCCTGTAGGGCCTAATCACTTAGCCACCTAACTACCCCTCTATCATCCTAAGGCTTCACGTCCTGGGTCTATCCTGATCGTCTTATGATCTATCCAATATCTGTTTCTATCAAGTTTTACTTCGGAAAAGGATGGTATTTATATTTTATTGATTCCTCTGTGGTGGTACAAGCTCCGATACCAGCTGTGGCAGAACTGCCCGAATTATTCTGACTTAAGTGCCTAAGTCCTGCCTTAGAGGCTAGACCACACTTAAATGGGAATAACCCGTCAATCCCTCGGATCTAGTCCGACGAGGTCACTGACAGGATCAAGTACCACAATCTCACTCGAAGGTGAGTCACAGAGCACATACAATAAAGCATAAAACTATACATTAAGGAGTATTAAATTATTACATCACCATCGGAGTTTTGCAAAAGTAGTCATCATTGTTCGAAGTGCAGCGGAATAAAACTAACGATAGATAACTGGAGGGATGGGGAAGCCTGTCCCATCACTCCTCATGCTCCTCCTCAGCCGAGGCGGGGTCCCACTCGACAGTCCAACCCGGTGGCAAGATGGACGGCCAAGTCACTCCAGCAACCATGTCCTCCAAAGAACCTGTAAAATTATGCCACAAGCAAGGCTGAGTATACTAATACTCAGCTAGACTTACCCGGTGTGAGGAGTCTACCTCTAGACATGCAGCTGTTTGGCTGTGGGGGTTTGGTTGCCAAAAGCACTAGCTGAGTTTCTAAGTCAAGTTTTAACTTTGTCAATTTAAGTGTGACTCTCTTAAGGCCAAATGTGTACTATCTACTCATACATAGTAGCAAACATTTTTAGCAATCAACATCTTGTATCAACTCATCATATTTCCACTTGTTACTCAATGCAGTACAATTGATCAAGCAGTCTCATTAGCTGCGAGAAGCAGACGATTCGAATCGAGTTTTTATCCTTGCAAGGTAAACCTAAACACACGACATGCAGGGGCACTCCGTCCCCACACACATCAACCGTCCCCATCAATTCCCCGTCAGCAGATCAGGGCTCACCACCTTGGCGTACAATGCCTCACTGACCCCGACTGCCGTCGTGCAGTGACCACACTTGTACCCACCATAACCGGAATGGGAGACCACGTCTCAGGTCATGTGAGGGGTAAAGTCCACTGCCAGGTTCAATCAGGTACTAGGCTTACCGATTTACCATATTTCTCGGTATGTGTTTAGTACGTTCAAACGCTTTACACAGGTATCTGCACGTTAATCCTTATTCCAATTTCCCATCTCGTAGACAACCAATCCCCATGGATTGTTGTCCACAGACTAGTATCATGATGATATGAAAGTGGGTACAACCAATTCCTGATCTCGCGCGAGTGCTAGAAAAATCACTCGACTTCTACCGAGATCCTTATTAATAAAGCAGCTACTCGACCTAGCATACTAGTATTCATCTCAATAGGATTCCTGAGATCATGCAACTAGGGTTTCAAAGAACTCCTACACTTAAGTGCACATTCAATCCTACAATCATTAAGTGTAGTAAAATAGCATAAATAACAGGTTATGCATAAACCGGGGCTTGCCTTCCAAAGCTGTGGCAGGCAGATCCTCTGGTGCAGGCTCTGGTGCTGGATCCGGGGCTACCTCCTGAGCAGCTCCTTGCTCCGGCACGAGGACGTACTCTCCGTCAGCGAGGTTACAGTCTATCGAAATGCAATGAATATGTATGTCATGATTATGCAGGATTTAATAACATTATGCTAAAGGAAGAAAAACTAAGTTAATGAGTAACTTAGGGTTTCTTGGTCATACGTGGCTTTTAGTGGTCTATGCTTATCACTCTAGGTTTAGGTTTTGTTAGGGATAAGCATAGTGGATTGATATTTCCTTTATATATTTCAGTGGACAATTTACAAAGGGTTTTAGGATGACACTAATTTCCATTATTCATTTTCCTTTCTTTATTTTCTATTTATGACTTCTAGTGGAGGTTTGAACTACAACAATGGTTTAACTTTTTCCAAAAATTTTGTAAAAATTACAGTGGGTTGCCATTGGTCACTATAACTTATTCTAGGAAGTTGAGGTTCAAAATAAAAGGCTATGCTTTAGACAAAAATAACAAAAGTTGTGTAAATGGGCCACTTTGTACTACAACTCTTAACTAGGGGTGGGTTCTGTCCTAAGGGTTATTTTTGTTGGTATCTAACAGTAATAATAAGCTTCTGTGCCAAAAATCACAGAAAGCTAAGGGATGGTTATTTAGTTGTGATTTTCCAAAGTTTTAATGCCAAAAAGCACTTTCCACTACCTTGTTGTTTGAAAAATGTCAAACAGCAGATTTCATATTTTTCCTATGTTCTTCATAACAAAACATTAACTATCCCAAGGGTTGGGGTGTTTTCACCTTGGGGTTATTTTTGTAGGGTTTTTCTATGTTTTCCTTGTTTTCTTTAAAATAAAAGGTATCCTATTTACTTTATACTAAACCAGGGTATAATAAATTTTTCTAGTAAACTATACTGAATAAGTACCCTAACAAAAATAGGGGTGCCCCCGGTTCTTTATTTAAATCACCTTTCCTATTTTCTTTAACCTTAAGCATAATGTAAAATAAATGGCAAACTCTACCTTAATGGGGTGTACAGAGAGGTTTATCATTTTTAAACAGGTTAGTAGGTGGTCATGTACTTCTCCAAATTTTCTTAACCTCAGTTAAATAGTGCAACTATTTTTCTTCCTATTATTTAGCTTTTGGCCAAATCAGTATTTAATTCAGAACCCTTAAGTTTTCTATAGCATATAGGGGTTTTATATTTTTCTTCAGTAGTTTATATTATTTGAGATCTGACAAAATTGGTTTGACTCAATTTGGATGAATAAAACAGAAGATATGAATTATTCAAGTGCTGTTTAAATTTTAAATCAGATTTAATTAAAGGTTTCCTGGAAAACCACTTTGCACCGAAGTCCTTGGGTTATTTCCAAACTAACTCTCTCAGTTATACCCCCGCGCTACTATTCATCCGAGTCACTGACATTGCGCAAAACCCCCTAGCTTTCTCTTCTTCTCCCCCGCGGTCCCTCCCTAGGTTTAAACAGTACCCGCGAGAAAGAAAAGGGTGGCGTGGCTTACCGACGGCTAGAGAGGTCCGGCGGTGGGCGGGGTTGGCTCCGGGAGTTCCTGGCGGTCACAACGGTGTACAGCTCGACGACGGGGATGGCCGGAATCGCCCGGTCCACGTGCGCAGGCGGGTGCTCTCGTCGGCGGCGGGTGTGCCGGCCAAACCACGGTGACCTAGTCCAATCCAATCGCACGGTGAGCTTCACGGGGTGACGTAGAGGCTATGTGCACAAGGAATCGAAGAATGGAGCAGAGGATTACCCGGTCTACGCTCGCCGGCGGTCGGGTGGAATCCGGCGACCGTGGACTGGCCTCTCCGGCGAAGCAAACTCCGATTCCTCGCTCGGGGAGCTTCACCGAGGTGTGCTTAGTCTTCTCCGAGGGTCGGACGGGGTTGGGAAGTGTTATGTTGGCTGGTCTACGGTGGCAGGGGGATCGGGCGGCCACGGACACGCCGTGCACGGGCAAACGCCGGTGGGTTTGGGCTCCGGTGAGGTCAAGCGCGTGCGGAGGGGTACGGTCAAGGTCCCTGGGGGCTTTATAGGCGCGGGCGCGGGCCATGGCGCCGACTTGGCTTTGGCGCGACGTGGGGCACGCGGGGGCGCACGAGGGCGTGCTCTGGCGAGCTCAGAGCGCGTCGAACACGTGGCTCTTTGCTTCTGCCCGTGTTCTTCCCTCTGCTGAGCGGCCAAAACGTACGAATCTTGCCCTAGAGCCTGTGAGAGATCTCTTTCCTGCACCTAGAGCTACCTAGTTCATGTGAGTTCCAAGGGTAGATGTGGTCGGGTTAGAGAGATATGGGGGTGGGAAGTCGGCTATGTCAGATATGTCCAAACCGAGACAAAAATGGTGCCAAGTCGCGTCAAACGTCTTAGGGTAGGTGTCAACTTTTTCCAGGGCATTCTAGGGTTAATTTGGCGCCACTTTGTCAATTGGGTCGAAGTGTTTTGAAGTTTGAATGAGGGTGAACATGTGTGATCTTTGGCCAAAGGTTAGTTTTGGACTTAGGCATTTTCTGATTTTTCTTTTGTGCTCAAACCTTTGGTGAACTTTTTGGGGCTTTTCTGAAATCTTTTTGGGGTTACTTTCTTACTATTATTTGTAGGTTATTAAGTGTACTACAACTTTTATATTTGGCCCAAGCCATGATCATAAGGTTTTCATGACCTTTTGGTCCTACTTACATCTAGGGTTCCCATTGTCCAAAGGGGTTTGCTTAAGGGTTTTGGGCAATTCTCCCCTTTAGATGTGCATGACAAGTTAGGGTATGATATCCAAGATGGGTTGCACTTGCTTAGGACCTTGAATTCCAAGTTTGATGTACTTTGCTCAAACTAACCCACATGTGATAGTAGGTTAAATGGGGTAGCCCTGGGTAGACACCCTGAGTAACACCAGGGGTGTTACACGCACTCTTTTTTATTTAGGTATATAGCATTGGATTAGATATTGTTTCTAACTATCTCGTTGGTTTTCTTGCAATCGGCGTCACATGGTGGCCGGCCTTGCTCCACCTTCTCGGCCTATGCTATGGCCCATAAGGGCAAGGCGACGTCAGACGTCACCTACAACCCGGATGACGGGCCCGAGGCCTACACCAACCCCGCCGTCTACAGCCGCCTTCATGACTACACCGCCATGGCGCGGGAGGTCCATGGCCCAGACTATGATCCAAGTACCGAGCCTATCGACCCTGATGTGCTCATGAGGGTCAGAGGAGGCAAGAGACATGGGCGCTACTGGATTGTCGACTCGGCAATTAACTCGTCCTCCACTCCCACTCTGTCTCAGGTGAGAGCAAGGAGCACGGGCTCGAGTCCAGCCATACGACCTCGGCACGACAACTCACAGCTTCGCATACAACAACTCGAGGTTAGTGCTTCTGTAACTCGTCCTTCCTTGAGTTATATACCTTCTCTTTGAGTTACTATAACGTTGGCTTGTAATATTATAGACTCAACTAGAAGAAGAGAGGAGGGAACGTCACGAGATGGAGGCGAGGATTATGGCGGAGCGGAGGCGGAGCGGGAGGCTCGCCTGGCGGCTGATCAGAGGATGGCGGAGATGTTCCAGTACATGCAGAGCCTTGGCACCGCACAGGGCATCGCTCCGCCACCTCCATTGTTCCCTCCAGTTGACCCTGCTCTCTTCCATACTCCTGTGAGTATCAAAATTGTAGTTAGATGTTGGTAATGCATCTGGTATAACACATACAGTCTCTTCTCTATGCAGGGCCAATCTGCGACCGCATCCAACAACCCTCCTGAAGGGTTCAGCCCAACGCAGCACCAGACCAACCGCCCACCTCCATGAGTTTTTTGTTTTCAGTGTTGAATACTTATGTCTGTGTGTTTGAAGACTTTAAAACTTGTGTTAGTCACTTATGTTTGTTTTGGATACTTATGTCAGAGCTTGAGATGTATGAGACATGTTTGTGTTGGGATTAAAATGTTGAACACTTATGTTTGTAATGTATATTTATGTTTGTGTTGGCTATTTATGTTTGTTATGTTATCTGTGATGTATATATGTGATATCTTTTGTTTGTGTGGATGGAATACAAAAAACAAATAAAAAAGGTGCAGACTGGTCACTTTGCCGAGTGTTACACTCGGCAAAGAGGTTCTTTGCCGAGTGTCAAGGCCATAACACTCGGCAAAGAACCAAGACCTGGGCACCGGTATAGGTTCTTTGCCGAGTGTAATGTCTCTGACACTCGGCGAAGAAGCACGCTTTACCGAGTGCCGGACCTAGCACTCGGCAAAGAACCTGACATGGGGACCCCCCTGACGGGTTCTTTACCGAGTGTCCCAGGTGGCACTCGGCAAAGATGGATCCTTTGCCAAGTGTTGCCGGGCAGACACTCGACAAAGATAGCACCTTTGCCGAGTGTCACCAAGGACACTCAGCAAAGCCGCCGTCTCCGTCACCCGGCGCCGTAACGGCTACTTTTCTTTGCCGAGTGCTCTCTGGCACTCGGCAAACCTCTTTGCCGAGTGCCCGAAAAAGCACTCGGCAAAGAAGGCTTTGCCGATGCACTGTGTGCCGAGCCTTCTTTGCCGAGTGCGACACTCGGCAAAGGCGTTGCCGAGTGTTTTTAAGACTTTGCCGAGTGCTTCGGGCACTCGGCAAAGCCTGCGATCCTGGTAGTGAAGTGATAATTTGTCATTCTGTTTGAGATACTAGATGTTTGTGCACTTTGTTATCATTAGGAAGCTAATGTCTGTAGATAAGTAGCTTCAAACAACTACAACATTTGTTTTGTTGATATGTCAATATCATTTGCTTTCGTGTGGGTAATAAATATGCATATGCAATTTGCCAATGATTGTAATAATTCGTCTCGGTATGAGGCTGATGGTCAAACTATTGCTAATTTGCTACATATATTGTCTTTGTCTCTCAAATTTGTAGCAGCCATGTTGTAGTTTCATCCTACTAGAGATATTAGCGTTTGATGCATTTTTAAAAATAAATGTTCATATATAACAATTATGATAAAATTTTAAAACATGTTTATTTAGAAATCGATATCCCTCTATCAATGCCAAAAATACGAATGTGCAACTCCTTAGTGAAAAGTTTATATGATACTTTTTGATAAAATAAAACACAATGCTTACTATTTAAGGCCCCTTAATAGTCATAAATGATAGCCGAAGTTCTTGTCACGCTCGTAAGAAACAAGTAGCACCTTATATTTTTTTCCCTTCTGTTACCTTTAGGATTAACGTTTAAGATGTTATATTAGTAAGGTACTGATCAGGTGTCACACCCGAATTTTAGGGACCCAGGCGCGAACATAATCACCAGGTGTGTTGGGACCAAGTCTTACACATATGATGAATTATGGTACAGAAACGAATGTTATAACTTTACTATATAATAGGAGTTCTGTACAAAATAAATAAATAATTACATCGTAAGGAGACAACGATCCAGCAACCCAAAGTTGACTGAGAGACGATGACCTAGACCTCTCACGAACACATCACAACATCCTTCATGTGCCTCATCCTGTGGTACCTGTTCTTGACCTGTGGGGGAGGCGTGAGACAGCAAGGGTGAGCTCACATATGTTAATCGCTCAACAAGTTGTGGGGAATAATGTGCATGAACTCACCAAAGGTGGGAGTTCATTTGATGTTGAAAGGGAAATGTGCTCTTGGGCCATTTCTATAATTGTTTTGGTGATTAGATGCCGAACACATTGTTTTGAACTCATATGTGCTACGTAGGTGAAGAGTGCACATCAAATAACAAGGTATGTTTCTAGACTCAGTAAATTGTTTTTTTAATACTAACATGTTTATCTAAGTGCTAGAAACAGTGCCAAGAAAAGGAGAAAAGAATTGGAGAAGAAACCAGCACCAGCCTGGCACACCGGACTGTCCGGTGGTGCACCGGGCTGGCTCGACATGAACTCGTCGCTCTCGGGAAATCACCAAGGACGGCGCGACTAAAATGCACCGGACTGTCCGGTGAGGCAGAGCAGCCCGAGCCAACGGTCACCAGCGCAATCAGCGGGTGACGTGTGGCCCGCGCCAATGGTCAGTTGGGCACACCGGACTGTCCGGTGCGCCAACGGGACCACCGGCCCAACGGTCGGATGAGCCAGATAAGGAAGGGGATCGAGCACCGGACTGCTACAGGACCTGTCCGGTGCACCACTCGACAGAAGGCAGGATTCGCCTTCCAAGTTGATCTCCAACGGCTCCTAGCTGCCTTGGGGCTATAAAAGGGACCCCTAGGCGCATGGAGCAACATACCAAGCTTGCAAGAAACATTCTAAGACGCCTAGACTCTGCACTCGTGCAATCGGATCATCGTTCTTGAGATTTGAGCACCGTTCGAGTTGCAAACTCCCTGTGTCGTGTTTGTGTGCTCACTTCTTCACTTGTGTGCGTGTGTTTGCTGCGATTCGAGTCTTGTGTGCGTTGCTTTCCCTCCCTTACTCTTGTGCTTCTTTGTGATCTATATTATAAGGGCGAGAGGCTCCAACTTGTGGAGATTCCTCGCAAACGGGAAAAGAACACTAAACAAAAAGAGTGTGGTATTCAAGTTGATCATTGAATCACTTGAAAGAGGTTGAGTGCAACCTTTGTCCATTGGGACGCCACAACGTGGAAGTAGGGAAGTGTTATATTTGGCCGAACCACGGGATAAAACACCGTGTCTCTTGTGCTGCTTTTTCTTTGTGATTGCTTTATTCGCAAGAGATCGCTTCATAGCAACTTGATTAACTTGCACTAACACTGTTATAATCAAGTTTGTGGCTATTTAGTGTATGATTTCACAGGATCACCTATTCACCCCCCTCTAGGTGCTCTCAATTAGTATCAGAGTCGTACTCTTCATCTAAGGGACTAACCGCCCAAAGAGATGGATCCTAAGGGTAAGGGGACGGTGGTCAACGACAAGGAGGAGTCCCTCTTCAACGAGCCAAGAGACGACAAGCCCATTGACTTAGGCTCGAAGAGGGACAGGAAGAAGAAGAGGCGCATCAATAAGATCATTTACTACAACAGCGACGCTTCCTCTTCTTCACCAAGGGATGACGACGACTCGTCCAAAAGAAAGACGGTTAATCAAAACTACTCCTTTGATTATTCACGCATTCCATATAATTCAAATGCCCATTTACTTTCTATTCCTCTTGGAAAACCCCCACACTTCGATGGAGAGGATTACTCATTTTGGAGCCATAAAATGTGTAGTCACCTATTTTCTCTCCATCCTAGCATTTGGGAAATTGTGGAAAATGGGATGCATTTTGATAGTACGGATAATCCTGTGCTTATAAATGAACAAATTCATAAAAATGCTCAAGCTACTACTGTTTTGCTAGCATCTCTTTGCAGGGATGCGTACAATAAAGTGAGTGGCTTAGACAATGCTAAGCAAATCTGGGATACTCTCAAGATATCACATGAGGGTAACGACGCCACCATGATCACCAAGATGGAACTGATGGAAGGCGAGCTAGGGAGGTTCGCGATGATCAGGGGAGAGGAGCTCACACAGACCTACAACAGGCTCAAAACCCTGGTCAACAAAATCTGAAGCTATGGAAGCACAAGATGGACGGATCATGACGTCGTCCGACTCATGCTTAGGTCATTTACAGTAATTGATCCTCATCTTGTGAATCTTATTCGTGAAAACCCCAGGTACACCAAGATGACGCCCGAGGAAATACTCGGAAAATTCGTGAGCGGGCGTATGATGGTGAAAGAAGCTCGATATGTGGACGATGCCTTGAACGGTCCACTACCCGTCTACGAGCCGTAGCCCGTTGCTCTCAAAGCAACTAGCAGCAGGGAGGCGCTACCAAGCAAGGTGGCACAAGTGGAGGCTGTCGGGCTCAATGAAGATGAGATGACACTCATCATCAAGCGCTTCAAGACCGCACTAAAAGGACGCAAGGAGTACTCCAACAAAAACAAGTCAAGGGGAAAACGCTCCTGCTTCAAATGTGGTAAGACTGGTCATTTTATAGCTCAATGCCCCGATAACGACAATGACCAGGCACAAGACAAACATGGGAAGAGGGAGAAAAAGAAGAACTACAGGAAGGCCAAGGGCGAGGCACACATCGGGAAGGAATGGGACTCCGACTGCTCCTCCTCCGACTCTGAGGATGAAAGACTAGTTGCCTCAGTCTTCAACAAGTCTTCGCTCTTCCCAAGCGAACACCATACATGCCTTATGGCTAAGGAGAAGAAGGTACGTATTCGAGATACTCCTAAATACTCTTCTTCTAGCGATGAGGAATCTTCCAATGATGAGGTAGATTACACTGATTTGTTTAAGGGGTTAGATAGAGCTAAAGTAGACAAGATTAATGAATTAATCGATGCTCTTAATGAAAAGGATAGACTGCTAGAAAAGCAAGAGAATATTTTATATGAGGAACATGACAAGTTTGTTAGTGTTGAAAAATCTCTTGCTTTAGAAATTAAGAAAAATGAAATACTGTCATCTGAGTTGTCTTCCTGTCATGAATCCATTTCTAGCTTAAAGAATTTAAATGTTGAATTAAATGCTAAGCTAGAGAAAGTTAATGAAGCTAGTTCATGTGTAGAGCATGTCACTATTTGCAATAGATGTAAAGACTTTGATATTGATGCCTGTGATGAACATGGTACTTCTATTGCTAAATTAAACAATGAAGTTGCAAGTCTTAATGCTCAACTTAAGACTTGCAAAGATGATTATGATAAGCTAAAATTTGCTAGGGATGCCTACATTGTTGGTAGACACCCCCTCAATTAAGGATGGACTTGGTTTTCGAAAGGAAACCAAGAACTTAACAAGCCAAAGGACTTCCGTTCTCAACAAGGAGAAAGGGAATGCCCCTACGGCTAGTAGCTCTCAAAAGAACCATGCCTATATTTATGATAGGAAATTCACTAGCCATGCTTATAATGATAGATGCTATGATCGCATTGGTTCTCATGATGCTACATTTAATTCTCATGCTATGTTCGCATCTAGTTCCACTTTTGTTCATGCTAGAAGGAGGCCTAGACGTAATCATGTTGTGTCTCATGCGCCTAGGAAAACTTGCAATGGTCCTACTACTGTCTATCATGCTTGCAATGTTTCCTTTGTACTTTTATGCAAAAATGCAAAAGTGGTTGCTAGGAAGTTGGGATCCAAATGCAAGAGAGACAAAACTTGCATATGGGTTCCAAAAACTGTTGTGACTGACCTTGTAGGACCCAACAAGAGTTGGGTACCTAAGACCCAAGCTTAAATTCCTTGCAGGTTTATGCATCCGGGGGCTCAAGCTGGATTATCGACAGTGGATGCACAAACCACATGACAGGGGAGAAGAAGATGTTCACCTCCTACGTCAAGAATAGGGATTCCCAAGACACAATTATCTTTGGAGATGGGAACCAAGGCAAGGTTAAAGGATTGGGCAAGATTGCTATCACGAACGAGCACTCGATTTCAAATGTATTTCTAGTAGAGTCGCTCAGGTATAATCTACTGTCTATAACTCAGTTGTGTCACATGGGCTACAATTGTTTATTTACAAATATTGATGTATCTGCCTTTAGAAGGAGTGATGGTTCATTAGCTTTTAAGGGTGTATTAGATGGCAAGCTCTATTTAGTTGACTTTTCGAAAGAGAATGCCGATCTAGATGCATGCTTAATAGCTAAGACTAATATGGGTTGGCTTTGGCATCACCGTCTAGCACATGTTGGGATGAAGAACCTTCATAAGCTTCTAAAGGGAGATCATGTGTTAGGACTAACTGATGTCTGTTTTGAGAAAGACAGACCTTGTGCAGCATGTTAAGCAGGGAAATAGGTGGGAGGCACTCATCACAGCAAGAATGTGATGACAACATCAAGACCACTGGAACTTCTTCACATGGACCTCTTCGGTCCCGTTGCCTATCTCAGCATTAGGGGAAGTAAGTATGATCTTGTTATAGTTGATGATTTTTCCCGCTTTACTTGGGTGTTCTTTTTGCAGGACAAATCTGAAACCCAAGTGTGACAGAACCTCCCAAGTCATTAGGCCCACCTACAGTTGTCCTTGTCCATCGGACCTCGGACAACCCTGCACGTGCACCTGATCACTTGACAAGTTCGGTATCTGAATTCTTTACCTTGTCCAAGAGTGTTTCACCCGTCACGCAGATATTACAACACATTAGAGGAACGAGTATGTGGAAGCAGTTACATCAACTTACTTTATATTAAAGTATGGAAAGAGTATTATTATTACAGACTAGTAAAATATAAGAGTGCTGGAGTAATATTATTACAACCCTGGGAGGCAAAAACCCCTCCCGATTAACAGTAAAAAGTTTTTAAAGGAGGACACTTCCTCCCGAGGCTTCAATCTTGGTTTTCTTCCTTAGGCACCACCTTGGAACAAAAGCAACAAAAATTTGTTGCTTCCTCACCTACAACAACATGGGTTCGAAAACCCTGAGTACGGAGTGTAGTTTTGCAAGTCTTACCCGTCAAAATAAAAGACTCTCAAGGATATGCTAGCTTTTGGGAATCAAGGTATGGCTTATCAAGAATCAAAGACTCTGTTTGCAGAAATGCTTACTAATAGTGGATCCTTAAAAATCCAATTTTACTTGTGAGGTTAAGTAAAGTTACCTGCATCTAGAGTTCTTTCTACCCTAGTTCAAGCACTTGACCTATACTAGCCAATTTCTTATCAACCCTTCTTATTCACTGGAATGCTACGTGTAGGGCAGTGACCAAGTCTTCATGTTCGAGAAGTAACAGCGATCTGAATCGATTAATACTCAGCTGAGGATCTCCAATCACACGACATATGTAGCACCTAACCCTTGCATATGTCAACTTGCCATCGGGGTTCTTAAGACCAGATCAGGTTCACGCCAACCGAGAGTGAAAGGGAAATAGGCTTTAAACCTTTTCCCAAATGATTTTGGTGATTGAATGTCCAACACAAACAATTGGACTAATTAGTTTGCTCTAGATTATATGTTCTACAGGTGCCAAAGATTCAACATAAAACCAATAAAAAGAACAAGACAAGTGTCAAGAGAAAGGAGCAAAGGGGCAACCGAAGGCACCCCTGGTCTGGCGCACCGGACTGTCCGGTGTGCCACCGGACAGTGAACAGTACCTGTCCGGTGCACCAGGGAACTCAGACTCAAACTCGCCACCTTCGGGAAAGGCCAGGGCCGGCGCGCTATAATTCACCGGACTGTCCGGTGTACACCGGACAGTGTCCGGTGCTCCAACGGAACACGGCCTCAGGAACTCGGCAGCCTCGGGATTTCACGAAGACTGCTCCGCTAAAATTCACCGGACTGTCCGGTGTGCACCGGACTGTCCGGTGTGCCAGCGGAGCAACGGTCATCTTCGCGCCAATGGTCGACTCTAACAGTAAACAGTGCAGAACAGTACACGCGGCAGAAGTCAGAGCAGAGGATCAGAGAGGCACCGGACTGTCCGGTGTGCACCGGACTGTCCGGTGCCACATGAGGACAAAAGCCTCCAACGGTCGACCAGCTCCAACCCCAACGGATAAGATGACGTGGCTGGGGCACCGGACATGTCCGGTGTGCACCGGACTGTCCGGTGCGCCCATCGCCAGCAGCTTCTCCAACGGCTACAAAATTGGATGGTGGCTATAAATACCACCCCAACCGGCCACTTCAAGGGGTGGGAATCCAAGCAACATTCCAAGTCATCTAGTTGACATACTCAAGCCATCCCAACCACCTATATTCATTGATCCATCCTATACACAAGATTTAGTCCACTTCAACCAACACAAGTGCCACAAAAGAGAGAGCAAGCAATTGAGAGCTACTCAATTGAGTTTAGCCCTAGCGCCTTGTGAGATTCATTGAGAGATAGTGTGTGCTACATCTTTGTGTTCATTTGCGCGTGGAGTTTTTGACTCCCATTCGAACTTCCTCCAAAGTGTTGGAGGCTTGTAAAAGCTAGCAAGAGACACCAAAGATTGTGGTGGTCCTTGTGGGATCGAGAGTGATCCTTGAGAAGAAGAAGAGCTCGCTGATCCTTGTGTGATCGGGAGAGAGGGAAAGGGTTGAAAAAGACCCGTCCTTAAGTGGACTCCTCAACGGGGACTAGGCCTTCGAGGGCCGAACCTCGGTAAAACAAATCACCCGTGTTCATTGTGCTTTTGCTTGTGATTTGTTTGCTTTCCCTTACTCTAAGTTCTCTTGCACTATTCTTTGCTCATATCATTTGGTGTTGCTTCAAGTTAAAATCTCATTTAAGTGAAGCAACACTCCGCAAGAAAAGAACTTGAGTTAGTGCTCTTTTTCATCTAAGCTCTCTTGCTTTGTTATCATAGAATTATTAGTTGTATTGATTTATCACTTCCGCATTATTTGAAAGCTATACTCTTTACTAGCAAGAACTTAGTTTTTATACTCCGATAATTGTTCATCTTGTTCTAACCACTAATCAAAGGATCTAGTTGGGGGATAAAGTTTTAATTTTCAGGTTTCGCCTATCCACCCCCCCTCTAGGCGACTTTCAATTGGTATCAAAGCTAGGCACTTCATCTTGAGTCTAACAACTCGAAGTGATGGCTCGTAGAAGATCCCAAAAGAACAAGAAGACCCAGGAGAACCCAACTCGGAAGGAGGTAACTCTTGAGATTTTATTTGATGATTGTTCTAACTATGATTCATGGTCATCTAGTGTGATAAATGCTTTTAGAACCATAGATCCTCGATTAGAACAAATTATAGACAAGAGTATTTTTTCCTCTAATTTCAATGGAAAAATTAATTCCGAGGAGGATCAAAGATGTTATCGCTTAAACTATCTAGCTTTTGACATCTTAACTAATTCTCTTAGCAAAGAAGATTATCATGCCTTCATATCAAACTATGATGAATCCGTCCATGATGCGCATGATATTTGGACTAGAATTAGAAGCAAATTTGATGAGTCCAAACATGATAGTTCATTTTGTGTCTCTACTTCCTTTGGTATTTGTGATACTAACCCTTGCAAGGAAGAAGAAGAGAATGAACGATGGAGACCAAACGATGAATCCACCTCTCCAAAAGGTTTGTCTTCCCATTTCGATTCCCACATGTGTTGTGTGGCTAATGAAAATGATAGCGGAAGCACAAATGAGGATGAGGAGGAAGAAAGAAGCTTTGTGCATCTCTACGCTCGCCTAAGCCAAGAAGATAAGGCGGTCATGCTCAAACTTCTAGAAAGAGCGAGAGAACAAAGCGAAGCTCGTCAAAGGCTAGAAGATATTCTCTCCATAAAGATGCAACACTTTGACGAGTTGACTAAAGAACATGAGGAGCTAAAGTGCTCTCATGTTGATTTGGTCCAAAGGTATGAAACTATTTCAATTGAGCAAGATAACGCTTCACATTGTATCGCTCAATTAGTAAATAGGAATACCTTGCTCAAGGACCAAGTAGAAAAGCTAAAAGTTGAAAATCTAGCTTTTCAAGATAAATATGATATGCTTTTATGTTCTCATGAAAATCTTATGGATAATCATATCATATTAAACATTGCTCATGAGGTTGTGATAGAGAACTTAAAATCCCAACAACCTCACTCGTGCACATGTATTCAAATTGATACTATATTACCATGTGCTAATGCTTGTTGTCCGTCGACAAGCAAATCTTCTTTTGAGCTAGAATTTGCAGGAACAAATGATGATTCATATCAAAAGCTCAAAGAAGAAAATGAGAGGCTAAAGATGAGCTTGACACAACTAAAAGGGAAATGCATTGCCCAACCTTCTCAAGATAACCGTAATCACATGGTGAAGAAGCTTGAGACGGGAAAAACCGCGGCATGCACTACATCCCTTGAAGAAAATGTCAAGGATTTGAGGATTGCCATGAGGAGGAAACAAAAGATGAAATTCAACACCTCCTCCAAAAGCCTCAACCACGCCTCCACAAAAGGTAACATCCAAGGTAATAATCAAACCACACTTCACATCGAGAGGTGTAGTGAATGCTTTGAAGAGGGGCACTTGATTAGGTCATGTCCCTACATTAAAAATGGCTTGATTATTAACAAGGATGATAGACTTTGTTTTAAATGCTCCAAGAAGGGACACTTACTTAGATCTTGTCCCCATTTAAAACAAAGAGGCATAGGGTTAGAAAAGAAAATTTTTACTAACCATGTAGCAAGCAACAAACAAGGAAAGAAGAAATCTTCAAAACTTGGAAAACGCCTATGCTACACATGCCGAAAGAAGGGACATCAATGCAAAGATTGTCCCATTGGTAAAAATCCCACTCCTAACTTGTCATTTGATTCATATATAACTAGGCAACCCAAGATTGCAACTTGTGCTAGAAAGGTAACGAGTTTACCAAGCGCTAGCACAAAGGACACTTGGGTTCCTAGATCTTTGTTTACTAACCTTAACGGACCCATCAAGCGATGGGTACCAAAATGTGCTTGACAAGCCTTGTAGGAGAAGGAGATGGTATGAACCTTTGGGGTGCTTGAGGGAGTTAATTCAATTCTTATCAACTCAAGCTATCAATCTTCAAATGATCTACATATTCAAGATTGACCCAAGGTCACTTCAATTTATTGTATTCAAAACTCATATCATCTCGGGAAGATATTAAGGTTGTAGGAAATAAAGAATCATCATCAAAGCCTACAACATAGAGGAAAGTCAAGGGATGGTAACATTTATATTCTTAAGTGCAATTATCTTAATTTGTCATGTGCCTTGTGTAGTCACATAGAAATAGAAAGCTCTTAAGCATATGTTAAAATTATGTTACCATTCTTTGAAGAAATTCCTCTCATATGGTAGATTGTGTATTTATCAATTCTATATTATGACAATCTACATGTTTTAAATTATTGCAAGTTCTCATGGCATGTCCTTACTTTAATTATTCTATTATTGCCATGTTCTAGATATAGAGAGATATTTCTTAAAAGAATAAGGTGTCATGTAAGAAATTCAAATACTTAGGACACTTATAAAAGGAAAAATTCTCTCTATAGCTAGAAAAGTGAGACTAATGTTTTTATCTAAGTAATTTAAGTAGTCTCACTTGTAGAGATAAATTTCTCTATGGAAATGCGTAATCCATCATGACAAGGAAAATCAATCCAATAATTTAGGTTGTATGTTTTATTGCTTAAATTGGATATGATTCTTCTACATTTATCGCTCTCCATGTTATGAATTAGATTTATTCCCTTAAGTCTCAAGAATTTAACCATGCTTGTTTTATGAGTTAAAACTAGGCATACTTCATGGAATGATCTAGTTCATATTATAAAGTTTCCATGCTTTAGTAATTCACCTTTTCATTCCCTATCAAAATGATTACTAAATGGAAACTAGTGCTTGTGTTGCTAACGTATCTCTTGAGCTTATAAATATGCATAGAAGGGAAAGTACACAAGCCTCATGGGTTGAGCTTCACCCAAAGGAAGAAAGGTAAAAGCAAAGGTATGGGAACTCATCTTCTTAAGTTTGGTTCCCGTCTCAATGGGTGTTTAATCTAAATTATCATATTCTACCCATGTGAGGAATAGATCCGCTATTGGACCGAAATTAACTAAGTGTGCATTCAAATATCATTTTCTCAATGCTCATGTCCATTAGAATCTATTTAATGCCTTTACGATATTTATATATATGTTATCATATTGATTTGCTTCCAAGTGATGATTAACTAACTTCAATATGATAAAGTAAAATCTCCAATGATTATTAAAATGCTTAAAAGGTGCTCACTCATTTTTCTCAAATGAAATGCACTAATGTTAAGGACTTTACTTCATGTCTGTGTGGCTTATGGATGATAGATTGTTCATATTTATTTTCAAAAAAAAATCATCATTCATCATATACTCCCTTGCGCTATTGACATCTCTCTTGAGTATTTTCAATAAGTTTGGAAGGAAAAAGAGACAACTACAAAGGGAGGACACTCAAATGAAAAAGGAAGAACATCAAGGACAACAACACCTACGTGGACAATAAGGTTTTCACAACAATCAATGGTGTGGTTGTAAGCATTCTAAATCCTTTTTCATTATGAGGTTACCAGGCTTAAGTTATTTGTTGCAAAATTTATGAGCCTTGATCAAAATGTATAATGCTTCCCCCTTTATGACCTTAAAAATGTAATGCATCGAAATCATTTCTTTAAATTACTTGATGCATATCTTTAGGGGGAGTCCATTATTATATTTTGATTATGTTGAGACTATTGCTTTATCTTAGTAATTTCATATAGTCTCTTGCATGAGAATAATGTTTCTCATATAGTATGCTACTTCACATCAATCAAACTTGTTAAAGTAATATCGCTTTTATCTAGGATTGTTGCTTTCATTTCTAAAAGTAGCATGCTTATTGGATTCTCCTATTTTTAAGCTTGATTGAAAATTTAATGCCTTTGTTGTTTTCTTGATCTCATATTGGTTGATCATTGAACAACTTCAATTATCACTTATGCTTCTTAGTGCCTTATGTAATTTGAATTTGATTTCAATTGTAATTTTAACTGACATCTATCTTGATATGCACTAAGGAAAAAGGAGAATTCATGATTCATTTATACAACTTGTGATCCATTTGATATATGCTAACACTAACTTGAAAAAGATCACTAGTTGTAGAACTCTCTCTTGTGCAAAGTATTTCCACATATTGTCATTATAGGTCTTAAGCATCTAAGACTAAGGACAAAGCACAATGAAGAGAGCGTCTCTATGAGAAGGTACAAAAGGGTAAAATCACTTCCTTTCATTTAAGCTTGTACCTAAATCTTCCTCTTATAAGCATTCTTTGCATATCTTATACATAAGGAAGAGAAAGCATGTCCTTTGCATTTATCCCTGCTTCATACCTAGTTTAACCTCTTAAAATTTCACTCATGCATTATTGCATCTTTGCTAAAACTAGATGAAATGATTCTATTGTCAAAGAGCTTAAAGCTTAACCTTGTAACGAGGATAAGCTACCTTTGTTCCAAAGGTGGATGGTCCTTAAGTCTCTTTGAAATCCTTAAAGGAAAATGCTTAAAATGTTTGCAACATGCTTTCATAAGTGCATAAACTGTCTTGAGCATCACTCATATACTATGACACAATGCACTTCACTTTCTCTATGATATAGACTTGTTCTCATTAACCTAATTATGTGCACTTGGCATTTAAGGCCAAAATATGTATTCCTCTCAAGGCACATATTTAGGGGGAGAAATCTATATTATATAGAACTATGATCATGCTTAATTGACATATCTCTTGATCATATCTCTTTCATTTTGGTACAAATGCATATATCCTATTATTCCCGTACCATGACTACGACTAATATGTTTCCAAGTATATTACTATGCTAAGTCGTAGATTGAAAGGGAAATGGAGTCTTCGGCGAAAACAAAGGCTTCCACTCCGTATATCATACTTCGCCATCACTCCAAGCAACTCTCTATTCTTTGGGGGAGAAATGAGCATCAAAGAAAAGGACTTCGTCTTTGGAGAGAGTAAGAGCCCAAAGCTAAAAGACCGGACTTCGCCTTTGGTATAATCTTAACTCATTTATTTATGCCCAAAGGGGAGGATAGCACTTCGAGGGCTCTAATGATTTCGTTTTTGGCGATTCATGCCAAAAAGGGGGAGAAATGAGCCCAAAGCAAAAGGACCGCACCCGCACCACCACCACCAAATGTTTTGTTTTTGCAAATTCTTTTTGTAAATCCATTTCAAAGATCTTTTGCAAGTAGTCAAAAACTTAGTGCTTTCCAAAAGTATTTATCATTTGGTATCCTATTGTGTTCATAAAGGGGGAGAAAGTAGTATTTCAAAAATGGTATATCAAAACCCTCTTGAACACTAAGAGGTGGATCTCTTTTAGGGGGAGTTTTGTTAAGTCAAAAGAAAAGCATTTGAAACAGGGGGAGAAAATTTCAAATCTTGAAAATGCTTTACAAACTCTTATTCATTTACCTTTGACTATTTGCAAAAACAAAACATGTGGTGCAAGCGTGGTCCAAAATACTAAATAAAATAAAGAAAGAAAGCATCCATGCATATTTTATGAAATGAATATTGGTTTAATTCCAAGTAATCTTTGCACCTATTCTATGCAAACTAGTTCAATTATTCTCTTATATATTTGCTTTGGTTTGTGTTGGCATCAATCACCAAAAAGGGGGAGATTGAAAGGGAAATAGGCTTTAAACCTTTTCCCAAATGATTTTGGTGATTGAATGTCCAACACAAACAATTGGACTAATTAGTTTGCTCTAGATTATATGTTCTACAGGTGCCAAAGATTCAACATAAAACCAATAAAAAGAACAAGACAAGTGTCAAGAGAAAGGAGCAAAGGGGCAACCGAAGGCACCCCTGGTCTGGCGCACCGGACTGTCCGGTGTGCCACCGGACAGTGAACAGTACCTGTCCGGTGCACCAGGGAACTCAGACTCAAACTCGCCACCTTCGGGAAAGGCCAGGGCCGGCGCGCTATAATTCACCGGACTGTCCGGTGTACACCGGACAGTGTCCGGTGCTCCAACGGAACACGGCCTCAGGAACTCGGCAGCCTCGGGATTTCACGAAGACTGCTCCGCTAAAATTCACCGGACTGTCCGGTGTGCACCGGACTGTCCGGTGTGCCAGCGGAGCAACGGTCATCTTCGCGCCAACGGTCGACTCTGACAGTAAACAGTGCAGAACAGTACACGCGGCAGAAGTCAGAGCAGAGGATCAGAGAGGCACCGGACTGTCCGGTGTGCACCGGACTGTCCGGTGCCACATGAGGACAAAAGCCTCCAACGGTCGACCAGCTCCAACCCCAACGGATAAGATGACGTGGCTGGGGCACCGGACATGTCCGGTGTGCACCGGACTGTCCGGTGCGCCCATCGCCAGCAGCTTCTCCAACGGCTACAAAATTGGATGGTGGCTATAAATACCACCCCAACCGGCCACTTCAAGGGGTGGGAATCCAAGCAACATTCCAAGTCATCTAGTTGACATACTCAAGCCCTCCCAACCACCTATATTCATTGATCCATCCTATACACAAGATTTAGTCCACTTCAACCAACACAAGTGCCACAAAAGAGAGAGCAAGCAATTGAGAGCTACTCAATTGAGTTTAGCCCTAGCGCCTTGTGAGATTCATTGAGAGATAGTGTGTGCTACATCTTTGTGTTCATTTGCGCGTGGAGTTTTTGACTCCCATTCGAACTTCCTCCAAAGTGTTGGAGGCTTGTAAAAGCTAGCAAGAGACACCAAAGATTGTGGTGGTCCTTGTGGGATCGAGAGTGATCCTTGAGAAGAAGAAGAGCTCGCCGATCCTTGTGTGATCGGGAGAGAGGGAAAGGGTTGAAAAAGACCCGTCCTTAAGTGGACTCCTCAACGGGGACTAGGCCTTCGAGGGCCGAACCTCGGTAAAACAAATCACCCGTGTTCATTGTGCTTTTGCTTGTGATTTGTTTGCTTTCCCTTACTCTAAGTTCTCTTGCACTATTCTTTGCTCATATCATTTGGTGTTGCTTCAAGTTAAAATCTCATTTAAGTGAAGCAACACTCCGCAAGAAAAGAACTTGAGTTAGTGCTCTTTTTCATCTAAGCTCTCTTGCTTTGTTATCATAGAATTATTAGTTGTATTGATTTATCACTTCCGCATTATTTGAAAGCTATACTCTTTACTAGCAAGAACTTAGTTTTTATACTCCGATAATTGTTCATCTTGTTCTAACCACTAATCAAAGGATCTAGTTGGGGGATAAAGTTTTAATTTTCAGGTTTCGCCTATCCACCCCCCTCTAGGCGACTTTCAGAGAGCACAGATACACCACCGTCCAGCCTCTTGCCACAGAGGGTACACGCTACTCTCGCCATCTCTCCACTCCCATTGCGTGTTATCTTATTCTGGTATTAGTCTGCCCGAGGCAAAGCTTACCCATGATGTGGCATGTGACCAGTTAAAAGGTCCTCGGTCAGCAAGCCTACATCGAGACGGTCATTAATCGACTCAGACGGAGACACTACACCAAGACTCCCTTCTCGTGCAAGTCAACCGCCCGGTCTCAACTTTATCATTTTCAACCCAAAGTTTGGTACCTGACAGAGGTACATCTTTTCCGATGTTGAACCCATCACGGCCATGATGGATCCACCATCAAGTTTTATTTTGAAAACATTCCCACCCACTTGAAGCATCATCTTTTTGTCAAAAACAAAACATTTTGTTTTTCTAAAGCAAGGCTAAGCATAAGAAAAACCTTTTTATAAAACAGAGTTTCAAGGAAAGGTAATCAAATTCTCAAGGAAGGAAATGCAACAATTTGTTTAGCATACAACTCCTATCACCTAATGCATCAAGCAAGTGAGAAAGATTTTAAAATAGCAAGGAGGTGGCAAATGCACCGGGGCTTGCCTTGTGTTATAGGTGAGTCGGGCTCTGCTCCATAGATGTCAAAGTAAAAGCAGTTCCCGACCGGTGGTTCTTCAAGTGGGGGTGGAGTAGCTCTTGCTTCTTCAACTTCTACTTCTTCTTGTTTTCTTTATATCACATATATAATCATGAATGCTCATGTAATGCTTATGAAAATGCAAAGATAATAAAAATATATTATCTTAGGTCTTGAATACAATTTTCCTTTATGGGACTCTAGGAAACTAAGGTTTTTGGAGTCAGTAGTGAAGTTCATAGGGCAGGCATCACTAGAAGACTAGGGTTTTGAGGTTTAGGCATCAAACATTGTCCAAATCATACCAAACTTTACCCAAGGCCTCTAAATAATATTTTAAGCTCATATAAAAAGTTTAATGATTTTTGGAGTTATTAATCAATTTCTAAAATTTCAAGAGTATAAGTTTTAGCTATTTTAAATACTCCAAAATTCCCTATTTGGACTAAAAATCATAAAACTATTTTTATTAAATACTATAAAAAATTAGGAACCTAGCAAAATTGGTCTTGCATTTTTATCATTTTTCTACAATTTCCTAGAAATTCTTTAATCCAGGCAGAAAAAGAAAAAGGAAAACTAGGAATAGTGTTGGGCTGAATTCAGCCCAATCGGCCTGTGGAAGGGGGAAAGCACGAGCGTGCCCGTGCCCGCGGTGCCGACTTTGCGAAAAGACCCTCGATTATTTAAATAACTTGGAAAGCGTTCCCCGGACTATTCCTAGAGTCACTGACATCTTACAAAAACAACCCCCTAGTTCTATTTCTTTACAGAGTTTGGTCCACGATGGAGTTTAGCCGAGCACCTGGCCGGAGCCATGGTTTCACTGCGGTGGCGACCCGAACAAAGGGTAATAAGCTCATAAATATCAAGCATAAGTCGATCCGAGCAAAAACCCTCATTCAATTTGAACGATTTGACCCTAAACGGAGCTTGTTCATGGTCACTATTGGGGACTTGTTCTCAAATGCTATGAATCAAGAACAACGCAACACAAAGTATTAAATGTTAAAGTCCTTCGTCCTTCGAAGCATTATTTCCCTTAAGATATAACGATCTTCGGACGAAGGTCATGAAGGACATACCTTCATCATCATGGTTATAAGATAATGAAAGATGAAACATATAAAACATGAAAAGTTATATGAACAAACACATAATGTTATTCATATGTTATCATTGTATAAACTTGGATATCAAATATAATATTTAATTACATTTATACCTTCGGTTTGACGGAAGGCAAAAATCCAAGTGTGGCGCGTGAGCAATTACAGGATCGTGTGAACAGTACAGGGGTACTGTTCATCTATTTATAGGCACAGGACGCAGCCTGTGGGGAATTACATTCATGCCCTTTACAAAGGTCTACAATCATAATACAAATTATCATGGGCCGATTGGTCATTTCATCTTTAAGTCGGTGCCTTTGGAAATGTACTCTGAAGCCTTCTGATTGGTAGCTTCGGCTTTGTGTCAATCTTTCGAAGGTGTTTCTTCTTATGGGACCTTCGGCGACGAAGCATACCCCCAACAGTAGCCCCTTCGCAGTGCTAGATTGTTTTTCGTAACGAGCTTGATCCGTGAAAAAATCTCAAAGGCTTCGGAATGCCGAAGGTCCGAAAAACACCTTCCCTGAGCTCGTTGCCGAGAAACGATTAAAATATTTGGAGCGCAAGGTAGCCCACCACGTAGCGGGTACGAACGATCTGGTAATTCACTTCCCAGGCGCCGGGTGGTCAACTGTTCAGCGGGTGCGGGCGACTGTTAAGCGGGTGCGGGTGACTTGGCGATTCACCTTCCCACCTGCAGCACTATATAAACAGACAGGTAGGTGTGGAGTTACCACAACATTCATTGCCATTGCACTGTTGTGCTACCAAAAAATTTGACCATAGCCGAAGCTTGCTCACTGTATTCTAAACCAAAAGATCATTTTGCTCTAGCTTTGTGACAAGAGAGAGCTTCGGCAAAGATAAAAAAATTTCAACTTCGTCAAAACACAAAAAATTCAAAGTCAAATGGCCAGGGTACGCTCAACAGCTAGGGTTACTCACGACGGAGAGAAAGCCAAAGCTACTAAAACTGCGCCTATCTCCGAAGTTATGAAGCGATCGGGATTGATTGTGACTGAAAGCGCTTGTGACGAAGAAGCACCCGCTGCTGAAGCCGAGCAGACAGATATTGAAGTGGGTGATGCTAGAGAAGGAGAGATTGATTATGACATTATTATGCCATCGAAGCCCAGCCATCTGGATTTTGGGAAATCAACTGTGTCTGAAGCTGATATGACTATGATGACGAAGCTAGGCTACTTCAAGGAAGCCGATAAGGGGTTGGTTCGCTTTGGCGGGGAAGAGACTATCCCGAAACCGGAAAATGATGAAGTTGTAGTTTTTAAGAGCTTCTTCAAAGCAGGGTTGAGATTTCCTCTGCACGGAATGATTGCAGAAGTCTTGGAAAAATTTGGGATTTATCTTCATCACCTGACCCCCAACGCCATTGTTAGGCTCAGCATGTACATCTGGGCTCTCCGAAGTCAAGGGGTAGAGCCGCTCGTCGATGCATTTTGCCGAGTACATGAACTTCATTATCAGATGAAGGCTAGAGAAGACAGATTGCATGAGAACTTCGGCTGCTACAATTTTGCTTATTGGAAGGATATGAAAACACCAGTGGTCAGCTATCGTACTAAATGGCCGACCGGTTGGAAATCTGAATGGTTTTATGTTAAAATTGATGAAGAAAAGGAGAAGCTAGTTCAGATCCCGATGAAGCTAATCTTCGGACTGACTAGGCCTCAATGCAACATGACACCGGGGGATCCATGCCAAGATGTTGTATATGAGTTTAGAATTGTGTCTGAACACATTGGGACTAGGGATCTAGTCTAGGAATACTTGGCCAACAGAGTATTCCCAACGCTGAGGAAGTGGGGTATGCCGAAGCTTGGAGAAGAGAAGAAAGAGGGTGAACTCGTTCGGCTGCCTTATCACTTTAAATTCAAAAAACACTTCAAGGAACCCTGCCAAGAATGGTTAGACACGATTGAAGTTATGTGTAATGAGATTTTAGGGAACTACACGAAAAAAGAAGATCAGTTAATGACCGCAGCCTTCGGCTCCCGACCGAAGCGAAGATTGAATCGGGTAATGGATGCTCTACATTTTGAATATCCTGATTATGAGCGGTTGAACAAGGGCACCGAAGGGCAGAAAAGAAAAAGAGTTGTCAGTGTTGTGGGCAGACAGGCCGCTAGAATGGTAAAAGAAGATGAAGAAAACCTAAAGAAGAGGAAATTGAGCCCTGAGCCGACGGCAGTTGCTCCAAAGAAGAGAAGAGCTGTGGCTCTGAAGCAGAAGGCGACTGATATAGAAGAAGAAGCTCCTACATCACCTTCTGCTACCGATGTGGCAGAAATTCTAAAGGTAATGACTGAATCCTTGCCTATCAAGCTAAGTCCACTGGCGCCACATCTGACAAAGCTTTTTCAGAAGAAGAAGGAGCCTTCGATAGCGAAGAAGGCAGCTGGGCCAAAAAAACAAAGAATTATTACTATGACAGAAGCTATCGAAGGGACACCACGACTAGCTTCGGCTTCAAAAGCACCAGATGTTGAGAGCGCTACAGCTATCGAAGCTGCACCGGCCGAAGCTGCAACTGCCGAAGCTGAACCGGCTGAAGATGCGAATCTAGAAAGCACACTTTCTAACATTGATAAGATACTTCTGGACATGGCCACAGAAGAAGCTGCTGCAGCCGCTGAAGAAACCATGGCTACAGTACCTGAGAAGGAGAAGGAAATAGCCGAAGATGCTTCAGAAGAAGAAAATTTTAACTTTCAAAACTTAATTGGGCAAGAATTGTCGAAGGCTGAGAAAGAAGAGTTGAGAGAATACTCCATATCCTGCGGGTATCAACCAGAAGCACTGCTCTTCGGCGGTGTTGACGATGAAAGGTTAGGCTGCCTCCGAGATCAAACCGGAGCGAAGGTTATCGGTACTCTATCAAAGAGTGTTGGTTTCCCGAAGCTTGAAACAGACATTAGCCGCTACCGACGACAACATATCGTCGGTAGTTTATTCTATTCTAATTTCAAGGAAAAAAACTTTTCTTCAACTTTTTATTGTCTTTAACAACGAAGGTGCTTTCTAACGAAGGTTGTCTCTGCACAGAGTATGATATTGAGTAAAGCTTTAAAGATGCAACAAGATCTTGAAGATAAAAAGCATGAAGTCATAATTGAGGGCTTAGAAAACAAAATAAAAGATCAAGCAACTGCTCTTGAAAAGAAGGATTTCGAACTTCAGACAGCAGAAGGTTTACTAGCGAAAGCTGAAGCTAAAATTGCAAAGTTGAATACGGAGCTTCTCTCAAAGTCACAGAGCTTCGAACAAGAAAGGCAGAAATTCGATGCAAAATTTGAGGCTGAGGTAGAAAAAAGTTCAAATTTGCAAAAATTATTGACCGAGCTTCAAAACAAATGTCTGGAGTTCAGTAGCCGATGTGTGCAACGGCTGAAGCAAATCTTCAATTCGGTTGGAGCCAACTATGAAAAATTTAATCCTTCGATTAAAGACCTGCCAGGGGCCTTCGATCATATTGAAAGTCGCCTAGAGGGGGGGGTGAATAGGCGGAACCTGAAAATTAAAACTTTATCCCCCAACTAGATCCCTTGATTAGTGGTTAGAACAAGATGAACAATTATCGGAGTATAAAAACTAAGTTCTTGCTAGTAAAGAGTATAGCTTTCAAATAATGCGGAAGTGATAAATCAATACAACTAATAAGTCTATGATAATAAAGCAAGAAAGCTTAGATGAAAAGAGCACTAACTCAAGTTCTTTCTTGCGGAGCGTTGCTTCACTTAAATGAGAGTTTAACTTGAAGCAACACCAAATGATATGAGTAAAGAATAGTGCAAGAGAACTTAGAGTAAGGGAAAGCAAACAAATCACGAGCAAAAGCACAATGAACACGGGTGATTTGTTTTACCGAGGTTCGGCCCTCGAAGGCCTAGTCCCCGTTGAGGAGTCCACTTAAGGACGGGTCTTTTTCAACCCTTTCCCTCTCTCCCGATCACACAAGGATCGGCGAGCTCTTCTTCTTCTCAAAGATCACTCTCGATCCCACAAGGACCACCACAATCTTTGGTGTCTCTTGCTAGCTTTTACAAGCCTCCAACACTTTGGAGGAAGTTCGAATGGGAGTCAAAAACTCCACGCGCAAATGAACACAAAGATGTAGCACACACTATCTCTCAATGAATCTCACAAGGCGCTAGGGCTAAACTCAATTGAGTAGCTCTCAATTGCTTGCTCTCTCTTTTGTGGCACTTGTGTTGGTTGTAGTGGACTAAATCTTGTGTATAGGATGGATCAATGAATATAGGTGGTTGGGAGGGCTTGAGTATGTCAACTATGTGACTTGGAATGTTGCTTGGGCTCCCTCACCTTGAAGTGGACGGTTGGAGTGGTATTTATAGCCCTCAACTATCCATATAGCCGTTGGGGCGCATCTGCCAGGAATTGCACTGGCGGACGGTCCGCGGCTAGGGCCCGGACGGTCCGCGACCCTCCAACGGTCGATTCTGACATCTTCAACGGATACTTCTGACAGATCAACGGCTAGATCAACGGCTATCTGCCTTGGTGACACCACGCGGACGGTCCGCCCTTGGTCCCGGACGGTCCGCGCCAGCTCTATAATTCCTTTTGCTCAACTTGTCACCTTCGGGCTGAACCAGGTCTTCACATGCGGACTGTCCGCGAATTATAGCCGGACGGTCCGCACGTTGTAGCTGGACGGTCCGCGGTTTAGTCGGACTGTCCCTGATTTGTAGTTCCTGGTCGAAGTCAACTCGGTGTCGCGGACGGTCCGCCGCAAGGGCCCGGACGGTCCGCGTGTGGTCTCAGACGGTGCTTGCTCTTCCATCGGACGGTCCGCAGCACAGACTTGGATTTTTGCATTGGTTCTGGCCGAGTGACATCCTCGTGTCGCGGACGGTCCGCCGCAAGGGCCCGGACGGTCCGCGCTTGGCCTGTTTTTCCAAAAAGCTTCTCCTGTCCGGAATAATCTACGGTATTCCGGACAGTCGAATTAGAATAGTTGTAGATGAACCTTTGGCACCTGTAGAGCATATAATCTAGAGCAAACTAGTTAGTCCAATTATTTGTGTTAGGCAATTCAACCACCAAAATCATTTAGGAAAAGGTTTGAGCCTATTTCCCTTTCAATCTCCCCCTTTTTGGTGATTGATGCCAACACAAACCAAAGCAAATAAATAAGTGCAGAATTGAACTAGTTTGCATAAGGTAAGTGCAAAGGTTACTTTGAAATTAGACCAATTTACATTTAATGTTTTAGACCATGCTTGCACCAATTGTTTTGTTTTTGCAAACTCTTTTGGAAATTCTTTTCAAAATGTTTTGCAAAATAGTCAAAGGATAAATAAATAAGATTTTGAGAAGCATTTTCAAGATTTTGAAATTTTCTCCCCCTGTTTCAAATGCTTTTCCTTTGACTAAACAAAACTCCCCCTCAATGAAATCCTCCTCTTAGTGTTCAAGAGGGTTTTAAGATATCAATTTTGAAAATACTACTTTCTCCCCCTTTTGAACATAATAAGATACCAATTTGAAATTTACCAATTGAAAATCACCAATTGAAAATCATTAGTTTTACCAATTTGAAATTAGGAGGTGGTGGTGCGGTCATTTTGCTTTGGGCCTAATACTTTCTCCCCCTTTGGCATGAATCGCCAAAAACGGATACTCAGAGTGAAATGTAGGCCCTCAAATAACTACTTTCTCCCCTTTGGCAAATAAAACATGAGTGAAGATTATACCAAATACGGAGAGACGGCGGGATACCGGCAAAGAGTGGATAATACCAATGGAGTTGAGTGGAAGCGATGTCTTTGCCGAATACTCCATTTCCCTTTCAATCTAAGACTTAATACATGAGATGCTCATGAAAACATATTAGTCTTAGCCTTGGCACACAATGAAGATAAGAAATATGCAAATGTACCAAAGGAAAGAGTCATGATTAAAAAGGATATATCAATTAAGCTTAAACAATTATATACAATATAGATTGCTCCCCCTAAATATGTGCATAGAGAGGAAAACAAATTTTTGGTTTAAAATGCCAAGTGCACATAATTAGGTTAATGAGACCATGTCTATATCGTAAAGAGTGTAAAGTGCATTGTGTCATAGTATAAGTGTGATGCTAATGACATTTTATGCACTTATGAAAGCATGTTATAAATATCTCAAGCATTTACCCTTAAGGATTTCAAAGAGACCTAAGGACCATCCACCTTTTGGAACAAAAGGCAGCTTATCCTCGTTACAAGGTTAAGCTTTAAGCTCCTTGACAATAAAATTACTTCATCCAGTTTAAACAAAGATGTAAAAATGAATGTTTGAGAAGTTAAACTAGGTATGAAGCAGGGTTAATGCATGAACATGCTTTTTCTTCCTTTTATACAATGATATGCAAGTAATGTAGGAAGATTTTAGGTACATGTATGAATGAGATAGAGTAGTTTTACCTTTTTGTACCTTTACATAGAGATGCTCTCTTCATTGTGCTTTGTCCTTAGTCTTAGTCGCTTAAGACCTATACTGAAGACAATGTATGAAAATATTTTGCACACGAGAGAGTTCTACAACTAGTGATCCTTTTCTAAGTCATGTTATTATATACCAAGTAGATCACAAATTGCATAAATACATCATGAATTCTCCTTTTAACTTAGTGCATATCAAGATGATGTTGATTGAAATTACCAATTGAAATCAAATTGTAATTGCATGAAGCACTAAGAAGCATGAGTGATAATTGAAGTTATTCAATGATCATACACTAGATGCGATCAAAAGAACAACATAGGCATTAGATTTTCAAACAAGCTCATAAATAGGAGAATCCGATAAATATGCTATTTTAACATTGAAAGCTACAATCCTTGATAAAGGTGACATTATTTTACCAAGATGGATTGAAATGCAGTAGCATGCTATATGAGAAACATTATTCTCATGCAAGAGACTATATGAAATTACTAAGACAAGGCAATAGTCTCAACATAATCAAAATATAATAATGGACTCCCCCTACAGATATGCATCAAGTAATTTAAAGAATTGATTTCGATGCATTCACTTTTAAGAACATAAAGGGAGAAGCATTATACATTTTGATCAAGGCTCATAAATTTAGCAATAAACAACTTGAGCCTGGTAATCTCATAATGAAAAAGGATTTAGAATGCTTACAACCACATCATTGATTGTTGTGAAGACCTTATTGTCCAGGTAGATGTTGTTGTCCTTGATGTTCTTTCTTTTTCATTTGAGTGTCCTCCCTTTATATTTGTCTCTTTTACCTTCCAAACTTATTGAAAATACTCAAGAGACATGTTAATAGCGCAAGGGAGTCTATGGTGAAGGATGATTACTTTAGATAATTAGCATACAAGATTCATCATCCACAAGTCACACAGACATGAAGTAAAATCCTTAACATTAGTGCATTTCATTTGAGAAAAATGAGTGAGCACCTTTTAAGCATTTTAATAATCATTGGAGATTTTACTTTATCATATTGAAGTTAGTTAATCATCACTTGGAAGCAAATCAATATGATAACATGTATATAAATATCGCAAAGGCATTAAATAGATTCTAATGGACATAAGCATTAAGAAAATGATATTTGAATGCATACTCAGTTAATTTCGGTCCAATAAAGAATCTATTCCTCTCAAGAGTAGAGTATGATAATTTAGATTAAATACTCATTGAGATGGGAACTAAACTTAACTTAAGAAGATGAGTTCCCATACCTTTGCTTTTACCTTTCTTCTTTTGGGTGAAGATCAACCCATGAGGCTTGTGTACTTTCCCTTCTATGCATATTTATAAGTAAGCTCAAGAGATACGTTAGCAACACAAGCACTAGTTTCCATTTAGTAATCATTTTGATAAAGAATGAGAAGTTAGATTAACAAAACATGGAAACTCCATAGCATGAACTAGATTATTCATAGATGATGTTATGCTCAATTTTAACTCATAAAACAAGCATAAATAATCCTTTGAGATTATAGGAATAAATCTAAATCATGATTTGGAAAGCGATAAATGTGAAAGAATCATATCCACTTAAGCAATAAGAGATACAACATGAATTATTGGATAGAATTTCCTAGACATGACGAGATACGCATTTCCATAGAGAAACTTATTCTCTACAAGTGAGACTACTTAAATTACTTAGATAAAAATATTGGTCTCACTTTTCTAGCTATAGAGAGAATTTTTCCTTTTATAAGTGTCCTAAGTATTTGAATTTCTTACATGACACCTTATTCTTTTAAGAACATGAAATATCTCTCTATATCTAGAACATGGCAATAATAGAATAGTTAATGTAAAGACATGCCATGTGAACTTGCAACAATTTAAAGACATGTAGATTGTCATAATATAGAATTTGATAAATACACAATCTACCATATGAGAGGAATTTCTTCAAAGAATGATGACATAATTTTAAAACATCCTTAAATGCTTTCTATTTTTATGTGACTACACAAGACACATGACAAATTAAGATAATTGCACTTAAGAATATAAATGTTACCACCCCTTGACTTTCCTCCATGTTGTAGGCCTTGATATTCCGCACATGATGATTCTTTATTTCCTACAACATTAATATCTTCCCGAGATGATATGAGTTTTGAATGCAATAAACTGAAGTAACCTTGGGTCAATCTTGAATATGTAGATCATTTGAAGATTGATAGCTTGAGTTGATAAGACTTGAATTAACTCCCTCAAGCACCCCAAAGGTTCATACCATCTCCTTCTCCTACAAATCTTGTCAAGCACATTTTGGTACCCATCGCTTGATGGGTCCGTTAAGGTTAGTAAACAAAGATCTAGGAACCCAAGTGTCCTTTGTGCTAGCGCTTGGTAAACTTGTTACCTTTCTAGCACAAGTTGCAATCTTGGGTTGCCTAGTTATATATGAATCAAATGACAAGTTAGGAGTGAGATTTTTACCAATGGGACAATCTTTGCATTGATGTCCCTTTCTTCGGCATGTGTAGCATAGGCGTTTTTCAAGTTTTGAAGTTTTCTTCTTTCCTTGCTTGTTCCCTGCTACATAGTTAGTAAAAACTTTCTTTTCTAACCCTATGCCTTTTTGTTTTAAATGGGGACAAGATCTAAGCAAGTGTCCCTTCTTAGAGCATTTAAAACAAAGTCTATCATCCTTGTTAATAATCAAGCCATTTTTGATGTAGGGACATGACCTAATCAAGTGCCCCTCTTTAAAGCATTCACTACACCTTTTAATGTGACGTGTGGCTTGATCATTACCTTGGATGTTACCTTTTGTGGAGGCGTGGTTGAGGCTTTTGGAGGAGGTGTTAAATTCCATCTTTTGTTTCCTCCTCATGGCAATCCTCAAATCCTTGACATTTTCTTCAAGGGATGTAGTGCATGCCACGGTTGTTCCTGTCTCAAGCTTCTTCACCATGTGATCACGGTTATCTTGAGAAGGTTGGGCAATGCATTTCCCTTTAAGTTGTGTCAAGCTCTTCTTTAGCCTCTCATTTTCTTCTTTGAGCTTTTGATATGAATCATCATTTGTTCCTGTAGATTCTAGCTCAAAAGAAGATTTGCTTGTCGACGAACAACAAGCATTAGCACATGGTAATATAGTATCAATTTGAATACATGTGCATGAGTGAGGTTGTTGGGATTTTAAATTTTCTATCACAACCTCATGAGCAATGTTTAATATGATATGATCATCTATAAGATTTTCATGAGAACATAGAAGCATATCATATTTATCTTGAAAAACTAGATTTTCAACTTTTAGCTTTTCTATTTGGTCCTTAAGCAAGGTATTCCTATTTACTAATTGAGCGATACAATGTAAAGCGTTATCTTGCTCAATTGAAATAGCTTCATACCTTTGGACCAAATCAACATGAGAGCACTTTAGCTCCTCATGCTCTTTAGTCAACTCGTCAAAGTGTTGCATCTTTATGGAGAGAATATCTTCTAGCCTTTGACGAGCTTCGCTTTGTTCTCTCGCTCTTTCTAGAAGTTTGAGCACGACCGCCTTATCTTCTTGGCTTAGGCGAGCGTAGAGATGCACAAAGCTTCTTTCTTCCTCCTCATCCTCGTTTGTGCTTCCGCTATCATTTTCATTAGCTACACAACACATGTGGGAATCGAAATGGGAAGACAAACCTTTTGGAGAGGTGGATTCATCGTTTGGTCTCCATCGTTCATTTTCTTCTTCTCCCTTGCAAGGGTTAGTATCACAAATACCAAAGGAAGTAGAAGCACAAAATGAACTATCATTTTTGGACTTATTAGACTTGCTTTTAATTCTAGTCCAAATATCATGCGCATCGGGAATATGTTCATAATGATTCATTATGAGGGCATGATAATCTTCCTTGCTAAGAGAATTAACCAAGATGTCAAAAGCTAGATAGTTTAAGCGAATACATCTTTGGTCTTCATCGGAAACATTTTCCCTATCATAGTTGGGAGGGATAATACTCTTGTCTAAAATTTGTTCTAATTGTGGATCTACGGTTCTAAAGGCATTTATAACTCTAGTAGACCATGAATCATAATTAGAACAATCGGAAAGTAATATTTCAAGAGTTACCTCCGTGTTTTCCTTGGAAGATGTCTTCTTGTTCTTTTGGGATCTTTTACGAGCCATCACTTCGAGTTGTTAGACTCAAGATGAAGTGCCTAGCTCTGATACCAATTGAAAGTCGCCTAGAGGGGGGGGTGAATAGGCGGAACCTGAAAATTAAAACTTTATCCCCCAACTAGATCCCTTGATTAGTGGTTAGAACAAGATGAACAATTATCGGAGTATAAAAACTAAGTTCTTGCTAGTAAAGAGTATAGCTTTCAAATAATGCGGAAGTGATAAATCAATACAACTAATAAGTCTATGATAATAAAGCAAGAAAGCTTAGATGAAAAGAGCACTAACTCAAGTTCTTTCTTGCGGAGCGTTGCTTCACTTAAATGAGAGTTTAACTTGAAGCAACACCAAATGATATGAGTAAAGAATAGTGCAAGAGAACTTAGAGTAAGGGAAAGCAAACAAATCACGAGCAAAAGCACAATGAACACGGGTGATTTGTTTTACCGAGGTTCGGCCCTCGAAGGCCTAGTCCCCGTTGAGGAGTCCACTTAAGGACGGGTCTTTTTCAACCCTTTCCCTCTCTCCCGATCACACAAGGATCGGCGAGCTCTTCTTCTTCTCAAAGATCACTCTCGATCCCACAAGGACCACCACAATCTTTGGTGTCTCTTGCTAGCTTTTACAAGCCTCCAACACTTTGGAGGAAGTTCGAATGGGAGTCAAAAACTCCACGCGCAAATGAACACAAAGATGTAGCACACACTATCTCTCAATGAATCTCACAAGGCGCTAGGGCTAAACTCAATTGAGTAGCTCTCAATTGCTTGCTCTCTCTTTTGTGGCACTTGTGTTGGTTGTAGTGGACTAAATCTTGTGTATAGGATGGATCAATGAATATAGGTGGTTGGGAGGGCTTGAGTATGTCAACTATGTGACTTGGAATGTTGCTTGGGCTCCCTCACCTTGAAGTGGACGGTTGGAGTGGTATTTATAGCCCTCAACTATCCATATAGCCGTTGGGGCGCATCTGCCAGGAATTGCACTGGCGGACGGTCCGCGGCTAGGGCCCGGACGGTCCGCGACCCTCCAACGGTCGATTCTGACATCTTCAACGGATACTTCTGACAGATCAACGGCTAGATCAACGGCTATCTGCCTTGGTGACACCACGCGGACGGTCCGCCCTTGGTCCCGGACGGTCCGCGCCAGCTCTATAATTCCTTTTGCTCAACTTGTCACCTTCGGGCTGAACCAGGTCTTCACATGCGGACTGTCCGCGAATTATAGCCGGACGGTCCGCACGTTGTAGCTGGACGGTCCGCGGTTTAGTCGGACTGTCCCTGATTTGTAGTTCCTGGTCGAAGTCAACTCGGTGTCGCGGACGGTCCGCCGCAAGGGCCCGGACGGTCCGCGTGTGGTCTCAGACGGTGCTTGCTCTTCCATCGGACGGTCCGCAGCACAGACTTGGATTTTTGCATTGGTTCTGGCCGAGTGACATCCTCGTGTCGCGGACGGTCCGCCGCAAGGGCCCGGACGGTCCGCGCTTGGCCTGTTTTTCCAAAAAGCTTCTCCTGTCCGGAATAATCTACGGTATTCCGGACAGTCGAATTAGAATAGTTGTAGATGAACCTTTGGCACCTGTAGAGCATATAATCTAGAGCAAACTAGTTAGTCCAATTATTTGTGTTAGGCAATTCAACCACCAAAATCATTTAGGAAAAGGTTTGAGCCTATTTCCCTTTCACATATCAAGGGTGAAATTGATGCTCTTGATGAAATTATAGCTGGACATGGCGATTTCTGTGCCCTGGTAGCTTCTCGGGGCATAGCCGTTGCCTTCCTGAAATCTGGCTGCACACATGGAAAGATTGTCAATAGACCCAACTTTAGCTTATCACCAACAGATCTGATTGATATTCCCAGTCTTGCCCGAAGCATAGGAAATAGATTTATAAAGCTAGTATGGACGAAGGGTGGACGAAGCTTGGCTGGTGACGAAGCTCGTAGTCATCTTAAGCCGGTAACAAAATCATACCTTGCGCTTACCTTTTCCTTTAAACTTGAATTTTCCTTACAACACTTTAATATGTACAGGATAACGAAACTAAAGAGCAGGATGACGAAGCTGAAGAGCACAGAGCCAAAGCTTAATACACGATCCGAAGCTCGATAGATAATGATGAAGCTTGAATAGATAGCTGTGGAAAAAACTCTAAGAACTCTTGTATTAACCTTTGTAAAAAATATTGTAATTTAAGAACTAGATTCTACTCTGTAAATTTTGTCCATACCTTGTAATATGTTTTTACCTTTCCATCAATGTGTGGAGTGCTTCGATGTGAACGAAACATGTACTTTTTGAGCCGAAGGCGAAAAACACCTTCCCTTCTTTTCATGCACAATGAAGCATGATTCTACTTTCGAAGCTGCATTCTTAGAGCCAAAGCAACTCTTTGTATCCGTATGGTATGATGATGATGATGATCCTATGTATGTCTGAATGAATGTTTATGTATGCAATGTATGATGTAATGTATCGTGCAAATGAATGCCCAAACACACACATCCGAAGCTTCATCCACAACCTTCATTCCCTAAGGAATGACTAAAATTTCTTTTCTGTTTATTTTTCGGCTGCACCGTTTATTTTTCGGTGTAAGTTCTGCATTCCCTAAGGAACGTCTTTTGAACTTCTTCGCCTTCTATTTCGGCGGTATTCGCGTTGACTTTTCGCGCTTCGCCTTATATTTCGGTGGTATTTGGCTCTGCATTCCCTAAGGAACGACTTTTGAGCAGAAAACTTACAATGCGCTCCCTTAGGAACGGCTTTTTGTAGCTTCGTCATGCTCTACATCCCCTAAGGGACGACTTTCGAGCTTCTTCCTGTTTTTTTCTGTCTGCACTCGATGGTGCATGCTCAGATTTTACATTTACATATTTGGGGGATCTTGCCCTCGTGGAGCTGAATAAGAAAGGAAAAGATTACAAACTATGGCCCCATTAAAAACCTTTCTCCCCCTTTGGAAAGGAAAAGGGTGCCATAGAAAAATAGAAAAAGATTTACATGACTCTATACATAGTACCGCCGAAGCTCATCCGCATTCCAAGACCTAGGAATGTCATTGCCATCCATATCTTTCAGTCTATAGGAACCGAGCCTTGACGAAGATACAACCAGAAAAGGTCCTTCCCACTTCAGCTGTAGTTTACCTACTGTGTCCGGATTAGCCACTCTTCGAAGCACCAGATGACCTGGCTTGATATTTTTTAGCCGAACTTTTCTGTCGCGCCATTTTATTGTTTCGGCTTGATATTTATTAATATTTTCCACAGCCTGAAGTCTGACCCCTTCTATAGTGTCTTTAGCCACATGATAATCAACTTCGTCTTCAGTCGAAGCTGTTGTTCTTATTGACCCCGCTTTAGTTTCTTCTGGGGTTATAGCTTCGTCACCAAATAATAGCTTGAATGGCATAAAACCTGTTGATCTTGATACAGTTGTATTGTGACTCCACACCACTTTAATCAACTCATCTGGCCACTTTCCTCTAGGCTGATTAAAGATTAGCTTCATTATTCCTGTCATTATGATACCATTCGCTCTTTCGACAAGTCCATTTGATTCTGGATGTCTGACTGATGCAAAATGGATCTTCGTGCCAATTTGATCACAGAATTCCTTGAAGGTTTCGGTATCAAACTGTGTTTTGTTGTCCATAGTTATAGCCTTTGGTACGCCGAAGCGACAAACAATGTTTTGCCAAAAGAATTTCTGGACTGTGACCGAAGTTATTGTGGCCAAAGGCTTTGCTTCAATCCACTTAGAAAAATATTCTACAGCCACCACAACATATTTTGAATTGCCTTGTGCTGGTGGAAGTGGACCTAACAAATCCAGGCCCCATCTTTGCAATGGCCAGGTTGGTTTTATCAGCTGGGTTAATGACGAAGGTTGTTTCTTGCGCATTTTTGGCATTTTTTACATTTTTGAACCAGATCCGCTGCATCCGAAGCTGCCTTCGGCCAATAAAATCCTTGTCTGAAGACTTTCCCCAGCAAAGGTCTAGATCCAATGTGAGATCCACACAATCCTGCGTGTATTTCCTTCATCAACTCTATACCTTCAGCTCTGGATAGACATTTGAGCAGTGGAGAACAGACTCTATGCTTGTATAATTCCCCTTCTATTATTACATATGGTAGAGCTCTTGCCTCTATTCTTTTATTATAAGCTTCGTCATCTGAAAGGCAGTTGCCTTGGAGAAAAGATATAATCTCGGTTCTCCAATCTTCACTATGAACTGGAGATATATTGAGCACTGCTCTTTCAAGAAGTTCTACCGAAGGTGCTCTTATTGTCTCAAAGAATACTTCCGAAGGTAAGGGCATTCCTTGTGCCGCTGATTTGGCTAGCAGATCAGCATGCTCATTTTCTCCTTGTGGAATATTCTTGACAGAAAACCCTTCGAAAGAAGCTTCAAGCCTTCGAACTATATCCAGGTATTTCTCAAGCTTCGGATCTCTTGCTCTACAACTCTTGTCAACATGACCAGAAATAACTTGGGAATCAGTTTTAAGGACCGTCCTTCTTATCCCCATTGCCTTTAACTTCCGAAGCCCCAAAAGCAAGGCTTCGTATTCAGCAATGTTATTTGTGCAGCTGAAATCAAGTTTTACTACATAACATGTTCTGACTTTGGAAGGTGCAACCAAGACAGCAGCTGCACCTGCCCCGAAGGTTCCCCAGGAACCGTCGCAAAACACTATCCAAGCTTCGGCGTCTTTATTTGCTTCTTCTTCCTGAGCCCCTGGCGTCCAGTCAGCGATGAAGTCTGCTAATGCCTGGGACTGGATCGAGGATCTATGCACATAATCAATGCTGAATTCATTAAGTTCCGCAACCCACTTTCCAATCCTTCCAGTAGCTTCTCTGTTCCTTATAATGTCTTTCAAAGGCTGAGATGAAGGGACAATTATATGGAATGCCTGAAAGTAATGCCGAAGCTTCCTGGAGGCCATTAAGACAACATACAACACCTTCTCCAATTCTGTATAATTTTTCTTTGATAAGCTTAAGACTTCAGAGACAAAGTATACTGGGGCTTGCTTTTTGATTTGTCCTTCTAATTTCTCATGCACAAGCGCCGCACTCACTGCAGAGTGCGAAGCTGCCACATATAATAGTAACAGAGCCCCTGGCGCAGGTGGAGTTAATGTTGTTAGATCAATCAGGTATTGCTTCAGCTCTTCGAAGGTTTTCTGTTGAGCTGGGCCCCACTGAAAGACTTCGGCTGACTTTAGTATTTCAAAGAATGGCAAGATTTTTTCTGCTGATCTAGATATAAATCTGTTCAATGAAGCCAATCTTTCTGCCAACCATTGGGCCCCCTTCTTTGTACTTGGCGGTTCCATTCAAAGTATGGCTTCGATATTGTTTGGATTGGCTTCGATCCCCTTCGTTGAAACTAGGCAACCAAGGAACTTACCCTTCTTTACTCCAAAGACACATTTTTTATGATTTAATTTTAGGTCAGCTTGCCTGAAATTAGCAAATGTTTCTTGCAGATCAATGATATGATTTTCTTGCTTCGTGCTTTTTACTATGATGTCATCAACATATGTTAGCACATTTCTGCCTATCTGGGAATGAAGGACCTTGGCTGTCATTCTGCTGAAGCTTCCTCCAGCATTCTTGAGCCCCTCAGGCATCCGAAGATAACAATATGTACCACTGGGGGTTATGAAGCTGGTCTTCAGCTCATCTTCCTTCATCCAGATTTTGTGGTAGCCTGAATAACAATCTAGTAAACTCATAAGCTCTGATGAAGCTGCTGCATCTACTAGAGAGTCTATTCTTGGCAATGGGAACTCATCCTTTGGACAAGCCTTGTTAAGATCTATAAAATCGATGCACGTTCTCCATTTACCATTTGCCTTCTTCACCATAACAGTGTTAGCTAGCCACTCTGGGTATTTGACCTCTTTGATAACACCAGCACTAAGAAGTCTCTTCACTTCGTTTCGAGCACCTTCAACTTTGTCATCGGACATTTTCCGAAGCCTTTGTTTTCTTGGCCTGAAAGATGGATCCACATTGAGTGAATGCTCAATGACATCTCTATTGACACCACAAAGATCATTAGCTGACCAAGCAAACACATCTTTGTTGTTGAATAAAAACCTTATCAAGGTTTTCTCCTGCTCTTCAGATAACTGAGAACCCAGCAATACCTTCTGCTCTGCTATATCTTCACACAGAAGCATAGGCTCCGGCTGATCAGCCGAGGCAGCCTTCTCTCTTCTGTACTTGTACTGTTCACAAGCTTCGTTTCCATCTATGTTGTGGATTGCTTTTGAATTTGTCCAGTTTCCTTCAGCTTTTCTAGCAGCTTCCTGACTGCCATGAACAGCAATGGGTCCTTGTTCCGAAGGTATTTTCATGCATAGATATGCTGGATGAAGTATTGCTTCGAAAGCGTTGAGTGTCCCACGACCAATGATTGCATTGTAGGGGTATTCTATGTCAACAATATCAAACACAACCTGTTCAGTCCTTGTGTTATGGACAAATCCGAAGGTCACTGGCATTGTGATTTTGCCGAGCGCTGCAATGTGCCTTCCTCCGAAGCCACAAAGAGGGTGTGTAGCATCATGAATCTTGTCCTCTGGCTCTTGCATCTGTCTGAAGGCCTTAGCAAATATGATGTCAGCTGCACTGCCTGTATCAACCAAAACATTGTGGACCAGAAATCCCTTAATGACACAAGATATGACCATAGCATCATTATGAGGATAATCCTTGAGCCGAAGGTCCTCCTGGGAGAAGGTGATTGGGATGTGGGACCATTTTGACTTGATGAAGGGTCCCTGCACCCCAACATGTTGTACCCTTCTCTGAGCCTCCTTCTTCTACTTCTTGTTGACTGGTTCTGAGCATGAACCGCCTGTTATTGGGAGCACTAGCTTCGTAGCTGAAGTAGCTTCAGCTTGGATGTTGGACGAAGCCATCAGCTTAATAGTGGAAGTGAGTTCACCGGAGGTGGGCGCCAATGTTGGGGACTTGTTCTCAAATGCTATGAATCAAGAACAAGGCAACACAAAGTATTAAATGTTAAAGTCCTTCGTCCTTCGAAGCGTTATTTCCCTTAAGATATAACGATCTTCGGACGAAGGTCATGAAGGATGTACCTTTATCATCACGGTTATAAGATAATGAAAGATGAAACATATAAAACATGAAAAGTTATATGAACAAACACATAATGTTATTCATATGTTATCATTGTATAAACTTGGATATCAAATATAATATTTAATTACATTTATACCTTTGGTTTGACGGAAGGCAAAAATCCAAGTGTGGCGCGTGAGCAATTACAGGATCGCGTGAACAGTACAAGGGTACTGTTCATCTATTTATAGGCACATGACACAGCTTGTGGGGAATTACATTCATGCCCTTTACAAAGGTCTACAATCATAATACAAATTATCATGGGCCGATTGGTCATTTCATCTTTAAGTCGGTGCCTTTGGAAATGTACTCCGAAGCCTTCTGATTGGTAGCTTCGGCTTTGTGTAAATCTTCCGAAGGTGTTTCGTCTTATGGGACCTTCGGCGACGAAGCATACCCCCAACAGTCACGGCGGTGGAACGGCCCTGGAGATTGTGTTCTGCACGATTAACGGGATCAATGCTAAAATTGACGCCTGGGGAAGCTTCACGGGTTCACTAGGGACTAGGTACACGATCGAATTTAGGCCGAACGAGGGTAGGGAAGCGGGTCGACAGAGAGGGTGTATACAACGGCGTTCTACGGAACAACGGGGTGTTCCGGTGGTGGGACTCTGGTAAACTTCAATTGGGTGGCACCGAGAGCAATAGGAAGCTAAAGACACGCTAGAACAAGCGATAATTGGGCGAGTACTAACCCGAGAAGGCTGCCCATGAAGAGGTCCTTCACGGCGGCGCTAAGAACAGGGAGGAGGAGATTTGTGGTCTGTCTAAGTTCTCCGGTGGAATTGAGTCGATTGCACAAGCACTCGTGTGTGTGATGAGGTGAAGAAGCAGTGCTCGGGCTCAATTTATAGGCAGATGGCCGAAGATGGATGAGGTTCACTGAGCTGTAAATGCGCTGGCGAGCTCACCCACACGGGCAGAGCCACGGCGAGCGTTCGGTGATCGCAGATTAACCGAGCAGCGCCACCTCAGGGTTTTCGCGCCATGTCGCGGAAGATTTTTACCGCGGCCGCAGTTCGATCCTCAATCACGGTGGAGATCTTATCCCCAGCGAGATATTTCTAATTTCCGGTAAACAGTACGCCTGCCCGACCGATTTCAAACGGCGATTCATTCAAATTTCATGCGACTACATACAAATGAGTCCGCATCAAAGTCGTACTGGACTAATGGTCTTTCATTTTGGTATAACAACCATACCGAAAATCTTCATAGATTAACCAGGTTAGGGCGCTCAAATTAGCGCGACAACACTGAAACATGATCCTGATCAGATGCAGTGAATGAACACCTGTCAGGCCGACTGATAGCGCTTCTTTAATCTCATGTATCTCTCATTTTTGTGTAACACTAGTGTTTGACTACTTAAGCAAACATGTTCTCCATACATAGCTCTACAGATTTGCTGTATTAACCCTAGGCAAATTCTTTGTATTTTTAGATCTACAAAGCTCCAAAGTTAGCCATATTCACTGATTTTCAGACTTAGCCACATGAGAGGAATTGAGTGGCCTTTTGCAAATAAGCCCATTTATTTCACATCTTTTGACTTGGAAATCCTCAAATGTGTGAACCATATGCTTTAGGGTACCCTAATTCCTTGGTTTTTGCACTTAGGTCCAAAAGTGTGCAAAATTTACATATAACCCCCTAGGGTTTCAGTCCAGGGTTTTCCAGGTGTCTATTTAGGGTTTTTGGTACTTCTAGGGTTTGAATGCTACTTGAGTTCATTAAGTGGGATATCTTATGATTATTTCTCATGAGTTTTGAACTTTTCTCTCACTTGGACTTTATTAACACTTCTAAGCCCAGTTTAGGGTTAAGTACCCTACCCTAGGGTTTCACCCATGACCAGTCACATCAATACAATTTGTTTGAAATTTTTGCCTAGTGAATGCATTCTAAGTGTAACAATCACATGATATGCTAATGCTCATGATGTTATGCTCAAGTTTTAGTTGGAGTAACACTAGGGGTGTTACATCCTTCCCCCCATAAAAGAATCTCGTCCCGAGATTAAAAGTCCTATGGCAAGTAATGGAAAAGGAAACACGTCATATCTTTATTTCCTCATTTTTGGTACAAGGCAGGGGTGGTATGCGGTCTACTCCTTTATTGCAACAATTGTATATATATCTCAAAATTTACATGAAGCTAAAAAGCCTGGGAAATTCTTTTCTAAAAAGTCTTGAGTTTCCCAAGTAGCTTCATCTTCCGTGTGTTGGTTCCATTGTATCTTATAAAACTTGAGTGTTCTTATTCGGGTAACCCTGTCCTTTTGATCCAAGACTTGAATATGATGTTCTGAATATGTCAAGTCTGGTTCTAAGGCAACATCTGTTACTTCAATGGTTCAATCTGGAACCCGAAGACACTTCTTCAATTGGGATACGTGGAACACATTGTGTACTACAGACAATGTTTCGGGTAGTAGGAGTCGGTATGCCACTGGTCCACATCTTTCAAGGATAGGAAAAGGATCAATGTATCAGGGTGCAAGTTTTCCCTTTACCCCGAAACGTGATACACCCTTCATTGGTGAGACTTTCAGGTAGACATAATCTTCAACTTGAAAGTACAAGGGTTGGCGTCGTTTGTCTGCACAACTCTTTTGGCGAGCTTGGGCTTCTTTCAAATTATATATTATTCGTTGAACCTTCTCTTCCATTTCTTTTACCATATCAGGTCTGAAAAACCATCTTTCTCCTGGTTTAGACCAGTTTAACGGAGTACGGCATTGTCGTCCATACAAAGCTTCAAAAGGTGCCATTTTGATGTTCTCTTGATAGCTATTGTTGTATGAGAACTCTGCTAATGGTAAGCAATCATCCCATTTCTGCGAAAACACTAGAACACATGTTCGCAACATGTCTTCAAGTATCTGATTTACTCTCTCAGTCTGCCCACTAGTTTGAGGATGATAGGCCGAACTGTGGAGCAACTTAGTACCCAAGGATTTGTGAAGTTCTTCCCAGAATTTGGATACAAATTGAGGTCCACGATCCGACACTATTGTCTTCGGAACACCGTGCAAACTGAGAACACGAGCAATATATAGTTCCGCATATGTGGCCACTGTATACTTTACCTTGACTGGGAGAAAGTGGGCGATCTTTGTAAGTCGATCAATGATAACCCAGATGGAATCAAACCCTTTTGCTGTTCTGGGTAATCCCACAATAAAGTCCATGCTTATGTCTTCCCATTTCCAAGTTGGGATAGGTAAAGTTGCAATGGACCAGCAGTTTTCATATGTATGGCTTTGACATGTCTACAAGTGTCGCATCTCGCCACATAGCATGCAATTTTGATCTTCATCTTGGTCCACCAATAATGTTGCTTTAGATCATGATACATCTTAATGCTCCCGGGATGAATAGAATAGTGACTAAGATGTGCTTCGTCTAAAATTTGCTGGCGGACCTCATCATTCTTGGGCACAACTATGCGGTTGTTAAACCATACAACGCCTTGATCATCTTTTCTGAAACAGTTTGCCTTACCGACCTCTATTTTCTCATGAATGTGTTTCATACCCTCATCGCTTCTTTGTGCATCAATTATCCTTTGCAGAAGAACCGACTCAAGCTTCAAATGATTTAAGGTTCCATGTTGAATCATTCCTAGGTTCAACTTCTCCATTTCTTGGCATAATGTAATGTCAGAAGTCTTCATCGTAAGACAATGACAAGAAGCCTTGCAACTTAGTGCATCTGCCACTACATTGGCCTTGCCTGGGTGATAGTGAATTTCCAAGTCATAGTCCTTAATCAGCTTAAGCCATCTACTCTGCCTCATATTTAGCTCTAACTGGGTAAAGATGTACTTCAAGCTTTTATGGTCAGTATAGCTATGACAGATATTCCCAGTAGATAATGACGCCATATTTTCAGGGCATGAACCACAATAGCTAATTCCAGGTCATGAGTTGGATAATGTTCCTCATGCCGGTGCAACTATCTTGAGGCATATGCTATTACTCGGCCTTCTTGCATCAAGACACAACCTAAACCACTGCCTGACGCGTTACAATACACATCAAAAGGCTTTTCAATGTCTGGTTGAGCTAATACCGGAGCAGTGGTCAATAACACCTTCAGCTGCTCGAAGGCTTCATTGCATCTTGAAGACCAGTTAAATTTCGTATCATTCTTCAATAAACTTGTGATTGGCTTCACAAGCTTGGAAAAATCTGGAATAAATCGGCGGTAATAACCAGCCAGTCCAAGGAAACTTCGGACTTGATGTACAGTGATTGGTGGTTTCTACTCTAAAATATCCTTGACTTTGCTGGGATCAACCGCAATCCACTTGGCAGACAATATGTGTCCCAAAAATTGAATTTCCTCCAGCCAAAATGCACATTTACTGAATTTAGCATAAAATTGATGCTCCCTTAAGCGTGATAATACGATCCGCAAATGCCGAGCATGCTCCTCTTTATTCTTGGAATATATCAAAATATCATCAATGAAGACCACCACAAATTTATCCAACTCAGGCATGAATACCGAGTTCATAAGATATGTGAAGTGGGCAGGAGCATTTGTTAACCTGAAAGACATAACCAGATATTTGAATAATCCATACCGCGTAGTAAATGCGGTCTTGGGTATATTTTCGGGTCGGATACGGATCTGATGATAACCCGACCTGAGGTCAATCTTGGAAAATACCCAGGCTCCGGTAAGCTGATCAAATAAGATATCAATCCGGGGAAGAGGGTACTTATTCTTGATTGTGACCTCATTAAGGGGTCTATAGTCCACGCACATCTGAAGCGTTTGATCCTTCTTCTTGACGAAGATTGCTGGACAACCCCAAGGCAACGAGCTAGGTCGGATGAATCCCTTTTCTAACAGATCTTGTAATTGCGTCTTGAGCTCTGCCAACTCATTCGGAGGCATTCGGTACAACCTTCTAGAAATAGGAGCTGTACCGGGCTTCAATTCAATCACAAATTCTACATCTCTCTCTGGAGGCAATCCAGGCAGATCTTCCGGAAATACGTCCGGGAATTCACATACTACAGGAATATCTTGGATTTCCGGTATAATGGCTTCATAAGCTCTGCCAAATGGTTTATCTGGAATAGCTACAGGAATGGACAAGAGAACCTCTTTCTGGCCATAGCTCAACCTGATGGTTCTCATATCAGCGTTGAGGATAGCTTTGTGCTAGGCTAACCAATTCATGCCCAGAATTACATCTATATCTTGGCCTTTCAGAACAATCATGTTTGTGGGAAAGTCACGTTCAGTAATATTACGGGCACATGGAAAGCCACTTCTTTAGTGAATATTTGTCCCCCAGGTGAATGAATAATAAACCCTTCCCTTGATTCAATGCAAGGAATGCAATATTTCTCCACAAACTTCTTGCTTATGAATGTATGTGAAGCACCAGAATCAAAGAGAATGACTATATGGTGATTGGCCACGAGAAACGTACCCATCATAACCGGCTCTCCCTCCGGTGTAGTGGCCACTTGTGTATAATAGATTCACCTAGTTTTCTTCATATTCTTGCCCGCTGCATTATTTGCCGTGTTTCCCTTGCCTTGGCTTGAACTCCCTGGGTTCTGCTAGTTATTGGAGTTGTTCCGCCTCGGATATGGGTAGTCTTTGATAAAATGTCCAGACTTCCCACAATTGAAGCAGCCAGTTGATGAACTCGGGAGTGCGGGGAAACGAGCACCAGGGGCACTCGGCTGAGTTGTTGAGGTGGGGGCAGTGGCAGGGTGGATGAATACAGGCTGTTTGAAGGGGTGGGAGGGTGGACGAGGTGAAGAACGGTTTTGATTGAAAGGTCGGATCACCAACCTTTGTCGCTTTTCAGGCCCCTGGTTGGACCTGTCACCTCCAATTCCCTTTGATTTGCCTGGGTCTACATACTTAGCTTCAACTGCCAGCGCTGTGCTGACAGCCCTGGTGTAGGAGAGATCAAGGCAAGTGGCCATCTTCCGTTGTAGCCGGTCATTGAGGCCTCTCATAAAACAGTTCCTCTTTTTTAGGTCAGTATTGACCTGGTCAATTGCGTACTGGGACAAATGATTGAATTTGTTGAGATACTGCATAACAGTATCTCCTCCTTGCTTGAGTTTCTTGAATTCTTTTTGCTTCATATGGAGCACTCCTTCTGGAATGTAGTGCTCACGAAACGCCAATTTAAATTCGTCCCATGTGACTTGATGTCCGGCAGGCTGAATGGCCACATAATTTCCCCACCAGGTGCTGGCAGGGCCTCTTAACTGCTGAGCCGCAAACAACGACTTCTGGGTCTCCGTGCATCGGATCAGTCCAAATTTTTGCTCAATGACCCGAACCCATTCGTCCGCTTCGAGGGGATCTTCGGCTTTGACGAATAGTGGGGGACGGGTTTCTAAGAAATCCAAGTACGAAGTTTCGTGGGGTCCCTGCGGATAAGCCCTCCTACCTTGTTGCTGAAGTTGTTGTCCCGCCATTTCATGTAGGAAGCGGGTGTTGTCAGCGGTCGCGGTGACCAAGGCAGCGATAGCCTCGGCCAGCGTGGGTGGTACCGGCGGTGGATTGGGTGTATCTTCTTGACCACGGGATGTTCCCGTGTCGTCATGTGCACGAGTTCAAGATGGCATCTGAAGCAAAGAAATATTTGGAAAATATCACATGCCGATACATACCATCATTTTACATTACTTAAGATGTAATGTTATAAACCCAATGTACAACATGACTTCGTTACCTATTTTACATTAACATTATTTCTAAACTATACTACTGCTACTATTTATCATCCTTAGTAGCTTCGTTGTCGGGTGTAGGGGACCATTCGTCAGCTAGGTTCATTGAAGGAGGGGGCTTGAAAAGATCCAATTCCCCACCAAATGCTTCACCTGCTATTCCAGAAGGTCCGGCTCCCATTCCGACAGGGTCGGTAGGTACGTCGGGATGCAGTCGCGAATAAAATTCATGAACTTCCTCATGTAATGTATTGCAGTACACCTGCAAGTTATCAACGGCAGTGCTAAGCTCCACCACACGGGCTCGAGCTTTGGCTTCCCGGTCCCAAGCAATGGAACATGAGTTGATGGCCCAATCGAGTGCCAAATCCCGTTCGGCAAGCTCGTCTTGCAGATGTCGGATGTCAGTTCTTAATTCATTTATACGCTGACCATCCTCAACCCACACACTGTTCCTGTGACGTAGCTCCATTCGAAGCTACTCCACCTGGGCTTCTAGATCTCCAATGGGATCATTGCTGCCGCTACTGCTATCCTCATGCCTTGGAGCCAACTGGTGCCGAGGTACACCAATCGGTATAGTGGACTTGCACGCGGTCTTTCTCGTACGCGGCGGCATATCTCCATAAGGGGGAAAACTTTTATTAGTACAGTTTTTATCATGATGCATGCATAATTACAGAATCAACCTTAGTTGATTCACAACCTTCTATACATTGCACTCTACTATCTGGTCTTAATATAAATACTTTAGAAGGTAGTTAGATAAGAAGGAAAGAAATTTTCTTAGATAAGTCTTTGAAAATTCTTTTTGAAAATGCCTCATAACATCTGCAGAGATGGGCTTCGCTCCGATACCAGCTGTGACGGAACCTCCCAAGTCATTAGGCCCACCTACAGTTGTCCTTATCCATCGGACCTTGGACAACCCTGCAGGTGCACCTGATCACTTGACAAGTTCGATATCTGAATTCTTTACCTTGGCCAAGAGCGTTTCACCCATCACGCAGATATTACAACACATCGGAGGAACGAGTATGCGGAAGCAGTTACATCAACTTAATTTATATTAAAGTATGGAAAGAGTATTATTATTACAGACCAGTAAAATATAAGAGTGCTGGAGTAATATTATTACAACCCTGGGAGGCAAAAACCCCTCCCGATTAACAGTAAAAAGTTTGTAAAGGAGGACACTTTCTCCCGAGGCTTCAGTCTTGGTTTTCTTCCTTAGGCACCACCTTGGAACAAAAGCAACAAAAATTTGCTGCTTCCTCACCTACAACAACATGGGTTCGAAAACCCTGAGTACGGAGTGTACTTTCGCAAGTCTTACCCGTCAAAATAAAAAACTCTCAAGGATATGCTGGCTTTTGAGAATTAAGGTATGCTTATCAAGAATCAAAGACTCTATTTGCAGAAATGCTTACTAATAGTGGATCCTAAAAAATCCAGTTATACTTGTCAGGTTAAGTAAAGTTACCTGCATCTAGAGTTCTTTCTACCCTAGTTCAAGCACTTGACCTATACTAGCCAATTTCTTATCAACCCTTCTTATTCACTGGAATGCTACGTGTAAGGCAGTGACCAAGTCTTCATGTCCGAGAAGTAACGGCGATCTGAATCGATTAATACTCAGCTGAGGATCTCCAATCACACGACATATGTAGCACTTAACCCTTGCATATGTCAACTCGCCACCGAGGTTCTTAAGACCAGATCAGGTTCACGCCAACCGAGAGCACAGATACACCACCGTCCAGCCTCTTGCCACGGAGGGTACACGCTACTCTCGCCATCTCTCCACTCCCATTGCGTGTTATCTTATTCTGGTATTAGTCTGCCTGAGGCAAAGCTTACCCATGATGAGGCATGTGACCAGTTTAAAGGTCCTCGGTCAGCAAGCCTACATCGAGACGGTCCTTAATCGACTCAGACGGAGACACTACACCGAGACTCCCTTCTCGTGCAATTCAACCGCCCAGTCTCAGCTTTATCATTTTCAACCCAAAGTTTGGTACCTGATAGAGGTACATCTTTTCTGATGTTGAACCCATCACCGCCATGATGGATCCACCATCAAGTTTTATTTTGAAAACATTCCCACCCACTTGAAGCATCATCTTTTTGTCAAAAACAAAGCATTTTGTTTTTCTAAAGCAAGGCTAAGCATAAGAAAAACCTTTTTTATAAAACAGGGGTTCAAGGAAAGGTAATCAAATTCTCAAGGAAGGAAATGCAGCAATTTGTTTAGCATACAACTCCTATCACCTAATGCATCAAGCAAGTGAGAAAGATTTTAAAATAGCAAGGAGGTGGCAAATGCACCGGGGCTTGCCTTGTGTTATAGGTGAGTCAGGCTCTGCTCCACAGATGTCAAAGTAAAAGCAGTTCTCGGCCGGTAGTTCTTCATGTGGGGGTGGAGTAGCTCTTGCTTCTTCAACTTCAACTTCTTCTTCGTTTTCTATATATCACATATATAATCATGAATGCTCATGTAATGCTTATGAAAATGCAAGGATAATAAAAATATATTATCTTAGGTCTTGAATACAATTTTCCTTCACGAGACTCGAGGAAACTAGGGTTTTTGGAGTCAGTAGTGAAGTTCATAGGGCACGCATCACTACAAGACTAGGGTTTTGAGGTTTAGGCATCAAACATTGTCCAAATCATACCAATCTTTACCCAAGGTCTCTAAATAATATTTTAAGCTCATCTAAAAAGTTTAGTGATTTTTGGAGTTATTAATCAATTTCTAAAATTCTAGGAGTATAAGTTTTGGCTATTTTAAATACTCCAAAATTCCCTACATGGACTAAAAATCATATTATTTTTATTAAATACTATAAAAAAATTAGGAACCTAGCAAAATTGGTCTTGCATTTTTAGCAGTTTTCTTCAATTTCCTAGAAATTCTTTAATCCAGGCAGAAAAAGAAAAAGGAAAACTAGGAATAGTGTTGGGCTGAATTCAGCCCAACCGGCCTACGGAAGGGGGAAAGCATGCGTGTGCCCATGCCCGCGGTGCCGACTTTGCGAAAAGACCCCCGATGATTTAAATAACTTGGAAAGCGTTCCCTGGACTATTCCTAGAGTCACTGACATCTTACAAAAACAACCCCTAGTTCTATTTCTTTACAGAGTTTGGTCCACGACGGAGTTTAGCCGAGCACCTGGCCGGAGCCATGGTTTCACTGCGATGGCGACCCGGACAAAGGGTAATAAGCTCATAAATATCAAGCATAAGTCGGTCCAAGCAAAAACCCTCATTCAATTTGAACGATTTGACCCTAAATGGAGCTTGTTCATGGTCACGGCGGTGGAACGGCCCTGGAGATCGTGTTCTGGACGATTAATGGGATCAATGCTAAAATTGAAGCCTGGGGAAGCTTCACGGGTTCACCAGGGACTAGCTACACGATCGAATTTAGGTCGAACGAGGGTAGGGAAGCGGGCCGCAGCCCGATCCCCAGTCGTGGTGGCGATCTTATCCCCGACGAGATCTTTCTGATTTTCGGTGAACAGTACGCCTGCCCGACCGATTTCAAACGACGATTCCTTCAGATTTCATGCGACTACATACAAACGAGTCTGCATCAAAGTCGTACCTAGACTAATGGTATTTCATTTTGGTATAAAAACCATACCAAAAATCTTCACAGATTAACCAGGTCAGGGCGCTCAAATTAGCGCGACAACATTGAAACCTGATCCTGATGAGATGCAGTGAATGAACACCTGTCAAGCCGACTGACAGCGCTTCTTTAATCTCATGTATCCCTCATTTTTGTGTAACACTAGTGTTTGATTACTTAAGCAAACTTGTTCTCCATACATAGCTCTACAAATTTGCTATATTAACCCTAGGCAAATTCTTTGTATTTTTAGACTACAAAGCTCCAAAGTTAGCCATATTCACTGATTTTCAGACTTAGCCACATGAGAGGAATTGAGTGTAGGGATGGCAACGGATCGGATTCGGACCGGATATTGCAAATATCCGTCCGCAACCATATCCACGGTTGCTACCAATATCCGCCCACGACCGTACCCGCGGGTAGAAATTCATATCCATACTCGTGCCCATCGAATTTCGGACGGGTTTCAGATATCCGTTAGATATGACAGACACAATCATTTATTCAATAATTCAATAGCATAATTAGTCAAATTTCTTCCCAATTCACCATCATACACAATTAAAACTTAATAAAAGAATTATTATGGGCCTGCGAGCCTCGGTTAGGAGCACTAGAACTTGGAAGGGCCAGCCGTCAGTGGTGCTACGATCTATGAGACTTGGAAGGGGCCACGAGGCAGAGCGTAGGAAGCCAGCAATGCTATAAGGGGCAGCCAACAGTGGGAAATTGGGACCGTTAGGCGTGGGGTTTATGGTGTTAGGATTTGTTCTTTGCTATGTAATATGGGCTAGGCTAAAAAATACACTATGGGTCGATTTCGGATATCCAACGGATAACCCGCGGGTAGAAGGTAATATCCTAATCCGTGCCTGTCCAACTTTGGATCGGATTCGGATATGACCCACAGGTCAAAACATGTATCCATACCCGGCTCCATCGGGTCGGATATCCAACGGATATGCATATCCACGGGTCAAATTGCCATCCCTAATTGAGTGGCTTTTTGCAAATAAGCCCATTTCACATCTTTTGACTTGGAAATCCTAAAATGTGTGAACCATATGCTTTAGGGTACCATAATTCCTTGGTTTTTGCACTTAGGTCCAAAAGTGTGCAAAATTTACATATAACCCCCTAGGGTTTCAGTCCAGGGTTTTCCAGGGGTCTATTTAGGGTTTTTGGTACTTCTAGGGTTTGAATGCTACTTGAGTTCATTAAGTGGGATATCTTATGATTATTTCTCATGAGTTTTGAAGTTTTCTCTCACTTGGGCTTTATTAACACTTTTAAGCCCAGTTTAGGGTTAAGTACCCTACCCTAGGGTTTCACCCATGACCAGTCACATCAATACAACTTGTTTGAATTTTTTGCCTAGTGAATGCATTCTAAGTGTAACAATCACATGATATGCTAATGCTCATGATGTTATGCTCAAGTTTTAGTGGCAGTAACACCAGGGGTGTCACACTAAGGGACCCTAAAGCGCTTCTTAAGCAGAGCTCAAAATGAGTTTGAGCTTAAGGTGAAGAAGATAAGAAGTGACAATGGGTCTGAGTTCAAGAATCTACAAGTTGAAGAGTTTCTTGAGGAGGAAGGCATCAAGCACGAGTTCTACGCTCCCTACACACCACAACAAAATGGTGTGGTAGAGAGGAAGAACAGGACGCTAATCGACATGGCGAGAACGATGCTTGGAGAGTTCAAGACGCTTGAGCGGTTTTGGTTGGAAGCTGTGAACACAGCTTGCCACGCCATAAACCGGCTCTATCTGCACCGTCTCCTCAAGAAGACTTCTTACGAACTCCTAACTGGTAACAAACCAAATGTTTCTTACTTTCGTGTATTTGGGAGCAAATGCTACATTCTGGTAAAGAAAGGTAGACATTCGAAATTTGCTCCCAAGGCAGTAGAAGGTTTCTTACTAGGATATGACTCAAATGCAAAGGCGTATAGGTCTTCAACAAATCATCAGGATTAGTTGAAGTCTCTAGCGACGTTGTATTTGATGAGACTAATAGCTCTCCAAGAGAGCAAGTTGATCTTGATGATACAGATGAGGATGAGGTTCCGACAGCCGCAATGCGGCCTATGGCGATAGGAGATGTGCGACCACAGGAACTACAGGAACGAGATCAACCTTCTTCCTTGACAATGGTGCATCCCCCAACTCAATACAATGTACAAGTATCTCAAGAAGAGGGGCAAGATCAAGGGGGAGCACAGGAAGAACAGGTTATGGAGGAAGAAGCACCATAGGCCCCTCCAACTCAAGTTCGAGCGACAATCCAAAGACATCACCTCGTCAATCAGATTCTAGGTGACATCAGCAAGGGAGTAACTACTCGCTCACGATTAGCTAATTTTTGTGAGCATTACTCGTTTGTCTCTTCCATTGAGCCTTTCAGGGTAGAAGAGGCCTTGCAGGATCCAGACTGGGTGTTGGCCATGCAGAAAGAGCTCAATAACTTCAAAAGGAATGAAGTCTGGAGCATGGTGCCTCATCCAAAACAAAACATTGTAGGAACCAAGTGGGTGTTCCGCAATAAGCAAGACGAGCACGGAGTGGTGACAAGAAACAAGGCTCGACTTGTGGCAAAAGGTTATGCCCAAGTCGCAGGTTTGGATTTCGAGGAGACTTTTGCTCGTGTGGCTAGGTTAGAGTCAATTCGAATTTTATTAGCCTATGTCACTCACCATTCCTTTAGGCTATTCCAAATGGACGTAAAGAGCGCTTTCCTCAATGGGCCAATCAAGGAGGAGGTATACGTGGAACAACCCCCTGGCTTTGTGGATGACAGGTATCCCAACCATGTGTACAAACTCTCTAAGGCGCTCTATGGACTTAAGCAAGCCCCAAGAGCATGGTATGAATGCCTTAGAGATTTTCTTATTGCTAATGCTTTCAAGGTTGGGAAAGCTGATCCCACTCTTTTCAAAAAGACTTGTGATGGTGATCTGTTTGTTTGCCAAATATATGTCGATGACATTATATTTGGTTCTACTAACCAAAAGTCTTGTGAGGAGTTTAGCAGGGTGATGATGCAAAAGTTCGAGATGTCGATGATGGGCGAGTTGACCTACTTCCTTGGATTCCAAGTGAAGCAACTCAAGGACGGCACCTTCATCTCCCAAACGAAGTACACTCAAGATCTTCTCAAGAGGTTTGGAATGAAGGATGCTAAGCCAGCGAAGACACTGATGGGAACTGACGGACATCTCGACCTCAACAAAGGAGGTAAGTCCGTTGATCAAAAGGCATACCGGTCAATGATAGGTTCATTACTTTATCTTTGTGCTAGTAGACTAGACATAATGCCAAGTGTATGCATGTGTGCTCGATTCCAATCCGACCCAAGGAATGTCACCTTGTGGCTGTTAAGCAAATTCTTAGGTATTTAGTTTCTACGCCTTGCTTCGGGATCTGGTATCCAAAGGGGTCTACCTTTGACTTAATTGGATACTCAGACTCTGACTATGCCGGGTGCAAGGTTGATAGGAAGAGCACATCAGGGACGTGCCAATTTCTAGGAAGGTCCCTGGTGTCCTGGAGTTCCAAGAAATAAACCTTCGTTGCCCTATCCACCGCTGAGGCCGAGTATGTTGCCACAGGACAATGTTGCGTGCAACTGCTTTGGATGAGGCAAACCCTCTGGGACTTTGGCTACAATCTGAGCAAAGTCCCACTCCTTTGTGACAATGAGAGTGCAATCCGCTTTGGCGGATAATCCTGTTGAACACAGTCGCACTAAGCACATTGACATCTGGCATCACTTCCTAAGAGACCACCAGCAAAAGGGAGATATCGATGTGTACCACATTAGCACCGAGAACCAACTAGCCGATATCTTCACCAAGCCTTTAGATGAGAAAAGGTTTTGCAGGTTGCGTAGTGAGCAAAATGTCTTAGATTCGCGTAACTTGGATTGATCTATAGCATACATGTATTCTATGCCTTTGATCATGTTACCTTGAGCATTTACATCATTTATTGTCTATTTATGGTGCTCAAGTTGTACAAGTCATCCCCGGACCTCACAAGTCCGTATGCAAATGATGCACATGTTTAGGGGGAGATGTGCTACAACTTGACTCCTTTGAGACTAAGTTGTTTGTTTGAGTACACGTGAAGTAGTCTCGAAGGACCATTGAAAGGGAAAATGAACTTGGACGACAAAAAGACTTCCACTGCACTCTGGTATAAGTGTATTTAATTCCAAGTTCATACTAATGTTCTCATTGCCTTTTTGCTCTTACTTGACATTTTGGTGAGGCAATGGGGTTATAGGGCCAAAAATGATCTCGTTTTGGTGCTTAATGCCAAAGGGGGAGAAACTAAGGCCAAAGCAAATGGATCAGCCAACCACTTGTGAATTTTGAAAATAGTAGAGTTAGAATTTGTATTTTGTCAAAATCCTCTTATTGCAAAATTTGGTCTCTTATGGGGGAGAATTTTGATTGTAGGAAAAGGGGGAGTTTTTTGGCACTTGATCAATTTCACTCTTAGAATATCTCTTTATTTACCCAAACAAGTGTGTTTGACTTAGAAATAGGAAAAAGAGTTTGACTTGCAAAAACAAACCAAGTGGTGGCAAAGAGTGATCCAAAAATGCCAAATACTAAGTGAAGAACAATTGGGTCTTAAATATGCACTCCTTAGTTGCTTTGAAATGTGTTGGCATAAATCACCAAAAAGGGGAGATTGAAAGGGAAATATGCCCTTGGGCCATTTCTATAATTGTTTTGGTGATTAGATGCCCAACACATTGTTTTGAACTCATATGTGCTAAGTAGGTGAAGAGTGCACATCAAATAACAAGGTATGTTTCTAGACTCAGTAAATTGTTTTTAAATACTAACATGTTTATCTAAGTGCTAGAAACAGTGCCAAGAAAAGGACAAAAGAATTGGAGAAGAAACCAGCACCAACCTCGCACACCAAACTGTCTGGTGAGTCAGAGCAGCCCGAGCCAACGGTCGCCAGCGCAATCAGCGGGCGACGCGTGGCCCGCGCCAATGGTCGGTTGGGCACACCGGACTGTCCGGTGTGCACCGGACAGTGTCCGATGCGCCAACGGGACCGCCGGCCCAATGGTCGGATGAGCCAGATAAGGAAGGGGATCGAGCACCGGACTGCTACAGGACCTGTCCGGTGGTGCACCAGACTATCCGGTGCACCACTGGACAGAAGGCAGGATTCGCCTTCCAAGTTGATCTCCAACAGCTCCTAGCTGCCTTGGGGCTATAAAAGGGACCCCTAGGCGCATGGAGCAACACACCAAGCTTGCAAGAAACATTCTAAGACGCCTAGACTCTGCACTCACGCAATCGGATCATCGTTCTTGAGATTTGAGCACCGTTCGAGTTGCAAACTTCCTGTGCCATGTTTGTGTGCTCACTTCTTCACTTGTGTGCGTGTGTTTGCTGTGATTTGAGTCTTGTGTGTGTTGCTTTCCCTCCCTTACTCTTGTGCTTCTTTGTGATCTATATTGTAAGGGTGAGAGGCTCCAACTTGTGGAGATTCCTCGCAAACGGGAAAAGAACACTAAACAAAAAGACCATGGTATTCAAGTTGATCATTAGATCACTTGAAAGAGGTTGAGTGCAACCTTTGTCCATTGGGACGCCACAACGTGGAAGTAGGCAAGTGTTATACTTGGCCGAACCACGGGATAAAACACCGTGTCTCTTGTGCTGCCTTTTCTTTGTGATTGTTTTATTCACAAGAGATCGCTTCATTGCAACTTGATTAACTCGCACTAACACTCTTATAATCAAGTTTGTGGCTATTTAGTGTTTGATTTCATAGGATCACCTATTCACCCCCCTCTAGGTGCTCTCAGATTTGTAAGGCTTACCAAAGAGAATGGTTAAAGTTGAGCATTGCTTTTAAAGTTGGTCAAAATTTTATTAGCAGTTACTAAATGTAAGTAGATACCAAACCAGAGTAATAATAGAACAAAATTAATAATAAATCACATGCAATGCAAATGACAAATTGAATTTAGTTCCATAGTTTAATCATGCGAGAGTCCTGAGCTGCTCATGACCACGAGCATGGCTAGTATACCAGTTTTACACTCTGTAGAGGTTGTACCCTGTACCCACAAGTCGTGTATCCCATGTCGCCTGGGTCTGCAAGGCCCTTAGACACTTCTGAGGTGAATGACTAGGGATCCACTACGAGGCCTTTACAAAGTTCCACTAGCTTCAGAAAAACCCGCTACAGTTTCTAGGAAGAGCAATGCAGGAATGCCTCGTGTGACCGCCATCGCAGAAAAATCAACCCGGGAACCTCCCTACACGCCTACTCCCCTACTGCCCTTGCCCCTATCGGGTAAGGTATTCCTCCACTAGCTTTCCTAGTTAGTCAGCCAAGGGCGTCCCATTCCACCCTTGTGGTGGCACGTGTTTCTCAAGGTTAAGCTCTATGTTCCAATTAAAAATAATGATCTCGACATGAATAATAAATAAAATAACAGAATAATTGGAACATGGACATAATGTAATATTAATCCAAAAACCATATAGAGCATTAGCAAAACTACCTAGATGATTCAGGGGTGAACAAGGTAAAAAGATAACCACTCTAGGGTGTCCTATTGGGTCCCATCAAAATTAAGCCTATGCATGAATAAGTGATAATAAAGAACATTATTGGGTAATAAAAGTGATCAAGGGCACAACTTGCCTGGGACTTGAGATTATAGGTACCAACTTGCTCTTCAAGTGACTCATAACCTCACTGCTAAATGTAGCAATAAAAACAAACATGGTATAGGAAAAATTAACATCACGTAAGAACAAACTACATAATAATGATCTACGCGTCGCTACAAGATCGTGGGTTCGAGAATTACTAAATTCGGAGCTGTGGTTAAAGAGTTATGATTTTCGAAAGACCTACGTGATTGAATAATAAAAACTAGATTCTATGTGGGTTAATGTAAAGTATATGAGAGAGTATATTAAAGATACACCCAATTCAACTCTACTTTAAGTTACAACTTGAGCAGGGGCATAACCTAGTTTGGTTATAATTATGGATATATTAAGAAAGATTAATCTACCCATAACATAGGTTAAATAATACCTATATATAAAAGCTACATGACCTGATCAAATAATATTGCTACTGTGTAGGCAACTTTATTACGAAATTAACGCAACTTGAACGGGTCAATTCGGAGTTAAAACGGAGAAGTTATAAATTTCTGAAGTTTAAGTGTTAGGTAAAAAGGAACTAAGTGTATAATTTCTAATCTAAGATTCATAATAAACTAAGGTTACCAATTGATAAACAACATTATTATGAACTTAATGCAACTAGAATGGATCAAAAAGGAGTTAAAATAAATTTTCTATGAGTTAAACAAGATCCTGGAACTATTTTTGTACTAAAAACTATTTTTCTATATTAATTACTTGATTTAATACATTACTAGGCTGCGGGCGCTATTTACCAGAAGCATAGGGGTCAAACTATAAGTTCTAGGGGCTTGGATTAAATCTCCCTTAACTACATATGTACTACGGGTTAATTTTTATAATGTGTAAGGGTTCTTCTGCAAAAAAGGTCAGGTCGAAGGGGTATGGGCCGACCTCGATCGTTGGATCCTAGTTCAAGCACTCAGATTATATCATGAAGTGGTATGAGCTCCCAGCCCACAGATCTAAATCCCATGGCTCAGAATTAAATACCCGAGATTACTACGGATCCACTCGAACGAGATTGGACGGCCCCGATTCAATTTCACGAAGGGTTATGCTAACTCTAATCGTATTCTTCCGTCCCGAGATCAATGGCTCGGGATTTGTTCAATCGCTAGCTAATCATAGCCGTTCGCTAAGATCAAATGGTGCACGCTTTCCTTCTCCCGATGATCGGACGCAACGTCGCCATTACCGACGCGCACCCCATTCCAACCCCCAGTGCGAAAGTTGCTCCACAAATATGCTTTACCCGATGTCGAAGGTCACGCGAGTAACATGGACGAGTTCTTACCTAAAATCGTGGCACAAAACCACATGCCAACGATGGGAAGCGGCTCCGCCGTGGACGAAGACCCACAGCGAGGAATTCCGCACGCGCCAATGGTTCCCACGGTTGGAAGCCCTCCCCACGCGTTTCACTGCTCCGAGCACCACACCCTGACCCCCTCTGTGAAGCTCTGTCAGCAGTATGCGGCCAGGTAGATGCCGACGGTGGAGGCGAGCCTCCCTTCTTCTACCAACTCCCCCCTTCTTCACTGTTGTGTCGCCGGCAATCGGATCAACTTGATGTGGACGAGGGAGGGTCGCGCCACAAGCTATATATGTAGCCCGGTGCCTACCCCAACAATCCGCGGCATGCGCGCGATTCAGTTGAAATCTGCACGGTTGAGCGATTTCTGGCGCCCGGCTTGCAATAATCCCCACGGGGAGGACGAGTCTGTTCAACGGGCCCCACGAGGCAGTGCTCGCGCGTGACCAGAGGGTCCTGGGCAGTGTGCCCCATCAAGCAGAGATGTAGGGGCTAGAACGCTCGTGGTATTGTTGCCGGTGGTCCCACACGTCAGGGTGGCGCGAGGTGGGCGGGTTACTGGCCGAACGGGCCCGCGCGTCAGTGCCAGTTGCATCAGTCCTGAGCCGATGGCAAGAAATGGGTCGCGCGGTATCGGGTAAAAAAAGGGGAAAATGGGCTGAGGAAAAGAATTGGCCCAGGAATAGGTTTATTCTTTTCCTTTTTATTTTAATTTCTTTTCACACTTTCAAATTTCTATTTTAAGTTCAAATCTATTGAAACTTTCTGTTTTTAATTTTTAGCTTCCTACTCTCAAACATAATCCTATAGATCCTACCATTTTCAATGGTATTATTTATTCTTCTCATTGTTTTTAATTCTAGGAGTAATGGATGATTATTTTCATTTTCCTTTCTCACTTTCCATTTTATATTTTCATTCATACTTTAAGGTCAATTTTAAGTTATGATTCCTTTATTCAAATAAGGTGCCTCAAAATAACATCAACACATTTCTTTATTTATTTATTTGTTATTTGCATAATTTAATGCTATTAGTTGAGTATGCAAAGAGAAATAAAAAGGAATTCAAGGAATCCCCAAAACACTCTCTTATAAATTTATTTATTTATTCATTTTATTATTATTATTTTCTTATACCAATTTTGGGCTTTACATCAGGGTATTTGGGAAATAGTAAACTTGTTTAAATGACTATAAAAAAGGCATAATTCCAAACAACTGTTAAACTGTTTTTTTTGTGTGTACTATGAGAACCATAATTACCTTAAGTGTTGATTTGTTTAATTGGCTGAAATATGATGCTTATTAAAGGTTGTGCATATCAAATTTCTAATTAATTGTCTATCGAATTATTCAGAAAACCATCTAGCGCTGGAGTCACAAGTCCCCCTATATGGCAGAAAGAAATCTCCACTTAAAGGATAGTTGGATTCTAGGTATGGAGCTATTGACCTTGTCCACTCTTATAAACTCAATTTTCTTATTCATAGTATCTTTATGGCCACCCATTCTTGTATCCATTTTTTTAAATTTCTTGCATGAATAGTATTGCCCATTTGATCCAGAAAAACTGATGGTGACATCTGGTGACTCGATGGGGTTCATGTCGTTTCAAGCTACAAAAGTACTATGTAGCTCTTCCAAGATCACTCCTGAATTGATTTTTAACACATTAAGTTAACATGCCCTTATTTAAGTAGGGTGGTTGGCCGTGATGCGCGAGGTCGACAGCATGACAAGCACCTCCCCCAGCGGGCTAGTAGACCAAGGAGAGAGATGATGGCATAATGACTCGATGGTGGGTCTCGATCATGCAGCCTATGCCCCATAAGGCCACAACCCAGCAACACAGAAGCCACTTCATACACATAGAAGCCACTTCATCAACTCTAGTTGCATTGTTGTATTCTGTTTGAACTATAGAATATTTTCGTAATCTTCTGATACAACAGTATACAATTTTAGCCTTTGTTTGGACATCGTGGAATACCTTCAAGTTTACCTTCTTGATGAACCTATAATACAATTTTCTTTAAGTGTACGAAATACATTAAGCTTTCTGTCAATACTTGGCAAATCTAGTAGATTTTTAATCGTGTTGTCATTTAATCCACCAAGACCTATAAAAGGTCTAGATACACATTCATAAAATTCTACTGATCAGTATTGAGCAATTGCCTATTTTTACTCTACTTTGTTCTATGGCCTGCCTCACTTTGATCAGTGTTGATTTATAATTTATAAACGACATGCTTGGATTAATTCTTGTAAATTTGGTTTGCCTTGCCTGAACAGATTTAAGTTTGGAGGTATAATTTATAAACAACATGCTTGTATTTGGTTCACAAAAGATTAACACAAGAACATTTTGACCCTTAGAGCATCTCCAAAAGACTCTTTATTTTTCACTCTCTATTTGACTCTTTATTCGTCACTCTATAAAGATTAAACTCTAAATTTAACATCTCATTCCAACAGACTCTCCAATATGCAAGTTAGCTTGGCTAGCGAGATTTGTTAGCCAAATTTGGCTAGTGAGAGAGTCAATTTAGAGAGCCGGATAGCTTGCCAAGTTAAATGGCTAGCCTGTTGGAGAGCTATTTTGCTATTAAGTAGCTAAAATTTAGCTTGACAAGCTATTTAGCTAGTCTCTTGGTGTCGGGTACCTAATTAGGGTACCCCCAATACTCCTTAACATGGTTGGAAAACATCCTCAAAACAGACCGTAAAGACTGATAGGCACGGTTCAAGTCAAGGCCTCGTCTACCAAGGGACGCGATCTCATCCGAGCCCAGCCTCGGGCAAGAACAGTAGTCCCAGACGGATTCACACCTCGCCCGAGGGCATCCTCATGCAGTGGGCGCACCCTCGGCTCGCCCGAAGCCAAGCTCGGGCAAACTTTGTCGTGCAGCGACCTCGGCCAAATCGCCTCACCAACCGACCGTATCGCATGCGCATTTAATGCGGGGATCGCCTGACACCTTATCCTGACACGCGCGCCTCAGTCGGCAAGGTCGAAGTGACCGCAGTCACTTCGCCCCTTTACTGATCGTTCTGACAGGAAAACAGCACTATTCACCCCGTTCCGACTACTGTGCCAACCACCAGGGTAAAACTGAGTCATGACCTCCCCCGAGTTCAGCCTCGGACGCAACAAGGAGCTCCGCCTCGCCCGACCTCAGGCCTCGGCCTCAGCCTCGGCCTCAGGAGAAGGTCTCCGCCTCGCCCGACCTCGGGCCTCGGACCGACCACGCCACTGGGGATACATTATTACCCTACCCCTAGCTAGTTGCCTCAGGCTACGAAGGAACAAGACCGGTGTCCCATCTAGATTACTCTGGTAACAGGTAATGATGGTTCCCCGCGTGCGTCCATGACGTCGATGGTTCTCAGCTCCCTACGGAAGCAAGGAAATGTCAGCAGGATCCATGCCGCACCGCCAGCTGCGCTTCTACAGGGCTCAAGCACTTCTCCGATGGCCACGTTAGCACATAGCTACACCCCCATTGTACAGCTGGGCCATCTCCTTGTATCTATAAAAGGGGATGTCCAGGGCCTTCCTAAGGGGGCGGAAAAAAGACGAGCAGAGACAGGCAGAGTGGGAGAAACGCAGAGGAGGCTAACTCAGACAGCTCACCTCAGGGCCAGACCCTCTCTCTCTCTTTCTCGCGACACTTGTAACCCCTACTACGAGCACCCCGGTGCAAGATAACATAAGCATCATCCTCCCTCTTGTGTTCCATCTTGCATCAACCCATCTGGGCAAGGACACACAGCGACAAATTCACTAGTCGGTTAAGGGTCCTCGCGGGTCCGAAACACCGACAGTTGGCACGCCAGGTAGGGGTTTGCTGCGTGTTGACAAACACTTTCCCATTGAGTTGAGAGCACCTAGAGGGGGGGGTGAATAGGTGATCCTGTGAAAACTTAAAACTTAATCCACAAAATTTGATTAGGAGTTAGCACAGTCAAGCCAAGTGGCTAGAGAGGAAAGCTTGCACAACACGAAAACCACAAAGAGATCAACACAGAGATGGCACAGTGGTTTATCCCGTGGTTCGGCCAAGTCAACACTTGCCTACTCCACGTTGTGGTGTCCCAACGGACGAGGGTTGCAATCAACCCCTCTCAAGCGGTCCAACGACCCACTTGAATACCACGGTGTTTTGCTTTGCTTTACTATATCCCGTTTGCGAGGAATCTCCACAACTTGGAGTCTCTCGCCCTTACACTTTGATGTTCACAAAGAAGCGCGGAGTAAGGGAGGGATGAGCAACGCACACAAGACGCAAAATCAGAGTACCAACACGCACACAAGTCGCAACAAGAGCTCACAACACAACTCAGCGAGTTCACAACTCAAATAGAGCTCTAATTGCTATTACAAAGAATCAAATGCGCGGAATCGAATTCTTGGTGCTTATGAATGCTTAGAGAATGCTTGGTGTACTCCACCATGCGCCTAGGGGTCCCTTTTATAGCCCCAAGGCAGCTAGGAGTCGTTGAGTGCATTCCAGGAAGGCAATTCTTGCCTTCTGTCGCCTGGCGCACCGGACAGTCTGGTGCACCACCGGACACTGTCCGGTGCAGATTTCTTTCCTTCTATGGCAAAGCCGACCGTTGGCGCTTTGGAGCCGTTGGCACACCGGACACTGTCCGGTGCACACCGGACAGTCCGGTGCCCCCTTTTGACCGTTGGCTCGGCCACGTGTCTCGCGCGGATCGCGTGGCCGACTGTTTGGCCCGGCCGACCGTTGGCTCACCGGACAGTCCGGTGCACACCGGACAGTCCGGTGAATTATAGCCGTACGTCGTTAATCATTTCCCGAGAGCAGCTAGTTTGCCTGAGCCAGCCTGGCACACCGGACACTGTCCGGTGCACCCAGACAGAGCTGACTTTGGCTGAACAAAGCCATCTTTAATTTCAATTTGATTTTTCATGTTTCCAGCACTTAGACACAATACATTAGTCTCTAAAACAATGTACTAAGTCTGAGAAACATACCTTTATACTTGATTTGTACTTTGTCCACCATTTAACACTTAGGCACTTGTGTTGGACACTAAGTCACCAAAATACTTAGAAATGGCCCAAGAGCACATTTCCCTTTCAATCTCCCCCTTTTTGGTGATTTATGCCAACACAACATAAAGCAAGTAGAACAAGTGCAAAATCAATTCAAATAAGAACTCAAAATTGTTTTGATTCAAATTTGACATATATGGATCATTCTTTGCCACCACTTGGTTTGTTTTTACAAATCAAACTCAATTTCCTATCTCTAAGTCAAACACACATGTTGAAACATAAAGAGAGATTTTTCATGAGAAATTGATCAAGGATTCAAAAACTCCCCCTTTTTCCCATAATTAAGCCTTCTCCCCACAAGAGACCAACTTTTGACAATAAGAGGCAAACAAGAGTATTTTGACAAACAAAAACTCTAACTCTACTATTTTCAAAATTCACAAGTGGTAGCTGATCCATTTATTTCTTTGGCCTTATTTTCTCCCCCTTTGGCATCAAGCACCAAAACGGGATCAATTTTGGCCCCTTAACCCCATTGCCTCACCAAAATCTTCAACTAAGAGTAAAAAGGCAATAAGAGTATAGAGATGAACTTGGAATAAGTTACTCTTTCATCGGAGTGCAGTGGAAGTCTTGCATGGTCCAAGTCCACCTTTTCCCTTTCAATCCTCCTTTGAGACTAAATTAAGCAGACTCAAGCACACAGTTAGTCTCAAAGGGTCAAGTTGTAGCACATCTCCCCCTAAATTTGTGCATCACTTGCAAAGGACTTGTGAGGTCCGGGGAGTGCTTGTACAACTTGAGCACCATAAATAAACAACAAAATGCATTAGGGAACATGATCAAGGCATAAAAACATGTATGCTATAAATCAATCCAAGTTCCGCGAATCTAAGACATTTAGCTCACTACGCAACTTGCAAAAGGTCTGCTCATCTAAAGGCTTGGTAAAGATATCGGCTAGCTGGTTCTCGGAGCTAACATGAAACACTTCGATATCTCCCTTTTGTTGGTGGTCTCTCAAAAATTGATGCCGGATGTCAATGTGCTTTGTGCGGCTGTGTTCAACAAGATTATCCGCCATGCGGATAGCACTCTCATTATCACATAGGAGTGGGACTTTGCTCAGATTGTAGCCAAAGTCCCTGAGGGTTTGTCTCATCCAAAGTAGTTGTGCGCAACACTGTCCTGCGGCAACATACTCGGCCTCAGCGGTGGATAGGACAACGGAAGTTTGTTTCTTGGAACTCCATGACACCAGGGACCTTCCTAAGAATTGGCATGTCCCCGATGTACTCTTCCTATCAACCTTACATCCAGCATAGTCGGAGTCTGAATATCCAATCAAGTCAAAGGTAGACCCCTTTGGATACCAGATCCCGAAGCAAGGCGTAGCGACTAAATATCCAAGAATTCGCTTCACAGCCACTAAGTGACACTCCCTTGGATCAGATTGAAATCTAGCACACATGCATACGCTAAGCATAATATCCGGTCTACTAGCACATAAATAAAGTAAAGACCCTATCATAGACCGGTATGCCTTTTGATCAACGGACTTACCTCCTTTGTTGAGGTCGGTGTGTCCGTCGGTTCCAATTGGAGTCTTTGCGGGCTTGGCGTCCTTCATCCCAAAACGTTTGATCAAGTCTTGTGTGTACTTCGTTTGGGAGATGAAGGTACCATCCTTGAGTTGCCTCAATTGGAACCCAAGGAAATAGCTTAACTCGCCCATCATCGACATCTCAAACTTTTGAGTCATCACCCTGCTAAACTCTTCACAAGACTTTTGGTTAGTGGAACCAAATATTATGTCATCGACATAAATTTGGCACAAAAAAAGATCACCATCACATGTCTTAGTAAAAAGAGTTGGATCGGCTTTGCCAACCTTGAAAGCATTAGCAATTAAAAAGTCTCTAAGGCATTCATACCATGCTCTTGGGGCTTGCTTAAGTCCATAGAGCGCCTTAGAGAGCTTACACACGTGGTCGGGGTACCGTTCATCCTCGAATCCAGGGGGTTGCTCCACGTACACCTCCTCCTTGATTGGCCTGTTGAGGAAAGCGCTCTTCACATCCATTTGGAACAACCTGAAAGAATGGTGAGCGGCATATGCTAGCAAAATACGAATGGACTCTAGCCTAGCCACAGGAGCAAAAGTCTCCTCAAAGTCCAAACCTGCGACTTGGGCATAACCTTTTGCCACAAGTCGTGCCTTGTTCCTTATCACCACCCCGTGCTCGTCTTGTTTGTTGCGGAACACCCACTTGGTTCCCACAACATTTTGCTTGGGACGAGGCACCAGTGTCCAAACTTCATTTCTTTTGAAGTTGTTGAGCTCCTCTTGCATGGCCAACACCCAGTCCGGATCTAGCAAGGCCTCTTCTACCCTGAAAGGCTCAATAGAAGAGACAAAAGAGTAATGCTCACAGAAATTAACTAATCTAGAACGAGTAGTTACTCCCTTGCTAATGTCACCCAAAATTTGGTCGACGGGATGATCCCTTTGAATCATCGCTTGAACTTGGGTTGGAGGTGTCGGTTGTGCTTCTTCCTCCATTACATGATCATCTTGTGCTCCCCCTTGATCACACGCCTCCTCTTGATGAACCTGTTCATCTTCTTGAGTTGGGGGATGCACCATTGTTGAGGAAGAAGGTTGATCTTGCTCCTTTTGTTCCATTGGCCTCACATCTCCAATCGCCATGGTGCGCATTGCGGCCGTTGGAACGTCTTCTTCATCTACATCATCAAGATCAACAACTTGCTCTCTTGGAGAGCCATTAGTCTCATCAAATACAACATCGCTAGAGACTTCAACCAAACCCGATGATTTGTTGAAGACCCTATACGCCTTTGTGTTTGAGTCATAACCCAACAAAAACCCTTCTACGGCTTTGGGAGCAAATTTGGAATTCCTACCCTTCTTCACTAGAATGTAGCATTTACTCCCAAAAACTCGAAAATACGAAACATTGGGTTTGTTACCGCTTAGCAGCTCATACGAAGTCTTCTTGAGGAGGCGATGAAGATAGACCCGGTTGATGGCATGGCAAGCCGTGTTCACAGCTTCCGACCAAAAGTGCTCGGGGGTCTTGAACTCTCCAAGCATCGTCCTAGCCATGTCTATAAGCGTCCTGTTCTTCCTCTCTACCACACCATTTTGTTGAGGTGTGTAGGGAGCGGAGAACTCGTGCTTGATTCCTTCCTCCTCAAGATACTCCTCTACTTGAAGGTTCTTGAACTCGGACCCGTTGTCGCTTCTTATCTTCTTCACCTTGAGCTCAAACTCGTTTTGAGCTCTCCTTAGGAAGCGCTTGAGGGTCCCTTGGGTTTCAGATTTATCCTGCAAAAAGAATACCCAAGTGAAGTGGGAAACATCATCAACTATAACAAGACCATACTTACTTCCTCCTATGCTTAGATAGGCGACAGGTCCGAAGAGGTCCATATGAAGTAACTCCAAGGGTCTTGATGTTGTCATCACATTTTTGGCATGATGAGAGCTTCCCACCTGTTTCCCTGCTTGACAAGCTGCACAAGGTCTATCTTTTTTGAAAGTAACATTAGTTAGACCTATCACGTGTTCTCCCTTTAAAAGCTTGTGAAGGTTCTTCATCCCCACATGTGCTAAGCGGCGATGCCACAGCCAGCCCATGTTAGTCTTAGCAATTAAGCATGCATCTAGACTGGCCTCCTCTTTTGCAAAATCAACTAAATAAAGTTTGTCGTCTAATACACCCTTAAAAGCTAATGAACCATCACTTCTTCTAAAGACAGACACATCTACATTTGTGAATAAGCAGTTATATCCCATATTACATAATTGACTTACGGATAACAAATTATATCCAAGCGACTCTACTAAGAATACATTAGAAATAGAGTGCTCATTTGATATTGCAATTTTTCCTAACCCTTTCACCTTGCCTTGGTTCCCATCACCGAATATGATTGAATCTTGGGGATCCTTGTTCTTGGCGTAGGAAGAGAACATCCTCTTTTCTCCCATCATGTGGTTTGTGCATCCGCTGTAGATAATCCAGCTTGAGCCCCCGGATGCATAAACCTGCAAGGTAAACTTAGGCTTGGGTCTTAGGTACCCAACTCATGTTGGGTCCTACAAGGTTAGTCACCATAGTCTTAGGGACCCAAATGCAAGTCTTATCACCCTTGCATTTTGCCCCTAGTTTCCTAGCAATCACTTTCCTATCCTTTCTACAAATTGCAAATGAAGCATTGCAAGCATGATAAATTGAAGAAGGTTCATTGTTTACTTTCCTAGAAACATGAACAACATTTCTTCTAGGCATAACATTTTTCCTAGTCAAATTTCTATCATGCATAATAGAAGAACTAGAAGCAATCATGGCATTTGAATTGTAAGCATTACAACTCCTATCATAATGAACTTTCCTAGAATATCTCCTATCATGGTATAAGAAAGCATGGTTCTTTTGCACACTATTTGCCATAGGGGCCTTCCCTTTCTCCTTGATGGGAATGGGAGCCTTATGGCTTGTCAAGTTCTTGGCTTCCCTCTTGAAGCCAAGCCCATCCTTAATTGAGGGGTGTCTACCAACCATGTAGGCATCCCTAGCAAATTTTAGTTTATCAAAATCACTTTTGCTAGTCTTAAGTTGGGCAATAAGACTAGCCACTTCATCATTTAATTTAGAAATGCAAACTAGGTGTTCACTACAAGCATCAATATTAAAATCTTTGCACCTATTGCAAATCATAACATGTTCTACACAAGAGTTAGATTTATTTGCTATTTCTAACTTAGCATTCAAATCATCATTTATGCTCTTTAAGCTAGAAATAGAGTCATGACATGCAGACAATTCACAAGAAAGCATCTCATTCCTTTTAATTTCTAAAGCAAGGGATTTTTGAGCCTCTACAAACTTATCATGTTCTTCATACAAAAGATCCTCTTGCTTTTGCAATAATCTATTCTTATCATTCAAGGCATCAATTAATTCATTAATTTTATCAACCTTGGTTCTATCTAGGCCCTTGAATAAACATGAATAATCTATTTCATCATCATCACTAGATTCATCCTCACTTGAAGAAGCATAAGTACTAGTATTACGAGTGCTTACCTTCTTTTCCCTTGCCATGAGGCAAGTGTGATGCTCGTTGGGGAAGAGGGATGACTTATTGAAGGCGGTGGCGGCGAGTCCTTCGTTGTCGGAGTCGGACGAGGAGCAATCCGAATCTCACTCCTTTCCAAGATGTGCCTCGCCCTACGCCTTCTTGTAGTTCTTCTTCTTTTCCCACTTTCCACTCTTCTTTTCCTGGTCACTATCATTATCCGGACAATTAGCGATAAAATGACCAATCTTACCACATTTAAAGCAGGAGCGCTTCCCCTTCGTCTTGTTCTTGTTGGGGTGCTCCTTGCGACCCTTTAGCGCCGTCTTGAACCGCTTGATGATGAGGGCCATCTCTTCATCATTAAGCCCGGCCGCCTCAACTTGCGCCACCTTGCTAGGTAGCGCCTCCTTGCTCCTTGTTGCCTTGAGAGCAATAGTTTGAGGCTCCTGGATTGGGCCATTTAATGCATCGTCGACGTATCTAGCCTCCTTGATCATCATCCGCCCGCTTACGAACTTTCCAAGAATCTCCTCGGGCGTCATCTTCGTGTACCTAGGATTCTCACGAATATTGTTCACAAGATGTGGATCAAGGATGGTAAAGGACCTTAGCATTAGGCGGACGACATCGTGGTCCGTCCATCGCGTGCTCTCATAGCTCCTTATCTTGTTGACGAGAGTCTTGAGCCTGTTGTATGTCTGGGTTGGCTCCTCCCCTCTTATCATCGCGAATCTCCCGAGTTCGCCTTCCACCAATTCCATTTTGGTGAGCATGGTGACGTCGTTTCCCTCATGTGAGATCTTGAGGGTGTCCCAGATCTGCTTGGCATTGTCCAAGCCGCTCACCTTATGGTACTCGTCCCTGCACAATGAGGCTAACAACACAGTAGTAGCTTGTGCATTTTTATGAATTTGTTCATTGATAAACAAAGGACTATCCGAGCTATCAAATTTCATTCCGCTCTCTACTATTTCCCATATACTAGGATGGAGAGAGAACAAGTGACTACGCATTTTGTGACTCCAAAATCCGTAGTCCTCCCCATCAAAGTGTGGAGGTTTGCCAAGAGGAATGGAAAGCAAATGTGCATTTGAGCTATGCGGAATACGAGAATAATCGAAAGAGAAGTTTGAGTTAACCGTCTTCTTTTTCTCGTAGTCGTTGTCGTTGTCCTTTTGGGAAGAAGAGGATTCATCGCTGTCGTCGTAGTAGACGATCTCCTTGATGCGCCTTGTGTTGGGGACTTGTTCTCAAATACTATGAATTAAGAACAAGGCAACACAAGATGTTAAATGTTAATACCCTTCGTCCTTCGAAGCATTATTTCCCTTGGGATATAATGATCTTCAGACGAAGGTCATGAAAGATATACCTTCATCATCGCAGTATATATATTAAATAAAAGAAGAAGCATATGAAATATGGAATATGAAGTGAAATGTAGACAATTATATGTTGTTATCAATTCATTTCGGTATTATTATTATTGAAGAATAAAAACGACATCAAGTTACAGATGTACCTTCAGCTTGGAAGGAAGTAAAAGTACAAGCGTGACGCAAAAAACAAATGCCAAGTCAGCGTGAACAGTACGGGGGTACTGTTCACCTATTTATAGGCACGGAACACAACCCACATAAAATTACATCCATGCCCTTTACATTTGGTAATAGTTCTATAGTAATCCACCGAGGTTTAAATAGCCTTTTCATCTTTAAGTCGGTTTCCTTTTCTGCAGTCACGCCGAAGCTTTCCTGCTTACTTCTTTGGCGCTGTATCAACCTTCGTATTCTTTGAGCTTCTCCTACTGTGATACCGATTCGGGTCCAAAGATACCTGTTCACACATTATACTCCAGAAACACTGTTAAATCCTGTTTTTGAGGACCTTCGGAGCCGAAGGCCCCCAACAGTAGCCCCTCGCAATGTTAATTTGTTAAATCGACAAATTCAGATTGCGACATGGACGAAGGCTTTAAGCCGAAGGTCCGAAAAAACACCTTCCCTTTGCTAGAATAGCAACATTCACTGACAGGCGGGGTCTTTCAATCTTTCACGCACTGGGCGTATAAATAAGAGCATACCGCGAGCTCATTTTGCACGCTCTCTCGCCAGCTGTTCTCGCTCACTCAATTTTTAGCTCTTGCGTACCAAGATTTGCTTAGCTTTTTAAGTTTTTAAGCTTCGGAGCTGAAAACAGTTTTTTAGTGTCTCCGAAGATGTTTGAAGATAAGAAGGCTGCTGCTAAGATGAAGCTGAGTCTCGATGAAGAGAAGAATCTGGGGTTTCTTATAGCAATGTCGAAGACCAATACAGAAAAAATCACCAAAGAAATTTTAGAAGGTTTGTCTGAAGATACTGATGACAGCGACAGTTATGATGTGGATAGTGGTGGTGAAGACTCCGAAGATCGCCCCTGGCGACCAAGCCATTCAGTTTTTGGCAAGTCAGGTATCAAAGAAAATCATCTTATCAACATGAGGGGAAAGTACTTCCGGGATTTATCCATTGTGAGGGCTGACGAAGGAGAAAAAACTTGTCCGACCCCTGAGGAAAATGAAGTCGTAGTGTTCCAAAGCTTTTTGAAAGCTGGACTACGATTTCCCCTGAGCAGCTTTGTCGTAGAAGTGCTGAAAATATTTGAAGTCTATCTTCATCAACTTACCCCCGAAGCAATTATAAGGCTAAATATCTTCGTGTGGGTCGTGAGAAGCCAAGGTCTGGAACCTGATGCGAAAAGTTTCTGCAACACACACGAATTATCATACGAGACAAAACCCTGGGGTAAGGAACAGTATCACAATAATTTTGGCTGCTACAGTTTCGTTTCTCGGTCTGGGTCAAGCTGCCCCGTGCCAACGTTTCGGAAGAGATGGCCCGGCGACTGGACGACAGAATGGTTTTATGTGAAGAATGACCTGAAAGCACGGGAAGACATTAAAGGTATAATTATGCGCCCTATTTGGCAAAGTTTCGGCCTGCGAAGGCCGAAGGTTGAGATGAATGAAGCCGCCGAAGAATGCCAGAGAGCCTTCGGAGTTATTTGTTCTTTTATTGGAACAAGAGATTTGGTCCAAGAGCATATTGCCTTCAGAGTATGGCCGCTCGCGGAAAAATGGGAAATGCCACAAGAGACCATAAAAGAGGCTGACGAAGGTGGACTTATCAGGCTGAAGTATACTTTCAAGTTCGGAGATAAATTCATTGAGCCAGATGATGACTGGCTAAAAAGCATTGAAAATTTAAGTGATGAACTACTTGGGGCTTACTCGAAGGCCGAAGATACTGCACTGTCAGCGGCCTTCGGAGGCCGAAAAAGAAAAGACTGAACCGAGTGTTTGACGCAATCGGGTTCGTCTACCCTGACTATCGATATCCCATCCGAGGGCAGAAAAGAAAAAGCACAACCTCTGCAGAAGAAGCTGCAGCTGCTCCTAGTGAACCAGCACCGGAAAGAAAAAAGATAAAGATCCTCACACATCGGCCACGCTATATTGAACCAGCTTCGGTGCCTGAGTTCACCGAAGAGACCTCTTCAGCCACCGAAGCTGCAAGCCAACCAAGCCAACCTTGCTGCCAGAAGTCGCAGATATGGCCGAAGCGCTAACAAGAATAGAATTGGAAGAGCCAAAGATTTTGTTACCAGAAACCGAAAAGATGGCCGAAGCGCCATCGACAGAAAAAAATGGAAGAAGTAAAAGGACCAGTTGAGGGATCAAAAACATCAGAAGTTTTAAGTCCTTCAGCAAATGTTGAGACAATAAAAAATCAAAAGGTGCCTGCGGTGACTCCGAAAAGAAAGAGAATGGTCAATGTGCTAGATGTTTTGGAAACAATTAAATCCTCAAGCACACCTCCGAAGAAGACTATTGAAACATCCGAAGCAGAAACTGAAGTCTTCGATGCTGAAGCTCCAAAGCAACAGGCTGAAACTGAAGCTGGGCCTTCAAAGTCCACGAAGGAAGAAAAAATATCCGAGCCAGTTCCTATTGAAGAAATCAGTGTTGTTGCCCTCGAAGCATCCCCCACAGTCCCTGACTATATTCTTCGACATGCTTCGGGGAAAAAACTGTCTGAAAAGGAAAAACAAGAGGCCCAGTTTTACGCCCAAAAACTGAAATATCCGAAGGGGGCGTTGATATTCAACGGCAGTGGAGAAGAAGACTTCTTGTATTGTCTCCCTGACAGCAAGGAGATTTCTGTCTGTCGGGAGATTAGCAAGAGCTTCGGATTCCCAACACTAGAAGACGGGCTCTCAGTGCTATCGAAAAACGAGCTGGCCGACAGCTTGGCGTATAATAGCTTAAAGGTACAAAAAAATGAGGCCTTTGTGTTTTTTCTTGAAACCAAAATCTTTCATTTGCTCAAACTTATTGACACACATTCATTTTTGTTTGCAGGGCCTTATACTTAGCAATGCCCTCAGGGCCCAAAAAGATGCCGAAGATGAAGGGTGTGTTATGGCCCTGAGCAACCTTCGTTCCGAAGTTATTGAACTACGGAACGAAGGTCTCAAAAAAGATAAGATATTGTATTCCTTGATAAATAAAATAAAAGAAGACGAAGCTACTTTTAGAGGTCAAGCCGAGGCTCAGAAGCATGAAATTGAAGATCTTCGAAAACAACTAGCCAGAGCTAAAGAGGAATGCATACTTGAAGAAACGAGGCGAGAACTTAGCGACCAATGGGCTAATCATTTAGAAGAAACTGTTAAAGAGCTTCGTTCGTCCAAGAAAAAATGCTATGACAAATCTATGGAGTGTGTTAAGAAAATAAAAGCTAGCTTCGCCAACGTTGGCGCATTCTCGAGCGAAGAAAATTTTAAAAGAGGCAACCCCGAAGATCCCATCGAATGGATTAATCACGAGGCAGAGGCCTTTGAAGAAATTTTAAATAGCCGCGGAGACATCTGCGCTTTCTCAGGTGCCAGAGGGATTGCCACCATTTTGGAGGGAAAAGGCTGCGAACATGTAAAGATTTTATCGCAATCCGAAGCCACCTTGTCCGTTGAAGATGTAAAAGATCCTTCAGCCGAAGCTAGCATGGTTGGGGGAAAAATTTTCACTGATATCTGGGACAATGGTGGTAGAGAAATGGCCCGAGAAATCATCCAGAAAAGCGAAAAAGGGATCCACGAAGTAACAGTGTTTCTGGAGTATAATGTGTGAACAGGTATCTTTGGACCCGAATCGGTATCACAGTAGGAGAAGCTCAAAGAATACGAAGGTTGATACAGCGCCAAAGAAGTAAGCAGGAAAGCTTCGGCGTGATTGCAGAAAAGGAAACCGACTTAAAGATGAAAAGGCTATTTAAACCTCGGTGGATTACTATAGAACTATTACCAAATGTAAAGGGCATGGATGTAATTTTATGTGGGTTGTGTTCCGTGCCTATAAATAGGTGAACAGTACCCCCGTACTGTTCACGCTGACTTGGCATTTGTTTTTTGCGTCACGCTTGTACTTTTACTTCCTTCCAAGCTGAAGGTACATCTGTAACTTGATGTCGTTTTTATTCTTCAATAATAATAATACCGAAATGAATTGATAACAACATATAATTGTCCACATTTCACTTCATATTCCATATTTCATATGCTTCTTCTTTTATTTAATATATACTGCGATGATGAAGGTATATCTTTCATGACCTTCGTCTGAAGATCATTATATCCCAAGGAAAATAATGCTTCGAAGGACGAAGGGTATTAACATTTAATATCTTGTGTTGCCTTGTTCTTAATTCATAGTATTTGAGAACAAGTCCTGGGGGCCTTCGGCTCCGAAGGTCCTCAAAAACAGGATTTAACAGTGTTTCTGGAGTATAATGTGTGAACAGGTATCTTTGGACCCGAATCGGTATCACAGTAGGAGAAGCTCAAAGAATACGAAGGTTGATACAGCGCCAAAGAAGTAAGCAGGAAAGCTTCGGCGTGACTGCAGAAAAGGAAACCGACTTAAAGATGAAAAGGCTATTTAAACCTCGGTGGATTACTATAGAACTATTACCAAATGTAAAGGGCATGGATGTAATTTTATGTGGGTTGTGTTCCGTGCCTATAAATAGGTGAACAGTACCCCCGTACTGTTCACGCGGACTTGGCATTTGTTTTTTTTTTGCGTCACGCTTGTACTTTTACTTCCTTCCAAGCTGAAGGTACATCTGTAACTTGATGTCGTTTTTATTCTTCAATAATAATAATACTGAAATGAATTGATAACAACATATAATTGTCTACACTTCACTTCATATTCCATATTTCATATGCTTCTTCTTTTATTTAATATATACTGCGATGATGAAGGTATATCTTTCATGACCTTCGTCTGAAGATCATTATATCCCAAGGGAAATAATGCTTCGAAGGACGAAGGGTATTAACATTTAACATCTTGTGTTGCCTTGTTCTTAATTCAAAGTATTTGAGAACAAGTCCCCAACATTGGCGCCCACCTCCGGTGAACTCACTTCCATTTCTTGAGCTTTGAACACCTTCGACAAGCATCACCTTCATCATGCCGCCGAAAAAAGCTTCAGCAACAGGGGCTGGCACGCTGCAGCTGCTGGACCCCAATCAAGACGTCCTTTCTCTTAGAGAGGCTCGGAGCCAGAAGAGGAAGGCTGTCAGTCCAACACCTCCGGAGGATGATCTAGATCAGGAAATTCAAAATCTGGAGATCCTTCAGCAGCAGGTCCAACGCAAGAAGGAGAAGATGGCTCGTCTAGCTGATCTTCAGAGACATATAGATGAAGCTTCGGAAGAGGTTCGTCATCTTATTCAAGATGATCAAAGCCGAAGGCTTCCACGCAGAGAGCTTCATCAGGAAGGCTTCCACAACGAGGATGACTGGTATGAAGATTTCCATCATGGAAACTTTGCTTTTGATGATGCTTCTCCTCTCTCAACAGAATTGCAGGCTACACCTTGGCCACAGACTTACAAGCCACCTCAGCTTCCCATATATGACGGTCACTCAGACCCTAAGCAATTCCTAATGAGCTATGAAGAAACTATATCTTCGTACGGTGGCAATACGACAGTTATGGCAAAATCCTTTGTCATGGCCGTCAGGAGTGTTGCTCAGACTTGGTACTCTTCTCTTCGGCCAGGGACAATCACTTCTCGGCAGAAATTGAAGGATATGCTGATAACTAGCTTTCAAGGGTTTCAGACGAAGCCGGTCACCGCTCAGGCTCTCTTCCAGTGTACCCAAGACCATGAAGAGTACCTTCAGGCGTATGTCCGAAGGTTTCTGCGTCTAAGGGCACAGGCGTCGACAGTGCCCAATGAGATTGTCATTGAGGCCATGATCAAGGGGCTTCGGCCGGGGCCATCAGCGCAGTATTTTGTCAGGAAGCCACCACAAACGCTGGAGAAGCTGCTCCAGAAGATGGACGAATACATTCGAGCTGACAATGATTTTCGCCAAAGAAGGGAGGAGGCTTTCAGGTTTTCTGAAATGACCAGGGGCTTCGGAGGAAGATTCTATCCAAGACATGTCAGGTCAATTCACAACTCTACTCAAAATGATGATAAGGGGAGTCAGCAGCAAAGGCCACAGTACTCCTCACAGGCTTCGGGGCAACAACAAAGCTCCTTCCGATCGCCAGCTCCAAGAGGCAGAGGCGCCAGGGGCTTCGGCGGAAGATTTGGGGATCAACCCAGGAGAATATTTTGTTTGTTTTGTGGAGAAAACAAGGGCCATACAACTAGGATGTGTCATGTTACCATCCAAAAGCAAAAGGAGATAGCCGAAGCTGCAACACAACAGGGTCAGTCGAAGCAGGTCATGCACACTGCTTCGTATCATTCGCCATACATCCCAGAGTATGTAGGTAATCACCCTGCAGTTTCTGTTGCTTCGGCGAGCCAACCTCAAGCTTCCTGGCAACAGCCCCCGCCCCCACCACCACCACTGCAACAAGGCCAGCAGCCAGAAGGGGGCCAATATGAGCAACATCAAAGGGACTTCAGAGAACAATCCGAAGCTCGTACAGTCAACAGCACTGTGCCAGAGTCGAAGCACATCTATTAACAAATATCCTACCCTGACAGCAGTCTTTTCCATTCAGTTTCATTTTCTGTGTAATAAAGGACACCTTTTAAATTTCAAGTAATAGTTTTGTTGTTTGTCGCAAGGTACACATATCTTTTACACAGGCTTAAGTTGCTGGAGCTTGAGAATTTGCAATAGCAAGGAGGACCTTCGGATTATTAAATTTATTTTAAAAAAATATATACGATATGAATTCTTCGAAACAACAAAAAGTCGTTCCAAAAGGAGCGCAGTGTAAGTTTTTTGCTCCAAAGACGTTCCTAAGGGAATGCAGAGCTTACAGCGAAAAGTCAACGCTGATTCCGCCGAAAGTAAAAGGCGAAGAAGCTCCAAAGACGTTCCTAGGGGAATGCAGAGCTTACAGCGAAAAGTCAACGCTGATTCCGTTGAAGTAAAAGGCGAAGAAGCTCCTAAGGGAGGCTTACAGCGAAAAATCAACGCTGATTCAAAAAAGGATTATGTATTTTATCGCACGGATGTGCGTGTACCTTCGGAATGAATACCATCTCACATAGCATAACATCATCACATCATTTTGCATAACATAAGCATCATACATCATGCTGCATATGGCACAAGAAGGGGGCCTAATATCGATCTTCGGGAAAATGCTTTGAAAAAGGGCAAATCATGCTAAGCCACAAGGAGAAACAATATTGATCTTCAGAGTATAGCTTCGGAAGATATTTTCATGAAGCTTGGATATTTTTCATCAGAACACTTTGGATATTGTTATGATAAATGACAATCCTTTTTTACGAAGCATGAAAAGAAGGGAAGGTGTTTTCTCGTCGAAGACTCAAAAATGGTATGTGTTTAAAATTTCATGCATCGTAAAGAATTAAACCATAAAAAACAAGTATGTTACATTCAGGGTTACAAGATATTACACATATCACTTTTCAAATGTTTTTACAGTAACACCTAGTCTTCCCTAAGTACTACTTCTGCAGCTTCGTTCAGGAGTCGATCGACAACTTGATCCATGATAGCTTCAGCCATCTTTTTAATTTCATCGTCATCTTTAGGCTGAGGGCCCGGAGACGCTTCAGTAGGATCTGAGGGAGGACAGGATACGACTACATTACTATTGCAGATTGCGAGCGAAGTTTAAAATCAAAAGTTACAACACAATAAAAACCATTAGTTAATACCTATTTGCCCTTCGGGCTCTATGTTTTTCTCAGCAGCTTCGGCTACTTTTCTAGCTTCGTGGATCCCTTTTTCGCTTTTCTAGATGATTTATCGGGCCATTTCTCTACCACCATTGTCCCAGATATCGGTGAAAAATTTTCCCCCAACCATGCTAGCTTCGGCTGAAGGATCTTTTACATCTTCAACGGACAAGGTGGCTTCGGATTGCGATAAAATCTTTACATGTTCGCAGCCTTTTCCCTCCAAAATGGTGGCAATCCCTCTGGCACCTGAGAAAGCGCAGATGTCTCCGCGGCTATTTAAAATTTCTTCAAAGGCCTCTGCCTCGTGATTAATCCATTCGATGGGATCTTCGGGGTTTCCTCTTTTAAAATTTTCTTCGCTCGAGAATGCGCCAACGTTGGCGAAGCTAGCTTTTATTTTCTTAACACACTCCATAGATTTGTCATAGCATTTTTTCTTGGACGAACGAAGCTCTTTAACAGTTTCTTCTAAATGATTAGCCCATTGGTCGCTAAGTTCTCGCCTCGTTTCTTCAAGTATGCATTCCTCTTTAGCTCTGGCTAGTTGTTTTCGAAGATCTTCAATTTCATGCTTCTGAGCCTCGGCTTGACCTCTAAAAGTAGCTTCGTCTTCTTTTGTTTTATTTATCAAGGAATACAATATCTTATCTTTTTTGAGACCTTCGTTCCGTAGTTCAATAACTTCGGAACGAAGGTTGCTCAGGGCCATAACACACCCTTCATCTTCGGCATCTTTTTGGGCCCTGAGGGCATTGCTAAGTATAAGGCCCTGCAAACAAAAATGAATGTGTGTCAATAAGTTTGAGCAAATGAAAGATTTTGGTTTCAAGAAAAAACACAAAGGCCTCATTTTTTGTACCTTTAAGCTATTATACGCCAAGCTGTCGGCCAGCTCGTTTTTCGATAGCACTGAGAGCCCGTCTTCTAGTGTTGGGAATCCGAAGCTCTTGCTAATCTCCCGACAGACAGAAATCTCCTTGCTGTCAGGGAGACAATACAAGAAGTCTTCTTCTCCACTGCCGTTGAATATCAACGCCCCCTTCGGATATTTCAGTTTTTGGGCGTAAAACTGGGCCTCTTGTTTTTCCTTTTCAGACAGTTTTTTCCCCGAAGCATGTCGAAGAATATAGTCAGGGACTGTGGGGGATGCTTCGGGGGCAACAACACTGATTTCTTCAATAGGAACTGGCTCGGATATTTTTTCTTCCTTCGTGGACTTTGAAGGCCCAGCTTCAGTTTCAGCCTGTTGCTTTGGAGCTTCAGCATCGAAGACTTCAGTTTCTGCTTCGGATGTTTCAACAGTCTTCTTCGGAGGTGTGCTTGAGGATTTAATTGTTTCCAAAACATCTAGCACATTGACCATTCTCTTTCTTTTCGGAGTCACCGCAGGCACCTTTTGATTTTTTATTGTCTCAACATTTGCTGAAGGACTTAAAACTTCTGATGTTTTTGATCCCTCAACTGGTCCTTTTAATTCTTCCATTTTTTCTGTCGATGGCGCTTCGGCCATCTTTTCGGTTTCTGGTAACAAAATCTTTGGCTCTTCCAATTCTATTCTTGTTGGCGCTTAGCCGAAGCTGCTGAGAAAAACATAGAGCCCGAAGGGCAAATAGGTATTAACTAATGGTTTTTATTGTGTTGTAACTTTTGATTTTAAACTTCGCTCGCAATCTGCAATAGTAATGTAGTCGTATCCTGTCCTCCCTCAGATCCTACTGAAGCGTCTCCGGGCCCTCAGCCTAAAGATGACGATGAAATTAAAAAGATGGCTGAAGCTATCATGGATCAAGTTGTCGATCGACTCCTGAACGAAGCTGCAGAAGTAGTACTTAGGGAAGACTAGGTGTTACTGTAAAAACATTTGAAAAGTGATATGTGTAATATCTTGTAACCCTGAATGTAACATACTTGTTTTTTATGGTTTAATTCTTTACGATGCATGAAATTTTAAACACATACCATTTTTGAGTCTTCGACGAAAAAACACCTTCCCTTCTTTTCATGCTTCGTAAAAAAGGATTGTCATTTATCATAACAATATCCAAAGTGTTCTGATGAAAAATATCCAAGCTTCATGAAAATATCTTCCGAAGCTATACTCTGAAGATCAATATTGTTTCTCCTTGTGGCTTAGCATGATTTGCCCTTTTTCAAAGCATTTTCCCGAAGATCGATATTAGGCCCCCTTCTTGTGCCATATGCAGCATGATGTATGATGCTTATGTTATGCAAAATGATGTGATGATGTTATGCTATGTGAGATGGTATTCATTCCGAAGGTACACGCACATCCGTGCGATAAAATACATAATCCTTTTTTGAATCAGCGTTGATTTTTCGCTGTAAGCCTCCCTTAGGAGCTTCTTCGCCTTTTACTTCAGCGGAATCAGCGTTGACTTTTCGCTGTAAGCTCTGCATTCCCCTAGGAACGTCTTTGGAGCTTCTTCGCCTTTTACTTTCGGCGGAATCAGCGTTGACTTTTCGCTGTAAGCTCTGCATTCCCTTAGGAACGTCTTTGGAGCAAAAAACTTACACTGCGCTCCTTTTGGAACGACTTTTTGTTGTTTCGAAGAATTCATATCGTATATATTTTTTTAAAATAAATTTAATAATCCGAAGGTCCTCCTTGCTATTGCAAATTCTCAAGCTCCAGCAACTTAAGCCTGTGTAAAAGATATGTGTACCTTGCGACAAACAACAAAACTATTACTTGAAATTTAAAAGGTGTCCTTTATTACACAGAAAATGAAACTGAATGGAAAAGACTGCTGTCAGGGTAGGATATTTGTTAATAGATGTGCTTCGACTCTGGCACAGTGCTGTTGACTGTACGAGCTTCGGATTGTTCTCTGAAGTCCCTTTGACGTTGCTCATATTGGCCCCCTTCTGGCTGCTGACCTTGTTGCAGTGGTGGTGGTGGGGGCGGGGGCTGTTGCCAGGAAGCTTGAGGTTGGCTCGCTGAAGCAACAGAAACTGCAGGGTGATTACCTACATATTTTGGGATGTAAGGCGAATGATACGAAGCAGTGTGCATGACCTGCTTCGACTGACCCTGTTGTGTTGCAGCTTCGGCTATCTCCTTTTGCTTTTGGATGGTAACATGACACATCCTAGTTGTATGGCCCTTGTTTTCTCCACAAAACAAACAAAATATTCTCCTGGGTTGATCCCCAAATCTTCCGCCGAAGCCCCTGGCGCCTCTGCCTCTTGGAGCTGGCGGTCGGAAGGAGCTTTGTTGTTGCCCCGAAGCCTGTGAGGAGTACTGTGGCCTTTGCTGCTGACTCCCCTTATCATCATTTTGAGTAGAGTTGTGAATTGACCTGACATGTCTTGGATAGAATCTTCCTCCGAAGCCCCTGGTCATTTCAGAAAACCTGAAAGCCTCCTCCCTTCTTTGACGAAAATCATTGTCAGCTCGAATGTATTCGTCCATCTTCTGGAGCAGCTTCTCCAGCGTTTGTGGTGGCTTCCTGGCAAAATACTACGCTGATGGCCCCGGCCGAAGCCCCTTGATCATGGCCTCAATGACAATCTCATTGGGCACTGTCGGCGCCTGTGCCCTTAGACGCAAAAACCTTCGGACATACGCCTGAAGGTACTCTTCATGGTCTTGGGTACACTGGAAGAGAGCCTGAGCGGTGACCGGCTTCGTCTGAAACCCTTGAAAGCTAGTTATCAGCATATCCTTCAATTTCTGCCAAGAAGCGATTGTCCCTGGCCGAAGAGAAGAGTACCAAGTCTGAGCAACACTCCTGACGGCCATGACAAAGGATTTTGCCATAACTGCCGTATTACCACCGTACGAAGATATAGTTGCTTCATAGCTCATTAGGAATTGCTTAGGGTCTGAGTGACCGTCATATATGGGAAGCTGAGGTGGCTTGTAAGTCTGTGGCCAAGGTGTAGCCTGCAATTCTGTTGAGAGAGGAGAAGCATCATCAAAAGCAAAGTTTCCATGATGGAAATCTTCATACCAGTCATCCTCGTTGTGGAAGCCTTCCTGATGAAGCTCTCTGCGTGGAAGCCTTCGGCTTTGATCATCTTGAATAAGATGACGAACCTCTTCCGAAGCTTCATTTATCTGTCTCTGAAGATCAGCTAGACGAGCCATCTTCTCCTTCTTGCGTTGGACCTGCTGCTGAAGGATCTCCAGATTTTGAATTTCCTGATCTAGATCATCCTCCGGAGGTGTTGGACTGACAGCCTTCCTCTTCTGGCTCCGAGCTTCTCTAAGAGAAAGGACGTCTTGATTGGGGTCCAGCGGCTACAGCGTGCCAGCCCCTGTTGCTGAAGCTTTTTTCGGCGGCATGACGAAGGTGATGCTTGCCGAAGGTGTTCAAAGCTCAAGAAATGGAAGTGAGTTCACTGGAGGTGGGCGCCAATGTTGGGGACTTGTTCTCAAATACTATGAATTAAGAACAAGGCAACACAAGATGTTAAATGTTAATACCCTTCGTCCTTCGAAGCATTATTTCCCTTGGGATATAATGATCTTCAGACGAAGGTCATGAAAGATATACCTTCATCATCGCAGTATATATATTAAATAAAAGAAGAAGCATATGATATATGGAATATGAAGTGAAATGTAGACAATTATATGTTGTTATCAATTCATTTCGGTATTATTATTATTGAAGAATAAAAACGACATCAAGTTACAGATGTACCTTCAGCTTGGAAGGAAGTAAAAGTACAAGCGTGACGCAAAAAACAAATGCCAAGTCAGCGTGAACAGTACGGGGGTACTGTTCACCTATTTATAGGCACGGAACACAACCCACATAAAATTACATCCATGCCCTTTACATTTGGTAATAGTTCTATAGTAATCCACCGAGGTTTAAATAGCCTTTTCATCTTTAAGTCGGTTTCCTTTTCTGCAGTCACGCCGAAGCTTTCCTGCTTACTTCTTTGGCGTTGTATCAACCTTCGTATTCTTTGAGCTTCTCCTACTGTGATACCGATTCGGGTCCAAAGATACCTGTTCACACATTATACTCCAGAAACACTGTTAAATCCTGTTTTTGAGGACCTTCGGAGCCGAAGGCCCCCAACACCTTGTTTTCTTCTTCCTCCCATCTCTTCTTTTGTGGCTCGAGCCCGAGTCAGTGGGCTTGTCCTCCTTTGGATCATTGACAAAGGACTCCTTCTCCTTATCGTTGACCACCATCCCCTTGCCCTTGGGATCCATCTCTTCAGGCGATTAGTCCCTTTCTTGAAGAGAACGACTCTCTTACCAATTGAGAGCACCTAGAGGGGGTGAATAGGTGATCCTGTGAAAACTTAAAACTTAATCCACAAAATTTGATTAGGAGTTAGCACAGTCAAGCCAAGTGGCTAGAGAGGAAAGCTTGCACAACACGAAAACCACAAAGAGATCAACACAGAGATGGCACAGTGGTTTATCCCGTGGTTCGGCCAAGTCAACACTTGCCTACTCCATGTTGTGGCGTCCCAACGGAGGAGGGTTGCAATCAACCCCTCTCAAGCGGTCCAACGACCCACTTGAATACCATGGTGTTTTGCTTTGCTTTACTATATCCCGTTTGCGAGGAATCTCCACAACTTGGAGTCTCTCGCCCTTACACTTTGATGTTCACAAAGAAGCGCGGAGTAAGGGAGGGATGAGCAACACACACAAGACGCAAAATCAGAGTACCAACACGCACACAAGTCGCAACAAGAGCTCACAACACAACTCAGCGAGTTCACAACTCAAATGGAGCTCTAATTGCTATTACAAAGAATCAAATGCGCGGAATCGAAGTCTTGGTGCTTATGAATGCTTAGAGAATGCTTGGTGTACTCCTCCATGCGCCTAGGGGTCCCTTTTATAGCCTCAAGGCAGCTAGGAGTCGTTGAGTGCATTCTAGGAAGGCAATTCTTGCCTTCTGTCGCCTGGCGCACCGGACAGTCCGGTGCACCACCGGACACTGTCCGGTGCGGATTTCTTTCCTTCTATGGCGAAGCCGACCGTTGGCGCACCGGATAGTTCGGTGCCCCCTTTTGACCGTTGGCTCGGCCACGTGTCTCGCGCGGATCGCGCGGCCGACCGTTTGGCCCGGCCGACCGTTGGCTCACCGGACAGTCCGGTGCACACCGGACAGTCCGGTGAATTATAGCCGTACGTCGTTAATCATTTCCCGAGAGCAGCTAGTTCGCCTGAGCCAGCCTCGCACACCGGACACTGTCCGGTGCACCACCGGACAGTCCGGTGCACCCAGACAGAGCTGACTTTGGCTGAACAAAGCCATCTTTAGTTTCAACTTGATTTTTCCTGTTTCCAGCACTTAGACACAATACATTAGTCTCTAAAACAATGTACTAAGTCTGAGAAACATACCTTTATACTTGATTTGTACTTTGTCCACCATTTAACACTTAGGCACTTGTGTTGGACACTAAGTCACCAAAATACTTAGAAATGGCCCAAGAGCACATTTCCCTTTCATGAGTTCCAGATGGGTAGCCTTCAGCAGCCTCTTCAGCCAGGGACGGTGCTCCGCTTTGGGACTCTCGAGTTCATGTCCCCCGATGGTAGCTACGACATGGTACTCCTCCCCTCGCAGTAGGACAACAACGACGGTCGTCGTCTCGCCCGGCGATAGTGAACTCGACGACGGCATCTCCCCGCGGCAGAAGAGGAGCATCTGGGTTTGCCCCGCCACCCTCCTCGCCGAAGGAGGAGGAGACGGAGTAACCGTGGCCAGGCACGAGGCGGCACTTCGTCGACTGTCGGACCAGAGCGAGCCGATGACGCCGGCACCCCTGCGGGGGACATGTCGGGTGTTGTCCTCGCACCTGAGACAACGACGAGTGTCGCCTCCCAGCAACGTGCCAACCCCAAGCGGACTGACGACACCAGCACCCTTGCGAGGGACTTGTCGGACATTAGTCTCGCACCTGAGATAACGATGCACTCCGTCCCCGATGCGACTTCACCACCGTCCATCAACCAAGAGGTACCATCCGTTTTCCACCCTGTTCCCTTTAGATTCAGCTTCAATCCACCAAGCGACCCCGCTTCGGTGAGCGCTTTCGCAAGGGCATATCCTGACCTTCCAGGGTACCATATGTGGTCAACCTGGGACCGACTGACGACCGTCTCAACCTATGAAACCGCGGGTTCCGAGGAAGAGGACGACCCCGACTTCAGTTGGGATTTCTCCAGACTCAGTGATCCCAGTGCCATGCGAGACTTCATGTCCGCATGTGACTACTGCCTCTCCGACTGTTCCGACGATGACCACAGCCTCGACGATGAGGGTTACGACCCAAGTCGCGAGTGTTTCCACATCGATCAGAGGGATCACGGCGAAGACGACCACCTCGGCATGCCAGAGGATGATGACGCCCCTGTGCCTGCGTCTCGTGTTGAGATCCCACAGGAGCTAGCTATGGTTCGAGTCCCTGCGAGGGGTTAGGACACACAGCTCGAGCAACTCCGCAAGATGCAGGCCAAGCTCGACGAAGAAACGGGGCGGCTTGTGCAGCTCCGACAAAACATCAAGCAGGAGTGGGCAGGCCGAGCACTCACCGGAGGAGCGCGTCATCGGGCCCGGGATGTCCAGCACCGTATCGTTGATGATAACAGGGCAGGGCTGTCCCGGCCTTCAGCGGGGCCGGTCAGAACCTGGCTGCAACAGCGATGCTACTTCGAACAATGCCAGAGCCATCCACCACCGAGGGGCGACGTATCCAAGGCGAACTCAAGGATCTCCTGGAAGATGCCGCAGTCCGACGAGCCGAGAGCTGTTCCTCCCGAAGGCGAGGGTGCCCCTCGGAGCATTGCGCAACGTCCTCCCGACACATGCGGGAGGCCTCGATCCAAACCGAGCGCACACGAGACGGGACGCCTGCAGCCCTAGACCGCCTCGGCAGCGAACAACACCGCCGCGACCGTCGAGCCCGCCTCGAGGAGAGGGTGCGCCGAGGCTACCATCCTAGGCGTGGAGGACGCTACGATAGTGAGGAGGATCGGAGCCCCTTGCCCGAACCACTAGGCCCGCGAGTCTTCAGCCGGGCCATACGACGGGCGCCATTCCCGGCCCGGTTCCGAGCCCCGACTACCATCACCAAGTACTCAGGGGAGACAAGGCCGGAGTTGTGGCTTGCGGATTACCGGCTAGCATGCTAGTTGGGAGGGACGGACGACGACAACCTCATCGTCCGCAACCTCCCCCTTGTCCTCTCCGACGGTGCCCGGGCCTGGCTGGAGCATCTGCCTCCTGCGCAAATCTCCGACTAGGACGACCTAGTCAAGGCCTTCGCTGGAAATTTCCAAGGTACGTACGTATGCCCTGGGAACTCATGGGATCTTCGAAGCTTCCGCCAGCAGCCAGGGGAATCCCTGCGAGAGTACATCCGGCGGTTTTCAAAGCAGCGCACCGAGCTGCCCAACATCACCGACTCGGACGTCATCGGGGCATTCCTCGCCGGCACCACTTGCCGGGACCTGGTGAGCAAACTGGGGCACAAGACTCCCACCAAGGCGAGCGAATTGATGGACATAGCCACCAAGTTCGCCTCTGGTCAGGAGGCGGTCGAAGCCATCTTTCGGAAGGACAAGCAGCCTCAGGGAAGACAGAAGGAAGACGCCCCCGAGGCGTCCGCCCCGCGTGGCATGAAGAAGAAGACCAGGAAGAAGGCGCAAGCAAAACGCGACGCCGTTGACGCGGATCTCGTCGCTGCTGCCGAGCACAGGAATCCTCGGAAGCCTCCCGGAGGGGCCAACATGTTTGACAAGATGCTCAAGGAGTCGTGCCCCTATCACAGGGGTCCCGTCAAGCACACCCTTGAAGAATGCGACATGCTCCGGCGTTACTTCAACAAGGCCGGACCCTCGGCAGAAGGTGGCAAAGACCAAGGCAACAACAAGAAGGGGGCGACAAAGAAGAGGAGTTCCCAGAGGTCCACAACTGCTTCACGATCTACGGTGGGCAAGTGGCGAACGCCTCGGCTTAGCACCGCAAGCAGGAGCGCTGGGAGGTCTGCTCGGTGAAGGTAGCGGCGTCGGTCTACCTAGACTGGTCCGACAAGCCCATCACCTTCGACCAAAGCGACCACCCCGACTCCGTACCGAGCCCAGGAAGGTACCTGTCGGTGTTTTGGGTCCGACCGCACACCCGGGGTTGCCCCTCAAGGTGTTTTTAGGAGTAGGACGGTGTCGACAACTGTAGCAAAATGGTTCGTGCCGATCGCACGAAGGACAATGGACAAGATTTACAGGTTCGGGCCGCTTAGAAGTGCGTAACACCCTACGTCCTGGTGAGTATATGAGCGTGGTTACAAGAGGATTCTCTGGATAGAGGGCGCAGAGAGTTTTTGTGGGTGGCTAAGTAGAACCGGGTCGATCGATCTGAAGGGGTGCCCCCTAGGCCTTATATACTCGGCCGTGGAGCAGTACATGTGATATGATAACAACAAGTAGCTAAAAGATAGTGAACCTCTTGAGTTTATCCCTACGTAACCTTCGCCGACTTATCCTCGCATGGCTCTTGTTGCATGGGGGCTTCAGCGCGGGAAAGTCGGGTCTTTGTTGTGATTCATTCGTTCGTCGTTGTGGGCCGCCTGTGTTTGTACTAATCAGTCTTACGTCTTCTTTGTTGGTTGCCTTTCCCTAGGCCCACGAAAGAATGACCTTACGAATTATTGGGCCCTTGGGCCTTTCGTGAGGCCTTTTACTTCTTTAGTGGACCCAGGGGATATCTGTCCCCCACAAGCCCCCGATCTTTGGGTTGATTTAGAGGTAATCAACTCAAAGATCCAAGGTCCGAAAAATGATTCCCTGCTGTCTTCTCTGGCTCTGATCACTCGTCCGACCAAAGTTTGGCTTTGTGCTTGTGCCTTAGAGGTCGACATTTTGGATTGTAAGACTCTGGAATTCATTGGGTGCACCGGAGGTGCACCCAATGGGTGTAGCCCCCGACCTTTGAGTAGATTTTAGAAGATGATCTACTCGAAGGTCTTCTTCCAAAGGTTATCTCCATTTGCGCTCCTGCATCTCGGTTGAGAATTAGTCTTTTCAATCTTGCTCTACGCCTTAGAAGTCGGCGCTATACCGGTTTAGAATAATATTCCATGGGGTGCACCGGAGGTGCACCCAATGGGTGTAGCCCCCGACCTTCAAATGGATTTTTTAACGATAATCCATTCGGAGGTCTTCCTTTCACTTGCAGAAACTGGCATGAGGCTATTTTGCATTATGCTTTGGAGGTCAGCATTATGTCATCAATATTTTGCTGCCCAGGTCAGCGTATATTTTGTCTTTAGCAGCCGAGTTTGCAATCCATCCATATCTTGCTAGGTAGTGCAATTTATTTGCTTCTGCGATTGATTGGACGTTTGACGGACGTTCTCTGTCTAGTCTTCACGTCGCTTCTGTCGGCCATATCTTGTACTTTGCTGGTTATATTTGGCTTTCCTCTGATCCTTACTGATATCTCATTTTTGTCTTGAGATATTCACTGCATGCCCTGCACGGATGTGACCGTTTGAAAAATATACTGATAATTCCTGGGCGTCCCCCCCCCCAATGGGTGTGGGCAAGGGACGGCTTGGTACGCTGAGTGTTTTAGCCGGTTGCCTCTGAGTAGTAATGCGATGGGACGGCTAGTGTAATCATATCCTTTGCGCTGTTGACTGGAGTCCCAATGGGTGTAGTGTTGCATGAAACGGCGTCCGCCGTCTGACGTGTCTTCGGGTGGGTGGAAGTGCTTATTGAATGCCTTGCGACTGTTCTGTGACCGCGGTTAGAAGTGAGCGGTTGCCTTTCCCTTCTATAAATAACCCCTTTGCTTCTCTGGTTTCTTCACATCTCTTCGCTGCTCCTTACTGCCTCTTCCCTTTCTTCTCTCCCAAAGCTTCAACCATGGGCAAGAACAACAAGAGCAAGCGTGAACCGACTCCTCCATCGGAGGAGTTTGGTGACTCGGAATACTCGGAGGAGGAGTTCTCCTCCGAGCCCGAGGGGTCTCTGGCTCCCGTCTCTCCCCCGGCGTCGTCTGATGACTCGGACGACTCCCAGGGGATAGCCGCGGAGGTCTGGACATACATCCGAGCCGTCGAGCGCGCCGGGCTCGAAGGCTCGGATGAGTCGGAGTACTCCTCGGATGAGGAGGACTCGGACGGCGGCGACGAGGGTGAAGACAACGACGACGACGACGACGACGGCGGCGGCGGCGGCGACGACAGTGGCAGGGGCAACGGCGACGGCGGCAGGGACAGCACCAAGGGCGACAGCAGCAGGGGCAGCACCAAGGGCGGCGGCGGCGGCAGGGGCAGGGCCAGTGGCTAGACGCCACTGGTCTTCTTAGATATTAGTATAGTTTAGTATAGCTAGAATAATGTAGTAGTAATTAGTGTAATTTAGTAGTAGTAGTAATGTAGAGTAGAATTAGGGAAGTACCAACTCGTAAAGAGTTGGTTTGTAAGCTCGTTAACTTCCCTTTAATGAAGTCTATCGTTTATCCCCTCTTTTTGATGACTTGTCATTGCTTTTGCTGAATGTTGAACTGATTCTTCTGATATAGTAGTAACAACGCCGAGCGATGTGAAGATTGACATCAGCGTTTTAGAAGTAACACTGAGCAATCGAACATAAGACCAGCGTTTTAGAGGCAATGCCGAATGATAGAAGGCCGGCGTCGGCATTTTGGAAGTAATGCCAAGCGATTGAGCACGTGGTTGGCGTTTTAGAGGCAACACCGAGTGATTGAAGGTCGGCGTCGGCATTTTAGAAGTAATGCCGAGCGATTGAGCACGTGGTCGGCGTTTTAGAGGCAGAGCCGAGTAATTGAAGGTTGGCGTCGGCATTTTAGAAGTAATGCCGAGCGATTGAGCACGTGGTCGGCGTTTTAGAGGCAGCGCCGAGTGATTGAAGGTCGGCGTCGGCATTTTAGAAGTAATGCCGAACGATTGAGCACGTGGTCGGCGTTTTAGAGGCAGCGCCGAGTGATTGAAGGTCGGCGTCGGCATTTTAGAAGTAATGCCGAGCGATTGAGCACGTGGTCGGCGTTGTAGAGGCAGCGCCGAGTGATTGAAGGTCGGCGTCGGCATTTTAGAAGTAATGCCGAGCGATTGAGCACGTGGTCGGCGTTTTAGAGGCAGCGCCGAGTGATAGCCAGCTTCTCAAATTACTTTAAGGAAAATGACCGAGTGATGAGGTGGCACATTGGCTCTCTTGGGAATAACTGTTGGATATCCGCGTGGCATGCTGGGATTTCGGAGATGACCGCCGGGTGATGACTGGGCACTTTTGAAAAAGGTATCTGGCTCAAGAATATCCCTTAAGAGTCGCGCTTTTAGCCGCCTTTGCTTTCCGTGCCCTAGTTCTTGCATTTTCGCATCTGAGTCTTCTCTGCCACTCGCCTCCTGCTCTGTTTCGCCAGCGAGAAGCAAGATGGCGCCCAAGAGGAAGACCGCGAACTCGTCTGCCGCAGTGATCCCCGCCATCGACCCCAACAGTCAGTTACCCTTCGCAGGTAACCATATGTCTGTGATTTCTGAAGTTGAGCTTCTCCGCCTTGTTTCCATCGGGGTTCTCCCTCCACGGGAACTCTGTTCTTGGCGTGCTTGCCACGGGACTACTGTCCCCACCGAAGATACCCACGAGTCGGTGGTTTACACTCCTTTCCTTCTTCGCGGCCTCGGCCTTCCCATATCTCCTTTTTTCCGTGGCATCCTTGATTTTTATCACATCAACCTGACTCACTTGAACCCTAACTCCATTCTCCAAATCTCTATTTTCGTTCACCTTTGCGAAGCTTATCTTGGCGTGCTGCCGCATTTTGGCTTATGGAAGTATCTGTACCACTGCCGTCCTGGGATGGCCGGGGGGCAACATCAATTGGTCGGAGGTGCCAGTTTAGAAATGCGCCGGGGGCGGAAGACCGAGTATCTCGAGATACCCCTCAAAGACAGCATTAAAGGTTGGCGTCTGGAGTGGTTTATAATGGATAATTATGGAAATTCTCTCCCTTCCCGCTCAGGAAGATAGCCGGACGTTCGTACTCCGAGTTGGACTGAGTCTCCCTCGGACCAAGAAGTGGCCGAGGCAGGCGTGTTGCTTACTGAAGTTGGACTACTGAAGGAAAGAGGTCTAACTGCCGAAGCTGTGGTCACAGATTTTGTTTTCAAAAACATTCAGCCGTTGAAAGACAGGGCCTATCCGGCATATATTTACCGAGGGCTGGCCAACTCAACCCGAGTTATTAATAGGAGAATTCCTTCTGTTGATCTGGTGAGCCGACTCGAAATGATCCTCAGGGGTAAAGTTTCAAACGTTGGAGCTCCAGTGGCATACTCGGCTTGGAACCTACCTTCCCCCAAAGCTTTCGCTCTTTTTGTATCCAATCCACCCGTAACAGATAGCAATTTGGGTCTTAGAGTGCGACCCTCTGCTGAAGAGGTCCGTTCCTTAGTTGCTTCGCTCGGGGAGATACCTGATGATGAACGGCAGATTTATTTTGAAGTGCCCCTGAACCCTAGTGATGCAGACATAAATGACATGCTCGATCTGCTAGCCGAGGATTCATCTGATACTGCTCCTGATGGTACATTGGCAGTGGTGCCCCTTCCAGAGGTTGATGCGACCTTGGACGTCTTGAAACCTGTCAGTACTCGCCCGAGGCGCCCTAGCCGAACCAGTCAGCCCGAGCCTTCTGCAGATGAGCAGAAGAAGAAAAGAAGACGCCTCCGGCGAGTGTCCAGCTTTGACGAGGATGCCAGCACCTTAGCTCCTGCTGCCGAGGAAATGACTGCAACTGGCCTTGCTGACATTGAACCCAATGGGTGTGCTCCACCTGCTGCTGACCCCAATGAGGATGCTGTTTGTGCTGTTGCTGTGGAAGATGAGGAGGAAGAGAATGAAACTCCATTAACTCGGAAAAACAGTCGGCAATTCGTCGCGAGCGGTGGTAGTAGTGGGGTTCCTTCTCCTGCCTTGTCTGCTCTTATTGGTCTGCAAGAACTGTCCATGGCCAATTTTGATCAAGCTCTAGAGGATATGGTCCCTGAGAACTTGTTGTTGGAACCTGCAGACGTTGATGCAACAGAAACTGGTGCAGCCGTGCCAGATGCTGGCTTGAGGTCGTCCCGTGCCTCGTCGACCTTAGAGCACGGTCTCGAGGGTCGGGATGATGACTTGGATCGTCCTAATCCTATGGAAATAGCTGAAGGCCCGTCGACCTTAGAGGTGGTCACGGCAGAGAGCTTGGATCCCTTGAATAGCGCTGACATGCGCCCAGCCCCCGAGGGTGTCGCCGGGGAGGACTCAGCTCAGGTGAGGAGTGTAGGCCACTACCCAGCCCCCGAGGGTGTTGCCGGGGGTGATCCGGCTCAAGTGGGCAGTGCCAACCTTAACCCAGCCCCCGAGGGTGTCCGAGCGAGGTCTCCCTCCTGCACTTCCATGGATGTTCATGTGGGTTCACCTCCACACTCTGGCGGCATGATGGTGGCTCAAACTCCGGATCAGGGGGTCGCTTTGGAGGGCAGCATCCCCACTGGTCTGGCGTTAAGCTCTGCTGAATGTACTGAGCTCGTTCCTGCTGGTCTACTGCAAACTGCTTCGGGTGGTGGTCTGACACCTGATTATCAGCTGATTTCTCCTGACTTGGGGATCCCTTCGTTCTTTTCCAACCTCCAGGTGCTGTGCTGTGCTTTAGTTTGATCTTTATGTTGCATGAATTGCTGTCATTATGCTCATCTGTTCTTCTCGTCAGGCTTTGGTGAATGGATTGGCCAGTCAACTGAAATCGCAGGGTGCTTCCATCCCGGAGGTGGCTTCATCTCTTGAGTGTTGGAATCCGGTGTTGCTTCAGGGTCGTGTATCTGAGTTGGAGGCCACCAATGCTGGTCAGTGTCCTTTCTTCTTCTTCTTTGCTCTTGCCCGTAGGTTGTTTTACCTTCTGACCTCATTTTGATTGAATACCTCTTGATAGGGATGACTCGGCAGATCACAGTTCTTGAAGAAAAACACTTTCAAGATCAAGCTGAAATGGCTCGACGATGCGCTGACTTCGAGGAGAAGTATTCTCAAAGTCAGATCGAGTTGAGTCAGGTCTCTGCGGCTTTGGATGATGCCAACGCTCTAAGTTCTTCTCTCCATGCTCAGCTTGACTCTGAGAAGGTAGCTTACGAACCTGTGCTTCGCCTTATCATGCTCTTGGATTCTGAATGAGTTTGATTTTTGCTTGTAGGAAGAAAAACGCATCCTTGCTGCTTCTCGCGACAACTTGGACAGATTGTACCGAGATTCCAGTAACTCGCTGACCATCTTGGAGAGGAGCCACCGTTTTACGATGGAGGAGCTTGACAATCAGCGCCGTCAACTGCAAGAATCTTCGGACGAAGTGGCCCGCCTTACTCAGTTGCTATCGGCAAAGGACGCCATCATCAAGGGACTCCAAGCTTCTAAGAAATCCATTGCTCAGGAGTTAGAAACTGCTCAGCAGGCTGTTAAAGTTGCTGAAGAAGCTGCTGTCACTTTCAAAGCTCAGCGCGATAAGGCCCTGGACAAGGCCATTCGGGCGGGACGAATCTTGATGAGAAGACCCGGCGTGGTTGTCCCCGAAGATATAAGAGCCGATGTGATTGCTGCCCCTGATTCCTCGAATCGCCCTTCTTCATCAGTCGTTCCTGAGAGAGACATTGGAAAATAAAGAAACAGTTCGCGTGCTCTGAGCGCGCAGTTAGCATGATCAAGTATTCGTTAGAGGTTATCGGCTTATCATTCGAATGACGTGATTACTCCCTTATTGTATCAGAATTTATTAGTTTGCAAGTTTGTGGTAACGCTGCACGATGATTATGAAGTTTGTTTGTGGGATATGGAGATCATCCCTTGAACTGCATAAGCGCGAGTATGCTATACTGGTTTAAGCCGTCAATGACTTTTAGCCGGTAACTTCCGTTAGTAGGGTTTAGTGGTCACCCTAGGTAAAGTAAGCGTAAGCATGTTGCACCGCCTTAAGTCGTTGCCGACTTAAGTCGTTTGTAGGGCATAGTGGTCACCCCGAGTTAAGTAAGCGTGAGCATGTCGCACCGCCTTAAGTCGTTGCCGACTTAAGTCGATTGCTCCGTTTGTAGGGCATAGTGGTCACCCCGAGTTAAGTAAGCGTGAGCATGTTGCACCGCCTTAAGTCGTTGCCGACTTAAGTCGATTGCTCCGTTTGTAGGGCATAGTGGTCACCCCGAGTTAAGTAAGCGTGAGCATGTCGCACCGCCTTAAGTCGTTGCCGACTTAAGTCGATTGCCCCGTTTGTAGGGCATAGTGGTCACCCCGAGTTAAGTAAGAATGCAAGTCAATCATAAATGAACCGAGTATCTTTGAAATCTATCTTTATTGATGACATATTTCCACTTTACAGAGTACATAGTCGCCCCGGCTGTTTTGAAATACAGCTAGGGGTAAAACTTTCTGAGGTGCTCTATGTTCCAGGAGTTCCCAACTTCCGTGCCATCCATTTGGGTGAGGCGATATGATCCGGGACGAGTGACTTCTGCTACTACGAAAGGTCCTTCCCATAAAGGTGATAACTTGTGTCGTCCCTCCCCCGTTAGAATTCGGCGGAGGACGAGGTCTCCTACTGAAAAGAACCTTTGCCGCACAGCCTTATCATGATAGCGCCTTAGAGTTTGCTGGTACCGTGCTGATTGGATCACTGCATTCAGTCGTTCTTCCTCAAGTATATCAATATCCTCCAGCCTGGTGGCCTCAGCTTCCGCTATGCTTTCGAAGATCAATCTTGGTGCCCCAAACTTGAGGTCAGCGGGTATCACTGCCTCCGACCCATAGACCATGAAGAAAGGAGTGTTTCCATGCAGGGCTCGGCTAGGTTGGGTTCTCAGGCTCCAAACGACATAAGGTAGTTCTCTTATCCATTTTCCTGCGAATTTTTCATTTTTATCGAAGACCCTTTTCCTGAGTGCCTCCAATATCATTCCGTTGGCTCGCTCAACCTGCCCGTTGGCTCTTGGATGCGCCACAGATGCGTATTTGATCTGAATGCTCTTTTGCTCGCAGAAGTCAAAGAATTCTGAGCTGGTGAAGTTGGATCCTAAGTCAGTGATGATGCTGTTTGGTATCCCGAATCTGAATATTACATCTTGTATGAATTCCACGGCCTTAGCAGAGGTTAAAGAAGCAATGGGCTTGAACTCTATCCATTTAGTGAATTTGTCAATTGCCACCAATACGTGGGTATAACCTCCTTGAGCTTTCTTGAAAGGTCCAATCATATCCAATCCCCAGCATGCGAAAGGCCAAGTTATTGGTATGGTCTGTAGTTGCTGTGCTGGCATGTGCTGTTGCTTTGACAGGTATTGACAAGCTTCGCATCTCTGAACTAACTCGGCTGCGTCGTTCTTCGCCGTCGGCCAATAGAACCCTGACCTGAAGACCTTCCCGACTAGTGTTCTGGAGGCTGCATGTATTCCACATTGCCCTGCATGGACTTCCTCCAGAAGTTGCTTCCCAGTGGACGGGAGAATACACTTCATGAGAACCCCTGATGCACCTCTTCTGTATAATATCTCCCCAATGAGTGTGTAGTGAGCCGACTGTCTGGCAATGCGCTCTGCTGAGTTCTTGTCGTCTGGCTCTTCTTCGTTCTTTATGTACTTAATGATCGGCCTCCTCCAGTCATCAGATTCTGACTCGGGTTGATCTACGATGTTGCACTCTTCTGTTTGATCTATTGAGATACTCGGTCGTGTAATTTCTTGCACGAAAACTCCGGGTGGGACCTGAGTTCGACCGGATCCGAGCTTGGATAGTGTATCAGCTGCTGTGTTATGATCCCTTTCCACATGATGAAATTCCAGACCCTCGAACTTATCTTCCAGCTTTCGTACGGCAGCGCAGTATTTTCCCATTGAATCACTTGAACAATCCCATTCTTTGTTTATTTGGCTAATGACTACCAGAGAGTCTCCATATACCATCAATCTCTTGACGCCCAGTGATATGGCGATGTTTAATCCGTGTATCAAAGCTTCATACTCGGCTGCGTTGTTAGAGGCCGGGAATAGCAGCTGGAGAGCATACTTGAGGTGCTCGCCTCCAGGTGCAGTGAAGAGAATTCCTGCTCCTGCTCCTTGCAGTTTCAGCGAGCCATCAAAATACATTCGCCACACTTCTGCGGTTTCTGGATTATCCGGTACCTGCTATTCTGTTCACTCTGATACGAAATCAACCAGTGCTTGAGTTTTGACGGCTGTGCGAGGTCGGAACTCGATATCATGGGATCCCAACTCGCATGCCCACTTGGCTATTCGGCCAATGGCTTCCTTGTTGTGAAGAATATCTCCTATTGGAAAACCAGTGACTACTATGACTTTGTGGTCGTCAAAGTAGTGACGCAGCTTGCGGGCAGTTAGAAGTACTGCATATAATAGCTTCTGAACTTGAGGATACTTTTTCTTTGATGGACCCAGAACCTCACTGATGAAGTAGACAGGATGTTGTACCGGATAAGCATGCCCTTCTTCCACTCGCTCGACTACCAACGCAGTGCTTACCACGTGAGTCGTGCAAGAGATATACAACAGCAAATCTTCAGCCGGTTGAGTCGGCGTAGCTCGCCGGGGCGGTTTCAATACCGGTGGTGTTGTCAAAAATTTCTTCAGTGCATCTAAAGCTTCTTGTGCCTCTGAAGTCCATTGAAACTTATCCACCTTCTTGAGTAGTTTGTAAAACGGTAGACCTTTCTCTCCCAGTCTGGATATAAATCTGCTTAGAGCTGCCATACATCCTGTGAGTCGCTGAACCTTCTTTTGTGACCGAGGAGCTTCCATCTTCATGATAGCTTCAATCTTATCTGGATTAGCTTCAATTCCCCGGTGGCTGACAATAAATCCGAGTAACTTTCCTGCTGGTACCCTGAAGATGCATTTCTCAGGATTGAGCTTCCATCTATATCTTCTCAGGCTGTTGAAAACCAGCTGTAAGTCTTCGATGAAGTTTTCCGGATTCTCCGTCTTAATCACCACGTCGTCTACGTAAGCCTCCACACGCTTGCCCCAGTGATCGGCTAAGCATGTTTGAATAGCTCTCTGATAAGTCGCTCCAGCGTTTTTGAGGCCGAACGGCATGGAGGTATAACAGAAAGCACCAAACGGGGTGATGAACGCCGTCTTTTCCTCGTCTTCTTTTGCCAAACTAATCTGATGATACCCGGAATAGCAATCTAAGAAAGACAGCATCGAACATCCAGCGGTGGAATCCACCACCGGATCTATCCTTGGGAGCCCGAAGGGATCCTTCGGACAGTGTTTGTTGAGATCAGTATAGTCGACGCACATGCGCCAATCCACTTTATTCTTTTTGAGTACAAGAACAGGGTTGGCTAACCACTCGGGGTGTAATACTTCTCTAATAAATCCAGCCGCGACCAAGCGAGCTAACTCGGCACGAATGGCTTCTCTCTTGTCGGGCGTGAAACGACGCAGCTTTTGCCGGATCGGCCTCGCCTGAGGATAGACTTTCAATTTGTGCTCGGCCAGTTCCCTCGGGACTCCCGGCATATCCGCAGGTTGCCATGCGAATACGTCTTGGTTATCTTGCAGGAACTGGACGAGCGCGCTTTCCTATTTGTCATCTAGACTGGAGCTGATGATGGCCGTCTTGCGCTCATCAGCGAACCCCAGGTTGATTCGCTTGGTTTCTTCAGTCGGCCGCATAGAGGTCACGGCCTGAGCTTCGTTTGCCGGTACGGCGAGGTCTTCCTCAGGCTTAGAGTTCGCCGGCGTAGAAGGAACCGTCGACGGCTTGGTGGTGAGAGCTGCTTGGATGGCCACTCGAAAACATTCTGCGGCGCCTTGGAAGTCGGCGCGCACAGTTATGATTCCTTGCGGTCCTGGCATCTTCAGTATCATGTAGGTATAGTGCGGGATGGCCATGAATTTGGCTAGCCCCGGCCTTCCGATGATGGCGTTGTACCCGCAGTCGAAGTTCGCCACCTCGAACCTCAGGAACTCGGTTCTGTAGTTATCCGGAGTCCCGAAGGTGACCGGCATGTAGATGTGGCCCAGCGGGTATTCCCCTTCCGTCGGCACGATGCCGAAGAAAGGAGTGTCTGACTCGTGGAGCTCTTTGAGGTGAACTCCCAAGCCTTGGAGCGTACGGGGGAAGGTGACGTTGATGCTGCTCCCCCCGTCCACTAGCACCTTCTTTACCCGGCTCTCTCGGATCACCGGATCGACGAGGAGCGGGTATTTGCCTGGATGGTCAAAGTTGAGCCATTGATCCTCCCGAGTGAAAGTGATTGGGTGCTCCGACCACCGGTATGGGGCGGGAGGGCCGGTGGTCGCCACCAGTATCTGGCGGTCGTTGAGCTTTTGTTGTCTTTTGCTCTCCTGCGACCCATGTCCGCCGAAGATGACGTTGACCTCCCTGTCAACGCGCGGGAAAGCTCCTCCTCCTCCCTCCTCCGGCTGATGGGGCTGTCGTGGTTCACCTGGTCCTCCCCTCGGCGGAGGAGGTGGTAGGGGTTGGAAGGGTCGGCCATGCCCGACGGAGTGCTTGAAATCCCGGCAGTTGCGGAGAGTGTGGCGCATATCCTTGTGGTACGGGCACTGGGCGTCGAGGATGTCGTCCAGCGTGCGTTCGCCTCCACGAGGTCCTCCTCGGGCGCGAGAGGCGGGTGGTCCGGCGGCGTGTACTTCTTCGCGAGGCCTCTTCTCCCAGCGCTTGTCGGGCGGCTGGTTCGCGTCGCGTCGTGGTGCTGCTGGTGCGGGCTTTGCTCCTCCGATGAGGTCCTGGGCCCGCTCGTCAGCGGTGATGTAGAGGTCGGCTTCCCGGAACAGCTCCTCAGAGGTAGTCGGTGCCTTTTGCAGTATGGCTCGGACGAAAACCGAGTCGTTAGATCCTCTGTAGAAGTCCTCGATCACGGCCGCCTCCGTGACCTCGGGGATGCGGTTTCTCATGGTCTGGAACCTTTTAAGGTATGACCGGAGAGTCTCATCCCCCCGGCGCTTGATGGATTTGAGGTCCCATGGTTGCGCTGGCTTGTCGGAGAGAGATTGGAAGTTGGCGGTGAAACGTCGACTGAAGTCTCCCCAGTCGTCGATGCAGTGTCGGGGTAGATGTCGTAGCCACTGCAGCGCGTCTTGCCCGAGGACGATGGGCAGATACGCAGTCATGACGTCTTCGGATGCCCCGGCAGCCCGAGCAGCGGTGGTGTAGACGGCTAACCAGCCCCCTGGATCCTGCTTGGGTTCATATTTGTCGACATTGGATACCTTGAAGTTGGGAGGCCATTGGATGGCCCTAAGGCGTGGAGTAAGGGCGGATACTCCGCACGTGTCCTCCTGTCGTCGAGGATGTCGTCTGTCCCGGGGAGGGGAGTGGCGGTGGTGGTTCCTCGACCGTCCCCGAGTGGTTCCACCAGTTGAAGCTGTTGCCGACTCAGTTCGGGTGGCCTGGCTTTGAGTCGGGAAGCCATGATCTCGATCATACTCCTCCCGGCGATGAATTTCGTTCTCGTGCCGCCGTTCGCGCGAAGCATTGATAGAGCTTCGCGCGTCTCGGCGACTGTTGATGGCGTGTCGCAGATCGTTCGGCGGGTGAGCGAGCGGTAGAAGATGATTGGCTGCCTGAGTGAACAGGCGCCGGTATCCCTCGGCGTCGGGGGTCCGAGGAAGTCCGTCAGCTATCCGGGCTAGAACGCCTCCGACTTCGCTCGGCGTATTCATAGCTCGGGCGAAGTCGGGGTTCAGGTTGCGCCCGAAGAGCGGATTCTCGCGTCGTTGCCTTGCATCTTGCTCGGCTTGCTCCTGAGTCCGATGGCGATCTCGTCGTCGGGAGTTCCTTCGTTCCCTGAAAACGCGTTCTTCCGGAGTTTCTCCTATCTCTGAGACCTCGTCTCGCGAGACAGGCTGCTCCGGATCCCGTTCTCCAGCTGCATGATGTCGTCGAACGTTCCTGCGTCGATTCCTTCGTCGGCGGGATTCTCGCTGAGGCGGTTCTTCTCCAGGCGCGGTCGGTTCATCGTCGGAGACGGCGGGCGACTCTGCTCTCCCGATGAAGAGGACGTCGGGGTAGAACGGTATTGCTGCCGCGGCAACTTTCTTTCCGTTCTCCTTTGAGGTCGGAGGAACGGGAAGAACGACTAGCCTCTCCCTGGTCTCCTTCTTTCTCACGACCCGTGTCCATTCTTTCGTCGGAGAAGTAGACGGCGGAGTCTTCCGGGTCAGCGAGCTTCTCGCTCCAGCCTCCCCGGAGACGATCTTTTTCCGAAGAGCCGGAGGTAGCATCTTTCCAGCATTTTCGGAGTTTGTTGGAGGAGACTTCTGTTCCGGCAGATCCGCGAGGCGGTGTAGAATTCCTTCTTCGTCCGCCACGGATGAGATTGTCCCGAAGCAGAATGTGGATCCGGGACGCATGGTGATCTTGCTGTGGAAGGTGACGGCCATTGAGCTAGCTTGGATCGTCGACACACCCCCTACCTGGCGCGCCAGCTGTCGGTGTTTTGGGTCCGACCGCACACCCGGGGTTGCCCCTCAAGGTGTTTTTAGGAGTAGGACGGTGTCGACAACTGTAGCAAAATGGTTCGTGCCGATCGCACGAAGGACAATGGACAAGATTTACAGGTTCGGGCCGCTTAGAAGTGCGTAACACCCTACGTCCTGGTGAGTATATGAGCGTGGTTACAAGAGGATTCTCTGGATAGAGGGCGCAGAGAGTTTTTGTGGGTGGCTAAGTAGAACCGGGTCGATCGATCTGAAGGGGTGCCCCCTAGGCCTTATATACTCGGCCGTGGAGCAGTACATGTGATATGATAACAACAAGTAGCTAAAAGATAGTGAACCTCTTGAGTTTATCCCTACGTAACCTTCGCCGACTTATCCTCGCATGGCTCTTGTTGCATGGGGGCTTCAGCGCGGGAAAGTCGGGTCTTTGTTGTGATTCATTCGTTCGTCGTTGTGGGCCGCCTGTGTTTGTACTAATCAGTCTTACGTCTTCTTTGTTGGTTGCCTTTCCCTAGGCCCACGAAAGAATGACCTTACGAATTATTGGGCCCTTGGGCCTTTCGTGAGGCCTTTTACTTCTTTAGTGGACCCAGGGGATATCTGTCCCCCACAGTACCCACTCGTCGTCGACCCTGTCATCGACAACGCTAGGCTCACCAAGGTCATCATGGACGGAGGCAGCAGCCTCAACATCATCTACACCGAGACCCTAGGGCTCTTGGGGGTTGATCTGTCCACGATCCGGGCCTGTGCAGCACCTTTCCACGGGATCTTCCCCGGTAAGCGTGTCCTGCCCCTTGGGCAACTTGATTTGCCTGTCTGCTTCAGAACTCCCTCCAACTTCCGAAAGGAAACCCTCACTTTCGAGGTGTTTGGGTTCCGAGGGACCTATCATGCGGTGCTGGGAAGACCGTGCTACGCCAAGTTCATGGTCGTCCCCAACTACACGTACCTCAAGCTCAAGGTGCCAGGCCCCAAGGGAACCATCACCGTCGGATCCACGTACCACCACGCTTACGAGTGCGACGTAGAATGCGTGGAGTACGTTGAGGCCCTCGCCGAGTCCGAGGCCCTCATCGCCGACCTGGATTGCCTCTCCAAGGAGGCGCCAGATGCGAAGCGCCACGCCGGCAACTTCGAACCAGCCGAGGCAGTTAAGTCCGTCCCTCTCAACCCTAGCAACGACGCCGTCAAGAAAGTCAGGATCGGCTCTGAGCTCGACCCCAAATAGGAAGCAGTGCTCGTCGACTTTCTCCGCGCAAACGCCGAAATTTTTGCGTGGAGTCCCTCAGACATGCCCGGCATACCGAGGGATGTCGCCGAGTACTCACTGGACATCCGAGCCGGTGCCCGACCCGTGAAGCAGCACCTGCGCCGTTTTGATGAAGAAAAGCGCAGAGCCATAGGCGTGGAGGTCCACAAGCTAATGGCTGCAGGGTTCATCGAAGAGGTATTCCATCTAGAATGGTTAGCTAACCCTGTGCTTGTAAAGAAGAAAGGTGGGAAATGGAGGATGTGCGTAGACTACACTGGGTTGAATAAAGCATGTCCGAAGGTTCCCTACTGTAACGCCCTGAATTTGGAGGTAGATTTTTTCTTCTTTTCTCTCACCAAATTTGGGCGTTACTCTTTTTTCTCTTCCTGTTTCGCTCCTTCTTCCCAATTTCAAACCAGTATGGTGACAGGTGTCCGTGTCATGTATAAACCAACAACCTAAGTGTCATGGGTGTTGCATCATGCTGAAGCGCATTTCTTTGTCTGATGTCGCGTGTTCGTCTCGTTTTGTTTCGGATTTCGGTTCGCAATTGGATTCCGTTTAATGTCATGCATGTCGTGGGTTTCGATCCGTGATGTGACCCAGCCCAGCGCGGCCCAGCCCGGCCTGGCCCAGCCCGCGCGCCCCTGGCGCCCCCCTTCCCTAGATCTGTTTGGCTCATTTGATTTCACCCGCGCAGAAACCTTCCTCTCCTTCTTCCACCTCTCTCTCTCCCCGTGGTGCCCTAGGGTTTGGAGTCGAGATCGCCGGAGTTTGAATCCCCGGAGGTGAGTTTTTCCCCTCCCCTCCCCTTACCTCTCTCTCCTCCCCCTCCCCTTCTTCTTACCCCACGCGGCCTCCCTGCCCGCGCGCGTCCCGCGCCCTGGCCGTGCCGCCGCCTCGGCCCCACACTCGGCGAGCCCCCTCGGCCGCGCCCGCGCGACCCCCCCCCCCCCCCTCGCGACCGCGCCTGCGCCGCCCCGGTGTCCCGCGCCCATGCCCGCGCTGTCCCGGCGTCCCGCGTCGCTTCCCTCCCCGCTCGGCCACGCCCGGTGGCCCTCCCTGCCCGCGCGCGCCCTCCCTTGCTTCCCCGGCGAGCCCCCGCCGCGGCCCCGCCCTCTGTCGCGCCCTCCCGCCCCGGCGAGCCCCGCCCTCGCCGCAGCTGCCCCCGTCGAACCCCGGCGAGCCCCGCCCTCGCCGCGGCTGCCCCCGTCGAACCCCGGCGAGCCCCTGCCTGCGCCCCCCGGCCCCAGCGAGCCCTCGCCGGCCGCGGCCCCTCCCCAGCGGCCTCCCCTGTCCGCGCCCCCCTGCTCCCCGGCGAGCCCCGTCCCGCCGTGGACCGCCCCTGCGTGCCTCGGCCGCGCCCCGCCGCGCGCCCTGGCCACGCTCGGTCGTGCGCCCCCGGCCGTGCTCCCTGTTCGCGCCCGTGCCCGGTGACTCGCGCCCCGCGCGTCTGCACGGCTCGCGTGCCCTCGGCACGCGCAACGCGCTCTCGTGCGTGCGACCGTGGTCGCACTGCGCTTAACCTCGTGTTAATCCATTTTAATTGTTGTTCAGTCGATATGCTGTGTCGCGCGCTTCGTCGCGCGACGAATTTATCTAATTTCAGATTCTATTAATGTGCTGCGTTGCGCGCTTCATCGCGCGACGATCCATTCTAATTTCAGGTTGTTTAATGTGTGACGCCGCGCGTCCAGTCACGCGACGTTCCACTTTAAACTCAGTTCTGTTGACGTATGACGTCGTGCGTTTCTGTAACACCCCAATTTTATTTTGAGACATATAAAAGTTTCTCCAAAAGACTTGAGGTAAAACATCCTTTAATAATAGATTCCATTTTCTGTATAAAATATATCTCTCTACAGTAAATAAGTGATGATAGATGCTATAATTTTATTTGTTATGCTTTAATTGGATCATACATTTAAGAAATTATTCAATTTCACTAGTATTTATGTAAGTAAGAATATATAGAGACATTCACTTAAGTTAGTAATAAATAAATATGTAAAATGAACTTTGCATCCATGTGTTGGATTGATTTTTGGAAACTGGTCTTGATTTTTTTTATATTAATTAAATTATTGATATCAGGAGGTGTGAGCAAATAAATATGAATTAATTTCCTTTTTCATCAACCGCACATACGTATATAAGGATATAGTTGTTATATATATATATATATATATATATATATATATATATATATATATATATATATATATATATATATATATATATATATATATATATATACACTATATTTATATATTACACCTGGGTGCATTCAATATAGAGAATGCACCCAGGCCGAACCTACACGCCAGGAGCACCTCGTCCGAGCCAACCGCCCCACCCAGGCCGAACCGACGCTTCGTCTTCGTCCCTCCCGCACGCTCTCGATAGAATGCTACAATTTTCGAATCAGACCAGCAGTTGCATCTAGTTATATAGAAGTTGCAATCACACCAGACCAGCAGTTGCAATTACACCAGACCAGCAGTTGCAATCATTTTTTTAATAAAATTTCCTAGAGTTATTCAATACTTGCAATCACATCAGAGCAACTCAGCAGTTGCATCCACACCACACCAGTAGTTGCAATTACAACACACCAGCAGTTGCAATCATTTTGTTTGCATTTTTTAACAGATATTTGGGTAGAATTATACAGCAGTTGTAATCACACCTAATGCGGGGTTGCAATCACACCACACCAGCAGTTGCAATTAGACCTCTTTGTGCTGACACTAAAACCAGTCAACTTTGCATAGTCAAGGTAAAAGAGGTAGGCTTCTTCCCTTGTATAAAATGTTTGCCGCACCCTGGGGACAAACACATCAAGTATGTTTGCATCCTGCAGAACAACACACAATCATGAGTCTGCAATTAGCGGATACTCATAGTTGCAATCAACAAGCAACAAACGTTGCAACTGGAGTAACAACACAGCATGTAATGGTAATCAAGGAGTAAAAACAGAGGCTCAAGTTTGCAATTAGAGGATACTCACTGCGGGGGGCAGGGAGGCGCGCGTACAGGAGGGCCGAGGGCGTGCTCTTAAGGAGAGGCGTGCTCGGGGTGTTATTGCACCTAGGCTGGGTGCATTCAATATAGAGAATGCACCCAGGTGCATTTTAGTGCCGCCGTATATATATATATATATATATGTTGCAAAGGTTAAATCATTAATTAATATATCTAAACTGGTCAGAATAATAATAACGTTGGCGTACTATACTAAATAGTAGGAATATGTTACATGGATTAAGCAAAGATACCCATCATTAAATAAAGAAAAAAAAGAAGTGAAAAGGAGACGTGCGGATTGGTTGAAGAGTTGCATGCAGATGGGTTAGAGATTTATCTGGTTGGAGAAGATCACGCTTATTTTGTTGAGAGAAAGATGGGACTTATCCAACCTTTAAGCATATCCTTTTATTGATTATAAAAAGGCCATGTGCAGCAGTAGTCAGGGGAATTCCAGAGTCCATAGACCCATGCTGCCACAATTACTAACCGCGTCTCTCCTCTCTAGTGCTCGCTGCCGTCGTGTTATCGTGTTCGCCATGGTTTGGAGATCGCGACAGGGATGGAGGGTTTCCGGTTGCACGACAAAGCTAACCGTGGGTCGATATTCGGATGGGGTCTTGGTGTTGCATCGATTCTTCGCCGGTGCTTAATGGCGCGACGGACCAATGCCGCGTCGTGGCTAGCCTCCCCGTAGTCTCCTCCGCTGGTGAGAAACTAACCTCCATCATCGCCGTGACTGCAGCATCGTGTTAGACTATTGGGATGTGAATTTCATGGGCCGGGATGCTGGGCGTCGGTCGTCGTCGTGGCCTCCGCCATGCGGGCTCACCTCTGCTGCCGCGTCCGGCCTGGGGGAGGGAAGAAACCCTTGGCACCGTTGATTTGCAAGGGGGTGGTCACGATTAGATCTAAGATGTGACCGGTTGGCTCCTTTTAATCCGAGTCGCTGCTTCATGATCCTAGGGCTGGGGGCAACTCGTGTCGTGGTGAATTTTGGACCACTGATCCGCGATCCTACGATCAAAATCACTTGCCTGTTCGTTATTTTAATCTGAGCTTGCCATCTCAGATCCGACGGCCAACAATCACTAATACCCCTTCACCGCGGTTATTTTTCTAAAGAGCCCCTGCACTTTTATGCAATCAACCCGTCGTCCTGTGCGGGGGAAAGCTGAGTCTGAAGCAATTTTATGAGTTAGACCCTGGGTTCTATGTTATTGTGTGCGCAGCCCAGGACTCAGAGAAAATAGGAGAAATGAATTTAGAAAATGAATTTCCAATATAAAAAGAATTCTAGAACTTAATTAATTCATAGAAAATTCATATGAAGTCCAAATTAATCCATTCTAATTCCTATAATTTTGTAATATTATTGCTTATCATTTTATGTCACTGTTTTGACATAAAAGCCATATTAAAGTTGATATGCTAATTAATCTTGTACAAATCACCTAGAATCTTTGGAAATCCATAACTTAAAATCTATAACTCCAAAATTAATAATCTCTGTTCCTGTGATCTTATTTCAATATGTAGATTATTAATATGTATTTTGCATATATGTTTGGTGTAATGTTAATTTTGCCTATACCATGTATGTCTGTATTGCTACGTTTAGCAGTGAGGACACGTGTCATCTGAAGATCATCCTGGTACCTGGAATCTCAAGTGCCAGGCAAGTTGTGCCCTTGATCACTTCCTTTTTACCCAGTCATGTTCTTATTAATCATAATGATCTGCATAGGTTAATTTTGATGGGACCCAATAGGTTACCCTAGATTTGACTATCTTTATACCTTGTTTACCACTGAATTTTTGGGTAGTACATGCTATTGCTTTATGTGGTTTTGGGTATAGAGATACACATTGTTCATGATTATATCTTTATTATCTGTTCATTATTTACTGCTCATGATAAGATCATTATGTTAATGGGAACATGGAGAACCACCCGGGAAAACAGTGCTACCACAAGGGTTTATGGACGCCCTTGGCTGATTAACTAGGAAAGCTAGTGGATGATTACCTTACCCGAAAGGGGCAAGGGCAGTAGGGGAGTGGTCAGTGTAGGGAGGCCCTTGGGATGATTTTGCTGCGATGGCGGTCATGCGAGGGATTCCTGCATTGGAGCTTCCTATAAACTGTAGCGGGTTTTCTAAAGCTAGTGGAACTTTGTAAAGGCCTCATAGTGTTACCCTGCCTCGCCTCCTCGGTAGAGGTGTATGGGATTGGCCGTCTCTTGGCAGATGGGTAACATGACTTGTGGGTAAAGATGCGCAACCTCTGAAGAGTGTAAAACTGGTATACTAGCCGTGCTCACGGTCATGAGCAGGGTAAAGATGCGCAACCTCTGCAGAGTGTAAAACTGGTATACTAGCCGTGCTCACGGTCATGAGCAGCTCGGACACTCACATGATTAATATATGGAACTAAATTCAATTTTTCATATGCATTGCATCGCAGGTGATGTTATTACTTTTGTTCTACTATTTAATTGGGTTGGTATTTGTTGGGTCTATGCTTCGTCGCCGAAGGTCTTCAAGGGAGAAGCGGCTTAAAATGTGTGAGCAGGTATCTTCGGACTCGTATCAGAAAGGGAAAAGCTACAAAGGTTGACACAGCGCCGAAGCTGTGAAGCAGGAAAGCTTCGGCATGTTCGCAGAAAAGGGAACCGACTTAAAGATAAAAAGGCCATTTAGACCTCGATAGAGTGCTATAGAATTATCACCAAATGTAAAGGGCATGTATGTAATTTTGTATGGGTTGTACCCCGTGCCTATAAATAGGTGAATAGTACCCCCGTACTGTTCACGTTGACTTGGCATTTGCTTTTGCGTCACACTTGTATTTCCATCTCCTTCCAAGCCGAAGGTACATTTATAATTCGATATTGTCTCTATTTCTCTATGATGATATAATAAAGTTAAATGAATGATGTTATATGATTATTCGTGCTATCTTTTATGTTTCATATGCTTCGTCTTCCATTAATGTATACTGTGATCATGAAGGTTCGTCCTTCATGACCTTCGTCCGGAGATCATTATATCCTAAGGGAAATAATGCCTCAAAGGACGAAGGACTTTATCGTTTAACATTCTCTGTGTTGCCTTGTTCTTAACTCATAGCATTTGAGAACAAGTCCCCAACATTGGCGCCCACCTCCGGTGAACTCACTTCCACTTTTTGAGCTGATGGCTTCGTTCAACGACCAAGCTGGAGCTGCTTCGGACCCGAAGCTGGTGCTCCCGATCACAGGTGGCTCGTCCTCAGAGCCAGCTAACAAGAAACAGAAGAAGGAAGCACAGAGAAGGGTACAGCATGTTGGGGTGCAAGGACCCTTCATCAAGTCAAGATGGTCTCACATTCCTATTACCTTCTCCCAAGAGGACCTTCAGCTCAAAGATTACCCACACAACGATGCCATGGTTATCTCTTGTGTTATCAAAGGATTTCTGGTCCACAATGTCTTGGTTGACACAGGCAGTGCAGCTGACATCATATTTGCTAAGGCCTTCAGACAAATGCAAGAGCCAGAAGATAAGATTCATGATGCTACACATCCTCTCTGTGGCTTCGGAGGAAGACAGATTGTAGCATTGGGCAAGATCACCATGTCAGTGACCTTCGGGTTCATCAACAACACTAGAACTGAGCAAGTTGTGTTTGACATTGTCGACATGGAATACCCTTACAATGCAATTATTGGTCGTGGTACTCTCAATGCCTTCGAAGCAATCCTTCATCCTGCCTATCTTTGCATGAAGATACCTTCGGATCAGGGACCCATCGCTATCCATGGAAGTCAGGAAGCTGCAAGAAGGGCCGAAGGTAATTGGACTGACTCAAAAGAAATCCATAACATCGATGGAGCTGAAGCTTGTGAACAGTACAAATTCAGAAGGGAGAAAGCAGCTTCAGCAGACCAGCCGAAGCCTATGCTCTTATGTGAGGACATAGCAGAGCAGAAGGTGCTGTTAGGCTCTCAGTTATCCGAAGAGCAGGAGAAAACCTTGATAAGGTTTTTGTTCAATAACAAGGATGTTTTTGCATGGTCAGCCAATGATCTCTGCGGAGTTAATAGAGATGTTATCGAGCACTCACTCAATGTCGATCCATCCTTCAGACCCAGAAAGCAAAGGCTTCGGAAAATGTCAGATGATAAGGCCGAAGGTGCTCGCAACGAAGTCAAAAGACTCCTCAGTGCAGGAGTTATCAGAGAAGTGAAGTACCCAGAATGGCTGGCTAACACTGTTATGGTAAAAAAGGCCAATGGCAAGTGGCGAATGTGCATCGATTTTACAGATCTTAACAAAGCTTGCCCGAAGGATGAATTCCCACTACCAAGGATAGATTCTTTAGTTGATGCAGCAGCTTCTTCAGAGCTCATGAGTCTGTTAGACTGTTATTCAGGCTATCACCAAATTTGGATGAAGCAGGAAGATGAGCCGAAGACTAGCTTCATAACTCCAAGTGGCACATATTGCTATCTTCGGATGCCTGAGGGGCTCAAAAACGCTGGAGGAAGTTTCAGCCGAATGACTGCGAAGGTTCTCCAATCTCAAATAGGCAGAAACGTGCTAACTTATGTTGATGACATCATTGTCAAAAGCACGAAGCAGGAGAATCATATTGCTGATCTGCAGGAGACCTTCGCCAGTTTCAGGCAAGCTGGCTTAAAGTTAAATCCAGAAAAATGCGTCTTCGGAGTGAAGAAAGGGAAATTTCTTGGATGCTTGGTTTCAACAAAGGGGATTGAAGCTAATCCAAGTAAAATTGAAGCTATACTTCGGATGGAGCCACCAACTACAAAGAAGGGGGCTCAAAGATTGACAGGAAGATTGGCATCTCTCAATAGATTCATATCCAGATCAGCAGAGAGAAACTTACCATTCTTCGAAGTACTGAAGTCAGCCGAAGTCTTTCAATGGGGACCAATCCAACAGAAGGCCTTTGAAGAGCTAAAACAGTATTTAATAGATCTAACAACATTGACTCCACCAATGCCAGGGGCTCCTTTGTTATTATATGTGGCAGCTTCGCACTCAGCGGTAAGTGCAGCGCTTGTCCAGGAGAAGCTTGATGGTCAAGTCAAGAGGCAGGCCCCAATATATTTTGTATCCGAGGTTCTTAGTTTGTCAAAGAAAAATTATACAGAGCTGGAGAAGGTATTGTATGCTGTCTTGATGGCCTCCAGGAAGCTTCGGCACTATTTCCAAGCTTACAACATAATTGTTCCTTCATCACAACCTCTGAAGGATATTATGAGGAATCGAGAAGCTACTGGAAGGATTGGAAAATGGGCTGCAGAGCTCAATGAATTTTGTATTGAATATGTTCATAGATCTTCGATTCAGTCACAGGCGCTGGCAGACTTTATTGCTGATTGGACGCCAGGGACTCAGGAGGAGGAAACGAATAAAGACAACGAAGCCTGGACAGTGTTTTGTGATGGATCTTGGGGAACCTTCGGAGCAGGAGCGGCTGCTGTGTTGGTTTCACCTTCCAAAGTCAAAATTTGTTATGCGGCAAAGCTTGATTTTAATTGCACAAATAACATTGCTGAGTACGAAGCATTGGTTCTAGGTCTTCGGAAGTTAAAAGCAATGGGAATCAGAAGGGCCATACTTAAAACTGATTCCCAGGTTGTTTCGGGTCATATTGACAAAAGTTGTAAGGCTAAGGATCCGAAGCTTGAAAAATATCTGGATATGGTTCGAAGAGTCGAAGCTTCCTTCGAAGGGTTTTCTGTCAAGAATATCCCTCGAGGACAAAATGAGCATGCTGATCTGCTAGCTAAGTCAGCAGCACAGGGGCTGCCTTTACCTTCGGATGTGTTCTTCGAAACAATAAAAGCACCTTCGGTGGAACTTCTTGAAAGAGCAGTTCTTAATATATCTCCTGTTTTTAGCGAAGATTGGAGAACCGAGATCATCTCTTACCTTCAGGGTAAATTTCTTTCAGATGACGAAGCTTATAACAAGAGGATAGAGGCAAGAGCTCGTCCATATGTCATGATAGAAGGGGAGTTGTACAAACATGGAGTTTGTGCTCCGCTGCTCAAATGTTTATCCAGAACCGAAGGTATAGAGTTAATGAAAGAAATACATGCAGGCCTGTGTGGATCTCACATCGGATCTAGGCCGTTACTTGGAAAAGTTTTCCGTCAAGGGTTTTACTGGCCGAAGGCAGCTTCGGATGCAGCAGAATTGGTTCAAAAGTGCGAAGGTTGTCAAAAATGTGCAAGAGATCAAAAACAACCTTCGTCCTTAACACAGCTCATACAACCCACTTGGCCATTGCAAAGGTGGGGCCTTGACTTGTTAGGTCCGTTACCACCGGCCCAAGGGAACCTGAGGTATGTTGTAGTAGCTGTGGAATATTTTTCTAAATGGATTGAGGCAAAGCCTTTAGCCACAATAACTTCGGCTACCGTCCAAAAGTTTTTCTGGCAAAATATTGTTTGTCGTTTCGGGGTGCCAAAGGCTATCACTGTGGACAATGGAACACAGTTTGACTCCGAAGCTTTCAGGGATTTCTGTGACCAAATTGGTACGAAGATCCATTTTGCATCAGTTAGGCACCCGGAGTCAAACGGACTCGTTGAAAGAGCCAACGGCATTATAATGACAGGAATAATGAAGTTAATCTTCAATCAACCCAGAGGAAAATGGCCAGATCAGTTAATCAAAGTGGTGTGGAGCCACAACACGACAACATCAAGGTCTACAGGCTTCACTCCATTCAAGTTGTTATTCGGTGACGAAGCAATAACTCCAGAGGAAGCTAAAACCGGATCAATAAGGATAGTAGCTTCGGCAGAATCAGATTCCGAAGCTGCTTATTCTATAGAAAAAGATGCTTTAGAAGGGATCAGACTGCAAGCCGTGGAGAATATCAATAAATATCAAGCTGAAACAGTTAAATCGCGGGATAGAAAGGTTCGGCTAAAAAATATTGGGCCAGGGCACTTGGTGCTTCGGAGGGTGGCCAACTCGGAAACAGTGGGCAAATTGCAGTTGAAATGGGACGGGCCTTTCTTAGTAGCATCTTCGTCAAGACCCGGTTCATACAGATTGAAAGATATGGACGGCAATGACATTCCTAGATCTTGGAATGCGGATGAGCTTCGGCGATATTATGTATAATTCGATGTAATTTTTCATATTTTTTATTTTTTAGTTCTTCTTTCATGGCACCCTTTTCCTTTCCGAAGGGGGAGAAAGGTTTTTAATGGGGCCATCACGTGTAATTTTCTTTTTTAGTTCTATAAGAGCAAAATCCCCCAAAGAATGTAAATGTAAAAGCTGAGAATGCACCATCGAGTGCCAAAAAGAAAAAAAGAAGCTCCAAAGACGTTCCTAAGGGAATGCAGAGCTTACAGCGAAAAGTCAACGCTGATTCCGCCAAAAGTAAAGGCGAAGAAGCTCCAAAGACGTTCCTAAGGGAATGCAGAGCTTACAGCGAAAAGTCAACGCTGATTCCGCCAAAAGTAAAGGCGAAGAAGCTCCAAAGTCGTTCCTAAGGGAATGCAGAGCTGAGGTGTGATTGTTTTTAAGAAAATAATGGCTATGAATATGGCTTCGGATACGTGTTTGGCCATTCATTTGCACATCACATTACATCATAGCATTTGCATTCATAAACATTCATCTAGGCATATGTAGGATAATCATCTTCATCGCATAAAATGGTTGCTTCGGCAAAAAGAGAAAAAAGAAAGGGAAAAATTTCTATGAAGGAGAGCTTCGGAGAAAAGGAAAATGTTGTTTTCTATAAAGGAGAGCTTCGGAGAAAAGGAAAATGTTGTTTTCTATGAAGGAGAGCTTCGAAAAAAAAAGGAAAATGTTGTTTTCTATGCTTCGTTGCGTACGAAAAGAAGGGAAGGTGTTTTTTCGCCTTCGGCTCAAAAAAGGAAATTTCGTCCACATCAAAGCATTTCTCATACATCAGTGAAAGGTTAAGGATATATTACAAGGTATGAACAGCATACATTAAAAACAAGTTTTTGTTTACATTTACAAAAGTTATCTCAAAAGTTTTTCAAGTACTGTCTCCAGTCTACTATCTAAATCTCCAAGGAGCTTCGGCTTCGGCGTTATTTTTGATCATCAGCTTCGGCTTCGTCATCCTACATGAATAAGGTCGTTGGAAGTCAGAATCAAGTTTACAGGAAAAGGTAAGCACAAGGTATGATTTCTTACTGGATCAAGGTGGCTACGAGCTTCGTCTCCAGCTTTCTCTCGACCACCTTTTGTCCATATCATTTTTACAAATCGATTCGAGATGCTTCGGGCGAGATCAGGGATGTCATCCAGGATTGATGGTGACAAAGTAAAATTTGGCCTATTGACAATTTTCCCATGATCACAGCCAGCCTTCATGAAGGCTGCAGCAGTCCCTCGAGAAGCCACCCAGGCACAGAAGTCACCATGCCCAGCTATGACTTCGTCGAGCTCGTCAATCTCCCCCTCAATGTGTTCGAAGGTTTTTGGTAGATCTTCAGCTGAGGGGGTAAATTTTTCGCTGCTAGCTCCAACCGAGTAAAAAATCTTTCTTAGTCGTTGAATGCACTTGTTGCTAAATTCCAGGCATTTTTCTTGAAGATTTGTCAGTAGTTTTCTCAAATCCGAATTTTGCTGAGCTTCGGCTTCAAGTTTTGCATTGAGATCTTGTTTTTCTCGTTCGAACTGCTCAGACTGGCGGAGAAGCTTCGAGTTCAGTTCTGATATTTTTGCTTCAGCTTCCGCCAGTAAGCCTTCGGCTGCCTGGAGCTCAAAGTTCTTTTTCTCAAAAGCATCTGATTGCTCCTTTATTTTGTTTTCCAAATTTTCGATTATAATTTCATGCTTTTTATCTTCAAGATCTTGCTGCATTTGCAAGGCTTTGCTCAATAACATACTCTACACAAACACAACCTTCGTCAGACATGTTTTTATTAGAAGCAATAAAGGTTAAGGGACAAGTCATTCACCTTGAAGTTGGAGTAAAATAAACTACCAACGACATGTTGTCGTCGGTAGCGGCTGATGTCTGTTTCTAGCTTCGGGAATCCAATACTCTTGGACAGAGTACTGATAACTTTGGCCCCTGTTTGGTCACGAATACACTCTAATTTCTCGTCATCAACGCCTCCGAAGAGGAGTGCCCCAGGTTTGTATCCACAGGATTGGGCATACTCTTTAAGCTCTTCTATTTCAGCTTTTGTTAGATGTTCTCCAACTAAGTTTTGGAACGCGAAGGCTTCGTTTTCTGAAGTTTCATCAGCAATTTCTTTTCCTTTCTTTGACGCTGCGGTCACAGTCTCTTTGGCAGCAGTGGCAGCTTCTTCTGCAGCCATGTCTAGCAGCATTTGGTCAATATGTTCAATTGTGCTCTCTAAATTCAAATCTTCAGCTGAGGTAACTTCGGCGGCTGCGGCCTCCGAAGGTGCAATTTCAATATCTGCCCCCACTAAAGCTGCTCGTGTTTTTTGGGCCGAAGCTCTTGGCGGCGTTTTGTCAATTACCTCTGTCACGGTAATGATTCTTTGTTTCCTTGCCTTGATTGTTTTCTTCGATTTCTCGGGCTCCTTGTCCTTCTGAAAAAACTTTGTCAGTTGAGGACCCAGTGGACTTAGCTTCGCAGGTAAGGATTCAGTCATTACCTTCAGAATTTCCTCAACAACAGCAGCAGAAGGTGATGCGGGAGTTTCTTCTGCTTCGGATATTTGTTGCTTCGGAGGAGAAGTTTTCCTTTTCTTCGGAATTTTCTTCGTTACTGGCTCTTTTTCACCTTCATCTAAGGCTTCAGTTACCCTTTTCCTTTTTTGGCCTCCGGCACCTTTGTTCAGATTTTCGTAGTCTGGGTATTCGAAACCCAAGGCGTCCAACACTCGATTTAGCCTTCGTTTTGGACGAGTGCCGAAGGCTGCGGTCATCAATTGATCTTCTTTTTTGGAATAATTGCCAAGTATTTCATTACACATTGCTTCAATCGTATCTAGCCACTCTTGGCAAGGTGCTTTAAAGTACTTTTTAAACTTGAAATAGTAAGGTAAACGTACGAGTTCACCTTCTTTCTTTTCCCCCTGTAGCTTCGGCATTTCCCATTCTCTCAAACTGGGAAAAACTTTGAATGCTAAAAACTCTTGAACCAGGTCCCTTGTGCTGATATGCTCTGCAATAATTTAGAATTCACTCATTGCTTGTTGTGTTGGACCTTCGGGTGTCATATTGCAGCGAGGTCGGGTTTCTCCGAAGATTAATTCCAGCGGGCTTTGTATAAGCTTTTCCTTGTCGTCATCAACCTTGACATAGAACCACTCTGATTTCCAGCCTGCTGCCCACTTGCTTCGGTAGCTAATTACAGGGAACTTTGTAGTTTTCCGATAGGCAAAGTTATAGCAACCAAAATTATCGTGTAATCCATCTTTTCTAGCCTTTGTTTGATAATGTAGCTCGTGAACCCGGCAGAAGCTGTCTGCAAATGGTTCCACTGCTTGGCTTCGGAGTGCCCAGATATAAACAATAAGCCTAACGATAGCGTTAGGGGTCAGCTGATGAAAATAGATACCGAACCTCTTCAGTACCTCTCCAATAATCCCATGTAGGGGGAACCTTAATCCAGCCTTTAGAAAACTTTTAAAAATAACAATCTCATCCTTCTCTGGCTTCGGGGTAGTCTCTTCTCCACCGAAGCGCAACAACTTCTTCTGATTTTCAGTAAAAAAGCCCGCTTTTACCATCTTGGACAAATCAGCCTTCGAAACAGTAGATTTCCCGAAGTCCAAGTGGCTCGGCTTGCTTGGCATGGCAATGCGGTAATCATCTTCGGAATCAGTTTCCTCAATATCTTCTTCCTCTGCTTCAGCGATTGCTTGTTCTGCTTGTTTTGCATCATCATGAGGGATCTTTTCTGAAGTCACTAGACCCGATCATTGCATGGCTTCGGAGATGGGAAGAGTCTCCGAAGCTTCAGTTTCCTCCCCCTCGCGCTCAACCCTGGCGGTAGAGCGAACTCTGGCCATTCAATTATGAACTTGTGAAACTTTAAAATTTTCTTCCTCCGAAGCAGGTTTCAAACTGGAGCTTCGTTCGTTTCTAACAGACAAGCTTCGGCGATGGTTAAAAATTTTGGCAGGAAAACAGTGCAAATAGCAATGAATGATGTGGTAACTTCACACCTACTCGTCTGTTTATATAGTGCTGCAGGTAAGAAGGCGAAGCGCCAGAGTTTTTACACCAGGCGCACACCCGCTTGCGCTCGCTGCGCGGTGGACCGCAGGGACAAACAGTAAACTCTGCAAGGTGGGACCGCTGCGTGCTGGGAAATTAAATCGTTTCTCGGCAACGAGCTCAGGGAAGGTGTTTTTTGGACCTTCGGCTCCCCGAAGCTTAAGAGACTTTTTTCACGGATCAAGCTCGTTACGAAAAACGATCTAGCACCGCGAAAGGGGCTACTGTTGGGTCTATGCTTCGTCGCCGAAGGTCTTCAAGGGAGAAGCGGCTTAAAATGTGTGAGCAGGTATCTTCGGACTCGTATCAGAAAGGGAAAAGCTACAAAGGTTGACACAGCGCCGAAGCTGTGAAGCAGGAAAGCTTCGGCATGTTCGCAGAAAAGGGAACCGACTTAAAGATAAAAAGGCCATTTAGACCTCGATAGAGTGCTATAGAATTATCACCAAATGTAAAGGGCATGTATGTAATTTTGTATGGGTTGTACCCCGTGCCTATAAATAGGTGAACAGTACCCCCGTACTGTTCACGTTGACTTGGCATTTGCTTTTGCGTCACACTTGTATTTCCATCTCCTTCCAAGCCGAAGGTACATTTATAATTCGATATTGTCTCTATTTCTCTATGATGATATAATAAAGTTAAATGAATGATGTTATATGATTATTCGTGCTATCATTTATGTTTCATATGCTTCGTCTTCCATTAATGTATACTGTGATCATGAAGGTTCGTCCTTCATGACCTTCGTCCGGAGATCGTTATATCCTAAGGGAAATAATGCCTCAAAGGACGAAGGACTTTATCGTTTAACATTCTCTGTGTTGCCTTGTTCTTAACTCATAGCATTTGAGAACAAGTCCCCAACAGTATTTACTTATACTTAGTAATTGCTAATAAAATTTTGACCAACTTTAAAAGCAATGCTCAGCTTCAACCATCCTCTTTGGTAAGCCTTACACTTCACGTGGGCTCCCACCTTTGGCGAGTTCATGCACATTATTCCCCACAACTTGTTGAGCGATGAACGTATGTCAGCTCACTCTTGCTGTCTCACACCCCCACAGGTCAAGAACAGGTACCGCAAGATGAGGCGCATGGAGGTTGCTGCGATGTGTACGTGAGAGGTCTAGGTCGTCGTCTCCCAGTCAACTTTGGGTTGCTGGACCGTTGTCTCCTTATAATGTAATTATTTATTTATTTTGTACAGAACTCCTATTATATAGTAAAGATGTGACATTCGATCCTGTGCCATGATTCATCATATGTGTGAGACTTGGTCCCAGCACACCTGGTGATTATGTTCGCGCCCGGGTCTTGGTGCCCCGAAATCTGGGTGTGACAGTTTCGCCGCGCGATGCTCAACTTCTCTTTATAATTAACTCAAGTGTCTTGTTGTGCACTCTGTCGCGCGACGAGTCGTGGATTTCTTAATTCAATTTAAAGTGTTATGTTGCGCGTCTCGCCGCGCGACAATCCTTTTAATTTATCTTCATCTACTTATATTATAATGATTAGACATGAAACATGACTTTACTTTATGCTAAACGTAGTGTCCACATTAATGCCCTTCGATTGAGCGAGTGGTTTAATTTATAATAATGTAACGTGATCGTTTCTTGACTGTCTTTTCCTCTTTCTCTCTTAAACCGTAATTGCGAGCCCGCGTGGAACGTCTGTTTATTTATTGCATCCTATTGCATGGTGTACTGTTCTTTTGTATTAAATGTGTGGATGTATGTATGTTTGCGCTCGCATAGAGAACGATCCGGTTGAGAAGCCCGAAGAACTCGCAGGAGAAGCCCCTGAGCAGCAGTTGGTTGGTGGAGGCAAGTGTCCCTTGACCCATCTCTGTCCTATACATTCTTCAATTCACCTCCCGCATTTCACATTTATACCAAAGGATTGTCTAGCTTTTGTTATCCATGTCCTTGTTTACCTATCTGGGTTGGATTATTATTGCTTAGTCTTATGCTATTGCTCAACTCTAATCAATGAACATGATGAGAATTATCAATGATACGCTGTTTTCCCTTCTTTTATTATGATGTTATACTTGTGGTCTTCAAGGGGGCTTGAGCGGTTTCTCGAGTGCCTCTCCGTAGTGATACCCTGCTGGGCCACCTAGGTAGTGGTCAATGGGGAGTAGCTCTCTCCGAGCAGAAAGGGAATCACGGCTTGTGGGTAAAGTGCACAACCTCTACAGAGTGTTAGAAAACTGATATATCAGTCGTGCTCGCGGTTATGAGCGGCCAAGGGAGCTCCAGTGATTAGTGGTACTCGATCAGAGATGTTCGGAATTGCAGGTGGCAATGAGATTGATGGTTCTTTATGTTGACTCTGGTAATGGTAAGTGGTACTCTTTCCGTTTGGAAAGGAGTACGTTTGGGTTAATAACGTGGGCTAAATCTGAAACTTGGCTTTCTCTACTAGTAACAATAATAACCTGACCAACTAAAAGCAACTGCTTGACTTACCCCCACATAAAGCTAGTCCACTACAGCCAAACATGATACTTGCTGAGTATGTTGATGTGTACTCACCCTTGCTCTACACACCAAACCCCCCCCCCCAATCCCCAGGTTGTCAGCATTGAAACCACTGCTCAGGAGAAGATGAAGCCGTGAAAGGAGACTTCCAGGAGTTCCAAGACTACGACGAGTTCTAGGCGTGGGTTAGCGTAACCCCCAGTCGGCCGCCTGTGAAGGCCGCGTTTATCTACGTTTCGGTTTCGCACTTTGATTATTGTAAAGACTATGTGGATGTCTCAGACATATGATGTAATCGACTATTATTTCCCATTTTAATACTATTTGAGCACTGTGTGATGATGTCCATGTTATGTAACTGCTGTGTACGTGAATTGCTGATCCTGGCACGTACATGGTTCGCATTCGGTTTGCCTTCTAAAACCGGGTGTGACATAAGTGGTATCAAAGCTGTGCTGACTGTAGGACCGCTAACCTAGAGTAGAATGGTTGTTCTAAGGATTATAGACCTTTGTCCCTGCCTTGACTTTGGTATCCCTTCAAAAGTTGGTCATATCGACCAAACCTATGTTCTACTATATACTATACCTTGCTGAGAATTGTGTTTTATTCTAATCCTTCATTTATTTATGGTTCATTACTTGTTGGTCATACTAGTTCTGTTCTCACTCTTATGCTTGCGATGTCTTTTGTAGATGGCTCGTCTTAGACACACTGCACGGAAGTCTGTCATCCCCTTCTTACCCTCCCGTCTCGCGGAGCGTCCGCTTCGCCGTCCCGTGACCGGTCAGTCCAGCCACTTGGAGAGGCTGCATCACCGCCTGCATGAGGAGCAGGAACGTCGACGACAGGAGTAGCAGGGCTCTTCTTTCTCGCTCCAGCAGGAGATAGAGTCTGTGAGGAGCTGCTCCCCTGTACTCCCCCTGGAGGTGCCCCCTGCACCACCACTGAGCGCCCCCGCCCCTGGAGTAGCTACTGGAGGAGACCCAGACGACGGAGGTAGCGACAGCAGATCGAGCCACGACACTGACTTTTCTGCTGACCAGGAGCCGGAAGGATGGGTTGCTCGACCCATCACTCACGACGCTGCTCGCGGGTGTCACTTCCACGATGCGCTCGACACCCTGCTACGTCAGGCACTTGACCGGCGTACTTGGTCCATCGAGTATCGCTGTGTGGTCTACCAGCATAGTTGTGGGGTCTACCCGGACCGCTGGGAGGCGACCTGCTTGGTGCACCGTCCGGAGAACAGTCTCTGGGGTGCTAAGGTCTGCTCAGAGCACTATTCTATCTCTGAGCGGGACTCAGCTGAGGCGGCCATGCAAGATGTCGCACGACGTGCGCTTTCGCACTACTGCTCAGTTTTTGGTGGGGTAGCCGATGGTCTCAACCTGAAGTATTACCCCCGCCGTCCATCTGGCAGCACAGGAGGCGTGATTGTTTCACCTGTCGGTGAGGACAATCCTAGGTTGAGCAGCACAGTCAACCTAGCCGCCATGCTAAACACAGAGCTGGACCATGCGCTAGACGAGCTGAGTAGGGCTCGTGCTGAGATCGCCCAGCTGCGGGCTGAGCGTGCGAAACGTCGTCACCTGGATGATGGTTCCCCCGCTCCTGTCGGGACTCAGCACCCGTACCGCTCACCTCGGCGTGGACACCAGTCTTATGGCAATCCCGACTGCAAGACCAAGATAGACTTAGAACTATAGATCGTTAGAGTCAGATCTTGTAATTAATACAAAAATATATACATAGAAGCTATAGTCTTAGCGTTAGTCTCGCTCTTAGTCAGTCTTAGTTAGACAGGGTAGTTTGCTTATCCTGTACATTTATGTTTGTCATGATGAACTATGTTTGCTTTGGATCTTTGTAATGACTGTCACCAGAGTGTGGGTATCCCCTGCATTTTGGTTTACTTGTTATGTTAATGGAGTTAGTTATCTAGTTGGGGAGCCTTTTATTCCACTTCCCTCTTTATCTGAGAAGCTGTGTTGGTTTGTGTTGGAGATCAGTGAAGATGCTCATCTGTTCAGTGTTGTGGAGAATTCTATACTCTTTTCTTATGCTGCAAGATTTGCAAGATCAGTTCTGATGCATGGTTGCATTCTGCAGATGTCAGAAAACAGGCGCAGAGGAGGAAGGCGTGCTCAGCAGGAGCAAGCCGCTCAGCAGGATGAGGTACCCTAGCAATAGCAGCTGCCGCCCCTGCCCCCGATGTCCATCGAGCAGATGTTCCTGATGCAGACTCAGGCAGTTCAAGCCATTGGTCAGACTCTGGCCGCCATTCAGCAGCAGCAACCACCACCTCAGCCTCAGATGCCTCAGATGCCCAGAGACAAGCGTGCTGAATTCATGAGAGGTCATCCCCCAACGTTTGCTCATTCTTCTGACCCCATGGATGCTGAAGACTGGCTGCGCACTGTGGAGCGAGAGTTGCATACCGCTCAGTGCGATGACAGGGAGAAAGTCTTGTATGGTCCCCGTCTGTTCAGAGGAGCAGCCTAGTCTTGGTGGGAGTCTTATCTCGCCACTCATGTCAACCCCGACACCATCACCTAGGAAGAATTCAGAGGTAGCTTTCATCAGTACCATGTTCCTGCAGGTCTGATGACGGTGAAAAAGGAGGAGTTCCTGGCCCTCAAGCAAGGGTCATTGTCTGTCAGTGAGTACCGGGACAGGTTTTTGCAGTTGTCTCGCTATGCTCTTGAAGATGTCAACACCGACGCCAAGAGACAGTATCGTTTCCTGAGAGGCTTGGTTGACCCTCTGCAGTATCAGCTGATGAATCATACCTTCCCGACATTCCAGCACCTGATTGATAGAGCAATCATGACAGAGAGGAAGCGTAAGGAGATGGAGGATCGTAAGCGCAAGATCAGTGGACCCCAGCCTGGAAGCAGCAATCGTCCCCGTTTCTTAAGCAATCAACCTCAGCAGTTCAGGCAGAACCAGCGTCCACCTCAGCAGCAGCAATTCCAAAGGCAGTTCCCTCAGCACCAATATCAGAATCGCCAGAACAATTAGTCAGGAGGAGGTCAGTTTCAGAGACAGAATCAGCAGGCACCTCGTCTTCCTGCCCCAGCAAACCAGCAGAACAGTCAAGCAGCCCCAGCTCAAGGCGGAAACAGAGCATGTTTCCACTTTGGAGAGCAAGGCCATTGGGTGATGCAATGTCCGAAGAAGGCAGCCTAGCAACAGTCAGGCCCCAATGCCCCAGCAAAGCAGAATGTGTCTCAGCCTGGAGCAGGCAACCGCTCTCAGCCACGCTATAATCATGGGAGACTGAACCACTTGGAGGCTGAAGCAGTTCAGGAGACCCCCGGCATGATAGTAGGTATATTCCCAGTCGACTCCCATATTGCAGAAGTGTTATTTGATACTGGAGCAACGCATTCATTCATTACTGCATCATGGGTAAAAGCACATAATCTCCCAATAACTGCCATGTCAACCCCCATTCAAATTGACTCAGCCGGTGGTAGAATTCGAGCCGATAGCATTTGTTTGAATGTAAGTGTGGAAATAAGGGGGATAGCGTTTCCCGCTAACCTCATAGTAATGGGTACTCAGGAAATAGATGTCATCCTAGGGATGAATTGGCTAGATAAGTATCAGGCAGTTATCAGTTGTGATAAGAGGACAATCAAGTTGGTGTCCCCACTAGGAGAGGAAGTGGTGACCGAGTTAGCCCCGCCTGAACCAAAGAAAGGAAGTTGTTATCAGATGGTTGTCGATAGCAGTGAAGTAGACCCAATTGAGAGTATCAAGGTTGTGTCCGAGTTCCCAGATGTGTTTCCAAAGGACTTACCAAGTATGCCACCAGAGCGGAAAGTTGAATTTGCCATAGAGCTTCTTCCTGGAACCGCCCCCATCATTAAGAGAGCTTACAGAATATCCGGACCAGAGTTGGTTGAGCTTAAGAAGCAGATTGATGAGTTGTCAGAGAAAGGTTACATCCGGCCAAGCACCTCGCCTTGGGCCGCCCCTGTCCTATTCATGGAGAAGAAAGATGGCACCAAAAGGATGTGTATCGATTATCGAGCTCTGAATGAGGTCACCATCAAGAACAAGTACCCCTTGCCCAGAATAGAAGATCTGTTCGACCAGTTGAGAGGAGCCAGTGTGTTCTCTAAGATAGATCTGAGGTCAGGTTATCATCATCTCAGGATTCGATCTTCAGACATTCCAAAGACGGCATTCATTACCAAGTATGGGCTGTATGAGTTCACTGTGATGTCTTTCGATCTAACCAATGCACCAGCCTTCTTTATGAACTTGATGAACAGTGTATTCATGGATTATCTTGATAAGTTTGTGGTGGTATTTATTGATGACATTCTGATATATTCACAAAGCGAAGCAGAGCATGCGGATCATTTAAGGATGGTATTGCAGAGATTGCGAGAGCACCAGCTGTATGCAAAGTTGAGCAAGTGCGAGTTCTGGATCAGTGAAGTCCTGTTCTTGGGTCATATAATCAACAAAGAAGGATTGGCTGTGGATCCGAAGAAAGTGGCAGACATTCTGAACTGGAAAGCGCCGACATATGCTCGAGGAATCAAGAGCTTCATTGGAATGGCCGGATATTATCGGCGATTCATTGAAGGGTTTTCAAAGATTGCGAAACCAATGACAGCTTTGCTAGGCAACAAGGTTGAGTTCAAGTGGACCCAGAAATGTCAAGAGGCCTTCGAAGCGCTGAAAGAGAAGTTGACTACAGCGCCTGTCTTAGTCTTGCCTGATGTGCACAAGCCCTTCTCGGTGTATTGCGATGCTTGTTACACAGGTTTGGGATGTGTGTTGATGCAAGAGGGAAGAGTTGTGGCTTACTCGTCCCGATAGCTGAAGGTTCATGAGAAGAATTACCCAATCCATGACTTAGAGTTGGCAGCAGTGGTTCACGCATTGAAGACATGGAGACACTATCTGTATGGACAGAAATGTGATGTTTACACAGACCACAAGAGTCTGAAGTACATATTCACCCAGTTAGAGCTGAATATGAGGCAGCGAAGATGGTTAGAGCTGATCAAAGACTATGAGTTGGAGATTCACTACCATCCAGGCAAAGCGAACGTAGTGGCAGATGCTTTGAGCAGGAAGAGTCAAGTCAATCTGATGGTCGCTCGTTCGATGCCTTATGAGTTGGACAAAGAGTTTGACAGGTTGAGTCTCGGATTTCTGAACAACACGCGAGGAGTCACAATTGAATTGGAACCTACCCTAGAGCGAGAAATCAAAGAAGCACAGAAGAATGATGAGAAGATCAGTGAGATCCGGCGACTGATTCTAGATGGCAGAGGCAAAGATTTTCAGGAAGACGCAGAAGGTGTGATATGGTTCAAAGACCGCTTGTGTGTTCCCAATGTCCAATCTATTCAGGAGTTGATCCTCAAGGAAGCTCATGAGACAGCTTATTTGATTCATCCTGGTAGTGAGAAGATGTATCAGGATCTGAAGAACAAATTCTGGTGGTACAGAATGAAGAGAGAAATCGCAGAGCATGTGGCTATGTGTGATAGTTGTCGACGGATCAAGGCAGAGCACCAGAGACCGGCTGGATTGTTGCAACCATTGCAAATTCCTCAGTGGAAATAGGATGAAATCGGTATGGATTTCATAGTCGGATTGCCTCGCACTCGAGCCGGCTACGATTCCATTTGGGTAGTGGTGGACCGCTTGACCAAGTCAGCCCACTTCATACCAGTCAAGACCAACTACAGCAATGCAGTATTGGCAGATTGTACATGTCTCGGACCGTTTGTCTTCATGGTGTGCCAAAGAAGATAGTGTCAGACAGAGGGACGCAATTCACCTCTCATTTCTGGCGGCAGTTGCATGAAGCCTTGGGTACACATCTGAATTTCAGTTCAGCCTATCATCCGCAAACAGATGGTCAGACCAAAAGGACCAATCAAATCCTTGAAGACATGTTGAGAGCCTGTGCATTGCAAGATCAGTCTGGATGGGACAAGAGATTGTCTTATGCAGAGTTCTCCTATAACAACAGTTACCAGGCCAGCTTGAAGATGTCACCATTTCAGGCGCTTTATGGAAGGAGTTGTAGAACTCCATTGCAATGGGATCAGCCTGGAGAAAAGCAAGTGTTTGGGCCAGACATTCTGCTTGAAGCTGAAGAGAACATCAAGATGGTTCGAGAGAATCTGAAGATAGCGCAATCGAGGCAGCGAAGCTATGCAGACACAAGAAGAAGAGAGCTGAGTTTCGAGGTTGGAGATTTCGTCTATCTGAAAGTGTCACCGATTAGAGGAGTCAGGAGATTCGGAGTCAAAGGCAAGCTAGCACCCCGCTACATTGGTCCGTATCAGATTCTCGCAAGGTGTGGAGAAGTGGCGTATCAGCTCAGTCTACCAGAAAATTTATCTGCTGTGCATGATGTCTTTCATGTGTCTCAGTTGAAGAAGTGTTTGCGAGTGCCAGAAGAGCAGTTGCCAGTGGAAGGTCTTGAAGTCCAGGAGGACTTGGCCTACACAGAGAAACCAGCACAGATTCTTGAGACTGCACACAGAGTCACCCGAAGGAAGACCATCAGAATGTGCAAAGTCAGATGGAATCATCACTCTGAGGAAGAAGCAACCTGGGAGCGTGAAGATGATCTGATGGCTAAATACCCTGAGATCTATGCTAGCCAACCCTGAATCTCGAGGGCGAGATTCTTTTAAGGGGGATAGGTTTGTAACGCCCTGAATTTGGGGGTAGAATTTTTTCTTCTTTTCTCTCACCAAATTCGGGTGTTACTCTTTTTTCTCTTCCCGTTTCGCTCCTTCTTCCCAATTTCAAACCAGTATGGTGATAGGTGTTCGTGTCATGTATAAACCAACAACCTAAGTGTCATGGGTGTTGCATCATGCCGAAGCGCATTTCTTTGTCTGATGTCGCGTGTTCGTCTCGTTCTGTTTCGGATTTCGGTTCGCAATTGGATTCCGTTTAATGGTCGTGCGTGTTGTGGGCTTTGATCCGTGATGTGACCCAGCCCAGCCCCGCCCGGTCTGGCCTGGCCCGGCCCGCGCGCCCCTGGCGCCCCTGCCCTCCCCCTGGCGCCCCCTTCCCCAGATCCGTTTGGCTCATTTGATTTCTCCCGCGCAGTAACCTCCCTCTCCTTCTTCCACCTCTCTCTCTCCCCGTGGTGCCCTAGGGTTTGGAGTTCAGATCGCCGGAGTTTGGATCCCCGGAGGTGAGTTTTTTCCTTCCCCTCCCCTTTCCTCTCTCTCCTCCTCCTCCCCTTCTTCTTCCCCCACGCGGCCTCCCTACCCGCGCGCGTCCCGAGCCCTGGTCGCGCCGCCGCCTCGGCCCGGCGCCCCGGCGAGCCCACTCGGTCGTGCCCCCCCCCCCCCCCCCGCGACCGCGCCCGGCGGCCCTCCCTGCCCGCGCGCGCCCTCCCCTGCTTCCCCGGCGAGCCCTACCCTCGCCGCGGCTGCCCCCGTCGAAACCCGACGAGCCCCTGCCCGCGCCCCCCGGCCCCGGTGAGCCTTCGCCCGCAGCGGCCCCTCCCCGGCGGCCCTCCCCTGCCCGCGCCCCCTACTCCCCGGCTAGCCCCGTCCCACCGTGGACTGCCCCCGCGTGCCTCAGCCGCGCGCCCTGGCCGCGTCCCGCCATGCCTCGGCCACGCGCCCCCGGCCGTGCTCCCTGTTCGCGCACGTGCCCCGGCGACTCACGCCCCGCGCGTCTGCACGGCTCGCGTGCCCTCGGCACGCGCAACGCGCTCTCGCGCGTGCGACCGTGGTCGCACTGCGCTTAACCTCGTGTTAATCCATTTTAATTGTTGTTCAGTCAATATGTTGCATCGCGCGCTTCGTCGCGCGACGAATTTATCTAATTTCAGATTCTATTAATTTGCTGTGTTGCGCGCTTCGTCGCGCGACGATCCATTCTAATTTCAGGTTGTTTAATGTGTGACGTCGCGCGTCCAGTCACGCGATGTTCCACTTTAAACTCAGTTCTGTTGACGTATGCCGTCGTGCGTTTCGCCGCGCGATGCTCAACGTCTCTTTATAATTAACGCAAGTGTCTTGTTGTGCGCTCTGTCGTGCGACGAGTCGTGGATTTCTTAATTCAATTTAAAGTGTTATGTCGTGCGTCTCGCCGCGCGACAATCCTTTTAATTTATCTTCATCTGCTTATATTATAATGATTAGACATGAAACATGACTTTACTTTATGCTAAACGTAGTGTCCACATTAATGCCCTTCGATTGAGCGAGTGGTTTAATTTATAATAATGTAACGTGATCGTTTCTCGACTGTCTTTTCCTCTTTCTCTCTTAAACCGTAATTGCGAGCCCGCGCAGAACGTATGTTTATTTATTGCATCCTATTGTATGGTGTACTGTTCTTTTGTATTAAATGTGTGGATGTATGTATGTTTGCGCTCGCATAGAGAACGATCCGGTTGAGAAGCCCGAAGAACTCGCAGGAGAAGCCCTTGAGCAGCAGTCGGTTGGTGGAGGCAAGTGTCCCTTGACCCATCTCTGTCCTATACATTCTTCAATTCACCTCCCGCATTTCACATTTATACCTAAGGATTGACTAGCTTTTGTTATCCATGTCCTTGTTTACCTATCTGGGTTGGATTATTATTGCTTAGTCTTATGCTATTGCTCAACTCTAATCAATGAACATGATGAGAATTATCAATGATACGTTGTTTTCCCTTCTTTTATTATGATGTTATACTTGTGGTCTTCAAGGGGGCTCGAGCGGTTTCTCGAGTGCCTCTCCGTAAGGACCTGTTCGTTGGATGACCGCCCGAGAAAACAGTGCAACCATGAGGGTGGAATGGGGTGCCCTTAGCTGAATAATTAGAGGATTTGGGGTGTGGTTCGCTTAGCTGTCGTGCCGTCAATGGGGCTCGGTGTATGCGGCTCGCTCTGCCAAGCTTGGGTTCGCCCCTTGGGGAGGAGTGCGGTGCATTTAGGAAACCTAACGGGCGGCTACAGCCCCGGTGAATCTTTGTAAAGGCTACTTAGTGATACCCTACTGGGCCACCTAGGTAGTGGTCAATGGGGAGTAGCTCTCTCCGGGCAGAAAGGGAATCACGGCTTGTGGGTAAAGTGCACAACCTCTGCAGAGTGTTAGAAAACTGATATATCAGCCGTGCTCGCGGTTATGAGCGGCCAAGGGAGCTCCAGTGATTAGTGGTACTCGATCAAAGATGTTCGGAATTGCAGGTGGCAACGAGATTGATGGTTCTTTATGTTCACTCTGGTAATGGTAAGTGGTACTCTTTCCGTTTGGAAAGGAGTACGTTTGGGTTAATAACGTGGGCTAAATCTGAAACTTGGCTTTCTCTACTAGTAACAATGATAACCTGACCAACTAAAAGCAACTGCTTGACTTACCCCTACATAAAGCTAGTCCACTACAGCCAAACAGGATACTTGCTGAGTATGTTGATGTGTACTCACCCTTGCTCTACACACCAAACCCCCCCCCCATCCCCAGGTTGTCAGCATTGCACCACTGCTCAGGAGAAGATGAAGCCATGGAAGGAGACTTCCAGGAGTTCCAAGACTACGACGAGTTCTAGGTGTGGGTTAGCGGTAACCCCCAGTCGGCTGCCTGTGAAGGCCGCGTTTATCTACGTTTCGTTTTCGCACTTTGACTATTGTAAAGACTATGTGGATGTCTCAGACATATGATGTAATCGACTATTATTTCCCTTTTTAATACTATTTGAGCATTGTGTGATGATGTCCATGTTATGTAACTGCTGTGTACGTGAATTGCTGATCCTGGCACGTACATGGTTCGCATTCGGTTTGCCTTCTAAAACCGGGTGTGACACCTACCCTCTGCCTCGCATCGATCAAATTGTGGACTCCACTGCTAGGTGCGAAACCCTGTCATTCCTCGACGCCTATTCAGGCTATCACCAAATCAAGATGAATGAGTCCGACCAGCTCGTGATTTCTTTTATCACACCTTTTGGCATGTATTGTTATACTACTATGCCATTTGGCTTGAGGAATGTAGGTGCAACCTACCAAAGGTGCATGAACCATGTGTTCGGAGAGCACATCGGCAGAACGGTCGAGGCTTATGTCGATGACATCGTTGTCAAGACAAGAAAAGCATCCGACCTCCTCTCTGATCTTGAGATAACATTCAGGTGTCTAAGAGCGAAGGGTGTAAAACTCAATCCCGAGAAGTGTGTCTTCGGAGTCCCCCGAGGCATGCTCCTAGGGTTCATCGTCTCCGAGCGAGGCATCGAGGCCAACCCGGAGAAAATCGCGGCCATCACCAACATGGGACCCATCAAAGATTTAAAAGGAGTACAAAGGGTCATGGGATGCCTTGCGGCTCTGAGCCGCTTCATCTCACGCCTCGGTGAGAAAGGATTGCCCTTGTACCGCCTCTTAAGGAAGGCCGAGCGCTTCGCTTGGACTCCCGAGGCCGAAGAAGCCCTTGGAAACCTTAAAGCACTCCTTACTAATGCGCCCATCTTGGTGCCCCCTGTTGAGGGAGAAGCCCTCTTGATTTACGTAGCCGCAACCACTCAGGTGGTCAACGCCGCGATCGTAGTCGAGAGACGAGAAGAGGGGCATGTACTGCTCATCTAGAGGCCGGTCTACTTCATCAGGGAGGTGCTATCCGAGACCAAGATCCGCTACCCATAAATCCAGAAGCTACTGTACGCAGTGATTCTGACACGGCGAAAGTTGCGACACTACTTCGAGTCTCATCCGGTGACTGTGGTGTCATCCTTCCCCCTAGGAGAGATCATCCAGTGCCGAGAGGCCTCGGGTAGGATAGCAAAATGGGCAGTGGAACTCATGGGCGAAACACTTTCATTCGCCCCTCGGAAGGCCATAAAATCCTAGCTCTTGGCAGACTTCCTGGCTGAAAGGGTCGACACCCAATTGCCGACAGATCCAATCCAGGCTAAACTTTGGACCATGTACTTCGATGGGTCGCTTATGAAAATTGGAGCAGGTGCTGGCTTGCTCTTCATCTCACCCCTCGGGAAACATGTGTGCTACTTTATACACCTCCATTTTCCGGCGTCAAACAACGTGGCCGAGTACGAGGCTTTGGTTAATGGGTTGCGCATCGTCGTCGAGCTAGGGGTTCGGCGCCTCGACGCTCGTGGCGACTCGCAGCTTGTTATTGACCAAGTCATGAAGAACTCCCACTGCCGCGATCGAAAAATGGAGGCCTATTGCGACAAAGTTCGGCGCTTGGAAGATAAGTTCTACGGGCTGGAACTCAACCATGTTGCTCGACGGTACAACGAGACTGCGGATGAGCTGGCTAAAATAGCCTCGGGGCGGACGACGGTTCCCCCGAACGTCTTCTCCAGGGACATATATCAACCATCCGTCAAAATCGACGACACGCCCGAACCCGAGGAGACCTCGGCCCAGCCCGAGGTACCCTCGGCCGCCGAGGTTGAGGCCCTGCGCGTCGAGGGAGAGCAGAACGGGGTTACGCCAAACCTGAACTGGCAGACCCCGTACCTGGAATATCTCCTCCGAGGAGAGCTGCCCCTCGACAAGGCCGAAGCTCGGCGACTGGCTCGGCGCGCCAAGTCGTTCGTTTTACTGGGTGATGAAAAAGAGTTGTACCACCGCAGCCCCTTAGGCATTCTCCAACGATGCATATCCGTCGCCCAAGGACAAGAGCTGTTACAAGAAATATACTCGGGGGCTTGCGGTCACCATGCAGCACCTCGGGCCCTCGTGGGAAACGCTTTCCGACAAGGTTTCTACTGGCCGACCGCGGTGGCCGACGCCACTAGGATTGTACGCTCCTGCCGAGGGTGTCAATTCTACGCGAGACAGACGCACCTGCCCGCTCAGACCCTGCAGACAATACCTATCACTTGGCCGTTTGCCGTATGGGGTCTGGACCTTGTCGGTCCCTTGCAGAAGGCACCCGGGGGCTTCACGCACCTGCTGGTCGCCATCAACAAATTCTCCAAGTGGATCCAGGTCCGACCCTTAACCAGCATCGGGTCCGAGCAGGCGGTGGCGTTCTTCACAAATATCATCCATCGCTTTGGGGTCCCAAACTCCATCATCACCGACAATGGCACGCAGTTCACTAGGAAAAAGTTCCTGGACTTCTGCGAAGACCACCACATCCGTGTGGACTGGGCCGTCGTAGCTCACCCAATGACAAATGGGCAGGTGGAGCACGCAAATGGCATGATTTTGAGGGACTAAAACCGAGGATCTACAATGACCTCAACAAGTTTGGCAAGCGGTGGATAAAAGAACTACCCTCGGTGGTTTGGAGTCTGAGGACAACGCCGAGACGGGCCACGGGCTTCTCGCCGTTTTTCCTAGTCTATGGGGCCGAGGCCATCTTACCCACGGACTTGGAATACGGTTCCCCGAGGACAAAGGCATACGACGACTGAAGCAACCAGGCCAGCCGAGAAGATTCATTAGACCAGCTGGAAGAGGATCGGGACATAGCCTTACTACACTCAGCACGGTACCATCAGTCTCTGTGACGCTACCACGCCCGAAGGGTTCGGCCCCGAGGCTTCCAAGTGGGGGACTTGGTACTTCGGCTGTGACAAGACGCCCGAGGGCGCCACAAACTTACTCCTCCCTGGGAAGGGCCGTTCATCATCGCCAAGATTTTGAAGCCCGGGACATACAAGCTGGCCAATGATCGAGGCGAAGTCTACAGCAACGCTTGGAACATCCAACAGCTACGTCGCTTCTATCCTTAAAATGTTTCGAGTCGTTCATGTATCTCGCTTTCTTTACGTGCATAAATAAAGTCTAACCATCAAGGAAGGATCAGCCTTGCCTCGGCAAAGCCCGACCCTCCCTCGAGGGCTAGAAGGGGGGAACCCCCTCTGCGTCAAAATTTTCCTCGGAAAAGTTTTCCGCCAAAACGACTTTCGTGCTTTTCGACTATATCGATAACGGAATCCTAAAAACGAAGAGAGGAACACTTAAACGGCAAGGCTGACCGAGCCGAGGGACTCCTACGCCTCCGGGATACGGATACCTCACTCATCACCTTCCGCGAAAAGTAACTCGCGCTCGGATAAGCGATTCTGCTACCGAACAAGTCCTAACGCACGAAACAAGAGGAAAGAAAACACAGCTTTATAATCCGACAATAAAAATGTTTAGGCCTCAGCGGCCGCAAAAAAACATACGCATACTTAAAACAAACTGTTCCTGCAGGATCAGACATCGGCAGGGGGAGGAGCAGCACCCTCGGCGTCGTTTCCACCCTCAGTGGAACCTGGCCCGGCCTCGGACGGCGACATGGGCAGAAGGATCTCCACCTCAAAGGAGGAGGCCAGCGCCGCGCTTGGGCCCTCGACAACCGCGTCAAGCCTCTAGACCTCGGCTAAGGTGGCCTCCTCTTCGTCGGGTAAGCAGTACCCCTCGCTGACCTGCTCCAGATGTAATATCCCAAAAAAAATGTTGACCAAAAGTTAATCTCTGGTGCGTGGATGAGGTAAAGGGTTGTGGGCCATTGGATGCAAAGATAGAAGTCATCTGAGGCGTCGTTTCTTTCTCCCACAAAAACCCTAGGTGGCCACCCCTTTTTTCCCTTCACCCCCCCTCTTGGCCGCCACCCCCTTTTTCTCCCCCTTGGCTGGACGCCCCCTCCCCCTATGGCAGCCATCCTCCATTGCTTCCTCCCCCAAGATCTCCCCCTACGCAGCAAGGATCGAGAAAAGGAGGGGCACGTTGAATTGAAGAGGAAGAGAGGATCAAGGAGATGTTCTTCCCCATCTCCTCTTGAAGATTTCTTGGGGAAACCCTAGGTATGGATGAGATCCTTGTTCCTCCCTGTAATTATAGGCTTTTGGAGGTTGTGGATCATGGGAATTAAAGGATTAGAGGTTGGATTTGATGTGGGGTTAGGTTTTGATCTCGAATTTAGTTTTCTGCAGAATGGCAGATTCGACAGTTTCTGTCCATGCCAGTTTTCCGTGGTCTTAGTGGCCTCAAAAAAATAAAAAGTCTATGTATGAGTCGTAGATAATTTGTAGATCTTTCCGTGGCCGCGAAGAACACCTCAATCGGACATCCGACCAGAAAGTTATTGCAGTTTTACTATAGCAGTTTTTCAGTCTCATAATTCTGTGCAGAATCTGTTCTCTTAAGATTTAGGCAATTTTATCAACAGAATTAAACTGTGGGTTGGTAAAAGAAGTTGTAGATAATTTTATAAGCTTTCCAGATTGTTAAAGAGTGCATTCATATGATTTGTGAAACTCCAGTTATGTTTGTTTTACTGTGGCTGTTCCTGTTTACCTGACAAAAATGAGTGGGTCTGTTCACTGGTGGGTTTCATCTAGTAAATGGCCGAATTGGCTCTTCCAACTATGGAGACTTTTGTAGAGGGATAAAAGTTCTTACTTCCAGCAGAATTTCATAATTTTTGGTTCAGCAGTTTTGGAGATATCGAATTTTAAAGTTAACCATACTGCTGTCTAAAACAGATTCAGTCAGTTATCTTGTCAGATGTTTTAGAACTTGTAGATGGCAGAATTTAATTATCTATTGAATACTGAAGTTGTAGAGTATTTTGTGTAGATACTCCTAGAGTATTTGTTTGATATCACCGCTGTTTTAATTTTAAAGATACAAAATTAACAAACAGCGTTGCTGCTGTATGGCATGTGGTTCAGGGTGGGAGTCTTTCCACTGGGTCTTGGTTTCAAGTGTAGGAGTGTTTTGTTGATTGATGGCAAATGTTTGTGAAATATTTGTACTAAGTTTTATGCCCACTAGCAGGTGGCTACACTCCAGATCATGTCTAGTACATTTCTTCTTCTTCGATGAAGGCAAGTGAATGTAGCGGTGGTTGCTTCCGTTCTGACCTGTTATTTCTATCGCCTACACTCTAATATTCAGAAGTATCAGATTCTTTCATAATTGGACTCTATGGTGATGCTTTACTTGCTTGCATTATACTGATGCTCAATCATATATTGATGATGATTATGATTTGAGTATGACTCATGAGATTAATTCACACCCCTGAAGGTAAATGAAGTATTATTTGAGGTTGGTATTGTATCTGAAGGTAAATGAAGTATTATTTGAGGTTTGTGTTGTATCTGAAGGAAGTGAAGTTTATTGATAAATGTAGCATGCCATATACATTGCATGACTCATTTGCATATGAAGTTTTGTCGTGACCTATGGTCCGACCGTACCGGTACAACTTAGCATCGTATGTTGCCCGAGAAGGGGTACGATGCGGCTTCATACCCTTAGAGGTATGAAGGCAGAGGACATATGCATTGCATTCATATGCATTCATTGAAGTGATATTTGTAGATGATGTGGTTTTATACCCCCAGAGGTATGAAGATAGAGTACCTACACATTGCATTCCTATGCATACATTGAAGTGATATTTGCAGGTATTGTTGACGCAGGGAAGTGTTATAGAACCTATTGTGGTTGTTCGAGGAAATGAGATGGTATTGGTTATAGTGGGACTACTGAGTTCTATATCTACAAGCATTTCTGATTTTTAATTGTGACTCTTTTAAAATGTTGATGAATTCAATTTGTGGTTTAAATATCTCGTCAGAACAATTAGCTTGCTGAGATGTTTCATCTCACTCTTGCATTACTCAATGCAGGTGCTTGTTGCTCATCAAGGGGAGTGGGAAGTAGCAGCACATCCACCTTCATTCTCATAATAATGCTGCCCAGACGCAGCCATGATTTAATTAGAAACTTCTTGTCAAAGGATGTTTGTTTTTAACTAGTCGTGCGCACTGATTAATTCAGTTCTTGTTGTTATGGTTGTCTTCCCATTGCTAGCAGATTATTAATGTCTTATATGTTTTCTTATCATGATATCTATTTATACTTTGTTGCTTCCCCCATTTATGCAATTTTCAAAGGAGATGCTGTCGAAATTTTATATATGAATATTAGATGTGTAGTTTAGTAGCATTCTGGGGTGTTTGTGGATCCCGGGGTGTTACAGTTGGTATCAAAGCATAGGCTTTAGATTCTTGGCAATTTGAAGATAAATTTGACACACTTGCACATATAGGAAGGGTATGGGTTCAAATATGTTTGATATATATTAATGTCTTTGGAGTGCAGATGACAATAGTTTCACCCCTCCCTATTCCTTTACGGTGATGTGGTAAGTTGTTTATGGCTTAATGCTTGATATAATTTATTTCTGAAATTTTGATATTGTTTTATTAATGCGGTAGATATCGCTGGTCATTGGTGAGAATGAAGTTGTTATTATGCTTGTGATATACAAGTATGCCTATGTTGTTTTCACCATGTTTTTCATGGTTGAGTTTTATTACAATAATATTGTTATATATGCTTGATTGTGGATGTTTCTAAGAGGAGTGTGAATTGCGTGTTTTGGGGTACAAGGTAATCATCAATTTGAATTTAAGTTGTTGAGCGGTTGGTGGATAGCTCCAACTATCATTGCAAAGAATGATTGTTTATGTTGAGAAACCAGTTTTGAAAGAAATGAATATTGGTACTTTATATGGATTTTTGGGGGAAGTCTTTTCATAGCCAGAATGGCTTACATGTTGAAAGGGAAATGTGCCTTTGGGCCATTTCTAAGTATTTTGGTGATTGAGTGCAAACACAAGTGCTTAAATGTGAAAATATGCCCATGGATGAACAAAGTGCAAATCACAAGTTAAGGTATGTTTCTAAGCCTTAGTACATTGGTTTTGTGTACTAATATATTTGTCTAAGTGTTAGAAACAGAAAGAAGAAGAGAAGAGAAGACTTGGCTGTGTGCAGTCAAGGGGCTGTTTCGGTCTAGGGCACCGGACTGTCCGGTGGTGCACCGGACAGTGTCCGGTGGGGCACCGGACAGTGTCCGGTGCGCCAGATTGCCTCGGCCGAAGAGGCCGCTCTCGGGTTTTTCTCCGGCGACTTCGGCTAAAATTCACCGGACTGTCCGGTGTGCACCGGACTGTCCGGTGAGCCAACGGTCGGCCGGGCCAACGGTCGGCCGCGCGATCGGCGCGCGACACGTGGCCGAGCCAACGGTCGGAAAGATACACCGGACTGTCCGGTGTGCACCGGACATGTCCGGTGCGCCAACTGTGCGCAGATCTGACTCAGACAGCAATGGTCGGATGCGCTGTTTAAGGAAACAAATCAGGCACCGGACAGTGTCCGGTGTGAACCGGACTGTCCGGTGCGCCACGAGTCAGAAGGCAAAGATGGCCTTCCAGGTTTGTTCCCAACGGCTCCTAGCTGCCTTGGGGCTATAAAAGGGACCCCTAGGCGCATGGAGGAGCACACCAAGCATTCCTACAACTCTTCTAAGCACCAAGACATCAATCTCACGCATTCGTTTCATTGTGATAGCATATAGAGCTCTTGTGGAGTTGTGAACTCTTTGTGTTGCGTTGCGAGCTCTTGTTGCGACCTGTGTGCGTGTTGTTGCTCTGATTTTCGAGTCTTGTGTGCGTTGCTCATTCCCACCTTACTCCGTATTTCTTTGTGAACTCAATTGTAAGGGCGAGAGACTCCAAGTTGTGGAGATTCCTCGCAAACGGGAAAAGATCAAAGGAAAGGAAAACACCGTGGTATTCAAGTTGATCATTGGATCACTTGAGAGGAGTTGAGTGCAACTCTCGTCCGTTGGGACGCCACAACGTGGAGTAGGCAAGTTTTGTACTTGGCCGAACCACGGGATAACCACCGTGTCAACTCTGTGATTGCTTTCTTGTGGTTATTGTGTTTTGACTCCTCTCTAGCCACTTGGCCATACTTGTGCTAACCCTTAACAAGTTTTTGTGGCTTAAGTTTTGAAGTTTTACAGGATCACCTATTCACCCCCCCCCCCCCCTCTAGGTGCTCTCAATTGGTATCGGAGCCGTTCTCTTCAAGAAAGGGACTAACCGCCCGAAGAGATGGATCCTAAGGGGAAGGGAATTGTGATCAACGACAAGGAGAAGGAGTCCTTCGTCAACGAGCCAAGGGATGACAAGTCCAATGACTCGGGCTCGGGCCACAAGCGAAGAGATGGGAAGAAGAAGAAGACAAGACGCATCAAGGAGATCGTCTACTACGACAGCGATGAGTCCTCTTCTTCCCAAAAGGACGACGACCACGACAAACAAAGGAAACCGGTTAATTCTAACTTTTCTTTTGACTACTCTCGTATTCCGCAAAGTTCAAATTCACATTTGCTTTCTATTCCACTCGGCAAGCCCCCACACTTTAATGGGGAGGACTACAGATTTTGGAGCCACAAAATGCGTAGTCACCTATTCTCTCTCCATCCTAGCATATGGGAGATTGTAGATAGTGGAATGCACTTTAATAGTTCGGATAGTCCTATATTCATTAATGAGCAAATCCATAAGAATGCACAAGCTACTACTGTTCTTCTAGCCTCATTGTGCAGGGATGAATATAATAAAGTGAGTGGCTTGGATAACGCCAAGCAAATCTGGGATACCCTCAAGATCTCTCATGAGGGAAATGACGCTACCTTGCTCACCAAAATGGAGTTGGTGGAGGGCGAGCTTGGACGGTTCGCGATGATAAGGGGCGAGGAGCCAACTCAAACATACAACCGGCTCAAGACCCTTGTCAACAAGATAAGGAGCTATGGAAGCACGCGATGGACGGACCACGACGTCGTCCGCCTAATGCTAAGGTCCTTTACTGTTCTTGATCCTCATTTGGTGAATAATATTCGTGAGAATCCCAGGTACACCAAAATGTCGCCCGAAGAAATTCTTGGAAAATTTGTAAGCGGGCGGATGATGATCAAGGAGGCAAGGTACGTCGATGACGCGTTGAACGGTCCAATCCACGAGCCTCAATCCATTGCTCTCAAGGCATCGAGGAGCAAGGAGGCACTACCAAGCAAGGTGGCGCAAATTGAGGCGGCCGGGCTTAATGATGAAGAAATGGCTCTCATCATTAAGCGCTTCAAGACAGTGCTAAAGGGTCGCAATGGACAGCCGAGCAAGACTAAGACCAAGGGGAAGCGATCATGCTTCAAATGCAAAGGGTGAGGCGCATCTAGGCAAGGAGTGGGACTCGGATTGCTCCTCGTCCGACTCAGACAATGAAGGACTCGCCGCCACCGCCTTCAACAAATCAACCCTCTTCCCCAACGAGCGTCACACATGCCTTATGGCAAGGGAGAAGAAGGTATGTACTCGCAACTCTACCTATGCTTCTTCAAGTGAGGACGAATCTAGTGATGAGGATGAAGTAGATTATTCATGTTTGTTCAAGGGCTTAGATAGATCTAAGATAGACAAAATTAATGAATTAATTGATGCCTTGAATGAAAAGAATATACTTTTAGAAAAGCAAGAGGATTTGTTGTATGAAGAACATGATAAGTTTGTAGAGGCTCAAAAATCTCTTGCATTAGAAATTAAGAGGAATGAAATGCTTGCTTGTGAAGTGTCAACATGCCATGATTCTATTTCTAACTTAAAGAGCATAAACGATGATTTAAATGCTAAACTAGTAGAAGCAAATAAATCCAACTCTTGTGTTGAACATGTTGAAATTTGCACTAGGTGTAAGGATGTTGATATTAATGCCTGTAGTGAACACTTAGTTTCCATTTCAAAATTGAGTGATGAAGTGGCTAGTCTTAATGCTCAACTTAAGACTAGCAAAAGTGATTTTGAAAAACTAAAATTTGCTAGGGATGCCTACACGATTGGTAGACACCCCTCAATTAAGGATGGACTTGGCTTCAAGAGGGAAGCCAAGAACTTAACAAGCCATAAGGCTCCCATTTCCGCCAAGGAGAAAGGGAAGGCCCCTATGGCTACTAGTGCTAAAAGGAACCATGCATTTTTGTATCATGATAGAAGACAAAGTAGAAATGTAAGTCATGATGCTTTTGATTCATATGTTTATGATTCTCATGCCATGTTTGCTCCTAGTTCCTCTTATGTGTATGATAGAAATGTTACTAGGAGAAATGTTGTTCCTAAAAGAAATGCTATTCATCATGTGCCTAGAAGGAATGTTATTCATGCTCCTAGGAAAGTAGTGAATGAATCTTCTACAATTTATTGTGCTTTGAATACTTCATTTGCAATTTGTAGAAAGGATAGAAAAGTAATTGCTAGGAAGTTAGGGGCAAAATGCAAAGGTGATAAAACTTGCATTTGGGTCCCTAAGGAAATTGTGACTAACCTTGTAGGACCCAACAAGAGTTGGGTACCTAAGACCCAAGCCTAAATTTGCCTTGCAGGTTTATGCATCCGGGGGTTCAAGCTGGATTATCGACAGCGGATGCACAAACCATATGACGGGGGAGAAGAAGATGTTCACCTCCTACGTCAAAAATAAGGATTCCCAAGATTCAATTGTATTCGGTGATGGGAATCAAGGCAAGGTAAAAGGGTTAGGTAAAATTGCAATTTCTAATGAGCACTCCATATCTAATGTATTTTTAGTAGAGAGTCTTGGATATAATTTGCTATCTGTTAGTCAATTATGTCATATGGGGTATAACTGTCTATTTACAAATGTAGATGTGTCTGTCTTTAGAAGAAGTGATGGTTCACTAGCTTTTAAGGGTGTATTAGACGGCAAACTTTATTTAGTTGATTTTGCAAAAGAAGAGGCCGGTCTAGATGCATGCTTAATGGCTAAGACTTGCATGGGCTGGCTGTGGCATCGCCGCTTAGCACATGTGGGGATGAAGAACCTTCACAAGCTTCTAAAGGGAGAACACGTGATAGGTTTGACTAACGTGCATTTCGAAAAAGATAGACCTTGTGCAGCTTGTCAAGCAGGTAAACAAGTGGGAGGAGCACATCACAGCAAGAACGTGATGACCACTTCAAGACCCCTGGAGCTGCTGCATATGGACCTCTTCGGACCTGTCGCCTATCTGAGCATAGGAGGGAGTAAGTATGGTCTAGTTATTGTAGATGATTTTTCCCGCTTCACTTGGGTGTTCTTTTTGCAGGATAAGTCTGAAACCCAAAGGACCCTCAAGCGCTTTCTCAGGAGGGCTCAAAATGAGTTTGAGCTCAAGGTGAAGAAGATAAGGAGCGACAACGGGTCCGAGTTCAAGAACCTTCAAGTGGAGGAGTTCCTTGAAGATGAAGGGATCAAGCACGAGTTCTCCGCTCCCTACACACCACAGCAAAATGGTGTGGTAGAGAGGAAGAACAGGACGCTCATCGACATGGCGAGGACGATGCTAGGAGAATTCAAGACCCCCGAGTGCTTTTGGACGGAAGCCGTTAACACTGCTTGCCACGCCATCAACAGGGTCTACCTTCATCGCCTCCTCAAGAAGACGTCGTATGAGCTACTAACCGGTAACAAACCCAATGTATCGTACTTTCGTGTATTTGGGAGTAAATGCTACATTCTAGTGAAGAAGGGTAGAAATTCTAAGTTTGCTCCCAAAGCTGTAGAAGGGTTTTTATTAGGTTATGACTCAAATACAAAGGCGTATAGAGTCTTCAACAAATCATCGGGTTTGGTTGAAGTCTCTAGTGACGTTGTATTTGATGAGACTAATGGCTCTCCAAGAGAGCAAGTTGTTGATTGTGATGATGTAGATGAAGAAGATGTTCCGACGGCCGCTATACGGACCATGGCGATTGGAGAAGTACGGCCACAGGAACAAGATGATCAAGATCAACCCTCTTCCTCAATTATGGTGGATCCCCCGACTCAAGACGGTGAACAGGTTCATCAAAAGGAGGCATGTGATCAAGGGGGAGCACAAGATAATCATGTGATGGAGGAAGAAGTGCAACCGGCACCTCCAACCCAAGTTCGAGCGATGATTCAAAGGGATCATCCCGTCGACCAAATTCTGGGTGACATTAGCAAGGGAGTAACTACTCGATCTCGATTAGTTAATTTTTGTGAGCATTACTCCTTTGTCTCTTCTATTGAGCCTTTCAGGGTAGAAGAGGCCTTGCTAGATCCGGACTGGGTGTTGGCCATGCAAGAGGAGTTAAACAACTTCAAGCGCAATGAAGTTTGGACACTGGTGCCTCGTCCGAAGCAAAATGTTGTGGGAACCAAGTGGGTGTTCCGCAACAAACAGGACGAGCACGGGGTGGTGACGAGGAACAAGGCTCGACTTGTGGCAAAAGGTTATGCCCAAGTCGCAGGTTTGGATTTCGAGGAGACTTTTGCTCCTGTGGCTAGGCTAGAATCAATTCGTATCTTGCTAGCATATGCCGCTCACCATTCTTTCAGGTTGTTCCAAATGGATGTGAAGAGCGCTTTCCTCAACGGGCCAATCAAGGAGGAGGTGTACGTGGAGCAACCCCCTGGCTTTGAGGATGAACGGTATCCCGACCATGTGTGTAAGCTCTCTAAGGCGCTCTATGGACTTAAGCAAGCCCCAAGAGCATGGTATGAATGCCTTAGAGACTTTTTACTTGCTAATGCTTTCAAGGTTGGGAAGGCCGATCCAACTCTTTTTACTAAGACATGTGATGGTGATTTGTTTGTGTGCCAAATTTATGTCGATGACATAATATTTGGTTCTACTAACCAAAAGTCTTGTGAAGAGTTTAGCAGGGTGATGACGCAGAAATTCGAGATGTCGATGATGGGCGAGTTGAACTACTTCCTTGGGTTCCAAGTGAAGCAACTTAAGGACGGCACCTTCATCTCCCAAACGAAGTACACGCAAGATCTGCTAAAGCGGTTTGGGATGAAGGACGCCAAGCCCGCAAAGACTCCGATGGGGACCGACGGACACACCGACCTCAACAAAGGAGGTAAGTCCGTTGATCAAAAAGCATACCGGTCAATGATAGGTTCTTTGCTTTACTTATGTGCTAGTAGACCGGATATTATGCTTAGCGTATGCATGTGTGCTAGATTTCAATCCGATCCTAAGGAGTGTCACTTAGTGGCGGTGAAGCGAATTCTTAGATATTTGGTTGCTACGCCTTGCTTCGGGCTCTGGTATCCAAAGGGGTCTACCTTTGACTTAGTTGGATACTCAGACTCCGACTATGCTGGATGTAAGGTCGATAGGAAGAGTACATCGGGGACGTGCCAATTCTTAGGAAGGTCCCTGGTGTCATGGAACTCTAAGAAACAAACATCCGTTGCCCTATCCACCGCTGAGGCCGAGTACGTTGCCGCAGGTCAGTGTTGCGCGCAACTACTTTGGATGAGGCAAACCCTCAGGGACTTTGGCTACAATCTGAGCAAAGTCCCACTCCTATGTGATAATGAGAGTGCTATCCGCATGGCGGAGAATCCTGTTGAGCACAGCCGCACAAAGCACATAGACATCCGGCATCACTTTTTGAGAGACCACCAGCAAAAGGGAGATATCGAAGTGTTTCATGTTAGCACCGAGAACCAGCTAGCCGATATCTTCACTAAGCCTCTAGATGAGAAGACCTTTTGCAGGTTGCGCAGTGAGCTAAATGTCTTAGATTCGCGGAACCTGGATTGAATTGTAGCATACATGTAACTATGCTTTTAATCATGTTCCTTTTTGCATTATGTTGCTTATTATGGTGCTCAAGTTGTACAAACACTCCCTGGACCTCACAAGTCCGTTGCAAAGTGATGCACATGTTTAGGGGGAGATGTGTTACAACTTGACCCTTTGAGACTAACCATTTGCTTGAGTTTGCTTGATTTAGTCTCGAAGGTGAATTGAAAGGGAAAGGTGGACTTGGACCATGAAAGACTTCCACTGCACTCCGATGAGAGGGTAACTAATTCCAAGTTCATCTCATGCAATCTTATTGCCTTTGTATTCTTATTGAAGATCTTGGTGAGGCAATGGGGATAGAAGGCCAAGACTGATCCCGTTTTGGTGCTTGATGCCAAAGGGGGAGAAAATAAAGGCCAAAGTGATAAATGGATCAGCTACCACTTGAGAGATTTTGAAAATAGTAGAATAGAGAGTAGAATAGAGTTTTTGTTTTGTCAAAAGCTTTTATTGTCTCTTATTGTCTCTTTTGTCAAAAGTTGACTTCTTGTGGGGAGAAGTATTGATTATGGGAAATAGGGGGAGTTTTTGAAATCTTTGATCAATCTCTTTTGGAATGACTCTCTTTATGCTTCAACATGTGTGTTTGACTTAGAGATAGAGATTTGAATTTGATTTGCAAAAACAAACCAAGTGGTGGCAAAGGATGATCCATATATGCCAAATTGAATCAAAACCAATTTGAGTTTCTATTTGAAGTGATTTTGCACTTGTTCTAGTTGCTTTATGTTGTGTTGGCATAAATCACCAAAAAGGGGGAGATTGAAAGGGAAATGTGCCTTTGGGCCATTTCTAAGTATTTTGGTGATTGAGTGCAAACACAAGTGCTTAAATGTGAAAATATGCCCATGGATGAACAAAGTGCAAATCACAAGTTAAGGTATGTTTCTAAGCCTTAGTACATTGGTTTTGTGTACTAATATATTTGTCTAAGTGTTAGAAACAGAAAGAAGAAGAGAAGAGAAGACTTGGCTGTGTGCAGTCAAGGGGCTGTTTCGGTCTGGGGCACCGGACTGTCCGGTGGTGCACCGGACAGTGTCCGGTGGGGCACCGGACAGTGTCCGGTGCGCCAGATTGCCTCGGCCGAAGAGGCCGCTCTCGGGTTTTTCTCCGGCGACTTCGGCTAAAATTCACCGGACTGTCCGGTGTGCACCGGACTGTCCGGTGAGCCAACGGTCGGCCGCGCGATCGGCGCGCGACACGTGGCCGAGCCAACGGTCGGAAAGATACACCGGACTGTCCGGTGCGCCAACTGTGCGCAGATCTGACTCAGACAGCAACGGTCGGATGCGCTGTTTAAGGAAACAAATCAGGCACCGGACAGTGTCCGGTGTGCACCGGACTGTCCGGTGCGCCACGAGTCAGAAGGCAAAGATGGCCTTCCAGATTTGTTCCCAACGGCTCCTAGCTGCCTTGGGGCTATAAAAGGGACCCCTAGGCGCATGGAGGAGCACACCAAGCATTCCTACAACTCTTCTAAGCACCAAGACATCAATCTCACGCATTCGTTTCATTGTGATAGCATATAGAGCTCTTGTGGAGTTGTGAACTCTTTGTGTTGCGTTGCGAGCTCTTGTTGCGACCTGTGTGCGTGTTGTTGCTCTGATTTTCGAGTCTTGTGTGCGTTGCTCATTCCCACCTTACTCCGTATTTCTTTGTGAACTCAATTGTAAGGGCGAGAGACTCCAAGTTGTGGAGATTCCTCGCAAACGGGAAAAGATCAAAGGAAAGGAAAACACCGTGGTATTCAAGTTGATCATTGGATCACTTGAGAGGAGTTGAGTGCAACTCTCGTCCGTTGGGACGCCACAACGTGGAGTAGGCAAGTTTTGTACTTGGCCGAACCACGGGATAACCACCGTGTCAACTCTGTGATTGCTTTCTTGTGGTTATTGTGTTTTGACTCCTCTCTAGCCACTTGGCCATACTTGTGCTAACCCTTAACAAGTTTTTGTGGCTTAAGTTTTGAAGTTTTACAGGATCACCTATTCACCCCCCCCTCTAGGTGCTCTCACATGTCTCTCTCATATTGTGTGTTTTAGTTGCCACAAAGCCTAGATGTGGTTTAAAGTGGTTTCCTGTTAGTCATACTAATTGTAGAATAAATCTTTGATTCTCTTGATCCATTGATTATGTATTGATACATTGAGGATCTGATGGTTCCCTTTTCGATGCATGCTTGTGGAGCCATTTTTTTTAGACCACCTATCTATTGGTTTGAAGGAAGTCCTTGCCTAGCCTAGAGTTGGTTGGGTGTGGCTAGTCACCTATTCCTAGATCATGTGGTGTTTACATCAGCTTAATATGTTTGTCAAATGTGTGAAGGATTAGGGGTTATTATTATTGACTTTGTATGTCTGGTACTTTGAGTGCATCGTATGATAGAATGAAATGTAAGTTTCTGAACTACAGTAGATGAAGACTTATATTATGTGTAGGTTGTCCTTACTAGTTGGATATTTTTCTTAGTTGAGATGTTGAATGAAGTATAGTGACATGGGTTAAGCAAGTATTGTGTTGTTGTTGGGCTATCAGTGCTCTATGTAGAGTTTTTTGCATTTCTTCGATGAACTATGCCGCACAAGATGTTATTGGCTTCTTTTGGCTTTATTGCTCCATTAGTTCTATAGATTTTCTCCCTTTTGGTGGGGTGCAAGGAATGTTAGATTACATGATTATCTTTTCATGATGGCAAGAATAAGGTTTAGGAAGATTAGGAGTTTTGTTCCAATAGAACTACTTGTTTCATAGTGCTTTAAGGTGAGGTGTTTGATCTTCTTATACATTCGTCGGGTGTAGATGTTTCACCATTTAATTAAAATTAATGGTTGAAGTTGGTAAGGGTTGTGCTTGGTGCATATTACCCCTTCATAAAAGAGTGTTGTCTTAAGACATTGATGTTGATGTATAGCTGCATCCAAATTTGATGGTGTGAAATTGGAGTGTTGATTGCAACTATGACATGCTTTGAGCTTCATTACATGTTGTTTCATGCTTGATGTCAGGTCGTGTAGTTTCCTTAGACAATTAGTACAAGGTAGAAGTTCTTGTGTTAATTAAGACCAATAATGGACCCATGTTTTGAATTGTGGTGCTATATGGGGTACCTTGGGTGTTTTGCTTGGAGTGGCCGAATTCGAGGTCGAATTCTTTTTAAGGGGGGTAGAGTGTAATATCCCAAAAAAATGTTGACCAAAAGTTAATCTCTGGTGCGTGGATGAGGTAAAGGGTTGTGGGCCATTGGATGCAAAGATAGAAGTCATCTGAGGCGTCGTTTCTTTCTCCCACAAAAACCCTAGGTGGCCACCCCTTTTTTCCCTTCACCCCCCCTCTTGGCCGCCACCCCCTTTTTCTCCCCCTTGGCTGGACGCCCCCTCCTCCTATGGCAGCCATCCTCCATTGCTTCCTCCCCCAAGATCTCCCCCTACGCAGCAAGGATCGAGAAAAGGAGGGGCACGTTGAATTGAAGAGGAAGAGAGGATCAAGGAGATGTTCTTCCCCATCTCCTCTTGAAGATTTCTTGGGGAAACCCTAGGTATGGATGAGATCCTTGTTCCTCCCTGTAATTATAGGCTTTTGGAGGTTGTGGATCATGTGAATTAAAGGATTAGAGGTTGGATTTGATGTGGGGTTAGGTTTTGATCTCGAATTTAGTTTTCTGCAGAATGGCAGATTCGACAGTTTCTGTTCATGCCAGTTTTCCGTGGTCTTAGTGGCCTCAAAAAAATAAAAAGTCTATGTATGAGTCGTAGATAATTTGTAGATCTTTCCGTGGCCGCGAAGAACACCTCAATCGGACATCCGACCAGAAAGTTATTGCAGTTTTACTATAGCAGTTTTTCAGTCTCATAATTATGTGCAGAATCTGTTCTCTTAAGATTTAGGCAATTTTATCAACAGAATTAAACTGTGGGTTGGTAAAAGAAGTTGTAGATAATTTTATAAGCTTTCCAAATTGTTAAAGAGTGCATTCATATGATTTGTGAAACTCCAGTTATGTTTGTTTTACTGTGGCTGTTCCTGTTTACCTGACAAAAATGAGTGGGTCTGTTCACTGGTGGGTTTCATCTAGTAAATGGCCGAATTGGCTCTTCCAACTATGGAGACTTTTGTAGAGGGATAAAAGTTCTTACTTCCAGCAGAATTTCATAATTTTTGGTTCAGCAGTTTTGGAGATATCGAATTTTAAAGTTAACCATACTGCTGTCTAAAACAGATTCAGTCAGTTATCTTGTCAGATGTTTTAGAACTTGTAGATGGCAGAATTTAATTATCTATTGAATACTGAAGTTGTAGAGTATTTTGTGTAGATACTCCTAGAGTATTTGTTTGATATCACCGCTGTTTTAATTTTAAAGATACAAAATTAACAAACAGCGTTGCTGCTGTATGGCATGTGGTTCAGGGTGGGAGTCTTTCCACTGGGTCTTGGTTTCAAGTGTAGGAGTGTTTTGTTGATTGATGGCAAATGTTTGTGAAATATTTGTACTAAGTTTTATGCCCACTAGCAGGTGGCTACACTCCAGATCATGTCTAGTACATTTCTTCTTCTTCGATGAAGGCAAGTGAATGTAGCGGTGGTTGCTTCCGTTCTGACCTGTTATTTCTATCGCCTACACTCTAATATTCAGAAGTATCAGATTCTTTCATAATTGGACTCTATGGTGATGCTTTACTTGCTTGCATTATACTGATGCTCAATCATATATTGATGATGATTATGATTTGAGTATGACTCATGAGATTAATTCACACCCCTGAAGGTAAATGAAGTATTATTTGAGGTTGGTATTGTATCTGAAGGTAAATGAAGTATTATTTGAGGTTTGTGTTGTATCTGAAGGAAGTGAAGTTTATTGATAAATGTAGCATGCCATATACATTGCATGACTCATTTGCATATGAAGTTTTGTCGTGACCTATGGTCCGACCGTACCGGTACAACTTAGCATCGTATGTTGCCCGAGAAGGGGTACGATGCGGCTTCATACCCTTAGAGGTATGAAGGCAGAGGACATATGCATTGCATTCATATGCATTCATTGAAGTGATATTTGTAGATGATGTGGTTTTATACCCCCAGAGGTATGAAGATAGAGTACCTACACATTGCATTCCTATGCATACATTGAAGTGATATTTGCAGGTATTGTTGACGCAGGGAAGTGTTATAGAACCTATTGTGGTTGTTCGAGGAAATGAGATGGTATTGGTTATAGTGGGACTACTGAGTTCTATATCTACAAGCATTTCTGATTTTTAATTGTGACTCTTTTAAAATGTTGATGAATTCAATTTGTGGTTTAAATATCTCGTCAGAACAATTAGCTTGCTGAGATGTTTCATCTCACTCTTGCATTACTCAATGCAGGTGCTTGTTGCTCATCAAGGGGAGTGGGAAGTAGCAGCACATCCACCTTCATTCTCATAATAATGCTGCCCAGACGCAGCCATGATTTAATTAGAAACTTCTTGTCAAAGGATGTTTGTTTTTAACTAGTCGTGCGCACTGATTAATTCAGTTCTTGTTGTTATGGTTGTCTTCCCATTGCTAGCAGATTATTAATGTCTTATATGTTTTCTTATCATGATATCTATTTATACTTTGTTGCTTCCCCCATTTATGCAATTTTCAAAGGAGATGCTGTCGAAATTTTATATATGAATATTAGATGTGTAGTTTAGTAGCATTCTGGGGTGTTTGTGGATCCCGGGGTGTTACACCAGATCCACGTCGTAGTGGGAAGCGAGCACGGCGAAGGCCCACCTAACGCCATGGTGCAGCGCCCCGCGGAGTCTGCTGCGCACATGGCCGCCCAAGGCCCGCAGGTGACTCTGGGGGGAGCTACCCGAGGGGACGTCGTTGAGGCCAAAGGCCCGGCAGAAGGCCGAGATAGCCTCGGACATGGCCACGCGGTCGGCCTCCTTCTGCTCAGCCGCCTAGGCAGGCGCCTTGCAGTTCTTGACGGACTCGTTAAGAGCCGTCTCAAACCCTGCAAACAGCCGGACAATGTTCTTCAGACACGAGGTGAAGAATGGAGGCAAAAACAAAGTCACAAAGCGGGCAAAACATGCCTTCGGCCCAGGCACGCTGCTGCGAGACCATGGCTTGGGCGGATTGGGCAGACCCGATGGCCACGGCCAGGCCCTCCGTAAGGGTCCCGGCCCGGGCGGACGCCTTGGCTAGCCGCTCCGTAGCCTCAGCCAGCTAACCCCTAAGGGCCTCAGCCCGGCTCACGGCCTCGGCAGCTTGGCTCCGAGATTGGTCCCGCTCGCCGATGACCTGGCCAAGCTCTAGCTGCCGCTGCTGCATCTCCTCGGCCTAGGAAGCCACCTGCTCTCGGGCCGACAAAGCCTCCGTCCGTGACGACGCCGCCTCTACCCGCGCCGCCGTTGCCTCCGACTTCAGCTCATCATAGAGCAGCCGAAGGTCCGCCACCTCGGCGCTCTGTTGGGCGAGGCGCTCATTGGCCTCGGTGAGCGCGGCCCACTGGGACCGCAGCGAATCCCAGACGTCACTCTCATGGCGGATGAACAGCGACTTGGCGGTGCTCACGTCCGCAAGTTCCTGAGGAAGGAAAACATGATATTACAAAGAATGCCCTGGTCACACGAGGTGTACGTCTAAATCCTTACCTGGAAAACCCTGGGGACGTCCCTGGAAAGGATTTCCATGGTCGACCGCAGCACCTCATCGCCGCCTCGGTATATTCACAGAAATTATTCTGAGACTGCTCCTCCAACTCATCGTTGAGGGAGAGGAGGGGCTCCGAGGTATCGTGGCTCCAGAACGAGAGCGGCTGCCCACACCACTCATTGGGATTGAGCTGTGTGGGGATGAGGCCGCAGCTCCCTAGGACGGGCCACGATTCTGCGTGCCCCTCGACCAAGGCATCGGGTCCCCCTGCAGTCGATGCACCGGGTACCACCGCAGTCGACGTACCGGGCCTCCCCTCGGCCAGTGTGGCAGGCCTCCGCTCACCGACCTCGGCAACGACGGCCGCCCTCTCCTCATGGCCGAGAACGGGGAGGTCAGGGATGACCACGGGTGGCGGCACCTCAACCATCCCGACGTCGGCGGCGACGGGCGGCTCCACGGGCGAATCAACGACGGCCCCGGCAGGAGTCGATGCCGGCGCTGGCAACAAGTCAGGCGGGCTCGGGGCCGCGGCCGCATCAGCGGCCTCCCCCGGCATGATGGCGCTCCAACAGGGGGTCAGCCTGGGAGGCTTGCCCCATGGAAACTCACGCCGCCTGGGCCCCCCGCCGGAGGGCGCCTTGTGCGGAGGCCAACCAACCAGCATGGCGCGTCGCAGCACCGGCTGCAGAAGCCAGCATCATCTTAAGGGCCTTCGTGGGGGCCAGACCAGCCGAGCCCTGCCTTCACTTGCTGAAAGAGAGAGAAGGCAAGCTCAAGACACACAGTTAAAAAACCAAAATAGAGGTATCCTCAGATACTTACCCGCTCCGGGGCAAGGCCAATAGTGCATGCGGGGAGGCCCCTCGGGCCCCGGTCTCTGCCGGCGCTGCCGAGGGTTGCACCGCTGCCGGCTTTGGCACCGCTTCCACCTCAGGCGCCCGAGGCGCCGAGGGGGCAACCTGCCAGGCGTCTTCACGACGGCCGAGAGACCAGCCTCCTGTACGGCCTGCGCGGGCACCTGCTCTTGAGGGGCATGCGGTTCGGCCTGACCCCCCGGAGTCACCGCAATTATCTCGGCCAAGGGGTCAAGTACCCCCTCGGCCTGCCTCCGCTCCTCGGACCGGGACCTTGGTGTCCTGGCCCCAAACACTGGTGGTGCCAGCCCACCTGGAGGCTGGCTTGGCGACCCCTGGCCCAGCCTCGGGTCCGGGCTAAGGCCAAGTCGGGCCGCCATGTCGTCATCTTCATCATCATCATCATCATCATCATCGTCGTCGTCGTCAGGCGTCTCCGGTGACGGCTCCAATGGGAGCCCGTCCCTTGCTTGCCTCCGACGGCGCTTCTCCAAGGCTTCCCGAGCTCACATCCTCTCATGAGCTCAGGCCTTTTCCGCATCCTTCTTCTCCTTTTCCTTCTCCACGGCGAGCCTACACGCGGTTCGGTCCGCCGCGTCCTCCGGGACTGGTGGAAGGGAGAGTTTAAAACTCCTCAACCCTTAGGGACGAACAAAAATCCCAACAGTAAGAATCAAAGGCGTAGAAAACTCGGCGCAAAACAGAAGGAGGATCGGACACTTACCAGGGACACATACCCATGGTCGGGACGCATCACGGGCTGGCCAAGGGCGACAGCATCCAGCCTGCCTACCGTACACGCTACCCGCTTGAGGAGGTCGTCGGCGGAGAGGGAGGTCGAGGACATCCACGAGCCCTCCAAATCGACCCCCGGCTTCATCTCCGAGAGCCGCAACCGCCGCTCTGCCAAAGGGAGCACCCTCCGGCGATGGATAGCGGCGACGACCCCCACAGCGGTAAGGCCCTCATCTCATAACTTCTGCAAGGCATGTAGAATAGGCTGGAGCTTCTCCTGGTTCTCGCGCGTGGCACCCCAGCGCCAGTTATTGCCGGCGGCGGTCACCACTCGTTGAGAAAATGGCGGAAGCATCCCGTCGTCGTTCCGGAGATAAAACCACCAGTTCTGCCACCCCTTGTTCGAAGACACAAGGGAGGCAGGGATGTACTGCTGCACGCGCCCCGACCTCAGCTGGAGGGTGCAGCCACCGGCCCGCACCGCCATACGGACCTTCTTCACGTTCGTCGACGCGGCGAAGAACTCCGCGGAGAAGAGATGGGTCCACAGGTCCCAGTGAGGGTCAATCCCCAAAACACCCTCGCAAACCGCCGCGAAGATGGCCGCTTGCGCAATAGAGTTGGGGTTGAAGTTATGCAGCTCCACCCTGTAGTAGTGCAGGAGCGCCCGCATGAAGCGGCTCGCTGGCACTCCAAACCCCCGCTCATGGAATGGGATGAAACTGACCACGTACCCCGGCGGCGGAGTCGGGTCGGCTTCGCTCCCGGGGGCCATCCACTCCGGCTGCGGCCCGCCGGAGAGAGGACGGAGCAAACCATCGGTAACAAGGGCCTCCAGATCCTCCATAGTAACGGTGGAGAAAGGCCACGGGTCGCGTGGCGGAACGACGGTCACCTTGTCAGCCATCGCCGAACGGAGGTGGTGGAGGCGGAGGGGATGAGGTGCGTGGTTTTCTCTGTCTACTCTCTTAGGTTGCGGAAACAAAAGCAGAAGGCAAGCGCAAATGGTAGGGTAAAGAACCACCACCGGGCCCTCTTCCGGATATATAAAGGCCCGGGCGAGATCCACCCAAAACTTCACCCGAACCCGTCGCGAAATTCAAACTCGAAGGTGAAACGGTTTTTCTGTTCCTCGAACGACTCGCGCACGCGCAACAGATGCCCCGCGAATCGCCTGTCCCGTCGCATTAACTCCTTGGCAGGGCAAGCGACACCTTTGGCAGGCGAAGCGGGCGCCGTTTCACCTCCGTCATGATGACCGCGTCAAAAAAGGTGTGCCACATTATTTAAATTTATATCCTTTTTTCTTTCCCTCTCTCTCTCTCTTGCCACAGGGATCGGGAAAGGGGATATTTCGAAAAAGGATCCTTCTCAGCGAAGGAAGCGGGCCCCGAGCCCTCCTACTGATCAGGGGTTCGAAGGTTGCGCCCTGCGAGGCTCGGCAACCGCCCTAGAGCACTCGGGCTCCGAGCCCTTTACTGATCAGGGGTTCGAGGGCTGGCCCCTCGGAAGGGTTCGACAGCCGCCCCAGAGCATGCAGAGTCAGGGATGACCCTGGGTACGTCCGTTACATGGCCGAGGCTCGGGCTACGCTCCCGATGTACCCTAGGACATTTCCGAGACCAGCGGGAACGATTTGTAATGGAATCCCACCGGAGGGAGGCACCGAGCCCTCGGACCCTATCAAATGGGTCCGGGTCTAGCAAATCACCTGCAGGTACTTTTAGAGCGCGGCTCTGGGCCACTAGCCGACCCTTATCGAATGGGGCTCGGGCGTCCACTCGGATCACCCGATAGCAACTCACTGGAAACACCGTGTTCGGTGCCCTCCGAGGGTAACATGGCGCTTTCCCCCCTTCCTCCTTGCGGAAAGGCGACGAAGGGGCGTACAATAAAAGTCGAGACGGTCCGTGCAGAGGCTCGGGGGCTGCTCTCGCACCAGGCTACGGCCAAACTGTTGACCACGTCAACAAACCAGCTTAAAAACTTGGAGCCTGACCATGCACCCGGGCTACGGCAAGGCCGCATGAGGGAACAACAAGGCTGACCGAGTCATCACAAAAAGAATTAAGACCTCAGAGGAGTCAAACCACTCCTCCGAGGCCTCGGGGGCTACACCCGACGGTTGCGCTCGCGCGCACCCATCGGAACAAAATATAACCGAGAAAGGCTGGTCCCCTTGTAAGAAATCCGGCAGAACCTCCAAGCGAGTACCTACACTCCCTTCGAGGCTCGGGGGCTACTGTCGGGTACCGTAATTAGGGGTACCCCCAATACTCCTTAACATGGCTGGAAAACATCCTCAAAACAGACCGTAAAGACTGATAGGCACGGTTCAAGTCAAGGCCTCGTCTACCAAGGGACGCGATCTCATCCGAGCCCAGCCTCGGGCAAGAACAGTAGTCCCGAACGGATTCACACCTCGCCCGAGGGCATCCTCAGGCAGTGGGCGCACCCTCGACTCGCCCGAAGCCAAGCTCGGACAAACTTTGTCGTGCAGCGACCTCGGCCAAATCGCCTCACCAACCGACCGTATCGTATGCGCATTTAATGCGGGGATCGCCTGACACCTTATCCTGACAGGCGCGCCTCAGTCGGCAAGGTCAAAGTGACCGCAGTCACTTCGCCCCTTTACTGATCGTTCTGACAGGAAAACAACACTATTCACCCCGTTCCGACTACTGTGCCAACCACCAGGGTAAAACTGAGTCATGACCTCCCCCGAGTTCAGCCTCGGACGCAACAAGGAGCTCCGCCTCGCCCGACCTCAGGCCTCGGCCTCAGCCTCGGCCTCGGGAGAAGGTCTCCGCCTCGCCGACCTCGGGCCTCGGACCGACCGCGCCACTGGGGATACATCATTACTCTACCCCTAGCTAGCTGCCTTAGGCTACAAAGGAACAAGACCGGTGTCCCATCTAGATTACTCCGGTAACAGGTAATGATGGTTCCCCGCGTGCGTCCATGACGTCGATGGTTCTCAGCTCCCTACGGAAGCAAGGAAACGTCAGCAGGATCTATGCCGCACTGCCAGCTGCGCTTCTAAAGGGCTTAAGCACTTCTCCGACGACCACGTTAGCACATAGCTACACCCCCGTTGTACAGCTGGGCCATCTCCTTGTATCTATAAAAGGGGATGTCCAGGGCCTTCCTAAGGGGATGTCCAGGGCCTTCCTAAGGGGGGCGGAAAAAAGACGAGCAGAGGCAGGCAGAGTGGGAGAAACGCAGAGGAGGCTAACTCAGACAGCTCACCTCAGGGCCAGACCCTCTCTCTCTCTTGCGACGCTTGTAACCCCTACTACGAGCACCCCGGTGCAAGATAACATAAGCCTCATCCTCCCTCTTGTGTTCCATCTTGCATCAATCCATCTAGGCAGGGACACGCAGCGACAAATTCACTAGTCGGTTAAGGGTCCTCGCGGGTCCGAAACGCCAACACTTGGAGATGCTCTTAGTGTGTATCACAATATAAGTCATGTGTTGTTTGCTAATAAAAAATAAATACCATTTTAAATGTACTTTAAATACTCCATCCGTTCATAAATATATTACACCGTTGACTTTTTTTTAAAAAAAACTTTGACCACTCATTTATTCAAAAAATAATAAATTATTATTTTCTTTGTTGTGATTTGTTTTATTATTCAAGGTAGTTTGTGCTTGATTTAAAATTTTACATTTTTGAATAAATATATTGAATAATACGAGTGGGCAAAGTTTTCAAAAAAAGTTAATGGTGTCATATATTTGTGAATGGAGGTAGTACAAAACTATATTTTATGTCCTTATATTAATTCATATAGTCATATATAGTTTGAATAATTAGGGGTAACAATATATAAACATTAACCGTTTCCCATGTCAAATGCATGGTTTTGGGTTGAAGAAATATTTACGTCACATGAAGTAGAAACAAAGGTTACACTCTATCAATTAAATTGCACGTAGTACATTAAAGAATAGAATACGACGATGAAAATGACAAGGGTGAAGTTGGGTAGAAATTAGAATGAACGAACCCTTGGTTAGAAAAAACTCAGCTGATCGCTTCAATTTAAAGTCAATTGTTTGAACTGTTGTAGCTACAATTTATAGAGACAAAATACTATACAAACAATATAAGTTGGTATGGATTAAAGTCAAGTAAAATATGAACTAAAGTCTAACTTAACGATTAAAGTGAAGGGAACTTGCTGTTGCGATGGAAAGACAACACAGGATGACGTCACATTCTAGAGAAAAAAACAATCACCCCATTAAATTAATGACTATATGTTTCGTTTTTGTATAGAAAAATATGCATGTGATTTGGAGGGAAAAAAGAAACAGGATGGAAAAAAATAAAGGAAGGCAAGTGTAGGCGGGTCACGGGTGGGCGTGGACACGTTGACTTTTTCAACTGTCTGCCCCTGATGTCCGTTGGCTCCCGACGGAGGCCGCCGCCGCCGCATCACCACCGTCGCGCCATGACACCTGCCTCCTCCGTCTCCGTCCCCGCGCCGGTTCCCGCGCCCCCTAAGCCTCTCTACCTCCGGGGCCCGGTCATCGCAGGCGCCGTCGCGCTGGCCGCGTTTCTCCTCCTCGCCGCCGCCTACGCCACCAGGCGAGCAGGGTCCCCGCCGGCCGCCCTCCTCTCCCACCCAGCTGTTTCCACCAGGTTCTTCTCCTTCGACCTGGTGCGCGAGTACCCTCACGACCCGGCCGCCTTCACCCAGGTATTATCTATATGTGCCTCTCTTCTCTTCTCTTCTCTTCTTTCTTCCTGATGCGAGATCTGATCTCAACCACATCACAAATAAGGAGGGGGGAATTCGCTTCCTGTGGTACTAGTTATTACTTGTCGTCGCCTTCCCTTCTTGATGAGCGCGTGTACAAAAAGGACACCATATTTTCTCAATTCTTGTTTGTTCGATGCATTCTTAGTTATTTCTCTGTGCTTCGGATGTAGGGTATCTTGTACGCGGGAAATGACACGCTTTTCGAGTCCACTGGCCTCTACGGCAGGGTAATGTTCGCTTCTACCGTGCGCAACAAACAGTCCTCTGCCCATCCTACATTTGCATCCCACTAAATGTCTCTGCTTTTGGTTTCTCAACAGTCTTCAGTTCGAAAGGTTGAGCTTCAGACCGGAAAAGTATGCTTAACTTCCATGCTCATTCATGTTTATCGTCACATGTCTCGTGCTTGCGACGCTCTTTGTTCACTCACTCATCACCTGATTATTTTACTAAGCTTCCCTTAAAGCTTGATTTGCAATTCGCCATTTCTTAGGTTTTGGTTAACCACCAAATGGACGGAGATGTGTTTGGAGAAGGTTTAACTCTTCTTGGTGACAGGTGCATAACCACCTCACATGCCAATCCCTTTCTCGGAGATAACTGGCATGGGCTTACTTTGTTTGTATCTTCCCTATTCATACCATATTTCATTTTCATTTATTTCACTCTGTAGATTGTTTCAGGTTACCTGGTTGAAGAACGACGGGTTTATATATGACCGGCATAACTTCTCCAAAGTATGCTGCCGCCCTGTGTCTATGCTTACGTCAATCACACAGACCTATTGTTCTAAACCCTGGATAACAATTCTAAAATCCCACTTAATTTGGGTATCAGCTTTTCTTTTTTTCATGATGGTGCTTTTCTTGTGAGGGCTGGGTGTATAATTGCTTGGCATTACCGATATCTCTTGAACTTTTATTTGCTCACCAGTTTACTTTTGGTGCATGATTATGTTGTTGTTGTTAATTTCCTATATACTGAATATGCAGTGCACGAGTTTTACCCATAAAATGCGAGATGGTTGGGGTCTGGCGACTGATGGAAAAGTTCTTTTTGGCAGTGATGGCACCTCAATGCTGTATAAGCTGGATTCAAAGTCACTTGAAGGTTACTATTCTTTCTGCTTGATATTCTATTAGGGTTTAAATTTCTTTTTCTTTTATGCTGACCAATTTTTTTCATGCAGTCATGAAAGTGGTGACTGTCAAGTATCACGGTAATCAAGTCCCCTATCTTAATGAGCTGGAATATATAGATGGTGAAGTCTGGGCAAATGTCTGGCAGGTTAGATGTAGTTCCTCCTAGCTAACATATCTTACTATGAAGTATCTTAGTGTAACTATATAGTGTCTGATTAGTTGCTCGCATTATGGTAGCCTTCATAAAGGTCTAATATTGGATATCCAATCTAGCATTTTCTCAGGGATCTCCTCCCCGACATTCTTGGACCTTGAGAATGCATGTGGCCATATGCATGCCTAATTTCCAGGGTTTTGAAAATCGTCGCCTACGACGCGCCTAGGCGCGCCTAGTCTCTAGGCTACGGCCTCCCGCCTGGACTAGGGGGGTAGGCGGGCCCCTAGGCGATTGGAGCGCCTAGGCGGCGCCGGGCGGCGATTCCGCGGCGACTCAGCGGCGCCCAGGAGCTCAGGCGGCGCTTAGGCGAGCTACGCGCGCGCCGCGCACGCGAGCGGGAAATAGCGCGCGGGAAAGGGGCGCGCGCGGGAGGGAAAAATGCGGCGCGTGCGGGAGGGAAAAATGCGACGCGCGCGTGGGAGGGAAAAGGGTGGCGCGCGCGCGGGATAGGGTCTAGGGTTTGCGGTTGAAAAGTGCCTGCTTGCTTCTTCAGTTCTTCCCCTTTCGACGCTTGCTTTTCCCTTCTCTCCTGCACGGCTGACGCCAGAGACGCGGCTGCAGCTCCACCGGACGCTGAAGACGCGGCTGCAGCTTCTCTCCAGCACGGCTGACGCCGGACCCCTACCGGACGCTGGACCCCTGCTTCTCTCCTCTCATGTTTGCTTCTCTCCCACTGCTTGCTTCTCTCCTACACGGTTGTATGTCTACTGGTCCTTCCCTATTTTTTTTATCTATAAATGTATATATTATTATATAAGTTGGCAAAACGCCTAGAAAAACGCCTAGCATCGCCTAGGCAAGCCTAGGCTGGACTAGTCCCTAGGCTAAGGGTCATCGCCTAGATTCCGCCTAGCGCCTAGCAAAACTTTGCTAATTTCATTTGCCCACTACCACACGAGTCGGAAGTCAAACATTTATAGATTTGTCTAACACCATCTAAAAATCTGTTACAAACTATAAATATACCCTCTGCACCCGACTCATGTTTGTCGGGCATCTGGTCCACTTCCACTGCTACATTAATACCCTCAGTGCCCGATTCGTGCATCTGGTCTGCTTCCACCGGGTTTGTACCGTTAATACCCTCCACGTTTGTCTGACCGTTTTTTTTTGTCCAAGCTACAACTGCAAGCGAGCCTTGCCTTATCGGATGTCGCTACAGCATATTAGTGAAGGCAACCTGTCATGGACAGGGGCAGAGCCATGTATATGGGTGTGGGTGGGGCCATGCGGCAGCACCCATGACAAAATGAAAAACGGTGATTGTGACCAGTTTTCGTCATATATCCGCACTGTCACAATAAAAATCTATACACCCACAAGGCAAGCGTATCCCTCGAATTTGATCTAGCTCCGCCCTAGTCTTGGAGCATCTTTGAGTGAAACCAACACCCCCACAGTTGTGAATGCCAAATGGGCCGATCTGCCTAATTGGTGTGGACCTTTCATACATGAGGCCATCTGGGATCTTCTTCATAGCGGTTTCCCATTGTCAGCCACCCTTAAATAGTCAAATCCATGTTGATGCATAAGGTGTAGGGCTACTCGACAGGCCGATAGGCTACACATTCTCTCACTTAGGCTATGGCCAGCAGATCGTGCATATAGCAGGGTGGAGTTTGAAATGAGAGGTGAGAAGGATTCGCCTAGCTCAGGGCTTGCCGGAGTAGGGCTACTCGACAGCGGCGTGCTGCGCGGGTCGGATCTCCTCCACCTAGGCATTGTGGCGCACCATGGCCACCCGCAGTTTGGCATTGTCTGACTTCGCGTGCAATTCTGCCAAACGCCGCTTGGTTCTTGGCGTCCGGCACCAAGGCAATGAGTGAGAGGATGAGAACCTGAGATGCTGCAGAGTGGGTGCAACAAGACTGCAGTGTGGATTCAAGCTGAGCCTGCTTTGAGAGTGCTAGCATCAATAGTGGCTTATGCAAGTAACCGATCAGAGACAAGTTGCACTTGGGAGCCTGGATAAGGAGACAGACAACCAAATAGACCCACACTGCATTTGTTGAGGACCACTATATCTTTATCTTCCATTAGTATCGTAGTGGCACCATGATGTTAGTTGTTCTCACCTTGAATGTCCGACCTAGACCAAATGTGAATGAGTTTAAAGGCTTCACCGGTTATTATTTGTGTTGTGTGTGCCTCAACTTTCTTCAAAGTGACCAAGTTTCACTGTTTGAGGCTCTCCATGTGGTTTATTGATGCCAAATAGGTTGATCCTGACTACAATGCACTCTGTTTTTTCATGATAACTAGCCATCTTAGGGCTTGTTTGGTTAGCTCTCAATCCATGTGAATTGAGTGGGATTGGGTGAGTTTAAATCCCAAGCAAGTCAAATTTCTTCTTAATTTTTTTTTCAAACCATCCAATCCATAGGTAACGGGATTAACCGAATAAGGCCTTATGGATTTCCTATACCCAATTTTCTCTCTACCTGTTGCCAAGTCCTTTGCTGTGTAATATTTGCTGGAACCTACTAATATATGATTTGCCAATTTACGGAGAGATAATACCTTGTAATTTTCTACAATGTGTGACCTTGGGCATCTGAGTTTTGAAAGCTGTGATACGCAGACAGATTGCATAGCTAGAGTGTCCCCTGAAGATGGCCTAGTGGTGGGTTGGATCTTTCTTCATGAGCTGAGGTATGCTTTATTTTTATTTTAAGCAATACACTTATACCAGTATCAGTGTTCCCACGTCAGAGCATTGATGTTTGTGCTGTTGTAATCCTGCAGGCGGCAGTTGTGGAACTCAGGCAACACGGTAGGCGTTTTTTTTTCTTCTTTATGTTGTGTTTTTATATTACCCTCACTCCATAACACCATTTGCAAAAAAAATAAAAACTCCAGTTTGTTCTGTACTGCATGGTAGTTTTGTAGGGGAAACGGGATGAAACAAGTAAACAGTTCCATCATTACGAAAATTCCAAATATATAGGAGAAATTATATGGTGCCCTGAATGAAATATGCTTTGTTCCAGAATATTGACGTCTTAAACGGGATAGCTTGGGATGAAAGAAGGCACAGATTATTTGGTGAGCTTTAATTATTCCCAGTGAACACTCTTTTTTTTAAAATCATTTTTGGTGATAAGTGGCCTTGAGCTGAAATTTGATCTGATGAGCCTTTTTTGGTACGGTACTTGCAGTGACAGGGAAACTGTGGCCAAAGCTATATGAGATCAAGCTACGGGCAGTAGATGGTCCAGCAGATGGATCTGTAGAAAAGCTTTGTCCAAAAGCCAGCTTCTATCGCTGAAGAGTGTAGAACCGCATATACACTGGGTGTGCTAACATGGGCCTTCATTTGTTTAAACGCACGATGCGAAGGATGTGGAGATGTGAGTACGTACATGTTTGATCTGGTACCACTGTCATATATATATACACCCATGAGTTAGTAGATGTAGCTGTACATTGTTGTGACCTGTATGAATTTTGATGATGGCTGTGTTGTTTGTGTTAAGAGTGAATTGCAACAGATTTTGATGCATTCAATGCAACTTAATAGCTTGAAGAAACTGGTGCTGTTGGGCATGTATTCATCCCTGGGAAGGGAAAGAAAGTCGCCAACTTATTTGGGTAGATCTCAGTCACTTTTTGGAAAGAAGAATGTCTGGGCCAACTCTCTCTCGAGAAACAGATTTTGATGCATCAACATGGGGGATGATGAATACTTCTATACTGCGTTGCGAGTACTTCGGAATGACCTGTATTAACTCAACTCCGCTTCAATCATAGACCGTATAAGAAAGCCAAAAAAAGGGATGATGAATATAAACCGCGTCTGCTGTGATTACTGAAATTATACTGGTTTACCTCACAATATACTGTTCAACTCAGTCTGAGCATAGCAACCATGGATTTGGAACTTGTAAGCTAATGGTAAGCACTTGTGCTGCTTCTCCTCAGTTATATAGCTGGAACGAACACGCCCGCAAGATGGTATTGCATTTGTAACAAGTTAAACAAGTTAACAAAAGAAGACGATGAAGCTTGTGCAAAGCAACTATGGGTGTGTTTGTTTTCCTCCTATATTATATAAGTTGGATTACGGGTAAAAAGGTAGGAGGATAAAATATCACTTTAATGCTACAAATAAGCTAGCATTGATATCTTATTTCAGCTTATTTATAATCTAACTTATATAATCTAGGAGAGAAACAAACAGGGCCTATATGTTGTTCCTTTCTCGACGTGAATTTTCTGTGATTGCTAACATACCCAATGCATATCAACATAATGTCACACCCGGATTTAAGGGTAAACCTAAACGCGTCTCAAATGTGTGATAGGATCAAGTCTTATATATATAATAACTCACGGTATAGAAATCAATATCACATCTTCATTATATAATAGGATATATGTACAAAATAGCTAAATAATCTCTACTACTCCTTAAGAGGGTAAGGAGGGCGTCCACCACCTTCACCACGGCTCCACCCTCCCCGCGCTAATCTCCATCGTAATACTGTGTCCCGTACCTCCAGACTCCCACGATCTTCGCCCGAAGTCTCCTCCTTCGGTCCTTCCCTCGATTGATCCCAACTGCCACTACCCCATGCTGTCGTCGCCGCCGAGTGCACGCATCTCCTCAACCGCACGCAACGCAAAACCCTAGCCGCGGTCGCTCCTGCCCGCTCCTAGCCCCGCGCCTTCGCGCCGCCGTCCTCCACTCTCCACGTCGACATCGACGTCGCGGCCGCTGCTCCGCCCCTCGCGATTCTTCCTCCTCTTCCCAAGCAATCTAGGTTTAGGGCAATCAACCTGGCATAGACCGGAACGGAGGAGGAGGCGCAAGTCGTGGAGGGCGGCGCTGTATGCGAGCGGCCTCGCTAGGCCACATCGACGTGCCAGGTCGAGGTCGGCCACATCGAAGCAGGAGTTGAGGAAATCATCGGCGCCCAGGGTGGCGGCTTCCGAGGCACGCTTGACCACGAAGTAGCACCCGACGGCTCCTTCCTCGACTCCATGGCAGCGGCGGCATCATCGCCCTCGACCGTACGAGGCTCCAAGATACAGTCGCCGAAGATGTGCCAGTACTAGGTATAAGCGCGCCGCAGAACCAATCTCGTTGCGATTCTACCTTGGGGGTTCATTTTGTGTTGTTGCGTTGGATGGGGAGAAGTGTCGAGCACATGGTCCTTCCGCCGCCACTGCCACCACCTCTCCCTTCCACTACAGATCTGTCGTCGCTGTGATGTCGGCAACGAGCCTAAGAACCGGAAGGCGCACCAGGCTTCGTCGTCAACGTCTACGCCCACCAACACTCCTCCCACAACCAAACCCTAGCGCTCCAGCCTTCCACCCCCAGTCATCTTCGAGGAGAGCAGTCGCTGCCTCAAGGGTCGCCCATGTAGCTCTATGTTTGTCCCGATGCATCAGCACCTGATCGCGGCACGTCGGCGCGGCCAGGACACTGCCCCTTGTCGTGGTCAGATTGAACATCGATCATGCGAGGCCTCTAGAGCAGGTGCCCATCTTCTCATGCCACGACACCCAGCTTCGTCGTCAACGTCTACGCCCACCAACACTCCTTCCACAACGCGCAAGCACCAAACCTAGTGCTCCAGCCTTCCACCCCCAGTCATCCTCGAGGAGAGCAGTCGCCGCCTCAATGGTCGCCCCTGTGGCTCTATGTTTGTCCTGATGCATCAGCACCTGATCGTAGCACGTCGACGCGGCCAGGACGCTGCCCCTTGTCATGGTCAGATCAAACATCGATCATGCGAGGCCTCTAGAGCAGGCGTCCATCTTCTCATGCCACGGCGAGGCGAGACCATGGGGGTGGCAGCTGAGGTTGCCGCGGGTGGGGATGGGCCTAACAGTGGCGGAGGGAGGGAGGCAGATGGTTTCAACGGCTACTAGAGGAAATGCCAGCAAGGTAAGGTGCTCTCTAAATAGTTATCGTTTTTGGGAGTTGTAACTGATCAACACTTTGTAGCTGTTGAAGCCTTTATTAAATTATTGTTTAACATTTCTTATTTTAGGGAGATAATGATTATCTTGATATGGTGTTTACTCAAGTGTCCTTGGAAGGTTACCTGTTGATTTGACTTATTTGAATGTAAATGTGAAGTGAACATTTTTAGATAACCGAGTTAAACCATGTCCAAGTTCTAATCATTTTCATCTCCTTTATCGTAATAAAGTGCTACTGAGCATGTTATTAGTAATTACCATAGATATATTTCTCTGACTTAGCATGACCAAGTGTTCTCTTTTGCAGAAGTAGAAAACTTGTGCCGGTATGAGCTTCCTTATGAGAGCTGGGAAGTAAATTTGTCTGCTGAAAAGGTGTCTCCTGAGCTCCCAGAACCAACATTAGGCATAAACTTTGCAAGAGATAGAATCCAGGAAAAAGAGTGGTTGTCCATGGTTGCTGCACACAGTGGTGCATGGTTACTTTCTGTTGCATTTTACCTTGGTGCTCGATTTGGTCTCAATAAAAATTAAAGGTTAATTTTCATTCCATCTTTATGGAATATGTAATGCAGTCTCTTTATTTTTTACTGCCTGCCTTTCTTTTGTTTATCCGTGAAGTTTTCCTATTTTATGCAAAGCTTTCCTACATGCTTGCTTTGTCCTACAAAATATTAGACCTATTTTGATAGCCAACAGGTACAGATAATATAGTATAAATTATAAGTACTACTTAAGAAATGTGAATAAAAATGAACCTGCACAATATCTCCACTTGGTATTATTTGTCCCAGTGAAGGAATAACATAGTCAAATCGCAGAGTCTGGACACCTCATATTACTCACCACATCTCATGTGCTAATTACTATTATGTTCTCATTTATGCATTTTCAGTAATGACGTTGTCAATCTCAACAAGACGCTATGAGCGATTTCCTTTAGCACGAAACAATGCTGAGCATTTGTAGCCATTTTCTGGATTAGCCTTGATTTCCCTACTACTCTATAAGTCTTTATTGTAGGCGTCCACATGTGTGCCATTGTTCTGCCTCTCCACGCTCCCCTCCCAGAATCTCGGTCACGCCATTCCAGGGACTCTCCTGCCTCCGCCATCATCGCCCCCGCTCGCGCTCTGTCGATGGAAGGCGCAGTTCTAGGATCCTCCGCGGCCTCCACTATCCTCCCAATCCTTGGCCTGCTCGTGATATCCCCACGGCCTCGCCGCTCCCATCCCTGTCCTCCCGACCTCTCTGTCGGGTCCTTGTTCCCGTTGTCGACCGTGGCCCATTCCACCAGCCGGCATCACCCTCGGCCATGGCCTCCGACCACCAGCCCCACTTCAGTTCGCCACTCCCTCCCCCGCCAGTGTGTCGGCCCTCGCCGGTGCTAACGCCAAGAACGTCTCCTCGCCGCCGGTGGCGGCGGCATGGCCAGAGGGAGGAGGGGTGAAGGAGGCCGTGGCGGGGGCAAGGAGGAGTGGCAGCTCACGCCGCTTCACATGGGCCTTGGCGCCGGCGAGGGGTGGGACGCCGTGGTGCCGCCGGGGCTCGCCCCGACCACACCTTCCTCAGGTGGATCATCAACGGCGAGGACGCGTCTGCGGCCATGGGGTCTGTCATGGACTCGCCGGTCCTTCAGCTGGACCACGCGTCGTCCATGATGTCGCCGCGTTCGGGTACACCATGTCGTTCGCGCCGACCATGGAGGACGCCAAGCCGGTGCCCTTCGGCCACACGCCCAACTTCCTACTCCACCATCACCACCAGCAGTACCCCAGCCGCACGCCGCCTTCTGCGTCTCACACCCGTCCCTGGACGCGGCGCCACAGCCGAAGGGACCCCACCCGATGGCCGGCGCGCCAGCGCCGAAGCTGTCGTCTTTCCCTGGGCCTGTCGCCCAGGTGGGTGGCGGGTTCGCGTCCGCCTTGAAGCCCAATGCGAAGGCGGGTAACAACGAGGCGGCCGCTGCGGTGGACCAGCTTGCCGAGGCCGGCGACGCCTTCGGCGCTCGCGAGATATTGGCGCGGCTCAATTATCGGCTCCCCGCCGTCCCCATGGCCGGGACGCCGCTGCTCCGCTCAGCCTTCTACTTCAAGGAGGCCCTGCGCGTTGCGCTCTCCCCGACCGGCGAGGCCCTGGCGCCCCCGCGCGGTGTTGACGTCGTACGACGTGGTCCTGAAGCTCGGCGCGTACAAGGCCTTCTCCGAGGTGTCCCCCATGCTCCAGTTCGCGCACCCCACCGGCGTGCAGGCGGTGCTGGACAAGCTCGACGTGTTCCTCCAGTTCGCGGCATACAACGAGGACGCCCTGGACCCCGCGGAGCTGGTGGCCATCACCAGCAGCGACGCAGTGGCCGTACACCTCCCCGTGGGGTCGGCCCACGTGGCCGCAATGCCGGTCGTGCTTCGCCTCGTGAAGCGGCTCGGCGCCAAGGTGGTGGTGTTCGTGGACCGCGGATGCGACCGCACGGAGCTGCCGTTCGCCACGCACCTGTTACAGGCGTTCCAGTCTTGCGTGTCCCTGCTGGACTCTGTCGACGCCGTGGGGGGCGCGAACGCCGAGGCGGTCGGCAAGATCGAGCGGTTCATGGACAAGCCGCCACCGCTGCCGTGGCGGACCATGCTCGTGTCGGCGGGGTTCGTGCCTGTGCAGGCCAGCACGTTCGCCGAGTCGCAGGTCGAGGCCCTACTCAAGCGGATAGCGCTGATGGAGTTCTGCGTGGAGAAGCGCGGCGGCATGCTCTGCTTCTACTGGCAGCGCGGCGAGCTGGTCTTCGTGTCGGCGTGGCAGTGCTGACCGCCGGAGGGTACACCGCCGCAACCAAGAGCCAGCCGTGAATCTACCGCAAGCCCGGTTTCGCTAGGACTAATGATCCTACTACTGCTATTGCAAGCAAAAAAATATTTTCCACCATCGTCGTTTGTAACGATCTCATCTGGTCTGGTCTGTCTGCTTATTAGTGTGTCCTACTCCTACCCGATTAATCGTGGAGTACGTCGTCCGTTGCCTGGCTTTGCAGCCCCGGTGGCTCTGCTCATGTTGATTTGCGGAGCGCGCCGTGGTTTGCAGGCTGTAAAACATAGTCCTACAGCCCGTCGTGTTGCTACTCTTTTTTTTCCATTGCTGTGAAATCAATTAATGATTATGGCGTTTGAAAATGTCCCGTTTTCTGCAAATTCCGCTACTACCAAAGGCATGAATCTGAAACTAGCAAGGTGGTTCATATGAAACCCATGCAAAAAAAGGTCGTCTGAGTTACACAGAAAAAAAGATCGTTCGAGAGCGCGTGGGGGCAGACACCTGGCGACGAAGAATGGCGAGACCGGAACCGGGAGAGAGAGGGCGGTGCGCTGGAGCCTGGAGTGGAGGGCTTCAGTCGCTTGACTGGACTGGACGCCAAAGATCTGCAGGACTGTACTTGTGATGATGTTATCAGAGGACAGGCACATCATGAGCAGAGAGCTGCAGGCACAGGCCAGGAGCCTATCCTAGCTGCAGTGGTCAGTTGGTCGCGCGCGACGAGGCTCTTCTGTCCGTGTTGCTTTTCCCTGCGTGCGAGTGGAGTGCACTGGACATCTGGACCAGATATCTCGACCGGCTGTGTGGCGGGCGGGGCCGGTGCTGCACAAGTGCACAAATACCCGTGACACATGCGACCGGGCTTGCCTCCGTCTCCACGTTGTTACAAAATATTGCAATGATGATTAATACAAGGGGTGTGTCAGATTTTTCCCAATTGATATACTACTTGGGGTGCGTCCCTTCATCTGAATATAAACATGACATCCCTATAATAAAGTATCAATGGCTGTTATTCTCCCCAATCTCGTTTTCACTAATTAAAACATGTTATCAGCACATGCTCGTGAGAACACAGGGAGAAGAAAAAAGAACGCTCGCTGTTTTTTTTGACAAGAACGGAGGCACCGGCCTCCAAATAGACAGAAAATGTATGAAACAAACTGTTTCCCTTCGCATCCGTCGTATACATGAAGTTCTCTATATCGTCGATGATGCATTGTTGGAGGCGTACGCCGCTGGGCAAGATGTAGCGATCACACCGGTGAGCACCATCCCTGCACGCCCATGTTCAAGTCCACTACCACTATGAGGTCTATATCTTGCGGGATGATTACCTATACGTGCTAACCCAAAATAACATTATATGGAGTTCTTGAATATTATTTTGATAATCGGCCAAGCATATGTAGGCCTCAGCCTTTCCTCCATCATATTAATCGTTTGCTCATTTTCCAGTGAGTTCAATTTATAATAATATTACGTATTTATATAGTTCCATATCTATGTTTAACCACGGATTTTATCATCAACATTGTACTCACGTTGCCCGTCGCCAATGTCCTGAGCTGTTAGAGGCTCATCAATTTGTGTTTCGTAGCATCGCACGGGTACATACCTAGTATTTTATTATATTTAGCTTTATCATTTGCTTTTCTAAAAACTACATATTTCGGTGACTAACACGACAATGCATCCGAGGATGATAAATGGTGAGCATGCGACACTTCGTCGACACTGCCCAGCTACACCTAGTTTCCCTCTCGGCTTATCTGATTATCAATTTTTTGTCTGAGCGCATGCGGACGCCGGAGCCGAAAGAGTTCCCATCAAGGAGAAGCTTGTCACGGCCCAAAGAGAGAGGAGGCATACGTGTGGACGCTAGATAGCCAGGGCTAGAGGAGGAGTGCGCACGTCGAAGAGCGAGGAGGACAACGAGTCCTCACACCTCGCCGCCAGGATGTCGTAGGTACAATTCTCATCCCAACCCAGTTCAATCAATCTATTTAGGTCCACTTTGACAACTGCTTATTATTAGTATGTTACAATCAATTTGTATCATCTATCTCAATGAATCTGTGTGTGACTGATCTGAGTTCTTATCTGAAGCATGTCCAGTGTTGCTCTTACAACTTAAATTGAAGTTTTTTTTGATCTCTTTTACTATGCTTTGTTCTCAAATTTTAGTTGGTAGTGCCCTAACTCCGGTCTCTAGGAACAATTTGCACCAGCAGTGCTGCTCCTGAAATAGAGACAATAGGGTGATCATCAATATAATTTCACATTGTAAATGTTCAACTAGAGGCGAATTCTGTTTATGATTTCTATACAGCAACAATAACTTCACAATGCAAATGTTGTGTTTATTATGTATACTTTGCATTTCTCAGTGCACTGCTATAGTTTGCTTAATTATTGGATCTCTTAAATGGTTGTATATTAGAGTGTTGGCTTGTGTTTTAGTTTCTGGAATATCGAGTATATTATTTGCAATTTCTAGAGAAATAGGTCCACATCCCTTATGTAAAGAACTAAATAAGCATTGAATTGATAAGTTCTAGAAAACTGAAGTGGCAGACCAGACAAGTTTCACATGACTAAATAGAGCGAATTGAGTTACAGTCGATAAGTATCTTCACCTTGTAGAGTGACTGAATCATAACTTCCTCATTAAAACACTAGCTACATGTTTGCGTCACTGAAATCTACATAAGCAAACATGAACTGTAAGACACTTATGCGCCATATAGTTCCATAGTTCTACTCTACCAAGTAGTACTACCGTATTATGTTTATTTTTTTAAAAAAATTGTACTACTACTGTACTAGCACCCTACTATTCCATTCAGACATGTAAAGATTAGCAATCAGTATGTGAGACATTGATGCAATTTCGTCCAAGAAAACAGAGAGTGAATATAACACATGCCATTTATACGACAAAACTAATATCGATATGAGCATAATCATTACAGCTTTACAACATTAGGATATAAAAACTATAACGAATTAATACAAATTTAAAACATAAACCAAACTATTGCAGATGCTTAAAAATGTAGAGTGTTTGGGATAGAGATTGATCATCTCCAAAATGGTCAGTTATTGACTATTTCAATCAGACAAAAATCACAAGCTTTAAATTCATTGTAGGGAGGAGTGTTGCTTGTGTTTTTGTAGTAGCCAAATAAGCATTGAATTGATAAAACACTATTTGACTCGCTGTGGTTCCACTATCACCATCGCCCACTTTAGTGACCCATTCATTTAGGCTATCCTTGAGATTGATAATTTCAGTACCACTTGCTTCACTAACGGCCTCCAGGATACACCCTTGCTTGCTCTAATAATAGATGTGTTTGTGTCTTTACACACGTTTTCATACTCCTAATGGGCATGCTTATGGACCGTGAGGACTCAACATTCTTTGTCTATTTTCTCTCTCTTAGGAATGGCTTTGTGATTTTATAATAGTTCTTTAACATGAGTGGATTAGGCGGTGGCAGGGATTTGGCTGCGCTGGTTGGTTTCTCGAGAGTAAGGCACTTGCGTTGTTCCCGATTAGCATAACACCATGCGACCCGCACTCATAGATAGAGATATTATTGGTAGTTTGAATAATTATTAGTGAACTAGGGTTACTATATTAAATTTTCTTGTTAAATCTTATATAATACAATGTCCTATTATGGAATTAACGTGTTTTATTTGAGATGTTGATTAATATCCGCTACATATTTATTTTTTTATCAGTGACAAAGCACGAGTACAACTTTATATCTATCTTTTATGGTATGTAAACATCTACTTTTAGTAATGCGAACAGAAGTATAGAATAACAATTAGTGTTTTGGCATATCAATATATTTTATCGTCGCTCCTTGTCATAGACCACACTACGACTTTCTGCTCGTGCTTCGGCTTCCATGCTACCCCTCGCCTGAAGACAGCACTCGCATCATCCAACCTTCCTTTTTAGACTGGGTTAATGGTCCAACCTTCCTTTGTAGTTTATGATATCGATTGTGATATTGGAGAAAACCACTAGGTTAATGGTGCTGACATCGAGATTGTGAAAGGAAGTTTGATTATATTATTGTTGGTTGTACGGGGAGGAAACAAATGGACTATGTAATTATGGAATTGTAGATAGGGATGCAATATACAGCTATGTAGGTTTTGGTAGATGATGCTTTATAGTAGTGGAGACTGGTTGTTGCCAAAGAATTGTTTAGATATTGAGGTCGATGATTATCTTGTTCATTTTCATGTATCTGTTTTGCACCAACATCTTATCGAATAATTTGTATACCGTTGCAACACACGACATTGCACTGTGTAGTGGTGAAATAACTAGATTAAAATAACAAAATTTATGCATGGCTAGGATCACAAACGGATTACGAAATCTTTTCTCATAACAATATAGTACACATGTGTACATAAGTTATCATGGTATTGTATGTTTTCATTGTAACGCACGGGCACTTACCTAGTTACATCATATGACGACAACGATCCTCTGCAACCATAGTTGACGGGAGACGATGACCTAGACCTCTCTGAACTCATCGTAGCATCCTTTATGCTCCTTCAGCGGTACCTGTTCTTGACCTGGTGTGAGTTTAGCAAGAGTGAGCTCACATACGTTCATCACTCAACAAATTGTGGGGGATAATGTGCATGATCTCACTTACGGTGGAGGCTCATGTGAAGTGTAAGTCTTACCAAAGAAAATTGTTACGACTGAGTGTTCCTTTTAATAAGTTGGTCAAAATTTTATTAGTAGTTGCTAAGTATAAGTAGATATCAACCCAATTAAATAATTGATCACAATATTGAATAAATCTCATAATGCAATGCAAATGATAGATTAAGTTTAATTCCATAAATTACTCATGTAAGTGTTCGAGTCACTCATGACCGTGAGCACGGTTGATATACCGGTTTTAACTCTGCAGACGTTGCACATCTTTACCCACAAGTCGTGTTACCCATTTGCCCAGGGATCGCCACTTCCCATTAATTTCTACCAAGGAGACAAGGCAGGGTCCCACTACAAGGCCTTTACAAAGTTTCACTAGCTTCAGAAAACCTGCTACAATTTCTTTGAGAAGGGGGCGATATAGGAATCCCTCATCTGAAAAGCCATCATAGAATGGTCGACCCGAGAACCTCCCTATACCGGCAGCTCCTCACACCTTGGTTACCCCTTTCGGGTAAGGTAGTCCTCCACTGGCTTTCCTAATTAGTCAGCCAAGGGCTTCCCATACCACCCTTGTGGTAGCACTATTTTCTGGGGTGGTTCTTCATTTTTCGATTAACAAAATGATCTTATCATGAACAATAAATAATCTAACAATAATGATAAGGCATGATCATAATTCAGATATAACATCAATCCCAAAAGCAGGTAGAGCAATAACAAAACTATAGAATAGTTCATTTGTTTGCAAGGTGTGGGGTAAATAAAACTAGGTAACCTATTAGGTCCCACAAGTTAACCTGAGCATGTCATGGTGATTATAGAGAACATTATTAGGTAAAGAAAAATGATCAAGGGCACAACCTGTATTTTTTGGTGCAACTCTAGGTTCCCCGAGACCTCGCTTATACTCGCAGCAATACATATAGATAGACGTGTGATATGTAAAAATAATATTACACCATAAGAAAATGGACCCCGGGCCATTTGGCTCAAAAGGTTTTGGTGTTTGATGATAAACATAATGAAAGTCGCCTAGAGGGGGGTGAATAGGGGAAACCTAAAATTTATGAACTTAAACTTGCACTAAGGCCAGGGTTAGCATTAGAATTAAATCGGAGTTCGAAAGATAATTCTCCTTGCTTGGAGCTGCTCAATCAATGCGGATAACGTTTGGGAGCAAACTCAAATCAATATGAGCAAGGGAACTTTAGAGAGAGGAAAGAGGAAAACAAATCAAGTGGAAATTAACACAAGTGAACACGGTGATTTGTTTTACTGAGGTTCGGTTCCAAAGAACATAGTCCCCGTTGAGGAGGCCACAAAGGCCGGGTCTATTCCAACCCTTTCCCTCTCTCAATCGGTCACTTAGATCGGTCGAGGCTTCTCCTTAATCACTTGGGTCACTAAGACCCCGCAAGGATCATCATACACTTAGGTGTCTCTTGCTAGCTTTACAAAGCACTTAGAAGAATGAGAATAAGAAGGAGAAAGCAATACAAGCAACAAGAGCAACAAAAGAACACAAAACACCCTCTCTCAATTCACTAAGCAATTGAGTTGATTTGGAGGCTTGGAGAGGATTTGACCTATTGAATGTGTATCGGAGTGCAGTCTTTTGCTCTTGTATTGAATGCTGAGTTCAGAAAACTTGGATGTCTTGAATGGAGGTGGTTGGGGGTATTTATAGCCCCAACCACTATTCTAGCCATTGTTGTCGATGGCGCACCGGACAGTCCGGTGGTGCACTAGATAGGACACTGTTCAGTGTCCGGTGCGTGCCATGTCAGCACACCGTTGGGGTTTGAAGCGGTTGACCGTTGAAGTTCTTTATCTTGTAGTTGCACTAGACAGTCCGGTGGCACACTGGACATGACCGGTGCGTTCTGACCACGCATTGTACACTTTTGCAGTCGATTATTGTGTGTGGTGACAGTTGCTCCGTTGGCTCACCGGACACTGTCCGGTGCACACCCTTTTGTTGGTGATCTCTCAAAAAGTGATACCGGATGTCTATGTGCTTAGTGCGGCTGTGTACAACGGGATTATCTACCATGCGGATTGCACTCTCATTATCACATAGGAGAGAGACTTTGCTCAACTTGTAGCCATAGTCCCTAAGGGTTTGCCTCATCCAAAGTAATTGTGCACAACAGTGTCCTGCAGCAATATACTCAGCTTCGGTGGTAGAAAGAGCTACTGAGTTTTGTTTCTTTGAAGCCCAAGACACCAGGGATCTCCCCAGAAACTAACAAGTCCCTGATGTGCTCTTCCTATCAATTTTACATTCAGCATAATCGGCATCGGAATACCCAATTAAATCAAAGGTAGATCCCTTGGGGTACCAAAGCCCAAACTTAGGAGTGTAAACTAAATATCTCATGATTCTTTTCACGGTCCTAAGGTGTACTTCCTTAGGATTTGCCTAGAACCTCGCACACATGCATACAGAAATCATAATGTCTAGTCGTGAAGCACATAAATATAGTAAAGAACCTATCATCGACCGGTATACTTTTTGATCTACGGATTTACTTCTTGTGTCGAGGTTGAGATGCCCATTTGTTCCCATGGGAGTCTTGATAGGTTTGGCATTCTTCATTCCAAACTTCTTAAGTACGTCTTGAATGTACTTAGTTTGGCTAATGAAGGTGCCCTCTTGGAGTTGCTTGATTCGGAATCCAAGGAAATACTTCAACTCCTCCATCATAGACATCTCGAATTTCTGTATCATAATCCTACTAAACTCTTCATAAGATGACTTGTTAGTAGACCCAAAGATAATATCATCAACATAAATTTGGCATAAACAAGTATTTTGCAATTGTTTTAGTGGAGAGTAGGGTCAACTTTTCCTACTTTGAAGCCATTAGTGATAAGAAAGTCTCTTAGGCATTCATACAATGCTCTAGGGGCTTGCTTGAGCCCATAAAGCGCCTTTGAGAGCTTATAAATATAGTTAGGATACTCACTATCTTCAAAGCCGGGAGGTTGCTCAACATATACCTCTTCCTTGATAGGGCCATTGAGGAAGGCACTCTTCACGTCCATTTGATATAACTTAAAGCCATGGTAAGTAGCATAGGCAAGTAATATGCGAATTGACTCAAGCCTAGCTACGGGTGCATAGGTTTCATCAAAATCCAAACCTTCGACTTGTGAATAACCTTTGGCAACAAGTCGGGCTTTGTTCCTAGTCACCACACCATGCTCGTCTTGTTTGTTGCAGAATACCCACTTGGTACCTACAACATTTTGGTTAGGACGTGGAACTAAATGCCATACCTCATTCCTTGTGAAGTTGTTGAGCTCATCTTGCATTGTCACCACCCAATCCGGATCTCTTAGTGCATCATCTATCCTGTATGGCTCAATAGAAGACACAAAAGAGTAATGTTCACAAAAATGAGCAACTCGAGATCTAGTGGTTACCCCTTGTGAATGTCACCAAGTATGGAGTTGACGGGGTGATCTCTTTGAATTGCTTGGTGGACTCTTGGGTGTGGTGGTCTTTGACTTTGAATCTCTTGATCATCTTCTTTGTCTTGATCATCTTCATCCCCCCCTTGATCAATGTCCTCCTCTTGAGGTGGCTCATCGTCTTGATCTTGATCCTCATCCTCTTGAGTCATTTCCTCATCTTGAGTTGGTGGAGATGCTTGTATGGAAGATGATGGTTGATCTTGTGCTTGTGGAGGTTCTTTAGATTCTTTTGGACACCCATCCCCAATGGACATGTTCCTTAGCGCGACGCACAGAGCCTCTTCATCATCTAATTCATCAAGATCAACTTGCTCCACATGGGAGCCATTAGTCTCGTCAAACACAATATCACAAGAAACTTCAACTAATTCAGTAGACTTGTTGAAGACTCTATATGCCCTTGTGTTTGAGTCATAACTAAGTAAAAAGCCTTCTACTGCTTTAGGAGCAAATTTAGAATTTCTAGCTCTTTTAATAAGAATAAAGCATTTGCTCCCAAAAACTCTAAAATAAGAAACATTGGGTTTTTTACCAGTGAGGAGTTCATATGATGTTTTCTTGAGGATTCAGTGAAGATATAACCGGTTGATGGAGTACTCATAAAGCATGGTCCTTGCCATGTCCAATAGAGTTCTATTCTTCCTCTCCACTACACCTATTTGTTGAGGTGTGTAGGGAGAAGAGAACTCATGCTTGATGCCCTCCTCCTCAAGAAATCCTTCAATTTGAAAGTTCTTGAACTCCATTCCATTGTCGCTTCTAATCTTCTTGATTCTCAATCCAAACTCATTTTGAGCTCATCTCAAGAATCTCTTTAAGGTCTCTTGGGTTTGAGATTTTTCATGTAGGAAGAATACCCAAGTGAAGCGAGAATAATCATCCACAATAACAAGACAGTGTTTACTCTCGCCGATGCTTATGTAAGCTATCGGACCGAATAGATCCATGTGGAGTAGCTCAAGCGGCCTGTCGGTCGTCATGATGTTCTTGTGTGGATGATGAACTCCAACTTGCTTCCCTGCTTGACATGCGCTACAAATCCTCTCTTTCTCAAAATGAACATTTGTTAGTCCTACAATGTATTCTCCCTTTAGAAGCTTGTGAAGATTCTTCATCCCAACATGAGCAAGTCGACGATGCCAGAGCCAGCCCATATTAGTCTTAGCAATTAAGCAAGTGTCTAATTCAGCCTTGTTATCATTAAAATCAACTAAATATAGCTAACTATCTAACACTCCCTTAAATGCTATTGAATCATCTCTTCTTCTAAAGACAGTAACACCAATATCAGTAAAGAGACAGTTGTAGCCCATTTTACATGATTGAGAAACTGAAAGCAAATTGTAATCTAAAGAATCTACGAGAATAACATTGGAAATGGAATGGAAGGAGATAAAGCAATTTTACACAAACCTTTGACCAAACCTTGATTTCCATCCCCGAATGTGATAGCTCTTTGGGGGTCTTCATTTTTCTCATATGAGGAGAACATCCTTTTCTCCCCTGTCATGTGGTTTGTGCACCCGCTATCGATTATCCAACTTGATCCACCAGATGCATAAACCTACAAAACAAATTTAGGCCTTGTTCTTAGGTACCCAAACGGTCTTGGGTCCTTTCACATTAGAAACAAGCACCTTGGGTACCCAAACACAAGTCTTGGGACTCTTGTGTTTTCCCCCAACATATTTGGCAACTACTTTGCCTGATTTGTTAGTTAGCACGTAAGAAGCATCAAAAGTCTTAAATGAAATGTCATGCTCATTTGATGCATTTACAATTTTCTTTTTAGGCATATTGATATGAGTTGAATGCCTAGAGCTAGAAGCCTCATTTCTATACATAAAAGCACAATGAGAAATATTATGAGGTTTTCTAGCTTGAATCTTTCTAATCTTATGCTCAGGATATAAAATGTAACCTTCTCTATCCTGAACCATGGGAGCCTTACCCTTAACAAAATTAGAGAATTTGTCCTTAGGGGAATTAAGCTTGATGTAGCTTTGGCTCCCTTGATGGAAGCCAATGTCATTCTTAATGCCAGGCCGTCTCCCATTATAGAGCATGCTACGAGCAAATTTAAATTTTTTATTCTCAAGCTCATGCTTAGCAATTTTAGCATTTAATTTAGTTATGTGATCATTTTGTTCTTTAATCATGGCAATGTGATCATTCATAACATCAACATTAATATCTCTACATATAGTGCAAATGGAGACATGCTCAATAGTAGATGTAGAAGGTTTGCAAACATTCAATTCTTCAATCTTAGCAATTAAATCACCATTCTCAATATTAAGACAAGAAATTGAATCTTTGCATACATTAAGCTCTTTAGATAAATTTTCACATTTTCTACCTCTAGAGCATAAACATTTTTCAATTTAACAAATTTCTTATTTTCCTTAACGAGCAAGTCATCTTGGCATTCAAGAGATCATCCTTCTCGTTAATGGATTCTATTAATTCATTTATTTTCTTCTTTTGGTCCTTAGTAAGGTTAGCAAAAAGAGAAGTTAAATCATCATTATCATCACTAGAGCTACCCTCATCATCGGAAGTAGTGTATTTGGGGGTGTCTCTAGAATGTACCTTCTTCTTCTTGCCGTCCTTAGCCAAGAGGCATTTGTGGTCGACGTTGGGGAAGAGGAGTCCCTTGTTGATGGCGATATTGGTGGCATCCTCGTCGGAGGAGGAGTCGGTGGAGCTCTCGTCAGAGTCCCATTCCCGCCCCATGTACGCCTCGCCACCCTTCTTTTTGTAGTACCTTTTCTTCTCCATCTTTTTCTTCCCCTTCTTGTCGTCGTCACTGTCACTTGTATATGGACATTTAGCAATAAAGTGACCAGACTTACCACACATGTAGCAAACCCTCTTGGAATGGGGTTTGTAGTCCTTCCCCTTCCTTTGCTTGAGGATTTTCCAGAAGCTCTTAATGATAAGATGCATCTCCTCATTGTCGAGCTTGGAGGCGTCGATTGGGAGGTTACTTGGTGTAGACTCTTCCTTCTTCTCTTCCGTTGGTTTGAATGCAACGAATTGTACCTCGGGTGTAGAGGTGGTGCCTTGCTCCAAGTTGACAATATGTTTAGAGTCTTTGATCATAAGTTCAAAGCTCACAAACTTGCCAATTTCTTCCTCGGGAGACATCTGTTTATATCTAGGGTCTCCACGGATTAGTTGCACTTGAGTGGGATTACGAAAAACAAGAGATCTAAGAATAACCTTGACCATCTCATGGTCATCCCACTTGGTGCTCCCAAGGTTGCGCACTTGGTTGACCATCGTCTTGAGTCGGTTGTACATTGCTTGTGGCTCCTCTCCTTTGTTGAGGACGAATCGACCGAGATCTCCCTCGATCGTTTCTCGTTTGGTGATCTTGGTCACCTCGTCCCCTTCGTGCGTCATTTTGAGGACGTCCCAAATTTCTTTGGCATTTTTCAACCCTTGCACCTTATTATACTCCTCTCGACACAAGGAGGCGAGGAGTATAGAAATTGCTTGGGAATTAAAGTGCCTAATTTGGGAGGCCTCGTCCGAGTCGTAGTCCTCGTCGCCCAACTATGGTGCCTATGCTCCAAACTCAGCAATATCCCATATGCTTTCGTGGAGTGAGGTTAGATGGTGTCTCATTTTATCACTCCACATACAATAGTCTTCACCATCAAAATATGGTGGTTTGCCTAGGGGTAACGAAAGTAGAGGAGCATGATTTGGAATGCGAGGATAGCGAAGAGGCATCTTACTATACTTCTTACGCTTGTGGCGTTTCGAAGTTGTAGACTCGGCGCCGGATGTGGAAGGTGATGAAGAGTCAGTCTCGTAGTAGACCACCTTCTTCATTTTCTTTTTCTTTTTGTCACCCTTCCTATGTGACTCGATAGAGGAAGCACATTCCTCCTTGTATTTGTCGCCGGACTCCCTTGACGGAGTCCTTCCCGAGCCTATGGCCTTGTCGCCGGTGACAATCTCCCTCTTAGCGTGATCTCTAGACATCCCTTCGAGTTTGTTAGACTCTTAATGAAGCACTGGCTCCGATACCAATTGAAAGTCGCCTAGAGGAGGGTGAATAGGCGAAACCTAAAATTTGTAAACTTAAACTTGCACTAAGGCTGGGGTTAGGTTAGAATTAAATCGGAGTTCAAAAGATAGTTCTCCTTGATTGGAGCTGCTCAATCAATGTGGATAACGTTTAAGAGCAAACTCAAATCAATATGAGCAAGGGAACTTTAGAGAGAGGAAAGAGGAAAAACAAATCAAGTGGAAATCAACACAAGTGAACACTGTGATTTGTTTTACTGAGGTTCGGTTCCAAAGAAACTAGTCCCCATTGAGGAGGCCACAAAGGCAAGGTCTATTCCAACCCTTTCCCTCTCTCAATCGGTCACTTAGACAGGTCGAGGCTTCTCCTTAATCACTTGGGTCACTAAGACCCGCAAGGATCACCACACACTTAGGTGTCTCTTGCTAGCTTTACAAAACACTTAGAAGAATGAGATTAAGAAGGAGAAAGCAATCCAAGCAACAAGAGCAACAAAAGAACACAAAACACCCTCTCTCAAGTCACTAAACAATTGAGTTGATTTGGAGGCTTGGAGGGGATTTGATCTATTGAATGTGTCTTGGAGTGTAGTCTTTTGCTCTTGTATTGAATGTTGAGTTCAGAAAACTTGGATGGCTTGAATGGATGTGGTTGCGGGTATTTATAGCCCCAACCATTATTCTAGTCGTTGCTGTCGATGGCGCACCGGACAGTCCGGTGGTGCACCGGACATGACACTTTTCAGTGTCCAGTGCGTGCCACGTCAGTGCACCGTTGGGGTTTGGAGCGGTTGACCGTTGAAGTTCTTTGTCTTCTTGTTGCACCGGATAGTCTGGTGGCACACCGGACATGTCTGGTGCGTTCTGACTTCCTGCTCTTACTTCTGACCGCGCACTGTACACTTTTTGTGATACCCAATTTTCTGAAAAGAAGTTAAGTTTATTTTTCCCTTTTCTTTCGTGATCTGTGTAGTTGGGGTTGGAGTTTTTAGGAAGCATTCATCACTAAAACAGTAGATTACTTGTTGGATTTGTGCGCTGGGGTCGGGAGCAGACGTGAGAGCGAGTTTGGGCCGTGGATCTCGATCCGGCGGTGGGGAGCCCATTAGTTTCCCCCCCCCCCTTAACCCTAGCCGCCCCCTCCCTCTCACTCCCCCCACCCCTTTAGTCGCCCCCCCCTCTCTCTTCCTCTCTTCCACTCTTGCAGCCGCCCCAATCCCTCTCCTTCTTCCCCAAGTGATTGCAGCGCCACCCCTCAACCCTAGCCGCCCCCACCTCTTCATCTCCAAGGTGGAGGTGTTGTCCACCTTTTTCAACCCTATGCGATTTGGTAGAGGTGCTGTCCAGAAATTTAGTGGGTGGACGAACAGCAGTAGTTCTAGGGATTTCTGGGAATTTTTCGTGGGCAATTAGTGGGGATCAGTGGGAGAATCATGTAGAGCTTTGTCATACCTTTCCAACAAGTACTTATGCACTCGATTCAGAGTTATAATTTAGGAGATATCGTTGTTTGAATCTGGTTATGTTGCTGTCCAAAAAACAGATTTTTAGGTGGGTGAACAGCAGTAGTATTGGCAGTTTCTGGGAATTTTTCGTGGGTAATTAGTGTTAACCAGTATGATAATCATGTAGGGCTTTGTCTTATCTTTCCAATGAGTACTTATGCGCTTCATTTGGAATTATATTTTAAAAGATATCGCTGTTTGAATCCGGGTATGTCGCTGTCCAAAAGACAAAAAAACAGATTACAGGGTTCATCTTGTGGACTGTTTTAGGCTAATTAGATGTTGGAATTTAATTATAAATTGTATACAAAACTTGTGGGGAATTGTATGTAGATGCCTCTGGAGTTTTTTTTTGTTACATAATTTTAAAGTTATGAAATTATTAAGCAGCGCCGCTGCAGTTTGGTGGGTGTGGGGAGAGATGTAACCCGCGGCGGGGTTTGAGTTTGTGCGTAGGTGCGGCGTCGTTTATGAGCCTGATTATGTGAAATTGGTGCACTAAGTAGTGTGTCAAAAACAGGTGGTGGACTTCCGGATCGTACTTAGGGATTTGCCCGAACTTCCGGTAAAGGCAAGTAAATACAGTGGTGGTTGCTACCGTTTGAGTTGCATCCTAATCCCTGTCATTGAGTATGCATAAGTTTTAATTATGTTAATCATTGAATTCTATGATGAAGTTTATTTGATTGGAAGTATTAATTCTCAATTGTCTAATATTGTGGATGATCATAATTTGGTAATGATATATGTGGTTGATTCCCATCTTGGATGAAGTTGAAGTATCTTTTTGAATCACGTTATATGAAGTGTTGTAGGCATGATATGCACATCGCATCATCCATCTTGCATTTTGAAGTTCTGTCACGATCTTATGGTCCGATCGTACCGGTACATTTTTAGCATCGTACGTTGCCCGAGGAGGGGTACGATGCAGCTTCATATCCTTAGAGGTATGAAGGCAGAAGTCATCCTTGTATTTGCAGACATTTGCACTCATGAGATATATATGAAGTGTGACATTACTATGTTACTATTGTGGTTTCTACCTGTGAGGTGTGGTGACTAGGTGTGTTGTACGTTGTATACGTGCTGCACCTTCGTAACAAGAAGGTTGTGGAATCAAGTAGTGGTAAAACAATGTTCTTATGTGGTTAAACAGTTTGATATTATTTTACTTGCTGAGATGTGTCATCTCACTCTTGCATTACTCAGTGCAGGTACTTTATACATGCTGGGAATGAGGGGAGTAGCAGCACGTCCACTTTCACTCTCACAATAACGCTGCCCAGGCGCAGCCATGATTTAATTAGAAACTTATTATCAAAGGAAGATTGTTTTTTAACTAGTCGTGCACACTAGTTAATTCAGATCATGCCGTATGTTTAACTTCTCTTTGCTAGCCGATTAATATTACTTAGTATGTTTTTGTTATGATATATGTTTATACACTGTTGCCCCCTCATTTATGCAATTTTGCAAAGGGGATGCTGCCGAAATTTTATATATAGATGTCAGAAGTGTTGTTTAGTAGCATTCCGGGGTGTTTGTGGACCCCGGGGTGTTACAGTTGGTATCAAAGGATAGGCTTTAGATTCTACGCAATTTGAAGATAAATTTGACACACTTGCACATATAGGAAGGGTATGGGTTCGTATATCTTTCATATTGGTATTTTATTGTATAGATGACTAGAACTTCCTTACTCCAAATCCCTTTATGGTTTGATGGGGTATGTCGTTAACGACGTAATGCTTGATATGATATGTTACTTCTATTTAATATTGGTTTCTTGATGTGGTTGTTATTGAAGATATTATGCAAGTGAAGCTACTAATGTACTTGTTTTATATACATATCGTCATGATGTTTTTTTTGGGATGCAACGTTTCCAAATCTCTGAGCTATTACCATCATATATTTCTATATGCTTGACTGTGGATGTTTTTTCCCAAAAGGATTCTTGGGTTCTTGTACTTATAGGACCGATTGTTTATTGAGCTTGTGTATATTGGGTCTAATCCGACTTGGCGTAGTGTGAAAACACTATATAATGTAGTTTTATGGTGTTGTTGAGTTTGATTGACTGTTGGGTAACAACCCAACTTATCAATGTAATATTTCCATGGGTGCAATGCTTTGCGCCTCACTTTTTTTAGGCTAGTGTGGCTACTTGCTAACTTGATCTTAGTATAAAATTGGTTTGTCTCTATAGAGCAGAGGCAACGTTGTAATGTCTATGAAATCTTTAGACTGGTAGAACTCGAGTGAATTTGTGAGATGACGTAGATTGATAAGTCCAACCATGTCTACCTGATAGGTTTTCTTATTATGTGCAACCTTATTTTTAACAATAAATAGGGTGGTTTCAAGTGGATTTTATGTCGTGCATGTTTTCCTTCTATGACTTGTTTCAATAGCCATAAAGGCTATGCATGTGGGCGATATTGACAACCCGTTTTATTTTTATTTTTTTTATTTGCCAACATTGTATGGCAGTTTGATTTTTTCTATGAGCAGTTTCTCTATGCATGCTTGTTGAATCATTATTTGGACCGCTTTATCTTAAACGAAGTCAATGCTTAACTGGGAGTTGCTTTGTTAGTCATCTATCTCTTTAATGATGGGGTTGTTTCATCGGATTGAGATTTTTCTTATATGAATGATGGTTTGATAGATCATGTATGTCTACTACTTTGAATGCATCCTATGATATCACGAGGTACAAATTGTTCAAGTGCAGTAATAGTAGGTTTTGTTGTATGTGAGGTTAATCAAGGTAGTTTGGTTATGTGGATTGTCTTATTGACGTCCAATTACTCCTGTTGAGCATAGTATCGTGTTATTATTTTAGTATTGAAAGTAATATTTATGAAGCTTTTGCATGAGTCTGTGTCAAGAAGTACATTAGTTTTTATTGTTGTTATCCCTCCATTGCTTTATGAGTATTGCAAATTTTATCTCTTTTGAGAGGAGGAAAAGACGTTGCATGACATGAGCACCATTTGCTTCACGTCAACAGAATAGTTGTGGAGAGCTCTAATAGTTGGATTCTAGTGTAATAACAACCATGTTTTATAGTGCTAGAGACGGGAATGTCAGGTGTTTCATACATTGTCGATACATGGATGGTTGACCTTAGTGGCATTAACAAACGAGGTTGTTGAATTCGTTGATTGTTGTGCTTAGTGTTCTAACCTATTAGGTAAAGTGTTGCTTAAAGGCTTTGGGGAGTTGCATCCCCATTTGGTAGTGGAAAATCCTAGTGTGGGTCGCACCTGCCAATGCCTTGGGTTTTATGTTATATTGTTTTTTTATTATGGGTAAGGTGTTGTTTTGTTTTGGGAGTCATTTTAAATTAGTTAGAGGCTGAATCAGGCTTCACTTATCTAGAATGTTTTGTAGTAGGTTTCTTCATCTTTGTATAGGATTCTCAATCACCCAGTTTGGTCTATACATTTGAGAGTTATGGGTTTCCTATAGCAGCCTTAATTTTGTACAGAAGTATAGACATTGAATACGGTAAATTTTGGGTTTTGTTGGATTATGAAAGTTTTAGTAATTTCATGATCTTCCCAAAGAGTATTGGTTTGTAATTTTCATTGCATATAATTGGAGTTAGGCTACTCTGAAGTTGTTGCACCGTTGTGTCTGAACTTTAGGTGTCGTTAAAACCACTAATAAATCGACTGCGTTTTGATAGTTTCAGAGCCCAAATTTGGGAATTCTCTTTAAGAAAAACTTTTAGTTTTTCTTAGTACCTTTTAATGGGTATTTATTTGTAATTGTCTGTTAAATAGATTGGGAGAGGTGGTTGTCCGGATATAAGTCGAATCTCTGATGTGCAGTATCTCAGGCTGAGTTTAGTTGTAGGTCATGCAGAGTTGAGGGCTATAAAGATAAATTTGGGTGCAACTTTATTGCAAAAGTCGTGGACAATTTCCAAACTTTTCCAACGCGTGTTCGTTGTAGTTTTAAGTTGAGTATAGTAGGAGTTATAGTATTTTGAATTTTAGTTGTCCATTGTTTCTAACCTATCAGTTTTGCAACAAAGCAGTTGCATTATTTTATTAGTTTGGAAACCAATTCTGAGACACTCATTATAGTAAAAGTTTTAGGGAATGCTATAATCTTTTCAATGAGTTTATATTTGTAAAATTTTGTTAGATGCAGAGAGTTATGAGGTTTTGAATTTATGGGTCATGTTCCGTCAGGTTCTGGTGGCAGATCTTGTATGTCGCCTTACAAGTCAAATTAAAAAATGGAGATAAAATAAAACTTTGTTTATCCTTTGAATACAAAAGTTGTAGGTCATGAAGTTTAGATGATTTTACAATATTTCTTTGTTATCATTGCTTTTATAGTGAAAGAGGTAGAGACAGAATGAGCATTTGTGCTGTTGATTGTCAATTTTCTATTTAGGGATATTTCTTTGGGAGCTTGGTTTAGTTATGGTGAGCACTTTCGCAATCCATGTTAATTATGTTGTATGGTGGGAGGGAATAGATGTAGTGGTTGTGATAGTTATCTTGTTATTGTATATGCGGAGCGTGGGCTGAAACAGAGAGATAGCGAGGGATATTTGAATAGGCCAGTACGTATTGTGGTGAAGCCATGTTTTCTGATCTTGGCGTGTTTGCGTAAGTATGAAATAGTTACGTCGTGTGAAGTCTAGGTGGAGATGCAGATTGTGTGAGTTATTGGATGGATATATATATATGCATAGTATAATTAAAAAAAAGAGAGAGTTCTTCGATGGGATGATATAATGTATAGAACGTGCTTGGATGGATATATGGGCAGACATAGCATGCTTAAATCGATTCTTGCTTGCATGATGTGAGATCATGCTTAAAATGATTTAAAAAGTAAACATATTGCTTCTACCCTTATGTTGGCTCTAAGTGTCTCGTAATGAAGAACCTAAAGTTATTAGTCCTTCGATGAACGCTTAATCTTAGAAGAGTATAGAACTTGAATAAATCTATTGCTTGCTGTTTGGGACTACATGACCAGTTTTGGTTATGCCGCTAGTTCAATGAATTACACCATGTTTTCGGTAGAGGTGTTGTATATAAAAAGTTGTAGCCAACTTCTTCATCTTACTTGTGTAAAATTTCATGACCATAGGTCTAGTAGTTTGGGAGTTATGATTTTCTCAAGTCTAGTCTTGAAATATGTCCAGATTCTGTACAGATTTCGAAACTGACCTTGTTTGCCCAAGTTAAACTTTGAATCAGTTCTTATAAATTATAAAGAAGTGGTAGTACTTTCCTTAAGCTTTCTAACAAATTTTGGATCACCCTTTTTGGTGACCTATAAGTTAAGCTACAGCTGTTTTAATTGGAATCTTTGAATCTGTCCAAATTTGGACAGCAAAGCCTTTCTTATGTCTTTTGATCTTGATATGCATTGAATTAACCTGATAGGTTTATAAATGAAATGTAGACAATTTTACTGGCTTTCTAAAAAGTCTAGGAGCGCCTGAATGGGATGACTGAGGCTCCAATTATGGATTTTTGAAGTGAGTAGTTGAATTCTGTCCAAGTCTGGACAAAATTTACGTTTCGCATTGTTTGGCCTTTCTAAGTGTCAAATCTTGTGGTGATGATAATACCAGGGGTATAGTAGACTTTGTAAGCTTTCCATAAAGTCCTAGTTTACTTCTATTGGATGCATATTTTATGAGTTATGAGGAAAACAAATAACCGTTGTGCTGCTGTCTAGAAATATGCAAGCATTAAATTGATCTTTTGAAGTTACTCTTGTTTGGATAGGTTAGGTTTAGGCTATTTGAGCACAGTATGTATTGCATTCATATATATATATTCATTGAAGTACTTGCATGTGTCAATGTTGATTTGGTGTCAGGAAAGCTTTGTCCGAGTTATATAGGACCGTCTACTATCTTAGCCCGAGTTGGCAGCTTGGCTTAGCACCTACAATTATCGGAGTCTATGATCAGAGTACACCATGTATTACATGTCTTTATGTTGAGGAAGTATTTGCGGAATCCAGACCATCAAATCGAGCTAGAGCCGATTCCTGTGTAGCAAGACCAGACTCTAAAGTGTCGTCTGCTGCGTATCTTAGAATCCTAGGAGCTTGAGGAGCTGATGCGGCAGAAGTACCCGAACCTTTCTTTATGTGTGAGTTTTGTTGATTCATTGATATTTCCTTGTCGTTCTGATAGAAGCGTCGGAATTCGAGGTCGAATTCTTTTTAAGGGGGGTAGAGTGTGATACCCAATTTTCTGAAAAGAAGTTAAATTTATTTTTCCCTTTTCTTTCGTGATCTGTGTAGTTGGGGTTGGAGTTTTTTAGGAAGCATTCACCACTAAAACAGTAGATTACTTGTTGGAGTTGTGCGCTGGGGTCGGGACCAGACGTGAGAGTGAGTTTGGGACGTGGATCTCGATCCGGCGGTGGGGAGCCCATTAGTCCCCCCCCCTTAACCCTAGCCACCCCTCCCTCTCACTCCCCCACCCCTTTGGCCGCCCCCTCTCTCTTCCTCTCTTCCACTCTTGCAGCCGCCCCAATCCCTCTCCTTCTTCCCCAAGTGATTGCAGCGCCACCCCTCAACCCTAGCCGCCCCCACCTCTTCCTCTCCAAGGTGGAGGTGCTGTCCACCTTTTTCAACCCTATGCGATTTGGTAGAGGTGCTGTCCAGAAATTTAGTGGGTGGACGAACAGCAGTAGTTCTAGGGATTTCTGGGAATTTTTCGTGGGCAATTAGTGGGGATCAGTGGGAGAATCATGTAGAGCTTTGTCATACCTTTCCAATGAGTACTTATGCGCTCGATTCGGAGTTATAATTTAGGAGATATCGTTGTTTGAATCTGGTTATGTTGCTGTCCAAAAAAACAGATTTTTCAGGTGGGTGAACAGCAGTAGTATTGGCAGTTTCTGGGAATTTTTCGTGGGTAATTAGTGTTAATCACTATGATAATCATGTAGGGCTTTGTCTTATCTTTCCAATGAGTACTTATGAGCTTGATTTGGAATTATATTTTAAAAGATATCGCTGTTTGAATCCGGGTATGTCGCTGTCCAAAAGACAAAAAACAGATTACAGGGTTCATCTTGTGGACTGTTTTGGGCTAATTAGATGTTGGAATTTAATTATAAATTGTATACAAAACTTGTGGGGAATTTTATGTAGATGCCTCTGGAGTTTTTTTTGTTACCACTGCTGTCATAATTTTAAAGTTATGAAATTATTAAACAGCGCCGCTGCAGTTTGGTGAGTGTGGGGAGAGATGTAACCCGCGGCGGGGTTTGAGTTTGTGCGTAGGTGCGGCGTCGTTTATGAACCTGATTATGTGAAATTGGTGCACTAAGTTGTGTGTCAAAAACAGGTGGTGGACTTCCGGATCGTACTTAGGGATTTGCCCGAACTTCCGGTAAAGGCAAGTAAATACAGTGGTGGTTGCTACCGTTTGAGTTGCATCCTAATCCCTGTCATTGAGTATACATAAGTTTTAATTATGTTAATCATTAAATTCTATGATGAAGTTTATTTGTTTGGAAGTATTAATTCTCAATTGTCTAATATTATGGATGATCATAATTTGGTAATGATATGTGTGGTTGATTCCCATCTTGGATGAAGTTGAAGTATCTTTTTGAATCACGTTATATGAAGTGTTGTAGGCATGACATGCACATCGCATCATCCATCTTGCATTTTGAAGTTATGTCGCGATCTTATGGTCCGACCGTACCGGTACATTTTTAGCATCGTACGTTGCCCGAGGAGGGGTACGATGCGGCTTCATATCCTTAGAGGTATGAAGGCAGAAGTCATCCTTGCATTTGCAGACATTTGCACTCATGAGGTATATATGAAGTGTGACATTACTATGTTACTATTGTGGTTTCTACCTGCGAGGTGTGGTGACTAGGTGTGTTGTATGTTGTATATGTGCTGCACCTTCGTAACAAGAAGGTTGTGGAATCAAGTGGTGGTAAAACAATGTTCTTATGTGGTTAAACAGTTTGATATTATTTTACTTGCTGAGATGTGTCATCTCACTCTTGCATTACTCAATGCAGGTACTTTATACATGCTGGGAATGAGGGGAGTAGCAGCACGTCCACTTTCACTCTCACAATAACGCTGCCCAGGCGCAGCCATGATTTAATTAGAAACTTATTGTCAAAGGAAGATTGTTTTTTAACTAGTCGTGTGCACTAGTTAATTCAGATCATGTCGTATGTTTAACTTCTCTTTGCTAGCCGATTAATATTACTTAGTATGTTTTTGTTATGATATATGTTTATACACTGTTGCCCCTCATTTATGCAATTTTGCAAAGGGGATGCTGCCGAAATTTTATATATAGATGTCAGAAGTGTTGTTTAGTAGCATTCCGGGGTGTTTGTGGACCCCGGGGTGTTACACTTTTGCAGTCGACTGTTACGCGTGGTGACCGTTGCTCTATTGGCTCACCGGACAGTCTGGTGAATTATAGCGGAGCGTGTCTCTGGAAACCCCGAGAGTGGCCAGTTGGAGTGGTGCTTGGCCTAGGACACCAAACAGTGTCCAGGGCACATCGAACACTGTTCGGTGCGCCACTGGCAGCACCATTCCAAGTCTTTGCTCCAAACTTGTTGAGTCCCCAACTTAATTTCTTTCTTGGTTTATGTTGAACCTTATGGACCTGAGATAAATGACATCTAAGCAAACTAGTCAGTCCATGCGGTTTGTGATGGACGTCAAACAACAAAATCGATTATAAGAAATGTTTTAACCTCATTTCCTTTTCACATAACCTGTGGACTATTCTGTTTGCTAGTGTTTATGTTTGTAGTTCACAGGATGCTAAAGTGACTTGGACTAAGGCATTGAGGAAAGCAAAACCACAAAAAACACATTATGAAGATCACAAGTGAAGATCAACAAGTATCAAGCAAAGTCCAAGAAACAAAGAATTGTGTTGCCACTGATAGACTTTTCGGTCTAGGGCACCGGACTATCCGGTGCCATACGCCGGATTGTCCGGTGCACCAGGGAACAGTAGCCTAATGGCTAGCTCCTGCTGGCACTATGGAGGAGGGCACAGACTATCCGGTGCCACACCGGACCGTCCGATGCTAAGGCTGGTAGCGTCAACGGTCGTCTGATAGAACCAACTGCTAGGCGCATCGGATAGGGGCACGGGACTGTCTGGTGTCTCCACCGAACTGTCCGGTGTGCCGCAGAAAGCTGCACCTTTCCTCCAACGACTAGAATTGAGTTGGGCCTATAATTACATCACCCAACCGACCATTTGAAGGTGTGGAAGCCCAAGCAACATACCAATGCATAGTATAGACAATCCCAAGTGCTCATACACCCAAGTGCTTAATAGAATCACTCGGGATTAGCTTAGGTGTTTTGCGAAGTGCTTAGGTTAGTTAGACCGCTTTAGCGCTTGCTCTAGGTGAATCCTAGTTAGTTGAGTGATTTTAGAAAAACCACACAACCCCTCGGCTCTTGCATGAGCCGTTGTAATTGTACCGAGTGGGGCGAGAGACTTACGAGACCGTGACAACCGCGTTTGTGTCACAGCCGCTACCATGTACTAGAGGGAACGAGGCCCATGGTGTTTTGGCTGGAAGCTCGTTAGTGGAGACGACGGGGAGCGTCCGAGAGGAGACGGAAGCGGAGCACCACTTGCACGTGGAGAAGGCCCGCGGCTCTCTACGGAGTTACTCGACCGAGGTGCTTGACCTTGTGTGGGTGTCCCTTTGCGTAGGGGCACCAACGAAGATTAGTCTGAACCTTGCATGGTTCCGGATACCTCGGTAAAAATAAACTTGGTCTAAAATGAATTAGTGAAACCAAAAACCAAGTTCGAATGAAGAGTGAGAGAGGAGAGGTCTTCTTCTCTTAATTGCTCTTACAAGATGAGTATTAAACATAGAGCAATATGAAAGTGAAGTAAAGCGCTAGAAGAAATAGAATCGCAGTAAAGTAGAGAGACAAGTGACACGATGATTTTTATCCCGTGGTTCGGTCAAGCGTAAAATGCTTGCCTAATCCATGTTGTGGTGTCCCAATGGATGATGGTTGCACTCAACCCCTCTCAAGTGATCCAAAGATCAAACTTGAGTACCACAGTTCTCTTCCTTATAGCAAATTCCCGAAGTGAGGAATCTCCACAATTTGGAGTCTCTCACGCCTTACACAATCGATCTCAATTAAACACAAGACTAAGGGGGAAGTCAAGACACACACAAGAGACAAACTTACAGCATCACACGCACACAAGTTGAGAGAGAGAAGCATAAAAACAACACAGCGGGATTACAACTCAAAGCAAGTGCTCAAATCTCTATCTAGCAAAGCAAAGGCATGGATGCGATGTCTCGGTGTTGTAGAATATTTAATGGGAGCTTGGTGTTATGCTCCATACTCCTAGGGGTTCCTTTTATAGCCCCAAGGGACCTAGGAGCTGTTGGAGCTCCATTTGATAGGCTCTAGTTGCCTTCTGTCCGCGGGTGCACCGGATTGTCCGGTGCACACCGAACAGTGAATAGTGCGACGGTAAGAGATCCCCTGATTGGTGACTTTCTGCTTCTGGAGGGGACCGGATTGTCCGGTGGGTGGCACTGAACCCTCCGGTGCAACACTTGACCATTGGCCTAGGGCCGACGTGGCCACTAGCCGTTGGCTAGCTGGCACACCGGACTGACCGTCACTTCGCGCGGATGGTCCAGTGAATTATAGTCGACGCAGGCTGAAATTCCTGAGAGCAGACTATTCGGCAGACCGTGCAATGGACTGTCCGGTGGGTGGCACCGGACCGTCCGGTGCTACGCAGACCAGTCGGCTTCCTCTTTTTTCAATATTAATCTCTTTTGCTCATTTTGGTTTGACTTCATAGTGTCCCTAGCACTTAGACAAATATGATTAGTACACAAAAATATTGACTAAGTGGCCATAGCTTACCTATTTCACTTGGTCCCATATAGATTTGTATTTTACCCTCTTCTAAGCTCAATTTGCTTTTAAGTACCTGAAAGGGAATTAGGCTTACACCTATTTCCTAAATGATTTTGGTGGTTGAATTGCCCAACACAAATAATTGGACTAACTAGTTTGCTCTAGTCTATAAGTTCTACAGGTGCCAAAGGTTCACAATAAGCCAATAAAAAGACCAAGAAAAGGGTTCGAACAAAGAAGAGCAAGGGACAACCGAAGTGTGCCCTGGTCTGGCGCACCGGACTGTCCGGTGTGCCACCGGACTGTGTCCGGTGCACCAGGGGACTTCAAGCTGAACTCAACACCTTCGGGAATTTTCAGAGGCGCTTCACTATAATTCGCCGGACTGCCCGGTGCACCACCGGACAGTGTCCGGTGCCCCAAAGGAGAGCGACTCTGAACTCGCCAGCTTCGGAACTCCGCTCCGCTAAAATTCAACGGACAGTGTCCGGTGCACACCGGACTGTCCGGTGTGACAGCGGAGCAACGACAACTTCGCGTGCAACGGTCGACTGCAATGCATTAAATGCGCGCCTGCGCGCGCAGAGGAGCAGAGCACGCGCGGGTGGCACACCGGACAGCCGACAGGGCCTGTCCGGTGCACCACCGGACAGCCAGGTGGGCCCACAAGACAGAGCTCCAACGGTCGAACCCCAACGGTCTGCTGACGTGGCTGGCGCACCGGACTGTCCGGCGCGCCATGCGACTGCAGCCTTCCAACGGCCACTTTGTGGTGGTTGGGGCTATAAATACCCCAACCACCCCACATTCATTGGCATCCAAGTTTTCCACCTTCCAACTACTTAAAAAAGCTAGCATTCAATACAAGACACACCAAAGAGATCAAATCCTCTCCCAACTCCACACAAAGCTTTAGTGATTAGAGAGAGTGATTTGTTGTGTTCATTTGAGCTCTTGCGCTTGGATTGCTTCTTTTCTTCCTTCATTCTTGTGATCAAACTCGATTGTAACCAAAGGCAAGAGACACCAATTGTGTGGTGGTCCTTGCGAGAACTTCGTGTTCCGTTTGATTGAGAAGAGAAGCTCACTCGGTCTAGGTGACCGTTTGAGAGAGGGAAAGGGTTGAAAGAGACCTGGTCTTCGTGACCACCTCATCGGGGAGTAGGTTTGCAAGAACCGAACCTCAGTAAAACAAATCATCGTGTCTCGCTCTTTATTCGCTCACGATTTGTTTTGTGCCCTCTCTCTCGGACTCATTTCTATTTCTAACACTAACCCGGCTTGTAGTAGTGTTTAAGTCTGTAAATTTCAGATTCGCCCTACTCACCCCCCTCTAGGCGACTTTCGATTGGTATCGGAGCACGATGCTTCATTAGAGCCTAACCGCTCGAAGTGATGTCGGGAGATCACGCCAAGAAGGAGATGGTGACCGGCGAGAAGCCCGCTATAAGCCACGGGAAGGCTCCATCGGGAGAGTCCTACAACGAAGGGAAGGGGAAGGAAAAGGAATCCCCTTCACACAAGTTGCGTCGGAGCGATGACAAGAAGAAGAAGATGAGGAAGGTGGTCTACTACGAGACCGACACCTCGTTGCCATCCACCTTCGGCTCCGACACGCCGTCCGTAACTTCTAAGCGCCATGAGCGCAAGAAGTTTAGTAAGATCCCCCTACGCTATCCTCGCATTCCTAAACATACACCTTTACTTTCCGTCCCATTAGGCAAACCACCAACGTTTGATGGTGAAGATTATGCTAGGTGGAGTGATTTGATGCGATTTCACCTAACCTCACTCCACAAAAGTATATGGGATGTTGTTGAGTTTGGTGTACAGGTACCATCTGTAGGGGATGAAGATTATGATGAGGACGAAGTGGCCCAAATTCAACACTTCAACTCCCAAGCCTCAACTATACTCCTCGCCTCTCTAAGTCGAGAGGAGTATAATAAGGTGCAAGGGTTGAAAGGTGCTAAAGAAATTTGGGACACGCTAAAGACCGCGCACGAAGGAGACAAGGTGACCAGAATCACCAAGCGGGAAACGATCGAGGGGGAGCTCGGTCGCTTCCGACTTTGCCAAGGGGAGGAGCCACAAGACATGTACAACCGACTCAAAACCTTGGTGAACCAAGTGCGCAACCTCGGGAGCAAGAAATGGGATGACCATGAAATGGTCAAGGTTATTCTAAGATCCCTCGTTTTTCTTAACCCTACGCAAGTTCAATTAATTCGAGGAAATCCTAGATATACACTAATGTCTCCCAAGGAGGTAATTGGGAATTTTGTGAGCTTTGAATTGATGATCAAAGGCTCAAAGAAGATCAACGAGCTTGATGGACCCTCCACGTCCAAAGCACAACCGGTCGCATTTAAGGCGACGGAGGAGAAGAAGGAGGAGTCTACATCGAGTAGAACACTCATCGACGCCTCCAAGCTCGACAATGAGGAAATGGCGCTCATCATCAAGAGCTTCCGCCAAATCCTCAAGCAAAGGAGGGGGAAGGATTACAAACCCCGCTCCAAGAAAGTTTGCTACAAGTGTGGTAAGCCCGGTCATTTTATTGCAAAATGTCCTATTTCTAGTGACAGTGACAGGGGCGACGACAAGAAGGGGAGAAGAAAGGAGAAGAAGAAGTATTACAAGAAGGGCAGCGATGCCCATGTTTGCCGGGAGTGGGACTCCGACGAGAGCTCCACCGACTCCTCCTCCGACGAGGACGCCGCAAACATCGCCGTCACCAAGGGACTTCTCTTCCCCAACGTCGGCCACAAGTGCCTCATGGCAAAGGACAGCAAAAGGAAGAAGGTAAAATCAAGATCCTCCACTAAATATGAAACCTCTAGTGATGAGGATAATGCTAGCAATGAGGAGGATAACTTGCACATTCTTTTTGCGAACCTAAACATACAACAAAAAGAAAAATTAAATGAATTGATTAGTGCTATTCATGAGAAGGATGATCTATTGGACACCCAAGAGGACTTCCTTATTAAAGAAAATAAGAAGCATGTTAAGGTTAAAATTGCTTATGCTCTAGAAGTAGAAAAATGTGAAAAACTATCTAGTGAGCTAAGCACTTGCCATGAGATTATTGAAAACCTTAGAAATGAGAATGCTAGTTTAATTGCTAAGGTTGATTCAAATGCTTGTGATGTTTCAATTCCCAATCTTAGAAATGATAATGTTGATTTGCTTGCTAAGATTGAAGAATTGAACATTTCTCTTGCTAGCCTTAGGATTGAAAATGAGAAATTACTTGCTAAGGCTAAAGAATTAGATGTTTGCAGTGCTTCCATTTCCGACCTTAGAAGTAGAAATGATATATTACATGCTAAGGTTGTAGAATTAAAATCTTGCAAACCCTCTACATCTACCGTTGAACATACTACTATTTGCACTAGATGTAGAGATGTTAACATTGATGCTATTCATGATCACATGGATTTAATTAAACAACAAAATGATCATATAGCAAAATTAGATGCTAAAATTGTCGAGCTTGACTTAGAAAACGAAAAATTTAAATTTGTTAGAAGCATGCTCTATAGTGGGAGACGCCCTGGCATCAAGGATGGCATTGGCTTCCAAAAGGGAGACAATGTCAAACTTAATGCCCCTCCTAAAAGATTGTCAAACTTTGTTAAGGGCAAGGCTCCCGTGCCTCAGGATAATGAGGGTTACATTTTGTACCCTGCCGGTTATCCCGAGAGCAAAATTAGAAGAATTCATTCTAGGAAGTCTCACTCTGGCCCTAACCATGCTTTTATGTATAAGGGTGAGACATCTAGCTCTAGGCAACCAACCCGTGCTAAGTTGCCTAAGAAGAAAACTTCTAATGCATCAAATGACCATAGCATTTCATTCAAAACTTTTGATGCATCATATGTTTTAACTAACAAATCCGGCAAGGTAGTTGCCAAATATGTTGGGGGCAAACACAAGGGATCAAAGACTTGTGTTTGGGTACCCAAAGTTCTTGTGTCTAATGCCAAAGGACCCAAAACCATCTGGGTACCTAAAGTCAAGAACTAAACTTGTTTTGTAGGTTTATGCATCCGGGGGCTCAAGTTGGATCATCGATAGCGGGTGCACAAACCACATGACAGGGGAAAAGAATATGTTCTCCTCCTATGAGAAAAACCAAGATCCCCAACGAGCTATTACATTCGGGGATGGAAATCAAGGTTTGGTCAAAGGTTTGGGTAAAATTGCTATATTACCTGACCATTCCATTTCCAATGTTTTTCTTGTAGATTCCTTAGGTTACAATTTGCTTTCCGTATCTCAATTATGCAAAATGGGCTACAACTGTCTTTTTACTGATGTAGGTGTCATTGTCTTTAGAAGAAGTGATGATTCAATAGCATTTAAGGGAGTGTTAGAGGGTCAGCTATACTTGGTAGATTTTGATAGAGCTGAATTCGACACTTGCTTAATTGCTAAGACTAACATGGGTTGGCTCTGGCACTGCCGACTAGCCCATGTTGGGATGAAGAATCTTCACAAACTTCTAAAGGGAGAGCACATTTTAGGATTAACAAATGTTCATTTTGAGAAAGACATGATTTGTAGCGCATGCCAAGCAGGGAAGCAAGTTGGTATTCATCATCCACACAAGAACATCATGACGACTGACAGGCCACTGGAGCTCCTACACATGGACCTATTCGGCCCGATAGCTTACATAAGCATCGGCGGGAGTAAGTACTGTCTAGTTATTATGGATGATTATTCTCGCTTCACTTGGGTGTTCTTTTTGCAGGAAAAATCTCATACCCAGGAGACCCTAAAAGGATTCTTAAGACGAGCTCAAAACGAGTTCGAGTTAAGGATCAAGAAAATAAGAAGCGACAACGCGACGGAGTTCAAGAACTCTCAAATTGAAGGCTTCCTTGAGGAGGAGGGCATCAAGCATGAGTTCTCTTCTCCCTACACGCCACAACAAAATGGTGTAGTGGAGAGGAAGAATAGAACTCTATTGGACATGGCAAGAACCATGCTTGATGAATACAAGACTTCGGATCGGTTTTGGGCCGAGGCGGTCAACACCGCTTGCTACGCCATCAACCGGTTGTATCTACACCGAATCCTCAAGAAGACATCATACGAACTCCTAACCGGTAAAAAGCCCAATATTTCATATTTTAGAGTCTTTGGTAGCAAATGCTTTATTCTTGTTAAAAGAGGTAGAAAATCTAAATTTGCTCCTAAGACTGTAGAAGGCTTTTTACTAGGATATGATTCAAACACAAGGGCATATAGAGTCTTTAACAAGTCCTCAGGAATAGTTGAAGTTTCTTGTGACGTTGTGTTTGATGAGACTAACGGCTCTCAAGTAGAGCAAGTTGATCTTGATGAGATAGGTAATGAAGAGGCTCCATGCATCGCACTTAGGAACATGTCCATTGGGGTTGTGTGTCCTAAGGAATCCGAAGAGCCTCCAAATGCACAAGATCAACCATCCTCCTCCATGCAAGCATCTCCACCAACTCAAAATAAGGATGAGGCTCAAAATGATGAAGGAGAAGGTCAAGAAAATGAGCCACCTCAAGTTGACGGCAATGATCAAGGGGGAGATGCAAATGATCAAGACAAGGAGGATGAACAACCAAGGCCGCCACACCCAAGAGTCCACCAAGCAATCCAACGAGATCACCCCATCGACACCATCCTCGGCGACATTCATAAGGGGGTAACCACTAGATCTCATGTTGCACATTTTTGTGAGCATTACTCTTTTGTTTCCACTATTGAGCCACACAGGGTAGAGGAAGCACTACAAGATTTGGATTGGGTGGTGGCGATGCAAGAGGAGCTCAACAACTTCACTAGGAACGAGGTATGGCATTTGGTTCCACGTCCTAATCAAAATATTGTAGGAACCAAGTGGGTGTTCTGCAACAAGCAAGATGAGCATGATGTGGTGACAAGGAACAAAGCCCGACTTGTGGCCAAGGGATATTCACAAGTCGAAGGTTTGGATTTCAGTGAAACCTATGCACCCATAGCTAGGCTTGAGTCAATTCGTATATTACTTGCCTATGCTACTTACCATGGCTTTAAGCTTTACCAAATGGACGTGAAAAGTGCCTTCCTCAATGGACCTATCAAGGAAGAGGTCTATGTTGAGCAACCTCCCGGCTTTGAAGATAGTGAGTACCCTAACCATGTTTATAAACTCTCTAAGGCGCTTTATGGGCTCAAGCAAGCCCCAAGAGCATGGTATGAATGCCTAAGAGATTTTCTTATCACTAATGGCTTCAAAGTCGGAAAAGCCGATCCTACTCTATTCACTAAAACTCTTGACAATGATTTGTTTGTATGCCAAATTTATGTTGATGATATCATATTTGGATCTACTAACGAATCTACATGTGAAGAATTTAGTAGGATCATGACACAAAAATTCGAGATGTCTATGATGGGGGAGTTGAAGTATTTCTTGGGATTTCAAGTGAAGCAACTCCAAGAGGGCACCTTCATTAGCCAAAGGAAGTATATTCAGGATATTCTAAACAAGTTTGGGATGAAGGATGCCAAGCCCATCAAGACACCCATGGGAACCAATGGGCATCTCGACCTCGACACGGGAGGTAAATCCGTCGATCAGAAGGTATACCGGTCGATGATAGGCTCTTTACTCTATTTATGTGCATCTCGACCGGACATTATGCTTTCCGTATGCATGTGTGCAAGATTCCAAACCGACCATAAGGAAGCTCACCTTACGGCCGTAAAACGAATCTTGAGATATTTAGTTTATACTCCTAAGTTTGGGCTTTGGTACCCTCGGGGATCCACATTTGATTTAATTGGTTATTCGGATGCCGATTGGGCGGGGTGTAAGATTAATAGAAAGAGCACATCGGGGACTTGCCAGTTCTTGGGAAGATCCTTGGTGTCTTGGGCTTCAAAGAAGCAAAATTCCGTAGCTCTTTCTACCGCCGAAGCCGAGTATATTGCCGCAGGTCATTGTTGCGCACAATTGCTTTGGATGAGGCAAACCCTTAGGAACTATGGTTACAAATTAACCAAAGTTCCTCTTCTATGTGATAATGGGAGTGCAATCCGCATGGCGGATAATCCCATTGAGCATAGCCGCACTAAACACATAGCCATTCGGTATCATTTCTTGAGGGATCACCAACAAAAGGGAGATATTGAGATTGCATATATTAACACTAAGGAACAATTAGCCGATATCTTTACCAAGCCACTAGATGAACAATCTTTTAACAAACTTAGGCATGAGCTAAATATTCTTGATTCTCGAAATTTCTTTTGATGTTTTGCACACATAGCTCATTAATATACCTTTGATCATGTCTCTTTTATATGCTATGACTAATGTGTTTTTCAAGTGGATTTCAAACCAAGTCATAGGTATATTGAAAGGGAATTGGAGTCTTCGGCGAAGACAAAGGCTTCCACTCCACTCCATAACTCATCCTTCACCGATGCTCCGAGCAACTCTCCAACTTTGGTATAATCTTCACTCATATGTCTTTTACCAAATGGGGAGAAAGTGGTTAGTAAGGGCTTATATTTCACTCAAAGTATCCGTTTTTGGCGATTCATGCCAAAGGGGGAGAAAGTATTAGCCCAAAGCAAAAGGACCGCACCACCACCTAATTTTAAACTATGATTTTCAAATTGGTATCTTATTGTGTTCAAAAGGGGGAGAAAGTAGCACCTTCAAAAATTGTTATCTCAAAATCCTCTTGAACACTAAGAGGAGGAATTTATTGAGGGGGAGTTTTGTTTAAGACAAAGGAAAAGCATTTGAAACAGGGGGAGAAAATTTCAAATCTTGAAAATGCTTCTCAAAATCTTATTCATTTACCTTTGACTATTTGCAAAAGGACTTTGAAAAGATTTACAAAAGAATTTGCAAAAACCAAAATAAGTGGTGCAAGCGTGGTCCAAAATGTTAAAAATAAAGAAACAATCCATGCATATCTTATGAATTTATATTGGCTCAATTCTAAGTAACCTTTGCACTTACAATTATGCAAACTAGTTCAATTATGCACTTCTATATTTGCTTTGGTTTGTGTTGGCATCAATCACCAAAAAGGGGGAGATTGAAAGGGAATTAGGCTTACACCTATTTCCTAAATGATTTTGGTGGTTGAATTGCCCAACAAAAATAATTGGACTAACTACTTTGATCTAGTCTATAAGTTCTACAGGTGCCAAAGGTTCACAATAAGCCAATAAAAATACCAAGAAAAGGGTTCGAACAAAGAAGAGCAAGGGACAACCGAAGTGTGCCCTTGGTCTGGCGCACCGGACTGTCCGGTGTGCCACCGGACAGTGTCCAGTGCACCACCAGACAGTGTCCGGTGCACCAGGGGACTTCAAGCTGAACTCAACACTTTCGGGAATTTTCAGAGGCGCTTCTCTATAATTCACCGGACTGTCCGTGCACCACCGGACAGTGTCCGGTGCCCCAAAGGAGAGCGACTCTGAACTCGCCAGCTTCGGGACTCTGCTCTGCTAAAATTCACCGGACTTTCCGGTGCACACCTGACTGTCCGGTGTGACAGCGGAGCAACGACTACTTCGCGCGCAACGGTCGACTGCAATGCATTAAATGCGCGCCTGCGCGCGCAGAGGAGCAGAGCACGCGCGGGTGGCACACCGGACAGCCTACAGGGCCTGTCCGGTGCACCACCGGACAGCTAGGCGGGCCCACAAGACAGAGCTCCAACGGTCGAGCCCCAACGGTCTGCTGACGTGGCTGGCGCACCGGACTTTGTGGTGGTTGGGGCTATAAATACCCCAACCACCCCACATTCATTAGCATCCAAGTTTTCCACCTTCCAACTACTTACAAAAGCTAGCATTCAATACAAGACACACCAAAGAGATCAAATCCTCTCCCAACTCCACACAAAGCTTTAGTGATTAGAGAGAGTGGTTTGTTGTGTTCATTTGAGCTCTTGCGCTTGGATTGCTTCTTTTCTTCCTTCATTCTTGTGATCAAACTCGATTGTAACCAAAGGCAAGAGACACCAATTGTGTGGTGGTCCTTACGGGAACTTCGTGTTCCGTTTGATTGAGAAGAGAAGCTCACTCGGTCTAGGTGACCGTTTGAGAGAGGGAAAGGGTTGAAAGAGACCCGGTCTTCGTGACCACCTCAACGGGGAGTAGGTTTGCAAGAACCGAACCTCGATAAAACAAATCATCGTGTCTCGCTCTTTATTCGCTCACAATTTGTTTTGTGCCCTCTCTCTCGGACTCATTTCTATTTCTAACGCTGACCCGGCTTGTAGTTGTGTTTAAGTCTGTAAATTTCAGATTCGCCCTATTCACCCCCCCTCTAGGCGACTTTCAGTACCTATGCTCATTTCTCATATTAGATGATGTCAGTCTAAAAATGTGTTGAGCATTTAATCACTAAAACAATATAAAAATGGTCCTAGGACACATTTCCCTTTCACCTACATGTAAGTGAAACCAGAGACAAAGAAAAACCGAGGAGGCTGGGCCGTGCGGATACAAAAGCCGAAGATGGGCTGGTGTGGATGCTAGGCCAGGGCGAAGGTTTCCGCCCGTGAGCAGTTTTGTTCTTTTCTTTTTGTTATTTTCTGTTCTTATTTCAATTTTCAATTTGAAACTCCTTTTTCAAATGAGAATTGTAGTTTAAGTTTTAACTCAAGATGTAACAATCAAAATACTCAGCATGCAATGCAACATACTATATATATATATATATATATATATATATATATATATGCATTTATATTAGGTATTTTATTATTCTAGCAATTTTTTTCAATATGCAATTCACACAAAAAGAAAATGGTTATTTAGATAAAATAGCTCCTAGTGTATAAAAATACTTTAGAGAGTACTTATCTCTACTACTCTATATATCGCTATTGTGGGCGTCCACATGTGCTTCACCATGCCCGCGTGATCACCGGCCGTAGCCCCATCACCTTCCTCCTCGCCCCTCCCCCCCCCCCCCCCCCCCCCCCGCACACGCCACACATCTCGCCATGCTGTCCCACACCTCCGTCTAGAGATGAAAACGGTCGGAAACAGTATTTATTCGGTAATCAGTTTTTAGTCGTTTTTCTTTGTTTGCGAATAAATTGGATATAGAATCTATAATACAAATTTGTATTCTTGTTTTTAACATTTAGCTTCTAAAGATTCATAAAAGGTAAACCTCAAATTCATCATATATTTTTTTAAATAATAGATATAAACTTCGGTATGGATTCGGAAATAAATTCGGTAATTTATTCAACTTTTTGTGTTGTAGGGAGCAAATAATACATAAAACAATTTATGTAATATTTTATTCGTATTTGTACTAATGTGCTTGATAACATAAAAAAAGATCAATATCAAATTTTATACATATCTATTTTAAAATATTAAATTTGTCCTAACAGTTCGAATTACCACTTTCATCCCTACCTCCGTCCATGTGGAAGCCGTGGAGGGGAACCAAAATCTAAGCCGAGACCATCACCCCCTTGCTCGCGATGCCCCCACCCGCCCGCCATGATAGACGCCTCTCTATGCCCGCTTATCCAACTGATCGCACTAAATGCCCACGAGCGGGGTGACGGGGTTGCGGCTAGTAATCTCGGGGGCACTGTGGCGGAGGCATGGTGAAGCACATGTGGACGACCACAATAGCGTCCGTCATATAGAGTAGTAGTGTAACTTGGACTGGGCCTCACTATTGTAAACTGCTCAGTGGCAAAGAGAGTAGAGAGGGACAGAGAGAAAAATAACAGACTGAATGACTGTTGTGTCTTGTTTATTGCAGTGACTTCACTTTATATACAAGCGGTCTCCCAAGGGGTATGCCCCTTGGGAGAGAACTGTCATGCGGTTGATCATATGTACACTGTATTTTGTAATACTTCCCCTTGATCAATCCATGTCCATTTGATAATCTGCAATCTGTCCGCCAAAATATTATCTCCTCAAAAACCCTGTGGGAAAAATAAGGAGTACACAATGTCTTTTGGATAATGAGACAATCTCACTTGAACTCTAAAAGAAAAATATGCTTGTAATCATCATGCATAAAAACCCCTGTGGGGAAAAGTCCATGATAAGCATATAGCTTAGTTGATATTACCTCGTTAAAAACTTTGGATGACAAAACATTAGCAAGGCAAAACTCATACAAAGAAAAGAGTGTAATATGATGGTTCAATACAGGTCAAATATCATGGAGAATTACTCCCCTGAAATTTGCAAGCACTTAAGTCTTCTCATACCAATCCCCTCAACACATTTCTAGAACGTGGAGTATGGTAGAGATTTTGTGAATAAACCAGCAAGATTATCACAAGACTTTGTTTGCAATATGTTTATATCTCCATTTTCCTGAAGTTCATGGGAATAAAACAATTTAGGAGAAATATGTTTATTAATATTACTCTTGATATAACTTGTATCTATCTGAACAACACAAGCTGAATTATCTTCATAGATAATAGTTGGTGAGTCAAGAGAACCAATACCACAAGTTGTGAGTATATGATTCACCATTCTACGAAGCCATACACATTCACATGATGCTTCATATAATGCAATTATTTTAGAATGGTTGGTGGACATGGTCACCAAAGTCTGTTTAGACGATTTCTACGAGATGACAGTTCCACCTTGTAAAAATACGAATCTTGTTTGTGACCTGCCATTGTGGGGATAAGATAAATAGCCAGCATCGGTATACCCAATTAAACTAGGATCATTACTTCTTTTGTAAAAGAGTCTGAGATCCTTTGTGCCATTTAGATATCGGAAAATATTCTTAATGCCAACCCAATGTCGTTTTGTTGGAGCAGAGTTGTGTCTTGCTAGCAAATTTACTGCAAAAGTAATATCCAACTGACTATTGTTAGCAAGGTACATTAATGCACCAACAGCGCTGAGATATGGGAACTCTGGTTCCAATATCTGTTCTTCATCATCTCGTGGTCTGAATGGATCTTTCTCTAAATCCAAAGATCTGACCAACATAGGAGTCTTTGAAGGATAAGACATATGCATAGTGAACTAATGAGATGTAGTTATCATATTTATCCTTTTGCATTCTTATTCACATATTAAATGACAAAGGTATGTCCTTGACATTCGTCTGATGAAGCATTATGCCTATGAGGAAATAATGCTTCAGAAGACGAAGGTCTATAATAAATAACAATTGTGTTGCCTTGTTCTTGATTCATAGCGTTTGAGAACAAGTGACCAACATTGGCGCCCACCTCCGATGAACCTGAACGACCACCTTCGACAAGCATCCACCTTCGTCATGCCACCGAAGAAGACAACAGTGCCAGGGGCTGCTCTGCAGCCACTGGACACAAATCAGGACACACTCTCCCTGCGAGAAGCTAGGAGCCAGAAGAGAAAGGCTACTAGCCCAACACTTCATGAGGAGGAGCTAGATCAGCGACTTAGAAGCAATTCACCAGCAAGTATAGAGGAAGACGGAAAAAATGCTTTGGCTGGTCGACCTTCAGAGGAAGATTGACAAAGTAGCTGAGAAGATGCATCATCTCACTCAATATGACCAAGACCGAAGGCCCCAACACAGGGAGCTTCGTCAAGAAAGCCCAATCAACAAAGATGAATGGTACGACGATTTTCACCATGGTAACTTTGCTTTCGATGATGCTTCTCCTCTAGTAGCAAAATTGCAGGCTACCCCATGGCCACCATCCTACAAGCCACTTCAGTTACCCATGTATGATGGGCATTCAGATCCAAAGCAGTTCCTGATGAGTTATGAGGCAACAATATCCTCATATAGAGGCAATACTGCCGTCATGGCGAAGTCCTTCGTCATGGCAGTTAGAAGTGTGGCTCAGGCATGGTATTCTTCTCTTCGGATAGGGACAATTACGTCATGGCAGAAGCTGAAGGACATGCTAGTCACCAGCTTCCAGGGCTTTCAGACGAAGCCAGTCACTGCTCAGGCCCTGTTCCAATGCACGCAGGACCATGAGGAGTACCTGCAGGCGTATGTCCGAAGGTTTTTGCGTCTGAGAGCTCAAGCGCCTACAGTGCCCAATGAGATTGTCTTTGAGGCCATGATCAAGGGGCTTTAACCAGGACCCACAGCTCAATATTTTGCAAGGAAACCACCACAGACCTTGGAAAACTTTTCCAGAAGATGGATGAGTACATCCGAGCTGATAATGATTTCCGCCAAAGAAGGGAGGAAGCATATAGGTATTCTGAGATGACTAGGGGCTTCGGAGGAAGACTCCATCCCAGGCATGTCAGGACAATCCACAATCTCAATGCCAACAATGACTGGGCCAATAATGCTCAGAGCGGTCAGACAGCTCACAGTCTTCGGGCATGCAGTAAACTTCTTACAGACCACCAGCCCCAAGAGGTATAGGAGGAGAAACTTTGGCGGAGGAAGGTACAGTAATCAGCCTAGGAAATTGTTCTGCTTGTTCTGTGGAGAGGACAAGAGACACACAATGAGGACGTACCGAGTCACTATCCAAAAGTAGAATGAAATTGCTGAAGCCGAAGCACGGCAGAGTCAGCCGAAGCAGGTCCTGCATACCGCCTCGTGCTACTCTTCGTATATTCTGGAGTACGTAGGCAATCAATAGCCTACAGCTTCCGTTGCTTCAACAAGTCACTCTCAAGCTTCCTGGGCTCACTTACCACCACCCCCACCACTGGCGCTTGCCCCAAGTCATGATCAGCAGCTAGAAGGGCATCTTAGGCCTCAACAATAACGTGACCTTCGGGAGCAGTCTGAAGCTCGCACAGTTAACAGTATTATGCCCGAGTCAAGGCATGTCTACTGAAGATGGCACAATGTTTTGGCCAAAAGAGAGCTCCAATTTGTTATATTTTTACTCTTTTTATTTTTATACTTCCTTCTAAAAAGACAATGCAGGAAGGTTTAACCTTCATCTTGATGTAATAAACCTGTGGTTACACCATTGAGTGTGACAAGAGTAAGTTCCAAAGCTTCAAAGTCATTCCTAAGGGAGCATAGAGTAAGTTCCGAAGCTCCAAAGTCATTCTTAAGGGAGCACAGAGTAAGTTCCGAAGCTCAAAATTCGTTCCTAAGGGAATGCAGAGCTAAGATGCCACCTAAATCAAAGGCGAAGAAGCTCCAAAGCCGTCCCTAAGGGGATGCAGAGCTTAAATACCACCTAAATCAAAAGTGAAGAAGCTCCAAAGTCGTTCCTAAGGGGATGCAGAGCTTAGCTCCAAAGTCGTTCCTAAGGGGATGCAGAGCTGAAATACCACCTAAGTAAAAGGTGAAGAGACTCCAAAGTCGTTCCCAAGGGGATGCAGAGTCTGGGTGTGTATCCGTGTGGTTTTTTACCTTCGGTACAAATGACATTCTGCATCATATCATATTGCATAGCATCGCATCGCATCATACATCATTTTGCATCACTAAAAAGATGTGGAAAAACAAAGGAAAGTTGCTCTCCCAAAAAAGTCGACCGGATTATGAAAGGGAATACTGTGACACCCCAGTGTCACCTAGGGTTTCTTCCTTAAGCTAACCCCAACTTATTATCACATGTAAACCTAGTAAAGGAATGAACATCAAAGATTAAGATCAAAGACTTATAATGAGACTCCTCAAATTCTCCTTAATCTTGTCATGAACCTTAAGAAGGAAGACTCTCAAACCCTAATAAATCCTAAGTGAGCAAATTAAGCATAAAGGGTAATTGGGAGAAATCTTAGGGGGAAAATACAAATTTTTAGAAAATACCAAATTACAAAGTTTTAGCTCACCAAATAACTAACAAATCATAGTAAGAAAGTTTGGCCATTTGGTTTTTCCAAAATCCCCAAATCAGCCCTTGAACCATGGTCCCATGGGGAAATTCTGAATTCTGAATTTTAGAACCCTTTCCAAAGATCAACTGCGTTCTCTATTTTTCAAAACTTAGAACCAGGATATCCAAATATCAAAGTTGTGCCAAATTTCCTTGAACACGCTCTGGAAAATTTTGAACTCAAACCAAATTCATTTGACATGGTTTTGGCGCAGCTTGACCTCGGGACCACGCATTCTGACATTGGCACCTTGGTGACGCTACAACTCCCTGTCCCTAGCCTAAAACCGCGAGACGTCCATACACAAAAGACAAAGCAATGTCAGGAGAACAAATCCTTCACAGCAATCTTGCCAAAATTCACGAAGATTTGCGCCCAATCGGCGTTAGAACTTGGGCAGTGGCAACGGTTCCACGTGTTCGACCGTGGCTGACACCCCCGGTTCACGCCCGTTCGTGCACCCGTGCTCCCCAGCGCACGCCCGCACGCGCTCGTCGGTCCACGGCCGCCCGTGCACCGCGCCGTGCCTATAAAGCAGCCCCGAGCCTCGGCCATCCCTCCTCGCGTGCTCACAAGTCATGCCCAAGCCAGAGATCACCGGAATTTGCCCCGAGCACGCCGCGCCACCGCCCGCCAAGCTTTCCGAGGCTCGGCCGCTGTGGCCAGCTCTCTCCAGTCGCTTCCAAGCCGCGTCAGCCGCTCGGTTAGCTTCGCCAAGAGCTTGTGAAGCTTCCCAAGCTCTCGGCCCCGCAGAACTTCACCGGAACCCGGGATCGCCCTCGCCGGACTTCGGTCGTCCGCCGCCGCGCGTGGACCGAGCTCTCCGGTAAGCCATTTTCAAATTCCTTGCACCCACGTCATCCCTAGCACCTAGTGAAGCTCTCTGACCCGTTCAATTGACCTATTGTGCCGTGAGTAGGCCGGATTCCTTGCCGCCGACGAGCATCACCGCCTGCGCACGCGGACCAGCCGACTCCGACCATTCCCGACGGTGACCCGCACATCGCCGTGATCCCTGAGACCTCCCCTACGTCCTCGACCACCTCACCGGAGCAACCTCACCGCCGGTAAGCCCCTCCGCCCTTTTCTCCGCCGCGGGTACTGTTTAATTGGGGACAGGACCATGGGTTCGATTTCCAGAAACCCTAGGGGGTTTTCTGCAGAGCCGTAGACTCAAATGAATAGTGCCCCAGGGATCTGTCTGTAATTCTTTTAAGAACTTTCGCCAGGGACCCCAGCGCAAAACTGTTTTTCTTTAAACCATTTTGAATTAATCTTTTATTATTCAGCAGAAGACTTAGGAAATTCATAACTTGAGAAATACTTAACCAAAATTTGTCAAACCAATTTTGCTGGATTCTAAATATTATGGACTATCAATTAAAAATACTGAACCCCATGCTTTCTGTTCTAATTTTTAAAGTTTGGAATTAAATACAGAAACTGACCAAACCTTATTGAATTAAAGAAAATTGTTATACTTCTGTGCTAGGCTTGAGAAAATTTGTAGATGTTCAAACCTCAAATAAACACTGTTTAAAAATAGTGGGAACCCCAGTATTAAAAATTTAAGTAGGGATATCTATTAAAAGCCATTTTTGCCCAAAACTTAGGAAAATCAGAAAGGCATCAAAAGATAAGGAACAGTAAGTGCAATTATTTTTCCTAGCCTACTTAAGTAACAGAGAACCTAGGAAAAAAAAGACCACTAGTCCAGAATAGAATTTAAGTGAAATGTTTTATTTAGCATTATTCCAACTAGAAAACAATTATTGGAATTATAAAAACAGACCCAAACTTGTTAATAAAAATCCAGTGGACTTGTGACCACTAGAACCCCACTAGAAAAATGATAACCACCCCAGCCCATCATTTTAAATAGGGTAAATAAATAAAACTTGATATTGGGTCCTATTCCAAATAAATCATGAGCAACCCTAAAGTAATACAATTTTGGGCAAACAAAATTTTGCTAGATCAATAATGAGATAGGCCACCAGAGAAAAATGCAAATCCATTTGAAAGATGTAAAATAATAACTATTGCCAACACTTCATGAAAAAGACCATTTAATCCAAATAATTCCTACCACCTTTCCCTTAAGCAAAAAGATGCCAAACTTCAGAATGATTGCTCTTGCACAAAATAGAAGCTAGGAAAAATTAGAAATCTGTTGTTTGATATTTTTCAAATATAGTGGTAGTAGAAAGCACCCCTTTGGCTAGAAACTTTGGAAAATCATAACAAAATAACTGGTAGGTATTAATGGCTAAACATTTGTGCAAAGGCATGTTATAACATCTAGATGCCAGCAAAAATATGTCTTAAGGAATAACCTTCTGTTAAATGGTAGTTGTAGTTCAAACCACCCCTTCTGCCCTAATAATTAATAATTTTATCCAGAGAGAACTACTTACTTTTTAAACCCCAAATTTTGAGACAGAGAATTATACACCAATAATAAGCCACTGTAATTTTTACAGAATTTTTGGAAATTTATTAAGACAACTTATAGTTCAAACCCACTCTAAAAACATAAAGGAAATAAAGGGAAAGAAAGGGAAGATAAACCTCGCCCCAATAAGTCCAACTTGAAATCTTGACAAATTCTCACTAAAGCTTTAAAAGGAATTTAGTGGAACACCAAGATAGCCTTACCACTTCATTTAACTTAGAGTGATCTAAATTACTAAATATACCACCAAAAATCTTTAGTAGCAAGAGTAAACTCTATCTAGTTTAAGTGGATCATTCACCATCAAGTCTAATTACTAAAGCACTTATCATATCATGCATATATCTTACTTGTTGCATTCATTAGACTACAATCTAGCTGATGGAGAGTACATTCTCATTCCCGAGCAAGGAACTGTCCAAGAGGAAGACCATGAGCCAGCTCCCGAGACTACCACTGAGGATCTCCCCGCAGCCCCAGCTTTTGAAGGAAAGCCCCGGTTTTTATGCATAACCGTATTTATATATGCTACTTTACTACACTTAATGCTTGTAGGATTATAATGTGCACTTAAGTGTAGGAGTTGCTTGAAACCTCTAGTTGCATGAACTTAGGATTCCTTTTGAGATGGATACTAGTATGCTAGGTCGAGTAGCTACTTTGCTAAAGAAGATCTTGGTAGAAGTCGAGTGATTTTTCCAGCACTCGCGTGAGGTCAGGAATTGATTGTATTCATCTTAATAACGGGATCTATAATGGTCTATGGACTTGGATCCAGGGAGGATGCCTTGTCCATGAGAAGGGAAAAAGAATTAAGGATTAATGTGTGGATACCTAAGTCAAGCGTTTGAACGTACTAAGCACATGTCGGGAAATATGGTAACCGGTAAACCTAGTACCTGAGTGAAGCCGGGCGTGGACTTTATCCCTCACTCATCCTGAGACTGGGTCTCCCATGCTAGCTATGGTGGGTACAAGTGCGGTCACTGCATGGCGGTAGCCGGGGTCAGTGGAGCATTGTATGCCAAGGCGGTGAGCCCTGGCTGCGAACGGGGAATCGATGGAGACGGTTGACATGTGTGTGGTCGGTGTACCCTAACATGTCGTGTGTTTAGCTTTACCTTGCAAGGATAAAAACTCGATTCGAATCGTCTGCTTCTCGTAGCTAATGAGACTGCTTGACCCCTTGTACTACATTGAGTAAGAAGTGAAATGAGGTTACATGAGACAATTTGTTGATTGAACTAAATGCTTGTTACCATGTATGCTTAGAAAGAGCAAACTTAGTTAATCTAATGATGCTAGAAATTGAAAAGCTAAAACTTGATTTTAGATACAGCTAGTGCTTTTGGCAAACCAAACCCCTCAACCAAACAGTTGCATGGTCTAGGGGTAGAGGAGTAGTTTCCTCACACCGGGTAAGTCTAGCTGAGTATTAGTATACTCAGCCTTGCTTGTGGCATAATTTTGCAGGTATGTTGCAGGATATGGTTGATGGTGTGACTTGGCCTACCACCCTGCCACCGAGTTGGACGGTCGAGTGGGATGCTGCACCCATGGGAGAGGAGCAGGAGGAGTAGTGGGCTAGGCCTTGCCCATTTCCTCGCTACCGACGATATCGATTATCCACTGCATTTTATTTTGTGAACTTTTATTTGCTACTTGAAAAACTCCGATCTATGTAATAATTCAGTACTTAATTTGAGGTTTCCTGTTTTATTGTATTTCTTCTGTGACTCACCTTCGTGTGAGATTGTGGTATTTGATCCTAGTTAAGTGGCTTTATCAGACTAGATATGAGGGACTGACGGGTTATTCCAATTTAAGTGTGTTACGGCCCTTGAGGCGTGACTTAGGCACTTAAGCTGGAATAATTCGGGCGGTTCTGCCACAGCTGGTATCGGAGCAAATATCACCACAGAGAAGGACAATAAACCATGAATACCAATTTTCAAAATCTAAAACTTGCTTAGAAAACTGCTAAGAATCGTCAGGACTAGACCGCTAGACCTAGGACGAAAGGTCTTAGGGATAGTGGGAGAAATAGGTTGCTAAGTAAGTAGGCCCTGTGGGCTAGTACTTAGATTCTGGAAGGATGCCTTAGGAGCACCCTTTATTTCGGAGAGGAGTCGTTATTTTTTTCAGCATGCATGCATTATAAAATTTGAAGGACTAAGAATTAAAGAAGTAAAATTTCAAGCTAACCCACTTCTTTTCAAACCATCCAGGCTCCTTTATTTTCTTCCTTCCACCATAATCCTTACATCTGATACCCTTCCACAGATGAATTCACCCACCCCCGCCAGCGGAGGAGACACTCGTTTCAGCTCTGACTTCCTTTCTCACGATGGCTTTCCTTCCATCTTGTGGGAAGTGCTTAACTCCGCCGGTTACCCTACGCCCCCTTTGTACACGGTGCAGTTGTATGAGGAGCATCGAGTACCTCGCTGCCGAGTCTGGCTGACTTTGGAGGCTCATCCCCTTCACCCGGGTTGGCGTTCCCTTGACTCCGAGACGATTGGATTCAGGGCGGACGACACCACTGAAGCAGCAGCCATGAAGACTCTAACGACTTTCTGTTGCTACCATCCCATGGAGATGGTGATGCACCCCTTGGGACTTTTCCCTGCTGAGAAGAACGATGACCCCATGTGGTGTAACCATGTGAGCCACGTGAAGGACGTGTGGGTAATGTATGCTGACTTGGTTGGGAGGGTCACTGTTCAGTGCATGAGTGCGCTGTACCGCCTTCAGGCCCTTCAGAGCGATGCTATGGCACATCTTGCTAACATCGCTCAAACTACCAAGCTCACCCTTGATAGCCGAGAAGATTTTGTGGTCGACTTGTCCTCCGAGTTGGTGGAGAAGGATGTGCAGGTGGAAAGGCTAAGCCAGCGTATCACCACCTTGGAGCAGCAGGTGGAGATCCGAGACAACACTATTGGTGTCTTGGAGAACCAGCTCCACGATTTGCAGCGGGAACTCGAAGAAGCTAATGACCACTTGGACATGCACTACTTGGAGATGGAGGCCAATGAAGCCGGAAGCGAGGGAGAAGAGGCTCCCGAGGAGTTAGGACCAGCCCCTGGTGCCAATGGGACTACCTCCGCGATGCCCCCTTCACCCGCATCTAGTGTCGCTTCCACCGCTCAGGGTTGATCAGTCGCTTTGATGTTTTAGGTGGATATAAACCTATGCGAGCTTAGTTAATGACAGATTTTGGACTAGGCTTACGGGTACTTTCCCCTAATTGATGTAACCCTTGAGAACTTTTGAGATCTGTGGGATGTTATAACCATGTTATCTTCATTCGAACTTAATATTATGATTATGGTATTTTCTTCCCATATGAGATAATAGCTTGTCGTTCGAAATTGTGAGTTGGGATAACATTGGCGACAATCTCTATTTTCAGATGGCAGCTAGGAAGCGTCGTGGGCATAACGAGCAGGTTCCCCCGCCACCTCCTCCAGCTCCCACAATGCAGGAGCTAATGGCCCAGCAGAATGAGATTCTGCGACAGCTCTTGCAGCGCCAGCCCCACCCTCAGCAGCATGGTGGAGGCCAGCATCAGCGACCTCCGGCAGCGACAACCTACCAGGAGTTCCAAAGCACGCAGCCACCCTTGTTCACCAAGTCAGAGGATCCGTTGGACGCCGACGTGTGGCTTTGCATCATTGAGTCCAAGTTTCCCCTCCTCACGGGAGACTGCCCTGATGATGCCAAGGCTCGCTTCGCCGTGCAGCAGCTTCGTGGCCCTGCTCAGACAAGGTGGGACCACTTCTGTGCTAGGCTACCCACTGATCGTGAAGTGTCTTGGGAGGAATTCAAGACCGCTTTCATAGGGCACCACATCCCAGCTAGAATTCTTGATCGCAAGTTGAATGAATTTCTGGCACTCAACCAAGGAACCCGCACAGTCTTGCAGTATGCTCAGGCCTTCAATGACCTGTGCTAGTATGCAGGTTACCATGCTGATTCTGATGAGAAGAAGAGAGAACGCTTCCGCAGGGGTCTCAACACCAAGCTGCAGGAATGTCTCAACACTGCCCGGGCTGATAGTTCAATGAGTTGGTCAACCTGGCCATCTCACAGGAGGATTGTATTGTAGCTCATCGGGCAGAGAAGAAGAGGAAGGCACCAATGGCAGCGCCATCCGCTCAGGCCCAGAGGTTTAGGATTGTTTCTCACAATCAGAGCAGGGGTTTTCAGCAGCAGGCAGGCAGATGGGTGATCAGGTCACCTCAGCAACAGCAGCCGGCACCCAACCGCTTTCTAGCTCCCGCCCCAAGGAACAACCAACCTTCGCAGCAGCAGCAGTTCCGCCAGGGCAATGGGAACAAGTGCTTCACTTGTGGCAATGTGGGCCACTATGCCAAGAACTGCCCCAGAAATCAGCAGAGGCAGATGCCAGCACCAAATCAAGACAAGGGGAGGAAGCAGAAGGTGCAAGTCAGACAAGGGAAGCTTAACTTCACTACTCTATAGGAGTTACCTGAGGGAGCCCCCATCATGACTGGTACCTTTTCAGTTTTTAATCAACCTGCATTAATTCTGTTTGATTCTGGTACATCTCATAGTTTCATTAGCCAGAAGTTCAGTGCTCAATGCCAATTGCCCTTCTGTCATGCAAAAGGGTCATTTATGATAACCACACCTGGGGGTAAAACTGTAACCAACCAATTAATCCGAAGTGTGCCTATTCAACTGGGAAGCCACATTATCAAAACCACCCTTCTCGTGTTGGGTTTGGAAAGTGTGGATATTATTCTAGGCACTAATTGGATGAACCTGCACCAAGTAGTGCTTGATGTGGCCAGTCGCATCGTGGAAGTCAATTCCCCGTCCTGTGGGAATTTCACCTTAATTCTGCCCAGCCAAGGTTCTACTCAGTCATGTGCTTTCTCTATGACAGAGTTACCTCTAAAGAAGATCCCAGTGGTCTATGAGTATGCAGATGTCTTTCCTGATGAATTGCCAGGAATGCCACCAGACCGGGACATTGAATTCGCCATCGAGTTGCAACCGGGAACGACACCTATTTCCAAGAGGCCTTACCGGATGCCACCCGCTGAGTTGGCAGAGTTGAAGAAGCAATTGCAAGAGTTGCTGGACAAGGGATTTATTTGCCCAAGTACTTCGCCTTGGGGATGTCCAGCCCTGTTTGTGAAGAAGAAGGATGAAAGCTTGAGGCTGTGTATAGATTACCGCCCTCTTAATGTGGTGACTATCAAGAACAAGTATCATTTGTCTCGTATTGATGTTCTTTTCGATCAGTTGGTCGGAGCCAAAGTGTTTTCCAAGATAGATCTTCGCTCCGGCTACCATCAGATCAAGATACGGGCAAGTAATATTCTGAAGACGGCTTTCTCAACCAGATATGGGCTATATGAATTCTTGGTGATGTCTTTCGGGCTGACAAATGCACCGGCATATTTTATGTATCTGATGAATTCTGTTTTCATGCCTGAATTGGACAAATTCGTAGTGGTTTTCATCGATGATATCTTGGTGTACTCAAAGAACGAAGAAGAACATGCTGGGCATTTGCATGTAGTGCTTCAATGTCTGCGAGAGCACCACCTTTATGCCAAGTTGTCAAAATGTGAGTTTTGGCTAAAGGAGATCAAATTCTTGGGTCGCACTATCTCTCAGGCAGGCATAGCTATTGATCCTGATAAAGTGCAAGAGGTGATGAACTGGAAGCCACCCACGACTGTCCGTCAGATTCGGAGTTTTCTAGGATTAGCTGGTTATTATCGAAGATTCATTCCGGATTTCTCTCGAATTGTGAAGCCCATAACTGAGCTATTGAAGAAAGAAGCCATGTTTGTTTGGGGTCAGAAGTGCGAAGATGCCATCCATGCACTGAGGCAACATCTGACCACAGCACCGGTGTTAGCGCAACCCGACAGCAGCAAGCCATTTGATGTGTACTGTGATGCCTCTGGCACTGGACTAGGTTGTGTCTTGATGCAAGACAACTGAGTCATTGCTTATGCATTAAGAGCACTCAGGCCTCACGAGCAAATTATCCTACTCATGACCTGGAGCTAGCAGCGGTGGTTCATGCATTAAAAATGTGGATGCACTATTTGATGGGAACCCACTGCAACATCTTCACTGATCATAAGAGCCTTCGTGTGAGATTGTGGTATTTGATCCTGGTTAAGTGGCTTTATCAGACTAGATCTGAGGGACTGACGGGTTATTCCGATTTAAGTGTGTTACGGCCCTTGAGGCGTGACTTAGGCACTTAAGCTAGAATAATTCGGGTGGTTCTGCCACAAATACTATAGCACAAGACATGCCTTCGGCAGATATATTTTACTAATCTTCGTCAGCAGTGACATAAGGAGGATCTTTTTCTTTGCGAAACATGAAAAGAAGGGAAGGTGTTTTTTCGCCAACAGCTCAAAAACGGTACGTACGAAGGTTTCATGCATCACAAAGAAATATATTACATTAATATACATACAAAAACTTGATGTTTGGTTCTTACAAAACACTAAAGCTATATACAAGCATTACACTTTCAAGTATACAAAAGTTTAGTCTTCCTTCAGCACTTTTTCAGCAGCTTCATTTAGCAGCCTGTCGACAGCTTCGTCAACAGCTTCATTAGCGATTCTTATCATATCTAACGCTTCCTTCATGACCGGGCCAGCTTCGGGGTTATATGTCTTCGGTGGAGGTGAAAGTTCAGCTACATCATAAAAAATGTTTGTTAGTTCTGAAGCTAAAAAAGAACTCCGAAGCTAAACCTTAGAAAAGGTACCTATAAGTCTTGCGCGCTCGGCAGCTTCTTCAACTCGCTTGGTTTCTTCTTGAGTGTCGTGAGATTCTTTTTTTATTTTTCTAATCGCCTCATCAGCCATCTCACGACTGCCCTTCATCCACACGTCAGAGTAGAATCTCCAGCCCAGTGAAGAAGCCTCAGCCGAAGGGTCTTTGGTGTCATCCATTGAGAAAACAAATCCCGGTTGAGCTGCAGCCTTAACATTTTCACAACTGGCTTTCTCTAAGATCGCCGCGACCCCTCGAGCACTAGCGAACGCGCAGAAGTCTCCCGGGTCACTTAAAATTTTGTCAAAGGCTACGACTTCTCCGCTTATCCACTGAACGACTCCATCGGGGTCACCGCGGATGAACCTTTACTCAGAAGAGTATGCTCCCACCTTTGCAAAACTGTTCTTTAGATTCTTGGTGCATTCCAAGGATATTTCATAGCATCTCTCTTTGGAGTCACGGAGCTCTTCGGCATTCCTTTGTGCCCTTTATTTTTCAATTTCGCTTATCTCGTGCTTCACCATTGCAACTTCAAATTTTTCACTCATTTCTGCAAGCTTCTTCTTTAAATCTTCAACTTTGACTTTGTGAGCTTCGGCTTGTGCACTAAGTTTGGCATCGCTAGTCTTCAGCCTGTCCACTAAGGAAAGCAATATCTTGTCTTTTTCAAGGGCTTCGTTCCTTAGTGTAATGACTTCTACCGAAGATTCCCAAGAGCCATTTGACAACTCTCATCTTCTGCTTTCTTTTGGGCCTTTAACGCCTTACTTAGAATCAAGCTATAATAATAAAAATATATGAGAACATAACGATAGCAAGAAAAACTACAAATATAATCTATTTTACAAGAAAAATATATGCACCTTCAGGCTATTATAAGCAAGGCTATCTACAAGATCATCCTTCGACATTGCAGATAGGCCGAGTTCAAGCTTCGGGTACCCCATATTTCTCATTATTTCTCGGCAAATAGAGATCTCTTTGTTGTCTGGTAGACAATAAAGGAAATCATCCTCGTCATTGCCACTATACACCAAGGATCCTCGGGGGTACTTTAGATCCTTGGCATATTGTTTTGCTTTAGCAATTTGCTCCTCCGATAATTGTTTCCCTGAAGCATGTCGCACAATGAATTCTAACTCTTTAGCAGGTGCTTCAGGAGCAGGAAATGTGGGTTTTTTAGAAGCCCCCTCTTTTTCTTGGATTATTGGTGTGCTTTCTGAAGGTCTGGCTTCGGTGGGAACTTCCGAGGGTCCAGCTTCGGAAATAGTTTGCACTATGGTGGCATCGCCAGATTACTTTGAAGCTTTACCCTCTGTGCTAGGAGCTTCAGCAGAAGCAGGAGTCATCTTCAGCCTTCGAATATGCTCCAAGCAATTCATCACTAGTCGCCTCTATGGCATCTATCCAGTTGTGATTTGGTTCATCAAATTGGCTCTTGTACCTGAAGGTATACTTCAGGTACACTAAACCACATTGGCTAGAGCCAGCAGCAGTCTCCTTCGACATTTCCCACCCATCTGCAAGTGGCCACACTCTGTAAGCAATGTGCTCCTGCACCAAGTCCCTTGTGCCTATGTAAGTACACACTATATTAAAAGCCGCCTGGCATGTTTGTATATCATTCCCAAGGGCAGTGGCTTGCCTCCTAATGCCGAAGCGAGACCATATAGGACATTGAATAATTCCTTTTACATCCTCCCTTTGACTTAGGTCATTCTTCACGTAGAACCATTCTTGCATCCAGGAGTCAGGCCATCTCTTCCGAAATGTGGGAACTGGGTAGCTCGCCTCAGATCGAGACACGAAGTTGTAACAACCAAAGTTGTTGTGATATTGCTCCTTTCCGGTAGCCTTCGTCTCATAAGATAACTCATGAATGTTGCAAAATCATCTTGCATCTAGTTTCAGTCCTTGGCTCCTCATAGCCCATATATAAAGATCCCCACTTTAATGATGGCTTCAGGAGAAAGTCAATGAAGGTAAACTTCAAAGGTTTTCAGGACCTTGACTAACGATTTGTCCAGGGGGAACCAAAGCCCCGCTTTCATGAAGCTTCTGTAAACTACCACTTCGTCAGCTTCGGGAAGAGTAACATTATTCTCTCCTCTGGCTCTTACAATTGAGATATCGCGAAAATACCTCCCCTCATTGCATCGATCTGCCCTTATTTAATAGTCGATTTTCCGAAGACAACATGACTTGGTATCCATGGTCGATCTTTGGCATCTTCATTTCCACTTTCCACATCGAAACTTTCACTATCGCTAGAGTTTTCAGATTTCCCAACTAACATCTCATTGGCGATCTTCTCTATGTTGGTTTTTCCATGGCTTCGTAAAACCCGGCCAGCACTAGATCAATGATCTTCTTCTCATCAGCCATTTGGGCAATGGTTGCTATAATGCTGAAGCTCAAAAACTAATTGAACTCGACGAAGTGAGGCGGGATAAAATAACAAACACAATGCGAGCAACTCAAATAGCACGAAAAATACTCACAACGCAGGTTTCTTTTTATACCCAGAGCTCTACAAATTGATGGGCCCCGTAGGTTAGTGTAATTCGCTATTCTAGCGAAGGGAAGATGTTTTTTTGGACTTTTGGCTAAAGGCCTTCATTCGCGTCGCAGTCTAAATTTGTTATAAAGAAACAAATCAATACTACGAGGGGCTACTGTTGGGGGCCTTCTCCTTCCGAAGGTCCTCAAAAACATAATTAACCATTTGTTTTCAGCATAAGCTACTACAGGAAACTTCGTCTTTAAGATACAAGCTTCTCCCTTATGACGAAGGCACATAAGATGAAGACAGATCCAAAGAGGATAAGAGTAAACGCCGAAGCTATCACCAGATGGATAGCTTCGGCTCGCAATGAAGATGATGAATAATGATGATGACTGAAAGAGGAAAAGACTATTTAGTCCTTAATAACTTGTAGTACGATCATGTGTAAATGTTGAGGACATAAATGTACTTTTGCTCGGCCTGCGTCCCGTGCCTATAAATAGATGAACAGTAACATTATACTGTTCACGCTGAATTGTATTCACTTTCTCGCATCCATACCTTTGAGCAAGCCGAAAGTATTAATGTAATATTAACATTGTTGATATTTATTTATGTTTTATGGAATGCAAGAATAAGTGAACTAATGAGATGCAGTTATCATATTTGTCTTTTTGCATTCCTATTCACATATTAAATGACGAATGTATGTCCTTCTTGACATTCGTCTCATGAAGCATTATGCCTATGAGAAAATAATGCTTCGAAAGACGAAGATAATAACTAACAATAGTGTTGTCTTGTTCTTGATTCATAGCGTTTGAGAACAAGTGACCAACAATTTATTCTTTAAAATTGTGTATTATTTATTAGCTTTTAATTTTACTGTATTTTTGAAGTATATATATAATTATATATAACTATATTCTTTTATTTAAAACAATTCAAAAATTAAAAAAATGGATATTAGTCATTCTGTTGTGGTCGCTTGACCCTCCCTGGCGTGCTAAGCCACCACATCCATGCCTCTCTTATGTGTGGGACCATCATGTCGCATTCCCTCCTCTATTTCCTCTTGCACGTGGACCCTACTTGTCAGGGAATTATCTTCTTCCTCCGGCGGTTGTTTTCTCCGCTTCTTCCATTCGACCATGCAGCTGTTTCAGCCGATGGCACCTAGCTCCTACTCCCACCGCCTCGCCTGCCGCAGTTTTAGTTCTATGGTGGACGTCGTCAACCGCACTGCAGCCCGGCCCTACCACTTCCCCTTCCTCCCCACTATATTGTGTGCCAGCTGTTTCTCCCAGCCATTAATGGCGTTCTAAATTGTTCAATTTCTCAACTTCAATGACCGTCAAATCTCTAGCCGTGATTTTCTATCCCTTCCAACAACTCTTCCTCTCCCCTCGTCCCTATAAATCACAAACCCAAGCTCCGATGCACCCGTTCTCAGCATCCACTTCCTCCTCCCGCACCCCTTACTCTCTGTTGGTGTGAGAGCTACGAAGTCGTGCGTCGCCGGAGCGCGATTTCGGCAAGCTCTGAGCCACCCCGCCACCGATGACCACCCCGCCTTTCTCCCTGCTACTCAAGCACCTCCGTGCCCGCGCCACGCTGCTGTGCCGCTCGCTTGCGTGCTGCTGTTGTAGTGCTCATCTGCGCAGCTCATCGTCCTCTACATCGTGCGTCGGAGCCCTTGTCGTGGCCTGCCCCTGTTCCTACTATGCTCTCCGCATACCGGTCGCCTTGCTCCTCGTGGTCACACCGTCGACGCGCCACGCCGAGCACCACCGTCGAAGCTTCGCCGAGTCTCTTTGTTATACTGCGCCAAAGCTCTGCTCTCCTTCCCCGCCGCTGGGACTTCGTGACTCTACTGTCTAAGCTCCGCTGCTGTCGTAACTAGAGGTGAATAAAGCTACACGGTTTGCGAAACTAGCCCCTAAAATCTACCTTTAATTATTTGTTAGCCCCTGCTGCTTTAATTATTGTATAAAATGTGTAATCTAATTATAAATAAATTAATCTATGTATTATGAAGCTCCATAATTATACATTAAACATATTAAAATGTCTTTTTCAATAATTTCTATGTTTTCATCATTTAATTTAATAATGTTTATTATAATCATTTAGTATAGTTTTCTTAAAAAGAAATATAAAAGAAATTGCAGCATATGTGTTTCCCAATAACAAAAATATGTAATTATGTTTATCCAAAAAAATATGATTTAGTTTTGTATTCCAGTTTTATAAGTTTCTGTTTATTTACACTAAAAATGCTAAAATAATAAAATTAGTGATCATATCTTTAGATTGAAAAAGATGGGCTATAGGTTTGAATATAGTTTCCCTAACAAACTTAGGCTAAATGTTTTCCTATTAAAATGATAATTATTTATTATCCTTTCACATAAAACTTATTTAGTCTTACATTTAAGTTATCCATAATTATATGATTTGCAATATTAACTTGTCATAGAGCTTTTTCTAAAAGAAAAGTTAAAAATGGATTAATACTATGTTCATGTTTCTTTTAATAAAAAGGATAGTTTATATATTGTTTTGAATATAAGATTTCATAATAAAAAAAGTATAGGCTATGTGTCTTCTTAAATAAAAGCAAAGATAATTATTGTTTAGTTATCTTTCCACATAAAATATATCTAAGCTGGTATATTAACTTTTCATGATGCTTTATTATATATGTTTTATAATGCTTCATATTATAATAATGTGTTTTATAATAATGTGTTTAATAACGCTTCATAAATAAATGTTTAATAAATATGTTTTAAAATCTTTTAGCCCATAACCTTAGATTCCACATATGGCTTTTCTAAAAAGATTGAAATGGTTCGACAAACGTTCATAAGCTTATAGTTAAGTTGTTTTCACGCTTATGACTTGTTTTATAAATATAAATCAAACCATTTTGAAACGAGCATCTTTCATTACAACCTCTACTTATGTTTTTGAAAAGTGAGTAATCTTTATTATGTTTTATTTTTAGTCTTGTTATGGTGATTATTGTATGCTATTGAGTGGTGTTTGTGCTTCCTATTTGTTTGTATATTGTTTAGAGGTTGATCCAATTAGTGTGAATCAAGATCAGTTTGAGGAAGAGATTCATGTTTTCTTTAAGCAAGGCAAGTGGACTTCCCCCTCTGTGTTTCCTATTTGATCCCATACAATACATTTAATAAAGTTTACATTCATCATATGCATAATTTGATGGGTTACCTATTCAAATACACCTGACCTTTCCAACCTTATTTCTTGATCAAAGCTGGGTATTGTACTTTACTTTAGTAGCTATGCTATTGCTACAACTTTAACTTTATGCAGTCACTCATGTTTATGATATTAATGTTCCAAATGGTAAGTTTACATTATTGTTGTTAATTCGATGATTAAACAAGATTATATGATTTAATTGGAACATGGAGTAACCACCCAGGAAAACAGTGCTACCATGAGGGTGGTATGAGACGCCCTTGGCTAAATAACTAGGAAAGTCTTATGTTGGGTGCTGGCCGTGGTCGACCGGAACGGGGGCATCTGCCAAGCGCTTATATTTCTAGCTTAGGTAGATTGGATACGGGCATAGTTCCCAAGCTTTACCCTACAGACTGGTCTATAAGTTGGTTACGTCAGGTGTGCTCTATGCAGTTTGACCATTTCCAGCATTTGCATAGTGAGGACTCTAGGGAAAAGCCTCCTAGTGAGACCCTAGCCATTCACCTCGGAAGTGAATATAGGTCTGATCAACCTAGGCTAGAAGGGAATCATGACTCATGGGTAAAGATGCACCACCTCTATAGAGTGAAAAACTGATATATCAGTCGTGCTCACGGTTACGATCGGCCTAGACCCTCACATGATAATTAAACTTGAAGATGGAAATAAATCGTGACCGGTTTTGTTTAAGCGGTATGCTTAAGTGGTTCGCTCAAGAGGTTGAGCTTCATGCTGATGGTATTTCCTCAAGTGGTTTAAGTTTATGCTGATTATGAATTATGCTTAATTGGGTTTGGTATATACTATACCTAGTAATCAGGTGTTGATAATAAAATGTTGACCAACTAAAATGCTAACCGCATTGAACTTTAACCTTACCTTGCTACCATGCATTTTCACCCCACTTGCTGAGCCCTGACCATAAGTGAGCTCACCCTTGCTTAAATTTTGATCAGAAGTTTGCAGATGAAGATATGATGCTGAACTCCATTGATGCTAGTCTAGTGATACCCCCGTCATCTTCGTGTGGAAGGATATTCATGTTTCGCTGTACTTTGATGAATAAAGGTTAAGACATTATGTCTGTTCAAAGTGTAATATGTTAATATAATCTTTATTTACACTTTCATGCATTGTGCTTTTGATATATTACACTTGTGACGTCAACATATGTGTGGAAATAGATCCTGGTACACATATGCTATGCATTCGGTTTTGCCCCCAAAACCGGGTGTGACAAATATCGAGTTTATTTCCTATGATGTTATGGTCATCAACATAAACTGATATGATACAGAATTCCACTTTGGATCTTTTGATGAAGACGCACGGACAATCATCATTTTTCGTGTATCCCTTACGTAAAAGGAATTCACTCAATCGGTTGTACCACATTCTGCCTGATTGTTTTAAGCCATATAATGACTTCTGCAACTTCATGCAATACATGTTGCGTTTTGCCTTTGGATTCGGTACATCTATTCCATCAGGAACTTTCATGTATATATCAGAATCCAGTGACCCATAGAGATATGCGGTCACTACATCCATCAACTGCAAAGATAAACGATTTTGTACTACCAAAGATATTAAATATCGAAATGTTATTGCACTCATAACTGGTGAATAAGTTTCGTTGAAATCAATGCCAAGTCTTTGCGTAAACCCTTGTGCTACTAGCCTTGCTTTATATCTCACTACCTCACCATTTTCATTTTGTTTCCGAATGAAAACCCACTTATATCCCATAGGGAAGATATCATGTGGTGTAGGCATTACACCGAGAAAACTTTTCTTTTGTAAAGCGAGGCTAACTCCGTTTCAATTGCTGCCTTCCACTTGATCCAATCCGAGCGCTTAATGCACTCTGCCATGGTCTTAGGATCTAGATCATTTTGAAGGTCCTCAGCAATTTTCTCGAAGAAATATATGTCGACATTGGTAGCTTTTGTATCATAAGTTTCACCAGTCTCAACATAATTGATGGCAATTTCATCACCCCTTAAAGACTCATCATAATTTCCCAAATTGATGTGTCTAGGGTTTTCCGATGTCCCAGCCTCGGTTATGTGCACATCCGAGCTAGGTCGCGGCTCATCACAATCCACTTGATACATTGTATCATTTTGGTGTCTGTTTGCATTCTCTATTGTTCTTTGCTTCTTAGCAACAGAATAGCTCTTATTCACCATACTTCTCCTCTCTAGGAGTTGAGTGGTTTTACTCGATACTTTTACTCTTTCTAGTGCATTCCTAGCAGGAATGAATGATTTAGTGACACCTTTGTAATTAGTGAATGCATCTGGCAGTTCATTTGCAAGTCTCTGGAAACGTATAATCTTCTGAACATGCAATTCAGTTTCTGTAGTACGTGGATCATAACCTGGAACACTTTGAGTATTCCAATTTATTTCTTGGCATTCCTTTTGGTACTTAAAGTCTCCCCCTAATGCCAGGAAATGTTCCTCGTCAAAAATAGAGTCAGCAAAATGGGCTGTAAATAGATCCCCTGTCAAGGGTTCTAAGTACTTAATGATCGACGGAAGTTGAAATCCCACATAGATCCCCACTTTCCTGTGTGGGCCCATAGATGTTCTTTGAGGTGGTGAGACTGGAATGTATACACAACATCCAAATTTACGCAAATGGGAAATACTTGGAGGATTTCCACGTACCATTTGTATTAGGGAAGTAGAATGATATGCAGTTGGTCAGTCGTATAAGGTCGGCAGCGTGCAGAACTACATGACCCAACACGATGAAGGCAATTTGCAATTCATCAATAATGGCCTTGCAATGAGTTTAATCCTCTTGATTAGTGACTTAGCCAAACCATTCTAGGTGTGGACATATGGTACCAAGTGATGTACTTGAATACCCAACGCCATACAATAGTCATTGAATTGCCTGGGATGTAAATTCAGCAGCATTGTTCATTCGGATTGAATTAATCCGATGTTCAGGGAAATTTGCCTTTAACTTGATAATTTGAGACATTATCTTGGCAAATGCATGGTTGCATGTTGATAGTAAACACACATGTGACCATCTTGTGGATGTGTCAATCCGTACCATGAAATACTTGAACGGCCTAGAGGTTGGCGTAATTGGCCCACAAATATCTCCTTGAATTCTTTCAAGGAATTTAAGCGGTTCAGCTTTAATTTTGAGATATGATGGTCTCAAAATAAGTTTTCCAATTGCACATATAGTGCAAATAAAATCTTTAGATTTGGGAAAACTTGTTGTAGGCAAATTATGACCAATAGAATTGCATGTAATTTTCCTCATCATCCCAATGCCTGGGTGACCAAGTCGATCATGCCAAATCTGAATGGATCAACATTTTGGAAAATTACATTATATGCAACATGTGCAATGGTCTTAATGTATGTATAGTACAACCCAGACGTGAGTGAATGAATTTTCTCGCATATGTGTTTGCCATATTTGTTGGGCTTGGCCAAGAAGAGAAACTCTTCTTGATTTTCATCATGGATTTCAATATGAAATCCATTATGCCGGATATCTCTAAAACATAGGAGGGTACGAGTAGAATCAGGATACAATAATGCATCCTCGATAACAATTTCAGTACCCATGGGGAGGGTAATAGTTGCTCGTCCAGAGCCAACTATCACTGCATCGCGTCCGGCGATGGTCAAAACTTTCCCATCTCTCTTCTTAAGAGTCTGAAAGTATTTGATCTCCCTAAGTATAGAGTTTGTGGTACAACTATCCACAAGGCATATTTCCTCTTCCGTCAAGTTGACATCATTATGCATCTATAAATCAAGAAAAATTCTGAATAAGAATTTGTGATGCAACTTGGTACTATACATAACAGGATATTAAGTATCACAATATCGAAACAATATTACAATAATGGTATGGCGACTCAACCAATGAGTTCACACTACTCACATGACCCAACAGTGGTCTGTAGAGTGTCTTACATCTGAGAACATGAGTTTGTATACCTCTACTTATTACAACAACATTATAAAGACAATATAGGACAGTCACACAAGCCACAGTGATCATGAATTAAATCTCCAAGCATGAGAGATTATACCAAATCTCCAAATGGATCTTTTGACATATACTCAATGATCATATCATCAGTTTCATCTTCTTGTAGAAGGAAAGGCTTGTTATCAACATCATTAAGGTGCTCTTCAGTAAGAGTGTTCTTCAATTCAGTAGAAGCCAGTGAAGAACTTCCAACCTTAGTTGATGCTTCAGCAGAATTGAAATGAGCCTCAAAACTAGTCTTATCAGACTTTTCCTTCTTTAGGGATTGTTGATACAAAAGAACAAGGTGCTTAGGACAAGTGCAGTCTCTAGCAAAATGGCCCTAAGTACCACATTTATGGCAAACTTTATTGCCCTTAGATGGTAGAGGCTTGCCTTTGCCCTTTTCTTTCCCTTTCTTGTGGAATTTGCGCTTATTGAATTTGCAAGGTCCAGGGGGATTCTTAAAATTTTTCTTGAATCCCTTCTTATTCTCAGTCTTATGGAAATTGAAATGCACCTCAGGCAGTGGGTCAGATCCTGGAGGGCGCTGCTGAGCATTCTTTAGAAGAAGCTCATGATGTTTTTCTACTTGGGTCAATGTATGCATAAGTTGAGAATATCTCTGGAAATTGTTAGAGCGATATTGCTAGCGCAATATCCTGTCCTCTGGGAGCATGGTAGATAGAGTCTTCTCTATCTTGTCTGCTTCGGAGGGATCTTTCTCGCAAAACTTCAATTTAGAACAAATACTATGAAGAGCATGGTTATATTCTGCAACAGATTTAAAATCTTGCAGGCGAAGGTGGTTCCACTCATGGTTGGCTGACGGCCATATGAAATCCTTCTGCTGTTCATAACGCTCTATAAGAGCTTTTCACAGGTTGTGAGGGCATCTCTCCATAAGGTACTCCTGCTTGAGATCCTTATGGATATAAAGCCTCAAAAGGAATAGTGCAGTGTTCTTTTTAACTTCATTAGCTGGAGCAGAACTAGTAATAGGTGCTGCTATAGCATCAATGATCCCACGAGGAGCAAAAGTTATTTCAATATCTGAAGCCCAAGTTGGGTAGTTATTCTCATCAAGGGCGAGTTCCTCGAACTCTTTGGTTGACATGTTTCTACAGTCATGACCATGGACATCCATTAATTTAAACATAAATTAATAGTCACAATGGTGATGTTGTAAGCTCAAATGCAAAAACCTTAAATGTAAGCTCAAATGCAAAAACCTTAAAATTACATGTGATATAAGTTGCCTGAAGGTTCCAAACCTTCCAATTGAATAAATACTTTGAATATTAGTGAGCAATGTATAGATAATCCTCAAATTAATGAGGTAGATCTCCTAGTAGTGGGAAAAAACTTGCTGCCTAAAAGCACGGCCTCTAGGCTGATAAGTTCATAAATGAACAAACCACATCCTATGCTTAGGTCTCCACTACCATGCTCGACTAATTATCAAAGTAATATTCAAGAACTCCATATCCTATTATTTTGGATAGCACGTATAGGTAATCATCCTGAAAGATGTAAACCTCATAGAGATAGGCATTTAGAATGCTGCCTCAAGCACGGTCTCTGGGCTACTAAACTCTATAAAAGAATTTAGTGCAGCCAATGCTTAGGACTCTATCTCCCTGTGCTCTTAGTCCAAAATAATGTAATTTTATTTTTCATGAATATTATTAAGTATGAACTTAATAAAAGCTATATTTGTATGCAAACATAAAAGAATGCAAAATAATAGCAAGTAGAGATATATGAATTATAAATATAAAAAACAAAAATAATTTATGAACTAAAGTCTGCTATATTCACAATAAAAACAAACAGGTATTTACAATATATGTAGCAATCCGCAGTCTAAATAACGAATTTAGACTCCTAACACAAGTTTAAAACTGAAATTACACATAAAACATAGTCTCATACTTAAATTCAGAATTAAAATGATAAAATATGCCATATTGGGCCCTTGAAAGCAGTACAGCCGGCCTGCCAGGCAGCGTCCTGGTGGCCTGCACGCCGGCCCAAGCGGCCCACCAGAGGCCAGCATGCCCATTATAAATGGGGCGGTTAGGGTTTGCCAAACCCTAACCGCCCCAGCCTCCCCAGCCGTCGCCGCCCACCTGGGGCCGAGCCTGGGCCGCCGTCAGGTAAAAAGTCGGCCGCTTGCTGGACCGGCTAGCTCTCAGGGCGTAGAGCTTCCTGCTCGCCCGGACGCACTCGCCAGGGTCGAGGCACGCGCCTGCACAGGTGGTCGCGCCTGCACCCGCCAGGACCACCGTCAGGCCGGAGTGGCCTTCGCGCCACCGTCGTCTGGCCGAATTGGCTAGGAGCCGCATCATCTCCACCCCATGCTGCGCCGCCATCCATCTCTGGCTCTGGCTCCGCCCGCCTGGGAGCCTGGCGAGCACCCGCCGAGAGGCCCTCGCGCCTGGGGCTGACCACGGCCTCGTCGGCGATCGACCGTCCATGCCAGGGCCCAACCAGTCGCGCCGGGGGCCAGCCCGCACAGGGACCCGCGTCCGTAGTGGCCTGGTGTCACACCCGGTTTTGGAAGGCAAACCGAATGCGAACCATGTATGTGCCAGGATCAGAAACTCACGTACACAACGATTACATAATTGGACATCATCACACAATGCTCGAAATAAATAGCGGAAAGGTACTTGATTACATCAAGATGTCCCAATACATCCACAGAGTCTGTTACATAACCATTGTTCAACATAATTATTAAAGTGCGGAAATACGAAACGTAGATGATAAGCCTACACAGGCAGCTGACTGGGGGTTTGCCACTAAGAAAGAACTAGAACTCGTCATATTCCTGGAACTCCTCGAAGTCATCCATGTTGCCAGCATCACCTCCTGAGCATTGGGTACACTAGGGACAACCTGGAGTGGTGTGGTGTGTAAAGCAAGGGTGAGTATACATCAACGTACTCAGCAAATGTCCTGTTTGGCTAAAGTGGACTAGTTGTATATGGAGTTTGAGGTCAAGCAGTTGCTTTTAGTTGGTCAAGTATTTATTATTATTAGTAGGGCCAAGTTTTAGTAAATAACCCAGTTATTACCCAGAAGTACCTCCTCAAAAGAGGAAATACTAGAGATCAGATTTTATAACATCATTGTTAATCATCATCATAAGAGTATCCAAAGTTCCTCTAATCAAAGAGGATCCCAAGGCTGCTCTGAACCATGAGCTCGGCTGATATACCAGTTTTTAACACTCTGCAGAGGTTGTACACTTTACCCACAAGTCATGATCCCTTTCCAGCCTAGGTTGTACAGGCCCGATCTTCACTACCAAGGTGAATGGCCAGGGATACACTACATAGCCTTTACAAAGACTCCCCTGCTGCATAGCTGCTCGTTAGGTTTCGCCAGTCGTACAAACGCAGTACACCTCCCCAAGGTGGGTGACTAACAAAACCAAATCGAAAGAACCTCTGCACCCCAACCTTGGCAGAGCGAGCACTACGCCTCGGCCCCCATTTACGGCCCTCCGGCAAAGCCAACTACACCCCCAGGTTCATCTAATTAATCAGCTAAGGGCGTCCCATTCCACCCTCATGGTTGTACTGTTGTCCCGAGTGGTCACTCCACGAACAGGTCCTTACGGAGAGGTACTCAGGAAAAAGGCCTGAGCCCCCTAAGGTATCACAAGATCATCCACATAATCAGGATAACAGTATCGTATCATAAATATTCACATCATGTTCATTGATTAAGTTAAGGCAGTAGCAACATGCTAACCATGATAACCCCAAAAGGTAAACAAGGATAATTGAATACAGACTAGTCAATTCTTAGGTTTCATAAAGAAATGCGGGACAGTGAATCATAAAGTATGTAGGACATGATGGGTCAGAGGACACTTGCCTTCACTAGGTTGCTGCTCAGGGAGGTCTCCAAGAACACACTCAGGAACCTCGGACTGCTCGTTGTCTAAATAAAGCGAGCATGCATTCAAATACATTTGGAAAGTACAAATGAACATCACACCAAATATGTACAAACATTGGAACATATCTTAAAAGGACACAATACTACATAAGGGATGATGGATTCAAAGTATAACATAAACTATAACATACATTAACTTTATTTGAAAATAGATTACTATTTCCCCTAAGTGTTACTTATAAGTACATAAACATAGCTCAACTTATTTTATTGTGACCTAAAATTTAGAACAGAGGTGAACTCATGTAATACACATTATTAATCTCACAAGCTTACACATGTTTAAATCTCTAAGGTTCTCCTTTTATTTATTTTATTAAATAAATAAAAATACATCTACATTAGTTCATATTCAATCCTAAAAATTAGGGTGTGCAGACAGTAAGTGAAATCATTTTATTTAGATAGAGAATAATCCTATGAACATTTTGCAATTTGAATCACTAAATTTGGAGTTCATATGAAAAAGTTATGAAATAAACAAGTTTGGGAATTCAAAATATAAAATTAGGTCTAATTCTGTGAATATTTAAAAGTCCAGGGCTAAATCTGCAAGATTATAGGGGCCTGCGCGCGAAAACCAGGGACGACGGGTAGATTTCCAATAAACCGAGGGTCTCTTTAAGAAAACTACCGCGCGAAGGGGTATCGGGTGAATCTAACCACTAGATCAGAAACCGACAACCGAGATTAGATCTGCGGTTGAGGGCGCACGCGCGGGCGGGCGAGCACTGACAAGCGGGCCAGGGGGTGTCAGCGACAGAGGGGGCGATGACCAAGCAGGCCCAGCACCAGAGGAGAAACAGACGGCTGCAGGGGTCCGAGGGGGTCCGAGCCGTTCAATCAACATCGGACGGGGGAAATCAGACCGAAGGAAACAAACATGCGCGAAGCGGCACCGCTCCTCTCTACGGTGGTGAAGTCGCCAGAGTTGAGGAAGGCACGAGCTAGGGTGGCTCCAGGGTCACCGGAGTTGGGTAGAGGAGAAGAGGGCGCCACGGCGAACTCAATGGCGGGGAAGAGGCCATGAATCCATGGGCAGAGAGGGGAGAACGGCGGTGGAAGGCCTCGGGCGGGCCGGAGCAACTCCGGTGAGCCATTCCGGCCACGGGGAGGGGACTTAAGGTGCGCTAAGGCCTTGGCTGGCTTCAGCAGAGACAGGGGTGGCCCAGGGACCTACTCTGGGGAACTAGATTGGGCTAAATCGACCGGCCACCGGCGAAGGTGAAATTGGCTGAACATAGGGCGCAATAGGGGAAATTGGGCACGGGGACGGGTGTCTCACCTCGGGGCGGAGCTCGGGGAGGCTTGGAGCGGTCTCCAGCGAGCTGGATGGCCGGGAACGCGGGTGAGGGTCTCCGACGGCGGCTGGCGGTGTGGGCAGAGCGCGAGAGAGGGTGAAGCCGAGCGAAATGAGGCAAGGGGTGTGTGCGGGGCACTAGCGGGGCTCTAAGAAGGGAGCTGGGCGCGTGGGCGGGCGTCGTGGCCGAGAAATCCGGCGACGTGCGCGAGTGCACACGCGCTGGTCCACGGCGAGAGCGGGGAAGGTGGAACTGACAAGGCAGGCCCACGACGCAGAGAAAGAAAAGGGGACGCGCGGGGGCAACGGCTCGGTGCTAGCGAACCGGGCCCACAAGACAGAGAGAGGGAGAGAGCGAACGGACGAAGGAAACTGGCGCTGACAGGTCGGCCCCACTAGGCAACGAGCGAGAGAGGGAGGACGCGCGAGGGAGAACTGCCGCTGACAGGCGGGGTCCGCCTGTTAGGCGGCGCGGGCGCGCGGGCGCGCGGGCGCGCAGCCTGGCTGGGCTTAGTGGGCCGACTGGGCTGCTTTCTCCTTTTCTTTTTCTCTGGATTTTCTAATTCCTTTTCCATTTCTTTTTCTATAGGGTTTTCAAATCCAAATTCAAACTAGGTTTAAAATTCAAATAAATTCAAACTTGTGCAACACTTCAAAGAATATTTTAACCTCAGCATGATGCAACATGTCATGACCCATAAGGTTTTGGCAAAAATAAATAATTAACCTCCACTAGTTTAAGCTATTTCTAACCAAAAGGAAAAAGAGAAATAATCTAGAGAGAGGAATCCTAGAGTGAGAAAAGGAAGAGCAACACATGATTTTGGGTGATAATTAGAAAGAAATTTTATACCCCCAAAATCAGGGTGTTACAGACCTATCCCCCTTAAAAGAATCTCGCCCTCGAGATTCAGGGCTGGCTAGAAAAGAGCTCAAGGTACTTGGCTTTCAATTCATCTTCTCTTTCCCAGGTTGTTTCTTCTTCTGAGTGGTGACCCCATTTGACTTTGCACATCCTGATGTCACTTCTCCGAGTGATCCGATCTGCTGTCTCCAGAATTTGAGTTGGCTTCTCAATGTATGTCAGATCCTCTTGAACTTCAAGATCCTCTGCTGGCAACTGCTCTTCTGGCACTCTCAAGCATTTCTTCAACTGTGACACATGGAACACATCGTACACAATGGATAGATTCTCTAGTAAGCTGAGTTGATAAGCCACTTCTCCACGTCTTGCTTGAATCTGATACGGGCCAATATATCGGGGTGCTAGCTTGCCCATGACTCCGAACCTCTTGGTTCCTTTGATGGGTGACACTTTTAAGTAGACATAGTCTCCCACTTCAAAACTGAGTTCCCTTCTTCTGGTGTCAGCATAGCTTCGCTGTCTGGACTGCACTGCCTTTAAATTCTCTCGTACCATTCTGATGTTCCCTTCGGCTTCGAGCAAAATATCTGGACCGAACACCTGTCTTTCACCAGGTTGGTCCCAATGCAATGGAGTTCTGCAATTCCTCCCATAGAGCGCTTCAAAGGGTGACATCTTTAGACTGGCTTGGTAGCTGTTGTTGTAAGAGAATTCTGCATATGGTAATCTCTTGTCCCGACCGATTTTGTCTTACAAAGCACAAGCCCTTAACATGTCCTCCAGAATCTGATTTGTTCTCTCTGTTTGACCATCTGTCTGTGGGTGGTAAGCTAAGCTGAACTTCAAGTGTGTGCCCAAAGCTTCATGCAACTGCTACCAAAAATGAGAGGTGAATTGGGTGCCTCTATCTGATACTATCTTCTTCGGAACGCCATGCAAGCACACAATCCGAGCCATGTATAGTTCGGCTAACACCGCACTGTTGTAGGTGGTCTTGACTGGTATGAAATGGGCCGCCTTTGTCAAACGGTCCACTACTACCCAGATGGAGTCATAGCCAGTACGAGTGCAGGGCAAACCGACTATGAAATCCATTCCGATCTCATCCCATTTCCACTGAGGAATCTACAATGGTTGCAACAAACCTGTAGGTCTCTGATGTTCTGCTTTAATCCTCTGACAACTGTCACATATAGCCACATACTCTGCTATTTCTCTTTTCATACCGTACCACCAGAATCTTTTCTTTAGGTCTTGGTACATCTTCTCACTACTAGGGTGTATAGAGTATGCTGTCTCATGAGCTTCCTTGAGAATCAGTTCCCGGATCGATTTGATATCGGGAACACACAATCTGTCCTTGAACCATACCACTCCTTCTGCATCTTCATGGAAATCCTTGCCTTTTCCATCTATGATCAACTGTCGGATCTCGTTGATCCTCTCATCATCCTTCTGACCTTTCCTGATGTCTTGCTCTAGAGTGGGTTCCAACTCAATTGTCACTCCTTGAGTGTTGTTCAGAAATCCGAGACTCAATCTGTCGAACTCCTTCGCTAGCTCATACGGCATCGGGTGCGCTGCCAACATATGGACTTGACTCTTTCTACTAAGAGCATCTGCAACCACATTTGCTTTTCCTGGATGATAATGAATCTCTAGCTCATAATCGTTGATCAATTCTAGCCATCTTCGTTGTCTCATGTTTAACTCTGACTGAGTGAATATGTACTTGAGGCTCTTGTGGTCCGTGTAGATATCACACTTCTGCCCATAAAGATAATGTCTCCAGGTCATCAATGCATGAACCACTGCTACTAGCTCCAAATCATGAGTGGGGTAGTTCTTCTCATGAACTTTCAGTTGTCGTGACGAGTATGCCACTACTCTCCCTTCCTGCATTAACACACATCCCAGTCCGGTGTACGAAGCATCACAATATACTGAGAATGGTTTGTGAACATTTGGCAAAATCAGTACTGGTGTCGTTGTCAACTTCTCCTTCAATGTCTCAAAGGACTTCTGGCATGCTGGTGTCCACTTGAACTCAACCTTCTTTGCCAACAAGGCTGTAATTGGCCTGGCAATCTTGGAGAAACCTTCAATGAAACGTCGATAATAGCCGGCCATTTCGATGAAACTCTTGATTCCTCGGACATCTTTTGGTGCTTTCTAGTCCAAGATAGTTGTTACCTTCTTCGGATCTACAGCCAATCCCTCTCGATTCATAATGTGACCCAAGAATAGGACTTCACTGATCCAGAACTCGCACTTGCTAAGCTTGGCATACAGCTGACAATCTCGTAGCCTCTGAAGTACTTTCCTCAAATGCTCCTCGTGCTCTTGCTCATTCTGGGAATATATAAGAATGTCATCAATGAACACTACTACGAACTTGTTGAGGTAGTCCATGAACACGTTGTTCATCAAGTACATGAAGTAGGCTAGCGCATTCGTCAAACCGAATGACATGACTGTCAACTCATATAGTCCATACTTAGTGATGAAGGCTGTCTTCGGTATGTCTGAGGGTCGGATTCTGAGCTGATGGTAGCCTGACCTCAGATCTATCTTTGAGAACACACTGGCTCCTCTCAACTGATCGAATAAATCTTCAATTCTGGGCAGAGGGTACTTGTTCTTGATAGTAACCTCATTCAAAGCTCGATAATCGATGCACATCCTCTTCGTGCCATCCTTCTTCTGCACAAATAACACTGGGGCTGCCCAAGGCGAGGTACTCGGTCTGATGTAGCCTTTCTCTGACAACTCATCAATCTGCTTCTTGAGTTCCACCAACTCTGGTCCGGACACTCGCTAGGATCTCTTGGAAATAGGGGCGGTGCCTGGAATAAGCTCTATGGCAAATTCAACCTTCCTTTCAGGTGGCATACCTAGTAACTCCTCAGGAAACACATCTAAGAAATCTGATACTACACTGATAGCCTCTGATGGTTTAATCTCCTCAATACAGGTGGTGACTTGGTGACAACTCCCTTTCCTTGGTCCTGACAAGACCAACTCCACTAACACTTCTTCTTCTGATAGGGACACTAACTTCACTGACAGCTTCTCAGATAAAGAGGAAAGTGGAAATAAATGGATTACCCAACTAAATAACTGACTTTATTAATAACTACACCAAGTTGCAAGGGATACCCACACCTTGGTGACATTCATTACAAAGATCCAACTTCAGTACATGTCCATCATAACAAGCATCCAACATGAAATAAGCAAACTAACTCTAACTAGACTGACTAGACTGAGATATTGAACTAAGCATTATCATAGACTCCGACTCTGTCGATCTAGGGATCCAAATCTATCCGGGTCCTGCAGTCTGGGGTACCATAGTCGAAGCGACCACGAGGCGGTGAATGGTAAGGGTGCTGAATCCCGACAAGGGCGGGAGAACCACCATCCAGATAGTGGCGTGCTACGCACTCAGCACGCAATTTTGCAACCTCTGCCCGAACCTGCCCAACTCGTCAAGGGCGTGGTCCAACTCTGTGTTGAGCACGACGACCAAATTGACCATGCTGCTTAGCCTGGGATTGCCCTCACCAACTGACGAGAGAATCACACCTCCAGCACTGCCGATCGAACGGCGAGGGTAGTACTTTAGGTCAAGGCCATCAGCTACCCCGCTGAACAACAAGCAATACTGAGAAAGTGCCTGTTGTGTTGCATCTTGCATGGCTGCCTTGGCAGTATCCCTCTCAGTAACAGAATAGTGCTCTGAGAAGGCTTCTGCACCCCAGAGATCATCGTCCGGACGGCGCACCAAGCAAGTAGCCTCCCACTGGTCCGGGTATAGCCCGCGATGATGCTGGTAGACTACACAACGGTACTTGATGGACCAAGTGTGTCGGTCGAAGGCCTGATGCAGCAGGGTATCGAGAGCGTCGTGGAAGTGACACCCACGAGCGGCATCATGAGTGATGGGTCTAGCGATCCATCCCTCTGGCTCTGGCTCCTCCGAGAGCTCCGTGTCGTGGCTTGAACTGCCACCGGCGTCGTCGTCATCGTCGTCTCCGTCTCCGTCAGGGTCTCCTCCAGCAGCGGGGATGCCTTGAGGTGGTGCGGGGGCATCTCTGGCTGAGGTGCAGGGGAAGGATGCCTCTCAGACTCCACCTCCTACTGAGGCGAGGGGGAAGAGTCCTGCTGCTCCTGCTCCTGGTCCTAGCAGGCGACGATGCAGTCTCTCCAGCTGACTGGACTGACCTGGCACCGTGCGACACAGGGGACGCTCCGCCAGGCGAGAAGGCAAAAGGGGGATCACAGACTTACGTGAAGTGCACCTGATACGGGCCATCTACAAAAGACATCGTAAGCACAAGAGTAAGAGTGGAACTATGAGACCAGAAAGTAAACATGAAGAAAAGTGAGACAAAACTTTTTGAGATAAGTAGATAACATAGAGTTGGTCAAGATGACCAACTTTTGAAAGAACTCTAAGGTCAAGGTAAGAGTAGAAGTCTATAGTCCTTAGGGCGACCATTCTAGTCTAGGTTAGTGGTCCTACAGTCAGCAAGGCTTTGATACCACTTATGTCACACCCGGTTTTGGAAGGCAAACCGAATGCGAACCATGTACGTGCCAGGATCAGAAACTCACGTACACAGTGATTACATAATTGGACATCATCACACAATGCTTGAAATAAATAGCGGAAAGGTATTTGATTACATCAAGATGTCCAAGACATCCACAGAGTCTATTACATAACCATTGTTCAACATAATTATCAAAGTGCGGAAATACGAAATGTAGATGCTAAGCCTACACAGGCAGCTGACTGGGGGTTTGCCACTAAGAAAGAACTAGAACTCGTCATATTCCTGGAACTCCTCGAAGTCATCCATGTTTCCAGCATCATCTCCTGAGCATTGGGTACACTAGGGACAACCTGGGGTGGGGTGGTGTGTAAAGCAAGGGTGAGTACACATCAATGTACTCAGCAAATATCCCGTTTGGCTAAAAAGACTAGCTGTATATGGAGTTTGAGGTCAAGCAGTTGCTTTTAGTTGGTCAAGTATTTATTATTATTATTAGAGCCAAGTTTTAGTAAATAACCCAGTTATTACCTAGAAGTACCTCCTCAAAAGAGGAAATACCAGAGATTAGATTTTATAACATCATTGTTAATCATCATCATAAGAGTATCCAAAGTTCTTCTAATCAAAGAGGATCACAAGGCTGCTCTTAACCGTGAGCTCGGCTGATATACTAGTTTTTAACACTCTGTAGAGGTTGTACACTTTACCCACAAGTCGTGATCCCTTTCCAGCCTGGGTTGTACAGACCCGATCTTCACTACCAAGGTGAATGGCCAGGGATACACTACGTAGCCTTTACAAAGACTCCTCTGGTGCATAGCTGCTCGTTAGGTTTCGCCAGTCGTACAAACACAGTACCCCTCCCCAAGGTGGGTGACTAACAAAACCAAATCGAAAGAACCTCTGCACCCCAACCTTGGTAGAGCGAGCACTACGCCCCGGCCCCCATTGACGGCCCTTCGGCAAAGCCAACTACACCCCCAAGTTCATCTAATTAATCAGCTAAGGGCGTCCCATTCCACCCTCATGGTTGTACTCTTATCCCGGGTGGTCACTCCACGAACAGGTCCTTACGGAGAGGTACTCTGGAAAAAGGCCTGAGCCCCCTAAGGTATCACAAGATCATCCACATAATCAGGATAATAGTATCATATCATAAATGTTCACATCATGTTCATTGATTAAGTTAAGGCAGTAGCAACATGCTAACCATGATAACCCCAAACGGTAAACAAGGATAATTGAATACATACTAGTCAATCCTTAGGTTTCATAAAGTAATGCGGGACAGTGAATCATAAAGTATGTAGGACATGATAGGTTAGAGGACACTTGCCTGCTCAGGGAGGTCTCCAACAACACACTCAGGAACCTCGGACTGCTCGTTGTCTAAATAAAGCGAGCATGCATTCAATACATTTGGAAAGTACAAATGAACATCACACCAAACATGTATAAACATTGGAACATATCTTAAAAGGACACAATACTACATAAGGGATGATGGATTCAAAGTATAACATAAACTATAACATACATTAACTTTATTTGAAAATAGATTACTATTTACCCTAAGTGTTACTTATAAGTACATAAACATAGTTCAACTTATTTTATTGTGACCTAAAATTTAGAACAGAGGTGAACTCATATAATACACATTATTAATCTCACAAGCTTACACATGTTTAAATCTCTAAGGTTCTCCTTTTATTTATTTTATTAAATAAATAAAAATATCAATCCTAAAAATTAGAGTGTGCAGACAGTAAATGAAATCATTTTATTTAGACAGAGAATAATCCTATGAACATTTTGCAAATTGAATCACTAAATTTGGAGTTCATATGCAAAAGTTATGAAATAAACAAGTTTGGGAATTCAAAATATAAAATTAGGTCTAATTCTATGAATATTTAAAAGTCCAGGGCTAAATCTGCAAGATTACAGGGGCCTACGCGCGAAAACCATGGACGACGGGTTGGTTTCCAATAAACCGAGGGTCTCTTTAAGAAAACTACCGCGCGAAGGGGTATCGGGTGAATCTAACCGTTAGATCAGAAACCGACGGCCGAGATTAGATCTACGGCCAAGGGCGCACGCGTGGGCGGGCGAGCACTGACAAGCGGGCCAGGGGGTGTCAGTGACAGAGGGGGAGAGCGCGCTGACCAAGCGGGCCTAGCACTAGAGGGGAAACGGACGGCTACAGGGGTCCGAGGGGGTCCGAGCCGTTCGATCAAGATCGGACAGGGGAAATCAGACCGGGGAAACAGACGTGCGCGAAGCGGCGCCGCTCCTCTCTGTGGCGGTGAAGTCGCCGGAGTTGAGGCAGGCGCGAGCTAGGGTGGCTCCGGGGTCGCCGGAGTTGGGTAGAGGGCAAGAGGGCGCCCCGGCGAACTCAATGGCAGGGAAGAGGCCATGAATCCACGGACAGAGAGGGGAGAACGACGGTGGGAAGGCCTCGGGCGGGCTGGAGCAACTCTGGTGAGCCATTCCGGCCACGGGGAGGGGACTTAAGGCGCGCTAAGGCCTTGGTTGGCTTCAACAGAGACAGGGGTGGCCCAGGGACCTACTCCGGGGAACTAGACTGGGCTAAATCGGTCGGCCACCAGCGAAGGTGAAATTGGCTGAACACAGGGCGCAATAGGGGAAATTGGGCACGGGGACGGGTGTCTCACCTCGAGGCGGAGCTCGGGGAGGCTTGGAGCGGTCTCCGGCGAGCTGGATGGCCGGGAACGCGGGCGCGGGTCTCCGGCGGCGGCTGGCGGCGTGGGCAGAGCGCGAGAGAGGGTGAAGCCGAGCGAAATGAGGCAAGGGGTGTGCGCGGGGCACTGGCGGGGCTCTAAGAAGGGAGCTGGGCGCGTGGGCGGGCGTCGTGGCCTAGAAATCCGGCGACATGCGCGAGTGCGCACGCGCCGGTCCACGGCGAGAGCGGGGAAGGCGGAACTGACAAGGCAGGCCCACGACGCAGAGAGAGCAAAGGGGACGCGCGGGGGCAACGGCTCGGCGCTGGCGAACCGGGCCCATGAGACAGAGAGAGAGAGAGAGCGAACGGGTGAAGGAAACTGGCGCCGACAGGTCGGCCCCACTGGGCAGCGAGCGAGAGAGGGAGGGCGCGCGCGAGGGAGAACTGTCGCTGACAGGCGGGGTCCGCCTGTCAGGCGGCGCGGGCGCGCGGCCTGGCTGGGCTTAGTGGTCCGACTAGGCTTGCTTTCTACTTTTCTTTTTCTCTGGATTTTCTAATTCCTTTTCCATTTCTTTTTCTATTGGGTTTTCAAATCCAAATTCAAACTAGGTTTCAAATTCAAATAAATTCAAACATGTGCAACACTTCAAAGAATATTTTAAGCTCAACATGATGCAACATGTCATGACCCATAAGGTTTTGGCAAAAATAAATAATTAACCTCCACTAGTTTAAGCTATTTCTAACCAAAAGGAAAAAAGAGAGAAAGAATCTAGAGAGAGAGGAAGCCTAGAGTGAGAAAAGGAAAAGTAACACATGATTTTGGGTGATAATTAGAAAGCAATTTTATACCCCCAAAATCAGGGTGTTACACCTGGTCTTACGCGCGGCCGCCAAGGAGCGTCGCTGGCCCTCCGTGCGCACCCTCGTCGGGGCATAGGACGCCGCGCTCGTGCCCGAGGCGCCGTGGGCCAGTTGCGCCCACGCCCGGTGCATCCTCGGCCGAGCGCCTTGCGCTGAAGCCGCGTCGGGGAGCCACCAAGGGCCCATGCTAGGGTCCGACTACACCCCGTCGCAGAGCGCTGCCACGACCTCGCGCCGCTCCCCCACCCCTCCCCCAACCGGCCGTCGAGGCGGTAACCGCCTCCGGTCGGATCGAGGGCCATTAGGCCCTTCCATTAGAGGAGGAAGATGGGGCCACTGAAAGTCGCCTAGAGGGGGGTGAATAGGCAAATCTGAAATTTATAAAGTTTAAGCACAACTAGAAGCCGGGGTTAGCGTTAGAAATATAATCGGGTCCGAAAGAGAGGGCGAAAACAAATCACAAGCGAATAAGAGCGAATGGCACGGTGATTTGTTTTACCGAGGTTCGGTTCTTGCAAACCTACTCCCTGTTGAGGTGGTCACAAAGACCGGGTCTCTTTCAACCCTTTCCCTCTCTCAAACGGTCACTTAGACCGAGTGAGCTTCATTCCTTGATTTCCCGGGTCACTTAGACCCCGCAAGGACCACCACACAATTGGTGTCTCTTGCTTTGCTTACAAGGCTTTGAGAGTAAGAATGAGAGAAAGAAGAAATGCCAATCAAGCAACAAGAACAACAAAAGAACACAAGACGATCTCCTCACAAGTCATAAAAACTAGAGTTGAATTGTGGACTTTGATTCAATCGGTGGCTTTGATTTGTGTCTTGGAATGTTGTGTATTGCTCTTGTATTGAATGAGGAGTTGTGAATGCTTGGGTGCCATGAAGAGTGGTGGTTGGGGGGTATTTATAGTCCGAACCACCAAAATGGCCGTTGGGGAAAGCTGCTGTCGTATGGCACACCGGACAGTCCGGTGCGCCACCGGACGCTGTCCGGTGCGCCAGCTACGTCACCCAACCGTTAGGGTTTGACCATTGGAGCTTTTGACATGTGGGCCACCGGACAGTCCGGTGGTGCACCGGACAGGTCCTGTTCACTGTCCGGTGCGCTATCTGACGCCTGCTCTGACTCTGCACGTGCAGTCGGCACTGTTCACTGTAGCCGTTGCAGACGACCGTTAGCGCAGGTAGACGTTGCTCCGCTTGGCACACCGGACAGTCTGGTGCTACACCGGACAGTCCGGTGAATTATAGCGGAGTGGCTCCCAGAATTCCCGAAGGTGGCGAGTTCGGAGTTGATCTCCCTGGTGCACCGGACACTGTCCGGTGGCACACCGGACAGTCCGGTGCGCTAGACCAGGGCAGCCTTCGGTTGTCTTTTGCTCTTTTTATTTGAACCCTTTCTTGGACTTTTTATTGGTTTGTGTTGAACCTTTGGCACCTGTAGAACTCATAATCTAGAGCAAACTAGTTAGTCCTATTATTTGTGTTGGACAATTCAACCACCAAAATCATTTAGGAAAAGGTGTAAGCCTATTACCCTTTCAATCTCCCCCTTTTTGGTGATTGATGCCAACACAAACCAAAGCAAATATATAAGTGCAGAATTGAACTAGTTTGCATAAGGTAAGTGCAAAGGTTACATGGAATTAAACCAATATATATATATTCTCATAGGATATGCATGGATGCTTTCTATTTTGAACATTTTGGACCACACTTGCACCATTTGTTTTGTTTTTGCAAATGTGTTGGAAATTCTTTTTCAAAGTCTTTTGCAAATAGTCAAAGGTATATGAATAAGATTTTGAGAAGCATTTTCAAGATTTGAAATTTTCTCCCCCTGTTTCAAATGCTTTTCCTTTGACTAAACAAAACTCCCCCTCAATGAAATTCTCCTCTTAGTGTTCAAGAGGGTTTTAGATATTAATTTTAAAAGGGGTTATACCAATTTGAAAATTTTATCAAAAATAAGATACCAATGAAAAATCTTCTTTTAATATAAATTTGAAAGACTACATTTTTGAAATTGGTGGTAGTGCGGTCCTTTTGCTTTAGGCTAATACTTTCTCCCCCTTTGGCATGAATCGCCAAAAATGGATACTTGTGAGTGAAATATAAGCCCTTTTATAAACTTTCTCCCCCTTTGGTAAATAATATAGGAGTGAAGATTATACCAAATTGGAGAACGGTGTGGAGTGACGGCAAAGGATGAATAATTCGATGGAGTGGAGTGGAAGCCTTGTCTTCGCCGAAGACTCCATTTCCCCTTCAATCTATGACTTAGCATGAAATACACTTGAAAAACATATTAGTCATAGCACATGAAAGAGATATGATCAAAGGTATATAAATGAGCTATGTGTGCAAGGAATCAATCAAAGTTCCTAAAATCAAGAATATTTAGCTCATGCCTAAGTTTGGTAAAAGTTTTCTCATCTAGTGGTTTGGTAAAGATATCGGCTAATTGTTCTTTGGTGCTAACATATGCAATCTCGATATCCCCCTTTGTTGGTGAGCCCTCAAAAAGTGATACCGAATGGCTATGTGCTTAGTGCGGCTGTGCTCAACGGAATTATCCGCCATGCGGATTGCACTCTCATTATCACATAGGAGAGGAACTTTGGTTAATTTGTAACCATAGTCCCTAAGGGTTTGCCTCATCCAAAGCAATTGCGCGCAACAATGGCCTGCGGCAATGTACTCGGCTTTGGCGGTAGAAAGAGCTACATAATTTTGTTTCTTTGAAGCCCAAGACACCAGGGATCTTCCCAAGAACTGACAAGTCCCTAATGTATTCTTTCATCAATTTTACACCCTGCCCAATCAGCATCTAAATAACCAATTAAATTAAAAGTGGATCCCCTGGGGTACCAAAGGCCAAACTTAGGAGTATGAACTAAATATCTCAAGATTTGTTTTACGGCCCTAAGGTGAACTTCCTTAGGATCGGCTTGGAATCTTGCACACATGCATATGGAAAGCATAATATCCGGTCGAGATGCACATAAATAGAGTAAAGATCCTATCATCGACCGGTATACCTTTTGATCTACGGATTTACCTCCCGTGTCGAGGTCGAGATGCCCATTGGTTCCCATGGGTATCTTGATGGGCTTGGCATCCTTCATCCCAAACTTGGTGACTATGTCTTGAATGTACTTTGTTTGGCTGATGAAGGTGCCCTTTTGGAGTTGCTTGACTTGAAATCCTAAGAAATATTTCAACTCCCCCATCATAGACATCTCGAATTTTTGAACCATAATCCTACTAAACTCTTCACAAGTAGATTTGTTAGTAGACCCAAATATGATATCATCAACATAAATTTGGCATACAAACTAATCATTTGCAATAGTTTTAGTAAAGAGAGTAGGATCGGCTTTTCCAACTTTGAAGCCATTAGCGATAAGAAAATCTCTTAGGCATTCATACCATGCTCTTGGGGCTTGCTTGAGCCCATAAAGCGCCTTAGAGAGTTTATATACATGGTTAGGGTACTTACTATCTTCAAAGCCGGGAGGTTGCTCAACATAGACCTCTTCCTTGATTGGTCCATTGAGGAAGGCACTTTTCATGTCCATTTGATAGAGCTTAAAGCCATGGTAAGTAGCATAGGCAAGTAATATACGAATTGACTCAAGCCTAGCTACTGGTGCATATGTTTCACCGAAATCCAAACCTTCGACTTGTGAATATCCCTTAGCCACAAGTCGGGCTTTGTTCCTTGTCACCACACCATGCTCATCTTGCTTGTTGCGGAAGACCCACTTGGTTCCTACAACATTTTGATTAGGACGTGGAACTAGATGCCATACCTCATTCCTCATGAAGTTGTTGAGTTCCTCTTGCATTGCCAACACCCTATCCGAATCCCTTAATGCCTCTTCTACCCTGTATGGCTCAATAGAAGACACAAAGGAGTAATGTTCACAAAAATGAGCAACACGAGATCGAGTGGTTACCCCCTTATGAATATCGCCGAGGATGGAGTTCACGGGGTGATCTCGTTGTATTGCTTGGTGGACTCTTGGGTGTGGCGGTCTTGGACCATCATCATCTTCCTTGTCTTGATCATTAGCATCTCTGATAGTCGCCTAGAGGGGGGGTGAATAGGGCGAAACTGAAATTTACAAAGTTAATCACAACTACAAGTCGGGTTAGTGTTAGAACTATAAACAAGTCCGCGAGAGGGCGTAAAAACAAATCGCAAGCGAGTAAAGCGGTGAGACACAAGGATTTGTTTTACCGAGGTTCGGTTCTCGCAAACCTACTCCCCGTTGAGGAGGCCACAAAGGCCGGGTCTCTTTCAACCCTTTCCCTCTCTCAAACGGTCCCTCGGACCGAGTGAGCTTTCTCTTCTCAATCACTTGGAACACAAAGTTCCCACAAGGACCACCACAAGATTGGTGTCTCTTGCCTCAATTACAAGTGAGTTTGATTGCAAGAAAGAATGAGAAAGAAAGCAAGCGATCCAAGCGCAAGAGCTCAAAAGAACACGACAAATCACTCTCACTAGTCACTAATGCTTTTGTGGAGTTGGGAGAGGATTTGATCACTTGGGTGTGTCTAGAATTGAATGCCTAGCTCTTGTAAGTGGTTGGAAGTGTGAAAACTTGGATGACTTGAATGTGGGGTGGTTGGGGGTATTTATAGCCCCAACCACCAAACTAGCCGTTTGGTGGGGCTGACTGTCGTATGGTGCACCGGACAGTCCGGTGCACACCGGACATGTCCGGTGCGCCAGCCACATCACCAAAGCCGTTGGGTTCCGACCGTTGGAGTTCTGTCTTCTGGGCCCGCCTGGATGTCCGGTGGCGCACCGGACATGTACTGTAGAGTGTCCGGTGCGCCAGTATGGGCGTGCCTGACTTCTGCGCGTGCTGGCGCGCATTCAATGTGCTGCAGGTAGCCGTTGGCGTCGAAATATCCGTTGCTCCGTTGTCACACCGGTCAGTCCGGTGTACACCGGACATGTCCGGTGAATTATAGCGGACTAGCCATTGTGAATTCCCGAAGCTGGCGAGTTCCTGAGGCGCCGTTCCTTGGAGCACCGGACAGTCCGGTGAATTATAGCGGAGCGCCTCTGGATTTTCCCGAAGGTGACGAGTTTGACTGGGAGTCCTCTGGTGCACCGGACACTGTCCGGTGGCACACCGGACAGTCCGGTGCGCCAGACCAGGGCTGCCTTCGGTTATTGAAAGGGAATTAGGCTTTCACCTAGTTCCTAAATAATTTTGGTGGTTGAATTGCCCAACACAAATCTTTGGACTAACTAGTTTGCCCAAGTGTATAGATTATACAGGTGAAAAAGGTTCACACTCAGCCAATAAAAAGACCAAGTTTTGGATTCAATAAAGGAGCAAAGGGGCAACCGAGGGCACCCCTGGTCTGGCGCACCGGACTGTCCGGTGTGCCACCGGACAGTGAACAGTACCTGTCCGGTGCACCAGGGGACTCAGACTCCAACTCTTCACTCTCGGGATTTCTCGGAAGCCGGCGCGCTATAATTCACCGGACTGTCCGGTGTGCACCGGACATGTCCGGTGCTCCAAGGAAGCTCGGCCTCCTGAACTCGCCAGCCTCGGGTTCGCGCAGCAGCCACTCCGCTAAAATTCACCGGACTGTCCGGTGTGCACCGGACTGTCCGGTGTGCCAGCGGAGCAACGGCTCCCTGCGGCGCCAACGGCTCCCTGCGGAGCATTTAATGCGCGCACAGCGCGCGCAGAAGTCAGAATCGCCCATGCCGGTGCACCGGACATCAAACAGTGCATGTCCGGTGTGCACCGGACACCCAGGAGGGCCCACAAGTCAGAAGCTCCAACGGTCAGAATCCAACGGCAGTGATGACGTGGCAGGGGCACCGGACTGTCCGGTGTGCACCGGACTGTCCGGTGCGCCATCGAGCAGAAGCCTCCAGCCAACGGTCAAGTTTGGTGGTTGGGGCTATAAATACCCCAACCACCCCACCATTCATTGCATCCAAGTTTTCCACTTCTCAACTACTACAAGAGCTCTAGCATTCAATTCTAGACACACTAAAGAGATCAAATCCTCTCCAATTCCACACAAAGCCCTAGTGACTAGTGAGAGTGATTTGCCGTGTTCATTTGAGCTCTTGCGCTTGGATTGCTTCTTTTCTTTCTCACTTGTTCTTGAGATCACAACTCCATTGTAATCAAGGCAAGAGGCACCAATTGTGTGGTGGCCCTTGCGGGGAAGTTTTGTTCCCGGCTTTGATTTGAGAAGAGAAGCTCACTCGGTCCGTGGGACCGTTTGAGAGAGGGAAGGGTTGAAAGAGACCCGGCCTTTGTGGCCTCCTCAACGGGGAGTAGGTTTGCAAGAACCGAACCTCGGTAAAACAAATCTCCGTATCTCACTTGCTTATTCGCTTGGGATTTGTTTTGCACCCTCTCTCTCGGACTCATTTATATTTCTAACACTAACCCGGCTTGTAGTTGTGTTTATATTTGTAAATTTCAGTTTTGCCCTATTCACCCCCCCTCTAGGCGACTATCAATTGGTATCAAAGCCCGGTGCTTCATTAGAGCCTAACCGCTCGAAGTGATCACGCCAAGAAGGAGATGGAGACCGGCGAAAAGCCCACTACAAGCCACGGGAGCACTTCATCGGAAGAGTCCCGCACCAAAAGGAGGGAGAAGAAGAAGAGCTCCTCCAACAAAGGGAAGGAGAAGAAATCTTCTTCTCATCACAAAGAGAAGAAGGAAAAATCTTCTTCCCACAAGCCGCATCGGAAAGGCGACAAGCACAAGAGGATGAGGAAGGTGGTCTACTACGAGACCGACACTTCATCAACATCGACCTCCGACTCCGATGCGCCCTCCGTCACTTCTAAGCGCCAAGAGCGCAAGAAGTATAGTAAGATCCCCCTACGTTACCCTCGCATTTCCAAACATACACCTTTACTTTCCGTCCCATTAGGCAAACCACCAACATTTGATGGTGAAGATTACGCTAGGTGGAGCGATTTAATGCGATTTCATCTAACCTCGCTCCACAAAAGCATATGGGATGTTGTTGAGTTTGGCGCGCAGGTACCATCCGTAGGGGATGAGGACTATGATGAGGATGAAGTGGCCCAAATCGAGCACTTCAACTCTCAAGCAACAACAATACTCCTCGCCTCTCTAAGTAGAGAGGAGTATAACAAAGTACAAGGGTTAAAGAGCGCCAAGGAGATTTGGGATGTACTCAAAACCGCGCACGAGGGAGACGAGCTCACCAAGATCACCAAGCGGGAAACGATCGAGGGGGAGCTCGGTCGGTTCCGGCTTCACAAAGGAGAGGAGCCACAACACATGTACAACCGGCTCAAGACTTTGGTGAACCAAGTGCGCAACCTCGGGAGCAAGAAGTGGGACGATCACGAAGTGGTAAATGTTATTTTAAGATCTCTCATTTTTCTTAATCCCACTCAGGTTCAATTGATTCGTGGTAATCCTAGATATACTAAAATGACCCCCGAGGAAGTTATCGGGCATTTTGTAAGTTTTGAGTGCATGATAGAAGGCTCGAGGAAAATCAACGAGCTTGGCGACTCATCCGAAGCCCAACCCGTTGCATTCAAGGCAACGGAGGAGAAGAAGGAGGAGGCTACACCAAGTCGACAACCAATCGACGCCTCCAAGCTCGACAATGAGGAAATGGCGCTCGTCATCAAGAGCTTCCGCCAAATCCTCAAACAAAGGAGGGGGAAGGACTACAAGTCCCGCTCCAAGAAGGTTTGCTACAAGTGTGGTAAGCCCGGTCATTTTATTGCTAAATGTCCTATATCTAGTGACAGTGACCGAGGTGACGACAAGAAGGGGAGACGAAAGGAAAAGAAGAGGTATTACAAGAAGAAGGGCGGCGATGCCCATGTTTGTCGCGAGTGGGACTCCGACGAGAGCTCAAGCGACTCCTCCGACGACGAGGACGCCGCCAACATCGCCGTCACCAAGGGACTCCTCTTCCCCAACGTCGGCCACAAGTGCCTCATGGCAAAGGACGGCAAAAAGAAGGTTAAATCTAAATCCTCCACTAAATATGAATCCTCTAGTGATGACAATGCTAGTGATGAGGAAGATAATTTGCGTTCCCTTTTTGCCAACCTTAACATAGCTCAAAAAGAAAAATTGAATGAATTGGTTAGTGCTATTCATGAAAAGGACGACCTTTTGGATTCCCAAGAGGATTGTCTAATTAAAGAAAACAAAAAACATGTTAAGGTTAAAAAGGCTTATGCTCTAGAAGTAGAAAAATGTGAAAAATTATCTAGTGAGCTAAGCACTTGCCGTGAAATAATTGACAACCTTAGGAATGAAAATGCTATTTTAAATGCTAAGGTTGATTCTCATGTTTGTGATGTTTCAATTTCCACTCCTAGAGATAATAATGATGATTTGCTTGCTAGGATTGAAGAATTGAACATTTCTCTTGCTAGCCTTAGAGTAGAAAATGAAAAGTTGATTACTAAGGCTAAAGAACTAGATGTTTGCAATGTTACAATTTCTGACCTTAGAACTAAAAATGATATGCTGCATGCTAAGGTTGTAGAATTAAAATCTTGCAAACCCTCTACATCTATTGTTGAGCATGTATCTATTTGTACTAGATGTAGAAATGTTGATATTGATGCTATTCATGATCACATGATTTTAATTAAGCAACAAAATGATCATATAGCTAAACTAGATGCTAAAATTGCCGAGCACAACTTAGAAAATGAGAAATTTAAATTTGCTCGTAGCATGCTTTATAATGGGAGACGCCCTGGCATCAAGGATGGCATTGGCTTCCAAAGGGGAGACAATGTCAAACTTAATGCCCCTCCTAAGAACTTGTCTAACTTTGTTAAGGGCAAAGCTCCCATGCCTCAGGATAACGAGGGTTACATTTTATACCCTGCCGGCTATCCTGAGAGCAAAATTAGGAAGATTCATTCTAGGAAGTCTCACTCTGGCCCTAATCATGCTTTTATGTATAAGGGTGAGACATCTAGTTCTAGGCAACCAACCCATGCTAAGTTGCCTAAGAAGAAAATTCCTAATGCATCAAATGATCATGCCATTTCATTTAAAACTTTTGATGCATCTTATGTGCTTACTAGCAAATCCGGCAAGGTAGTTGCCAAATTTGTTGGGGGCAAACACAAGGGCTCCAAGACTTGTGTTTGGGTACCCAAAGTTCTTGTTTCTAATGCCAAAGGACCCAAAACCGTTTGGGTACCTAAAGTCAAGAACTAAAATTGTTTTGTAGGTTTATGCATCCGGGGGCTCAAGTTGGATACTCGATAGCGGGTGCACAAACCACATGACAGGGGAGAAAAGGATGTTCTCCTCATATGAGAAAAACCAAGATCCCCAACGAGCTATCACATTCGGGGATGGAAATCAAGGTTTGGTCAAAGGTCTTGGTAAAATTGCTATATCTCCTGACCATTCCATTTCCAATGTTTTTCTTGTAGATTCCTTAGATTACAACTTGCTTTCCGTTTCTCAATTATGTCAAATGGGCTACAACTGTCTATTCACTGATGTTGGTGTCACTGTCTTTAGAAGAAGTGATGATGCAATAGCATTTAAGGGAGTGTTAGAGGGTCAGCTATACTTGGTAGATTTTGATAGAGCTGAACTCGACACTTGCTTAATTGCTAAGACTAACATGGGTTGGCTCTGGCATCGTCGACTAGCCCATGTTGGGATGAAGAATCTTCATAAGCTTCTAAAGGGAGAGCACATTTTAGGATTAACAAATGTTCATTTTGAGAAAGACAGGATTTGTAGCGCATGCCAGGCAGGGAAGCAAGTTGGAGTCCATCACCCACACAAGAACATCATGACGACCGACAGGCCGCTTGAGCTACTCCACATGGATCTATTCGGCCCGATTGCTTACATAAGCATCGGCGGGAGTAAGTATTGTCTTGTTATTGTGGATGATTATTCTCGCTTCACTTGGGTATTCTTTTTACAGGAAAAATCTCAAACCCAAGAGACCTTAAAGGGATTCTTGAGACGAGCTCAAAATGAGTTCGGCTTAAGGATCAAGAAAATAAGAAGCGACAACGGGACGGAGTTCAAGAACTCTCAAATTGAAGGCTTCCTTGAGGAGGAGGGCATCAAGCATGAGTTCTCCTCTCCCTACACGCCACAACAAAATGGTGTAGTGGAGAGGAAGAATCGAACTCTATTGGACATGGCAAGAACCATGCTTGATGAGTACAAGACACCGGACCGGTTTTGGGCCGAAGCGGTCAACACCGCCTGCTACGCCATCAACCGGTTATATCTTCACCGAATCCTCAAGAAGACATCATATGAACTCCTAACCGGTAAAAAGCCCAACATTTCATATTTTAGAGTTTTTGGTAGCAAATGCTTCATTCTTATTAAAAGAGGTAGAAAATCTAAATTTGCTCCTAAAACTGTAGAAGGTTTTTTACTTGGTTATGACTCAAACACAAGGGCATATAGGGTCTTTAACAAGTCCACTGGACTAGTTTAAGTCTCTTGTGACGTTGTGTTTGATGAAACTAACGGCTCTCAAGTAGAGCAAGTTGATCTTGATGAGATAGGTGAAGAACAGGCTCCATGCATCGCGCTAAGGAACATGTCCATCGGGGATGTGTGTCCTAAGGAATCCGAAGAGCCTCCAAGTACACAAGATCAACCATCCTCCTCCATGCAAGCATCTCCACCAACTCAAAATGAGGATGAGGCTCAAAATGATGAAGAGCAAAATCAAGAAGACGAGCCACCTCAAGATGATAGCAATGATCAAGGGGGAGATACAAATGATCAAGAAAAGGAGGATGAGGAAGAACCAAGACCGCCACACCCAAGAGTCCACCAAGCAATCCAACGAGATCACCCCGTCGACACCATCCTCGGCGACATTCATAAGGGGGTAACTACTCGATCTCGGGTTGCTCATTTTTGTGAACATTACTCTTTTGTTTCCTCTATTGAGCCACACAGGGTAGAGGAAGCTCTCCAAGATTCGGATTGGGTGGTGGCGATGCAAGAGGAGCTCAACAATTTCACGAGGAATGAGGTCTGGCATTTAGTTCCACGTCCTAACCAAAATGTTGTAGGAACCAAATGGGTCTTCCGCAACAAGCAAGATGAGCATGGTGTGGTGACAAGGAACAAAGCTCGACTCGTAGCCAAAGGGTATTCACAAGTCGAAGGTTTGGATTTCGGTGAAACCTATGCACCCGTAGCTAGGCTTGAGTCAATTCGCATATTATTGGCCTATGCTACTTACCATGGCTTTAAGCTCTATCAAATGGACGTGAAAAGTGCCTTCCTCAATGGACCGATCAAGGAAGAGGTCTATGTTGAGCAACCTCCCGGCTTTGAAGACAGTGAGTATCCTAATCATGTCTATAGGCTCTCTAAGGCGCTTTATGGGCTCAAGCAAGCCCCAAGAGCATGGTATGAATGCCTTAGAGATTTCCTTATTGCTAATGGCTTCAAAGTCGGCAAGGGCGATCCTACACTCTTTACTAAAACTCTTGAAAATGACTTGTTTGTATGCCAAATTTATGTTTATGATATTATATTTGGGTCTACTAACGAGTTTACATGTGAAGAGTTTAGTAGGATCATGACACAGAAATTCGAGATGTCGATGATGGGGGAGTTGAAGTATTTTCTAGGATTCCAAGTCAAGCAACTCCAAGAGGGCACCTTCATTAGCCAAACGAAGTACACTCAAGACATTCTTGCTAAGTTTGGGATGAAGGATGCCAAACCCATCAAGACACCCATGGGAACTAATGGGCATCTCGACCTCGACACGGGAGGTAAGTCCGTGGATCAAAAGATATACCGGTCGATGATTGGTTCATTGCTTTATTTATGTGCATCTCGACCGGACATTATGCTTTCCGTTTGCATGTGTGCAAGATTCCAATCCGACCCTAAGGAATCCCACCTTACGGCCGTAAAACGAATCTTGAGATATTTGGCTTATACCCCTAAGTTTGGGCTTTGGTACCCTCGGGGATCCACATTTGATTTGATTGGTTATTCGGATGCCGATTGGGCGGGGTGCAAAATTAATAGGAAGAGCACATCGGGGACTTGTCAGTTCTTGGGAAGATCCTTGGTGTCTTGGGCTTCAAAGAAACAAAATTCGGTCGCTCTTTCCACCGCCGAAGCCGAGTATATTGCCGCAGGCCATTGTTGCGCGCAATTACTTTGGATGAGGCAAACCCTGCGGGACTACGGTTACAAATTAACCAAAGTCCCTTTGCTATGTGATAATGAGAGTGCAATTAAAATGGCCGACAATCCCGTCGAGCATAGCCGCACTAAGCACATAGCCATTCGGTATCATTTTCTTAGGGATCACCAACAAAAGGGGGATATCGAGATTTCTTACATTAATACTAAAGATCAATTAGCCGATATCTTTACCAAGCCACTTGATGAACAATCTTTTACCAGACTTAGGCATGAGCTCAATATTCTTGATTCTAGAAATTTCTTTTGCTAAGCTTGCACACATAGCTCATTTGAATACCTTTGATCATATCTCTTTTATATGCTATGACTAATGTGTTTTCAAGTCTATTTCAAACCAAGTCATAGGTATATTGAAAGGGAATTGGAGTCTTCGGCGAAGACAAAGGCTTCCACTCCGTAACTCATGCTTCGCCATCACTCCGAGCAACTCTCTATTCCTTGGGGAGAAATGAGCATCAAAGAAAAGGACTTCATCCTTGGGGGAGAGAGTAAAAGCTCAAAAGCAAAAGGACCGGACTTCGTCTTTGGTATAATCTTAACTCATTCATTTATGACCAAAGAGGAAGAACTTACTTCGAGGGCTCTAATGATTCCGTTTTTGGCGATTCATGCCAAAAAGGGGGAGAAATGAGCCCAAAGCAAAAGGACCGCACCACCACCACCAAATTCAAAAACTTAGTGCTTTCCAAAAGTATTTATCATTTGGTATCCTATTTTGTTCAAAAGGGGGAGAAAGTAGTATTTCAAAAATGGTATATCAAAACCCTCTTGAACACTAAGAGGTGGATCTCTTTTAGGGGGAGTTTTGTTTAGTCAAAGGAAAAGCATTTGAAACAGGGGGAGACAATTTCAAATCTTGAAAATGCTTTGCAAACTCTTATTCATTTACCTTTGACTATTTGCAAAAGATCTTTGAAATGGATTTACAAAAAGAATTTGCAAAAACAAAACATGTGGTGCAAACGTGGTCCAAAATGTTATATAAGAAAGAAACATTCCTTGCATATCTTGTAAGTAGTTATATTGGCTTAATTCCAAGTAACCTTTTCACTTACATTATGCAAACTAGTTCAATTATGCACTTCTCTATTTGCTTTGGTTTGTGTTGGCATCAATCACCAAAAAGGGGGAGATTGAAAGGGAATTAGGCTTTCACCTAGTTCCTAAATAATTTTGGTGGTTGAATTGCCCAACACAAATCTTTGGACTAACTAGTTTGCCCAAGTGTATAGATTATACAGGTGAAAAAGGTTCACACTCAGCCAATAAAAAGACCAAGTTTTGGATTCAATAAAGGAGCAAAGGGGCAACCGAGGGCACCCCTGGTCTGGCGCACCGGACTGTCCGGTGTGCCACCGGACAGTGAACAGTACCTGTCCGGTGCACCAGGGGACTCAGACTCCAACTCTTCACTCTCGGGATTTCTCGGAAGCCGGCGCGCTATAATTCACCGGACTGTCCGGTGTGGACCGGACATGTCCGGTGCTCCAAGGAAGCTCGGCCTCCTGAACTCGCCAGCCTCGGGTTCGCGCAGCAGCCACTCCGCTAAAATTCACCGGACTGTCCGGTGTGCACCGGACTGTCCGGTGTGCCAGCGGAGCAACGGCTCCCTGCGGCGCCAACGGCTCCCTGCGGAGCATTTAATGCGCGCACAGCGCGCGCAGAAGTCAGAATCGCCCATGCCGGTGCACCGGACATCAAACAGTGCATGTCCGGTGTGCACCGGACACCCAGGAGGGCCCACAAGTCAGAAGCTCCAACGGTCAGAATCCAACGGCAGTGATGACGTGGCAGGGGCACCGGACTGTCCGGTGTGCACCGGACTGTCCGGTGCGCCATCGAGCAGAAGCCTCCAGCCAACGGTCAAGTTTGGTGGTTGGGGCTATAAATACCCCAACCACCCCACCATTCATTGCATCCAAGTTTTCCACTTCTCAACTACTACAAGAGCTCTAGCATTCAATTCTAGACAGACTAAAGAGATCAAATCCTCTCCAATTCCACACAAAGCCCTAGTGACTAGTGAGAGTGATTTGCCGTGTTCATTTGAGCTCTTGCGCTTGGATTGCTTCTTTTCTTTCTCACTTGTTCTTGAGATCACAACTCCATTGTAATCAAGGCAAGAGGCACCAATTGTGTGGTGGCCCTTGCGGGGAAGTTTTGTTCCCGGCTTTGATTTGAGAAGAGAAGCTCACTCGGTCCGTGGGACCGTTTGAGAGAGGGAAGGGTTGAAAGAGACCCGGCCTTTGTGGCCTCCTCAACGGGGAGTAGGTTTGCAAGAACCGAACCTCGGTAAAACAAATCTCCGTATCTCACTTGCTTATTCGCTTGGGATTTGTTTTGCACCCTCTCTCTCGGACTCATTTATATTTCTAACACTAACCCGGCTTGTAGTTGTGTTTATATTTGTAAATTTCAGTTTCGCCCTATTCACCCCCCCTCTAGGCGACTATCAGTTATCCCTTGCTCTTTTTGTTGAACCCATTTCTTGGTCTTTTTATTGGCTAAGTGTGAATCTTTTGGCATATGTATAACTTATACACTAGAGCAAACTAGTTAGTCCAATTATTTGTGTTGGGCAATTCAACCACCAAAATTATTTAGGAACTAGGTGTAAGCCTAATTCCCTTTCAATCTCCCCCTTTTTGGTGATTGATGCCAACACAAACCAAAGCAAATATGGAAGTACATAATTGAACTAGCTTGCATAATGTAAGTGCAAAGGTTGCTTGGAATTGAGCCAATATAACTACTCATAAGATATGCATGGATTGTTTCTTTGTTTTTAACATTTTGGACCACGCTTGCACCACATGTTTTGTTTTTGCAAATTCTTTTGTAAATCCTTTTCAAAGTTCTTTTCCAAATAGTCAAAGGTAAATGAGTAAGATTTTGCAAAGCATTTTCAAGATTTGAAATTTTCTCCCCCTGTTTCAAATGCTTTTCCTTTGACTAAACAAAACTCCCCCTTAATGAAGTCCTCCTCTTAGCGTTCAAGAGGGTTTTGATATTAATTTTGAAGAGGGTATACCAATTTGAAATTATATCACAAGTAAGATACTAATTTGAAGACTTTTTGAAAAACTAAAATTTTCGAAATTGGTGGTGGTGCGGTCCTTTTGCTTTGGGCTCATACTTTCTCCCCCTTTGGCATGAATCGCCAAAAACGGAATCATTAGAGCCCTTAGAATTATTCTCTCCCCCTTTGGTTATGAATAAATGAGTGAAGATTATACCAAAGATGGAGTCCTTTTGCTTTTGACTCTCCCCTAAAAGATGGAGAGATGCGCGGAGCGACGGCGAACGATGAGTTACGGAGTGGAAGCCTTTGTCTTCGCTGAAGACTCCAATTCCCTTTCAATATACCTATGACTTGGTTTGAAATAGACTTGAAAACACATTAGTCATAGCACATGAAAGAGACATGATCAAAGGTATATAGATTAGCTATGTGTGCAAATTAACAAAAGAAGTTCCTAGAATCAAGAATATTTAGCTCATGCCTAAGTTTGTTAAAAGTTTGTTCATCAAGTGGCTTGGTAAAGATATCGGCTAATTAATCTTTAGTATTAATGTAAGAAATCTCGATATCTCTCTTTTGTTGGTGATCCCTTAAAAAGTGATACCGAATGGCTATGTGTTTAGTGCGGCTATGCTCGACGGGATTATCCGCCATTTTGATTGCACTCTCATTATCACATAGAAGAGGAACTTTGGTTAACTTGTAACCATAGTCCCTAAGGGTTTGCCTCATCCAAAGTAGTTGCGCGCAACAATGTCCTGCGGCAATGTACTCGGCCTCGGCGGTAGAAAGAGCTACAGAATTTTGCTTCTTTGAAGCCCAAGACACCAAGGATCTTCCCAAGAACTGGCAAGTCCCCGATGTGCTCTTTCTATTGATTTTACACCCCGCCCAATCGGCATCCGAATAACCAACCAAATCAAAAGTGGATCCCCTAGGATACCAAAGCCCAAACTTAGGAGTATAAACCAAATATCTCAAGATTCGTTTTACGGCCGTAAGGTGAGCTTCCTTAGGATCGGCTTGGAATCTTGCACACATGCATACGGAAAGCATAATATCCGGTCGAGATGCACATAAATATAGCAAAGAACCTATCATCGACCGGTATGCCTTTTGATTGACGGATTTACCTCCCTCGTCGAGGTCGAGATGCCCATTGGTTCCCATGGGTGTCTTGATGGGTTTGGCATCCTTCATTCCAAACTTGCTTAGAATATCTTGAGTATACTTCGTTTGGCTTAGGAAGGTGCCCTCTTGGAGTTGCTTTACTTGAAATCCTAAGAAATACTTCAACTCCCCCATCATAGACATCTCAAACTTTTGTGTCATGATCCTACTAAATTCTTCACATGTAGACTCGTTAGTAGACCCAAATATAATATCATCAACATAAATTTGGCATACAAACAAGTCATTTTCAAGAGTTTTAGTGAATAGAGTAGGATCGGCCTTTCCGACTTTGAATCCATTAGTGATAAGGAAATCCCTAAGGCATTCATACCATGCTCTTGGGGCTTGCTTGAGCCCATAAAGCGCCTTAGAGAGTTTATAGACATGGTTAGGGTACTCACTATCTTCAAAGCCGGGAGGTTGCTCAACATAGACCTCTTCCTTGATTGGTCCATTGAGGAAGGCACTTTTCACGTCCATTTGATAGAGCTTAAAGCCATGGTAAGTAGCATAGGCCAATAATATGCGAATTGACTCAAGCCTAGCTACGGGTGCGTAGGTTTCACCGAAATCCAAACCTTCAACTTGGGAGTATCCCTTGGCCACAAGTCGAGCTTTGTTCCTTGTCACCACACCATGCTCATCTTGCTTGTTGCGGAAAACCCACTTGGTTCCTACAACATTTTGGTTAGGACGTGGAACTAAATGCCATACCTCATTCCTAGTGAAGTTGTTGAGCTCCTCTTGCATCGCCACCACCCAATCCGAATCTTGTAGTGCTTCCTCTAACCTGTGTGGCTCAATGGAGGAAACAAAAGAGTAATGCTCACAAAAATGTGCAAAACGAGATCTAGTAGTTACCCCCTTATGAATATCGCCGAGGATGGTGTCGACGGGGTGATCTCGTTGGATTGCTTGGTGGACTCTTGGGTGTGGCGGCCTTGGTTCTTCATCCTCCTTGTCTTGATCGTTTGCATCTCCCCCTAGATCATTGTCGTCATCTTGAGGTGGCTCATCTCTTTGATCTTCTCCTTCATCAACTTGAGCCTCGTCCTCATTTTGGGTTGGTGGAGATGCTTGCGTGGAGGAGGATGGTTGATCTTGTGCATTTGGAGGCTCTTCGGATTCCTTAGGACATACATCCCCAATGGACATGTTCCTTAGCGCGATGCACAGAGCCTCTTCAATACCTATCTCATCAAGATCAACTTGCTCTATTTGAGAGTCGTTAGTCTCATCAAACACAATGTCACAAGAAACTTCAACTTGTCCGGAGGACTTGTTAAATACTCTATATGCCCTTGTGTTTGAATCATATCCTAGTAAAAAGCCTTCTACAGTTTTAGGAGCAAATTTAGATTTTCTACCTCTTTTAATAAGAATAAAGCATTTGCTACCAAAAACTCTAAAATATGAAATATTGGGCTTTTTACCGGTTAGGAGTTCATAGGATGTCTTCTTGAGGATTCGGTGTAGATATAACTGGTTGATAGCGTAGCAAGCGGTGTTAACCGCCTCGGCCCAAAACCGATCCGGTGTCTTGTACTCATCAAGCATGGTCCTTGCCATGTCCAATAGAGTTCGATTCTTCCTCTCCACTACACCATTTTGTTGTGACGTGTAGGGAGAAGAGAACTCATGCTTGATGCCCTCCTCCTCAAGGAAGCTCTCGATTTGTGAGTTCTTGAACTCCGTCCCGTTGTCGCTTCTAATTTTCTTGATCCTTAAGCCGAACTCATTTTGAGCCCGTCTTAAGAATCCCTTTAAGGTCTCTTGGGTTTGAGATTTTTCCTGCAAAAAGAATACCCAAGTGAAGCAAGAATAATCATCCACAATAACTAGACAGTACTTACTCCCGCCGATGCTTATGTAAGCGATCGGGCCGAATAGATCCATGTGTAGGAGCTCCAGTGGCCTGTCAGTAGTCATGATGTTCTTGTGTGGATGGTGACCAACTTGCTTCCCTGCTTGGCATGCGCTACAAATCGTGTCTTTCTCAAAATGAACATTTGTTAATCCTAAAATGTGCTCTCTCGTTAGAAGCTTATGAAGATTCTTCATCCCAACATGGGCTAGTCGGCGGTGCCAGAGCCAACCCATGTTAGTCTTGGCAATTAAGCAAGTGTCGAGTTCAGCTCTATCAAAATCTACCAAGTATAGCTGACCCTCCAACACTCCCTTAAATGCTATTGAATCATCACTTCTTCTAAAGAAGTGACACCAATATCAGTGAATAGACAGTTGTAACCCATTTTGCATAATTGAGATACAGAAAGCAAATTGTAATCTAATGAATCTACAAGAAAAACATTGGAAATAGAATGGTTAGGAGATATAGCAATTTTACCCAATCCTTTGACCAAACCTTGGTTTCCATCCCCGAATGTGATCGCTCGTTGGGGATCTTGGTTTTTCTCATATGAGGAGAACATCTTTTTCTCCCCTGTCATGTGGTTTGTGCACCCGCTGTCGATGATCCAGCTTGAGCCCCCGGATGCATAAACCTACAAAACATGTTTAGTTCTTGACTTTAGGTACCCAAACGGTTTTGGGTCCTTTGGCATTAGAAACAAGAACTTTGGGTACCCAAACACAAGTCTTGGAGCCCTTGTGTTTGCCCCCAACAAACTTGGCAACTACCTTGCGGATTTGTTAGTTAAAACATATGATGCATCAAAAGTTTTGAATGAAATGTTATGATCATTTGATGCACTAGAAGTTTTCTTTTTAGGCAACTTAGCACGGGTTGGTTGCCTAGAACTAGATGTCTCACCCTTATACATAAAAGCATGATTTGGGCCAGAGTGAGACTTCCTAGAGTGAATTCTCCTAATTTTGCTCTCGGGATAACCGGCAGGGTACAAAATGTAACCCTCGTTATCCTGAGGCATGGGAGCCTTGCCCTTTACAAAATTAGACAATCTTTTAGGAGGGGCATTCAGTTTGACATTGTCTCCCCTTTGGAAGCCAATGCCATCCTTGATGCCAGGGCGTCTCCCATTATAAAGCATACTACGAGCAAATTTAAATTTTTCATTCTCTAAGTTATGCTCGGCAATTTTAGCATCTAATTTTGCTATATGATCATTTTGTTGTTTAATTAAAGCTATGTGATCATGAATAGCATTAACATCAACATCTCTACATCTAGTACAAATAGAAGTGTGCTCAACGGTAGATGTAGAGGGTTTGCAAGATTTTAATTCTACCACCTTAGCATGTAATATATCATTTTCACTTCTAAGGTTAGAAATAGTAATATTGCAAACATCAAAATCTTTAGCCTTAGCAAGCAATTTTTCATTCTCAATCCTAAGGCTAGAAATAGAACCATTCAACTCATCAATCCTAGCAAGTAAATCAACATTATCATCTCTAGGATTGGAAGTTGAAACATTACAAACATGAGAATCAACTTTAGCAATTAATTTGGAATTTTCATTTCTAAGGTTGGCAATAGTGTCATGGCATGTGCTTAGCTCACTAGATAATTTCTCATATTTTTCTACCTCTAGAGCATAAGCATTCTTAACCTTAACATGCTTTTTATTTTCCTTGATTAGGAAGTCCTCTTGGGAGTCCAAGAGATCATCCTTTTCATGGATGGCACTAATTAGCTCATTTAGTTTTTCCTTTTGTTCCATGTTAAGGTTGGAAAAAAGGGTACGCAAATTATCTTCCTCATCACTAGCATTATCATCACTAGAAGATTCATATTTAGTGGAGGATTTTGATTTAACCTTCTTCCTTTTGTCGTCCTTTGCCATGAGGCACTTGTGGACGACGTTGGGGAAGAGAAGTCCCTTGGTGACGGCGATGTTGGCAGCGTCCTCGTTGTCGGAGGAGTCGCTAGAGCTTTCGTCGGAGTCCCACTCACGACAAACATGGGCATCGCCTCCCTTCTTCTTGTAGTATCTTTTCTTCTCCTTTCTTCTCCCCTTCTTGTCGTCGCCCCTGTCACTATCACTAGATAATGGACATTTTGCAATAAAATGACCGGGCTTACCACATTTGTAGCACACTTTCTTGGAGCGGGGTTTGTAGTCCTTCCCCCTCCTTTGTTTGAGGATTTGACGGAAGCTCTTGATGATGAGCGCCATCTCCTCGTTGTCGAGCTTGGAAGCGTCGATGGGTTGTCTACTTGATGTAGACTCCTCCTTCTCCTCCGTCGCCTTGAATGCGACCGGTTGTGCTTCGGGCGTGGAGGAGATGCCTTGCTCGATGATTTTCTTTGAGCCTTTAATCATTAGCTCAAAGCTCACAAATTTTCCTATGACTTCCTTGGAAGACATTAGCTTATATCTAGGATCACCTCGAATTAATTGAACTTGTGTAGGGTTAAGAAATACGAGAGATCTAAGAATAACCTTGACCATCTCATGGTCATCCCATTTTTCGCTCCCGAGGTTGCGCACTTGGTTCACCAAGGTCTTCAAGCGGTTGTACATGGCTTGTGGATCCTCCCCTTGGTGAAGCATGAAGTGACCGAGCTCCCCCTCGATCGTTTCCCGTTTGGTGATCTTTGTCACCTCGTCTCCTTCGTGCGCGGTCTTGAGTACATCCCAAATTTCCTTCGCACTTTTTAACCCTTGCACCTTATTATACTCCTCTCGACTTAGAGAGGCGAGGAGTATAGTAGTGGCTTGGGAGTTAAAGTGGTGAATTTGGGCCACCTCGTCCGAGTCGTAGTCTTCATCCCCTACGGATGGTACCTGTACACCAAACTCAACAACATTCCATATGCTTGTGTGGAGTGAGGTTAGATGATGCCTCATTTTGTCACTCCACATATTATAATCTTCACCGTCAAAAACCGGTGGTTTGCCTAATGGAACGGAGAGCAAAGGAGTACGTTTTGAAATATGGGGATAGCGTAGAGGAATCTTACTATACTTCTTGCGCTCTTGGCGCTTAGAAGTAACGGATGGTGCATCGGAGTCGGAGGTCGATGGTGATGAAGAGTCGGTCTCGTAGTAGACCACTTTCCTCATCCTCTTGTGCTTGTCGCCTCTCCGATCCGACTTGTGGGAAGAGGATTTCTTCTCCTTCCCCTTCCCTTTGTTGGAGGAGTTTTTCTTCTCCTTCCTCTTGTTGCGGGACTCTTCCGATGAAGTCGACCCGTGGCTTGTAGCGGGCTTGTCGCCGGTCTCCATCTCCCTCTTGGCGAGTTCTCCCGACATCACTTCGAGCGGTTAGACTCTAATGAAGCACCGGGTTCTGATACCAATTGATAGTCACCTAGAGGGGGGGTGATTAGGGCGAAACTGAAATTTACAAAGTTAATCACAACTACAAGTCGGGTTAGTGTTAGAAATATAAACGAGTCCGCGAGAGGGCGTAAAAACAAATCGCAAGCGAGTAAAGCGGTGAGACACAGGGATTTGTTTTACCGAGGTTCGGTTCTCGCAAACCTACTCCCCGTTGAGGAGGCCACAAAGGTCGGGTCTCTTTCAACCCTTTCCCTCTCTCAAACGGTCCCTCGGACCGAGTGAGCTTTCTCTTCTCAATCACTTAGAACACAAAGTTCCCACAAGGACCACCACAAGATTGGTGTCTCTTGCCTCAATTACAAGTGAGTTTGATTGCAAGAAAGAATGAGAAAGAAAGCAAACGATCCAAGCGCAAGAGCTCAAAAGAACACGGCAAATCACTCTCGCTAGTCACTAATGCTTTTGTGGAGTTGGGAGAGGATTTGATCACTTGGGTGTGTCTAGAATTGAATGCCTAGCTCTTGTAAGTGGTTGGAAGTGTGAAAACTTGGATGACTTGAATGTGGGGTGGTTGGGGGTATTTATAGCCCCAACCACCAAACTAGCCGTTTGGTGGGGCTGATTGTCGTATGGTGCACCGGACAGTCCGGTGCACACCGGACAGTCCGGTGCGCCAGCCACGTCACCAAAGTTGTTGGGTTCCGACCGTTGGAGTTTTGTCTGAAAGTCGCCTAGAGGGGGGGTGAATAGGGCGAAACTGAAATTTACAAATATAAACACAACTACAAGCCGGGTTAGCGTTAGAAATGTAAACGAGTCCGCGAGAGAGGGCGTAAAACAAATCGCAAGCAAATGAGGAGTGTGACACACGGATTTGTTTTACCGAGGTTCGGTTCTCGCAAACCTACTCCCCGTTGAGGAGGCCACAAAGGCCGGGTCTCTTTCAACCCTTCCCTCTCTCAAACGGTCCCTCGGACCGAGTGAGCTTCTCTTCTCAAATCACTTGGGAATCAAACTTCCCGCAAGGGCCACCACACAATTGGTGCCTCTTGCCTCAATTACAAGCGAGTGTTTGATCACAAGAAAGAATCAAGAAAGAAAAGAAGCGATCCAAGCGCAAGAGCTCAAATGAACACTACAAATCACTCTCTCTAGTCACTAGGGTTTTGAATGGGATTGGGAGAGGATTTGATCTCTTGTTGGTGTGCTTTGCAATGAATGCTAGCTCTTGTATAGTGGTTGGAAGCTGGAAAACTTGGATGCAATGAATGTGGGGGTGGTTGGGGTATTTATAGCCCCAACCACCAAACTTGACCGTTGGTGGAGGCTGTCTGTTCGATGGCGCACCGGACAGTCCGGTGCACACCGGACATGTCCGGTGCCCCCGCCACGTCAACACTACCGTTGGATTCTGACCGTTGGAGCTTCTGACTTCTGGGCCCGCCTGGATGTTTGGTGCACACCGGACATGCACTGTTCCTTATCCGGTGCGCCAGTATGGGCGCGCCTGTCTTCTGCGCGCGCAGAGCGCGCAATAAATGCGTCGCAGGTAGCCGTTGGCGCCGAATAGCCGTTGCTCCGGAGTTGCACCGGACAGTCCGGTGTACATCGGACAGTCCGGTGAATTTTAGCGGACTAGCCGTTGGAGTTTCCCGAAGCTGGCGAGTTCCTGAGGCCGCTTCTCCATGGCGCACCGGACACTGTCCGGTGTACACCGGACAGTCCGGTGAATTATAGCGCGAGTGCCTCTGGAAATTCCCGAAGGTGGCGAGTTGGTGTTGGAGTCCTCTGGTGCACCGGACATGTCCGGTGGTGCACCGGACACTGTCCGGTGGCACACCGGACAGTCCGGTGCGCCAAACCAGAGGTGCCTTCGGTTGGCCCTTTGCTCCTTTGTTGAATCCAAAATTTGATCTTTTTATTGGCTGAGTGTGAACCTTTAACACCTGTATAATCTATACACTTGGGCAAACTGGTTAGTCCAATAGATTTGTGTTGGGCAATTCAACCACCAAAATTAATTAGGGACTAGGTGTAAGCCTAATTCCCTTTCAATCTCCCCCTTTTTGGTGATTGATGCCAACACAAACCAAAGCAAATATAGAAGTGCATAATTGAACTAGTTTGCATAATGTAAGTGTAAAGGTTGCTTGGAATTGAGCCAATATTAATACTTTACAAGATATGCATGGATTGTTTCTTTCTTAAATAACATTTTGGACCACGCTTGCACCACATGTTTTGTTTTTGCAAACTCTTTTGGAAATCCTTTTCAAAGTTCTTTTGCAAATAGTCACAGGTAAATGAATAAGATTATGCAAAGCATTTTCAAGATTTGAAATTTTCTCCCCCTGTTTCAAATGCTTTTCCTTTGACTAAACAAAACACCCCCTCAAATAAATTCTCCTCTTAGTGTTCAAGAGGGTTTTAAGATATCAAGTTTTGAAATACTACTGCCTCCCCCTTTAGAACATAATAAGATACCAATTTGAAATTGACCAAATGAAAATCTCCAATTTTAAAAACTCGGTGGTGGTGCGGTCCTTTTGCTTTGGGCTCATTTCTCCCCCTTTTTGGCATGAATCGCCAAAAACGGAATCATTAGAGCCCTCGAAGTGCTATCTTCCCCTTTGGTCATAAATAAATGAGTTAAGATTATACCAAAGGCGAAGTCCGATCCTTTAGCTTTGGGCTCTTATTCTCTCCCAAAGACGAAGTCCTTTTCTTTGATGCTCATTTCTCCCCAAAGAGTAGAGAGTTGCTTGGAGTGATGGCGAAGTATGAATTACGAAGTGGAAGCCTTTGTCTTCGCCGAAAACTCCAATTCCCTTTCAATATACCTATGACTTGGTTTGAAATACTCTTGAAAACACATTAGTCATAGCATATACAAAAGAGATATGATCAAAGGTATACTTGTGTGCTATGTGTGCAAACTAGCAAAAGAAATTTCTAGAATCAAGAATATTGAGCTCATGCCTAAGTTTGGTAAAAGTTTGTTCATCAAGTGGCTTGGTAAAGATATCGGCTAATTGATCTTTAGTGTTAATGTATGAAATCTCGATATCCCCCTTTTGCTGGTGATCCCTAAGAAAATGATACCGAATGGCTATGTGTTTAGTGCGGCTATGCTCGACAGGATTGTCGGCCATTTTGATTGCACTCTCATTATCACATAGCAAAGGAACTTTGGTTAATTTGTAACCGTAGTCCCGCAGGGTTTGCCTCATCCAAAGTAATTGCGCGCAACAATGACCTGCGGCAATATACTCGGCTTCGGCGGTTGAAAGAGCGACCGAATTTTGCTTCTTTGAAGCCCAAGACACCAAGGATCTCCCCAAGAACTAGCAAGTCCCGGATGTGCTCTTCCTGTTAATCTTACACCCCGCCCAATCGGCATCCGAATAACCAATCAAATCAAATGTGGATCCCCGAGGGTACCAAAGCCCAAACTTAGGAGTATAAGCCAAATATCTCAAGATTCGTTTTACGGCCGTAAGGTGTGATTCCTTAGGGTCGGCTTGGAATCTTGCACACATGCATACGGAAAGCATAATATCCGGTCGAGATGCACATAAATAGAGTAAAGAACCTATCATCGACCGGTATACCTTTTGATCCACGGACTTACCTCCCGTGTCGAGGTCGAGATGCCCATTGGTTCCCATGGGTGTCTTGATGGGCTTGGCATCCTTCATCCCAAACTTGTTTAGAATGTCTTGAGTGTACTTCGTTTGGCTAATGAAGGTGCCCTCTTGGAGTTGCTTTACTTGGAATCCTAAGAAATACTTCAACTCCCCCATCATAGACATCTCGAATTTCTGTGTCATGATCCTACTAAATTCCTCACAAGTAGATTCGTTAGTAGACCCAAATATGATATCATCAACATAAATTTGGCATACAAACAAATCATTGTCAAGAGTTTTAGTGAAGAGTGTAGGATCGGCCTTGCCGACTTTGAAGCCATTAGCAATAAGGAAATTTCTAAGGCATTCATACCATGCTCTTGGGGCTTGCTTGAGCCCATAAAGCGCCTTAGAGAGCTTATAGACATGGTTAGGATACTCACTGTCTTCAAAGCCGGGAGGTTGCTCAACATAGACCTCTTCCTTGATTGGTCCGTTGAGGAAGGCACTTTTCACGTCCATTTGATAAAGCTTAAAGCCATGGTAAGTAGCATAGGCTAATAATATGCGAATTGACTCAAGCCTAGCTACGGGTGCATAGGTTTCACCGAAATCCAAACCTTCGACTTGGGAGTATCCTTTGGCCACAAGTCGAGCTTTGTTCCTTGTCACCACACCATGCTCATCTTGCTTGTTGCGGAAGACCCATTTGGTTCCTACAACATTTTGATTAGGACGTGGAACCAAGTGCCATACCTCGTTCCTTGTGAAATTGTTGAGCTCCTCTTGCATCGCCACCACCCAATCTGAATCTTGTAGTGCTTCCTCTACCCTGTGTGGCTCAATAGAGGAAACAAACGAGTAATGCTCACAAAAATGTGCAACACGAGATCTAGTAGTTACCCCCTTATGAATGTCGCCGAGGATAGTGTCGACGGGGTGATCTCGTTGTATTGCTTGGTGGACTCTTGGGTGTGGCGGCCTTGGTTCTTCATCCTCCTTGTCTTCATCATTTGCATCTCCCCCTTGATCGTTGCCGTCATTTTGAGGTGGCTCATCTTCTTGTTCAACATCTTGAGTCTCATCCTCAACTTGTGTTGGTGGAGATGCTTGCGTGGAGGAGGATGGTTGATCTTGTGCATGTGAAGGCTCTTCGGATTCCTTAGGACACACATCCCCAATGGACATGTTCCTTAGCGCTATGCATGGAGCCTGTCCTTCACCTATCTCATCAAGATCAACTTGCTCTACTTGAGAGCCGTTAGTCTCATCAAACACAACGTCACAAGAAACTTCAACAAGTCCTGAGGACTTGTTAAAGACTCTATATGCCCTTGTGTTTGAGTCATATCCTAGTAAAAAGCCTTCTACAGTTTTAGGAGCAAATTTAGATTTTCTACTTCTTTTAACAAGTATAAAACATTTGCTACCAAAAACTCTAAAATATGAAATATTTGGCTTTTTACCGGTTAGGAGTTCATAGGATGTCTTCTTGAGGATTCGGTGTAGATACAACCGGTTGATGGCGTAGCAAGCGGTGTTGACCGCCTCGGCCCAAAACCGATCCGAAGTCTTGTACTCATCAAGCATGGTTCTTGCCATGTCCAATAGAGTTTGATTCTTCCTCTCCACTACACCATTTTGTTGTGGGGTGTAGGGAGAAGAGAACTCATGCTTGATGCCCTCCTCCTCAAGGAAGCCTTCAATTTGAGAGTTCTTGAACTCCGTCCCGTTGTCGCTTCTAATTTTCTTGATCCTTAAGCCGAACTCATTTTGAGCCCGTCTCAAGAATCCCTTTAAGGTCTCTTGGGTATGAGATTTTTCCTGTAAAAAGAATACCCAAGTGAAGCGAGAATAATCATCCACTATTACAAGACAATACTTACTCCCGCCGATGCTTATGTATGCAATCGGGCCGAATAGATCCATGTGGAGTAGCTCAAGCGGCCTGTCGGTCGTCATGATGTTCTTGTGTGGATGTTGGGTTCCAACTTGCTTCCCGGCTTGACATGCGCTACAAATCCTGTCTTTCTCAAAATGAACATTTGTTAATCCTAAAATGTGTTCTCCCTTTAGAAGCTTATGAAGATTCTTCATTCCAACATGGGCTAGTCGGCGGTGCCAGAGCCAACCCATGTTAGTCTTAGCAATCAAGCAAGTGTCGAGTTCAGCTCTATCAAAATCTACCAAGTATAGCTGACCCTCTAACACTCCCTTAAATGCTATTGAGTCATCACTTCTTCTAAAGACAGTGACACCAATATCAGTGAATAGACAGTTGTAACCCATTTTGCATAATTGAGATACAGAAAGCAAATTGTAATCTAATGAATCTACAAGAAAAACATTGGAAATAGAATGGTCAGGAGATATAGCAATTTTACCCAAACCTTTGACCAAACCTTGATTTCCATCCCCGAATGTGATCGCTCTTTGGGGATCTTGGTTTTTCTCATATGAGGAGAACATCTTCTTCTCCCCTGTCATGTGGTTTGTGCACCCGCTGTCGATGATCCAGCTTGAGCCCCCGGATGCATAAACCTACAAAACAAGTTTAGTTCTTGACTTTAGGTACCCAAATGGTTTTGGGTCCTCTGGCATTAGACACAAGAACTTTGGGTACCCAAACACAAGTCTTGGAGCCCTTGTGTTTGCCCCCAACATATTTGGCAACTACCTTGCCGGATTTGTTAGTCAAAACATAAGATGCATCAAAAGTTTTAAATGAAATGTTATGATCATTTGATGCACCAGGAGTTTTCTTTTTAGGCAACTTAGCATGGGTTGGTTGCCTAGAGCTAGATGTCTCACCCTTATACATAAAAGCATGATTAGGGCCAGAGTGAGACTTCCTAGAATGAATTCTCCTAATTTTGCTCTCAGGATAGCCGGCAGGGTACAAAATGTAGCCCTCGTTATCCTGAGGCATGGGAGCCTTGCCCTTAACAAAGTTAGACAAGTTCTTAGGAGGGGCATTAAGTTTGTCATTGTCTCCCTTTTGGAAGCCAATGCCATCCTTAATGCCAGGGCGTCTCCCATTATAAAGCATGCTACGAGCAAATTTAAATTTCTCATTTTCTAAGTTGTGCTCGGCAATTTTAGCATCTAGTTTAGCTATATGATCATTTTGTTGCTTAATTAAGATCATGTGATCATGAATAGCATCAATATTAATGTCTCTACATCTAGTACAAATAGAAGTGTGCTCAACGGTAGATGTAGAGGGTTTGCAAGATTTTAATTCTACCACCTTAGCATGTAATATATCATTTTCACTTCTAAGGTTAGAAATATTAATATTGCAAACATCAAAATCTTTAGCCTTAGCAAGCAATTTTTCATTCTCAATCCTAAGGCTAGAAATAGAACCATTCAACTCATCAATCCTAGCAAGTAAATCAACATTATCATCTCTAGGATTGGAAGTTGAAACATTACAAACATGAGAATCAACTTTAGCAATTAATTTGGAATTTTCATTTCTAAGGTTGGCAATAGTGTCATGGCATGTGCTTAGCTCACTAGATAATTTCTCATATTTTTCTACCTCTAGAGCATAAGCATTCTTAACCTTAACATGCTTTTTATTTTCCTTGATTAGGAAGTCCTCTTGGGAGTCCAAGAGATCATCCTTTTCATGGATGGCACTAATTAGCTCATTTAGTTTTTCCTTTTGTTCCATGTTAAGGTTGGCAAAAAGGGTATGCAAATTATCTTCCTCATCACTAGCATTATCATCACTAGAAGATTCATATTTAGTGGAGGATTTTGATTTAACCTTCTTCCTTTTGCCGTCCTTTGCCATGAGGCACTTGTGGACGACGTTGGGGAAGAGAAGTCCCTTGGTGACGGCGATGTTGGCAGCGTCCTCGTTGTCGGAGGAGTCGCTAGAGCTTTCGTCGGAGTCCCACTCACGACAAACATGGGCATCACCTCCCTTCTTCTTGTAGTATCTTTTCTTCTCCTTTCTTCTCCCCTTCTTGTCGTCGCCCCTGTCACTATCACTAGATAATGGACATTTTGCAATAAAATGACCGGGCTTACCACATTTGTAGCACACTTTCTTGGAGCGGGGTTTGTAGTCCTTCCCCCTCCTTTGTTTGAGGATTTGACGGAAGCTCTTGATGATGAGCGCCATCTCCTCGTTGTTGAGCTTGGAAGCGTCGATGGGTTGTCTACTTGATGTAGACTCCTCCTTCTCCTCCGTCGCCTTGAATGCGACCGGTTGTGCTTCGGGCGTGGAGGAGATGCCTTGCTCTATGATTTTCTTTGAGCCTTTAATCATTAGCTCAAAGCTCACAAATTTTCCTATGACTTCCTCGGAAGACATTAGCTTATATCTAGGATCACCTCGAATTAATTGAACTTGTGTAGGGTTAAGAAATACGAGAGATCTAAGAATAACCTTGACCATCTCATGGTCATCCCATTTTTCGCTCCCGAGGTTGCGCACTTGGTTCACCAAGGTCTTCAAGCGGTTGTACATGGCTTGTGGATCCTCCCCTTGGTGAAGTATGAAGTGACCGAGCTCCCCCTCGATCGTTTCCTGTTTGGTGATCTTTGTCACCTCGTCTCCTTCGTGCGCGGTCTTGAGTACATCCCAAATTTCCTTCGCACTTTTTAACCCTTGCACCTTATTATACTCCTCTCGACTTAGAGAGGCGAGGAGTATAGTAGTGGCTTGGGAGTTAAAGTGGTGAATTTGGGCCACCTCGTCCGAGTCGTAGTCTTCATCCCCTACGGATGGTACCTGTACACCAAACTCAACAACATTCCATATGCTTGTGTGGAGTGAGGTTAGATGATGCCTCATTTTGTCACTCCACATATTATAATCTTCACCGTCAAAAACCGGTGGTTTGCCTAATGGAACGGAGAGCAAAGGAGTACGTTTTGAAATATGGGGATAGCGTAGAGGAATCTTACTATACTTCTTGCGCTCTTGGCGCTTAGAAGTAACGGACGGTGCATCGGAGTCGGAGGTCGATGGTGATGAAGAGTCGGTCTCGTAGTAGACCACTTTCCTCATCCTCTTGTGCTTGTCGCCTCTCCGATCCGACTTGTGGGAAGAGGATTTCTTCTCCTTCCCCTTCCCTTTGTTGGAGGAGTTTTTCTTCTCCTTCCTCTTGTTGCGGGACTCTTCCGATGAAGTCGACCCGTGGCTTGTAGCGGGCTTGTCGCCGGTCTCCATCTCCCTCTTGGCGAGTTCTCCCGACATCACTTCGAGCGGTTAGACTCTAATGAAGCACCGGGTTCTGATACCAATTGATAGTCGCCTAGAGGGGGGGGTGATTAGGGCGAAACTGAAATTTACAAAGTTAATCACAACTACAAGTCGGGTTAGTGTTAGAAATATAAACGAGTCCGCGAGAGGGCGTAAAAACAAATCGCAAGCGAGTAAAGCGGTGAGACACAGGGATTTGTTTTACCGAGGTTCGGTTCTCGCAAACCTACTCCCCGTTGAGGAGGCCACAAAGGTCGGGTCTCTTTCAACCCTTTCCCTCTCTCAAACGGTCCCTCGGACCGAGTGAGCTTTCTCTTCTCAATCACTTGGAACACAAAGTTCCCACAAGGACCACCACAAGATTGGTGTCTCTTGCCTCAATTACAAGTGAGTTTGATTGCAAGAAAGAATGAGAAAGAAAGCAAGCGATCCAAGCGCAAGAGCTCAAAAGAACACGACAAATCACTCTCGCTAGTCACTAATGCTTTTGTGGAGTTGGGAGAGGATTTGATCACTTGGGTGTGTCTAGAATTGAATGCCTAGCTCTTGTAAGTGGTTGGAAGTGTGAAAACTTGGATGACTTGAATGTGGGGTGGTTGGGGGTATTTATAGCCCCAACCACCAAACTAGCCGTTTGGTGGGGCTGATTGTCGTATGGTGCACCGGACAGTCCGGTGCACACCGGACATGTCCGGTGCGCCAGCCACGTCACCAAAGCTGTTGGGTTCCGACCGTTGGAGTTCTGTCTTCTGGGCCCGCCTGGATGTCCGGTGGCGCACCGGACATGTACTGTAGAGTGTCCGGTGTGCCAGTATGGGCGTGCCTGACTTCTGCACGCGCTGGCGCGCATTCAATGCGCTGCAGGTAGCCGTTGGCGCCGAAATATCCGTTGCTCCGTTGTCACACCGGACAGTCCGGTGTACACCTGACATGTTCGGTGAATTATAGCGGACTAGCCGTTGTGAATTCCCGAAGCTGGCGAGTTCCTGAGGCGTCGTTCCTTGGAGCACCGGACACTATCTGGTGTACACCGGACAGTCCGGTGAATTATAGCGGAGTGCCTCTGGATTTTCCCGAAGGTGACGAGTTTGACTGGGAGTCCTCTGGTGCACCGGACACTGTCCGGTGGCACACCGGACAGTCTGGTGCGCCAGACCAGGGCTGCCTTCGGTTATCCCTTGCTCTTTTTTGTTGAACCCATTTCTTGGTCTTTTTATTGGCTAAGTGTGAACCTTTTGGCACCTGTATAACTTATACACTAGAGCAAACTAGTTAGTCCAATTATTTGTGTTGGGCAATTCAACCACCAAAATTATTTAGGAACTAGGTGTAAGCCTAATTCCCTTTCAATCTCCCCCTTGATCATTGTCCTCCTCTTGAGGTGACTCCTCTTGATCTTCATTTTCATCATCTTGACGCGGGCGACGAAGGCGTGTCGGAGCCGGATGTGGAGGGCGACGAAGAATCGGTCTCGTAGTAGACCACTTTCTTCATTTTCTTCTTCTTGTCGCCACTCCGGTGCGACTTGACGCGGGGAGGTGATTCCTCCCTCTTCTTGTTGTCGGACTCTCCCGATGGAGCCTTCCCGTGGCTTGTGGCGGGCTCGTCGCCGGTCACCATCTCCTTCTTGGCGTGAGCTCCCGACATAACTTCGAGCGGTTAGGCTCTAATGAAGTACCGGGCTCTGATACCAATTGAAAGTCGCCTAGAGGGGGGGTGAATAGGCAAATCTGAAATTTATAAAGTTTAAGCACAACTACAAGCCGAGGTTAGCGTTAGAAATATAATCGGGTCTGAAAGAGAGGGCGAAAACAAATCACAAGCGAATAAGAGCGAATGACACGGTGATTTGTTTTACCGAGGTTCAGTTCTTGCAAACCTACTCCCCGTTGAGGTGGTCAAAAAGACCGGGTCTCTTTCAACCCCTTCCCTCTCTCAAACGGTCACTTAGACCGAGTGAGCTTCCTTCCTTGATTTCCCGGGTCACATAGACCCCGCAAGGACCACCACACAATTGGTGTCTCTTGCTTCGCTTACAAGGCTTTGAGAGTAAGAATAAGAGAAAGAAGAAAGGCCAATCAAGCAACAAGAACAACAAAAGAACACAAGACGATCTCCTCACAAGTCCTAAAAACTAGAGTTGAATTGTGGACTTTGATTCGATCGGTGGCTTTGATTTGTGTCTTGGAATGTTGTGTATTGCTCTTGTATTGAATGAGGAGTTGTGAATGCTTGGGTGGTATGAAGAGTGGTGGTTGGAGGGTATTTATAGCCCCAACCACCAAAATGGCCGTTAGGGAAAGCTGCTGTCGTATGGCGCACCAGACAGTCCGGTGCGCCACCGGACGCTGTCCGGTGCGCCAGCCACGTCACCCAATCGTTAGGGTTCGACCGTTGGAGCTTCTGACATGTGGGCCATCGGACAGTCCGGTGGTGCACCAGACAGGTCTTGTTCACTGTCCGGTGCGCTATCTGACGCCTGCTCTGACTCAGCGCGCGCAGTCGGCACTGTTCACTGTAGCCGTTGCAGACGACCGTTGGCGCAGGTAGCCGTTGCTCCGCTTGGCACACCGGACAGTCCGGTGCTACACCAGACAGTCCGGTGAATTATAGCAGAGTGGCTCCCAGAATTTGCGAAGGTGGCGAGTTCGGAGTTGATCTGCCTGGTGCACCAGACACTGTCCGGTGGTGCACCGGACAGTCTGGTGCGCCAGACCAGGGCAGCCTTTGGTTGTCTTTTGCTTTTTTTATTTGAACCCTTTTTTGGACTTTTTATTGGTTTGTGTTGAACCTTTGGCACCTGTAGAACTCATAGTCTAGAGCAAACTAGTTAGTCCAATTATTTGTGTTGGACAATTCAACCACCAAAATCATTTAGGAAAAGGTGTAAGCCTATTTCCCTTTCAGCCACCCCGGTTGGGCGGTGGCTAGTGAAGATGACGCGTCCGCGCGGAGCGTCGACGACGGCGCGAGGGGGCTGCCCACGACGGGCAACGATGGTCCCGATGACCACTAACATCGGCGGAGTTGGTGAACAACGTCCAACTGCCGCTGCAGCGGGTGGAGGAGACGATGGTGCCGCCAGATCGATGTCCATGGGGCGGGTGTCGATGACTCCGCGTCACCCACCGGCACCGGTGGTGACGGGGACGCGGTGGGGAGGCCGCACTCCACCGGCAGTGGTACGACCGCTGTCCACCCGTGCAGCACACAGAAGTGCACAATTTGCACTTGCACACGATGTTCAGGGATGACGTGCACTGGTGGGATCGCTGTGTCTTGCCCAGCAGCGAACACCTCCAACATCGCATCATTAACAATGTGTAGAACTTCGCGCATACGATGGATGCGCAGAGAGATGGTTTGCTCCATACATTTCTGTTGATTTGAAGAACACTCCCTCTGTTCTTGTCAAGAACAGCAAGCCTTGTTTATTGCAGTGACTTCACTTTATTTCTTGAGAGAGGCTGATAACGTATTGTAAATCACTCAGTGGCAAAGAGAGTAGAGAGGGATGGAGAGAAAAGTAACAGACATACTGACTGTTATGTCTTGTTTATTGCAGTGACTTCACTTTATATACAAGTGGTTTCCGAAGAGATATGGCCCTGTTTGTTTCGGCTTCTAACAGCTTCTGGCCACCAAAAGCTGATGTGGACTGCCAAACGCTCAGCTTTTCAGCCAACTTCTATAAAATTCGTGGGAGCAAAAACCATCCAAAATCAACATAAACACATAATCGGTTGAGTCGTTTTAATAGTAGGAATCCATCACTTTCTAGATCCTGAGCCCTATGAATATTTTTATCTTCCTCCACACGTAATCGTAATGATACTTAGATTCTTCCTACAACCAGATTCTCTCCACAGCTAGATTTTCAGAAAAGCTGGTCAGAAAAAAACTGAACCAAACAGGCCCATATTCCTTGGAAGAGAACTGTCATGGGTTGATCATATGTACACTATATTTTGTAACACTCACCAGCCTCCGTCCACTCTAACCGTTTGGACCCAGCCAGCTCATGAGCTCACATGCCTAGGCGTGAGGCGTATCGTCTTCGACCCTTCGCCTTCCTCGTCCCTTTCTCTCTCCCAGATTCTGACTCCGTCGGGCTCCCCCGTGTCTGTGTCTTGGTAAACATCGGTCTCTCCCCATCCCACCTGGCAGTTGCCATCTCGCAAAGTCGCAATAACTTGTCTTCTCGAATCGGCTGCAACCCCACCCCAGACCCCACCGCCGCCGCCGCTAGGGTTTTGGGGTGAGGATCGCCGATGTCGACGGCTCCCAGGCGTCCCTTCCGAGGCCGCGGCGCCATGCCCTCGGGCACCGGCTACGTCCGCCGCGGCCCCGCCCCAGGCTCCGCCGACGCCGCCAAGCCCCTGCGCAAGCCCGTCTTCACCACCGTCGACCAGCTTCGCCCCCAGACACACGGTCACACTCTCACAGCCCGCGTCATTGCCGTCCGCACCGTCCTCGACAAGCCCTCCACGCACCTCGGCCGCACCCGCGTCGCCGAGTGCCTCGTCGGAGACAGCACCGGCACCGTCCTCGTCACCGCCCGCAACGAACAGGGTATGCTGCTTGCTGTCCGCTTACTCCCCCTTACCCTTTTTCTCTCGCTAATCGATCTCTCGCGCTTCCGGTTCATCGACAAACTGATCTGCTATCCATTAATATCTAGTCGGATTAGATAACACATGTTGTACGATTGAAGATCTGGCGCTGGCCTTACGACCGGGTGTGCTTCTTCATGTGTATAACTGCGACTGATTAGTGCTTTTTATTCATAGTTAATACACAATGAACAACGACTACCTGGCTCCTACATTGCATATAGACTACATGTATATCATAGTCTCTGCCTGTTTTGATTTGATTCATCTGCTTACCACGCCCCATTATGTTGCGTGTGCTCCTACTGTTTTGACGGCACCTCCTTCGTCCCTGCTGCGTCCGCGGCCCCCCTGCTGGGGTTGCCGGTCGCGCCAAGCCTTGGTGCTGGCTGGCCAACCTGCTCTGCATTGCCCCAGCTGGCTACAGCCTTCACCAGCTCCTTCACGATGCCCGCGCCTCGGCCATCTCCAGCCAGCCCCGTTGCCCTTGACCCTCGACCGCTGCTGGTCTACAATCGGCGGCCGTGGCTGGCGTCTGTCGCTTCGTCGCTGCAGAACACGTTTCACCCTCGTCTCCACCCTGTGCACTGCCATAGGGGGCTGCTCTTGTTCCCCCCTGTGGTGAATCATCACCGCATAATCACACGGGAGAAGCTGGGCTTTCGTCAGCCAGCTCAGTTCATGGCTGCTTCGTCAACAGTTGTCTCTCCCGTTTCGTTCTCTTGCCGCACCCCGTTCGTCGTCCCCAATTGGTGGCGCGTGATGGAGGAGTACGAGGTGCTGCTGTCCAATTACACTTGGGACCTTTTGCCTTGTCGTCCTGGCTTGAACGTCATCATCGACAAGTGGATCTTCAAACATAAGCTCCATGCCGACGATATATTCGAGCGTTACAAGGCACGTTGGGTTCTCTGCGGGTTCACGCAGTGTCCTAGCGCTGACTACGACGAGACCTTTAGCCCGGTTGTGAAGGCGGCGACTATCTGCACCGTTCTCACACTAGCCTCTCGCGCGATTGACTAGTTCATCAGCTCGACATCAAGAACGCCTTCCTCCATGGCACTTTGTCTGAGACGTCTACTGCAGCAAGTCTACAAGGTTTGTTGACCCCGTTCAGCCTCACCTGGTTTGTTGTCTCAACAAGTCCCTCTATGGACTCAAGCAGCTCCTCGTGTTTGGTATAGCTGGTTTGCCTCATTGCTGTATCTGGGGTTCATTGAAGCTAAGTTTGACACCTCATTCATCTTTTGTCGTGGCTTTGATTTGGTTTATTGTGTTATCTTCTGCATTAAGGAAATCAAATTGGAAGATTTTAGTGCCGGCTGTGCTGCTCATTTGAAGAAAATTGCTTCTAAACGTTTCAATAAATTTGTGTTCAAGCCTTCTCGCCGGGATTCAGGAGGTATTTTGGTTAGCTGGAATGAAAGTATTTTCTTGGGTTCTGTTATTGAACTCAAAAGCTTTGCTATTACTATTGAGTTTACCTCAAAGCACAATGCTGACAGTTGGAAGCTCACAACAGTTTACGGTCCCTGTCACGGAGAAGAAATGGTCTTTTTTGTTTAGTGGCTTAATGATCTAGACATCTCCCCTGATGAGGATTGGATGATTACTGGTGATTTCAATTTCTATAGATTAGTTGAGGATAGGAATTGGCCGAAATGGAATCTAAATGAAATGAACATCTTTAATAGTATATCATCAGCAACCTGGGGATTATTGATTTCACCTGGAGCAATATGCAGCCTAATCTGTTGCTAGTACAACATGACTGGTGTTTCACCACAACCTTTTTTTCCCAATACTCTGCTGGTACCTCTGGCTAAGACTTCTGATCATATTCCTTGCGGTGCAAATAGGTACAAAAATACCTGAAGCAATAATTTTCAGATTCGAGAACTACTGGATTGCACATCGAGGTTTTCTTGATGTGGTTCAGTCACCTTGGAGCAGGGAGGTGAGAGCTACTTCTAGCCCTGCTATCATTGTGGCGAAATTCAAAAATGTCAGAAGTGCTCTCAAAAGATGGAGTAAAATTATTTCAAGGCTTAATTATTTGATTTGGAACTGTAATGAGGTGGTGGAAGTTTTGGATTTGCCAGAAGAACAAAGAAACTCTTTTCCTGTAGGAAAGAAACATGAGGAGGACTATCAAACAACAAATCGCCAGGTTGCTGAAATACAAAAATGGTTTTTGGCGGCAAAGATATAGTGATAAATGGGTTAAACTTGGGGATAATGTACTAAGTTCTTCCATGACTCTGCTACTAACAGATATCACCATAATAATATTACCTCGCTGGCTTATGAGTAGGGTCTTGCAGTGTTTGATCATTAAAAAGAGTGGGTAAATCTGATGACCCACAAATGCTCTTTGACCTTGAAAAACTGATTCAGCCCTCTGATGGTCTTGATAGCTTAATATATTCTTTTAGTCATGAATAGATTTGTAAGATCGTACAAAGCATGCCAACAGACAAGGCTCCAGGCTACAGGTCCTGATGGTTCAAAGCATGCATACTAGCATTGCAGTAAGAATTTTTGATGGACCTGGGAGAGCTGCATCACTTTTTTGGGAATATCTGTTTGGCGTCAATCTAGAGGTCTGCTATTGTCTCAATGTTCCTATGCCCAGGACATTATTAGACACGCGGGCATGGTTGATTGTAAGTTGGTCTCCATTCTAATTGATGCTCAGGTCAAGATTTCTGCTTGGAATAGATGCTGACGTCACTGCATATCGCAGCCTAGTCGGTGCTCTACAGTATCCCACCTTCACCAGACCTGGTATCTCTTATGTAGATCAGCAGGTTTGTCTTTACATGCATTCACCGTGAGAGCCTTACTTGACTGCAGTTAGGCGCATTTTACGTTATCTCCAGGGGACTCTTGATCACGATGTTCTTCTTTGGTGCTCCTCGGCTTCAAATTTGATTGTCTACACTGATGCTGACTGAGTCGACTATCTTGATACTCGTCGGTCCACCTCTGGTATTGCAGTTTTTATTTGGGTGACAATCTGGTCTCCTGGTCGTCCCTGCTCTAGTGGTGGAGCCAAGTATCAGATTGTTGCCAATGATGTTGTCGAGGCCAGTTAGCTAATAGCTTCACCAGTTGTTGATGGAGCTATATTCCTCTCTGAGCCATAATACTCTTGTCTACTTTTACTTGTCCACCAACCTGGTTCAACATCAACGTACCAATCACATTGAGATTGATCTCCACTTCGTGCATGCCAAGGTTGCCGTTGGAGACGCCCACGCCCGTGTTCTACACGTCTGATGACTTCTTAGTTTGCTGATATCTTCACCAAAGGCTTGCCATCTTCACTATTCTACATCTGTAGTGGCTAGAGTTGGGACCCGAAGGGTGTTAGACTATGTAATTAGGCTGATTGTACCTGCCATATGTGCCTTGTTCATGGTAGTTAATCATAGATTAGGCAAGGATATCCATTGATTGTGTGCTTTCTATAAGCCTTAGATGATTCTTGCCTATATATTGTACACCTCTTGTACCTCTAGCATCAATCCAATATCGTAGCTCATATTCTATCAGGCTCTGTTATTATTCTTTCTGATGTCCATGTGGGATTAATTAATTGTACCTCTAGCATCAATCCAATGTACACATGACATTGTGTAATTTAGATTAATTAATTAATTAATTAATTAATTAATTACAGATTGCACTAATCATGGTGATTTCTCTATCACATACCTGCATGGAATCTATGAAACATCGCTTATGTTTATGTTTTTCTTATTAGGTTTGTGATAGCTATCATTTTTGGTTAGTTGGTTACGATTAACCATGTTTTTTTTGGCGGGTGATTGTGGACAGTTGACCTTTTGAAGCCAGATACAACAGTGATCTTCCGCAATGCCAAGATTGATATGTTCAAGGGCACCATGAGACTGGCGGTGGACAAGTGGGGCCGGATTGAGGTGACTGATTCTTCTGTTTTCAAGGTGAATGAAGACAACAACATGTCACTGGTGGAGTACGAGCTGGTGGATGTGGATGAAGAGGAGTGAGCTGAAGCGATATTGCATTGCCATCTGTTGGGCCAAGTCGTGCTGCGGATATGTATTTCCAGCTAAAGGAGGGCGGTAGCGTTTAGGCTTCTATCTAGTTATTTATTATTATTATTATCCTGGAAGGCTGGCGATTGGGACGGTTAGTTTTAAGACCATCCTAAAGAAGCACGTCAAATTATGTACATCAGCATTAGGTGTTCTGTCTGACTGATGCTTTCTGTTCCGCGACGCCGAAGTCTATCCTAATGCTACTACTTTTTTCCCTCTCACGTTGGGTTGGGTGTGTGTGTGTGTTGTTAATCCTTTTTGACCTGTAGTTTTGGTAGATTAAAATCTAGATTCTCTTAGAAACCTTAAAAAATCTTATAAATAAAAACATATTTCAGAGTATTTTGATTATTTCAAACTAGACCGAATCACTCACTGGAAACTAACGTGGAAGTGTTTCTAGTGAATGGAGGTTTATAGTAATTCTGGAAGTTCGAAGGTGTTTCTGTTTGAAAGTTGGAAGTGTTAGTGATTTGGAGGCGTATTCCAAAGGTGTTTCTAGTGAATAGGCTGTTCGCTTCAGCTTAAGACTGATACAGCTGTAATTCAAAAAGGCAAAACATTATAGAAGTCAGTACATATTAAAGCCAAGCGAATAGCCTGTAAGTTTACTTGTGTTATAATAATTCTTGCTATATGGTTATGGTCGACTCTCTTTTTTCCCTTTTGTTTGCAGATTTGCGATCCTTAGACTGACGGTGGTTGTTCAGGAAATCGGCATAAATTTTACACTGCATCTACTTGACTGACCTATGGCGTGTTCCCCTGGGACCAGGAAGAAGCCAAGCCGTTCCCTTCTACCGGTTGTACGGTATGGATTCTATCTAGCCAGTTGCCCTCCCTCATGCTCTTCAACCCCTCCCACATTCATGTTGATTCCCATCTAGGTCTAGTCTAGGTGACATCCCCTGATCCTTATCATGGAATGGATGATATTTAAGTGCAGTAGTGGTTTGGTTGCATATATTTTTTTTAAAAAAGTAATATATTTTCTTCTTTTGGGCCATGAAGAACCCCAACTGTATACTGGCCTCAATCTACACTGCTTTCCTGACATCTCATGAAAAACAAGAGGTGGTCTCTGGTTCAATTCTGTATATTACCATACCAATGCGCATTCCTAACAAGATCGACATCACTTACCCCACTAATCGGTTGACGCCACTCAGCAATTTGACACTGGAGCGAATCTCTCATGGTCTCACACTTCTCATGCCTTGGACACAGTTCACTCTAGCGTACCTCTCTTCCAGTTCAAACTAGACCATATGTGTATATTAGCTCTAGTACATTTGGATACACATGACTCTGATACAACTAGCCTTCCCTTCATACTTGAGCCTAGCTGTAGAGTTCTCCAATGGAATCCATCATCATATTCGCGATGACTTGGTTCGTCCTTTCCGTTGGATGGACAGCATCCCAGTACAGGTACTTGCTAGGGTCTCCACATGTTCTTCGCCCTCGGCATGTTTGCCCAACTTCGATCACCCCCGATCCGCAGCACCCTCTTGACACTTCAGTTAGGCCTACCATTCCCAAAACACAAGCAATCGATTAGCCAGGACATAAAACTATGCACTTGCTGTTGCCTATACAAGAAAGAGAAATGCTGCATATATACCAAAGGTACTAGGATCCACCGTTGCATCATGTATGGTAGTATATGTGTCTATGTATGAAGTCCGTATCTGGTGCTGAAAATTTATGAAATTCAACAGCTGAATCAGCTTTGAGTTGAACGAATTGGCAAGCTGATTTAACGTCTCGTCGCATCTGTCCGATCCTGTGCCCACTAAAGTCCGGGCAATCGGCAAGCAACCCATCGGGGGCAGTCCAACAAAAATAAATCTCCTTCCTCCAAGCATTATCATGGCCTGAGACATATGGTATGGGCTACAAGTCGTCATTACAGAGAGATAACAGACATGCCGAATGCTAGTTTGACAATGGAAATGTGTAGTACCTGGGTATAATTAGCGACATGTGCTGTCAGGTGATTCTCATACAGTTCCATACTAATTGCATTCGACCGATTCGATGCAAGGTAGACTGAAAGCAAATCGTTTGTACCAGTGCTTATCACAAAGGCAGCCCTGTTAACAAGTCGCTCTGCTCTTCTTGGTCCAAGCAGTGTTCGGATAAGTAGCTTGTAACGGAAGAGGTTGTGCACTTGTTCAGAGAATGACACCACATTCTATATAAGTAGGAAGCTTAGGTGGTTAGTAACCTAATAAAGAGAGCTCAATCTGAGTTTGATCTTCATCAATCCTACCATAGCTTTACCACAAAGAAACAACTATATGTTTGTTTTGTTTTAATCATGTAGCATTATTGATATTTATAGTTCTGTTAAGATGACATACTATTCTGTTGGCAGTGCTGTCGTCATATCCGGAGCCGCCTGATGCAAAGCTCACACCCCTCCTGAGCTGGGCCAGCCTCAGATTTGGGTCAAAGAAACCTGGAATAATCCTGGATATGCCTAGTTTCTCAGCTGCATGACACCAAAGCTCTCAGTTAAGTATCCTAAACGTTGGGAGCTCTCAGTCCATATATGCTGTAGAAACAGAACAAGCAAGGGGTTACCTAACATATCTGTGGCTAACCGGCCATTGGTGAATCGGCCAGTCGGCCTGCGACCGTAGAAGTTCAAGCCGTAGGGCAAGAAATTTGCCCTGGCTGTGGTGGGCAGATGGTTGTTGTTTCCAGGGTCCACGGTTGAGTCTCCAAGTACAAGGAGTGTAGTACAGCCCGTAGTGCGGTTGATCGTCATTCCAGGTGGTGCCGGTGCAGGAGGTTCCTGTGGTGGCACGACCAACCTTGGCGGTGCTGGATCCTGCTGATCCGTCGGTGCTGGTGGCCGTCGATGTGGTGATCCCCGACGTCGTGGAGGTGGAGGTGGTGATGTTGGCCCAGGCGCCTGCGGTGGCGTTTGCTCATCTGCTGTTGGTGCTTCGGGGGACTGTGGTGCAGCCTCCGGTGCATCTGCTGCTGATGCTGCTCTTGCGCAGTGCAACTCCCCGGCAAGCAATGCCACTATGATGAGTAGCAGCTGGAAACCCCTCATGGCTTGTGTTGTATGAGCAGGAGAAATCCGCGGCAAGCAAAGAGCTAGGGATCGATGCATGTATGGCTATGCAGCACTGTAAAGTGTGGCATGAAATCCCCATGTATATATGCAAGGCCTATGAGCAAAATGCGGTGCCCTGTGAAACCCATGAATCAAAAGGCGATCTGGTGCATGTTAGGTGGGGGCTGGTTTGGTTACTCTGGGCTACTTTGTGTGAGCTTCCATTCAGATATAGAGGGAGAGAGGGATGCCAATGTGTGTGTTCCCTGGTTGAGCTGAAGAAAGAAGCTGCATACCGTCTGTGCTGCTGTGGGATTCTTGGAGAGTTTGTGCTGGTTAAAATTGCTCACCTGTAGTGACAAGTTTTTGGAGGTGTCTGCATTTTGTGGTGGCATGGCATGGTACTCGGTGTTGCAGTTGAGTTTGGTGACGTTCAGCTCGTTTAGGTAGTGTTTGGTTGAAGAGCCAAGTAGAACGGAGTCGTTCTGTCTCAGTTTTGTTGCTGTTTGGTTACAAAGTAACTAGAATGGAATGACTCCAATTAGGGAATATTCTCCTCAGATCCGGAACCATTTCGCTCCAAAAAATCAACCGGACGGAGCCGCTCCGTTCCCATCCCACTCTCACAGTCACACTCCGTTCCGTTCACTCTGCAACCAAACACACAATTAAGTCGCTCCGTTCCAGATTACCAAACACAGAACAGAGCGGCTCCGTTCCTAGAATCAGGGATGGAACGGCTCCGTTCTACTTAACTCCTCAACCAAACACTACCTTACAGAACACAAGTGGTATGAGGTGTACTTAACCGTGGGGTTAGTAGGTTAGCCTCGTGACATGATCGAGGTGTGTTGCAGAGAGCTGTTCCCATTGCAGACAGAACAAAAGCCATGTATTTCCAACTGAATGAATGGAATGGAATGAATATATATTTCTTATTAGGCTCTTTTGTCATGGCCACTATGTTTTTTTAAAAGAAGGGAACAAGAATAGGACCAAGAGAAGAAAAAACAAACAACCGGCTATCGAGAATTTAGCCACGAAGACATCCTAAGCCTCCGAACTCTATTAGATGTAAGCATTTGTAACTTCAACATGTCATTGAAGCTGCCCTTCCAAGAGAGAAAAAAATGGACAATGTTCCTGAAGATGAAGTCATTCCTATGCTTCCAAATGCAGCAAACTACCATTGCCAAAAAATCCATGAAGTTGTACCCAAACGCACCCCTTGCAGCCTCGATCATAGAGAAAAAAAAATCCAAGTCATGGCACCAATAAATTACAACGTAATTCTAGCATTCTGAACTGAAGGGGCAATCAAAAAGGTGGTAAGTTGTTTTTTCATAGCCTTGACCGCAAAGAACACAACTGAGATCGCTACCCTCATTCAGAAAGCCTTTTCTTCTTAAGATGTTTTTGAGTTGATTCTATCCTAGAAAACCATCCATACGAAAACTTTAACTTTCTTACATACCTTGGATCGCTAGATCCAGTTGAAAAGAGCTGGGGGTGGATGGATTTGAAAGTTAGCTCGTAAAACTTGGAGGAGCTAAAACAATCATTTCCTATGGATAAATCTATATGTCCTTGCTAGCTCTAGTAGTTTGCATTTGATCAATAATCCCGCAGTTGAGTAGCCTGAGGGGAGAGGGGAGTGTAAAAATTGTCTTCCAAAGACATTCCCAAGAAAATGCTGAATAGAGCAGCTTTGTCTCCTGACAAAAGAGAAGAGGTTGGGGAATGACAATTTGAGGGTGAAATTGTTCCAAACATCATGCCACAGGAGGATGGTCCTACCATCACCAACCTAGGTCATAGAGTGACCTCTATAATAATCAACCAATCTTATAACGTCTTTCCACCAGAAGGAACCTTTTCACTTGAGAAGCATGAGGGACCCGACCTGAGGCACAATATGAATTCCAGACGAGATCAACCCAGGGGATGTCATGCTTGCCTTAGAACTTATGCAAGAACTTAAGAAGCAGAGATGTGTTCTGAATCTTCAAGTTGAGAACACCAAGACCACCTTTGTTCTTTGGACGAGTTATGTAAGGCCCAAATTCTGTATAAGATTTTTTTTAATAATAATAAAATAAATACATGAAGGAATGAAATAGTAAACTCTGATATCTCAAACTATACTTGAGGGTTGCATATTGAGAACTGAATTTTGGAAAACCAAGAACCATTTTAGAAAAGAAGAAATATTAAAGTTTTCTATTCAACTAAATGATTAAGCATATCACTAAATGATGCACCATAAGTATTTATTTACATGAATATCTAATTTTGAAGTGACTATTATTTCTCATCTCACATTCAAAATGTTATTTTTTTCTTAAAAGAAAGGAATAATATGAGCGTGTTTCATATTTCAAACATTAAATCAATTAAAATAAATACATACCTATGACTTCATAATTAATTTTGAGTATGTAATAAAATGTGAATTCCTAAACTTTATCGTGGATTTGGATTTTAAATTTGTAAATCAAAAGAGAATGAGATGGGAATTTAAATCTAAATCAAAGGTGCACTTAAGGAAATTGGGAATAATATATATATATATATATAAAGCAAAAGAGAAAATACTATACAAAGTAGAGAAAATAAATATGTGAATAAATATATTATGTTCCTACTAATATTTGAATGTAGGCATTTAACTCAGGCATGAAGTTCACAAATAATTTTGAAATCAAAATGGAGATATAAAAGTGAAAAGAAAAGAGAAAAGGAAATTCAAATAAGAAAAAGAAAAGAAAAACTATGTGCCTGGGCCGACTTTGTCCATTTCGGCCCATTCACCTTTTACCCTGCGCGGCCACTTACCCAGCAGGCACCGCGCATGTCTCACTCGCCCTGGCCAGTGGGCCCCGTCGTCAGGATATTCTTCTCCACCGCAACCGACGTAGCGATTTCTCTGCGGTCTGTCGGGATCCTTCGCAGTTTTGGTCTCGCAAGCTCGCCCGTCTTCCTCGCGTGGTCAACGTTCCCGTCGGGCTCGCCACGAGACCCGCGCCAATTCATCCCCACTACCGTGCATGGCCGTGACCTGCGAAACTCCTGCTGGTGCCATCTCCCGACGACTTCGCCGTAGATCCCGCCTGACCTCCGGACCGGCCAACTCGACCATTAAATCTCACCCATAAAGTCGTGCGCTTCTCTTCTCCTATTCTGCTGTTAACCAACGAGAGGAACCACGAGCGAGCCATCGTAGAGTTGAAGGATTTCCGCCGCGGTTGAACGTCGGTTGACCACCAGCCCCCACCAAGGAACCAAATCCTCTGTGCGGAGCATCGCCGGGCCATGCTGGGTACGATTGGGTGCTCGCCTCAGTTGATTGGCGTTCTGCGCGGGGGAATTTCTCGCCAGATTCGAAGCTCCGTCGCGACTCCATTCCCTTCCGTGGACCGGCAATGTCGCAGCGCCGCCGCAAGTGTTGACTGTCCTGCTAGGTAAGCCTAGATCGCCGTCACCATATACGCTAATGCACGCTTGTGTTCGGGCTTGGGTTGGTCGAAGGGCTTGGCGCCGGTGATGGCCTCGGCCGCAGGGAGTCACACGCTCCGCCGTCTTCGTCTGTCGGGATTGAATGCGAAACCCGGTCGTTGATCTCGGTCTGAACGACCGAGATTGGGCCACATGCGTAGCGATTGGGGGTGCATATCTGGGCCGCTAATTTTGGATCCAAGGGCATGTGCCGCGTACCGGTTCACCGGGGTAGTTCATCTAATCTGGGCCTTAGATCCTAAAACAGATGGCCCAGAACCGAGCACGTTGTAGCTGCGTGGTGTTTTTGCATTATGAGTCCTCGGGGTTTTCCGTAATTAACCCGCAGTCCTGTGTAGTTCATATTTCATTACAAACAAACCCAGAACTTTGTGAACTAGACCCTGTCCTCTATGGTAATTGTGTGCACAGTCCAAAATTATTAGAAATATTCAGAATTAATATAGAAAATGATTTTAGTATTAAAATAATTCTAGGAAGTTGTTAAATTCATAGAAAATTTATTTTAATTCCTTTTTAGTCCATCCCAGTTGCAATAATTTTGTTTTAATATTTCCCACCACCTAGTACCTTTGTCTAGGCATGAAACTTGATTTAAAATTATTCACTTAATTTATTCTATACTAAGCATTTAATAACTTCGGAAATTCATAATTTCTCCGTTTTAACTCCGATTTGATCCGTTCAAGTTGCGTTGGTCTCATATAAATATTTACTATGCAATAACAACATTTATTACATCATGTCTCATTATTTTATGATTAGATCTTTATTTAACTTATGTTGGTTAGTCTTGTTAATATGCTCATCATTATTGACCAAAATATAATTTATGGTAATTTATAACTTGGATTAAAGTTGAGATAAGTATTTATATAATAACCTCTTATATCATTTATATTAACCAATTTATAATATAGTTTAACATTTCAATCACATAAATCTTCTATAAAATCATAACTTCTTAACCGTAACTTTGATTTTAGTGGTTCTTGTTCCCACGATCTCGTAGCAACGCGTAGATTATTATTATTCAGTTTGTACTTATGTTTGGTGTGATGTTAATTTTGTCTATACCATGTCTGTTTGTATTGCTACGACTAGCAGCGAGGTTACGAGGATTTGAAGAATCACCCTGATAATTGGAATCTCAAGTGCCAGGCAAGTTGTGCCCTTGATTCACTTTTGTTACCCAATAATATTCTTTATTATCACTATTCAATGCATATGTTTAATTTTGATGGGACCCAATATGTCACCCTAGTCTGTTTATCCATTTTACCTTGTTACCCTGAATCACTTGGTAGTTTTTGCTATTGCTTTATATGGTTTTTGGATTAATATTTCATTATATCTATGTTCCAATTATTTTGTTATTCTATTTATGTTCATGTCAAGATCATTAATGTTAATTGGAACATGGAGCTTAACTTGAGAAACACGTGCCACCACAAGGGTGGAATGGGACGCCCTTGGCTGACTAATTAGGAAAGCTAGTGGAAGACTACCTCACCCGAAAGGGGCAAGGGCAGTAGGGGAGTTACATGCAGGGAGGTTCTTGGGTTGATTTTGCTGCGATGGCGGTCAGACGAGGGATTCTTGCAAGTGCTCTTCCCATAAACTGTAGCGGGTTTTCGGAAGCTAGTGGAACTTTGTAAAGGCCTCGTAGTGGATCCCTAGCCATTCAACTCGGTAGTGTCTAAGGGTCTAGCTAACCCTGGCGACATGGGATACACGACTTGTTGGTACAGGGTACAACCTCTGCAGAGTGTAAAACTGGTATACTAGCCGAGCTCACGGTCATGAGCAGCTCATGACTCTCGCATGATTAAATTATGGAACTTAAACTCAATTTTGTCATTTGCATTTGTATGGGATTATTTATTAATTTTGTTTTATTATTATTTATTATGGTTTGGTATTTACTTACATCTAGTAATTGCTAATAAAATTTTGACCAACTTATTAAAAGCAATGCTCAGCTTTAACCTCTATTGTTGATCAGCCTTACACATCATATGAACTCCCACCTTTGGTGAGTTAATGCACATTATTCCCCACAACTTGTTGAGCGATGAACATGTGTGAGCTCACCCTTGCTGTCTCACACTCCCCCCACAGGAGAAGAACATGTGGTTCAAGTGGAGCCACGCATCGAGGAGTTCGATTCGATCTAGTTGGCGTCTCCCAGTTGACTTTCTGGCGCCAAGGATGAATTTTAGATCCTGTTATATTTATCTTTTATTTTGTAGACTTCCGCTATGTAATAAATACTCTAATTATTGTGACATTTATCTCCATACACTCTGTTATTATATATGTTGTCTTCTTTAACGCATGTATGAGATGCACCCGGCTTTGTCACTTAAAACCGGGTGTGACAGAAGTGGTATCAGAGGAATGTTGACTGTAGGACGAAACCTAGATAGAAATGGACAAACCCTTACCTACTTACCTTACTCTAATTCTTTCCATACTTATCTTGATCTTGTTTCACCTTCTACTTTTCTACTCTGATTAACCTTACCTTTGCTATCTGATTCTTTCTAAACTTATCTTAGTCATTTCTCATCTATTCACGCTTTACTCTGATTATTCTTACCTGTTCCTTCTAAAGACAAAGGTGGATTTCACACTTTGAAATCCTGTGCCTAAAGTGACTTTAGGAATAGGAGACCTCCCCTTAGGAACAAAAACACAACTATTTTTATAGGAATATATACACTTGAGTGTTTGTTCTTATGATATCTGTCTGATTTGGATCTTTGATTGAGTGTGGTTAGTTGTGGAGTAATGTCCACAATTATATCTGCATATACGTATAGGCATAAATAGAATTCATAAGATAACTAAACAACTTAGATTATCCTCCATTAAAATGTATCTATTTCATAGAGATCCCTCTTATCTTAAAAGATTCTCTCTTATCTCGATATATTCATCTTATCTTACAAGATTCTTTCTCATCTTAATAGATCCATCTAATATCGAAAAGATTTTATCTTACCGTAATAGATCTAACTATTCTCCAAAGACTCTATCTTATTCTTAGAAACTCATCTTGTCCTAATAAGCATACATATCCAAACCACTTTGCTTATCTCCTAATAGTATAACAAACATGATCTATTCCAAAATAAAATAAGAAGATCTTATCTAGTCTAATCTGATTACACCAATTTAATTCTGATCCCATCTAATCTGATCAGATCTAATCCAATTGACAAACATGTTAGATAATACTGGTAAAATAAGATTGGATCCTACTCTTATTAATATGTTTCAACCTAAATAGGAGTCCTAGTCCAACCTGGCCATATGCAACTACCTTAACCAACCGATAGTTGCATAACCCCTCTGTTTTAACCGACAGAGATTTTGACTTACCTACGTCATATGATCCGTCATATCTCAAAAGGTTCTAAAATGTCCTAATAATATTTATTCTATCCCGATAGATTTATCTAACTTAAACTAGCCTAATCTAGTTATGTCCAATCTAATCTAGACCCTACCTAAACTAATATGGTCTAATCTACGTTACAAGTACTAACTAAACCATATTTTGATAAATGAGTTTTAAATCTAAATTGGTGACTTAAACCAACTCGACTGTGAAATCACGACCTAACCCATGTTATAGGTTGCCCAACCCATTTATCCAAAACAAAAAAACAAAACTCTATTTAACCTACCTCCCCCATGTACCCGCAATGGTTATCCCAACTCAGATAAAGACATTTAAAACACTACAACTAATGTTCCCTAAATCAGACCCAAGAACAAGGATGACCTCGACAAGAAAGGATATTAGTATAAACAGATCTTCAGATGAATCAAAATCCGCCACCTGAAATAAAAAGTCTCCCTTACTTAACTTTCTTTGACCCCAACTCTGCTCTACACTCACCTAATAGCTAAAATCTGATGTAGTACCCTTGTTTTCTATGCTATACCTGCTAATGGCATGAATAATTTTAAGTATAAAAATATATACTAATTGGAAGTTCCACCTAGAAAAAATATATACTAGAATTTCATAAAGATGAAGTTAGCTTGATATGCTCAACTAAAGGGTATTCTTAGAAAGGATTACGGAATCTAGTGTGATCTAAACTAAGGTAATCTACTTAGATAGATTAATGGTACTTGAACCCTACTGGCTAGGTGTTAACTTAACTTAGTGCATTAAACCAACTCACCCATGAGCATAAGAGCTAACTCAACCAATAGTGTCATGATTAATTAATTAACTATCTGTCCCCATCTAACATCAAACAAACTTTTGACCTACATCATGTAGTCTATCTCACCCATATATATCTCATCTTGACAGATTCTATCTTACTTTTGGAAATTCACCTTATACGACTAGTTATCCCAATCTTGATATAAAACAAAGATTAAGCCCTACTAAAGAATCTTCAGGTCATAACCAGCTAATAGCTTATTCATTCCGCTTATCGAATAAATTCCCTTGCAAAACTATTTTGCCATATGCTTCCAACTCTCATGGTCAATACTAGGAAGGGAAGATTACCGGACAACAGCAAACAGAAATGAATCCTCCAAATCCTCCACCTGATGGAATTGATTAAGTGGTGGCCGCCCAAATGCTGGTAATACAACTAATGGCAGACATGGTTACTGAAATGCAAAATCAGATAAGACAAGAACGCGAGGAAATACGTTAGGTCTGTCTGGAGATACGTCAAGAAATAAGGCAAGCACGGTTGGAAAGACAACGACAACAACAACTACTACCTCCACCACCACCACCAGCTCCACCAAGTTGCATAAACATATATATATATATATATAAATTACTACTATTTGTAAGATCTAAATGTTACTTTAGTTAGTAGTAGGTATGATACTATGTTAGGAGGAATAATAAGGTCTATTTGACCCTATGTGTTGCTAATAAATTATGCATCATGCTGAGATTTTTGTTTGTGTATATGTTTTGAGATAACATGGTTATGCACCCTCTTACAAATCTCGAGGACGAGATTTCTGTTGAGGGAGGTAGGATTTGTAAGGCCCAAAATCTATATAAGAAAAAAAATACATGAAGGAATGAAATAGTAAACTATGATATCTCAAATTATACTTGAGAGTTGCAAATTGAGAACTGAATTTTGGAAAACCAAGAACCATTTTAGAAAAGAAGAAATATTAAAGTTTTCTATTCAACTAAATGATTAAGCATATCATTAAATGATGCACCATAAGTATTTATTTGCATGAATATCTAATTTTGAAGTGACTATTATTTCTCATCTCACATTCAAAATGTTATTTTTTTCTAACAAGAAAGGAATAATATGAGCGTGTTTCATATTTCAAACATTAAATCAATTAAAATAAATACATACCTATGACTTCATAATTAATTTTGAGTATGTAATAAAAATGTGAATTCCTAAACTTTATCGTGGATTTGGATTTTAAATTTGTAAATCAAAAGAGAATGAGATGGGAATTTGAATCTAAATCAAAGGTGCACTTAAGGAAATTGGGAATAATATATATATAAAGCAAGAGAGAAAATACTATACAAAGTAGAGAAAATAAATATGTGAATAAATATATTATGTTCCTACTAATATTTGAATGTAGGCATTTAACTCAGGCATGAAGTTCACAAATAAGTTTGAAATCAAAATGGAGATTTAAAAGTGAAAAGAAAAGAGAAAAGGAAATTCAAATAAGAAAAAGAAAAGAAAACTATATGCCTGGGCCGGCTTAGTCCATTTCGGCCCATTCACCTTTTACCCCGCGCGGCCACTTACCTAGCAGGCACCGCGCACGTCTCACTCGCCCTGGCGAGTGGGCCTCGTCATCAGGATATTCTTCTCCACCGCAACCGACGCAGCGATTTCTCTACGGCCCGTCGGGATCCTCCGCAGTTTTGGGTCTCGCCAGCTCGCCCGTCTTCCTCGCGTGGTCAACGTTCCCGTCGGGCTCGCCACGCGACCCGCGCCAATTCATCCCCACTGTCGTGCGTGGCCATGACCTAGGAAACTCCTGCTAGCGCCATCTCCCAACGACTTCGCCGTAGATCCCGCCTGACCTCCGGACCGGCCAACTCGGCCATTAAATCTCACCCATAAAGCCGTGCGCTTCTCTTCTATTCTGCTGTTAACCAACGAGAGGAACCACGAGCGAGCCGCCGTAGAGTTGAAGGATTTCCGCCGCGGTTGAACGCCGACTGACCACTAGCCCCCACCAAGGAACCAAATCCTCTGCGCGGGAGCATCGCCGAGCCATGCTGGGTACGATTAGGTGCTCGACTCGGCTGATTGGCGTTCTGCGTGGGGGAATTTCTCGCCGGATTCGAAGCTCCGTCGCGACTCCATTCCCTTCCACGGACAGGCAACATCGCAGCGCCGCCGCAAGTGTTGACTGTCCTGCTAGGTAAGCCTAGATCGCCGTCACCATATACGCTAATACACGCTTGTGTTCGAGCTTGGGTTGGCTGGAGGGCTTGGCGCCGGTGATGGCCTCGGCCGCGGGGAGTCACGCACTCCGCCGTCTTCGTCTGTCAGGATTGAATGCGAAACCTGGTCGTTGATCTCGGTCTGAACGACCGAGATTGGGCCACATGCGTAGCGATTGAGGGTGCATATCTGGGCCGCCAATTTTGGATCCAAGGGCATGTGCCGTGTACCGGTTCACTGGAGTAGTTCATCTAATCTGGGCCTTATATCCTAAAACGGATGGCCCAGAACCGAGCACGTTGTAGCCGCGTGGTGTTTTTGCATTATGAGTCCTCGGGGTTTTCCGTAATTAACCCGCAGTCCTGTGTAGTTCATATTTCATTGCAAACGGACCCAGAACTTTGTGAACTAGACCCTGTCCTCTCTGGTAATTGTGTGCGCAGTCCAAAATTATTAGAAATATTCAAAATTAATATAGAATATGATTTTGGTATTAAAATAATTCTAGAAAGTTGTTAAATTCATAGAAAATTTATTTTAATTCCTTTTTAGTCGATTCCAGTTACAATAATTTTGTTTTTATATTGTCCACCACCTAGTACCTTTGTCTAGCCATGAAACTTCATTTAAAATTATCCACTTAATTTATTCTATACTCAGCATTTAATAACTTCGGAAATTCATAATTTCTCCGTTTTAACTCCAATTTGATCAGTTCAAGTTGCGTTGGTCTCATATAAATATTTACTATGCAATAACAACATTTATTATATCCTGTCTCATTATTTTATGATTAGATCTTTATTTAACTTATGTTGGTTAGTCTTGTTAATGTGCTCATCATTATTGACAAAATATAATTTATGGTAATTTATAACTTGGATTAAAGTTGAGATAAGTGTTTATATAATAACCTCTTATATGATTTATATTAACCAATTTATAATATAGTTTAACATTTTAATCACATAAATCCTCTATAAAATCATAACTCCTTAACCGTAACTCCGATTTTAGTGGTTCTCGTTCCCACGATCTCGTAGCAACGCGTAGATTATTATTATTCAGTTTGTACTTATGTTTGGTGTGATGTTAATTTTGTCTATACCATGTCTGTTTGTATTGCTACGACTAGCGGCGAGGTTACGAGGATTTGAAGAATCACCCTGGTAACTGGAATCTCAAGTGCCAGGCAAGTTGTGCCCTTGATTCACTTTTGTTACCCAATAATATTCTTTATTATCACTGTTCAATGCATAGGTTTAATTTTGATGGGACCCAATAGGTCACCCTAGTCTGTTTATCCTTTTTACCTTGTTACCCTGAATCACTTGATAGTTTTTGCTATTGCTTTATATGGTTTTGGGATTAATATTTCATTATATCCATGTTCTAATTATTTTGTTATTCTATTTATGTTCATGTAAAGATCATTAATGTTAATTGGAACATGGAGCTTAACTTGAGAAACACGTGCCACCATAAGGGTGGAATAGGACACCCTTGGCTGACTAATTAGGAAAGCTAGTGGAAGACTACCTTACCCGAAAGGGGCAAGGGCAATAGAGGAGTTGCATGCAGGGAGGTTCTCGGGTTGATTTTGCTGCGATGGCGGTCAGACAAGATATTCTTTTAAGTGCTCTTCCCATAAACTGTAGCGGGTTTTCGGAAGCTAGTGGAACTTTGTAAAGGTCTCGTAGTGGATCCCTAGCCATTCACCTCGGTAGTGTCTAAGGGTCTAGCTAACCCTGATGACATGGGATACACGACTTGTGGGTACAGTGTACAACCTCTGCAGAGTGTAAAACTGGTATACTAGCCGAGATCACGGTCATGAGCAGCTCAGGACTCTCGCATGATTAAATTATGGAACTTAAACTCAATTTTATTATTTGCATTTGCATGAGATTATTTATTAATTTTGTTCTATTATTATTTTTTATGGTTTGGTATTAATTACATCTAGTAATTGCTAATAAAATTTTGACCAACTTATTAAAAGCAATGCACAGCTTTAACCTCTATTGTTGATCAGCCTTACACATCACATGAACTCCCACCTTTGGTGAGTTCATACACATTATTCCCCACAACTTGTTGAGCGATGAACATGTGTGAGCTCACCCTTGCTGTCTCACACCCCCCACAGGAGAAGAACAGATGGTTCAAGTGGAGCCACGCATCGAGGAGTTCGATTCGATCTAGGTGGAGTCTCCCAGTTGACTTTCTGGCGTCAAGGATGGATTTTAGATCCTGTTATATTTATCTTTTATTTTGTAAGACTTCCTATATGTAATAAATACTCTGATTATTGTGACATTTATCTCTATACACTTTATTATTATATATGTTGTCTTCTTTGGCACATGTATGAGATGCACCCGGCTTTGTCCCTTAAAACCGGGTGTGACAAGTTACCTTCTCCCATCCAATAAGTGGGTTCTGATGAGCAGATTCATTATTGCCCCTCCAAAGGCAATCCCTTCTTATATGGTCAATGACATTGATCATGGAAGACGACAACTTAAGGGTGCACATAGCAAAGATATGCATTGCCGAAAAGGTGGACTTGACAAGGGTGGGTCTCCTAGCCATAGAAAACCAAGTATTGTTGGCGTTCAACCTTCTCTCAATTTTAGTAATGAGAGGTAGATACTCTTTTACTTTTGGTTTTGTGAGACCCATCGGCAAACCCAGGTAGGTGAAAGGAAAAGTGCCAAGTTGGCAACCAAAAACTATAGCCAACTGTCCAGTTTTGACTGTGTCGAGGTTGATCGGCAGTAGACAAGACTTGTGAAAATTGATTTTGAGCCCAGTTGCAAGCGAGAAAGAGTGGAAAATTCCTTTCAGACAAAACAAGTCCCTTTGAGACGCCTTCATGATGACAAGTGTCATAAGCATATTGAATAACCAGGAAATCAGACATGATGTCTCTCTTAAGAGGAGCAGAGAAGACTCCCATATTAGCTACCTTGTTGATGATGCACTGAAGAAGGTCAACAACTATTACGAAGAGGAGAGGAGACAGAAGATCCCCATGCCGGACCCCTCTTTTGCATAAAAAACTGTTACCTGGAACTCCATTCAGCAACACAGCCGAGGTACCAGACTTAAGGATGGACTGAATCCAAGAGATCCATCTGCTGGGAAGCCAAGATGCTTATGCATTTCCAGGATGGCACTATGACCAATTGTGTCAAAAGCCTTAGCGAAGTCAAGTTTCAGAATCACCACTGATGACATTGATGGATATACTCATATGTCCAGGCCAGAAAGTCTTGGATCGATCTATTTTTGATGAACACGTATTGGTTTCTGTGAATAAGGCTTAGAATCTTAGGTTGAAGACAGTTGGCAAGTATCTTAGTGATCAACTTTATGGCTATACTTAATAGAGAAATAGGCCTCAAATCATTGATTATGGTCGGGTTGCTCACTTTAGGGAACAAGATGACGAAAAAGGTGGAGGGCTTCAAGATTGATTGAACCCTCAAAGAAGTCATAACACAGGTTGTAGAAGTCGTTTTTAATGATATTCCAACAGGTCTTCATGAAATGACCATTGAAACCATCCAGGCTAGGAGTCTTGTCAGAGGGCATATTCTTCACAATGTTGTCGATTTCATCAGTAGAGAAGGGCGTAATAAGGGAATGTTGACCTTCCACTGGTAGAATCAGATCTACAAGGATGAAGATCATGCTAGGGCTGTTAGAAATGGCCATCCTTTCTTTACAGGCCTTTCAAAGACGCTATTTTTTCTTCGTGTCCATATGTTGGGACCATGCTTCGTCGCCGAAGGTCCTGCAGGAAGAAACAGCTTCGGCTGAAGCTGTCTGTACGAGATGCCGAAGGGTGCCGTTCATGAAGCTTCGGAATTACAAACCGACTTAAAGATAAAATGACCTTTTAGTCCATAAGAGTTTGAGTCGTTGTTGTAAACTTTTATGAGGGGTCTGATTGTAATTGCTCACAGACTGCGTCCTGTGCCTATAAATAGTGAACAATATTCCTTTACTGTTCAGGCATTCCTGTAATTGCAATTGCATCACTCGGAAATTGTTCTTTATCAAGGCAGAGGTATAAATGTATCTAAATATTATATTTGAATACATCAAGACTATATAATATATAAATAATGTTGTTTACTCATAATTTATTTGTTTTTAATGCTTTATATCTCGCATTATTTTATATAGTCTTCGAGAGTTCAATTACGAAGATACAACCTTCGCAATTGTGTCATTTTAACCTTCGTCCGAAGTTCGTTAAATCCTTAAGGAAATAATGCTTCAGCGGACGAAGGGCATTAACATTTAACATTTTATGTTGCCTTGTTCTTAATTCATAGCATTTGAGAACAAGTCCCCAACATTGGCGCCCACCTCCGGTGAACTCACTTCCACTTTTCTGAGTTGATGGCTTCGTTCAACATTCAAGATGGAGCTGCTTCGGCTCCGAAGCTGGTGCTCCCGATAACAGGCGGTTCATGCTCAGAGCCAGCCAACAAGAAGCAGAAGAAGGAGGCACAAAGAAGGGTACAACATGTCGGGGTGCAAGGACCCTTCATCAAGTCAAGATGGTCTCACATTCCTATTACCTTCTCCCAAGAGGATCTTCAACTCAAGGATTACCCACACAACGATGCTATGGTTATCTCTTGTGTTATCAAAGGATTTCTGGTCCACAATGTTTTGGTTGATACAGGCAGTGCAGCTGATATCATATTTGCTAAAGCCTTCAGACAGATGAAAGAGCCCGAAGATAAAATTCGTGATGCCACACATCCCCTTTGCGGCTTCGGAGGAAGGCAGATTGTAGCACTCGGCAAAATCTCAATGTCAGTGACCTTCGGATTTATCAACAACACAAGAACTGAACAAGTTGTGTTTGATATTGTTGACATGGAATACCCTTACAATGCAATCATTGGTCGTGGTACTCTTAATGCCTTCGAAGCAATTCTGCATCCAGCTTATCTTTGCATGAAGATACCTTCGGACCAAGGGCCCATTGCTATTCATGGAAGTCAAGAAGCTGTCAGAAGGGCCAAAGGAAATTGGACAGACTCAAAAGCAATCCATAATATAGATGGAACTGAAGCTTGTGAGCAATACAAGTTCAGAAGGGAAAAAGCTGCTTCGGCTGACCAGCCGAAGCCCATGCTCTTATGTGAGGATATAGCAGATCAGAAGGTGCTATTGGGATCTCAATTGTCTGAAGAGCAGGAGAAAACCTTGATAAGGTTTCTGTTCAACAATAAAGATGTTTTTGCTTGGTCAGCTAATGATCTTTGTGGAGTTAACAGGGATGTTATTGAGCACTCGCTCAATGTTGATCCATCCTTCAGACCCAGAAAGCAGAGACTTCGGAAGATGTCTGATGACAAGGCCAAAGGTGCTCGGAATGAAGTGAAAAAACTCCTCAGTGCTGGAGTTATTAGAGAGGTAAAATACCCAGAATGGTTGGCTAACACTGTTATGGTGAAGAAGGCCAATGGTAAATGGAGAATGTGTATCCATTTTACTGATCTCAATAAGGTCTGTCCGAAGGACGAGTTTCCATTGCCAAGGATAGATTCCTTAGTCGATGCAACAGCTTCATCAGAGCTTATGAGTCTGCTGGATTGTTATTCAGGCTATCATCAAATCTGGATGAAGAAGGAGGATGAACCGAAAACCAACTTCATAACCCCAAGTGGGACATATTGTTACCTTCGGATGCCTGAGGGGCTCAAGAATGCCGGAGGAAGTTTCAGTAGAATGACAGCGAAGGTCCTCCACTCTCAGATAGGCAGGAATGTGCTAACTTATGTTGATGATATCATTGTAAAAAGCACGAAGCAAGATAACCACATTGCTGATTTACAGGAGACCTTCACTAATTTTAGACAGGCTGGTCTAAAGCTGAATCCAGAAAAATGTGTCTTCGGAGTAAAGAAGGGGAAATTTCTTGGTTGCCTAGTTTCAACAAAGGGAATTGAGGCTAACCCAAGCAAAATCGAAGCTATACTTCGAATGGAACCACCAAGTACAAAAAAGGGGGCTCAAAGATTGACAGGAAGGCTGGCATCTCTCAACAGATTCATATCCAGATCAGCAGAAAGAAACTTACCATTCTTCGAAGTGCTGAAGACAACCGAAGTCTTCCAATGGGGACCAATCCAGCAAAAAGCCTTCGAAGAGCTGAAGCAATATTTGATAGATCTAACAACATTAACTCCACCAACGCCAGGGGCTCCTTTGTTATTATATGTGCCAGCTTTGCACTCAGCGGTAAGTGTAGCACTTGTCCAGGAGAAGCTTGAAGGCCAAGTTAAGAGGCAGGCCCCAATATATTTCGTATCCGAGGTTCTTAGTTTGTCAAAGAAAAATTATACAGAATTGGAGAAGGTACTGTATGCTGTTTTGATGGCCTCCAGGAAGCTTCGGCATTATTTTCAAGCTTACAACATAATTGTTCCTTCTTCGCAACCTCTGAAGGATATTATGAGAAACCGAGAAGCTACTGGAAGGATTGGAAAATGGGCTGCAGAGTTCAATGAATTTTGTATTGATTATGTCCATAGATCTTCGATTCAGTCCCAAGCGTTGGCAGACTTCATTGCTGACTGGACGCCAGGGGCTCAGGAGGAAGAAACGAATAAAGATGCCGAAGCATGGACAGTGTTTTGTGATGGGTCTTGGGGAACCTTCGGAGCAGGAGCGGCTGCTGTGTTGATTTCACCCTCCAAAGTTAAAACTTGTTATGCGGCAAGACTTGATTTTAGTTGCACAAATAATATCGCTGAGTATGAAGCTCTGCTCTTGGGTCTTCGGAAGTTAAAGGCAATGGGAATCAGAAGGGCCATTCTTAAAACTGATTCTCAAGTTATTTGTGGTCATGTTGACAAGAGCTATAAAGCAAGAGACCCGAAGCTTGAAAAATATCTAGATACAGTCCGAAGGATTGAGGCTTCCTTCGAAGGTTTCTCTGTCAAAAATATTCCTCGTGGAGAAAATGAATATGCTGATCTATTGGCCAAGTCAGCAGCCCAGGGGCTGCCTATACCTTCGGAAGTATTTTTCGAAACAATAAAAGCACCTTCGGTCGAGCTTCTTGAAAGAGCAATCCTTAACATATCCCCTGTTTATAGTGAAGATTGGAGAACTGAGATCATCTCTTTCCTTCAGGGTAATTTTCTTTCAGACGACGAAGCTTATAACAGGAGAATAGAAGCAAGAGCTCGACCATATGTCATAATAGAAGGGGAGTTATACAAGCGTGGGGTCTGTTCCCCATTGCTCAAGTGTTTATCCAGATCCGAAGGTATAGAATTAATGAAGGAAATACATGCAGGCCTGTGTGGATCTCACATTGGATCTAGGCCCTTGCATGGGAAAGTTTTTCGCCAAGGATTTTATTGGCCAAAGGCAGCTTCGGATGCAGCGGATCTGGTCCAAAAGTGCGAAGGTTGTCAGAAATGTGCAAAAGATCAAAAACAACCTTCGTCTTTAACCCAATTAATACAACCCATTTGGCCGTTGCAAAGGTGGGGCCTTGATTTACTAGGCCCATTACCACCAGCACAGGGGAACCTAAGATATGTAGTAGTGGCAGTGGAATATTTTTCCAAGTGGATTGAGGCAAAGCCCTTAGCCACAATAACTTCATTTACTATTCAAAAGTTTTTCTGGCAAAACATTGTTTGTCGCTTCGGAGTGCCGGAGGCTATTACTGTGGATAATGGGACACAGTTTGATTCTGAAGCCTTGAGAGAATTTTGTGATCAAATCGGCACGAAGATCCATTTTGTATCAGTCCGACACCCAGAGTCAAATGGACTTGTCGAAAGAGCTAATGGGATCATAATGACAGGAATAATGAAGTCAATCTTCAATCAGCCCAGGGGAAAGTGGCTAGACGAGTTAATCAAAGTGGTGTGGAGCCATAACACAACCATGTCAAGGTCGACAGGCTTTACACCCTTTAAACTATTGTTCGGTGACGAAGCAATAACCCCAGAAGAGGCCAAAACAGGATCTGTAAGGACGGTAGCTTCGGCAGAAGGCGAAGACGAAGCTGATTGCTCTGTAGAAAAAGATGCTATTGAAGGGATCAGACTTCAAGCTGTGGAAAACATCAATAAATATCAAGCTGAAACAATAAAATGGCGTGACAGAAAGGTCAAGCTGAAGAACATTGAACCAGGACACTTGGTACTTCGAAGAGTAGCCAATCCTGAGACAGTAGGCAAATTACAGCTGAAGTGGGAAGGCCCCTTTTTGGTAATATCTTCGTCAAGACCCGGTTCCTACAGATTGAAGGATATGGTCGGCAACGACATTCCTAGATCGTGGAATGCGGATGAGCTTCGGCGATATTATGTTTAGTTTGATGTAATTTTTTATATTCTTTTTTGTGGCACCCTTTTCCTTTCCAAAGGGGGAGAAAGGTTTTTAATGGGACCATAACATGTAATTTTCCTTATTTCAATTCTATGAGAGTGATATCCCCCAAAAAATGTAAATGTAAATGCAAAGGAAAAAAGAAAAGGAAACAAGGAGAAGCTCAAAAGTCGTTCCTAAGGGAATGCAGAGCTTACAGCGAAAAATAAACGCTGATTCCGCTAAAAGTAAAAGGCGAAGAAGCTCCTAAGGGAGGCTTACAGCGAAAAATAAACGCTGATTCTGCTGAAAGTAAAAGGCGAAGAAGCTCCTAAGGGAGGCTTACAGCGAAAAATAAGCGCTGATTCCGCTGAAAGTAAAAGGCGAAGAAGCTCCTAAGGGAGGCTTACAGCGAAAAGTCAACGCTGAAGGTCTATGATTATGGTTTTTTGAATATGTGTTTTGATATTCATTTACGCAATACATCTCATCATGTCATTTGCATTCATAAACATGCATTTAGACATATATAGAATCATCATTATACCGCACAAAAACGCAGATGCTTCGGCAATAAGGAAAAACTCGAAGGAAAATTTTTATGCTTCGTTGTGTACGAAAAGAAGGGAAGGTGTTTTTCGCCTTCGGCTCAAAAGAGAAGTTTCATCCACAGCAAAGCAGATTGTACACAGATAGCAGAAACAAAATATATTACAAGGTATGTACAAATTTACATAAGTTGTTCCGTAACTATATTACAAAAGTTTTTCCAGAATTTTTGCAGGAAAGTATATTGTAAACAACTATCCAGCTTCAGGCTAGGCTTCGCCAAACTTCAGCTTCGTCATTCTTCAGCTTCGTCATCCTGCGTATATCAAACAACAGAATAAGAAAGGTGCAAATTTCAAGGAGAAGGTAAAAGTAACAAACATAAGTTTCTTATCGGCTTAAGATGACTTCGAGCTTCGTCACCTGCCATTTTCCGCCCACCACTTACCCAGATCTGGGTCATGAATCTATTTCCAATGCTTCGGGCTAGGCTTGGGATATCTATCAGATCTGATACAGACAAGCTGAAGTTTGGTCTGTTCACAATATTTCCATGCGTGCAGCCAGCCTTCAGAAAAGCGGTGGCTGTGCCCCGAGAAGCTACCAGGGCGCAAAAGTCGGCATGCCCACCAATGACTTCGTCAAGGGCATCAACCTCGCCTTCAATATATTCTAATGTGCTGGGCAGATTTTCAGCTGAAGGTGTAAATTTTGCAGAGCTAGCTCCGACAGAATGAAACACATCCTTCAGACGCTGCACGCATCGGCTGCCGAAGCTTAAGCATTTCTCTTGAAGATCTTTAAAGGATTTCTGCAAATTTGAATTTTTATCCACCTCAGTTTTCAGCCTTCCTTCAAGATATTTCTTTTCTTGCTCAAATTTTTCTGACTGTTGGAGCAATTCATTCTTTAAGTTGCTATTCTCAGTTTGGATTTCAGCCAAAGAACCCTCCATGGTCTGAATAACAAAATCTTTCTTCTCTAATGCACCTTCGTGCTCTTTAACCATGATTTCAAGGTCTTGGATGGTGAAGTCTTTCTTTTTCAGATTAGCTTCGTAATTTTCAACTTTTTCAGCTAAATCTTGGATGACGGCCTTGTTCTTCTCTTCTTCGAGATCTTGTTGCATTTTTAGAACCTTACTTAATAATATGCTCTGTCGAAACGATCTTCATTAGAAAATGACCTAAAAGATAATAATAATAGTAATAAAATAACAAAAATATTTGTTACCTTGAAGTTAGCATAAAGCAAGCTTCCGGCGATATGGTGTCGTTGATAGCGGCAAAGGTCCGCTTCTAGCTTCGGCAAGCCAATATTTTTGCAAAGAGTTCTAACAATTTTGGCTTCGCTGCGGTTTCGAAGGCACCTCAGCTTTCCTTCGTTAACCCCACCGAACAGTGTGGCCCTGGCTTATATCCGCAGGCTATGTCACATTTTTTAAGCTCTGCTTTTTCAGCATCTGTCAGTCCTTGCCCAAGTAAATCTTGAAATTCAAAATCTTCTTCCTCCGAAATGTCTTCAGCTTGTTTTTTCCCCTTTTCAGTAGCTGTGCTTGCCGCAGCCACAACAGATTCTTCCTCAGTCATTTTTAGGAGTATGTTATCGATAACTTCAAGTGTCTCTTCCAGGTTCGAATCTTCTGTGGCCCCGATTTCAGCCCCGGCAGCTTCGGCTGCGCCAGTTTCACCTTCGAAGATTTCCGCTCTGGTGGCTTCGACTGCGGCGCCTTTAGCTTCGGCAGCTTCGGCAGTCTGGTCAATAGCAATTCTTGATGCCGGTGTCGGTGACGGTGTCCCATGAATTACATCTGCTATTTGAATAATCCTTCGTTTTTTCGGCAGTGCAGGACCTTCGTCTGCTGAAGCTGTCTTGTCCTTCTGAAAAAACTTCGTCAGTTCCAGTGTCAGCGGACTTAGCCTGATAGGCAAGGGTTCAGTCATTACCTTCATAATCTCTTCTACTTCAACAGCAGAAGGCGTTGCAGGAGTATCTTCTTCTTGAACCAACGTTTCCGGTTCTGGAGATGCACTTTTTCTCTTTCTTGCAGTGGCCACCTTCGGCTCAGGGTTTAACTCTTCAGAGCTAAGTTTTTCAGAATCTTTCTTTTTCTTTTTGGCTACCTTGGCGACCTCTTCGTCAGCAGCACTGGCAATTCTTTTTCGCTTCGGGCCTCCAACATCTCCGCCTAGTCGACCATAATCAGCATATTCAAATCCTATAGCATCAAGCACCCAGTTCAGCCTTCGCTTCGGCCGAGTGCCGAAGGCTGCTGTCATCAGTTGGTCCTCTTTTTTGGAGTAATTTCCAAGAATTTCATTACTCATTATTTCGACTGTATCGAGCCATTCTTGGCAGGATGCTTTAAAATATTTCTTAAACTTATAATAATAGGGTAGTCGGACAAGTTCCCCTTCTTTCTTTTCTCCTTTAAGCTTCGGCATAGTCCACTCCTTCATAGTTGGAAATACTCTGAAGGCCAGAAATTCCTGCACTAAATCTTTAGTGCCAATGTGTTCTGCTATAATTTTGAATCCAGCTAGTGCGGTCCAAGTTGGACCTTCTGCTGTCATTTTGCATCGAGGTCTGGTTTCTCCGAAGATTAGTTCAAGAGGGCTCTGTACCAGCTTCTCTTTGTCTTCGTCAACTTTGACATAAAACCATTCTGACTTCCAGCATGCCGGCCATTTGCTTCGGTAGCTGATCACAGGAAACTTTGTGGTTTTCCGATAGGCAAAATTATAGCAACCAAAATTTTCATGCAATCCATCTTTTCTGGCCTTAGTCTGGTAATACAGCTCATGAACTCGACAGAAGCTGTCGGCAAACGGCTCCACCGCTTGGCTTCGGAGAGCCCAGATGTAAATGCTAAGCCTGACAATGGCGTTAGGAGTCAGCTGGTGAAAATAGATACCAAACTTTTGCAGCACATCAGAAATCATTCTATTTAAAGGAAACCTCAACCCAGCTTTTAGAAAACTCTTGAAAATAACTATTTCATCCTTTTCTGGCTTCGGGGTAGTTTCCTCTCCCCCGAAGCGAAGCAGCTTCTTCTCATTTTCACTGAAATAGCCCGACTTCACCATTTTGGAAAAATCAGCCTTGGAAATAGTCGACTTTCTGAAGTCCAAATGGCTGGGCTTGCTCGGTACTGCGATATGGTAATCATCATCAGAATTAGCTTCCTCAATATCTCCTTGTTCCGCTTCGGTAGCAGCTTGTTCTGTTTCGGTAGCAGCTTGTTCTGTTCGGCAGTGGGGATTCTTTCCGAGGTCACCAATCCGGATCGCTGCATTGCTTCGGAGATAGGAACGGTCTCCACACCTTCGGCTTCGTCTCCCTCACGCTCAACTCTAGCAGTAGAGCGCACTCTGGCCATTTAGTTTTGAATTTCTTGAAAGATTTCTTGGGAATTAAATAACCTTTTCTCCTGAAGCTTTCCTCCTGACGAAGCAGACACCAAACTGGAGCTTCGTCTGAATACGAGAGTCAAGCTTCGGCTATGGTTAAAATTTTTGGCAGCAAAACAGTGCAATAGCAATGAATGCTGTGGTAACTTCACACCTACCTGTCTGTTTATATAGTGCTGCAGGTAAGAAGGTGAATCGTCAGGATTTTTACACCAGGCAAACAGCTGCTCGCACCCGCTGCGCGGTGGGCCGCAAAGACCAAATAGTGAACCTGCATGGTGGGACCGCTACGCGCTCGGAAACTGTATCGTTTCTCGACAACGAGCTCAGGGAAGGTGTTTTTCGGACCTTCGGCTTCCTGAAGCCTAAGAGACTTTTTTCACGGATCAAGCTCGTTACGAAAAACGATCTAGCACCGCGAAGGGGCTACTGTTGGGACCATGCTTCGTCGCCGAAGGTCCTGCAGGAAGAAACAGCTTCGGCTGAAGCTGTCTGTACGAGATGCCGAAGGGTGCCGTTCATGAAGCTTCGGAATTACAAACCGACTTAAAGATAGAATGACCTTTTAGTCTATAAGAGTTTGAGTCGTTGTTGTAAACTTTTATGAGGGGTCTGATTGTAATTGCTCACAGACTGCGTCCTGTGCCTATAAATAGTGAACAATATTCCTTTACTGTTCAGGCATTCCTGTAATTGCAATTGCATCACTCGGAAATTGTTCTTTATCAAGGCAGAGGTATAAATGTATCTAAATATTATATTTGAATACATCAAGACTATATAATATATAAATAATGTTGTTTACTCATAATTTATTTGTTTTTAATGCTTTATATCTCGCATTATTTTATATAGTCTTCGAGAGTTCAATTACGAAGATACAACCTTCGTAATTGTGTCATTTTAATCTTCGTCCGAAGTTCGTAAAATCCTTAAGGAAATAATGCTTCAGCGGACGAAGGGCATTAACATTTAACATTTTATGTTGCCTTGTTCTTAATTCATAGCATTTGAGAACAAGTCCCCAACACCATACAAGCTAATGCCACCATCATTATTTAAAGAACTGATCACATTATGTCTAAATCTATTTGTGGAAGCAGCATGCAAAAACCTAGTGCATTCGTCACCAAGAACCACCCATCTCTCGGTGTATCTTTGTCTCCAATAGTTGTTTTTATACTTTAGGAGTTTAGCCATATGAATTTTGATGATCTTTCTCATGTTTTTATCCTGAATGAAAAGAGGTCTTTGCTCCTCTAGCTTGTTCAAAATTAGGATAACTTAATTGCAATTGGCTATGAGACGAGTGAGATCGGAAGAGTTCCTACTCCATTTTTTGAGATCATATCTAACATTTTTTAGCTTAGCCACAATTCTCGTTGAACTGGATGAGTATATACTATCTTGTTCCAAGCATTTTGAACCACTTCGAAGAAACCTGGTAGCTCAGTCCAGTAATTTTCAAAACAAAAGCAATTTGCTTTAGGAATGGAAATATCAATTTGTGCCACACAAGGGATGTGATCAGAGGTGGTCTTAGCTAGGGGAATAAGCAAGGTATTGGGGTAGGTGGAGGCCTAGTTGATAGAAGTGAAACACCAATCAAGTTGAACCAATAAGGGGTCCGACTGCATATTACTCCAAGTGTAGCTTCCGCCCTTTAGTGGGATTTTAATGATTCCAAGGATGTTGATAATTGAGTTTAAGAGATTCATGTGTGACCTATTCCCACCTGGCTTGTTTCTATCATCAACCGATCGGCAAAAGTTAAAATCACCAATCAGCATCCAGTTATCCACCGGGGAAATACACAGGTTGCTAAACTAGATGATGAAGGCCACACGATCAGGACCATGGCAGGGACCATAGATTGCAGAAAGAATCCAACCTTCAACCAACAAACGCGAGACAAATTCCACAGCAACAGAAAAGGCATTAATCTCATGAATCGTTCCTTGAAATAGGGACTCATTCTAGCCAATCAAAATGCCACCGATACCCCTATAGAGGGGCTAAAAGCAAAGCTACTGAAACATTTGGGGCAAGCTTTTTTTAAGTATGAAGTAGTGACAACATCCAATTTTGTTTCCTGAATACAGAAAATGCTACAACAACTCTCTTTAATTTTCCGCCTAACCGCGAGGCATTTACTATCATCATTCAACCCTCTTATATTCCAATTAAGGACATTCAATTCCTGCAATTGTTATCCATTTAAACCAAATATTGGGGCGAAGCGAACCAAGAAAGCGTGAGGACCACAGATCCATAACGCAAGCATGAGAGAGATCCCTCGAAAGAAAGGACCAATGAAGAGCATGACTAAAAAGCACGAAAAAGGCACATGCTTCGTCGAGACCCAGCCAACTGGCCAAACCTAAGAAACCAACAAATAATACACTAGTTTCATAACAAGTAGTAGCATCAGGCAAGCATTCAAAGCCACATAAGGCAGATTAAGGTGTCATTGTAACACCCCGTCCAATCTCGGACCGACGGTACATACTCATAGCAGCTCTTTAGGATCATATATTGTCCCCACAGACCAACACAAGTCTTTTGTGCGCACTTTATCCTCACTCATGCGCACCCGGGAAGGGAAAACTTCCTGATCGGTCACCCATCCCAAATTGCTCCAAGCCAAGCGCGCTTAACTTAGAGGTTCTTTCGAGATAGGCATCCAAAAAAGAAGATGCACCTTGTTGGTACGGATACTCTATTAATTCTATTAAGTCTTGGGCTAGGATATCACCATCCCAGGGGTCAGGATATCACAATCCACCCCCTTAGAAGACCAATGTCCTCGTTGATCAACCCAATCTAGGAACCTCCCCCTCTTAGCCACTTTTGTGTGTCTAGTGTCGTCATATGCTATGCCATGTGACCACTCCGGGCCCACATGCACCATGCGCCATATACCTGAACCCCTAACCCACACACGCCCGTGAAACTGCGGGGGTTGGCTCTGATACCACTTGTAACAGCCCGTCCACTCCTGGTCCGACGGTACTTACTCCTGGCAGCTCTCTAGGATCATATATTGTCCCCACAAACCAACACGAGTCTTTTGTGCGCACTTTGTCTGCACTCATGCGCACCCGGGAAAACTTCCGATATCATAATCCACCCCCTTAGAAGACCGACGTCCTCATTGGTCAACCCCAATCCAGGAACCTCCCTTCTTAGCCATGCCTGTGTGTCTAGTATCGTCATATGCCATGCTATGTGACCACTGCAGGCCCACATACTCCATGCGCCATATACCCGAACCCCTAACCCACACACGCCCGTGAAACCGCGAGGGTTGGCTCTGATACCACTTGTAACACCCTATCCACTCCTGGTCCGGCGGTACTTACTCCTGGCAGCTCTCTAGAATCATATATTGTCCCCATAGACCAACACGAGTCTATTGTACGTACTTTGTCCTCACTCATGTGCACCCGGGAAAACTTCCCGGTTAGTCACCCATCCCAAATTGCTCCAAGCCAATCACGCTTAACTTGGATGTTCTTTCGAGATAGGCTTTCAAAAAAGAAGATGCACCTTGTTGGTATGGATACTCTATTAATTCTATCAAGCCTTGTGCCAGGATATCACCATCCCAGGGGCCAGGATATCATAGCCATTTAACAGCACCGGGTTCTAGACCACTTGAGATGCCTTGTAGCGATGGTGCTGTCCTCCTCTCCCGATCCTGGATGAAGAAGCACCTCCACGACTGCCTCCACAGGGGGCACGCCACATCTATCAACATCCACCTTCTGCAAGGTGGAAACAACAATATCCATGTAGATTCCATCACAATCCAAGAGATTTTGTAAAGATGGAAATGTGACAGGCCCGAGGAAAAGGTTGGAGATATGAGGATTTCCTAGCATAAGAGAACAATCGCGATGAGGAGCAGTGGCGAATCTAGCCAAAAATATTGTCGGGGTTAGCAAGGTCAGGTTTGCTACATGATAGAAATTTTCTTGAACTTTAACAGTGTTTTTCTAAAGGATATATAAATTTTATCGGGGTTGGCTGACCCCCGACAAACACCCCTAGATTCGCCCCTGCTGAGAAGGTACCTATGAGGATTGAATGAAAAACCGAGGTCGAAGGAGACCTTGAGGCCCATGTTTCTAGCATTGATTCTTTCACTTCTCCTCAATTGATATGGATGGAGCTGCATGACCACTCTTTTCCTTGCTGACTAACTATTTTTCTTGATGATCTTTTTAGACTTTATATTGACATGCTTCTGGTAGACTTTAGATATGACCTAGCTCTGCTTGATGAGTTCCTGCTTGTTCCATCCCAAATTGCTGAGCTGGCCAGATTCAGGATTGTTGTTGGATTGAGATTAGGGAGTGAGAGCAGTTTTGGGTTCGGCTTCATCGCCAACGTTTTCCCACCGTGTCGAGGGCTAATGGTGTGGTAAGGCAACAAAGATTATCCTTCTCAGGCATCAGACACAAAAGGGGTGATACATATCTGGCATTTTTGGAGAATGAAGTTTGAGAGATGGCAGAAAGGCACCCCATCTAAAGGAATTCCCGCCTATCTGAAGGGGTAGCGGTTCTAAATTCTTCTGCTGACAACAATGCCACTAGACGAGTAGAGTCCTCCTCAATCACCCTATCATCCAGGTCAAGCACCAACTGATCGTGAACAACTGACGCAACGGGCTGAAGAGGAGCAGGATGAGGCTGTTGAGGCTAAGCAGTCCAACCATTAGCTAGACCCAAGTTAAGGGCATCATTTCCCAAATAGGGCCACCTTGTGCTTCTTGGATACCTTGAGCTTCTTGAACTCCGCCTAGATTCTGATTGACCAAATTTTCCATGAAGTCCCCCATAGCCTGCAGAAAATCTTCATCATTGTCATCTTCAGGGAATGGGTGAGGATTGCCGTTAGGGGGAATGTTGTCTTCCAGGTTAGCAATTTCATCATTGTTCCCCAATTGCTAATAATCATTAGGGGTCAGGATATAGATAGGGATGGACCAAGAACACGCCATTCCCGTGTTGTCAACACCAAACGAGAGCAAGACACTTATGGGGACTTCCCTAGTAGAGATGTAAAGGCATTTGACCAACACACAGGATTTTATCCTTGGGCTGTTGTGCCACCTAAACAGCTTGCCAAATGAGGCCACCACTTGGTGGATACACATGTCGTTCATGTGGGTGACCAGAAATCCCAACATCAAGATCCAACCTTTCCTTGAATAAACGATTTCTCGGAAATTTTGAGCCCTATCTTGGCGGATGAATCGAACTAATGTACCTTCCACATTGTAGATATCTCCAAAAAGCAATCTATCTTTTTGAAAAAGGCTTCCCATCTCAAAAATACCCAACCCAAAAGGATGAACTGAACAACTAAGGACATGGAGTTCAAGTTCATTCTCAATGAAATCCCAAATCCTATGCACCCACATGCTAACGTCCAGTGGAGGAACCACACCTTCAACGTCAGTTGCGATGACAAAATCATCACGCCTTACTTCCTACCCGCGCGCAAGATGAACTTGTGCCTGCGAGCGACGATCATTGCCACCATCATCGATCACCAGCTCTTGAGGGATATAAGGTCTTGGATTGGCTACAAAGTTGGCCATGATCGAAGAGGTAGAAGGCTGCATGAACCAACTTTTCTCTGGAGAAAACCCTAGGCTAGATGAGCGAGGAGATGAGGGGGTTTTCTGAGAGTGGAACTGAACAATTGCAAACATCAGAATGCAAAAGGTTGTTTTTGCTGGTGGATTTTGTGGGACCGGTAACCGGCTGCACCTTGGGTCACTCTGGCGCAAGCGGAACAACTTCCAAAGCGGTTTGCACCCTTTCACTGTATGCCACTGCCTCATTAATGCGTTGTACCTTGGGCCTCCAGAGCAGTCACGTCGATGACTTCACACGCCTATTGAAATAGTGCTTCTCATAGTGGCCTAGCACAAGACAACGACTACATCTGACTGGACATGGGCATTTCCTGGCCAAGTGAGAGCGCGAAAAACACCGAGAGCAAAACATGTCATGAGTGGCCCTTGTTCCAAGGCTGGGTGCCAGCTAGGGATGGCAACGAGTTTGAAACCCATGTGTCGGGGACCGTAATTAGGGGTACCCCCAATGCTCCTTAATCCGGCTGGAACACATCTTCAGAACAAACCATACACGGCTGATAGAGCGCGGTCCAAGTCAAGGCCATGTCTACCAAGGGACGCGACCTCATCCGAGCCCAGCCTCGGGCGGGAACAGTAGTCTCGGACGGATTTGCGCCTCGCCCGAGGGTCCCCTCAGTCAGCAGACGCACCCTCGGCTCACCCGAAGCCCAGCTCGGGCAGAATTTGTCGTGCAGCGACCTCGGTTGGATCGCCCTACCAACCGACCGTATCGCATGCGCATTTAATGCGGGGATCGCCTGACACCTTATCTTGATACGCGTGCCTCAGTCGGCAAGGTCGAAGTGACCACAGTCACTTTGCCCCTTTACTGACCGATCTGACAGGAAAACAACACTGTTCACCCCGCTCCGGCTACTGTGCCAACCATCAGGGTAAAACTGAGTCACGATATCCCACGAGTTTGGCCTCGGGTGCAACCGGGAGCTCCGCCTCGCCCGACCTTAGGCCTCGACCTCGGGAGAAGGTCTCCGCCTCGCCCGACCTCAGCCTTGGACCGACTACGCTACAGGGGATACATCATTACCCTACCCCTAGCTAGCTGCCTCAGGCTATGAAGAAACAAGACCGGTGTCCCATCTAAGGTTACTCCGGTAGCAGGTAATGATGGTTCCCCGCGTGCGCCCATGACGTCGGATTGCTCTCGACCTCCTATGGAAGCAAGGGAACGTCAGCAGCATCCATGCTGCACCGCCAGCTATGCTTCTACAGGGCTCAAGGCACTTCCCCGACAGCCACGTTAGCACACATGTACAGGGCTCAAGGCGCTTCTCCGCCAGCCACGTTATCACGTAGCTACACCCCATTGTACAGCTGGGCATCTCCTTGTATCTATAAAAGGGGATGTCCAGGGCCTTCCTAAGGCACGTTGACAGACGTTAACAGACGTGGACGCAGGGACGTGGGGCAGACGAGACAGGCAGAGACGGACGCACGCAGGGACTCTCTCTCTCTCGCTCTCGCCCTCGCTCTCTCGTGACGCTTGTAACCCCTACTACGAGCACCCTGGTGCAAGATAATATAAGCCTCATTCCCCCCGCTTGTGTTCCATCTTGCATCAACCCATCTGGGCAGGGGCACGCATCAACAATATCACTGGTCGGTTGACGGTCCTCGCGGGTCCAAAACGCCGACAGTTGGCGCGCCAGGTAGGGGACCGCTGTGTGTTAACGAATACTTTCCCGTTGAGTTCCAGATGGGTAGCCTTGAGCAGCCTCTTCAGCCGGGGACGGTGCTTCGCTTCGGGAGTCTCGAGTTCATGTCCCTCGACGGCAGCTACGACATGGTACTCCTCCCCTCACAGTGCGACAGCAACGACGGTCGTCGGCTCGCCCGGCGGCGGCGAGCTCGACGACGACTTCCCCCCGTGGCAGAAGAGGGACACCCGGGTTTGCCCCGCCACCCTCCTCGCCGGAGGAGGAGACAGGGCAACCGTGGCCAGGCAGGAGGCGGCACCTCATCGGCTGTCGGACCACAGCGAGTCAACGACGCTGGCACCCCTGCGGGGGACATGTCGGGTGTTGTCCTCGCACTTGAGACAACGACGGTTGTCGTTTCCCCGCAATGTGCCAACCCCAAGCGGACTGATGACGCCAGCACCCTCGAGAAGGACTTGCTGGACGTTCGCCTCGTACCTGAGATAACGGTTGTTGGGGACTTGTCCTTAAATGCTATGAATTAAGAACAAGGCAACACAGAAACTGTTAAACGTTAAAGTCCTTCGTCCTTCAAAGCATTATTTCCCTTGGGATATAATGAGTTTTGGACGAAGGTTATGAAGGACATACCTTCATCAGCATGACAAATAATGAAGAACGATTCATATAAAGGATGAGAAATAACATAAACACTTAAATATTACTATTAAATCATTTCTATTTTATTATTATAGAAAGATAGAAATGATAACAAATTACAAATGTACCTTCGACTTGAAAGAAGGCAAAAGTACAAGCGTGACGCAAAAGCAAATGCCAAGTCAGCGTGAACAGTACGGGAGCACTGTTCATCTATTTATAGGCACGAGACGCAGCCCATGTAAAATTGCACCCATGCCCTTTACATTTGCTAATAACTCTATAGTAATTCATCGGGGTCTAAATAGCCTTTTCCCCTTTAAGTCGGTTTCCTTTTCCGCTATCACGCCGAAGCTCCCCTACGCATAGCTTCGGCTCTGCGCCATCCTTCGTATTCTTTGTGCCTCTTCACACTGTGGTTTTGACCTAAGTCCGAAGGTACCTGTTCATGTATCATACTCCAGAATCATTGTTAAATCATGTTTTTGAGGACCTTCGGAAGCCGAAGGCCCCCAACAATAGCCCCTCGCAATATTAATTTGTTAGAATGATAAATTCAGATTGCGATATGGACGAAGGCCATAAGCCAAAGGTCCGAAAAAACACCTTCCCTTTGCTAGAATAGCAACAGACAACGACAAGCAGGGCCCTCCCACTTGCAATGCACTAGGCGTATAAATAAGAGCACACCGCGAGCTCATTTGGCACGCTTTTTGCCATCTACTCTGCCTGCTCAATTTTTAGCTCTTGCCTACAAACGCTTTGCATGGCTTTTTAGATTTTTTAGCTTCGGCCTTAAGAGCACATTTTCAACATTTTTGAAGAGATGTCTCAAGACAAGAAAGTTGTTGTTGAAACGAAGCTGAGCCTTTCTGAGGAGAAGAATCTTGGCTTTCTTGAATCAATAGCGAAGACAAATACAGAGAAGATTACTAGAGAGATTTTAGAAGGTTTATCTGAAGACACCGGTGATAGTGATAGTTATGATGTGGAAAGCGGTGGCTAAGACTCCGAAGATCGACCTTGGCGACCAAGTCATACAGTTTTTGGAAAATCAACTATTAAACAGAGTCATCTCGACAATATGAGGGGAAGTTATTTTTGAGATGTGTCTATCGTGAGGGCTGACAACGGAGACATGACTTCTCCTACTCCCGAAGAGAATGAAGTCGTGATCTTCCGAAGCTTTTTCAAGGCTGGGCTTCGGTTCCCCCTAAGCAATTTCGTGGTTGAAGTTTTAAAAATATATCAGGTTTACCTTCATCAAATTACTCCCGAAGCAATCATAAGAATGGGAATCTTCGTCTGGGCCGTGAGGAGCCAGGGCTTGGAGCCAAATGCAAAAGTTTCTGCAGTATTGACGAACAGTTATATGAGACGAAACCCTGGGGCAAAGAGCAATACCATAACAATTTTGGCTGCTATAGCTTCGTTGCTCGCTCTGGGTCAAGCTGCCCCGTGCCGACTTTTTGGAAGAGATGGCCCGGAGATTGGATGAAGGAATGGTTCTATGTGAAAAATGATTTAAAAGCACGAGAGGATATTAAGGAGATCATCATGCGCCCTATCTGGCAGCGTTTCGGCCTCCGGAAGCCGAAGGTGGAAATTGATGAAGCAGCCGAAGAATGCCGAAAGGCCTTTGGCATAGTTTGCTCTTTCATCGGGACAAGGGATTTAGTGTAGGAGCACATAGCCTTCAGAGTATGGCCACTTGTAGAGAAATGGGAAATGCCAAAGGAGACTATCAGCAAGTCTGACGAAGGTGGGCTGATTAGGTTGAAATACACCTTCAGATATGAAGGTAAGTTTGTTGAGACAGATGATGATTGACTGAAATGTATCGAAGCTACAAACGATGAACTGCTTGGGCCATACTCAAAGGCAGAAGATAACACGTTATCTGCGGCCTTCGGAGGCCGGAAGAAGAAGAGGCTGAATAGAGTTTTCGATGCTATTGGGTTTATGTACCCTGATTACCACTACCCGTCGCGGGAGTAGAAGAGAAAGAGTGCAACTTCCGGGAAGGACGCTGCTCCAAGCGAGCCCGCGCCGAAGAGGAAAAAGGTGAAGGTCCTTACTCACCGGCCATGATATATTGAACCGGCCGAAGTGCCCGAATTTGGCGGCGAGACCTCTTCGGCTACTAAAGCCGAAGAATCTGCCCTCACACAGAGGAATTGTAACACCCTACTGGTCACATACAATGGATAATACCACAAACCCCACCCACCAAACTTACTCAACACAAGAGAAGTAATAAAGAAAGAATATATAGCAAAATCCGGCAGCACCTCCTTTGAAAACTAGCATAACAAGGAGGGGAAACATGAAGCTCATACAAGATATAAAGACATATAATTCACATAGTAGAAACTGAAATGCAAAAGTGGTAAAACTTAATTATGACCCAACTGAAGCAAAACAAATGGGATAAGAAACTCAGCCCACCCCAAAATAAACGCTCAACCAAGAACAAAGCAATTCACTAGACTTGTCCAACTCTGATTAACAACATTATTAAATGGTGGTTCCTTTATTAAAGGTGTAGTGGCCGTGCTGCTACATCCCTCTATTCCCAAATCAGAAATTAGGTGCCTGCATAAAACAATGCAAGATGTGAGATAACACATCTCAGCAAGTAAACATAACAACAACAAATAGGACATTGTAAATCAACTGTGCTTACACAACCACGTGTTCATGACTTCTTTCTTTTCTTTTGAACAGTAAATTGCAGCAAGTAAACAAGTAACTAAAAGCTCAACGCCAAGTAGAATCACCATGCACAAGTCCAAATTATCCACATCCACATAATAGATTCAACACCTCTCCCATGAATGCACATGGCTACAAATGCAATAATGACTTCTGCCTCCATATCTCTAAGGATATGAAGCTGCACCATACCCCTTCTCGGGCAACATATGATGCTCAATGTACCGGTACGGTCGGACCATAAGATCGCGACGAAACTTCAATGCAATGGATGATGAGTGCATTATGCATGACAACATCATAAGTTCTTCCCAAATAAAAATGTGCTAGGCATTTACTTCCAACCATTCACATAATAACCACTTGAGTAACATAATCAAACCTCAAACTCAACATACGAAATCCATGAAACATGAACATTTTCAAATGATGGTACTCAAAAGAAAATATGAATTTGAACATGATAGCACAACATAAACAAGTATAAGATTCCTCATCTGACAGACGGAATAACCATCACAGTTTTACTTGCCTTCACCGAAGTTTGGGCAAAATCCCTAAGAACGATCCGGAAGTCCACCACCTGTTTTTGACACCCAACTTAGTGCACCAAATTCACATAAAAAAACTCAAAGACAACACCGCACCTACGCGCAATCTCAACCCCGCCGTGGTAACAATTCTCCCCTCACTAACCAAACTGCAGCGGCGCTGCTTAACAATTCCATAACTTAAAAATTAGGACAGCAGTGGTGTCAAACAAAAACTTTAGAGACAACTACATAAAATTTCCCACAAGTTTTGTATACGACTCATGATTAAATTCTAACATCTAATTACCTCTAAACGGTCCACAAAATAAACCCTGCAATCTGTTTTTTTTTCTGATTTGGGCAGCGACATACTCGGATTCAAACAGCGATAACTTTTAAAATATAATTCCGATTTGAGCGCATAAGTACTTGTTGGAAATATAAGAAAAAGCCCTACATGATTCTCATACTGATTAACACTAATTACTCCCGAAAAATCCCCAGAAACTGCTAATACTGCTGCTGTGAGCCCAGCCTCGAGCGGGAACAGTAGTCCCGGACAGATTCGCGCCTCGCCCGAGGGTCCCCTCAGTCAGCAGACGCACCCTCGGCTCACCCGAAGCCCAGCTCGGGCAGACTTTGTCGTGCAGCGACCTCGGCCGGATCGCCCTACCAACCGACCATATCACATGCGCATTTAATGCGGGGATCGTCTGACACCTTATCCTGACATGCGTGCCTCAGTCGGCAAGGTCGAAGTGACCGCAATCACTTCGCCCCTTTACTGACCGATCTGACAGGAAAACAACACTGTTCGCCCCGCTCCGGCTACTGTGCCAACCATCAGGGTAAAACTGAGTCACGATCTCCCACGAGTTCGGCCTCGGGCGCAACAGGGAGCTCCGCCTCGCCCGACCTCAGGCCTCGGCCTCGGCCTCGGGAAAAGATCTCCGCCTCGCCCGACCTCAGCCTCGGACCGACTACGCTACAGGGGATACATCATTACCCTACCCCTAGCTAGCTGCCTCAGGCTATGAAGAAACAAGACCGGTGTCCCATCTAAGGTTACTCCGGTAGCAGGTAATGATGGTTCCCCACGTGCTCCCATGACGTCGGATTGCTCTTGACCTCCTACGGAAGCAAGGGAACATCAGCAACATCCATGCCGCACCGCCAGCTATGCTTCTACAGGGCTCAAGGAACTTCCCCGACAGCCACATTAGCACACATGTACAGGGCTCAAGGCGCTTCTCCGCCAGCCACGTTATCACGTAGCTACACCCCATTGTACAGCTGGGCATCTCCTTGTATCTATAAAAGGGGATGTCCAGGGCCTTCCTAAGGCACGTTGACAGACGTTAACAGACGTGGACGCAGGGACGCGGGGCAGACGAGACAGGCAGAGACGGACGCACGTACGGACTCTCTCTCGCTCTTGCCCTCGCTCTCTCGCGACGCTTGTAACCCCTACTACGAGCACCCCGGTGCAAGATAATATAAGCCTCATTACCCCGCTTGTGTTCCATCTTGCATCAACCCATCTGGGCAGGGGCACGCAGCAACAAATTCACTGGTCGGTTGACGGTCCTCGTGGGTCCGAAACGCCGACATCATGGGTAGAGGGTTTATAAACCTGCACATGCAGGTTTAATATCAAACCCACACCCGTACTCGATACCCACGACGGGTACAATACACTATCTATACCCGCTATCCACTGGTATCACAAACCCACAGGTATAACCACAGGCACATAAGTATACATATTATATATAGTTTATATATGATAAGCCTTGGGCTTCCAATAACTAGAGGAAACCCTGGCCCAACGGTGCCATCCGGTTCAGCCATAGAGTGGCTATAAAAACACCCCAGACAGCCAGGGATTAGGTTTTAACGGCGGAGGTAGTTCCCTCAGGCATGAGCGAAGGTGATCCTGGGGGCCAGCGGCGGTGCCGCCCCGAGGCTGGTGACCCGCGACCACTCCCTCAGAATCGAGCGAAAGCGATGCTCCCGAGGCGGACAAGCAAGAGGCGACGACACTTTCGAAGCGGACGAGCGACGACGGCACACCCCAGGCTCGGTGGCGACGACGGTTGCGTGGTAGGCTTCGGCAGCAGCAGTGGTGACCACAAGAGACGCGGGTCGCTTCGACGGCCGTGCGACGCGCAGTCGTCTCTAGCGATGGCGGCCACGTGAGGCTTGGGTGGCTCTGGAGCCCTTTGATGACCAACTCTTCCGATCCGGTGGCTTCGACAGCATCCTTTGATCTAACGGCCTCAGGATCGTCCTCCGGCCGTGAACTATCAGATCCATGTTTATGTCATCGATGATTATGTTTTATGCCTTCTATTTACACTATTTATGCATTCCAGTGATGATTTTTACGACGATGAATACGATTTTTACGTCTGCCATAAAACTGTCCCTAATTCCCGCGGGGGCTGTTAGTTGAGATGATATTAGGTTTTTTATCAATTATGCTACATGATGTATGTATTTATGTGACTTTGTATAAGAATTATGCTCTGCATGAATCATGTCATGCTATTTTTTTGCACACGTGCAGTGGAAATGAAAATATCATCCAAAATTTGTACGCATTCAAGGGAAACCCCCCACAATCTACTATAATTTTTGGATCTGCATAAAAATAGAAACTGCATGTATTCGACTCCCATAATTTTTGGATCTACCATAAAAATAGGATTGTGAATACAATGCACCAGAGTTATCAACCTCTCTCATATGGCTCGGTATTTACACACATAACGGTTTTTACGCTCGAATCTGAAGATGCGTCTACTAGTGTACCACGTGGAGCGTTCCGTTCCGTACTGCATAAATAGCGTTCCGTATTGCATAAATAACAAGATCGTGTCACATAATTAGTATCAGTATATATCATAAAATGGTTGTAACGAGCCTAGCTGCATGGCTGTTAGAGCGATTCTATATTTATGCAGGAATTGCAACATTTAAAATAAAATTTTATTGTTTCCATGCATGCCAATTAATTTCCATTCATTGCACATTCCTGTCATCCTAAATTTATGCGCATATAGTAGGAAACATATTCTTACGCACTGTACCAAATTGCTAAATATCTATACAATGTAGCATAATTAGTATCATCAAATATCATAAACTGGTTATAACGATCCTAGTTGCATGGCTATTGGAGTGATGATATATTTATGGGGCCATCCAATTTTTGCGCGTGTTGAATGCAAACAAAAATGTTATCCAAAATTTGCGTACATGCAATGAAAACTACCACGATCTGCCATAATTATCGGACCATAAAAATAGAATCTGCATGCATGTACACGCATGTGCATGTGGTCTAGTGGTTGGGTGGGTTTTTATGCTATCTCTGTGAACTATTTATGCCATTGGCAAAAAAAACAGAACCACAATTCATGGCTTGCATCCCACGCGGGAGGTTGGTTGTTGGATCGGGAATTTGATCGACACACGTCGGTGAGGTTGACCTGGTGCATGGATGAGGACACACCTTACATCGTAGCGTGGGGTGTAGGGACACTCGTTGGTACGGTCCAACCAGGTTGGGTGGTCGACAAAGGTTTCCTCTAATATTTCGAAGCACATGCCTCCTAATATACCCTCTCATAATATGTATATATATACACACACACACTTAAAGCACCAGTTTCAACGGTCGTCCTGCGTCATATTTTTATAAATAACCCCTTACATCTATCTCAAATTAACCCGTTGCATCCCTACATGCACACAACCTCCACGTCCGGCCCGTTAGCCAATTGGGTGGTTAAATTAGCGTAAAATATTAGAAAAAAGTGGTGCAGGAGTTGGGGTTCGAACCTAAGCCCTGATCGAAGAAGGGCAGGAGACAATGAGTGAAGCCAACTAACCAGTAGAACATCATGGTTAATTGTTTTCAATATTGAATATAAATTGTATATATGTATATACGAGTTTTTTAAAATAAAAATATATAACCGTGTTGGGCCGGATCAGCATTACGTGCTGAGGCTACGGCCCAAGCATGACACGACGATCGTGTCGGGCTGGCCTAGACACTATTAAATAAGTCGTGCCCCAGACCAGCTCGCCAGACACGACCTATTTGGCCATCTATACCTCGCATGATAATGATGGTCATCGCCTCAGTTGTCGCTACCTCATTCGTTAGTATATCTATTAAGAGCCCTGGGCTTTGAATAAGTAAAAGAAGCCCTAGTCTAAAAGGTGCGGTCTGGTCTAGTTCAACGGGCTGGTATGCAACACTGCACGTCCCGAACCGACCGCCATATGTGTCAGCCAAGACACGTCACACAATCGCCTACCATCCCATTATTCGTGGCACCATCTCCTCCTGCTCGTTCCATTATCCGCCCTAGAATCCCTCCCGGGTCGCCGCTCCATTTTCGTCCTCCACCAAAACCTCAAAGCCCTACTCCCTAGCGCCACCATTTGCTTAGGGTTCATCCACCCGCTCTGGTCCGGAGCTGTGGCCATGGAGGAGGCGAGCAGCAACAACGTTGATGGTGGTGGGGATGTGCGGAGCGTGGAACTGCAAGCAACCCCAGTCATGCCGTTTTCAAAACCCTACCCGACCAATCCGTCCAATTCCAAGGCTATCGGCTTTGCGTTGGGAGCACCGGGTCAGGGGAGGGGCAGAGGATCTGATCAGCAGCCTCACGAGCATTGAGCGATATGGCTGCTATGTAGGATGCAACTGGACATCGCCGTCCGCTCGTCTAGCTGTTGCTGCTGAAGTCCCGATGCTTCACGCCACCGCGATGGTGGCTGGTTGATCTCCGTGAGTTTCAGGCATTTGCTCAGGTGTTTTCATTTCATAATATAACTACTACTACTTTAATGATGGGTAAGAGATTAGGTGGTTGTACTGTACAAAATATTCATGTGTTTTACTTGCCGTCAAGTTTCCCTTAAATTAATGCCTAATTGCATTTGTTGGGGTTATGTACTAATGCCTTGAAAGGACTGTGTAATATTCCGGAATATTGTGTTCATTTTCATAAGTAAAATTTGTTTGGGTGAAGTTGATTTTCACATATATTTGAGATTTGTTTAGACAATCCTTGATGAACTTGGTTGTTTAGCATAGTTCGGCTTTCACAAATCACAATGTTTAGAATCTTTTTATACGCATGGGGCTTATATGATGAAGCTTCACTGCTCCACTACTATTTGACATACAATATGTTTAGAATGTTTTTTATAATTGAGCTTTCACAATGTTTAGAATCTTTTATTCTTATAATGTATGTTTTATGCCACGTACTCATAGTTTTTACCATCAGTTGCTTATGATCATTCAGTTCATTAACGAACTTTTAGGTGGTTGTGCTTGATCGGTGGTGTTCTCATGCCTTCTGTTTTGTGGCTGTAGGATATCAAGAGGAGGGAAGAGGCGCTGAAGAATGGTGCAGATCCACATTTGTTTTTGCATAATTGCTGCCATAGCTCCACCAATTGTATTTCATGGGAAATCATTAACGTAAGTTTGCCACTCCTTTTATCTAAAGTAATCAAAGTCATTAGTTATTATGGGCTTGGGTAATGTGAGTAAGCACCATTGCATAGATAGCCAGTGATGTTGTCTGCTGGAAAAGGAGAAATCAATGAATTATAGATTGGGATCACAGAACTTCAGAGAGGAAACTAGGTTGATTGTTCAATATTTTTTAAGAATACTTAGTATCCTGGATAATATGTGAAACAAACAATATGTGATTACTGACACCTTGTGCGAGCAGATATTTCGTTCCCTCCGTTGAGCAGATCCAGCAACTCCTTGTGCTATGTAGCCCCCTATGAAGATAAAAAAACTTCCGATAGGTCTGGAGCTACTGCTCTCAGTTGCAGGAGGCCATCTCTTGAACATAACCTTTTTGGTTTGCTCAGTCTGGAGCTATTTTGTTTCAGCTGTGTTGTGTGATTAAAATTGGGTCTCGGAGGTATTTTGCAGAACTACCACTATGTTTTAATCCTGTATGTTTGGTCTGTCGATCTTGTTGTCATTACTGAAGGAGTTTTGGTCTGATGCCACATCTCTGGTAGCTACAAACCTACAAGCTTTGACTAGGCCGATACAAAGTTGTTTCTGCTTCTTTATCTCTATATCATACTAGCGGTAGACCCACCCAAGGAGAGCAGGGGACAGAGAACAGGTTTCTGGTTGGATTCCTGCTTCTCTATCCTTTCGGTTCATGGATTCTCGCTTTGTTTTAAATTTGGAGATTACCTGCATAATATGCCGCTGAACCATATTTTGTCTTGACTTTAATTTCTATTTTTTCTGCATTATTTATTGTCGCATATGCATCTGACTGAATCTGATTTTTAGTAATTTCAAATAACTGTCATTTGGTTGATGGTATTGGAGGTTATGGGTAATCATGTTGGTGTTACGGTTGGTGGTGCGAATGGGCATTATTGTTTCCTTTGTTAGCAGATGTAGAGTTCCTCTGATTTTAATTGCTAGATTTTACATTTATTTTTAGAATTTTAGAAATTTGTATGGCTAACTAACACCTATGTAGCAAGTGTTATAGAGATGTTAGTAACCCATTTTTTGTTGCCGCTAGCTTGTAGTATTTTTGATACTCCAAAAGTTCTTTTTACCTCTACCCTGTTAGTTGCTGGTATTTTATCTATCAAAGCTTAGCTCAGGTTTCAATCGTATGCAGTCCTGTAATTTGCAACCAATTACAAACCATGGCAAAAAAGATGTTCACGTAACACTACTTATTTATTTCATAATCTATCTTCTAGTTGCATACTAGACTTATTTGTGTTTCTAGTTGTATACTAGATAAAACAGACATTTTTTGAATAAATCTTACCTTTAGTTGTGCTTGTAAATCTCGTATCTCCTTTGCAAAAAAGCCGAAATCTCGGTACAAGACTAGGATTGCTGCTGAACCATATTTTGTCTTGACATTCTATTTCTTCTGCATTATTTACTATAGCATATGTCCAGTAAGCTTTATGTCTCACAAATTAGACAAATTAGGGTTATCTACATGTACACTTTGTGTTTTGTTTTTGATCCAGTCATGAATGCTCTACAATAAGCAAAATTTATGACCTGATCAACTATGTAAGGAGTCCATCAGTGATAATATAAGAAGGGAGGACCTACAATTCTGATGAAAAGGTTTTATTATGAGTTTTATTTCATTACATATATAAATTGGGTGTTAAAGTTAATTCGGTAACCAGGACATAATGAAATATTTACGCTTACCTATTCTAATTTTAATAGTATATCAAGCCATCAAGTTTTTACGGTCTATTTATTAGAACTTAATCAGGTTTGTATAGTGTGTTGCTTTATGATCAATTGACCATTCATTACCTCCGCTTGATGGCCCTTATTAACAACAGTAAGAACTAACTAAGAATGTGCACTAAGATTTTTCTTGCTATCTGAAGTGGTAAATTTGTTAATCCTAATTCTTTGTTGAATGGGTATGGGGGTTTTGTGGGTGCTGGATGGTGTTGTGGGATGAGATCCTTTAGATTATGCTGTGTAAGAAATTTGATTTGATTCTGATTGAGAACCGATACCTGCGAATGGGTGATATGCAACTTTGTTGGTTAACAAACACTTGTTATATATGATTTATGTTGCTGGCATCATCTATCCACAAGCAATTGAAGCTTGTGTTCTAGCTGGAATAGTCTTCTTCGTTGCTCATCATGCATTATATAACATATTGTAATGGTTTGCATTATCATGGTATTAGATATTTTCTTTTATCTTCTGTCTGAAATGCTAGCAACATAATGGTTTATTATATACTTGAGCAGCTACTATGCACTTTCATTTCCTCTATGTATTTTCTGGTGTGGCATTTGGTACTTACTTTGCAATTTATAGCAGAAATGGAATTGAGAGTGTCCATGGAGATGCATGTAGCTGAACTCAGTCAAGTTTCTATCCATTGTGTGTGTGCGCGCGCGTTTATTTGGCATCGTGTTCTTCCTTTTCATGGGGTAAACAGGAAAACATTGGGCTTTAAAATTTTTGTATGGCTCGATTGTGGTACTAGAAATGTATAATAATTGTTCTAAAGAAATGTTAGAGGATAAAGAAGTAAGTTACTAAAGTTTTGGACCGTATTCTTTTATTTTCATCTCACTTATCCTATTTCTTTCAGGAATCATAAAAGCATATGGAGGAACTATGTATAGGCTACAAAGAAGCATAAGAAGCATTTTTATAGCAGAAGCCAAGTGTTATGATGATTTTGTTTTTTCAATTGTGTTTTCTGTTATTGGTTCAGCATGCACATATATTGACATGATTTATGGCATGACATCTACCATCTTTGTTATATTTATGTGCGACATGAATGATGGATCTTTTTAACATCCTGACCATCATTGTGTCGCTCATGATGGATATTTTGTATATCATTTATGGGTTCACGGATATGAAATGACAGGTTTCTTATTTTTGAGATCTGAACCATGTGTTGCCTTTTGGTTGTTACATAATAAATGGTCTTGTCGATGTGTTATACGTTCAAAAACTTCTATGCGACATGCACGGAAACTAACGCTAAACATGCGCGATTTAAACTCTGTAATTTGTTACGAAACAGATCAACGATTTATGCTAAAATTCACACCTATTTACGCTATTTTGGATTACATTTTACACAAAAATCCGCCCGAGCCATAACCCGCGCACGATCAGAAGCGCGCGATTTTTACGGCGTAATTTTTGGGCCACATTCGTTGTTATGAAACAAATTTACGATTACGCTAAAATTTGTACACATTTACGTTGTTTTGCTTCACGTTTTACGCAAAAAAATCGTCCGAGCCAGAACCTGCGCACGATCGGACGCGCGCGATTTTTACGCCGTAATTTTTGGGTCTCATTCGCCGTTACGAAACAGATCTATGATTTACGCTAAAATTCATACCCATTTACGCTGCTTTGGTTCACGTTTTACGCAAAAATTCGCCCGATCCATAACCCGCGCACGATCAGAAGCGCGCGATTTTTACGCCGTAATGATTGGCCCCATTCGTCGTTATGAAATAGATCTACGATTTACGCTAAAATTCGTACTAATTTACGTTGGTTTGGTTCACGATTTACGCTAAAATCTGCCTGAACCAGAACCGTGCACGATCGGATGCACGCCTACCTGCGCGTAGGTATACCTGGCTGGGGCTTCCCGTACTAATGGAAGCCCTGGGCTTCCATTAGTTCGTCCCTATATATATATATACACTTAAAGCACCAGTTTCAACGGTCGTTCTGCGTCATATTTTTATAAATAACCCCTTACATCTATCTCAAATTAACCCGTTGCATCCCTACATGCACACAACCTCCACGTCCGGCCCGTTAGCCAATTGGGTGGTTAAATTAGCGTAAAATATTAGAAAAAAGTGGTGCAGGAGTTGGGGTTCGAACATAAGCCCTAATCGAAGAAGGGCAGGAGACAATGAGTGAAGCCAACTAACCAGTAGAACATCATAGTTAATTGTTTTCAATATTGAATATAAATTGTATATATGTATATACGAGTTTTGTAAAATAAAAAAATATATAACCGTGTCGGACCGGATCAGCATTACGTGTTGAGGCTACGGCCCAAGCATGACACGACGATAGTGTTGGGCTGGCCCAGACACTATTAAATAAGTCGTGCCCTAGACCAGCTCGCCAGACACGGCCTATTTGGCCATCTATACCTCGCACGATAATGATGGTCATCGCCTCAGTTGTCGCTACCTCATTCGTTATCTTGCTTCTTTTCTCTCTCCCCGCATGCCTTCCACCTCCACGCCATCCATTCTCGGCAGAGGGTGTGGGAGTAGGCACCTCCTCCCCGTATTCGTCCGACACCAGCCCCGACACCGACTCGCAGTGGATATTACACGTCCATGAGGGTGTTTCACAGCATGCACGCACCATCGTTTTCGCCGTCATCGGACATCCCGTTCGTCTTCCCAGCCTTCGCCCTGTTCTTCCTCCCCAAACTGCTGCCCCTATCCACGGTCGCAGCCGCAAGCCGACGACGCTCATCGACGCGGGTACGGGTGAGTCGGTCTTGCTCCTGGCTTTTCTTCGTGCGTGCCGCCGAGGAGGACACGATGGCGCCTGCCACGCTTAGGTTATCTTGGCGATGACGAGTTCAGATCTGAGATATTGGACAACCAAGGCCCGTAGTGCGGCAGGAGTCGGTATATGCTACGGAGTTGGTGGTGGTGTTGTGTCGCCTCGGCGGGTCCAGGTCTGAAAGGCACTCGCATTCTCTTGCCCTTTTCGGACTGAAGCCTGGTGCGGGCGCCTCTCGGTTTGGAGCTGCTCTGGCTGAGATTCTTTCTCCGCTTGCGTGCTCTCTGCTTGTATGTATCTAGCGGTATACTACCTATATCGCCTCTAGATGTTCATGTCTTCGTCGTGTCCTTCTTCGCCAACGAACAGGTATGACTGTCTCTTCCCTTCTCTTCCTGCTCTACGAAACCTTGGAAGTGGGGAAGACAAGGGATGGAGGTTCCTGATTTGCTGTCTATGGTACTCATTCGATGGCTTGGTATCGCCTGTCTATATGGCCTTTCCTTTACCACGATGTCGACTCAGTTAGTCAAATAAAAAAATTATGCGAAGAACAGAGACAATCAATAAAAAATCTTGAGATCTTTTTGGTGGTAATTTATGTGGATATTGTTATGAGCTGTCGCAACGCACGGGTAACTGACTATATATATACTGCCTCATAAACGATAATGCACTCTTTATCGGACGGTTTTATTCGGCTGCACTATGATCCTTTATCCGACTGTGATGAAAAACCAGTTGGACTTGTTTAGCTGCATTCGTAGTCATCTCTAGTTAATTTTTAACATATTTACATTAATAATACATATGGATTGAACCAGGTACGAGTGCAGCCAAACAAAACTTATTTCTTAGATCAATTTATCCCAATAAATTTCGGTAGACCAAACAAAACAAGGTTGTAAGAGTAACTCCAATAGTTTTTTAAAATATTGTATAAATCATAATTTATGTAGTTATTTTTAAAACTCTAACAACTCTCTAAATAGACTTTATAAATTTAGCTATTTTTTATCTAACCGTATTCTCTATATTTGACAACCATTCAGCAACTCTCCGAAACAACAAAGGAGGATGGCAATTTCTCATTTCTACTTTTTTTTTTCCCACTCGCGAGTCACGTGAATGCCGAGAAAGCCCTGTTCCAAGCCTCCAAGATGGCATCTACGATCAAATCAGTGAAGCGAAGCATTTGCAAGCTACTAGCACTCCATATTTACTTTGAGAGTAGTGTCATAGACAAGTGTCGCCCTTGTCAGGATGTCAGGTTGACGGTGTTTTTTTCTAGTAATCAAAAAGATGCGGACCAGTATTAAAAAGAATTGCAAAAATGTAAATTTTATTATGCAGACGCGAGAGAAACTGAAACCGAAGATAAATTACAACTGAAAATAGACTTGAGGCTCATTTATGAGTGCATGTATGCTGATCGTGATTGTGCAATAAAGTCTTGAACAAATAAGGTTACTAATCTGGAACATAAGATTTCTGAGATAAAAATGCTGGTCAAACACAAGTTAATATTTAGATTGAAAATCAAACTACAATCTATATTTAGAGCTATTAGAGAACTCACAATTTTTACCTCCCAAAGTTATTTAGCAACTTCCTAAATATGTGATTTAGAGAGCTAAAATTTAGCTAACTATTAGAGTTGCTCTAAGGACCGGCTTGTGCGGTAGACGGGTGCAGCGAACAAAGATATAAAAATATCTATACGTATTCATTACGGGTAGACGGGTTTACAGGCACATGTACAATTTTTTTATACCCACAAATCAAACCCATAACCATACCCACGGGTACAAACTCACACTGAAACCCGTACCCGATAGGCTTTGTTTGGGTACTCTAGTATTAACCTCAATCCACATGTGTTGAGATGGATTGAGGTGTAAATTAGTTTAAGTTACACCCCAATCCACCTCAATATATGTGGATTGGGGTTAATATAAGAGTGTACCCAAACTAGACTATAGGGTTTTTTACCCACTGACACGCGGAGAAAATGTGCTCATTGCCATCCCTAGGCCCAGTCCCTCTTCTCCCCTCTGCCTGGGCTTGTGCTCGCGCGGCCCTCCAGGCCACCCTGGCTCTCTCGCTCGGCCCAAGCCGCCGCGCCAGCCTAGTGCCCTACCACGACCTGCCATTCAGCGCGCGCTCCCCATGCGCAGCCCACTCTCCCTGCACGACCTGTGCGCACGCCGGCCCAGTGTAGCCCGCCGTCGTGCGTACGCGGCACGGGCAGCGCCATGCCGCTGTCGCCCGCGCGTTAGCGCCACCCTTCCCACTGTTCATCTTCAACCACCCCTCACTCTCTACTCCAAAAACCACGTGCCCATGACGCCCAAAAGGTGGAACCGCCCTCTCCCTGCCTCGCCCCTCGCCCAATGCCACAAAAGTGCCGCGCCCGCGCCTCGGAAACCGTCGTCGCACGCTGGAGCGCCCCACCGTCCGCCAAGCTCGCTGCACCCTCACCGGAGTCGTGCCCCACCTGCGCCCGTCGTGCCTCGACGTCGTCGCCAAGGTGAGGCTCTCTCTCCTCTCTATCCCCATGACGCCCTCTTCCCCGCGCTCTCTCCCTCTCCTATATCTTCTTCCCCGGTGAGGCACACCCATGGGCGGCGTTCGGCGTGGCCCGAGCCGAAGCCTGTGCGAAGCCCCACGTTCTGTTTGCCGGGCCAAGGCCAAAGCCCTCTCCCCCCTCACATTCCTCCTTGGTCGAGCCCGCCACGCGCGGCCAAGCCACCCCCTATGCGGTCAAGCTTGCCCTATGCGTGGCCGAGCCCCCCCTGTGTGGCCGAGCCGCCCCTGCGCGCCGAGCCCCCGCGCGCCGTTCGCCTCGCCGGACCCTCGCTCTCGTCGTAGCCACACAATGCCTTGCATAGCCAGTCATCGTGCCTACGCAGTTACTGCTACACCACATCACCTCGCATCGTGCCTATTCGCGCTGCGCACCACGTCATCGGGACTCCGACGACGTTCGTATACCCCATCTACCCCATGTGCATGTGTTTGTGCTGCTTGCCTCGTCGTTGCCCGCGTAGCGCGCTCTAAAGTCGTTGTGCTGTGCTCGCTACACGCTCAGGCTCGTTCGCCTGCGTTGTCACACATAGTTGTAGCTGTCGTCCTCGCGTGCTATTGCATGCGTTATTTTGCACGTGTCGCTCGTGCGTATCACGCGCCTTGTCGTGCGTCTATGATTTGCTTTGCCTAGAATCACTCGTGCTAATTAAATTACTTATTTAATTGACGAATATTTGAGTAACAAATTAATCAGAACTAAGTAATAATTTATTTGTGCATACGATAAATAACTGTTAATATGACTAGGTCGAATTAAATATTATAGCTAATATTCGATTAGCATGAACGCGATATCTCTCGACCATAGCTTCGTCCATTGCAATTCCCTTCTCTCTCATGATCGTAAATGCAAGCTCTGTTGTATGGTGTACTATTTCCTTTTGTTTCAAGAATGTTTCCAGAATACTTCTCCGTAAAGACCTGTTCGTTGGATGACCACCTAGGAAAACAGTGCAGCCATGAAGGTGGTATGGGATGCCCTTAGCTAATTAATTTCAGGAATCTTTGGTGTGGTTTGCTTCTCTATTGTGTCGTCAATGGGGGCTAGGGCATAGTGCTTCCTCTCCAAAGGGTGGGTGTTGGGGTTCATTCGGTATGGTTTTGTTAGTCACTCCCCTTATGGAGAGGTACTGTGTTTGTAAGACTAGCGAAACCTAACGAGCAGTTGTACACCAAGGGAATCTTTGTAAAGGCTACGTTGTCAGTCCCTAGCCATTCACCTCAGAAGTAAAGATTGGGTCTTGCAAGCTCAGGCTAGAAAGAAAATCATGTGTGATATCCTGGCCCCTGGGATGGTGATATCCTAGCCCAAGGCTTAATAGAATTAATAGAGTATCCATACTAAAAAGGTGCATCTTCTTTTTTGGAAGCCTATCTTGAAAGAACCTCCAAGTTAAGCGTGCTTGACTTAGAGCAATTTGGGATGGGTGACCGACCGGGAAGTTTTCTCGGGTGCGCATGAGTGAGGACAAAGTGCGCACAAAAGACACATATCAGTCTGTGGGGACAATATATGATCCTAGAGAGCTGCGAGGAGTAAGTACCACCGGTCCGGAATTGGACGGGGTGTTACAAGTGGTATCAGAGCCGACCCTCCCGGTTTCATGGGCATGTGTGGGTTAGGGGTTCGGGTATATGGCCCATGGAGCAAGTGGGCTCAGAGTGGTCACATGGCATGGCTTATGACGACACTAGATACACAGACATGGCTAAGAGGGGAGGTTCCTGGATTGGGGTTGACCGACGAGGACGTCGGTCTTCTAAGGGGGATGGATTGTGATATCCTGGCCCCTGGGATGGTGATATCCTAGCCCAAGGCTTAATTGAATTAATGGAGTATCCATACCAACAAGGTGGATCTTCTTTTTCGGAAGCCTATTTTGAAAGAACATCCAAGTTAAGCGTGCTTGACTTAGAGCAATTTGGAATGGGTGACCGACCGAGAAGTTTTCTCGGGTGTGCATGAGTGAGGACTAAGTGCGCACAAAAGACCCGTGTTGGTCTGTGGGGACAATATATGATCCTAGAGAGCTGCCAGGAGTAAGTACCGCCGATCTGGGATTGGACGTGGTGTTACATCATGGCTCGTGGGTAAAGCGTGCAACCTCTACAGAGGCTTAGAAACTGAGATGTCAGCTGTGCTCACGGTTAAGAGCAGCCTTGGGAGCTCCTTTGATTACAGATATTCTGAATACATTTATGATGTTGACTAACTATAAATATGGATTTCTGGTATTTTCATCTTTGAGGAGGTACCTTTTGAGATAATAGCTTGGGTTTTATGATAAAATATGTCTTCTACTAATAATAAATACCTAACAAACTAAAAGCAACAGCTTTGAGCCTAACCCCACAAAGCTAGTCCACCTCAGCTAAACGGGGCATTTGTTGAGTACGTTGATGTGTACTCACCCTTGCATTCTTATAAACAATAGGCTAGTTTTGGTGCAACCTATGCTCCGGAAAATTAAAAGATGAAGGTGTCGAGGCGGATCTCTAGGAGTTCCAGGATTTCGATGAGTTCGAGGATTAGGCTAGCGACCTCCCTAGTCAGCTGCCTGTGGTGGGTTTATTTTCGGTGGCTGCGTTTGTATTATGTACACTTTGATATAAATGATGTTTATGACACAAGTCTATATTAATATTATTTAACGTTTATATTTATTCGATGCATTGTGCGATGATGAGTCATTTATGTAATCGCTGTGTACGTTAATTCTGATACAGGCACGTACATGGTTTAATGAGGAGTACGAGTTGATCTAGGTGGCGTCTCCCAGTCAGCTTGATGGTGCCAAGGAATAATATCTAGTTTGCTTTATTGTTATCATTTATTTTTGTAAGACTTCCGCTATGTAATAATGATACTTGTGTCATTTATATCTATACACTTTGTCATTATATGTGATGTTCTTCTTTGGCACATATATGAGACGCATCCGGCTTTATCCCTTAAATCCGGGTGTGACAGAAGTGGTATTAGAGAAAATGTTGACTGTAGGACGAAACCTAGATAGACCTGGACAAAACCCTTAACTACTTATCTTACTCAGATTCTTTCTATACTTATCTTGATCATGTCTCACCTTCTACTGTTCTACTCTGATTACTCTTACCTTTCTATTCTAAGACAAGGAGGATTTCACACTTTGGAATCCTACATCCATGACCCTTTAAAGAGATAGGAGACCTAAGACAAAATTAAAATTATTTTCTTTACCTAAAATGATTGGATGTTTGTTCTGATGGTAAATGCTTGATTTGCTTCTTTGATTGATTGAGATAGTATAGCAGGGCATTCTAGCATGTACCACCATAAGGTAATTAGTATGAGTAGGTGACACACTAATCTACTTAGCTAATAAAACCCTCAAAAGATTATGCCTCACAATTACTCGTCTTATCTACAATTTTATCTTACTATGTATGTCTAACCCAGATGGTCAATACCAGGAAGGGAGGCGGAATTGATCTACCTGCCAACCCCCACAACAGGAGGCTTGTTAGACAACACCAAGCATAGATGAATCCTCAAAATCCTCCACCAACTGGGACTGATCCAGTGGTTGCAGCCCAGATGCAGATGCTGCAACAAATGACAAATACTATGACGGATATGCAAGCTCAGATGCGGTAGGAACGTCAAGAGATGCGCCAGGAGAGGCAAGAGATGCGGGAGGAAATGCGGCAGGAGCAAATGGTTCGACAGCAACATGCACCAATGCCTCCACCACCACCACCAGTTCCACCCCGGGACAAGCACCGAGAGTTCATGAGCCACAAGCCACCTACCTTCGCCAGCTCTCTAGATCCATTACATGCTGATGATTGGTTAAAGTCAGTAGAGAAGATGTTGAATATTGCTCAATGCTCTGACCGGGAGAAGGTGCTCTATGCTTCTGGTCGTCTTACTGGACCCACTGCTGATTGGTGGGATTCTTATACTGCTGCCCATGATGCTGCTGATACTATCACCTGGGCAGAATTCACTACACAGTTCAAAAATTATCATATTCCTGCTGGACTGATGAAGATTAAGAAGAAGGAATTTCTGTCACTAAAACAGGGCAATATGTCATTTAGTGAATACGTGACAAATTTATTCAGCTATCACGGTATGCTCCAGATGAAGTTGCAGATGATGAGAGAAAGCAAGAGCACTTTATAGAGGGACTTAATGGACCACTGCAGTATGCACTGGTTGCTCACACCTTTCCATCATTTCAGAGGCTCTTAGACAAGGCTCTAGCTATTGAACACAAGCGTGTTCAAGTAGGAGAAATGAAGAGGAAGGCCATTACCCAGGGGCAGGGTACCAGCAGTATTCGTCCTCGCTATGTTCTGCCCCATGGTACACAAGGTCATCCTGGAGGAGGACTGCGCCTAGCTCAGTATGCACCTCAGGGGACTCCACAAACACCCCCACACTCATCAGGCTGCCCCCACTAGCACCCCGGCGAGACCCGTAGGACAGAGGACAGGCCCCCACATGCTTCAAGTGTAGTCAGATTGGGCACTATGCAAATGCTTGTCTGATGGGGAATCCCAACACACTCGCTGAGAACAAGCAACAGACTCCCACCTCTGGCAAAGGATTCAGCATTGCTAGGGTCAACCAAGTCAGTGCCAAGGCTACTGCTGATGGAGCTAACATCGCTATCGGTAGGTTTTACATTAATTCAATTCCTGCAGCCATATTATTTGATTCTGGAGCTACGCGTTCATTTATTTCTACTTGCTATGCCACCACAAATGAGTTACCACTTGAAACTATGCAAAAAACTACTGATAGTAATTACCCCTAAAGGACCTGTTGAAGCAAATTATATGACGCACAGATTAACACTGATAATTATGGGAAGGGAATTCTGGTCTACACCCATAGTATTAGAAGAAAGTAGTATAGATCTGATACTCGGTATGTCCTGGTTAAGGAAGGCAAAGGTAGTTATACACTGTGCTAAGGGAACCGTAGAACTCACCAGCTCAAAAGGAGAAAGGTTTGAAGTCGAGATTACCATAACCGATACTAGACCCGCCATATACTTAGTAGATGGAAAATTTGTGGGTAGAAACATCCATGTGGTTAGAGACTTTTTAGATGTCTTTCCTCAAGAGTTACCCGGAATGCCACCAGATAGGGAAGTTGAATTTGTCATTGATCTCTTACCAGGTACCGCTCCCATTTCAAAAAGGTCATATAGGATGTCAATGGAAGAATTAAAAGAACTTAAGAAACAATTAACGGAGTTGCAAGAAGCATGGTACATTCATCTGAGTTCCTCACCTTGGGGAGCACCGGTTCTGTTTGTACAGAAGAAGGATGATTCACAATGGATGTGCATGGATTATAGATCACTTAATGATATCACCATTAAGAACAAGTACCCTTTACCTCGTATTGAAGATTTATTTGATCAGATGAGAGGTGCTAGGGTGTTCTCTAAGGTTGACCTCAGGTCAGGTTATCACCAAGTGAAGATTAGGACATCTGATATTTCCAAGACGGCTTTCTCTACCCGATATGGTCTATATGAATTCATAGTCATGTCGTTTGGCTTAACTGATGCACCAGATTACTTCATGAATCTGATGAACAAGGTGTTCATGGAGTATATTGATAGATTCGTTGTGGTATTCATCGACGATATTCTGATTTATTCCAAGAATGATAGTGATCATGAGGAACATCTGCGGATGGTGCTACAAAAGCTACGTGATAATCAACTCTATGCCAAATTTAGCAAATGTGAGTTCTGGCTTGATGTACCATTCCTTGGGCATACCATCTCCAAAGGAGGAATCTCAGTGGATCCAGCTAAAGTAACAGAGATAGTGGGTTGGAAGATACCAAAGACAGCCACTGAGGTTCAGAGTTTCCTGGGACTCTCAGGATATTACAGGCGATTTATTGAAGGATTCTCCAAGATTGCTAAGCCTATGACCTCACTGTTAGAGAAGGGAAAAGAGTTTAATTGGACCTGGGAATGCCAAGAGAGTTCAATCAATTAAGGTTTAAGTTGATGTCACCCCCAGTGTTGATTATGCCAGATCTACAGAAGGGATTTAACATATATTGTGATGCGTGCCACCAGAGCTTGGGATGTTTTCTTATGCAAGAGGGACATGCCATTGCCTACGTGTCTCGCCAGTTGCGGAAACATGAGTTGAACTACCCCACTCATGACTTAGAACTAGTAGCCGTAGTGCATGCTCTCAAGATTTGGAGGCATTATATTATGGGGACTAAGTGCCAAGTCTACACTGATCACAAGAGCTTAAAGTATATCTTCACTCAGAAGGATCTCAACCTTAGGCAACACTGTTGGTTGGAGCTCATCAAAGATTATGACTTGAAGATTTACTATCATACGAGCAAGGCGAATCTGGTTGCGGATGCCTTGAGCCGGAAGGAGCATGTTCATGCAGCTATTGTAGCCCAGTTACCCGATGAGTTAGCAGAAGACTTTAAGAAGCTCAATATGGGGATAGTTGCTCATACTGAAGGAATTACCATAGAAGTGGAACCTACCTTAGAATAAGAAATACATAAAGGTCAGATCGGTGATGTCAAGATTCAAGAGATCAAAGTGAAAGTCGCCTAGAGGGGGGGTGAATAGGCAAAACCTGAAATTTATAACTTTAAACCCAGACTTGATCCCTCGATTAGCGGTTAGAACAAGATGAACAATTATCGGAGTATAAGACTAAGTCCTTTGCTTGTAAAGAGTATTGCTTTCAAAGAATGCGGAATTAATACAAAGCAACACAATTGAAATGTTTATGGAGAATAATGCAAGAGGACTTTAGATAAGAAGAGGAATACCACAAGTTCTTTCTTGCAAGGCGCTGCTTCTCTAAATGGAGATTAACTTGAAGCAACACAAAATAATATTAGCAAGGAATAGTGCAAGAGAACTTAGAGAGGAAGAAAATAAACAAATCACAAGCAATAAACACAAGAGACATGGGTGATTTGTTTTACCAAGGTTCGGTTCTCGAGAACCTAATTCCCGTTGAGGAGTCCACTAAAGATGGGTCTTTTTCAACCCTTTCCCTCTCTCCACCGATCACCAAGACCAGCGAGCTCTTCTTCTTCTTTGTCAACAAGAGACCAAAGTCTCCGCAAGGCCAACCACAAAGATAAGGGGCTCTTGGTAGCTTTACAATGAATGGGAGTCAAAACTCCACGCTTAAATGATCACAAGAGGTAACACACACTTTCTCTCAATAATTCTCACAAGGCACTATCACTAAACACACACGAGTAGCTCTTTCTTGCTTGATCTCTCTTTTGTGGCACTTGTAGATAGGAGTGAATACCCAACTCTTGTGTATGAAATGGATCAATGAATTCTTGTGAATGGGCTGGTTGGGGTGGCTTTTATAGCCCTCAACCACCCATATAGCCGTTGGGGCGCATCTGCCAGAATTTGCACTGGCGGACGGTCCGCGGCTAGGGCCCAGACGGTCCGTGACCCTCCAACGGTCGATTCTAACATCTTTAACGGATACATCTGATAAATCAACGGCTATCTGCCTCGGTGACACCATGCGGACAGTCCGCCCTTGGTCCCGGACGGTCCGCGCCAGCTCTATAATTCCTTCTGCTCAACTTGTCACCTTCGGGCTGAACCAGGTCTTCACATGCGGACGGTCCGTGAATTATAGTCGGACGGTCCGCACTGTATAGCCGGACGGTCCGTAGTTTATAGCTGGACTATCCACGATTTATAGTTCCTGGCCGAAGTCAAAGCGGTGTCACGGACGGTCCGCTAGAAGTGACCGGACGGTCCACACTTGGCAATTTTAGGACTTTCAGTTTCTGACTTCTTGTTGATCTTTGAACAATCTTCTCCAAGTTGCTTTGGCTAAACTTGAGAGATATCCTATGACTTAGACAAACATCTCAAGTGACTTTCCATCAGTCTAAGTCATGGATCATGAACATTTTGATTCTTTCATTCATATTTCTTATTTTGCTCAAACTAGCTCCAAAATAGTGATACGTTGATTTTGGGCTTTCCAACCTTTCTAGAAGTGTTGAATACGTTTCTCGAGGTATTTTGAACTTATCCAAAGAGTAGAACTATTGGTAGTTCATCTATCTCATGTTTTACCACTATTTGGTTGAATCTGAGCTGATTCTTTCTTAGAAACTGAACTGTTGAGTCTTATGAACCTGTGAATCAAAGACTAGGCAAACTAGTTAGTCTGAAAGGTTGTGATGGTCATCAAGCACCAAAATACAATAAATGGTTTAAGACCATTTCCCTTTCAATCTCCCCCTTTTTGGTGATTGATGCCAACACAAACCAAAGCAAATATGAAGTATAAAATTGTAACTAGTTTGCAATTGGTCAAGTGTTCATAAGCTACTGAAATGAAAGTGATTCTAAGTGCATATGAGTGATATTGATATGATTGTAGCTTTGGACCACTTTTGCACCACATGTTTTATTTTTGCAAATTCTTTTGGAAAGTCTTTTCAAAAACCTTTTGCGAATAGTCAAAGGTATATGTATAAAAATTGCGAGAAGCATTTTCAGGATTTGAAATTTTCTCCCCCTATTTCAAATGCTTTTCCTTTGACTTAACCAAAACTTCCTCTGAATGAAATTCTCCTCTTAGTTTTCCAGAGGGTTTTAATAGATACCAATTGGAATTATATTGAGATGCTAGTTTTTGAAAAACCTATACCAATTGAAAATATCATACCAATTTGAAATAAACTAATAACAAGATACCAATTGAAAACGTTATATTGAAAAATTTTAGATGGTGGTGTGGTCCTTTTGCTTTGGGCTAATACTCTCTCCCCCTTTGGCATGAATCACCAAAAACGGAGACTTTAGTGAGCCCTTTTATCTTTTCTCCCCCATTGATAAAAGAAATATAAGTGAATGATTATACCAAATGGAGAGATGGCGGAATACCGGCAAAGGGTAAATAATACCGATGGAGTTGAGTGGAAGCGTTGTCTTTGCCGAATACTCCATTTCCCTTTCAATCTAAGACTAATACAAGAAATAATCATGGAAGCACATTAGTCTTAGTCTTAGCATATGAAGAATAAGAATTATGGACGTGTACCAAATGAAAGAGATATGATCAAAAGATATGTCAATTAAGCTTTATCATAGTTCTATATAATATAGATTGCTCCCCCTAAATATGTGCCTTGAGAGGAGTACATATTTTGGCCTTAAATGCCAAATGCACATAGAGAGGTTAATGAGAACATATGTATATCATAGATAATGTGAAGTGCATTGTGTCATAATATAGGTGTGATGCTCACGACAGACTATGCACTTATGAAAGCATGTTATAAACATTTTAAGCAATTACCCTTAAGGATTTCAAAGAGACTTAAGGAACCTCCACCTTTGGGACAAAGGAAGCTTATCCTCATTACAAGGTTAAGCTTTAAGCTCTTTGATAATAAAATCACTTCACCTAGTTTTAACAAAAATGCATTAATGCAGGAATGAAATTTTTGAGAGGTTAAACTAGGTATGAAGCAGGGATATGCATAGACATGCTTTCTCTTCCTTTTATAAAAGATATGCAAAGAATGTATATAAGAGGAAGATTTAGGTACATGTGTAAATGAGAGGAAGTAGTTTACCCTTTTTGTACCTTTTCATAGAGACGCTCTCTTCATTGCTCTTTGTCTTTAGTCTTGGTTACTTAAGACCTATATTCAAGACAATGTATGGAAATATTTTGCACAAGAGAGAGTTCTTACAACTAGTGATCCTTTTGTAAGTCATTGTTATCATGTATCAAGTGGATCACAAATTGCATAAAATGTATCCTGAATTCTCCTTTTAACTTAGTGCATATCAAGAGAGATATTGATTGATAGTATATGAGGCACTAAGCAACATAAGTGTCAATTTGAAGTTATTCAATGATCAAACGAATAACAAATGTGATCAAAAGAACAACATATGCATTAGATTATCAAATAAGCTTAAAATAGGAGAATCCAGTAAATATGCTACTTTAATAATGAAAGCTGCAATCCTTGATAGAAGTGATATTACTTTACCAATTGGATTGATTTGTAGTAGCATTCTTCATGAGAAACTTATTCTCATGCATGAAACTATATGAGATCACCAAGAAAATGTTAGTCTCAATATGATCAAGATATAGAAATGGGGCTCCCCCTAAAGATATGCATTAAGGATTTGAATGACTTGGTTAGATGCACTTTTCTTTTAAATAAAATAGGGGAATACATTGAACATCTTGATCAAGGCATGTAATATTTCCAATAATCAACTTATGCCCGGTATTCTTCAACAATCAAAAGGTTTAGAATACTTACAACCACACCATTGACCATTTGAAGATCTTACTGTCCAAGTAGGTGTGTTGTTCTTGATATCTTCCTTTTGAGTGTCCTCCCTTTGTAGATGTCCCTTTTTCTTTTCTAACTTATTGAAAATACTAAAGAAAGATATTAGAAGTACAGAGGAGTATATGATGAATGATGATTTCTTTGCTTTTACCTTTCTTTCTTTAGGTGAAGGGCAACCCTTGAGGCTTGTGTCTTTGAACATGCACTTACTCTCTTGTAGATTTTCACAAATATGCTCAAGAGATATATTACTAGTAACACAAGTACTAGTTTTCTTTTTAGCAATCAATTTTGAATAGGAATGACTGGTAGATTACTAAAACATGGAAACCTTATAACATAAACTAGATTATCCCATAAATGTTATCATGCACAGTTTTAACTCATAAAACAAGCATAATTAATCTCTCAAGATCATGGGAACAAATCTAATTCATAATATGGATATTGATTAATGTAGAAGAATCATATCCAATTGAAGCAAGAAGAAATACATCATATACTATTGGATTGATCTTTCTTTTATGTTTAGAGTACGCATTCCATAGAGAAACTCATTCTCTTGATGTAAGACTACTTAAGTCACTCAGACAAAAACATTAGTCTCACGATTCTAGTCATAAAGAGAACTTTCCTTTAATAAGTGTCGTAAGGATTTGAATTCCTTATATGATACTTTATTCTTTCATGAACTTGGAATATCTCTCTCTATGTCTAGAACATGGCAACAATAGGATAATTAATGTAGATCATGCCATAAGGTAGTTAAAACAAATTAAAGCATGTATATTTCCATAATATAGAAATGATAAATATGCAATCTACCATATGAGAGGAACTTCTTGCAAAGAATGGTAACATAATTTAACAACATTCTTAAGTTCTTCCTTTTTCTATGTGACTACACAAGATACAAGAGAAATGATAATTGAATATACTTGCACTTAAAGACATAAGTGTTACCATCCTTCTTTCCTCCATGTTGTTGATTTTCCACATAGGATAATCCTACAACATCAATATCTTGCTCGAGATGATATGAGTTTTAGATATACTAACTAAAAATATCTTTGGGTCAATCTTAGATATACGTAACATTGTAAGATTGATAGCTTGAGTTAATAAGAATTGAATTAACCCGCTCAAGCACCTCCAAAGCTTCATATCATCTGCTTTCCCTGCAAAGCTTGTCAAGTATATTTTGGTCCCCATCTCTTGATGGGTCCACCAAGGTTAGTCAACAAAGATCTAGGAACCCAGATGTCCTTTGCGCCAGCACTTGGTAAACTCATTACCTTTCTAGCACAAGTTTCAGTTTTGGGTTGCCTAGTTACATATGAATTAATTGACAAGTTAGGAGCAGGATAGTTACCAATAGGACATTCCTTACATTGATGTCCTTTCTTTCGGCATATGTAGCAAAGGCGATCTTCATGTCTTGAAGATTTCTTCTTCCCTTGTTTCTTGCTGGCTACATGGTTAGTAACTATTTTCTTTTCTATGCCTTTTTGTTTCACATGGGGACAAGACTTAACTAAATGTCCCTTCTTAGAGCATTTGAAACAAAGTTTATCATCCTTGTCAATAATCAAGCCATTTTCTTTAATATAGGGACATGACCTAATCAAGTGCCCCTTTTCAAAGCATTCACTACACTTCTTACTTTTCTTAGCGCGAAGTGTGACTTGATCATTACCTTGGATGTTACCTTGTGTGGAGGCATGGTTGAGGCTTTTGACAGAGGTATTTATTTTTTTTCTTTTGTTCCTTCCTCTTGACAATCCTCAAGTCCTTGACATTTTCTTCAAGGGATTTTGTGCATGCCTCGGTTGTTCCTGTCTCAAGCTTTTCACCATGTGATCACGGTTATCTTGAGAAGGTTGAGCAGTGCACTTCCCTTTTAGTTGTGTCAAGCTCATTCATAGCCTCTCATTTTCTTCCTTGAGTTCTTGACATGAATCATCTTTTACTCCTGCAAATTCTACCTCAAAGGAAGATTAGCTTGCTGACGAGCAACAAGCATTAGCACATGGTAATACAATTTCAATTTGAATACATGTGCATGAGTGAGGTTGCTTAGATTTTAAGTTTTCTATCACAACCTCATGAGCAATGTTTAACATGATATGATCATCCATAAGATTTTCATGAGAATATAGAAGCATATCATGTTTTTCTTGAAAGGCTAATTTTTCAATTCTTAGCATTTCTACTTGGTTCTTAAGTAAGGCATTCCTATTTACTAATTGAGCGATACAATATAAAGAGTTATCTTGCTCAATTGAAATAGTTTCATACCTTTGGACTAAATCAACATGAGAGCACTTTAGCTCCTCATGTTCCTTAGTCAACTCTTCAAAGCATTGCATTTTTATGGTGAGAATATCTTCTAGCATGTGAAGAGCTTCGCTTTGCTCTCTCGCTCTTTTTAGAAGTTTGAGCATGACCGCCTTATCTTCTTGGCTTAGATGAGCGTAGAGTTGCATTAGGCTTCTTTCATCCTCCTCATCCTCATTTGTGCTTCCACTATCATTTTCATTAGCCACACAACATATGTGGGAATCGAAATGGGAAGACAAACCTTTTGGAGAGGTGGATTCATCGTTTGGTCTCCAACGTTCATTTTCTTCTTCTACTTCCTTCAAAGAGTTAGTTTCACAAGGACTAGAGGAAGTAGAAGCATCATATGAACTAACATGTTTGGACTCATCAAATTTACTTTTAATTCTAGTCCAAATATCATGCGCATCATGAATAGATTCATTATAATTCATTATGAAGGCACGATAATCTTCTTTGCTAAGAGAATTACTTAAGATGTCATAAGCTAGGTAGTTTAAGCGTATACATCTTTGATCTTCCTCAGAAGCATTTTTCCCATTATAACTAGAGGGTATAATACTCTTGTCTAAAATTTGTTCTAATTGTGAATCTACGGTTCTAAAAGCATTTATCACACTAGTAGACCATGAAACATAATTAGAACAATCCAAAAGTAATATCTCAAGAGTTACCTCATTGTTTTCCTTCGGAGGTGTCTTCTTGTTCTTTTGGGATCTTCTACGAGCCATCACTTTGAGTTGTTAGACTCAATATGAAGTGCCTAGCTCTGATACCAATTGAAAGTCGCCTAGAGGGGGTGAATAGGCCAAACCTAAAATTTATAACTTTAAACCTAGACTTGATCCCTCGATTAGCGGTTAGAACATGATAAACAATTATCAAAGTATAAAACTAAGTCCTTTGCTTGTAAAGAGTATTGCTTTCAAAGAATGCGGAATTAATACAAAGCAACACAATTGAAATGTTTATGGAGAATAATGCAAGAGGACTTTAGATAAGAAGAGGAATAGCACAAGTTCTTTCTTGCAAGGCGTTGCTTCTCTAAATGAGAGGTTAACTTGAAGCAACACAAAATAATATTAGCAAGGAATAGTGCAAGAGAACTTAGAGAGGAAGAAAATAAACAAATCACAAGCAATAAACACAAGAGACACGGGTGATTTGTTTTACCGAGGTTCGGTTCTCGAGAATGTAATCCCCGTTGAGGAGTCCACTAAGGACGGGTCTTTTTCAACCCTTTCCCTCTCTCCACCGATCACCAAGACTGGCGAGCTCTTCTTCTTCTTCTTTGTCAACAAGAGACCAAAGTTTCTGCAAGGCCAACCACAAAGATAAGGGTCTCTTGCTAGCTTTACAATGAATGGGAGTCAAAACTCCATGCTCTAATGATCACAAGAGGTAACACACACTTTCTCTCAATAATTCTCACAAGGCACTATCACTAAACGCACACGAGTAGCTCTTTCTTGCTTGATCTCTCTTTTGTGGCACTTGTGAGGCTTTGATGTGTATAGAAGTGTTGCTCTAGTAGATAGGAGTGAATACCCAATTCTTGTGTATGAAATGGATCAATGAATGCTTGTGAATGGGCTGGTTGGGGTGGCTTTTATAGCCCTCAACCACCCATATAGCCATTGGGGCGCATCTGCCAGAATTTGCACTGGCGGACAGTCCGCGGCTAGCGCCCGGACGGTCCGCGACCCTCCAATGGTCGATTTTGACATCTTTAACGGATACATCTAATAGATCAACGGCTAGATCAATGACTATCTGCCTCGGTGACACCATGCGGACGGTCCGCCCTTGGTCCCAGACGGTCCGCGCTAGCTCTATAATTCCTTCTGCTCAACTTGTCACCTTCGGGCTGAACCAGGTCTTCACATGCGGACGGTCCGTGAATTATAGTCGGACGATCCGCACTGTATAGCCGGACGGTCCGTGGTTTCTAGCCGGACTATCCACGATTTATAGTTCCTGGCCGAAGTCAAAGCGGTGTCGCGGACGGTCTCCTAGAAGTGGCCGGACAGTCCACACTTGGCAATTTTAGGACTTTGAGTTTCTGACTTCTTGTTGATCTTTGAACAATCTTCTCCAAGTTGCTTTGGCTAAACTTGAGAGATATCCTATGACTTAGACAAACATCTCAAGTGACTTTCCATCAGTCTAAGTCATGGATCATGAACATTTTGATTCTTTCATCATATTTCTTCTTCTGCTCAAACTAGCTCCAAAATAGTGATACGTTGATTTTGAGCTTTCCAACCTTTCTAGAAGTGTTGAATATGTTTCTCGAGGTATTTTGAACTTATCCCAAGAGCAGAACTATTGGTAGTTCATCTATCTCATGTTTTACCACTATTTGGTTGAATCTGAGCTGATTCTTTCTTAGAAACTGAACTGTTGAGTCTTATGAACCTGTGTGTTGGGACTATGCTTCGTCGCCGAAGGTCTTGTAGGAAGAAGCGGCTTTCGGCTGAAACTGTTTGTATGGGATGGCCGAAGGTTCCTTTTCATGAAGCTTCGGTATTACAAACCGACTTAAAGATAGAATGACCTTTTAGTCCATAAGGGTCTGAGTCAATGTTGTAAACTTTTATGAGGGGCATAATTGTAATTCTTCACAGGCTGTGTCCTGTGTCTATAAATAGTGAACAGTATTCCTTTACTGTTCAGGCATTCTGGTAATTGCAATCACATCTTTCGGGAACCAATCTTTGCCAAGGCAAAGGTATAACTGTATTCAATGATTCAATATATTAAGAAAATATAATATAATTCGTTTATGATTTATTTACCTTTTTGTACCCTTTATTTTATGTTATCTTATACAATCTATTAAAATTTAATTACGAAGACCAAACCTTCGTAATTATATTCTCATCAACCTTCGTCCAAGGCTCATTATCCTCAAGGGAATAATGTTTCATGGGCGAAGGACGTTAACATTTAACATTTTTATGTTGCCTTGTTCTTAATTCATAGCATTTGAGAACAAGTCCCCAACATTGGCGCCCACCTCCGGTGAACTCACTTCCACTCTTTGAGTTTTTGAACACCATCGGCGATCATAAACCTTCGCTATGGCGCCGAAGAAAGCTTCAGCAACTGGGGCTGCAGCTCTGCAACCGCTGGACCACAATCAGGAGACTGTCTCCCTTCGGGAGGCCCGAAGCCAGAAAAGGAAGGCTGTTAGCCCGACACCGCCAGAGGATGAAATAGACCAAGAAATCAGAGACATGGAGATACTTCACCAACAGGTGCAGAGGAAGAAGGAAAAGATGGCCAGGCTAGCTGAACTGCAAAGGCAGATAGACGAAGCCTCTGAAGAAGTTCGTCATCTTACTCAGGATGAGCAACACCGAAGGCCTCAACACCAAGACTTTCATCAGGAGGGTTTCCTCAACGAAGATGACTGGTATGACAATTTCCATCATGGAAATTTTGTTTTTGATGATGCTTCTCCTCTATCCGCTGAGCTGCAGGCTACACCTTGGCCTCCGTCCTACAAGCCGCCTCAGCTTCCCATATTCGATGGCCACTCAGACCCGAAGCAGTTTTTAATGAGTTACGAAGCAACAGTATCTTCGTATGGTGGCAATGTTGCAGTCATGGCCAAATCTTTTGTTATGGCCGTCAGGAGTGTTGCTCAAACCTGGTATTCCTCCCTTCGACCAGGAACGATCACTTCATGGCAAAAGCTGAAGGACATGTTGTTAACCAGCTTCCAAGGGTTTCAGACGAAGCCGGTCACTGCTCAGGCCCTGTTCCAGTGCACACAGGATCACGAAGAATACCTTCAGGCGTATGTCCGGAGGTTCTTGCGTTTGAGGGCGCAGGCGCCAACGGTGCCCAACGAAATTGTCATTGAGGCCATGATCAAGGGACTTCGGCCTGGACCTTCAGCTCAGTACTTTGCTAGGAAGCCTCCTCAAACTTTGGAGAAGCTGCTCCAGAAGATGGACGAGTATATTCGTGCCGACAATGATTTTCGCCAAAGAAGGGAGGAGGCTTTCAGGTTTTCCGAAATGTCCAGGGGCTTCGGAGGAAGATTTTATCCGAGGCACGTCAGGTCAATTCACAACTCTAATCAAAATGATGATAAGGGGAGTCAGCAGCAGAGGCCACAGTGCTCCTCACAGGCTTCGGGGCAACAGCAAAGCTTCTTCCGGCCACCAGCTCCAAGAGGCAGAGGCGCCAGGGGCTTCGGCGGAAGATTTGGAGATCAACCAAGGAGAATATTTTGCTTGTTTTGTGGTGAAAACAAGGGCCATACCACCATGATGTGCCATGTTACTATCCAGAAGCAAAAGGAGATAGCCGAAGCTGCAGCACAACAGGCTCAGCCGAAGCAGGTCTTGCATACTGCTTCGTACCATTTGCCTTACATCCCAGAATACGTAGGCAACCACCCTGCAGTTTCTGTTGCTTCGGCGAGTCAACCTCAAGCTTCCTGGCAACAGCCTCCGCCTCCACCACCGCTGCAACAAGGTCAACAGCCAGAAGGGGGCCAATATGCTCCACATCAAAGGGACTTCAGAGAACAATCCGAAGCTCGCACAGTCAATAGCACTGTGCCAGAGTCGAAGCACATCTATTGACAAATATCCTACTTTGACAGCAGTCTTTTCCATTCAGTTTTATTTTCTGTGTAATAAAGAACACTTTTTAAATTTCAAGTAATAGTTTTGTTGTCTGCCACAAGGAAAACATATCTTCTACACATGCTTAAGTTGTCGGAGCTTGAAAATTTGCAATAGCAAGGAGGACCTTCGGATTATTAATTTGCAATAGACACGGTATGAATTCTTCGAAGCAATAAAAAGTCGTTCCAAAAGGAGCGCAGTGTAAGTTTTTTGCTCCAAAGTCGTTCCTAAGGGAATGCAGAGCTTACAGTGAAAAGTCAACGCTGATTCCGCCGAAAGTAAAAGGCGAAGAAGCTCCAAAGACGTTCCTAAGGGAATGCAGAGCTTACAGCGAAAAGTCAACGCTGATTCCGCTAAAGTAAAAGGCGAAGAAGCTCCTAAGGGAGGCTTACAGCGAAAAGTCAACGCTGATTCAAAAAAGATTATGTATTTTATTGCAGAGATGTGTGTGAAGCTTCGGAACGAATACCTTTTCTCATAGCATAACATCATCACATCATTTTGCATAGCATAAGCATCATACATCATTCTGCATATGGCACAAGAAAGGGATACAATATTGATTTTCGGAATGTAGCTTCGGAAGATATTTTCACGAAGTTTGGATGTTCTTCATCAGAACACTGGGTATTGTTGTGATAAATGAAAATTCTTCTTCATGAAGCATGAAAAGAAGGGAAGGTGTTTTTTCGTCAAAGACTCAAAATAAGTTATTGTAAGTCAAAATCGAGCTTGAAGGAAGAGGTAAGCACAAGGTATGATTTCTTACTGGTTCAAGATGACTCCGAGCTTCGTCTCCAGCCTTTTCTCGCCCGCCTTTTGTCCATATCATTTTTACAAATCTATTGGAAATACTTCGGGCGAGATCATGAATGTCATCTAGGATTGATGGTGATAAAGTGAAATTGGGCCTATTGACAATCTTTCCATGATCGCAGCCAGCTTTTAGGAAAGCTGCAGCAGTGCCCCGAGAAGCTACCCAGGCACAGAAGTCGCCGTGCCCAGCTATAACTTCGTCGAGCTCGTCAATTTCACCCTCAATATGTTCGAAGGTCTTCGGTAAATCTTCAGCTGAGGGGGTGAATTTCTCACTGCTGGCTCCAACTGAGTGGAAAATTTTTCTTAGTCGTTGAATACATTTGTTGCTAAATTCCAAACATTTTTCTTGAAGGCCCGCCAATAGTTTTTTCAAATCTGAATTTTGTTGAGCTTCGGCTTCAAGTTTTGCATTAAGTTCTTGCTTTTCTTGTTCAAACTGCTCAGATTGGCAGAGAAGCTTCGTGTTCAGTTCTGTTATTTTAGCTTCGGCTTCCGCCAATAAACCTTCAGTTGCTTGGAGCTCAAAGTTCTTCTTCTCAATAGCAGCTGATTGCTCCTTTATCTTGCTTTCTAAATTTTCAATTATAACTTCGTGTTTCTTGTTTTCAAAATCTTGCTGCATTTTCAAGGCTTTGCTCAACAGCATACTCTGCACGAAAACAACCTTCGTTAGACATGTTTTCATTATTAAAAACAATAAAAGTTAAGGGAAAAGTAGTTCACCTTGAAATTGGAATAAAATAAACTACCAACGATATGTTGTCGTCGGTAGCGGCTAATGTCCGTTTCTAGCTTCGGAAAACCGATACTCTTTGACAGAGTACCGATAACTTTGGCTCAAGTTTGATCTCGGATACAATATAATTTTTCATCATCAATACCTCCGAAGAGGAGTGCTCCTGGTTTGTACCCGCAAGATTTGGCATACTCTTTAAGCTCTTCTATTTCGGGTTTTGACAATTTTTCTCCAACAAAATTTTGAAACATGAAGGCCTCGTCCTCTGAAGCTTCGTCAACAATTTCCTTTTCTTTCCCCGGCACTGCGGCCATAGCCTCTTCGGCGGCAGTGGCAGCTTCTTCTGTGGCCATGTCTAGCAGTATTTTGTCGATGTGTTCGATTGTGCTTTCCAAGTTCAAATCTTCAATTGAGGCAGCTTCGGCAGCCGCGACCTCCGAAGGTGTGATTTCAATATTTGTTTTTTCCTCAGCCGCTGGTGTCTTCTGAGCTGAAGCTCTTGGTGGTGTCTTGTCAATGACCTCTGTCACAGTGATGATTCTTTGTCTCTTTGCTTTAGTCGTTTTCTTCGTTTTTTCAGGCTCCTTTTCCTTCTGAAAAAACTTTGTCAGATGAGGCCCCAATGGACTTAGCTTCGCAGGCAGGGATTCAGTCATTACCTTCAAAATTTCCTCCACATCAGGGGCAGAGGGTGATGCGGGGGGTTTCTTCTTCGTCGGATATTTTTTGCTTTGGAGAAGACGCTTTCCTCTTCTTCGGAATTTTCTTCTTTGATGGTTCTTTCTCATCTTCATTTAAGGCTTTAGTTATCCTTTTCCTTTTCTGGCCCCCGACACCTTTATTCAGATTTTCATAGTCAGGGTATTCAAAACCCAAGGCGTCCAGCACTCGATTCAGTCTTCGCTTCGGACGGGTGCCGAAGGCCGCAGTCATCAATTGATCTTCTTTTTTGGAGTAGTTGCCAAGTATTTCATTGCACATTACTTCAATTGTATCCAGCCACTCTTGGCAAGGTGTTTTAAAGTATTTCTTAAACTTGAAATAGTAAGGTAAACGCACAAGTTCACCTTCTTTCTTCTCCCCCTTTAGCTTCGACATTTCCCATTCTTTTAAACTAGGAAAAACCTTGAAAGCCAAAAACTCCTGAACCAGGTCTCTTGTACTGATATGCTCTGCAATAATTCTGAATTCATTCAACGCTTGTTGTGTTGGACCTTCTGGTGTCATGTTGCAACGAGGTCGGGTTTCTCCGAAGATTAGTTCGAGTGGACTTTGCACAAGCTTCTCCTTGTCGTCATCAACCTTGACATAGAACCACTCCGACTTCCAGCCTGCTGCCCATTTGCTTCGGTAGCTGATTACAGGAAACTTTGTGGTTTTCCAATAAGCAAAATTATAGCAACCAAAATTGTCATGCAATCCATCTTTTCTAGCCTTCGTCTGATAGTGCAGTTCGTGAACTCGACAAAAGCTGTCCGCAAACGGCTCCACCGCTTGGCTTCGGAGGGCCCAGATATAAACACTAAGCCTAACAATAGCGTTAGGAGTCAAATGATGAAAATAGATACCAAACCTCTTCAGTACCTCTGCAATAATCCCATGTAGCGGGAATCTTAATCCAGCCTTTAGAAAGCTCTTGAAAATGACAATTTCATCCTTCTCCGGCTTTGGGGTAGTCTCTTCTCCCCCGAAGCGTAATAGCTTCTTCTGATTTTCATTGAAAAAGCCCGACTTTACCATCTTGGAGAGATCAGCCTTCGAAACAGTAGACTTTCCGAAGTCCAAGTGGCTGGGCTTGCTTGGCATGGCAATACGATAATCGTCTTCGGGATCAGTTTCCTCAATATCTTCTTCTTCTGCTTCGGCAATTGCTTGTTCTGCTTGTTCTGCATCATCACTGGGGATCTTTTCCGAAGTTACCAGTCCGGATCTTTGCATCGTTTCGGAGATGGGAAAGTCTCCGAACCTTCAGCTTCGCCCCCCTCACGCTCAACCCTAGCGGTAGAACGCACTCTGGCCATTTAATTATGAATTTGTGGAAATTAAATACTTTTTTCTTCCGAAGTTTTTTCTGACGAAGCAGGCTTCAAGTTGGAGCTTCGTTCGATTCCGAGAGTCAAGCTTCGGCGATGGTTAAAAATTTTGGCAGCAAAACAGTGCAAATAGCAATGAATGCTGTGGTAACTTCACACCTACTCGTCTATTTATATAGTACTGCAGGTAAGAAGGCGAAGCGCCAGGATTTTTACACCAGGCGGACACCCGCTTGCACTTGCTGCGTGGTGGACCGCAGAGACAAACAGTAACTCTGCAAGGTGGGACCGCTACGCGCTGGGAAACTGAATCGTTTCTCGACAACGAGCTCAGGGAAAGTGTTTTTTGGACCTTCGGCTCCCCGAAGCTTAAGAGACTTTTTTCACGGATCAAGCTCGTTACGAAAAACGATCTAGCACCGCGAAAGGGGCTACTGTTGGGACTATGCTTCGTCGCCGAAGGTCTTGTAGGAAGAAGCGGCTTTCGGCTGAAACTGTTTGTATGGGATGGCCGAAGGTTCCTTTTCATGAAGCTTCGGTATTACAAACCGACTTAAAGATAGAATGACCTTTTAGTCCATAAGGGTCTGAGTCAATGTTGTAAACTTTTATGAGGGGCATAATTGTAATTCTTCACAGGCTGTGTCCTGTGTCTATAAATAGTGAACAGTATTCCTTTACTGTTCAGGCATTCTGGTAATTGCAATCGCATCTTTCGGGAACCAATCTTTGCCAAGGCAAAGGTATAACTGTATTCAATGATTCAATATATTAAGAAAATATAATATAATTTGTTTATGATTTATTTACCTTTTTGTACCCTTTATTTTATGTTATCTTATACAATCTATTAAAATTTAATTACGAAGACCAAACCTTCGTAATTATATTCTCATCAACCTTCGTCCAAGGCTCATTATCCTCAAGGGAATAATGTTTCATGGGCGAAGGACGTTAACATTTAACATTTTTATGTTGCCTTGTTCTTAATTCATAGCATTTGAGAACAAGTCCCCAATAAAATGTTCACCGGAGGTGGGCGCCAATGTTGGGGACTTGTTCTCAAATGCTATGAATTAAGAACAAGGCAACATAAAAATGTTAAATGTTAACGTCCTTCGCCCATGAAACATTATTCCCTTGAGGATAATGAGCCTTGGACGAAGGTTGATGAGAATATAATTACGAAGGTTTGGTCTTCGTAATTAAATTTTAATACATTGTATAAGATAACATAAAATAAAGGGTACAAAAAGGTAAATAAATCATAAACGAATTATATTATATTTTCTTAATATATTGAATCATTGAATACAGTTATACCTTTGCCTTGGCAAAGATTGGTTCCCGAAAGATGCGATTGCAATTACCAGAATGCCTGAATAGTAAAGGAATACTGTTCACTATTTATAGACACAGGACACAGCCTGTGAAGAATTACAATTATGCCCCTCATAAAAGTTTACAACATTGACTCAGACCCTTATGGACTAAAAGGTCATTCTATCTTTAAGTCGGTTTGTAATACCGAAGCTTCATGAAAAGGAACCTTCGGCCATCACATACAAACAGTTTCAGCCGAAAGCCGCTTCTTCCTACAAGACCTTCGGCGACGAAGCATAGTCCCAACACATTTAACATTTTTATGTTGCCTTGTTCTTAATTCATAGCATTTGAGAACAAGTCCCCAACATTGGCGCCCACCTCCGGTGAACTCACTTCCACTTTTCTGAGCTGATGGCTTCGTTCAACGATCAAGCTGGAGCTACTTCGGACCCGAAGCTGGTGCTCCCGATTACAGGTGGTTCGTGCTCAGAACCAGCCAATAAAAAGCAGAAGAAAGAGGCGCAGAGAAGGGTACAACATGTTGGAGTGCAAGGACCCTTTATCAAGTCAAGGTGGTCCCACATCCCAATCACCTTCTCCCAGGAGGACCTTCAGCTCAAGGATTTTCCTCATAATGATGCTATGGTTATTTCTTGCGTTATCAAAGGGTTTCTGGTCCACAATGTCTTGGTTGATACAGGCAGTGCAGGTGATATCATATTTGCTAAGGCCTTCAGACAAATGCAAGAGCCAGAAGATAAGATTCATGATGCTACACATCCTCTCTGTGGCTTCGGAGGAAGACAGATTGTAGCACTGGGCAAGATCACCATGTCAGTGACCTTCGGGTTCATCAACAACACTAGAACTGAGCAAGTTGTGTTTGACATTGTTGACATGGAATACCCTTACAATGCAATTATTGGTCGTGGCACCCTCAATGCTTTCGAAGCAATTCTTCATCCTGCTTATCTTTGCATGAAGATACCTTCGGATCAAGGACCCATCGCTATTCATGGAAGTCAGGAAGCTGCCAGAAGGGCCGAAGGAAACTGGACTGACTCAAAAGCAATCCATAACATAGATGGAGCTGAAGCTTGTGAACAGTTCAAATTCAGAAGGGAGAAAGCAGCTTCAGCAGATCAGCCGAAGCCCATGCTCTTATGTGAGGACATAGCAGAGCAGAAGGTGCTGTTGAGCTCTCAATTATCCGAAGAACAGGAGAAAACCTTGATAAGGTTTTTGTTCAACAACAAAGATGTTTTTGCATGGTCAGCCAATGATCTCTGTGGAGTTAATAGGGATGTTATTGAACACTCGCTCAATGTTGACCCATCCTTCAGACCCAGAAAGCAGAGGCTTCGGAAAATGTCTGATGATAAGGCCGAAGGTGCTCGTAATGAAGTCAAAAGTCTCCTCAGTGCAGGAGTTATCAGAGAAGTAAAGTACCCAGAATGGCTAGCTAACACTGTTATGGTAAAAAAGGCCAATGGCAAGTGGCGAATGTGTATCGATTTTACAGATCTCAACAAGGCTTGTCCGAAGGACGAATTCCCATTGCCAAGGATAGACTCTTTAGTTGATGCAGCAGCTTCTTCAGAGCTCATGAGTCTGCTAGACTGTTACTCAGGCTACCACCAAATCTGGATGAAGAAGGAAGATGAGCCAAAGACTAGCTTCATAACCCCAAGTGGCACATATTGCTATCTTCGGATGCCTGAGGGGCTCAAAAACGCTGGAGGGAGTTTCAGCAGAATGACTGCGAAGGTTCTCCAGTCCTAGATAGGCAGAAATGTGCTAACTTATGTTGATGACATCATTGTAAAAAGCACGAAACAGGAAAATCATATTGCTGATTTGCAGGAGACCTTCGCCAGTTTCAGACAAGCTGGCTTAAAGTTGAATCCAGAAAAATGTGTCTTCGGAGTAAAGAAGGGGAAATTTCTTGGATGCTTGGTTTCAACAAAGAGAATTGAAGCTAATCCAAGTAAAATTGAAGCTATACTTCGAATGGAGCCACCAACTACAAAAAAGGGGGCCCAAAGATTAACAGGGTGGTTGGCATCTCTTAATAGATTTATATCCAGATCAGCAGAAAGAAATTTACCATTCTTCGAAGTGCTGAAATCAGCCGAAGTCTTTCAATGGGGACTAAGCCAACAAAAAGCCTTCGAGGAACTGAAGCAATATCTGATAGATTTAACAACATTAACTCCACCAACGCCAGGGGCTCCTTTGTTATTATATGTGGCAGCTTCGCACTCAGCGGTAAGTGCAGCACTTGTCCAGGAGAAGCTTGATGGCCAAGTCAAGAAGCAGGTCCCAGTGTATTTTGTATCTGAAGTTCTTAGTATATGAAAGAAAAACTATACATAATTAGAGAAGGTGTTATATGTTGTTTTGATGGCATCCAGGAAGCTTCGGCATTACTTTCAAGCATACAATATTGTTGTTCCTTCTTCGCAGCCGTTGAAGGATATTATGAGAAATAGAGAAGCTACTGGGCAAATTGGAAAATGGGCTGCAGAGCTCAATGAATTTTGCATTGATTATGTGCATAGATCTTCGATCCAGTCCCAGGCGTTAGCAGACTTCATTGCTGACTGGACGCCAGGGGCTCAGGATGAAGAAGCAAATAAAGATGCCGAAGTATGGACAGTGTTTTGCGATGGGTCTTGGGGAACCTTTGGGGCAGGAGCAGCTGCTGTGTTGGTCTCGCCATCCAAAGTTAAAACTTGTTATGCGGCAAGACTCGATTTCAGTTGTACAAACAATATTACTGAGTACGAAGCCCTGCTTTTGGGTCTTCGGAAGCTAAAAGCAATGGGAATCAGAAGGGCCATTCTTAAAACTGATTCCCAGGTTGTTTCGGGTCATATCGACAAGAGTTGCAAGGCTAAAGATCCGAAGCTTGAAAAATATCTGGACATGGTTCGAAGAGTCGAAGCTTCCTTCGAAGGATTTTCTGTCAAAAATATCCCTCGAGGACAAAATGAGCATGCTGATTTGCTAGCTAAGTCAGCAGCACAGGGGCTGCCCTTACCTTCGGATGTGTTCTTCGAAACAATAAAAGCACCTTCGGTGGAACTTCTTGAAAGAGCAGTCCTCAATATATCTCCTGTTTATAGCGAAGATTGGAGAACTGAGATCATCTCTTACCTTCAGGGTAAATTCCTTTCAGATGACGAAACTTATAACAGGAGGATAGAGGCAAGAGCTCGTCCATATGTCATGATAGAAGGGGAGTTGTACAAGCATGGAGTTTGTGCTCCGTTACTCAAGTGTTTATCTAGAACCGAAGGCATAGAGTTGATGAAAGAAATACATGCAGGCCTGTGTGGATCTCACATTGGATCTAGGCCGTTACTTGGAAAAGTTTTCCGTCAAGGGTTTTATTGGCCGAAGGCAGCTTCGGATGCAGCGGAATTAGTTCAAAAGTGCGAAGGTTGTCAGAAATGTGCAAGAGATCAAAAACAACTTTCGTCCTTAACACAGCTCATACAACCCATCTGGCCATTGCAAATGTGGGGCCTTGACTTGTTGGGTCCATTACCACCGGCCCAAGGGAACTTAAGATATGTTGTAGTGGCTGTGGAATATTTTTCCAAATGGATTGAGGCAAAGCCTTTAGCCACAATAACTTCGGCCACAATTCAAAAGTTTTTCTGGCAGAATATTGTTTGTCGTTTCGGGGTACCAAAGGCCATCACTGTGGATAATGGAACACAGTTCGACTCCGAAGCTTTCAGAGATTTCTGTGATCAAATTGGTACGAAGATCCATTTTGCATCAGTCAGGCATCCGGAGTCAAATGGGCTCGTTGAAAGAGCCAATGGCATTATAATGACAGGAATAATGAAGTTAATCTTCAATCAACCCAGGGGAAAGTGGCCAGATCAGTTAACCAAAGTGGTGTGGAGCCACAACACAACAACATCAAGGTCTACAGGCTTTACTCCATTCAAGTTATTATTCGGTGATGAAGCAATAACTCCGGAGGAAGCTAAAACTGGATCAATAAGAGTAGTAGCTTCGGCAGAATCAGGTTCTGAAGATGTTTATTCTGTGGAAAAAGATGCTTTAGAAGGGATCAGGCTTCAAGCTGTGGAGAATATCAATAAATATCAAGCCGAAACAATCAAATGGCGAGATAGAAAGGTTCGGCTAAAGAATATTGAGCCAGGACATTTGGTGCTTCGGAGAGTGGCCAACCCAGTCACAGTGGGCAAGTTGCAGTTGAAATGGGAGGGACCTTTCTTAGTAGCATCTTCGTCAAGACCCGGTTCATACAGATTGAAGGATATGGACGGCAACGACATTCCTAGATCTTGGAATGCGGATGAGCTTCGGCGATATTATGTGTAACTTGATGTAATTTTTTATGTTTTTTCTTTTTTATGGCACCCTTTTCCTTTCTAAAGGGGGAGAAAGGTTTTTAATGGGGCCATCATATGTAATTTCCTTTTTTAGTTCTATAAGAGCAAAATCCCCCAAGGAATGTAAATGTAAAAGCTGAGAACGCACCATCGAGTGCCGAAAAGTAAAAGGCGAAGAAGCTCCAAAGTCGTTCCTAAGGGAATGCAGAGCTTACAGCGAAAAGTCAACGCTGATTCCACCAAAAGTGAAAGGCGAAGAAGCTCCAAAGTCCTTCCTAAGGGAATGCAGAGCTTACAGCGAAAAGTCAACGCTGATTCCGCCGAAAGTAAAAGGCGAAGAAGCTCCAAAGTCGTTCCTAAGGGAATGCAGAGCTCATGTGTGATTGTTTCTAAGGAAATAATGGCTGAGAGTATGGCTTCGGATATGTGTTTGGACATTCATTTGCACATCACATTACATCATAGCATTTGCATTCATAAACATTCATTCAGGCATATGTAGGATAATCATCATCATGGCATAAGTGGTTGCTTCGGCATAAGAGAAGAGCTTCTTCGCGTACAAAAAGGAGAGCTTCGGAAGAAAGGGAAATGTTGTTTTCTATGCTTCGCAGTGTACGAAAAGAAGGGAAGGTGTTTTTTCGCCTTCGGCTCAAAAAAGATAATTTCGTCCACAACAAAGCACTTCACATACATTAATGGAAGGGTAAGAGCATAATACAAGGTATGAACAGAACTCATTAAAGACAAGTTTAGTTACATTTACAAAAGCTATCTCAAAAGTTTCCTGAGTCTGTCTACAGTCTACTCCTATTTAATCTTCGAGGGATTTTAGCTTCGGCGTCATTCTTTTTAATCATCGACTTCGGCTTCGTCATCCTACATGAATTAAGTTATTGTAAGTCAAAATCGAGCTTGAAGGAAGAGGTAAGCACAAGGTATGATTTCTTACTGGTTCAAGATGACTCCGAGCTTCGTCTCCAGCCTTTTCTCGCCCGCCTTTTGTCCATATCATTTTTACAAATCTATTGGAAATACTTCGGGCGAGATCAGGAATGTCATCTAGGATTGATGGTGATAAAGTGAAATTGGGCCTATTGACAATCTTTCCATGATCGCAGCCAGCTTTTAGGAAAGCTGCAGCAGTGCCCCGAGAAGCTACCCAGGCACAGAAGTCACCGTGCCCAGCTATAACTTCGTCGAGCTCGTCAATTTCACCCTCAATATGTTCGAAGGTCTTCGGTAAATCTTCAGCTGAGGGGGTGAATTTCTCACTGCTGGCTCCAACGGAGTGGAAAATTTTTCTTAGTCGTTGAATACATTTGTTGCTAAATTCCAAACATTTTTCTTGAAGGCCCGCCAATAGTTTTTTCAAATCTGAATTTTGTTGAGCTTCGGCTTCAAGTTTTGCATTAAGTTCTTGCTTTTCTTGTTCAAACTGCTCAGATTGGCAGAGAAGCTTCGTGTTCAGTTCTGTTATTTTAGCTTCGGCTTCCGCCAATAAACCTTCAGTTGCTTGGAGCTCAAAGTTCTTCTTCTCAATAGCAGCTGATTGCTCCTTTATCTTGCTTTCTAAATTTTCAATTATAACTTCGTGTTTCTTGTCTTCAAAATCTTGCTGCATTTTCAAGGCTTTGCTCAACAGCATACTCTGCACGAAAACAACCTTCGTTAGACATGTTTTCATTATTAAAAACAATAAAAGTTAAGGGAAAAGTAGTTCACCTTGAAATTGGAATAAAATAAACTACCAACGATATGTTGTCGTCGGTAGCGGCTAATGTCCGTTTCTAGCTTCGGAAAACCGATACTCTTTGACAGAGTACCGATAACTTTGGCTCCAGTTTGATCTCGGATACAATCTAATTTTTCATCATCAATACCTCCGAAGAGAAGTGCTCCTGGTTTGTACCCGCAAGATTTGGCATACTCTTTAAGCTCTTCTATTTCGGGTTTTGACAATTTTCCTCCAACTAAATTTTGAAACATGAAGGCCTCGTCCTCTGAAGCTTCGTCAACAATTTCCTTTTCTTTCCCCGGCACTGCGACCATAGCCTCTTCGGCGGCAGTGGCAGCTTCTTCTGTGGCCATGTCTAGCAGTATTTTGTCGATGTGTTCGATTGTGCTTTCCAGGTTCAAATCTTCAATTGAGGCAGCTTCGGCAGCCGCGACCTCCGAAGGTGTGATTTCAATATTTGTTTTTTCCTCAGCCGCTGGTGTCTTCTGAGCTGAAGCTCTTGGTGGTGTCTTGTCAATGACCTCTGTCACAGTGATGATTCTTTGTCTCTTTGCTTTAGTCGTTTTCTTCGTTTTTTCAGGCTCCTTTTCCTTCTGAAAAAACTTTGTCAGATGAGGCCCCAATGGACTTAGCTTCGCAGGCAGGGATTCAGTCATTACCTTCAAAATTTCCTCCACGTCAGGGGCAGAGGGTGATGCGGGGGTTTCTTCTTCGTCGGATATTTTTTGCTTCGGAGAAGACGCTTTCCTCTTCTTCGGAATTTTCTTCTTTGATGGTTCTTTCTCATCTTCATTTAAGGCTTCAGTTATCCTTTTCTTTTTCTGGCCCCCGACACCTTTATTCAGATTTTCATAGTCAGGGTATTCAAAACCCAAGGCGTCCAGCACTCGATTCAGTCTTCGCTTCGGACGGGTGCCGAAGGCCGTAATCATCAATTGATCTTCTTTTTTGGAGTAGTTGCCAAGTATTTCATTGCACATTACTTCAATTGTATCCAGCCACTCTTGGCAAGGTGTTTTAAAGTATTTCTTAAACTTGAAATAGTAAGGTAAACGCACAAGTTCACCTTCTTTCTTCTCCCCCTTTAGCTTCGGCATTTCCCATTCTTTTAAACTAGGAAAAACCTTGAAAGCCAAAAACTCCTGAACCAGGTCTCTTGTACTGATATGCTCTGCAATAATTCTGAATTCATTCAACGCTTGTTGTGTTGGACCTTCTGGTGTCATGTTGCAACGAGGTCGGGTTTCTCCGAAGATTAGTTCGAGTGGACTTTGCACAAGCTTCTCCTTGTCGTCATCAACCTTGACATAGAACCACTCCGACTTCCAGCCTGCTGCCCATTTGCTTCGGTAGCTGATTACAGGAAACTTTGTGGTTTTCCGATAAGCAAAATTATAGCAACCAAAATTGTCATGCAATCCATCTTTTCTAGCCTTCGTCTGATAGTGCAGTTCGTGAACTCGACAAAAGCTGTCCGCAAACGGCTCCACCGCTTGGCTTCGGAGGGCCCAGATATAAACACTAAGCCTAACAATAGCGTTAGGAGTCAACTGATGAAAATAGATACCAAACCTCTTCAGTACCTCTGCAATAATCCCATGTAGCGGGAATCTTAATCCAGCCTTTAGAAAGCTCTTGAAAATGACAATTTCATCCTTCTCCGGCTTTGGGGTAGTCTCTTCTCCCCCGAAGCGTAATAGCTTCTTCTGATTTTCATTGAAAAAGCCCGACTTTACCATCTTGGAGAGATCAGCCTTCGAAACAGTAGACTTTCCGAAGTCCAAGTGGCTGGGCTTGCTTGGCATGGCAATACTTCGCAATTTGTAATAGCAATGTAGCCGTATCCTGTCCTCCCTCAAATCCTACTAAAGCGTCTCCAGGCCCTCAGCCGAAAGATGACGATGAAATTAAAAAGATGGCTGAAGCTATCATGGATCAAGTTGTCAATCAACTCCTGAACGAAGCTGCGGAAGTAGTACTTAGGGAAGACTAGGTGCCATTGTAAAAACATCTGAAATGTAATATATGTAATATCTTGTAACCCTGAATGTAATATACTTGTTTTTATGGTTCAATTCTTTACGATGCATGAAATTTAAATACATACCGTTTTTGAGTCTTTGACGAAAAAACACCTTCCCTTCTTTTCATGCTTCGTGAAGAAGAATTTTTCATTTACCACAACTATATCCATAGTGTTCTGATGAAGAATATCCAAACTTCGTGAAAACATTTTCCGAAGCTACACTCCGAAGATCATCATTGTATCTCCTTATGACTTAGCATGATTTTCCCTTTTTCAAAGCATTCTTCCGAAGATCAATATTGTGTCCCCTTCTTGTATATGCAGCATGATGTATGATGCTTATGCTATGCGAAATGATATGATGATGTTATGCTATGTAAAATGGTATTTATTCCGAAGATACACGCACATCCCTGCAATAAAACACATAATCTTTTTAAATCAGCGTTGACTTTTCGCTGTAAGCCTCCCTTAGGAGCTTCTTCGCCTTTTACTTCAGCGGAATCAGCGTTTATTTTTCGCTGTAAGCCTCCCTTAGGAGCTTCTTCGCCTTTTACTTTCGGCGGTATTCGCGTTGACTTTTCGCGCTTCGCCTTTTACTTAGGCGGTATCAGCGTTTATTTTTCGCTGTAAGCTCTGCATTCCCTTTGGAACGACTTTTGAGCAGAAAACTTACACTGCGCTCCCTTTGGAACGGCTTTTTGTAACTTCAGCAAACTTACTCTGCGTTCCTTGGAACGACTTTTTGTTGCTTCGAAGAATTCATGCCGTGCTTTTTTAAAATAAACTCTTTTATAGTTCGAAGGTCCTTCTTGCTATCACAATTCTTTAAGCTTCAACAACTTAAGCCTGTAGAGGAGATATATTTTCCTTGTGGCAGACAACGAAATCATTACGTGAGATTAAAAAAGTGTCCTTTATTACACAGAAAATAAAACTGAATTGAAAAGACTACTATCAAGGTAGGATATTTGTCAATAAATGTGCTTCGACTCTGGCACAGTGCTATTGACTGTGCGAGCTTCGGACTGTTCTCTGAAGTCCCTTTGATGTTGAGCATATTGGCCCCCTTCTGGTGCTGGCCTTGTTGCAGCGGTGGTGGAGGCGGAGGCTGTTGCCAGGAAGCTTGAGGTTGACTCGCCGAAGCTACAGAAACTGCAGGGTGGTTGCCTACATATTCTGGGATATAAGGTGAATGATACGAAGCAGTGTGCATGATCTGCTTCGGCTGACCCTGTTGTGCTACAGCTTCGGCTATCGCCTTTTGCTTCTGGATGGTAACATGGCACATCCTGGTGGTATGGCCCTTGTTTTCACCACAGAACAAGCAAAATGTTCTCCTTGGTTGATCTCCAAATCTTCCGCCGAAGCCCCTGGCGCCTCTGCCTCTTGGAGCTAGTGGCCGGAAGGAGCTTTGCTGTTGCCCCGAAGCCTGTGAAGAGCCCTGTGGCCTTTGCTGCTGACTCCCCTTATCATCATTTTGAGTAGAGTTATGAATTGACCTGACGTGCCTCGGATAAAATCTTCCTCCAAAGCCCCTGGTCATTTCGGAAAACCTGAAAGCCTCCTCCCTTCTTTGACGAAAATCATTGTCGGCACGAATATACTCGTCCATCTTCTGGAGCAACTTCTCCAAAGTTTGAGGAGGCTTCCTAGAAAAGTACTAAGCTGAAGGTCCTGGCCGGAGTCCCTTAATCATGGCCTCAATGACAATTTCGTTGGGCACTGTTGGTGCCTGTGCCCTCAAACGCAAGAACCTTCGGACATACGCCTGAAGGTATTCTTCGTGATCCTGGGTGCACTGGAATAGAGCTTGAGCAGTGACCGGCTTCGTCTGAAACCCTTGGAAGCTGGTTAACAACATGTCCTTCAGCTTTTGCCATGAAGTGATCGTTCCTGGTCGAAGGGAGGAATACCAGGTTTGAGCAACACTCCTGACAGCCATAACAAAAGATTTTGCCATGACTGCAGTATTGCCACCATACGAAGATACTGTTGCCTCGTAGCTCATCAAAAACTGCTTCGGGTCTGAATGGCCGTCGAATATGGGAAGCTAGGGTGGCTTGTAGGATGGAGGCCAAGGTGTAGCCTGCAGCTCAGCGGACAGAGGAGAAGCATCATCAAAAGCAAAATTTCCATGGTGGAAATTCTCATACCAGTCATCTTCGTTGAAGAAATCCTCCTGATGAAGATCTTTGTGTTGAGGCCTTCGGTTCTGCTCATCCTGAGTAAGATGGCGAACTTCTTCAGAGGCTTCGTCTATCTGCCTTTGCAGTTCAGCTAGCCTGGCCATCTTTTCCTTCTTCCTCTGCACCTGTTGATGAAGCATCTCCATGTCTCTAATTTCTTGGTCTAGCTCATCCTCTTGCAGTGTCGGGCTGACAGCCTTCCTCTTCTGGCTTCGGGCCTCCCGAAGGGAGAGAGTCTCCTGTTTGGGGTCCAGCGGTTGCAGAGCTGCAGCCCCAGTTGCTGAAGCTTTCTTCGGCGCCATAGCGAAGGTTTATGATTGCCGAAGGTGTTCAAAACTCAAAGAGTGGAAGTGAGTTCACCGGAGGTGGGCGCCAATGTTGGGGACTTGTTCTCAAATGCTATAAGTTAAGAACAAGGCAACACAAAAAAAATGTTAAACGTTAGAGTCCTTCGTCCTTCGGAGCATTATTTCCTTTGAGATATAATGCTTTTCGGACGAAGGTTGTGAAGGGCATACCTTCATCAACACAACATATAATAATGAAGAAGGAATTATATGAAATATAATGTACACAACTATGTATAATTATCAACTCATTTCTATATTATCATTATGGGAATATAGAAATGATATCAAATTACAAATGTACCTTCGGCTTGAAAGAAGGCAAAAGTACAAGCGTGACGCAAAAGTAAATGCCAAGTCAGCGTGAACAGTACGGGGGTACTGTTCACCTATTTATAGGCACGGGACATAGCTCATATAAAATTACATCCATGCCCTTTACATTTGGTAGTAATTCTATAGTAATCCACCGAGGTCTGAATAGCCTTTTCATCTTTAAGTCGGTTTCCTTTTCTGCTATCACGCCGAAGCTTTCCTGCTTCACAGTTTCGGCGCTGTGTCGACCTTCGTATTCTTTGGGCTTCTCCTACTGTGGTACCGATTCGAGTCCGAAGATACCTGTTCACACATTGTACTCCAGAAACATCGTTAAATCATGTTTTTGAGGACCTTCGGAAGCCGAAGGCCCCCAACACCTAGAATTATTTTTGGTTGTTGCATCATGCCGGATTATGCACTCTTTTGTTTGTGGTTGAGTGAATTGAAGAGTTAGGCATATAAGAGATTGGGGAAATTAGAAAAAGAAAAGCATTTTCTTTTTCTCTCCCCCCCTTTCTCTCTTTTGGCCCAGCCGCCCCCTTCCCCTTCGCGCCGGCCCAGTTGGCAGCCCAGCAGCCCCCTTCCCGCGTGAGCTCCGCGGCGGCCCAGCCACCCCCTCCCCCCCCCCCCCCCCCCGCCATGGGCCGTTCCGGCCGGCCCACCCCGCGCCCACCCCCTTCCCCCCCCCCCCTTTTGGGCCCAGTCGGCCCAACCGCCCCCTCCCCTTTTCTTTTTTCCAAAAATCCCCTCCCCGCGGGCCCCGCTCGTCATCCCCTCTCTCTCTCTCTCCCTCACCCTAACCCTAACCCTAGCCGCCGTCGCCCCATCCCGCCCCCGCGCCGCCGCCGCCCCTCCCCGGTGCCGCCACCGTGCCGGCCTCCCTCTCCGGTGAGGTTTCTCCCCCTCTCCTCCCCTCCCTCCTCCTTCTCTCCCGCCGGCGTCCCCCCCCCCCCCCGTGCCATGGGCGCGCCCGCCTCGGCCCCGACGAGCTCGGCCTCGGCCCCCGACCCCGACCGCCCCGGCCGGCCCCGCGCCCGGTCGCCCTCGGCCGCCCGCTAGGCCGCCCTCCCCGCGCCGCCCTCGGCCGCCCCCGGCTCGGCGAGCTCGGCCCCGGCCCCGGCCGCCTTCGGCTTGGCCGCCCTCGGCCGCCCGCGCCCGGCCGCTCCGCGCCGCCCCGCCCCCATCGCGCTCGGCTCCGCCCTCCCCGCGCTCACGCCGGCCCTGCCCCGCTCGGCCGCCCCCGCGCGAGCCCTGCTTGGCCGCGCCCGCCTCGGCCCCGTGCCGTCCCGGCGCCGGCCGTGCCCCCGCCCCGCCCGTGCTTCGCCCCGCCCGTGCGCCGTGCTCGCCCGCTCGCCCCGCCGTGCCTTGCTCGCGTCGTGACGGCCTCGGCATGGCCTCGAGCTCGGCCCAGCGTGCCTATGGCGCGCGGCTTTGAACTCGGCTAGCGCTCGGCCCCGACGTGCGCACGGCTAGTTCGTGGCATGTGCGTGCGGCCTCGCGCGCGTGCTCGCGTAGTGCGCAGTGCCTTGGCACGACCCGTCGTGTCCCCATCTACCCCAGACGCCCCGTCTACCCCCCCCCCCCCCCCCCGTGTCCTATGCGCGCTAATCACGTGTTTATATTAATAAGATAGGAGTCTCAATTTGGAAATTGGTTACGTTAGTTAATTTGTATAACTAATCATCTATCTCATTCAATGTTAATCTACTAAAAGTGGTCACGTTTACATTAGTGCATGTAGCTAATTCTTTTGTTAGAACCAATTGGAACTAGAGCACGTAGCGTTTAGTTATTCGTTTACCCGTAGTGCGTCTCGGGCATAAGCTTTAACTCTCGTGAGACCTTTTCCCATTTCTTTCTAACCATGGTGAGTTCATTATCGTATGTGATATTCTATGCGTGTTCACTTTATTTGTTCCCTTGTATGGTGTACTGTTTGTTTCCTAATTTGAATGGATGAATGTATGTATGCTTGCAATCGCATAGAGAACGATCCGGTTGAAGAGCCCGAGGAACTCGCAGGAGAAGCCCCTGAGCAGCAGTCGGTTGGTGGAGGCAAGTGTCCCTTGACCTATCTCTGTCCTATTCATTCTTTAATTCACCTCCCGCTTTACACATTTATGCCTAAGGATTGACTAGCTTTGTTATCCATGTCCTTGTTTACCTATTTGGGTTGGATTATTATTGTTTAGCTTTATGCTATTGCTCAAACTCTAATCAATGAACATGATGAGATTATCTATGATACACTGTTTTCCCTTCTCTTATTATGATGTCGTACTTGTGGTCTTCAAGGGGGCTCGAGCGGTTTCTCGAGTGCCTCTCCGTAAGGACCTGTTCTATGGATGACTGCCCGGGAAAACAGTGCAACCATGAGGGTGGAATGGGATGCCCTTAGCTGAATAATTAGAGGATCCGGGGTGTAGATCACTTAGCAGTCGTGCCGTCAATGGGGCTCGGTGTATGCGGCTCGCTCTGCCAAGTTTGGGTTCGCCCCTTGGGGAGGAGTGCGGTGCATTTAGGAAACCTGACGGGTGGCTACAGCCCCGGGGAATCTTTGTAAAGGCTACGTAGTGATGCCCTGCTGGGTCACCTTGGTAGTGATCAATGGAGAGTCATGATCTCCGGGCAGAAAGGGAATCACGGCTTGTGGGTAAAGTGCACAACCTCTGCAGAGTGTTTGAAAACTGATATATCAGCCGTGCTCGCGGTTATGAGCGGCCAAGGGAGCTCCAGTGATTAGTGGTACTTGATCAGAGACATTATGGTACAGGTGGCTATGAGGTTGATGGTTCTGGTTATGACTGTGGTGCTGGTAAGTGGTATTCTTTCCGTTTGGAAAGGGTACATCGGGCTAATAACTTGGGTTAATGCTAAAATCTGGCTTTCTATTAGTAAATAATAATCTGACCAACTAAAAGCAACTGCTTGACTTATCCCCACATAAAGCTAGTCCACTACACTCAAACAGGATACTTGCTGAGTATGTTGATGTGTACTCACCCTTGCTCTACACACCAAACCCCCCCATCCCTAGGTTGTCAGCATTGCAACCACTGCTCAGGAGAAGATGAAGTCGTGGAAGGAGACTTCCAGGAGTTCCAAGACTACGACGAGTTCTAGGCGTGGGTTAGCGGCAACCCCCAGTCGGCTACCTGTGAAGGCCGCGTTTATCTACGTTTCTTTTCCGCACTTTGATTTTTATTGTAAGGACTATGTGGACGTCTCAGACGTATGATGTAATCAACTATTATTTCCCTTTTTAATACCATTTTGAGCACTGTGTGATGATGTCCATGTTATGTAACTGCTGTGTACGTGAATAACTGATCCTGGCACGTACATGGTTCGCATTCGGTTTGCCTTCTAAAAACCGGGTGTGACATAAGTGGTATCAAAGCCATGCTGACTGTAGGACTGCTAACCTAGAATAGAATGGTCGTTCTAAGGACTTTAGACCTCTGTCCCCGCCTTGACTTTGATATCCCTTCAAAAGTTGGTCATACCGACCAAACCTATGTTCTACTATATATTATACCTTGCTGAAAATTGTGTTTTATTCTAATCCTTCATTTATTTATGGTTCATTATTTGTTGGTCATATTAATTCTGTTCTCACCCTTTTGCTTGCGATGTCTTTTGTAGATGGCTCGACTTAGACACACTTCACGAAAGTCCGTCATCCCCTTCTTACCCTCCCGCCTTGCTGAGCGTCCGCCTTGCCGTCCCGTGGCCGGACAATCCAGTCACTTGGAGAGACTGCACCACCGCCTGCATGAGGAGCAGGAACGTCGACGACAGGAGCAGCAGGGCTCTTCCTTCTCGCTCCAGCAGGAGATAGAGTCTGTGAGGAGCTGCTCCCCTGTGCTTCCCCTGGAAGCGCCCCCTGCACCACCACTGGGCGCCCCAGCCTCTGGAGTAGCTGCTGGAGGAGACCCAGACGACGGAGGTGGCGACGACAGCTCGAGCCACAACACCGACTTTTCTGCTGACCAGGAGCCGGAAGGATGGGTTGCTCGACCCATCACTCGCGACGCTGCTCGCGAGTGTCACTTCCACGATGCGCTCGACACCCTGCTACGTCGGGCACTTAACCGGCGTACTTGGTCCATCGAGTATCGCTGTGTGGTCTACCAGCATAGTCGCGGGGTCTACCCGGACCGCTGGGAGGCGACCTATTTGGTGCGCCGCCCGGAGAACAGTCTCCAGGGTGCGGAGGCCTGCTCAGAGCACTATTCTATCTCTGAGCGGGACTCAGCTGAGGCAGCCATGCAAGATGTTGCACGGCGTGCGCTTTCGCACTACTGCTCGGTTCTCGGTGGGGTAGCTGACGGTCTCGACCTGAAGTATTACCCCCGTCGTCCATCTGGCAGCATAGGAGGCGTGATTGTCTCACCCGTCGGTGAGGGCAATCCTAGGTTGAGCAGCACAGTCAACCTAGCCGCCGTGCTAAACACGGAGCTGGACCATGCATTAGACGAGCTGAGTAGGGCTCGTGCTGAGATCGCCCTGCTGCGGGCTGAGCGCGCGGAACGTCGTCACCTGGACGATGGTTCCCCCGCTCCCGTCGGGACTCAGCACCCGTACCGCTCACCTCGGCGTGGACACCAGCCTTATGGCAATCCCGACTGCAAGACCAAGATAAATCTAGAACCATAGATCGTTAGAGTTGGATCTTGTAATTAATACGAAATATATACGTATAAGCTATAGTCTTAGCGTTAGTCTTGCTTTTAGTTAGTCTTAGTTAGACAGGGTGGTTTGCTATATCATGTGCATTTATGTTTGTCATGATGAACTATGTTTGGTTTGGATCTTTGTAATGACTGTCACCAGAATGTGGGTATCCCCTGCAGTTTGGTTTACCTGTTATATGTTAATGGAGTTAGCTATATAGTTGGGAAACCTTCTATTCTACTTTCCTCTTTATCTGAGAAGCTGTGTGGTCTGTGTTGGAGATCAGTGAAGATGCTCATCTGTTCAGTGCTGTTGAAGAATTCTATACTCTTTTCTTATGCTGCAAGATTTGCCAGATCAGTTCTGATGTGTGGTTGCATTCTGCAGATGTCAGAGAACAGGCGCAGAGGAGGAAGGCGTGCTCAGCAGGAGCGAGCCGCTCAACAGGAAGAGGTGCCCCAGCAACAGCACCTGCCGCCCCCGCCCCCGATGTCGATCGAGCAGATGTTTCTGATGCAGACTCAGGCAGTTCAAGTCATCGGTCAGACTCTGGCCGCCATTCAGCAGCAGCAGCAACAGCAGCAGGCACCACCTCAGCCTCAGATGCCTCAGATGCCTAGAGACAAGCGTGCTGAGTTCATGAGAGGTCATCCACCAACGTTCGCTCATTCTTCTGATCCCATGGATGCTGAAGACTGGCTGCGCACTGTGGAGCGGGAGTTGCATACCGCTCAGTGCGATGATAGGGAGAAAGTCCTGTATGGTCTCCGTCTGTTGAGAGGAGCAGCTCAGTCATGGTGGGAGTCTTACCTCGCCACCCATGCCCACCCCGACACCATCACCTGGGAAGAGTTCAGAGGAAGCTTTCGTCAGTACCATGTTCCTGTAGGTCTGATGACAGTGAAGAAGGAGGAGTTCCTGGCCCTCAAGCAAGGGACATTGTCTGTTAGTGAGTATCGAGACAGGTTTCTGCAGTTGTCTCGCTATGCTCCTGAAGATGTCAACACCGACGCCAAGCGGCAGTACCGTTTCCTGAGAGGCTTGGTTGACCCTCTGCAATACCAACTGATGAATCACACCTTCCCGACATTCCAGCACCTGATTGACAGAGCAATCATGACGGAGAGGAAGTGTAAGGAGATGGAAGATCGTACGCGCAAGATCAGTGGACCCCAGCCTGGAAGCAGCAATCGTCCTCGTTTCTCAGGCAATCAACCTCAACAGTTCAGGCAGAACCAGTGTCCACCTCAGCAGCATCAGCAGTTCCAAAGGCAGTATCCTCAGCATCAGTACTAGAACCGTCAGAGCAATCAGTCAGGAGGTCAGTTTCAGAGGCAGAATCAGCAGGCACCTCGTCTTCCTGCCCCAGCAGCCCAGCAGATTAGTCAGGCAGCACCAGCTCAGGTTGGAAACAGAGCATGTTTTCACTGTGGAGAGCAAGGCCACTGGGTGATGCAATGTCCGAAGAAGGCAGCCCAGCAGCAGTCAGGCCCCAATGCCCCAGCAAAGCAGAATGTGTCTAAGCCTGGAGCAGGCAACCGCTCCCAGCCGCGCTATAATCATGGGAGACTGAACCACTTGGAGGCTGAAGCAGTTCAGGAGACCCCCGACATGATAGTAGGTATGTTCCCAGTTGACTCCCATATTGCAGAAGTGTTATTTGATACTGGAGCAACGCATTCTTTCATTATTGCATCATGGGTAGAAGTACATAATCTTCCAATTACTACCATGTCAACCCCCATTCAAATTGACTCAGCCGGTGGTAGAATTCGAGCCGATAGCATTTGTTTGAATGTATGTGTGGAAATAAGGGGGATAGCATTTCCCGCCAACCTCATAGTAATGGGTACTCAGGGAATAGATGTCATCCTAGGGATGAATTGGCTAGATAAGTATCAGGCAGTTATCAGTTGTGATAAGAGGACAATCAAGTTGGTGTCCCCACTAGGAGAGGAAGTGGTGACCGAGTTAGTCCCGCCTGAGCCAAAGAAAGGAAGTTGTTATCAGATGGCCGTTGATAGCAGTGAAGCAGATCCAATTGAGAGGATCAAGGTTGTGTCTGAGTTCCCGGATGTGTTTCCAAAGGACTTACCAGGTATGCCACCAGAGCGGAAAGTTGAGTTTGCTATAGAGCTTCTTCCTGGAACCGCCCCCATCTTTAAGAGAGCTTACAGAATATCTGGACCAGAGTTGGTTGAACTTAAGGAGCAGATTGATGAGCTGTCAGAGAAAGGTTACATTCGGCCAAGCACCTCGCCTTGGGCCGCCCCTGTCCTGTTTATGGAAAAGAAAGATGGCACCAAAAGGATGTGCATCGATTATCGAGCTCTGAATGAGGTCACGATCAAGAACAAGTACCCTTTGCCCAGAATAGAAGATCTGTTCGACCAGTTGAGAGGAGCCAGTGTGTTCTCCAAGATTAATCTGAGGTCAGGTTATCATCAGCTCATGATCCGACCTTCGGACATTCCGAAGACGACATTCATTTCCAAGTATGGGTTGTATGAGTTCATAGTGATGTCTTTTGGTTTGACCAATGCACCAGCCTTCTTCATGAATTTGATGAACAGTGTATTCATGGATTATCTTGACAAGTTTGTGGTGGTATTCATTGACGACATTCTGATTTATTCTCATAGCGAAGAAGAGCACGCAGATCATTTGAAGATGGTATTGCAGAGATTGCGAGAGCACCAGTTGTATGCAAAGTTGAGCAAATGCGAATTCTGGATCAGTGAAGTCCTGGTCTTGGGTCACATAATCAACAAAGAAGGATTGGTTATGGATCCGAAGAAAGTGGCAGACATTCTGAACTGGAAAGCGCCAACAGATGCTAGAGGAATCAAGAGTTTCATTGGAATGGCCGGATATTATCGGCGATTCATTGAAGGGTTTTCGAAGATTGCAAAACCAATGACAGCTTTGCTAGGCAACAAAGTTGAGTTCAAGTGGACCCAGAAATGCCAAGAGGCCTTTGAAGCGCTGAAAGAGAAGTTGACTACAGCGCCTGTCCTAGTCTTGCCTGATGTGCATAAGCCCTTCTCGGTGTATTGTGATGCTTGTTACACAAGTTTGGGATATGTGTTGATGCAAGAGGGAAGAGTTGTGGCTTACTCGTCCCGACAGCTGAAAATTCATGAGAAGAACTACCCAATCCATGATCTAGAGTTGGCAGCAGTGGTTCACGCACTGAAGACATGGAGGCACTATCTGTATAGACAGAAATGTGATGTTTACATAGACCACAAGAGTCTGAAGTACATATTCACTCAGTCAGAGTTGAATATGAGGCAGCGAAGATGGTTAGAGTTGATAAAAGACTATGAGTTGGAGATTCATTACCATCCAGGAAAAGCAAACGTAGTGGCAGATGCTTTGAGCAGGAAGAGTCAAGTCAATCTGATGGTCGCTCGTCCGATGCCTTACGAGTTGGCCAAGGAGTTTGACAGGTTGAGTCTCGGATTTCTGAACAATTCGCGAGGAGTCACAGTTGAGTTGGAACCTACCTTGGAGCGAGAAATCAATGAAGCGCAGAAGAATGATGAGAAGATCAGTGAGATCCGGCGACTGATTCTAGATGGCAGAGGCAAAGATTTTTGAGAAGATGCAGAAGGTGTGATGTTGGGACTATGCTTCGTCGCCGAAGGTCTTGTAGGAAGAAGCGGCTTTCGGCTGAAACTGTTTGTATGGGATGGCCGAAGGTTCCTTTTCATGAAGCTTCGGTATTACAAACCGACTTAAAGATAGAATGACCTTTTAGTCCATAAGGGTCTGTGTCAATGTTGTAAACTTTTATGAGGGGCATAATTGTAATTCTTCACAGGCTGTGTCCTGTGTCTATAAATAGTGAACAGTATTCCTTTACTGTTCAGGCATTCTGGTAATTGCAATCGCATCTTTCGGGAACCAATCTTTGCCAAGGCAAAGTTATAACTGTATTCAATGATTCAATATATTAAGAAAATATAATATAATTCGTTTATGATTTATTTACCTTTTTGTACCCTTTATTTTATGTTATCTTATACAATGTATTAAAATTTAATTACGAAGACCAAACCTTCGTAATTATATTCTCATCAACCTTCGTCCAAGGCTCATTATCCTCAAGGGAATAATGTTTCATGGGTGAAGGACGTTAACATTTAACATTTTTATGTTGCCTTGTTCTTAATTCATAGCATTTGAGAACAAGTCCCCAACATTGGCGCCCACCTCCGGTGAACTCACTTCCACTTTTCTGAGCTGATGGCTTCGTTCAACGATCAAGCTGGAGCTACTTTGGACCCGAAGCTGGTGCTCCCGATTACAGGTGGTTCGTGCTCAGAACCAGCCAATAAAAAGCAGAAGAAAGAGGCGCAGAGAAGGGTACAACATGTTGGAGTGCAAGGACCCTTTATCAAGTCAAGGTGGTCCCACATCCCAATCACCTTCTCCCAGGAGGACCTTCAGCTCAAGGATTTTCCTCATAACGATGCTATGGTTATTTCTTGCGTTATCAAAGGGTTTCTGGTCCACAATGTCTTGGTTGATACAGGCAGTGCAGCTGATATCATATTTGCTAAGGCCTTCAGACAAATGCAAGAGCCAGAAGATAAGATTCATGATGCTACACATCCTCTCTGTGGCTTCGGAGGAAGACAGATTGTAGCACTGGGCAAGATCACCATGTCAGTGACCTTCGGGTTCATCAACAACACTAGAACTGAGCAAGTTGTGTTTGACATTGTTGACATGGAATACCCTTACAATGCAATTATTGGTCGTGGCACCCTCAATGCTTTCGAAGCAATTCTTCATCCTGCTTATCTTTGCATGAAGATACCTTCGGATCAAGGACCCATCGCTATTCATGGAAGTCAGGAAGCTGCCAGAAGGGCCGAAGGAAACTGGACTGACTCAAAAGCAATCCATAACATAGATGGAGCTGAAGCTTGTGAACAGTTCAAATTCAGAAGGGAGAAAGCAGCTTCAGCAGATCAGCCGAAGCCCATGCTCTTATGTGAGGACATAGCAGAGCAGAAGGTGCTGTTGGGCTCTCAATTATCCGAAGAACAGGAGAAAACCTTGATAAGGTTTTTGTTCAACAACAAAGATGTTTTTGCATGGTCAGCCAATGATCTCTGTGGAGTTAATAGGGATGTTATTGAACACTCGCTCAATGTTGACCCATCCTTCAGACCCAGAAAGCAGAGGCTTTGGAAAATGTCTGATGATAAGGCCGAAGGTGCTCGTAATGAAGTCAAAAGACTCCTCAGTGCAGGAGTTATCAGAGAAGTAAAGTACCCAGAATGGCTAGCTAACACTGTTATGGTAAAAAAGGCCAATGGCAAGTGGCGAATGTGTATCGATTTTACAGATCTCAACAAGGCTTGTCCGAAGGACGAATTCCCATTGCCAAGGATAGACTCTTTAGTTGATGCAGTAGCTTCTTCAGAGCTCATGAGTCTGCTAGACTGTTACTCAGGCTACCACCAAATCTGGATGAAGAAGGAAGATGAGCCGAAGACTAGCTTCATAACCCCAAGTGGCACATATTGCTATCTTTGGATGCCTGAGGGGCTCAAAAACGCTGGAGGGAGTTTCAGCAGAATGACTGCGAAGGTTCTCCAGTCCCAGATAGGCAGAAATGTGCTAACTTATGTTGATGACATCATTGTAAAAAGCACGAAACAGGAAAATCATATTGCTGATTTGCAGGAGACCTTCGCCAGTTTCAGACAAGCTGGCTTAAAGTTGAATCCAGAAAAATGTGTCTTCGGAGTAAAGAAGGGGAAATTTCTTGGATGCTTGGTTTCAACAAAGAGAATTGAAGCTAATCCAAGTAAAATTGAAGCTATACTTCGAATGGAGCCACCAACTACAAAAAAGGGGGCCCAAAGATTAACAGGGAGGTTGGCATCTCTTAATAGATTTATATCCAGATCAGCAGAAAGAAATTTACCATTCTTCGAAGTGCTGAAATCAGCCGAAGTCTTTCAATGGGGACTAAGCCAACAAAAAGCCTTCGAGGAACTGAAGCAATATCTGATAGATTTAACAACATTAACTCCACCAACGCCAGGGGCTCCTTTGTTATTATATGTGGCAGCTTCGCACTCAGCGGTAAGTGCAGCACTTGTCCAGGAGAAGCTTGATGGCCAAGTCAAGAAGCAGGTCCCAGTGTATTTTGTATCTGAAGTTCTTAGTATATGAAAGAAAAACTATACATAATTAGAGAAGGTGTTATATGCTGTTTTGATGGCATCCAGGAAGCTTCGGCATTACTTTCAAGCATACAATATTGGTGTTCCTTCTTCGCAGCCGTTGAAGGATATTATGAGAAATAGAGAAGCTACTGGGCGAATTGGAAAATGGGCTGCAGAGCTCAATGAATTTTGCATTGATTATGTGCATAGATCTTCGATCCAGTCCCAGGCGTTAGCAGACTTCATTGCTGACTGGACGCCAGGGGCTCAGGATGAAGAAGCAAATAAAGATGCCGAAGTATGGACAGTGTTTTGCGATGGGTCTTGGGGAACCTTCGGGGCAGGAGCAGCTGCTGTGTTGGTCTCGCCATCCAAAGTTAAAACTTGTTATGCGGCAAGACTCGATTTCAGTTGTACAAACAATATTACTGAGTACGAAGCCCTGCTTTTGGGTCTTCGGAAGCTAAAAGCAATGGGAATCAGAAGGGCCATTCTTAAAACTGATTCCCAGGTTGTTTCGGGTCATATCGACAAGAGTTGCAAGGCTAAAGATCCGAAGCTTGAAAAATATCTGGACATGGTTCGAAGAGTCGAAGCTTCCTTCGAAGGATTTTCTGTCAAAAATATCCCTCGAGGATAAAATGAGCATGCTGATTTGCTAGCTAAGTCAGCAGCACAGGGGCTGCCCTTACCTTCGGATGTGTTCTTCGAAACAATAAAAGCACCTTCGGTGGAACTTCTTGAAAGAGCAGTCCTCAATATATCTCCTGTTTATAGCGAAGATTGGAGAACTGAGATCATCTCTTACCTTCAGGGTAAATTCCTTTCAGATGACGAAACTTATAACAGGAGGATAGAGGCAAGAGCTCATCCATATGTCATGATAGAAGGGGAGTTGTACAAGCATGGAGTTTGTGCTCCGTTACTCAAGTGTTTATCTAGAACCGAAGGCATAGAGTTGATGAAAGAAATACATGCAGGCCTATGTGGATCTCACATTGGATCTAGGCCGTTACTTGGAAAAGTTTTCCGTCAAGGGTTTTATTGGCCGAAGGCAGCTTCGGATGCAGCGGAATTAGTTCAAAAGTGCAAAGGTTGTCAGAAATGTGCAAGAGATCAAAAACAACCTTCGTCCTTAACACAGCTCATACAACCCATCTGGCCATTGCAAAGGTGGGGCCTTGACTTGTTGGGTCCATTACCACCGGCCCAAGGGAACTTAAGATATGTTGTAGTGGCTGTGGAATATTTTTCCAAATGGATTGAGGCAAAGCCTTTAGCCACAATAACTTCGGCCACCATTCAAAAGTTTTTCTGGCAGAATATTGTTTGTCGTTTCGGGGTACCAAAGGCCATCACTGTGGATAATGGAACACAGTTCGACTCCGAAGCTTTCAGAGATTTCTGTGATCAAATTGGTACGAAGATCCATTTTGCATCAGTCAGGCATCCGGAGTCAAATGGGCTCGTTGAAAGAGCCAATGGCATTATAATGACAGGAATAATGAAGTTAATCTTCAATCAACCCAGGGGAAAGTGGCCAGATCAGTTAACCAAAGTGGTGTGGAGCCACAACACAACAACATCAAGGTCTACAGGCTTTACTCCATTCAAGTTATTATTCGGTGATGAAGCAATAACTCCGGAGGAAGCTAAAACTGGATCAATAAGAGTAGTAGCTTCGGCAGAATCAGGTTCTGAAGATGTTTATTCTGTGGAAAAAGATGCTTTAGAAGGGATCAGGCTTCAAGCTGTGGAGAATATCAATAAATATCAAGCCGAAACAATCAAATGGCGAGATAGAAAGGTTCGGCTAAAGAATATTGAGCCAGGACATTTGGTGCTTCGGAGAGTGGCCAACCCAGTCACAGTGGGCAAGTTGCAGTTGAAATGGGAGGGACCTTTCTTAGTAGCATCTTCGTCAAGACTCGGTTCATACAGATTGAAGGATGTGGACGGCAACGACATTCCTAGATCTTGGAATGCGGATGAGCTTCGGCGATATTATGTGTAACTTGATGTAATTTTTTATGTTTTTCTTTTTTATGGCACCCTTTTCCTTTCTAAAGGGGGAGAAAGGTTTTTAATGGGGCCATCATATGTAATTTCCTTTTTTAGTTCTATAAGAGCAAAATCCCCCAAGGAATGTAAATGTAAAAGCTGAGAACGCACCATCGAGTGCCGAAAAGTAAAAGGCGAAGAAGCTCCAAAGTCGTTCCTAAGGGAATGCAGAGCTTACAGCGAAAAGTCAACGCTGATTCCGCCAAAAGTAAAAGGTGAAGAAGCTCCAAAGTCCTTCCTAAGGGAATGCAGAGCTTACAGCGAAAAGTCAACGCTGATTCCGCCGAAAGTAAAAGGCGAAGAAGCTCCAAAGTCGTTCCTAAGGGAATGCAGAGCTCATGTGTGATTGTTTCTAAGGAAATAATGGCTGAGAGTATGGCTTCGGATATGTGTTTGGACATTCATTTGCACATCACATTACATCATAGCATTTGCATTCATAAACATTCATTCAGGCATATGTAGGATAATCATCATCATGGCATAAGTGGTTGCTTCGGCATAAGAGAAGAGCTTCTTCGCGTACAAAAAGGAGAGCTTCGGAAGAAAGGGAAATGTTGTTTTCTATGCTTCGCAGTGTACGAAAAGAAGGGAAGGTGTTTTTTCGCCTTCGGCTCAAAAAAGATAATTTCGTCCACAACAAAGCACTTCACATACATTAATGGAAGTGTAAGAGCATAATACAAGGTATGAACAGAACTCATTAAAGACAAGTTTAGTTACATTTACAAAAGCTATCTCAAAAGTTTCCTGAGTCTGTCTACAGTCTACTCCTACTTAATCTTCGAGGGATTTTAGCTTCGGCGTCATTCTTTTTAATCATCGACTTCGGCTTCGTCATCCTACATGAATTAAGTTATTGTAAGTCAAAATCGAGCTTGAAGGAAGAGGTAAGCACAAGGTATGATTTCTTACTGGTTCAAGATGACTCCGAGCTTCGTCTCCAGCCTTTTCTCGCCCGCCTTTTGTCCATATCATTTTTACAAATCTATTGGAAATACTTCGGGCGAGATCAGGAATGTCATCTAGGATTGATGGTGATAAAGTGAAATTGGGCCTATTGACAATCTTTCCATGATCGCAGCCAGCTTTTAGGAAAGCTGCAGCAGTGCCCCGAGAAGCTACCCAGGCACAGAAGTCACCGTGCCCAGCTATAACTTCGTCGAGCTCGTCAATTTCACCCTCAATATGTTCGAAGGTCTTCGGTAAATCTTCAGCTGAGGGGGTGAATTTCTCACTGTTGGCTCCAACTGAGTGGAAAATTTTTCTTAGTCATTGAATACATTTGTTGCTAAATTCCAAACATTATTCTTGAAGGCCCGCCAATAGTTTTTTCAAATCTGAATTTTGTTGAGCTTCGGCTTCAAGTTTTGCATTAAGTTCTTGCTTTTCTTGTTCAAACTGCTCAGATTGGCAGAGAAGCTTCGTGTTCAGTTCTGTTATTTTAGCTTCGGCTTCCGCCAATAAACCTTCAGTTGCTTGGAGCTCAAAGTTCTTCTTCTCAATAGCAGCTGATTGCTCCTTTATCTTGCTTTCTAAATTTTCAATTATAACTTCATGTTTCTTGTCTTCAAAATCTTGCTGCATTTTCAAGGCTTTGCTCAACAGCATACTCTGCACGAAAACAACCTTCGTTAGACATGTTTTCATTATTAAAAATAATAAAAGTTAAGGGAAAAGTAGTTCACCTTGAAATTGGAATAAAATAAACTACCAACGATATGTTGTCGTCGGTAGCGGCTAATGTCCGTTTCTAGCTTCGGAAAACCGATACTCTTTGACAGAGTACCGATAACTTTGGCTCCAGTTTGATCTCGGATACAATCTAATTTTTCATCATCAATACCTCCGAAGAGGAGTGCTCCTGGTTTGTACCCGCAAGATTTGGCATACTCTTTAAGCTCTTCTATTTCGGGTTTTGACAATTTTCCTCCAACTAAATTTTGAAACATGAAGGCCTCGTCCTCTGAAGCTTCGTCAACAATTTCCTTTTCTTTCCCCGGCACTGCGGCCATAGCCTCTTCGGCGGCAGTGGCAGCTTCTTCTGTGGCCATGTCTAGCAGTATTTTGTCGATGTGTTCGATTGTGCTTTCCAGGTTCAAATCTTCAATTGAGGCAGCTTCGGCAGCCGCGACCTCCGAAGGTGTGATTTCAATATTTGTTTTTTCCTCAGCCGCTGGTGTCTTCTGAGCTGAAGCTCTTGGTGGTGTCTTGTCAATGACCTCTGTCACAGTGATGATTCTTTGTCTCTTTGCTTTAGTCGTTTTCTTCGTTTTTTCAGGCTCCTTTTCCTTCTAAAAAAACTTTGTCAGATGAGGCCCCAATGGACTTAGCTTCGCAGGCAGGGATTCAGTCATTACCTTCAAAATTTCCTCCACATCAGGGGCAGAGGGTGATGCGGGGGTTTCTTCTTCGTCAGATATTTTTTGCTTCGGAGAAGACGCTTTCCTCTTCTTCGGAATTTTCTTCTTTGATGGTTCTTTCTCATCTTCATTTAAGGCTTCAGTTATCCTTTTCCTTTTCTGGCCCCCGACACCTTTATTCAGATTTTCATAGTCAGGGTATTCAAAACCCAAGGCGTCCAGCACTCGATTCAGTCTTCGCTTCGGACGGGTGCCGAAGGCCGCAGTCATCAATTGATCTTCTTTTTTGGAGTAGTTGCCAAGTATTTCATTGCACATTACTTCAATTGTATCCAGCCACTCTTGGCAAGGTGTTTTAAAGTATTTCTTAAACTTGAAATAGTAAGGTAAACGCACAAGTTCACCTTCTTTCTTCTCCCCCTTTAGCTTCGGCATTTCCGATTCTTTTAAACTAGGAAAAACCTTGAAAGCCAAAAACTCCTGAACCAGGTCTCTTGTACTGATATGCTCTGCAATAATTCTGAATTCATTCAACGCTTGTTGTGTTGGACCTTCTGGTGTCATGTTGCAACGAGGTCGGGTTTCTCCGAAGATTAGTTCGAGTGGACTTTGCACAAGCTTCTCCTTGTCGTCATCAACCTTGACATAGAACCACTCCGACTTCTAGCCTGCTGCCCATTTGCTTCGGTAGCTGATTACAGGAAACTTTGTGGTTTTCCGATAAGCAAAATTATAGCAACCAAAATTGTCATGCAATCCATCTTTTCTAGCCTTCGTCTGATAGTGCAGTTCGTGAACTCGACAAAAGCTGTCCGCAAACGGCTCCACCGCTTGGCTTCGGAGGGCCTAGATATAAACACTAAGCCTAACAATAGCGTTAGGAGTCAACTGATGAAAATAGATACCAAACCTCTTCAGTACCTCTGCAATAATCTCATGTAGCGGGAATCTTAATCCAGCCTTTAGAAAGCTCTTGAAAATGATAATTTCATCCTTCTCCGACTTTGGGGTAGTCTCTTCTCCCCCGAAGCGTAATAGCTTCTTCTGATTTTCATTGAAAAAGCCCGACTTTACCATCTTGGAGAGATCAGCCTTCGAAACAGTAGACTTTCCAAAGTCCAAGTGGCTGGGCTTGCTTGGCATGGCAATACGATAATCGTCTTCGGGATCAGTTTCCTCAATATCTTCTTCTTCTGCTTCGGCAATTGCTTGTTCTGCTTGTTCTGCATCATCACTGGGGATCTTTTCCGAAGTTACCAGTCCGGATCTTTGCATCGCTTCGGAGATGGGAACAGTCTCCGAACCTTCAGCTTCGCCCCCCTCACGCTCAACCCTAGCGGTAGAACGCACTCTGGCCATTTAATTCTGAATTTGTGGAAATTAAATACTTTTTTCTTCCGAAGTTTTTTCTGATGAAGCAGGCTTCAAGTTGGAGCTTCGTTCGATTCCGAGAGTCAAGCTTCGGCGATGGTTAAAAATTTTGGCAGCAAAACAGTGCAAATAGCAATGAATGCTGTGGTAACTTCACACCTACTCGTCTGTTTATATAGTACTGCAGGTAAGAAGGCGAAGCGCCAGGATTTTTACACCAGGCGGACACCCGCTTGCACTTGCTGTGTGGTGGACCGCAGAGACAAACAGTAACTCTACAAGGTGGGACCGCTACGCGCTGGGAAACTGAATCGTTTCTCGACAACAAGCTCAGGGAAGGTGTTTTTTGGAGCTTCGGCTCCCCGAAGCTTAAGAGACTTTTTTCACGGATCAAGCTCGTTACGAAAAACGATCTAGCACCGCGAAAGGGGCTACTGTTGGGACTATGCTTCGTCGCCGAAGGTCTTGTAGGAAGAAGCGGCTTTCGGCTGAAACTGTTTGTATGGGATGGCCGAAGGTTCCTTTTCATGAAGCTTCGGTATTACAAACCGACTTAAAGATAGAATGACCTTTTAGTCCATAAGGGTCTGAGTCAATGTTGTAAACTTTTATGAGGGTCATAATTGTAATTCTTCACAGGCTGTGTCCTGTGTCTATAAATAGTGAACAGTATTCCTTTACTGTTCAGGTATTCTGGTAATTGCAATCGCATCTTTCGGGAACCAATCTTTGCCAAGGCAAAGGTATAACTGTATTCAATGATTCAATATATTAAGAAAATATAATATAATTCGTTTATGATTTATTTACCTTTTTGTACCCTTTATTTTATGTTATCTTATACAATCTATTAAAATTTAATTACGAAGACCAAACCTTCGTAATTATATTCTCATCAACCTTCGTCCAAGGCTCATTATCCTCAAGGGAATAATGTTTCATGGGCGAAGGACGTTAACATTTAACATTTTTATGTTGCCTTGTTCTTAATTCATAGCATTTGAGAACAAGTCCCCAACATGTGATATGGTTCAAAGACCGCTTGTGTGTTCCTAATGTCCAGTCTATTCGGGAGTTGATCCTCAAGGAAGCTCATGAGACAGCTTATTCGATTCACCCTGGTAGTGAGAAGATGTATCAGGATCTGAAGAAGAAATTCTGGTGGTACGGAATGAAGAGGGAAATCGCCGAGCATGTGGCTATGTGCGATAGTTGTCGAAGAATTAAGGCAGAGCACCAGAGACCAGCTGGATTGTTGCAACCGTTGCAGATCCCTCAGTGGAAATGGGACGAAATCGGTATGGATTTCATAGTCGGATTGCCTCGCACTCGAGCCGGCTACGATTCCATTTGGGTAGTAGTGGACCGCTTGACCAAGTCAGCCCACTTCATACCAGTCAAGACCAACTACAGCAGTGCAGTATTGGCAGAATTGTATATGTCTCGGATCGTTTGTCTTCATGGTGTGCCAAAGAAGATAGTGTCAGACAGAGGAACGCAGTTCACCTCTCATTTCTGGCAGCAGTTGCATGAAGCCTTGGGCACACATCGGAATTTTAGTTCAGCTTATCATCCGCAGACAGATGGCCAGACCGAAAGAACCAATCAAATTCTTGAAGACATGTTGAGAGCCTGTGCGTTGCAAGATCAGTCCGGATGGGATAAGAGATTGCCTTATGCAGAGTTTTCCTATAACAACAGCTACCAGGCCAGTTTGAAGATGTCACCATTTCAGGCGCTCTATGGAAGGAGTTGTAGAACTCCGTTGCAATGGGATCAGCCTGGAGAAAAGCAAGTGTTTGGGCCATACATTTTGCTTGAGGCCGAAGAGAACATCAGGATGGTTCGAGAGAATCTGAGGATAGCGCAATCAAGGCAGCGAAGCTATGCAGACACAAGAAGAAGAGAGCTGAGTTTCGAAGTCGGAGATTTTGTCTATCTGAAAGTGTCACCGATCAGAGGAGTTAGAAGGTTCGGAGTCAAAGGCAAGCTAGCACCCCGCTACATTGGTCCGTACCAAATTCTCTCAAGGCGGGGAGAAGTGGCCTATCAGCTCAGTCTGCCAGAGAATTTGTCCGTTGTGCATGATGTCTTTCATGTGTCTCAGTTGAAAAAGTGCTTGCGTGTGCCAGAAGAGCAGTTGCCAGTGGAAGGTCTCGAAGTCCAGGAGGACTTGACCTACGTTGAGAAGCCAGTGCAAATCCTTGAGGTTGCAGACAGAGTCACCCGAAGGAAGACCTTCCGATTGTGCAAAGTTAGATGGAATCACCATTCAGAGGAAGAAGCAACGTGGGAGCATGAAGATGATCTGTTGGCTAAATACCCAGAGCTCTTTGCTAGCCAACCCTGAATCTCGAGGGCGAGATTCTTTTAAGGGGGATAGGTTTGTAACGCCCTGAATTTGGGGGTAGAATTTTTTCTTCTTTTCTCTCATCAAATTCAGGCGTTACTCTTTCCTTTTTCCTTCTTCTTCTCGTTAAGCCTTGATCTTTTCCAAAAGTTATAGCGAGAACTAGCTCGACATCTTGTGTAAGCAAAACCTAGAATTATTTTTGGTTGTTGCATCATGCCGGATTATGCACTCTTTTGTTTGTGGTTGAGTGAATTGAAGAGTTAGGCATATAAGAGATTGGGGAAATTAGAACTTTTCTTTTTCTCTCCCCCCTTTCTCTCTTTTGGCCCAGCCGCCCCCTTCCCCTTCGCGCCGGCCCAGTTGGCGGCCCAGCCGCCCCCCCCCTTCCCCCTTCCCGTGTGGGCCCCGCGGCGGCCCAGCCGCCCCCTCCCCCCCCCCCCCCCCGCCGTGGGCCGTTCCGGTCAGCCCACCCCGCGCCCACCCCCTTCCCCCCCCCCTTTTGGGCCCAGTCGTCCCAACCGCCCCCCTCCCCTTTTCTTTTTTCCAAAAATCCCCTCCCTGCGGGCCCCGCTCGTCATCCCCTCTCTCTCTCCCTCACCCTAACCCTAGCCGCCGTCGCCCCATCCCGCCCCCGCGCCACCGCCGCCCCTCCCCGGCGCCGCCGCCGTGCCGGCCTCCCTCTCCGGTGAGGTTTCTCCCCCTCCCCTCCCTCCTCTCCTCCCCTCCCTCCTCCTTCTCTCCCGCCGACGTCCCCCCCCCCCCCCCCCCGCGCCATGGGTGCGCCCGCCTCGGCCCCGGCGAGCTCGGCCTCGGCCCCCGGCCCCGGCCGCCCTCCCCGCGCCGCCCTCGGCCGCCCCTGGCTCGTCGAGCTCGGCCCCGGCCCCGGCCGCTCCGTGCCGCCCCGCCCCCGTCGCGCTCGGCCCCGCCCTCCCCGCGCTCGCGCCGGCCCCGCCCCGCTCGGCCGTCCTAGCCCGCGCCCGGCTTGGCCTCGCCCGCCTCGGCCCCGTGCCGTCCCGGCCCCGGCCGTGCCCCCGCCCCGCCCGTGCGTCGTGCTCGCCCGCTCGCCCCGTCGTGCCTTGCTCGCGTCGTGACGGCCCCGGCATGGCCTCGAGCTCGACCCAGCGTGCCTATGGCGCGCGGCTTTGAACTCGGCTAGCGCTCGGCCCCGACGTGCGCACGGCTAGTTCGTGGCATGTGCGTGCGGCCTCGCGCGCGTGCTCGCGTAGTGCGCAGTGCCTTGGCACGACCCGTCGTGTCCCCATCTACCCCCCCCCCCCCCCCCCCCCGTGTCCTATGCGTGCTAATCACGTGTTTATATTAATAAGATAGGAGTCTCAATTTGGAAATTGGTTACGTTAGTTAATTTGTATAACTAATCATCTATCTCATTCAATGTTAATCTACTAAAAGTGGTCACGTTTACATTAGTGCATGTAGCTAATTCTTTTGTTAGAACCAATTGGAACTAGAGCACGTAGCGTTTAGTTATTCGTTTACCCGTAGTGCGTCTCGGGCATAAGCTTTAACTCTCGCGAGACCTTTTCCCATTTCTTTCTAACCATGATGAGTTCATTATCGTATGTGATATTCTATGCGTGTTCACTTTATTTGTTCCCTTGTATGGTGTACTGTTTGTTTCCTAATTTGAATGGATGAATGTATGTATGCTTGCAATCGCATAGAGAACGATCCGGTTGAAGAGCTCGAGGAACTCGCAGGAGAAGCCCCTGAGCAGCAGTCGGTTGGTGGAGGCAAGTGTCCCTTGACCTATCTCTGTCCTATTCATTCTTTAATTCACCTCCCGCTTTACACATTTATGCCTAAGGATTGACTAGCTTTGTTATCCATGTCCTTGTTTACCTATTTGGGTTGGATTATTATTGTTTAGCTTTATGCTATTGCTCAAACTCTAATCAATGAACATGATGAGATTATCTATGATACGTTGTTTTCCCTTCTCTTATTATGATGTCGTACTTGTGGTCTTCAAGGGGGCTCGAGCGGTTTCTCGAGTGCCTCTCCGTAAGGACCTGTTCTATGGATGACCGCCCGGGAAAACAGTGCAACCATGAGGGTGGAATGGGATGCCCTTAGCTGAATAATTAGAGGATCCGGGGTGTAGATCACTTAGCCGTCGTGCCGTCAATGGGGCTCGGTGTATGCGGCTCGCTCTGCCAAGTTTGGGTTCGCCCCTTGGGGAGGAGTGCGGTGCATTTAGGAAACCTAACGGGTGGCTACAGCCCCGGGGAATCTTTGTAAAGGCTACGTAGTGATGCCCTGCTGGGTCACCTTGGTAGTGATCAATGGAGAGTCATGATCTCCGGGCAGAAAGGGAATCACGGCTTGTGAGTAAAGTGCACAACCTCTGCAGAGTGTTTGAAAACTGATATATCAGCCGTGCTCGCGGTTATGAGCGGCCAAGGGAGCTCCAGTGATTAGTGGTACTTGATCAGAGACATTATGGTATAGGTGGCTATGAGGTCGATGGTTTTGGTTATGATTGTGGTGCTGGTAAGTGGTATTCTTTCCGTTTGGAAAGGGTACATCGGGCTAATAACTTGGGTTAATGCTAAAACCTGGCTTTCTATTAGTAAATAATAATCTGACCAACTAAAAGCAACTGCTTGACTTATCCCCACATAAAGCTAGTCCACTACAGCCAAACAGGATACTTGCTGAGTATGTTGATGTGTACTCACCCTTGCTCTACACACCAAACCCCCCCATCCCCAGGTTGTCAGCATTGCAACCACTGCTCAGGAGAAGATGAAGCCGTGGAAGGAGACTTCCAGGAGTTCCAAGACTACGACGAGTTCTAGGCGTGGGTTAGCGGTAACCCCTAGTCGGCTGCCTGTGAAGGCCGCGTTTATCTACGTTTCTTTTCCGCACTTTGATTTTTATTGTAAGGACTATGTGGACGTCTCAGACGTATGATGTAATCAACTATTATTTCCCTTTTTAATACCATTTTGAGCACTGTGTGATGATGTCCATGTTATGTAACTGCTGTGTACGTGAATAACTGATCCTGGCACGTACATGGTTCGCATTCGGTTTGCCTTCTAAAAACCGGGTGTGACACCATCCCTTCGTGGGCCTGGGGAGGAATGTCTGGCAGAATGGATCGACGCAAGATTGGATCAACTCGAGCCCAGGCGGCCCAATGAACTCAAACATTATCCACAGTAGTGATCCAATTCTCCCGCGCTGCGCCCTCAAGCGTTGGAACTGAATGATGATAAGTTAGCAGAATTATAGGAAGATAAGCTCAGTCGGTTCACTATTACTTAGGCGCACATTGTTATCATATCCGCATGTAACGCCCCACGGTCGAGTATATAAGGCCTAGGGGGCACCCCCTCGAACACATCTCACTCATTAGCCATTTACTCAGCTCTCTAGCATCCCTCGTACTAGAGAACTCCCCTGTAACCTGCCACATAAAAGATCCACACTAGGACGTAGGGTTTTACGCATCTCAAAGAGGCCTGAACCTGTACAAGATTGTCTACTGTCTCTCGTGCATCTAGCACGAACCATCGAGCTACAGTCGGTAACACCGTCCTACTCCAAAAAGCACCTCGAGGGGTAACCCTGGGTGCACGGTTGGACCCAAAACACCGACAGGGACCCAATTAAAAATGGAGCAAAGAACTTGAGTGTGCTGGAAAATGATGCACCGTATAGTGTCCGGTGCACCAGGGCCGTACAGAGTTAAAACAGCCACTCTCGGGAAAATGGAGGTGCGCTCCGCTATAATTCACCAGACTGTCCAGTGTGCCACCAGACTGTCCGGTGAGCCAGCGGAGCAATGGCTCCCTGCGCCAATGGTCAACTCTATAAAGTGCTACAGTGAGCAATAGTGTCGTGACAGAGTCAGAAGTGCAGAAGTCAGAGGGCACCGGACTGTCCGATGTGGCACCGGACTATCCAATGTGGCACCGGACTGTCCGATGCAGCTAGAAGACAAGGCGCTCCAACGGTCAACTCCTTCAAACCCTAACAGATACGCTGATGTGGTGTGCACCGGACAGTGTATAGTGCCTGTCCGGTGGCGCACCGAACTGCCCGATGCGCCCATCGCTAGCAGCCCTTGCCAACAGCTATAAAGTGGTTGGGGGCTATAAATACCCCCCAACCACCACATCCTTTGGCATCCAAGTTTTCAGAAGATCACATTCAATACAAGAGCTAGAGCATTCACTCTAGGACACATTTCCAAAGATCAAACCCTCTCCAAGTCTCGAATTCATCTCAACCACTTAGTGACTTGAGAGAGTGTGTGTTCGTGTTCATTTTCACTCTTGTTGCTTGGATTGCCTTTCTTCCTTCCTCACTTCTTTTCTAAGTGCTTATAATCGAAGCAAGAGACACCTAAGAGTGTGGTGGTCCTTGCAGGGTCTTAGTGACCTGTGTGATTAAGGGAAAGGCTCACTCGGTCTAAGTGACCATTTGAGAGAGGGAAAGGGATGAAATAGACCCGGTCTTTGTGACCTCCTCAATGGGGACTAGGTTCTTTAGAACCGAACCTCGGTAAAACAAATCATCGTGTTCACTCGGCTTGATTCTTGTTTGATTTGTTCCCCTCTCTAATGTTTCCTTGCTAGTGTAAATTTGAGTTGGCTCCCATACGTCATCTGCAATCCTTGAGCAACTCCTAGCAAGAGAGATATTCTTGTGGACTTGAGTTTAATTCTAACACTAACCTCCGACCGTAGTGTGTGTTTAAGTTTATAAATTTCAGGTGTTGCCTATTCACCTCCCCTCTAGGCAACTTTCAATTGGTATCAGAGCCAGTGCTTCATTAAGAGGCCAACCAACTTGAAGTGATGTCTGGAGATCACGCCAAGAGGGAGATCGTGACTGGCAAGAAGGCCACTGGCTTAGGGAGGACTCTATCAAAAGAGTCTGGCAACAAGTATAAGGAGGAATCCTCTTCCTCCATCAAGTCACATCGGAGAGGTGAAAAGAAGAAAAGAAGATGAAGAAGGTGGTCTACTACGAGACCGACTCTTTGTCACCCTCCACATCCGGCACTGAGTCGTCGACTACTTCTAAGCGCCATGAGCGCAAGAAGTATAGTAAGATGCCCCTACACTATCCCCATATTTCAAAGCGCACTCCATTACTTTCCGTACCCATAGGCAAACCACCGTATTTTGATGGTGAAGACTATTGAATGTGGAGTGATAGAATGAGGCACCATCTAACCTCACTCCATGAAAGTATTTGGGATATTGTTGAGTTTGGAGTACAGGCACCAAACGTGGGGGATGAGGACTACGACTCAGACGAGGCCGCCCAAATTAGGCACTTTAACTCCCAAGCCACCTCTATGCTCCTTGCCTCCTTGTGTCGAGAGGAGTATAATAAGGTGCAAGGGTTAAAGAACGCCAAAGAAATTTGGGACGTCCTCAAAACCGCACACGAAGGGGACGAGGTGACCAAGATCACAAAGCAGGAGACGATCGAGGGCGAGCTCGGTCGATTCGTCCTCAACAAAGGTGAAGAGCCGCAAGCGATGTACAATCGGCTCAAGACAATGGTGAACCAAGTGTGCAACCTCGGGAGCACCAAATGGGATGACCATGAAATGGTCAAGGTTATTCTAAGATCCCTTGTTTTTCATAATCCTACTCAAGTACAATTAATACGTGGGGATCGTAGATACAAACTAATGTCTCCCGAGGAAGTTATTGGCAAGTTTGTGAGCTTTGAACTTATGATCAAAGACTCCAAACATATTGTCAACTTGGAGCAAGGCGCCACCTCTACACCCGAGGTGCAACCCGTTGCATTCAAAGCGACAGAAGAGAAGAAGGAGTCTACACCAAGTAGGCTTCCAATCGACGCCTCCAAGCTCAACAATGAGGAGATGACGCTCATCATCAAGAGCTTCCACCAAATTCTCAAGCAAAGGGGGGGAAGGATTACAAGTCCCACTCCAAGAGGGTGTGCTACTGGTGTGGTAAGTCCAGTCACTTTATTGCTAAATGTCCAATTTCTAGTGAAAGTGATAGGGATGAAGACAAGAAGGGGAAGAAGAAGGAGAAGAATAAATACTACAAGAAGAAGGGCGGTGATGCCCACATATGCCAGGAATGGGACTCCGACGAGAGCACCACTGACTCGTCCTCCGACGAGGATGCCACCAACATTGCCGTCAATAAAGGCCTCCTCTTCCCCAACGTCGGCCACAAGTGTCTCATGGCTAAGGACGGCAAAAAGAAGAAGGTACACTCTAGAGCCACCCCCAAATATACAACATCTAGTGATGAGGGTAGCTCTAGCGATAATGAAGATGATTTACTTACTCTTTTTGCCAACCTTAACATGGAACAAAAGAAAAAATTAAATGAATTAATAGAAACCATTAACGAGAAGGATGATCTCTTGGAAATCCAAGAGGACTTTCTCATTAAAGAAAACAAAAAATTTGTTAAATTGAAAAATGCTTATGCTCTAGAGGTAGAGAAGAATGAAAACTTATCTAAAGTGCTTAGCATTTGTCATAATTCAATTTCAAGTCTTAGAACTGAAAATGCTAGTTTAGTTTCTAAGATTGAAAAAATGAATGTTTGCAATGATTCCATTTCCTGTCTTAGAAATGAAAATGTCATTTTAAATGCTAAGATAGAAGAATTAAATACTTGCAAACCTTCTATATCTACTGTTGAGCATGTTTCTATCTGTACTAAATGTAGAGATATTAATGTTGAAGCTATTGATGATCACATTGCTATGATTAAAGAACAAAATGATCACATAGCTAAATTAAATGCAAAAATTGTCGAGCATGAACTAGAAAATGAAAATTTTAAATTTACTCGTAGTATGCTTTATAATGGGAGACGCCCTAGCATTAAGGATGGCATTGGTTTCCAACAGGGGAGCAATGTCAAGCTTAATGCCCCTAAGAAACTGTCTAATTTTGTTAAGGGAAAAGCTACCATGGTTCAGGATAGTGAGAGTTACATTTTATATCCTGCAAACTATCCTGAGCACAAGATTAGGAAGATTCATGCTAGAAAACCTCATAATATTTCTCACCATGCTTTTATGTATAAAAATGAGGCTTCTAGCTCTAGGCATACCACCCATGTTAAATTGCCTAGAAAGAAAATTCCTAATGCATCAAATGAACATAACATTTTATTTAACACTTTTGATGCATCATATGTTTTAACTAACAAATCAGGCAAAGTAGTTGTTAAATATGTTGGGGGCAAACACAAGAGTCTAAAGACTTGTGTTTGGATATCCAAGGTGCTTGTTTCTAATGTCAAAGGACCCAAGACCGTTTGGGTACCTAAGAACAAGGCCTAAACTTGTTTTGTAGGTTTATGCATCCAGGGGTTCAAGCTAGATAATCGTTAGCGGGTGCACAAACCACATGGCTGGGGAGAAAAGGATGTTCTCCTCATATGAGAAACATGAAGATCCCCAACGAGCTATCACATTCGAGGATGGAAATCAAGGTTTGGTCAAAGGTTTGGGCAAAATTGCTATATCCCCTGACCATTCCATTTCTAATGTCTTTCTTGTAGATTCTTTAGATTACAATTTGCTTTCTGTTTCTCAATTATGCAAAATGGGCTACAACTGTCTATTTACCGATGTAGGTGTTACTGCCTTTAGAAGAAGTGATGATTCAATAGCATTTAAGGGATTGTTGGATGGTCAACTATATTTAGTTGATTTTAATGATAACAAAGCTGAACTAGAAAATTGTTTAATTGCTAAGACTAATATGGGTTGGCTCTGGCATTGCCGACCTACCCATGTTGGAATGAAGAATCTTCATAAGCTTCTAAAGGGAGAGCACATTTTAGGACTAGCCAATGTTCATTTTGAGAAAGACAGGATTTGTAGCGCATGCCAAGCAGGGAAGCAAGTTGGAGTCCATCATCCACACAAGAACATAATGACGACGGACAGACCGCTTGAGCTACTCCACATGGATCTATTCGGCCCGAACGCTTACATAAGCATCGGCGGGAGTAAGCACTGTCTAGTTATTGTGGATAATTATTCTTGCTTCACTTGGGTGTTCTTTTTGTAGGAAAAATCACAAACCCAAGAGACAGTATAAGGATTCTTGAGATGGGCTCAAAATGAGTTCGGATTGAGAATCAAAAAGATTAGAAGCGACAATGGGACGGAGTTCAAAAACGCTCAAATTGAAGGATTTCTTGAGGAGGAGGGCATCAAGCATGAGTTCTCTTCTCCCTACACACCTCAACAAAATGGTGTAGTGGAGAGAAAGAATAGAACTTAACTGGACATGGCAAGAAAAATGCTTGATGAATACAAGACATCGGACCGGTTTTGGGCCGAGGCAATAAACACAGCATGCTACTCCATCAACCGGTTATATCTTCACCGAATCCTCAAAAAGACATCATATGAACTACTTAGTGGTAAAAATCCAAATGTTTCATATTTTAGAGTCTTTGGAAGTAAATGCTTTATTCTTATTAAAAGAGGTAGAAAATCTAAATTTGCTCCTAAGGTTGTAGAAGGCTTTTTACTTGGTTATGACTCAAACACAAGGGCATATAGAGTCTTCAATAAGTCCACTAGATTAGTTGAAGTTCCTTGTGACATTGTGTTTGATGAGACTAATGGCTCCCAAGTGGAGCAAGTTGATCTTGATGAGCTAGATGATGAAGAGGCTCCGTGCATCGTGCTAAGGAACATGTCCATTGGAGATGTGTGTCCTAAGGAATCCGAAGAGCCTCCACAAGCACAAGATCAACCATCATTTTCCATGCAAGCATCTCCACCAACCCAAGATGAGGATCAGGCTCAAGAAGATGAAGAGCAAGACGATGAGCCACCTCAAGAGGAGGACAATGATCAAGGGGGAGATGAAGATGATCAAGACAAGTAAGATGATCAAGAGATTAGGGATCAAAGACCACCACACCCAAGAGTCCACCAAGCAATACAAAGAGATCACCCCGTCAACTCCATTCTTGGTGATATTCACAAGGGGGTAACCACTAGATCTCGAGTTGCACATTTTTGTGAACATTACTCTTTTGTGTCCTCTATTGAGCCATACAGGGTGGAGGATGCACTAAGAGATCTGGATTGGGTGGTGGCTATGCAAGAGGAGCTCAACAATTTCACAAGGAATGAGGTATGGCATTTAGTTCCACGTCCTAACCAAAATATTGTAGGTACGAAGTGGGTATTCCGCAACAAGCAAGATGAGCATGGTGTGGTGACAAGGAACAAAGCCTGACTTGTGGACAAAGGTTATTCACAAGTCGAAGGTTTGGACTTTGATGAAACCTATGCACCTGTAGCTAGGCTTGAGTCAATTTGTATATTACTTGCCTATGCTACTTACCATGGATTCAAGCTTTATCAAATGGACGTGAAAAGTGTCTTCCTCAATGGACCTCTCAAGGAAGAGGTCTATGTTGAGCAACCTCCCGACTTTGAAGATAGTGAGTACCTTAACCATGTGTATAAACTCTCAAAGGCGCTTTATGGGCTCAAGCAAGCCCTAAGAGCATGGTATGAATACCTGCGAGATTTTCTTATCACTAATGGCTTCAAAGTCGGTAAAGCCGATCCTACTCTCTTCACTAAAACAATTGCTAAAGACTTGTTTATATGCCAAATTTACGTTGATGACATTATATTTGGTTCTACTAACAAGTCATCTTGTGAAGAGTTTAGTAGGATCATGATACAGAAATTCAAGATGTCTATGATGGGGGAGTTGAAGTATTTCCTAGGATTTCAAATCAAGCAACTCCAAGATGGCACCTTCATCAGCCAAACTAAGTACATTCAAGACATACTTAAGAAGTTTGGAATGAAGGATGGCAAACCCATCAAGACACCCATGGGAACTAATGGGCATCTCGACCTCGACACGGGAGGTAAGTCTATGGATCAAAAGGTATACCGGTCGATGATAGGATCCTTACTCTACTTATGTGCATCTCAATCGGATATCATGCTTTCTGTATGCATGTGTGCAAGATTTCAAGCAAATCCTAAGGAAGTTCACCTTAGGGTTGTAAAAAGAATCATGCGATATTTAGTTTACACTCCTAAGTTTGGGCTTTGGTACCCCAAGGGATCCACATTTGATTTAATTGGATATTCTGATGCCGATTATGCAGGGTGTAAAATTGATAGAAAGAGCACATCAGGGACTTGTCAATTTTTGGGGAGATCCCTAGTGTCATGGGCTTTAAAGAAACAAAACTCTATAGCTCTTTCCACCACCGAAGCCGAGTACATTGCCGCAGGACATTGTTGTGCGCAATTACTTTGGATGAGGCAAACCCTTAGGGACTATGGCTAAAAATTGAGCAAATTCTCTCTCCTATGTGACAATGAGAGTGCAATCCGCATGGCGGATAATCCCGTTGAACACAGCCGCACTAAGCACATAGATATTTGGTATCACTTTCTGAGATATCACCAACAAAAGGGGGATATCGAAATTGCTTATGTTAACATCCACAACTAATTAGCCGATATCTTTACCAAGCCACTAGACGAGAATACCTTTAGCAAACTTAGGAATGAGCTAAATATACTTGATTCTCGGAATTTTGATTGAAACATTGCACACATAGCTTCGATATATACCTTTGATCATGTCTCTTTCATTTGGTACAAATGCATATTTCTTATTCTTCTTGTGCCAAGGTTAAGACTAATGTGCTTTCAAGTATATCTCTATGATTAGTCTTAGATTGAAAGGGAAATGGAGTATTCGTCAAAGACAAGGCTTCCACTCCAAACTCTGACGGTATCATTTACCCTTTGTTGTTACTCCGCTAACTCTCAGTGGTATAACCCTTCACTCATATTTATTTCACCATGTGGGAGAAAGTTTTAAGCCCCAAAGGGGAGAAAATACAAAAGGGCTCTCAAGTTCTTCGCTTTTGGCGATTCATGCCAAAGGGGGAGAAAATGTTAAGCCCAAAGAAAAAGGACCGCACCACCACTTCACTTCAAAAATTTTCGAAATGAATTTTTCAATTGGTATCTAATTTTCAATTGATTTGTGAAAGTAAAATTTCAAATTGATATCTTTCAAAATGGAAATGTTTATTTCAATTGATATTTGAGTTAGCCCCAAAATAAATTTTAAAAGTGGTACTTGATCAAAATGAATTTTCAATTGGCATGATTTTTCAATTAGTCTTTCAATTGGTATCTTTAAAAAAAGTCAATTTTCAACTTGGTATGCATTTCAAAAACCCTCTTGAAAGCTAAGGGGAGAATTCATTCAGGGGGAGCTTTTATTTAGTCAAAGGAAAATCATTTGAAACAGGGGGAGAAATTTCAAATCTGAAAATTGCTTCTTGCAAATCATATTCTTATACCTTTGACTATTTGCAAAAAAACTTGGAAAACATTTTCCAAAAGTTTTGCAAAACAAGTGGTGCAAATATGGTCCAAAATATTAAATAAAAGCAAACCATTCATTCTTAGTAATACTTTCAATTGGTTTAAACTCCAAGTAACCTATGCACATTCTAAATGCAAATTAGTTACATTTATGCACTTTATATTTGCTTTGGTTTGTGTTGGCATCAATCACCAAAAAGGGGGAGATTGAAAGGGAAATCGGGTTAACAATTTCCTATAATTAATTTTGGTGGTTGATGATCAACACAAACACATGGACTAACTAGTTTGTCTAGATATCATATATTACAGGTGCATAAGGTTCAACACAAACCAAGAAAGAAATCAAGTTGGGGACCCAATTAAAAATGAAGCAAAGAACTTGAGTGTGCTAGAAAATGGTGCACTAGGGATGTACAGAGTTAAAACAACCACTCTCAGGAAAATGGAGGCGCGCTCCGCTATAATTCACCGGACTGTCTGGTGTGCCACCGGACTGTCCGGTGAGCCAGCGGAGCAATGGCTCCCTGTGCCAACGGTCGACTCTGCAAAGTGCTAAAGTGAGCAACAGTGCCGCGACTGAGTCAGAAGCGCAGAAGTTAGAGGGCACCGGACTATCTGATGTGGCACCGGACTATCCAGTGCAGCTAGAAGACATGGCTCTCCAACGTTCAACTGCTCCGAACCCTAACAGATACGCTGACGTGGCGTGCACCGGACAGTGCACAGTGCCTGTCCGGTGGCGCACCGGACTGTCCGGTGCGCCCATCGCCAGCAGCCCTTGCCAACGGCTACAAAGTGGTTGGGGCTATAAATACCCCCAACCACCACATCATTTGGCATCCAAGTTTTCAGAAGATCACATTCAATACAAGAGCTAGAGCATTCACTCCAAGACAAATTTCCAAAGATCAAACCCTCTCCAAGTCTCGAATTCATCTCAACCACTTAGTGACTTGAGAGAGAGTGTGTTCGTGTTCATTTGCGCTCTTGTTGCTTGGATTGCCTTTCTTCCTGTAACACCCGGGTTTTAGGGGTCCAAAGCCCGGGCGTAAACATAATCACCAGGTGTGCTGGGACCAAGTCTCACACATATGATGAATCATGGCACAGGATCGAATGTCGCATCTTTACTATATAATCGGAGTTTTGTACAAAATAAATAAATAATTACATTATATGAAGACAACGGTCCAGCAACCCAAAGCTGACTGGGAGACGACGGCCTAGATCTCTCACGAACTCATCGCAGCATCCTCCAAGCGCTTCATCCTGCGGTACCTGTTCTTGACCTGTGGGGGGTGTGAGACAGCAAGAGTGAGCTCACATACGTTCATCGCTCAACAAGTTGTGGGGAATAATGTGCATGAACTCGCCAAAGGTGGGAGCTCATGTGAAGTGTAAGGCTTACCAAAGAGGATGGTTAGAGCTGAGCATTGCTTTTAAAGTTGGTCAAAATTTTATTAGCCATTACTAAGTATAAGTAAATACCAACCCAATTAAATAGTAGAACAGAAATAACATCATCACCTGCGATGCAATGCATATGAAAAATTGAATTTAGTTCCATAAGTTAATCATGTGAGTGTCCGAGCCGCTCATGACCGTGAGCACGGCTAGTATACCAGTTTTACACTCTGCAGAGGTTGCGCATCTTTACCCACAAGTCATGTTACCCATCTGCCAAGGGATCGCGACTTCCCATACACCTCTACCGAGGAGGCGAGGCAGGGTAACACTACGAGGCCTTTACAAAGTTCCACTAGCTTCAGAAAACCCGCTACAGTTTATAGGAAGCTCCAATGCAGGAATCCCTTGCAGGACCGCCATCGCAGCAAAATCCTCCCGAGGGCCTCCCTACACTGACCACTCCCCTACTGCCCTTGCCCCTTTCAGGTAAGGTAGTCTTCCACTAGCTTTCCTAATTAATCGGCCAAGGGCGTCCCATTAAACCCTTGTGGTAGCACTGTTTTCCCGGGTGGTTCTCCATGTTCCAATTAACATAATGATCTTATCATGAATAGTGATAATAAACAGATAATAAAAGTGTGATCATGAATAATGTATCTTCATACCCAAAACCACATAAAGCACTAGCAATTACTACCCAAAAAGTTCAGTGGTAAACAAGGTATAAAGATAGACAAACTAGGGTAACCTATTGGGTCCCATCAAAATTAACCTATGCAGATCATTATGATTAATCAGAACATGAGTAGGTAAAAAGAAGTGATCAAGGGCACAACTTGCCTGGGACTTGAGATTCCAGGTACCAGGATGATCTTCAGGTGACATGTATCCTCACTGCTAAACGTAGCAATATAGACAAACATGGTATAGGGAAAAATTAACATCACACCAAACATAAGAATAAACTGCGTAATAATAATCTACGCGCTTGTACGAGACTCACGCAACTTGAACGGATCAAATCGGAGTTAAAACGACGGAGTTATGATTTTTCTAAGGTTTTATGTATTTGATATAAGATTAATTAGAATATAAATTTTAATGTGACTTAATGTCAAAACCAGGGTACTATGTGATAAACAATAATATTATATAATTATAGAAACTGGAATGAACTGATTTGGACATTATATGAATTTTCTACAAATTAAACAAGAATCTGCATTTAAATATGTACTAAAAACTATTTTCTAAATGATTTTCCCTGTTTTATTAATTATCTGGACTGGGCGTCAAATACTGGAAAAGTCAGGGGCCTAAACCGAAGTTCTCTAAGACTCAGTGAATAATGAATGTGGACGGCGGGTTGATTTCCTAATTTTAGGAGGGTTCTTATGCAAAGTCGCCACAGTGAAAGGGTATGGTAGATTTCTGGCCACTGGATCACCACCGGACGGTCAGGATTAGATCCCAAACCTATGTGAACCGGTATACACGACTACCGTGAGATCAAGGATGTATGGACCGGATTTAATGAATCGGTCTTCCACCGGGACCACACGATTTCATCAAACGGCCCACATTCGATCTCGCGAAGGGGGTACACTCATCTAATCCCAGCCGCTGAATTAAGATCCAACGCCAGAGGAATCTCCCCCAACCTCCCGATGGAGCCGCGCAGAGGCGCCACCGCACGACGGAGCTCTTCGCCGGCCACCCGAATGCGACCAATCCCGACTATCAATGCGAGTACGTTTGCGTGCAAAACGAAATTGAGGACAATGTGATCATGTAGAAGGTACCTCACGACAGATGGTCACGGCGGGGGAGCCGACCACGGCACGGGGCGGAATCTGCCAAAAGTTGGCACGGCGGCGAGCAATTCGTCGCAAAGCAGTCGCCAATCGGGTCAGCCAATGGGATCATGCGCATCAGCGTTCCACTGCGAAGATCTGCGACCGCTACCCGAAGCCGAATCGACGACCAGGCCGCGAATCCCCCCTGGTGGCGGCGGCACTCAGCACACACTCCCTCACTCGGTTCACGGGAATAGCTAGGGGACGGAGTAATACGCGGCGATTGAGTCCCTGGAAGGCATTTATACTCCACGCGGACGAGTAGGGGAAGAGGTTGTGGTCGCCGGACCCGCGATTTTGGCGGGCGCGATCCACCAGGCTCGGCAGAGCTGTTGCGCCAGGTTGCTCGGGGAAGACGGAGTCGGATCCAGCGGACCCACCTGGCGGCGAGTTAACGCGAACAGAGGCAATGCGCGCGTGTGGAAGCCAGCGGCTGACATGCGGGCCCCACCGGTTAGTGAAAGGAGGAGTTGGGTGCGGGATTGAGCTGGGCCGCACGGGATGAATGCCCTGGTGGGCCAAATGGGGGATCTGCAGCCCGGTAAGTTCTCCTTTTCTTTTTCTTTTATCTTTTTTTTTCTTTCTATTTTCTTCATTTCTACGGTTTAGTTTGAATTCGAATTTAAATTCGTATTTGTGCCAAATTCCTTCTCATTTATTTGTGTGAGGTTAACTTACAATTTTAGAGATATAATTTAGACATGATATATACATTTTATATCATTTCTCTCCTTCCCATTTTATAAAACCCTAATTTTAATTTAGGGTTTGGTTTAACTTCTAGCATTTATTATCTTATTATCCTTATTATTTTTATTTAATGCACAAACATGTAAAACTCCAACATGATGCATTTTAGTTCATTTTAGAATCATTGGTTTTAATTAATCACTCTCAATTATATGGGTGCTCTTTTTATGATGCAAATAAGACACATAAAATGAGGAATTCACTCTCTATTCTGTGTATACAAATTTGAGTATTACAAATCCTACCCCCCTTAAAAATAATCTCGTCCTCGAGATTTAGGAAGAAAGGGGATCCAACAAGTTTGGTTTGTAGTCTATGCTTTAGTTTCTAGTTGGTTTTAATACCAAAAGATTTGTTTTTTTTTAATATCACAAATTATCATGTGATTAGGAAAGCATGGGTATATATATAGCTACTTTATTATGTAGGATAAAAGATGTATCCAAAGCATGGATAGGTTTGGATAGGGTAAGGAAGGACTCCATCCTAGATTGTGGATCTTGACTCATCTTGGTGATCCTGCTTGATCCTTGAAGACTTGAGTTGGTGCTTATCCTTTCTTGATGAGGTTGATCATCTTCGATCTTCGTTCTTGAAGTTGTTATCCAAATTAGGGACATGTAGTTAGGATAAGATGGTTAATAGGCTGGTGGCATAAGATAAGTGTATTATGGCAACATCTAGGATGGGAGGGATGGTCACCATGAATATGCTGGTAAGTTATTTGTTCATGGGTGGTTTGGTTTGATGTATTAATTTAAGTTAAAACATGGCCCGCAGGGTCTAATCCATTTCACTAGTATTAACTAGTCCGTTAAGTAACTCACTTTAGATTAGACCATATTAGATTGGATGGGATCTAGATTAGATTGGTATGACTAGATTAGACTAGATAATATCTAATTACTTTGCATTAGATCATGGTTGTTTAAACTAGGGTGGATAAGTATGCTTATTAGGATAAGATGGATCCATAAAGATAAGATAGAATCTTTTGAGATCAGTTAGACCTATTAGGATGGGATAAAATCTTTTCCCGATAAGATGAGTCTATTGAGATAAGAGAGTATATTTTAAGATGAGATGGATCTATTAGACTTGATATATTTTTGTGGGGGATATTCTAAGTTGGCTAGTTATTTTATCAACATTTTTTTTTGCTATATGCATATACAGATGTAATTGTGGACATTACTCCACAACTCATTACACTCAATCAAAGATCCAAATCAGACAAGTATCATAAGAACAAACATTCAAGTTCAGAGATATCAAAAAAAATAGTTTTGTTTTTGTTCCTAAGATTAGGTCTCCTATTCCTAAAAGTCACTTTAGGCACAGGATTTCAAAGTGTGAAATCCACATTTGTCTTTAGAAAGAAAAGGTAAGAATAATCAGAGTAGAGCGGAAATAGATGAGATAAGATTAAGAAAAGTTTAGAAAGAATCAGAGTAGCAAAGGTAAGTAGACAATGGTTGTCCAGTTCTATCTAGGTTTCGTCCTACAGTCAACATTCCTCTGATACCACTTCTGTAACACCCGGGTTTTAGGGGTCCAAAGCCCGGGCGTAAACATAATCACCAGGTGTGCTGGGACCAAGTCTCACACATATGATGAATCATGGCACAGGATCGAATGTCGCATCTTTACTATATAATCGGAGTTTTGTACAAAATAAATAAATAATTACATTATATGAAGACAACGGTCCAGCAACCCAAAGCTGACTGGGAGACGACGGCCTAGATCTCTCACGAACTCATCACAGCATCCTCCAAGCGCTTCATCCTGCGGTACCTGTTCTTGACCTGTGGGGGGGTGTGAGACAGCAAGAGTGAGCTCACATACGTTCATCGCTCAACAAGTTGTGGGGAATAATGTGCATGAACTCGCCAAAGGTGGGAGCTCATGTGAAGTGTAAGGCTTACCAAAGAGGATGGTTAGAGCTGAGCATTGCTTTTAAAGTTGGTCAAAATTTTATTAGCCATTACTAAGTATAAGTAAATACCAACCCAATTAAATAGTAGAACAGAAATAACATCATCACCTGTGATGCAATGCATATGAAAAATTGAATTTAGTTCCATAAGTTAATCATGTGAGTGTCCGAGCCGCTCATGACCGTGAGCACGGCTAGTATACCAGTTTTACACTCTGCAGAGGTTGCGCATCTTTACCCACAAGTCATGTTACCCATCTGCCAAGGGATCGCGACTTCCCATACACCTCTACCGAGGAGGCGAGGCAGGGTAACACTACGAGGCCTTTACAAAGTTCCACTAGCTTCAGAAAACCCGCTACAGTTTATAGGAAGCTCCAATGCAGGAATCCCTTGCAGGACCGCCATCGCAGCAAAATCCTCCCGAGGGCCTCCCTACACTGACCACTCCCCTACTGCCCTTGCCCCTTTCAGGTAAGGTAGTCTTCCACTAGCTTTCCTAATTAATCGGCCAAGGGCGTCCCATTAAACCCTTGTGGTAGCACTGTTTTCTCGGGTGGTTCTCCATGTTCCAATTAACATAATGATCTTATCATGAATAGTGATAATAAACAGATAATAAAAGTGGGATCATGAATAATGTATCTTCATACCCAAAACCACATAAAGCACTAGCAATTACTACCCAAAAAGTTCAGTGGTAAACAAGGTATAAAGATAGACAAACTAGGGTAACCTATTGGGTCCCATCAAAATTAACCTATGCAGATCATTATGATTAATCAGAACATGAGTAGGTAAAAAGAAGTGATCAAGGGCACAACTTGCCTGGGACATGAGATTCCAGGTACCAGGATGATCTTCAGGTGACACGTATCCTCACTGCTAAACGTAGCAATATAGACAAACATGGTATAGGGAAAAATTAACATCACACCAAACATAAGAATAAACTGCGTAATAATAATCTACGCGCTTGTACGAGACTCACGCAACTTGAACGGATCAAATCGGAGTTAAAACGACGGAGTTATGATTTTTCTAAGGTTTTATGTATTTGATATAAGATTAATTAGAATATAAATTTTAATGTGACTTAATGTCAAAACCAGGGTACTATGTGATAAACAATAATATTATATAATTATAGAAACTGGAATGAACTGATTTGGACATTATATGAATTTTCTACAAATTAAACAAGAATCTGCATTTAAATATGTACTAAAAACTATTTTCTAAATGATTTTCCCTGTTTTATTAATTATCTGGACTGGGCGTCAAATACTGGAAAAGTCAGGGGCCTAAACCGAAGTTCTCTAAGACTCAGTGAATAATGAATGTGGACGGCGGGTTGATTTCCTAATTTTAGGAGGGCTCTTATGCAAAGTCGCCACAGTGAAAGGGTATGGTAGATTTCTGGCCACTGGATCACCACCGGACGGTCAGGATTAGATCCCAAACCTATGTGAACCGGTATACACGACTACCGTGAGATCAAGGATGTATGGACCGGATTTAATGAATCGGTCTTCCACCGGGACCACACGATTTCATCAAACGGCCCACATTCGATCTCGCGAAGGGGGTACACTCATCTAATCCCAGCCGCTGAATTAAGATCCAACGCCAGAGGAATCTCCCCCAACCTCCCGATGGAGCCGCGCAGAGGCGCCACCGCACGGCGGAGCTCTTCGCCGGCCACCCGAATGCGACCAATCCCGACTATCAATGCGAGTACGTTTGCGCGCAAAACGAAATTGAGGACAATGTGATCATGTAGAAGGTACCTCACGACAGATGGTCACGGCGGGGGAGCCGACCACGGCACGGGGCGGAATCTGCCCAAAGTTGGCACGGCGGCGAGCAATTCGTCGCAAAGCAGTCGCCAATCGGGTCAGCCAATGGGATCATGCGCATCAGCGTTCCACTGCGAAGATCTGCGACCGCTACCCGAAGCCGAATCGACGACCAGGCCGCGAATCCCCCCTGGTGGCGGCGGCACTCAGCACACACTCCCTCACTCGGTTCACGGGAATAGCTAGGGGACGGAGTAATACGCGGCGATTGAGTCCCTGGAAGGCATTTATACTCCACGCGGACGAGTCGGGGAAGAGGTTGTGGTCGCCGGACCCGCGATTTTGGCGGGCGCGATCCACCAGGCTCGGCAGAGCTGTTGCGCCAGGTTGCTCGGGGAAGACGGAGTCGGATCCAGCGGACCCACCTGGCGGCGAGTTAACGCGAACAGAGGCAATGCGCGCGTGTGGAAGCCAGCGGCTAACATGCGGGCCCCACCGGTTAGTGAAAGGAGGAGTTGGGTGCGGGATTGAGCTGGGCCGCACGGGATGAATGCCCTGGTGGGCCAAATGGGGGATCTGCAGCCCGGTAAGTTCTCCTTTTCTTTTTCTTTTATCTTTTTTTTCTTTCTATTTTCTTCATTTCTACGGTTTAGTTTGAATTCGAATTTAAATTCGTATTTGTGCCAAATTCCTTCTCATTTATTTGTGTGAGGTTAACTTACAATTTTAGAGATATAATTTAGACATGATATATACATTTTATATCATTTCTCTCCTTCCCATTTTATAAAACCCTAATTTTAATTTAGGGTTTGGTTTAACTTCTAGCATTTATTATCTTATTATCCTTATTATTTTTATTTAATGCACAAACATGTAAAACTCCAACATGATGCATTTTAGTTCATTTTAGAATCATTGGTTTTAATTAATCACTCTCAATTATATGGGTGCTCTTTTTATGATGCAAATAAGACACATAAAATGAGGAATTCACTCTCTATTCTGTGTATACAAATTTGAGTATTACACTTCCTTCCTCACTTCTTTTCTAAGTGCTTGTAATCGAAGCAAGAGACACCTAAGAGTGTGGTGGTCCTTGCGGGGTCTTAGTGACTCGTGTGATTAAGGGAAAGGCTCACTCGGTCTAAGTGACCGTTTGAGAGAGGGAAAGGGTTGAAATAGACCCGATCTTTGTGACCTCCTCAACGGGGACTAGGTTCTTTGGAACCGAACCTCGGTAAAACAAATCATCGTGTTCACTCGCCTTGATTCTTGTTTGATTTGTTTTCCCCTCTCTAATGTTTCCTTGCTAGTGTGAATTTGAGTTGGCTCCCATACGTCATCCGCAATCCTTGAGCAACTCCTAGCAAGAGAGATATTCTTGTGGACTTGAGTTTAATTCTAACGCTAACCCCCGACCTTAGTGTGTGTTTAAGTTTATAAATTTCAGGTTTTGCCTATTCATCCCCCTCTAGGCGACTTTCAAATTGGAACATGGAGAACCACCCGGGAAAACAGTGCTACCACAAGGGTGGTATGGGATGCCCTTGGCTGACTAATTAGGAAAGCTTGTGGATGACTATCTTACACAAAAGGGGCAAGGGCAGTAGGGGAGTGGTCAGTGTAGGGAGGTCCTTGGGTTGATTTTGCTGTGATGGTGGTCAGGCGAGAGATCCCTGCATTGGAGCTTCCTAGAAACTGTAGCGGGTTTTCTGAAGCTAGTGGAACTTTGTAGAGGCCTCGTAGTGTTACCCTGCCTCGCTTCCTTGGTAGAGGTTTATGGGAAGTCGCGATCACTTGCAAATGGGTAACATGACTTGTGGGTAAATATGCGCAACCTCTACAGAGTGTAAAACTGGTATATCAGTCGTGCTCACGGTCATGAGCGGCTCGGACACTCACATGATTGTCATTTGCATCACATTGTGGTTTATTATTAATTTGATCTATTATTACTCTGGTTTGGTATTTACTTACACTTAGTAATTGCTAATAAAACTTGATCACTTATTAAAAGCAATGCTCAGCTTTAACCATTATTTGTTGAGCAGCCTTACACTTCACATGAGCTCCCACCTTTGGTGAGTTCATGCACATTATTCCCCACAATTTGTTGAGCTATGATCTTTTGTGAGCTCACTCTTGCGACATATAAACCCCCCCCCCACAGGTGAAGAGCAGGTGGTCCAAGAGGAGCCCTATAATGAGGAGTACGAGTTGATCTAGGTGGTGTCTCCCAGTCAGTTTGATGGCACCAAGGAATAATATCTAGTTCGCTTTACTATTATCATTTATTTTTGTAAGATTTCCTCTATGTAATAATGATAGTTGTGACATTTATCTCTATACACTTTGTCATTATATGTGATGTTCTTCTTTGGCGCACATATGAGACGCACCCGGCTTTATCCCTTAAATCCGGGTGTGACACTCTTGTACCTCTTGATGCATAAGGAGTTTGCTATAAGTCATTATAGCAAAGTTGTAGGGCTACTATAGTAGTACAAATTTTATTAAGTGACTTAGCCCAAAAACTGTATAGAAATTGGGGTAAATTTGCCCTAGAAGTTGGGCTGTCAGTCAGGCCTTACATTGAAAATAGATTGTCAGTGGTTTCTGATCGACTTTGGAGCCGGATTATGCTTGATCTAGTGAGTAACTGATCAAGATCCTTATGACAAAGTTGAAGCTGGTATATAGGGGAACAACTTTGGTATAGTCGAATTGGTAGTTCGCTGTATGAAAATCAAAGAAAAATGCCCCTGAAGTTGCTCTGTCAAACGTACTAAATGGAACTGGCATGGTACAGTGTATGAAAAATATCAGAGGCGCAGTGCACCTCACCGCCGATCCCACGCCACGATTCACGCCCGCCGAAAAATATCACGGTGAGCTCGGCGTGGATAAACATTGGGTGAAAAGATCGGGGAAGGGCCGTGAAAGTGGTCTCTAGCACTGGTTCATCAGTCGAGATTCACTGGCTCTACGACATGGCCGAGCGGTCGACACCGTCGTGGCCACCAGTGATCTCGATTGTGCCACACCATAGACCATGTTACCACGTTGCAGTAGGTCGTGAGAGACAGCCAATTACCACCCCAAGACCTTACTCCGTTTAGCACCACGGTAGATGAGCTCCTGTGACACATCTATTCACCACCGTGTGCACTTCCGTCCCGAATTCGTGAAGCACGCGGTTGATCACTATAAATTGAGCATTCCCCTTGCTCCACCTTCTTATCACGAATCTAGCGCACCACTCCTCACCTTCGTTCGTCCATCGTAGCTCGAGAATTTCGGGTTTCCTTGAAATCGGTCACCATCGCCATAAGACATCTCGTCGTGGCCAGCCATTCTCAGATTAGTTCATGTCCCCCTGGTCCTTGTTTTAGCATTCCTTATTGCTAGTAGAGCTCTCGGTCTTGGTTGACTGAATGTTACCGCGTCGTAGTTTAAGGAACGCCATGTCGTCGCTCGGGAACGCCGTCGTGGACATTGCTCATGTCGACCGGTCGTTTCGGGTTGCCTCTGTCCAAATTTGCGCAAGCACCATAGTCCTAGTAGATCACTAATTCATTTCGAGTCATTGGATTGAATGTGACCGACTCGTGTAAACCAGAACGAGCTTGCCGGAGATCTTGCTCCGCTGTTGTCGCGGACAGACACGAATTAGTGGCAAACTGGTCGAATTAAACCTATGGATGTGTTCGAATAGCATCGGACATGGAACTCGTATGCTCGACACCACCGGAACGGGTCACCGTCGGCGAGTACTCGCGCCTCTAGCCAGGTATTCGACCAGTGCGCGGTCGAGGACCTGGAGTCGTAAAGAAATAGAAATAGGAGGGCTTATGTGCAATTGTCAGTGAGACACATGAATAGTGCTCAGGGATTCTTTGCAGATTATTCAAAACACTAGGGACCTCAGTGTAAATCCGCTAGCGTGGGTGCGGGCGTGCCGGTTTCTGCATGGGTTTGGGGCGATTAGGCTGGTTTCGTCTCGATACTATTTGTGCTTTTATTCTTTTCTTTTTACTGTAACTTGAAAAATTTATAGAAAATAGTAGGAAAATGGTAAAAATATGAGACCAATTTTGTTAGACTCCTAAAATCAAGTAGTATTTAGTAAAAATAATTCCAAGATTTTTATTTCAAACTTGGAATTATGAAGTAATTAAAGGTGCTTAAGTAAAGCTTTTTAGGATTTTAGAAATAATTTAGTAATCCCAAAAATCATAAAACTTTCTAGGTCAACTTAAAATGTTGATACTAGCCTCTGAGTAAAATTTGAAATCGTTTAGGCACTGTTTGACCATAAAACCCAATAACTAGCTTCATATGATTAATCATTTAATACCAATCCTAAAAGAACACTTAACTAGGAAATCTTAATGATTGATTAGTACCATGAAGGAAAGTTGTATTCAAGACACAACTTACTATATTTCTATTGTATGATTGCATATTCATGACATAGCATGAGCATTCATGTACTGATGTACATGTATTATCATGTATAGAACACGAGGAAAAATCCATAGTAGAGGAGAAAGTTGTCTCTCAGACCAAGAATCCTCTAGTGGAGAACAACTTTTATTTCAACATCTATGGTGAAGAAGCAGAAACTCCTACAGCAAAAGGCAAGCCCCGGTGCATTTTACCCCTTTCCTTGTTGTTTTAAAATCTTTATCACCTTATATGATGCATTAGGTGATAGGAGTTGTGTGCTAAGCAATTGATGCATTTCCTTCCTTGGAAAATTGATTATCGTTCCTTGATACCTCTTTTATGAAAAGGGATTTTTATGATGCTTAGTCTTGCTGTAGAAAACAAAATGTTTTGTTTTTAAAAGGGTGATGCTTCACATTGGATGGGGATTTTTACAAAGAAAAGACTTATGATGGTGAATCCATCATGGTCGTGATGGGTTCAACATCTAAAAAGAGTACCTCTACCAGGTACCAAACTTTGGGGTTTTAAGTAATAAAGACGAGACTAGGCAAGTGACTTGCACGAGAGGGGAGTCTCGGTGTAGTGTCTCCGTCTGAGTCGGTTAAGGACCGAGTCGATGTAGGATTGATGATCGAGGACCTTTTAACTGGACACATGCCTCGTCATGGGTAGGTTTTGCCTCGGTCGAACCAATACCAGAAAGGCTACCACGAAATGGGAGCGGAGAGATGGCGAGAGTAGCGTGTACCCTCCGTGGCAAGAGGCTGGACGGTGGAGTATCTGTGCTCTTGGTTGGCGTGAACCCATTCTAGTCTTGAGAAACCCGGGTGCGAGTTGACATATGCAAGGGTTAAGTGCTACATATGTGGTGTGGTTGGAGATTCCCAGTTGGGTATTAATCGATTCGGATCGCCGTTACTTCTCGAACATGAAGAGTTGGTCACTGCCCTACACGTAGCAACAAGTGAACTAAAGGGGTGATAAAAGATGGCTAGTATAGGCCAAGTGTTTGATTTAAGAATAGAAAGGAATCTAGATGCAGGTAACTACTTAACCTGCTGAGTAAAATGAGTTTTTAAGGATCCACTCATAGTAAGCTTTTCTGCAAAATGAGTCTTTGAATCTTGTTAAGCTTTACCTTGATTCCCAAAAAGCCAGCATATCCTTGAGAGTCTTTTTCTTTAGGTGGGTAAGACTTACGAAAGTACACTCCGTACTCAGGGTTTCCAAACCCATGTCGTTGTAGGTGATGAAACTGCTCAGTTTTGCTGTTTCTGCTCCAAGGTTGTTCCGAAACAGGAGGAAGAAAACTAAGAACTACCTATGGAAGGTGTTTTGCCTTCCTGTGATGTAATAAGTTTAAGCACTCAGAACCTGGTTATGTAATAATAACTCTTTCTATATTGTACTTATGAATGTAAATTATGTTATTGTAATCCCTTCCGCTTTACTCCGATGGTGTGTAATGTCTGCGTTATGGGATAAGCACTCTTGGGCGATGTGATGAAGATACAAGTAATCGGACCTGTCGAGCCATTGAGCGCACCTACACGACTGACTGAGGTCCTCAGGACAAGAACATTTGTAGGTGGGCCTAATATCTTGGGAGGTTCTGCCACATATGCAAATCCTGTGATAACTCAATTGGTTTTAAGTTTGACATCAATTTGTATGTTTTAGCTCACATGTCGATATGTTAAGTGCATTTTGAGTTGCTTTTAATGTGTTGGCATGAATCACCATAAAGGGGGAGATTGAAAGGGAAATGTGCCCTTTGGTCATTTGTATATTGTTTTGGTGATTAAATGCTCAACACAATATGTTTAGACTAACATCATCTTATACGAGCAAAGAACATAGGAACATAAAGCAAATTGAGCTTGAAAGGGGCAAAATACAAATCTATATGGTGCCAAGTGAAAAAGGTAAGCTCTAGACACTTATTCAATTGTTTTGTGTACTAATCATACTTGCCTAAGTGCTAAGAATCTTATGAAGTCAAGCCAAAACGGAGCAAAAAGGACTTAGATTGAAAAAGAAGAAAGTGGAATGCTTTGCGTGGCACCGGACAGTCCGGTGCACTGTTTCTTGAACAACCTACTCTTGGGAATTTCAGCCAGCGTCTGCTTTAATTCACCGATCCGTCCATGCAGAGCGCCGGACAGTCCGGTGTGCCAACTAGCCAATGACTAGTGGCCACATCGGGTGGGGGCCAATGATCAAATGGTGCACCAAACGGTCTGATGCCACCCACCGGACAGTCCGGTGCCTCCTAGAACAGGAAACCAACAAATTAGTGATTTCATATCTGTTGCATTGTTCACTGTTTGGTGTGCACCGGACAGTCCGGTGCACTCACGGACAGAAGGCAACCAGGGCCTTCCAAATGGAGCTCCAACGGCTCGTAGGTCCCTTGGGGCTATAAAAGGGACCCCTAGGCACATGGAGCTCAGCACCAAGCATCCTTTGAACATCCTACAACACCAAGACACCGCAACCACGCTTTTGCTTTGATAGATTGTTGTAACTCCACTGCGTTGTCTCTTGTGCTCTTCTCTTTACTTGTGTGCGTGTGTTGCTTTTACTCTTGAGGCTTATTTGAGATCAATTGTGTAAGGCATGAGAGACTCCAAATTGTGGAGATTCCTCACAACGGGAAAAATTGAGATAAAGAAAGAGAACAATGGTACTCAAGTTGATCATTGGATCACTTGAGAGGGGTTGAGTGCAACCCTTGTCCATTAGGACGCCACAAGTGGAGTAGGCAAGCATTATACGCTTGACCAAACCACGGGATAAAAATCACTGTGTCACTTGTTTACTTTAATTTACTGCGATTCTATTCTTTCTAGCACTTCACTTCACTTACAATATTGCTCTAAGTTTAGTACTCATCTTGTGAGAGCAATTAAGTGAAGAAGTCGTCTTCTCTCACTCTCTTCATTCGAACTTGGTTTTCGATCTCACTAATCGATTTTAGACCAAGTTTGTTTTATAGAGTTGTTTTTACAAGATCACCTATTCACCCGCTCTAGGTGCTCTCAACTTCGCCGCACAGTGTTCAACCAGTTGAGTCAGCCTCTAGGTAAGCTTCCATACGAATTTTCCCATAAGGAAAATCATCACCATCAAAAACAGAAGGAGGTCCATCCCCGCCAGACATCGTTACTCTAGCGGTTAAGCTAAACTAGGAGCAACGCAGTTCTGATACCAATTGAAAGGATCACGATGCCCAAGAGGGGGGTGCATTGGGCTTTTCTAAAATTCTAACAAAAGATTAAACCCTAAGCATGAGCCCAACTTCACCCAAACTACTAGCAACAAGTAAAAGTTATGAAACGGAGAACAACCCTAAGTCATTATTGCAAATTCAAACTAAGCAAATACACAAAGTAAAATGGTCAAAGTAAATGCGGAAAGTAAAGTAGGGACAAGAAGACTCCTCTAGTTTTTCCCGAGGTATCGAAGAGTCGGCACTCTCCACTAGTCCTCGTTGGAGCACCCGCGCAAGGGTATCGCTCCCCCTTGGTCCTCGCAAGAACCAAGAACTCACCATGAGATGATCATTTATCTCTTCGGCGTGGTGGATCTCTCACGACCACGTACACTCATCGAGTCGGGTCACCAACAAATCCTCCCGGGTGATCACCGAACTCCAATCGCTGTCAAGCCATCTAGGTGATGCCGATCACCAAGCGTAATAAGCCATAGACCTTCACTTGACCAAGAGAAGCCTAATGCATGTGGTGTGTGCTCTAGTTGGCTCTCATGCGCGCTAATGAGGTCCTTACATGGGATTAAAACTTTGCTAATCACCTCACTATGCTTTGTGGACTTGCAATGCTCTAGCAATGAATACAAGGTGGTTGGGGCAGCAAGACACTCATAATGGCTGGTGGAGGGGGTATAAATACACCCACCAACCAAACTAGCTATTATTGTAGGCTGCTGCGCATGGGCACACCGAATAGTCTGGTGCGACTGGTGCACTAATGGTGCGTTTACAACGACTAGTTCTAACAACTAGCCGTTGCTCTGACATCGCACCGGACAGTGAACAGTTCCTGTCCAGTGTGCACCGGACAATCCGTTGTCGGGCTAAAAATCAAGTCTGGGAACTGTGTGCTCTTAGGTTTTCCAATACCTGAGGGCGTGCTCTCGGGCCCGCTGCCAGGGGAAGCACCGAACAGTCTGGTGCCCCTAGGTTAGCAATCCCATTTTCTTTTCTTAGGTTTTTCTAAACCGTTTTTTATTCTAACTTGTGAGTGAGTTATAGAGTGACACCTAGTACTAGTTGTGCGTGTGAACATGCATCGACACTATACTAGATTTCTCTTGGTCAAACTACTCATCCATAACCCCTCTTTATAGTACGGATAAAACAAAAATAGAAATCCTAACTCTATATCAAGTGTCAACAACTCCTTCGACACTTAGGATATGAAGTCATTCATCTTTTGATTCGTCTTTTTCAGCCGTCGCTTCAAGTTCTCATTTGAGGGATTGTTTTCACCGTTGTAGCGCAACTCCCTACAATGTGACCTAACTTACCATTTGCTCTACAAAACACATGTTAGTCACATGTAATCTGGCGTTGTCATTAATCACTAAAACCAACCAGAGGCCTAGATGCTTTTAATATATAACGAGTATAATATTGACCTCTGTTAATATATATAGTGTTTTGTAAAAAAATAAAAATTGCGAACATAAGGTTGACTTGTCTCTTGTGGTTAGGGTTGATGATGAGTGATTGTTAACGGGTAGCACTCTGAGGTAGTCAGTGGACTGACTAGAGTGTGAGATTATGTATGTGCAACTATGTCGGTCGGGTTGTGGTGTGCAGGTATGGAGCATAGGGACGGTGGTCGACGGCTGGGGTGAAAGTCATGCGGGCTCGTGCTCATGGACTAAGAGCGCTGAAGGATAAATGCTGGGTCTTGGCTGACAAACCGGAGCAGCAAGGGTGACTAGCCATGGTGGCCGACACCTAGGATACACAATCGCGCGAGGACGTGGCAAGCGAGCCGTGTTGTCGGTGTGGTCGAGGACTAGTGGGACACATGTCTAGGATGTGAGGAACGCGCACGCGGTGCGATACTCAGGGCAGTTTGGTATTTAGGCCTCAAAACCACCCAACGCTTCGGATGGCGGGTTTTGCTGAGTTTGGGCCTCAAAACTCGGTGGCGGTTCCAATGGGAATCGGTGGCGGCACATGGCATCACAACGAAGGGTGTGTCAAGGCGAAACAACTTTGTGTGGAGTGCATTGTCGTCGGATAAAAAACCTAGGAGTTGGTCCATTTTGCCCCAGTGGAGTAGATAGACTCTATGTAAATAGTGACAGTTTAGGAAATGGAAATAACCCTCTATTAATAGAGGGAAGGGCTATTGTTATAGCCACCTCTTGGCTGCTATTTGTTTAGTCTCTCTTGTTTAGAACTCCTAGTTTTTTTTCTCTAGGCGGTTACCCCTTGTGCTAGGAGATCCACCGCGATTTTGTCTGTTGACTGTGCCTGTGAGCTGTATTGTTTCATTTGAGGAAGGGTCGCCAGATCGGCCCACAACTTTCGGTTGACTTCCATTTCAACTTGTGCCCTTACTGAATTTTTGGAGTCTTTTGCTCTTGAGTTCTTCCTTTCTATTTTCTTTGTGATCTTGTGAAGAACCATCAAGTTCTTGTGTTTCGGCTACTGTTGCGATTTGTTGGTGGACGAGATATACTCTTAGGATAACTTTTTATACCCTATTTGTGTAGTTTGTGGTTGTGAGATTAGCTGATCTCGTTTTGAGTTCGTTCTAGAAAACCCCAACAAAACCCTAATTTTGTTTGTATTTTTAGATCTGTGGTTGATTTACAATTCCGATTTAGCTCAAAATTTGTGGAAACCTTGGAAACAAATTTGTCTATATGTGTGTAAAATTTCATCTCAATCAGAGTTTGTTTGGTTTGTTTTGGTATAGATAGGGTTACATTGCTGAAAGGTTGACTACTGGTCCCTACGTATCCTGGTCATTGGGCGGCCCTTACTAAGGGACAAGGGATAACAGCCAAAAGGAAGGGAGAGGCACAAGCACATAATATGGGGATGGCGATCTCGCACCTTGGGTGGAGCGGTTCGGATCACACACCGGAAGCAAAGCCACCTGAAGTGAAATGCCGGCGGAGCCACCCACTGTTGATGCCAGCATCAATATGAAGCTTTGCTGGAGGAACCTAGTATTAGTGCTGTTGAAATCAACACTTGTTAGCGACACGATTTTGCACCGATTCAGACTTTTCGGTATCTGATTTGCGATCTGTTTATTTTGCTGGTCTCGTGAAGCATTTTGTAATCATGAGATCACTAGTTCGCTGATGGTTTTTTGGTTTGAGCGCTTACTTCATCTCAACTGAAGTAAAGTGTTCATTTTCAGTGTTTGGCAGCAAAATTTGATTGGCTCACATTCACCCCCTTCTAATCGCCTCACCGGTCCTTCAAAAACCCCATGTAAAACGCTGAAATTTAGCATGAATATGTGCTAAAAACTCAAAGAAAAAAAATTTGCAAGTCTCTGTCTCTACTATATAAAATACCAGTTTCTATGGTTACATAGTCCAATATCGTCATACGTCACACTTCCCGTTTTACGCAAAAATAGAGTAAAATTGTGCATAAGTGATTATTGGCTCTACATTCACACCCTGCGTAACTAACAATGTATTTTTATATTTTAATAAAATAAAATATACATATGTGATATATAGCATGTGACTATATATAGAAGTGTGTAATGTTTCCTTTTGTTTGTACTCGAAGCAGGAGCCTCTGGGCCAAACTTAAGATAGCTGATGGTATTTGTTGGGGACTTGTTCTCAAATGCTATGAGTTAAGAACAAGACAACATAAAATGTTAAAGGTTAATGTCCTTCGTCCTTTGAAGCATTATCTCCCTTAGGATATAATGATCTTTAGATGAAGGTCCTGAAGGACGAACCCTCATCATCACATTATATGTTAATGAAAGAAGAAGCATATGAAATATAAGAGATAACACGAATAATCATATGACATCATTAATATATCTTTATTATATCATCATGGATGAACAAGAACAATATTGAATTACATTTGTACCTTCGGCTTGACAGAAGGTAAAAGTCCAAGTGTGACGCACGAGCGAATACAAGTCAACCTGAACAGTATGGGGCACTGTTCATCTATTTATAGGCACAATGCGCAGCTTGTGTAAAATTACATACATGCCCTTTATGTTTACTATTGACTTAAGGACAATCCAACGAGGACTAGATAGCCTTTTCCCCTTTAAGTCGGTTCCTTTTTCTGCCACTGAGCTGAAGCTTTCTTGCGTGTAGCTTCAGAGCTATTTTAACCTTCGTCCCGACCATGCTTTTCACATTGTGTACAGCTTTTATTCCGAGTCTGAAGGTTCCTGTACATATATTACACTTGGGAAACATTATTAATCATGTTTTTGAGGACCTTTGGAAGACGAAGGCCCCCAACAGTAGCCCCTCGCAGTATTAATTTGTTATAACAACGAATTCAGACTGTGACGTGAACGAAGGCCTTAAGCCGAAGGTCTGAAAAACACCTTCCCTTTGCTAGAATATCAATCAATCAATGACAGACGGGGCCCTTCAAGTGGAAGCATATTGGGCGTATATATATGAACCCACACCGGCAGCATTTGATACGTCGTTTCTGCCATTTGCATTATTTTCTCAAACTTTTAGTTCTTGCTCACTAGCTCTCGCCTGATTTTCAAGCTTTTTGAGCTTCGGTTTAAAGACGTGTTTGCACCATGTCTAGGGAAAAAATGACTGAGGAGGTGAAGCTGACTGAGGAGACGAAACTGTTTGAAGAAAAGAAAGTTGCGGATCCTTTTATCACCGGATTTTTTGAGTCTATGTCAAAAACAAACACAGAGAAGATTACTAAAGATATACTAGAGGGTTTGTCTGAAGATACTGATGATAGTGATAGTTATGATGCGGAGAGTGGAGATGAAGTTTCTAAAGATCGGCCCTAGCGACCGAGCCATGCCGTCTTCGGCAAATCAACTATTAAACAAAATCATATTGACAATATGAGAGGAAGGTACTTTCGTGACATGTCTATCGTGAGGGTTAGAGGAGACAACATCGTCCCTGCTCCTGAAGAGAATGAAGTTGTAATCTACCGAAGCTTTTTGAAGGCTAGCCTTCGGTTCCCTTTAAGCAAGTTTGTGGTTGAAGTGCTGAAGATATACCAGATTTTCCTTCATCAAATCACCCCCGAAGCTATAATTAGGATGGGGATTTTTGTCTGGGCTATAAGGAGTCAAGGGCTGGAGCCAAGCGCGAAGTGCTTCTGCAGCATGCACGAGCTTTTGTATGAGACGAAGACTACTGGCAAAGAACAGTACCACAACAACTTCGTTTGTTATGGATTTATTGCTCGCCCCAATGCAAGCCACCCAGTGCCAACATTCCAGAAAAGATGGCCCGGAACCTGGATGAAGGAGTGGTTTTATGTTAAAAATAATTTAAAGAAAAAAGAAGATATCAAGGAAGTTACCCAGCGCCCCAACTAGTCCCGCTTCGGCCTCCGAAGGCCGAAGGTGAATATTGATAGCGACGTTGAAGAGTGTCAGAAGGCCTTTAGCACTGTGTGCTCCTTTATTGGCACGAGGGATTTAATTCAAGAGCACATAGCCTTCAGGGTATGGCCACTTGTGGAGAGCTAGGATATGCCGAAGGAGACCACCGCCGACTCCAGTGAGGGAGGTCTGATCCGATTGAAGTATACCTTCAGATTTAGGGAGAAGTTTGATGAGCCAGACGATGACTGGCTAAAGTGCATTGAAGCTACCAGTGATGAGCTACTTGGGGCATACTCCAAGGCTAAAGATAATGCTTTGTCGGCAGCTTTCGGGGGTCGGGGCAAGAAAAGATTGAACAGGGTATTTGATGCTATTGGCTTCGTATACCCTGATTACCATTACCCGCTACGGGGGCAAGAGAAAAGAGAAAGGCTGTCGCTTCGGCCATTGCAGCTGAGCCGAAGGGCAAAAAGATGAAGGTTCTGACCCACCGGCCGTGTTATATTGAACCGGTCGTGGTGCCTAAAGTTGGCGCGGGAACCTCTTCAGCTGCCTAGCTAAGAGGGCTGCTCCAATTGTGCAGAGTACTGAAGAGCCAGTTGTAGTGCCGAAGGTGCTTACAGTCGGGCCAGTCGAAGCTAGAGATGATAAGGCTGAAGAGCCACCGGTGGAAAAGGTGATAAAAACGCCAGAAATCCTGAGCCCACCCACAGAGGCAGATTTGCTAAAAATGCAAAAAACTCCTGCCGCAACTCCCAAGAGGAGGAGGATGACCAGCGTATTAGACACTGTTATAGAGACTACGAAGGCCCTGAGCCCTGCCCCTAAGAAATTTGCCTAAGCTACGAAAGTTCAGGTCGAAGTCGAAGTTGGGCCTTCAGCACCTATTGAGACGAAGTCCATCGTGCCTGAAGATAAAGTTGATCCACAGGCTTCAGACGCTGGCATGGCAGAAGGACCAAACGCGGGAGAAAGGGCAAAATCTCCTGCCCCAAAGCCGCTATCGAGGATGCTGATTATATTTATCGTCATACTTCAGGGAAAAAGTTGTCCGAAGAAGAAGTTCTGGAAGCCAGACACTATGCGCGAAAAATGAAATATCCGAAGGGAGATTTAGTGTTTAACGGCACTAACGATGACGACTTCTTATACTGTCTCCCGGACAACAAAGAAATATTCGTTTGCCGGGAGATACCTAAGAGTATGGGATTCCCGAAGCTGGAAGATGGCCTTTCAATTTTGTCGAAGGATGATCTTGCTGACAGCCTAGCATACAACAGTATAAAGGTATAAAAGTTGACTTTGAAGTTAGAAACGAAGTTTTTCATTGTTATACTCAATTCTTTCTTCTTTTTTACAGGGCTTGATTCTTAGTAATGCCTTGAGGGCTCAGAAGAGCGCCGAAGAAGAAGGCTGTACAATGGCTCTTAACAACCTTCGGTCCAAGGTGATTGAACTAAGAAACGAAGGTCTAGAGAAAGATAAAATTTTGATTTCATTGGTAAACAAAGTAAAGGAAGACGAAGCTAATTATAAAGCTCAGGCCGAAGCCCAGAAAACCAAAATTGAAGACCTTCGGAGACAGCTGGCCGAAGCTAAAGAGAACTGTGCGCTCGCACAGGATAATCGAGAAATCAGCGAGTACTGGAAAAATAAGCTAGAGAAAAATGTTGAAGAACTTCGCGAATCCAAGGAAATGTGCTTCGAGAAATCCTTGGATTGTGTGAAGAAATTGAAAACTACCTTCGCCAAAGTGGGTGCCTACTCTACTGAAGAAAACTTCATACGAGGCGACCCCGAGGGCGTCGTTGAATGGATAAGTGGAGAAGACGAAGCCTTCGAAGAAATTTTGAGTGATCGTGGGGATGTTTGCGCGTTTTCTGGTGCGCGGGGAATTTTAGCCATCTTGGAGAAGGCCGGATGTGATCACGTTAAAGCCATGGCCCAGGCCGAAGCTGCCTTCTCCGTAGATGATACAAAGGATCCTTCAGCTGAAGCAACTTTAATGGGCGAGAAATTTTATAATGATGTCTGGATGAATGGTGGCCGAGAGCTGGCCCATGAGATTATAAAAAAGAGTGAAAAGACACCCATGACGCCCGAGCAGAAGCAAAACGAGCTGAAGAGGCTGCAGAACGCGAAAGGCGTATAGGTATTATTTTTTGGTTTTTAGCTTCGGTACTTATTTTGTGGCTTCAAACTAATCAATTTTACCTACTTCAGCTGAACTATCTTCGTCGCCAGAACCGTACGATCCCCTAGCTGATCCAGAAATGAAGGAAGCTCTGGACATTATAAACATGGCAGACTCCATTATTGACGAAGTTGTCGATAAACTTTTAAACGAAGTTGCGGAAAGGGTTCTCAGAGAAGAATAGATTTTATTGTAATAATATTTTGAAATGCTCGATGTATGGGACAATGGAATGAACATTAAGCTTCTATTGTAACAAGACTATGTAATATTTGATGTATGTAACTTTGAATCGAATATGTAAACAATTGCAATTTATTTCTTTGCGATGCATGAAACTTACACACATACCGTTTTTTAGCCTTCGGCGAAAAAACACCTTCCCTTCTTTTCATGCTTCGTAAAGAAAGAGATCCCTTCTTGTGACAAGGCTGATAAAACTGTATTTCCCGAAGCTTACTTCGTGCCTTAGCACATTTTCATTTTGACGAAGTATGTGCTGAAGATTGGCTTTGTATTCGATTCTTGTGTCGTTGATGCAATATGATGTATGATGTAATGTTATGCAAAATGATGTGATGATATGATGCAAAATGATGGGGATGCCAAAGACACACACCCACACGCCCACACTGGAACACACAAGCTCTGCATCCCTTTAGGAATGACTTTTGAGCTTCTTCACCTTCTATTTCGGTGATATAAGTTCTGCATCCCCTTAGGAACGTCTTTTGAACTTCTTCGCCTTCTATTTTGGCGGTATAAGTTCTACATCCCCTTATGAACGACTTTTGAACTTCTTCGCCTTATATTTCGGCGGTATTTGGCTCTGCATTCCCTTTGGAACGACTTTTGAGCAGAAAACTTACGCTGCGCTCCCTTAGGAACGACTTTTTGGAGCTTCGACAATTTTGGCTCTGCATTCCCTTAGGAACGACTTTTAAGCACAAAACTTACGCTGCGCTCCCTTACGAACAACTTTTTGTAGCTTCAGCAATTTTGGCTCTACATTCCCTTAGGAACGACTTTTGAGCTTCGTAAATCTGTGAAGAAGATATATTTCATCCTGATAGAAGCAAAAACATTACAAGAAATTAAAACTAAATTTTCATTGCTTGTTCCTTATTCAAAAAGCAAAATAGCATAGAACATAAAAGTATTTCAGAAGCAGGATATTGCTCAGTATATGTGCTTTGATTCTGGTACAGTACTATTGACTGTACGAGCTTCGGACTCCTCCCTGAATTCACGTTGTTGTTGGGAGTGCTGGCGCCCTTCTGGCTGCTGACTTCGGGAATAAGTAGGTTGCAGTAGTGGTGGCGGTGGGAGCTGAGGCCAAGAAGCCTGTGAATGGCTTTCCGAAGCAACAAAAGCTGCAGGTTGGTTGCCCACATATTCTGGTATGTAAGGAGAGTGGCACGAAGCAGTATGTAAAACCTGCTTCGACTAATTCTGCCGAGCTTCTGCTTTGGCAATCTCTTTTTGCTTCAGAATAGTAATCTGGCACGTTCTTGTAGTGTGGCCCTTGTCCTCACCACAGAATAAGCAATAGTTTTTTCTAGTCTGATCCCCATATCTTCCTCCGAAGCCCCTGTCGCCTCTGCCCCTTGGAGCTGGTGGCCTGAAGGAGCTTTGCTGCTGTCCCAAAGACTGTGAGGTGTGTTGTGGCCTCTAAAGCTGGCTTCCTTTGTCATCATTCTGACTAGAGCTGTGGATTGATCTGACATGCCTAGGGTGGATTCTTCCTCCGAAACCCCTAGTCATCTAAGAAAATCTATAAGCTTCCTCCCTTCTTTGTCGGAAGTCATTATCAGCCCGGATGTACTCATCCATTTTCTGAAGCAGCTTCTCTAGAGTCTGGGGAGGTTTCCTGGCGAAGTATTGGGCCATAGGCCCTGGCCGAAGACCCTTGATCATGGCCTCAATGACGATTTCATTGGGCACTATGCGCGCTTGTGCTCTCAGTCGCAAGAACCTTCAGACATACGCCTAAAGGTATTCCTCATGGTCTTGTGTGCACTGGAACAAGGCCTAAGCTGTGACTGGCTTCGTTTGAAAGCCTTGAAAACTAGTAACCAGCATATCCTTGAGCTTCTGCCATGACGTGATTGTCCCTAGTCGGAGAGAAGAGTACCATGTCTGGGCCACATTTCGGACTGCCATGACGAAGGACTTTGCCATAACAGCTGTGTTGCCTCCATATGAGGATATTGTTGCCTCATAGCTCATCAAGAATTGCTTTGGGTCCAAGTGCCCATCATACATGGGTAGCTGCGGTGGCTTATAGGATTGTGGCCATGGGATAGCCTGCAATTCTGCTGCCAGGGGAGAAGCATCATCAAAAGTAAAGCTACTATGATTAAAATCATCGTACCATTCATCTTCGTTGAATGAGCCCTCTTGGTGAAGCTCCCTGTGTTGGGGCCTTCGGTCATGATCATCTTGAGTAAGATGACACACTTCCTCAGCAGCTTCGTCGATCTTCTTCTAAAGGTCGGCCAGCCGGGCCATCTTCTCCTTTTTCCTTTGCACGTGCTGGTGAATAATTTCTAGGTCCCTGATCTCCTGGTCCAACTCCTCCTCCTGAAGTGTTGGACTGGTGGCCTTTCTGTGAATCATCTAGGCCCCTTTGGTAATATTTTGGTAATTAATGACAACTGCTTGTGGACTAACGATTCTTGGAGAAATAAGAATGCAGGGTTGGACCACATAGAACAGGAAATGTTGAAGAATCATACGCATTGGTTGTGGATCAGATGAAGGGAAAGGTATAATATAGGTTTCATTTTTGCCAGTCTTGAGGAGTTTAGAGAAGATACCTGACCGGATTAGTAGGCTAGATAGCCGTACTATTAAGAGGGGTCAATGACTCAGATCTGTGTAAAACTTAGTGCCTCATAGAGCATCAAGTAGTTGCATTTGCATGAGGACTTACAGCGCTTTACATTTCGTGAGTTAAAAGTTCTTTCAAAAGCATGTTTGAAAATTGCGAAGTCATGGACGCGCGGACTGTCCGGGCCTTGGGGGCGGACCGTCCGCGATCCTCCAGAGGGGGTCCGAAGTCTGACCATTTGTGTGGATACCTTGTTCTATTGCACTGCGGACCGTCCGGGCCTTAGGGCCGGACCGTCCGCAGTCATGACCAGAGAAGGGTGGCTTCGGGCCAGTCCCTGAATTATAGGCGGACGGTCCGGCTGTGATGGGCGGACGGTCCGCAAGTGTCAAACTCGTTTTTGGACAGGGACTGTGTGTTTTTGTAGATTTGTACTACGGACTGTCCGGGGGACCAGTCCGGACAGTACTGTCTCAGGTCTCGGACCGTCCGGGATTTATAGCCGGACGGTCCGCGTGTGTAAACTTCTCTTGATCCGAGGCTCGGGTGTGTCAAGCTGCCAGGTCACGGACGGTCCGGCCTTGAAGGGCGGACTGTCCGGACCCACCTTTTGTGTCAGCTTTGACATGTTTCAAACGGTCATTATAGCCGTTATATGTACGGCGGACCGTCCGGCCCTAGGGCGCGGACGGTCCGCGTGTGCGCAGAACTGCTGCCTTTTGCACATAACGGTTGGATTTTGATGGGGGACTATAAATAGAAGGGTAGCTCGTGTGAGAGAGCTCTCTTGGCCATTCCTTGCACACATTGAGCTCATTTGTGATCCTCCAACTCACTCTCTCACACTCTTTGCTTGAGATTGCATTCTAGTGAGAGATTGAGGGTTCCTAGTGTATTTGCATCATTTGGTGATTCTTGAGGCACTAGGTGGTACACCGAGCAAGCGTCATTGGCTTGTTACTCTTGGAGGTTGCCGCCTCCTAGACGGCTCGGGTGATTGTCTCCGCCGAGCTCTCCAAGAAGATTGTGGAGAAGCCGCGGTGTTGATTGTGAGGGGTTCGCGCCTACCTCTCCGGAGCGGCAAAGGTGACATTAGTGGAATCGAGGTATTGAGTGATTTCTTGTCCACTTGGCTCAAAGATCAAGTCGTGTCTTGATAGAGGAGCAAGTGAGAGCTTGAAGTCCACCTCAACGTGGATTAGGGGTGATCGGCAAATCACCGATACCACGGGATAAATTTCGGTGTCTATACCTTCTCGCATTACTTATTGCCTTGCAATTGATTAGTGATTTGCTTATTGTTCTTCAAGTATTCAATCTCCGTAGTTGTTTTTCATACATTGTTTACTTATTGTCACTAGAGAATTTATTCCTCTTGTTGTATTGATTAAATTTCTTGTAGTATTTTTGATTTTAGTCAAAACCGTCTATTCACCCCCCCCCCCTCTAGCCGGTGTCCTAGATCCTACAAGTGGTATCAGAGTCGAGGACTCCATTGTTTGTGGATCTAATCATCCCGGAGTGGGACAAAATGGCTAGTAACAACAATGTGCACATTGGGAAGCCACCGCACTTTGATGGAAACAATTATGATTATTGGAAAATAAGAATGTCAATGCATCTTAGAGCAATGGGTGGAAAATTTTGGCCAATTGTCAGGGATGGATTTGTTGTGTTGAAGGAAGATGAACCATCCGTTAGTGATAATGAGAATATCCTCACAAATGATCAAGCCATGAATGTCTTTTATGATGCTCTTGATATAAATGAGTTCAATCGTATCAAGAATCTCACAACCGCTCATGAGATTTGGATAAAACTAATGGAAATTCATGAAGGAACTACAATTGTGAAGAGTGCCAAACTATATGTGTGCAAAGGGAAGTTTGAGCAATTTATTATGAAAGAAGATGAGAGTGTATCCGATATGTTCAATCGGTTGAATGAGATAGTAAATGAACTCAAAGGACTTGGTTTTAATGTACCGGATGTGGATTTCACACACAAGTTCCTTAGATCACTTCCGGAGAAATATGAGACTATTGTGACAATGCTAGTAAGGAGTGATCTATCTACAACTTCTCCAACCGAAGTATTGGGAGAAATTCTCACTCAAGATATATTTAAGAAGTCACAAGCCGATGCTTTAAGTTTGGCAAAGAAGGTGAAAAATGAATCTATTGCTCTCAAAGCCAAGACCTCAAAGGCAATTGAAAAAGAAGATAGCAATGATGAAGAAAATGAAAGTGAGAGTGATGGTGACATGGCTTTATTTGTAAGGAAATTCAATAAATTTATGAAGATGAAGAGAGGTCAACCTAGAAGAGGTCAAACATCTAGAAGAAATGCTTTCAATGATAGAAAATGTTTTGAGTGTGGGGAACCCGGTCACATTGCCATGAATTGCCCAAGCAAGAAGAAGAAGGGCAAAGATGAAAGTGACAAGAAGAAAAAGAAATACTATAACAAGAAGAAAGATGGCAAAGCCTACTTAGTTGAATGGGACTCGGATGATAGCTCGGATGATGATAATGATGACACCTCATCCAAGCTTAATGCCAGAATTGCCATCAAAGAAGCTCCCTCACTCTTCTCATCCCCCCATTGTCTCATGGCAAAGGGAGATGCTAAGGTAAAAATCATCACCGATTTAAATGATATAAAAGATGATGATGATATCGATGATGTTGATGATGATGGCTATTCATATGATGATCTTGTTAGAATGTTAGGTGAGGCCGATGACTACATGCACAAAGAAAAAGAAAAATTTAAGACCTTGAAGGAATTGTATAAAAACCTCCAAGTGTCTTTTGAGGAGCTCAAGACCTCTCACAATGACCTCAAAGAAAATTGTGAGAAGCTTGCGGATGCTCAAAAATCATCTATTGTGCATGAAGTTGAGGTGGTCACTAAGGATGTTGGAGTCACTTGTGACTTACTTGATAGTCTTACAAGTGAACCACTACCTACTAACTCTATTTGTGATAAATGCAAAATTTCTCTCAATGATAACATTGCTCTTGATGAATCAAAAATTATTGTTGAGAATGAAGTGTTAGTAGAAAGAATAAACACTCTAACTCATGACCTAGAAAAGGCATATGGTGGTAAGGCTAAATTGGATTTCATATTGGGAAGTCAACGATGCTCTCTTAACCGTGAAGGTCTTGGATATGTTCCCAAGAAAGGAAAGAATGCTTTTGTAAAGCAAAAGACATTGTTTGTGAAAGAATGTGACAAAGTGTGTCACAAGTGTCACAAAAAGGGACACATTAAGAAAAATTGTCCCAAGTTCAAAAATGTATCCTCCACTTGTTTTGAGCATTGTTATGTTCTTTCTCATAATGCAAAAGGTGTTCATGCTAAATTTGTTGGTACTTCAATTGTTGGAAACAAAAAGAAAGCTATTTGGGTGCCAAAGATCTTGGTCACTAACATCCAAGGACCCAAGCAAGTTTGGGTACCTAAAAGAGATTGATTTCCTTTTGTAGGTAAACTACAAGGCGGGAGGGAATCATTGGGTGTTGGATAGTGGATGTACTCAACACATGACCGGAGATATGAAAATGTTTACCCAAATGAGTGAAGAAGGTTGCTCAAATTATGATAGTATCACATTTGGAGATAATCGCAAAGGAAAGGTTAAAGGTTTGGGTAAAATTGCTATTTCAAATGATCATTCTATATCAAATGTACTCTTGGTTGAGTCCTTGAATTTTAATTTACTTTTCGTAGCTCAATTATGTGATTTAGGTTTTTGTTGCAATTTCTCGGTTGAAGATGTTATTATCTCTAGTGTTGATGGTAGCAATCTTAAGTTTAAAGGTTTTAGACATGAAAATCTTTATCTTGTTGATTTCTCTTCTAATGAGGCAAAGCTCACAACTTGCCTATTCTCAAAAGCTTCACTAGGTTGGTTATGGCATAGAAGACTTTGTCATGTTGGAATGAAGCAACTCAATCGGTTAACCAAGCATGACTTAGTTCGTGGCTTAAAAGATGTGAAGTTTGAGAAGAACAAATTGTGTAGCTCTTGTCAAGCCGGGAAGCAAGTGGCAAACACTCATCCAAATAAAAGTCAAATGTCCACTCATCGACCTTTGGAATTACTTCACATGGATTTATTTGGGCCCACATCCTTTGTAAGTATTGGTGGTAATTCTTATTGTCTTGTGATTGTGGATGACTATTCAAGATTTACTTGGGTCTACTTTCTTCGAGACAAATCTAATGTGTTTGAAACATTCAAGTCATTTGCTATATTGGCTCAAAATCAATTTGATTTCGACATCAAAAAGGTTAGAAGTGATAATGGGTCGGAATTCAAAAATGCGAGAATTGATGAATATTGTGATAACAAGGGTATTAAACATGAATTCTCTTCCAAATATACCCCGGAACAAAACGGTATTGTTGAAAGAAAGAATAGAACTCTTATCGATATGGCTAGGTCTATGTTAGCAGAATATAGTATATCGGATTCTTATTGGGCCGAGGCAATAAATACCGCTTGTCATTCATCAAATAGACTATATTGTCACAAGCTCTTGAAGAAAACTCCATATGAATTGCTCATTGGTAGAAAGCCAAATATCTCATATTTTAGGGTATTCGGTTGCAAATGTTATATTTTGAGAAAGGGAAGCCGACTTTCTAAATTTGAGAAGAAATGTGATGAGGGTTTTCTTCTTGGATATTCATCAAATAGTAAAGCTTATAGAGTCTTCAACAAAACTCATGGTATTATTGAGGAAGCGTATGATGTTGAATTCGATGAAACAAATGGGTCTCAAGATGAGAGTGATAATCTCGATGATGTTGGGGGAACTCAATTGATAAATGTAATGAAAACAATGGCCATTGGTGAAATAAAACCAAAGGAAGATGATGATGAAAATAGTGTGGTTGTCATTCCTTCATCCTCAACTCTAAATGAGGAAGATCACCAAAGCCAACAACTCAATGAAACCATGGATACTCATGATCAAGGTACTCCAAGATCTTCGGTTCCTCCTAATGCTTCAACAAGCAATTATCAAACGGTATCAAGAATTCATCATTCCATTGTGAAGGATCACCCGGTTGATCAAATTGTGGGTGATATTAGTAAGGGTGTTCAAACTCGCTCTCGCATAGCTTCGTTTTGTGAACATTTCTCTTTTGTATCTTGTATGGAACCTAACCGTGTAGATGAAGCTCTACTTGATGTTGATTGGGTGAATGCAATGCATGAAGAATTAAATAACTTCGCTCGAAATGAAGTTTGGGAGCTTGTTGAGAGACCAAAGAACCACAATGTTATTGGTACAAAATGGGTGTTTCGCAACAAGCACAATGAAGATGGTGTGGTAGTAAGAAACAAGGCAAGATTAGTTGCACAAGGATATACTCAAATTGAAGGATTGGATTTTGGGGAGACATTTGCTCCCGTAGCAAGATTAGAAGCAATCCGGATTCTACTTGCTTATGCTTGTGCACATAATATCAAGCTCTACCAAATGGATGTAAAGAGTGCCTTCCTAAATGGTAAGATTAGTGAACTAGTGTATGTTGAACAACCTCCCGGTTTTGAGGACCCCAAAAGACCTGACCATGTGTTCAAGCTTTCTAAAGCTCTCTATGGGCTTAAGCAAGCTCCACGCGCGTGGTATGAAAGGCTTAGGGATTTCTTGCTTTCGAAAGACTTCAAAATTGGGAAGGTTGATACTACTCTATTCACTAAAAGAATTGGCAAAGACTTATTTGTTTGTCAAATCTATGTTGATGATATCATTTTTGGATCTACTAATGAATTATTTTGTGAGGAATTCGGAAAAATGATGTCAAAAGAATTTGAAATGTCTATGATAGGAGAATTGAGCTTCTTTCTTGGCCTTCAAATTAAACAATTGAAAGATGGAATTTTTATAATTCAATCAAAATATTTGAAGGACATGCTCAAGAAGTTTGGTTTAGAAAATGCTAAGCCTATCAAGACTCCAATGGCAACAAATGGTCATCTAGACTTAGATGAAGGAGGTACTATGGTTGATCAAAAACTTTATCGTTCAATAATTGGTAGTTTGCTTTATATTACCGCATCTAGGCCCGATGTTATGTTTAGTGTATGCATGTGTGCTCGATTTCAAGCTTCACCTAGAGAAATTCACTTGAAGGCCGCTAAAAGAATTCTAAGATATTTGAAGTATACTCCCAATATTGGTCTATGGTATCCCAAAGGTGCTCACTTTGAATTAATTGGATATTCGGATTCGGACTATGCGGGGTGCAAAGTTGATAGAAAAAGCACCTCCGGTTGTTGTCAATTTTTTGGTAGATCTCTTGTTTCATGGTCTTCTAAGAAACAAAATTCGGTTGCTCTATCTACCGCCGAGGCGGAATATATATCGGCCGGAAATTGTTGTGCTCAACTATTATGGATGAAACAAACCTTATTGGATTACGGAATTATTTTCAAGAATGTGCCTCTCATGTGTGATAATGAGAGTGCGGTAAAATTGGCTACCAATCCGGTCCAACACTCAAGAACTAAGCATATTGATATACGGCATCACTTCTTAAGGGATCATGTTGGCAATGGAGATATCTCTATTTATTCCATTGGCACGGATGATCAATTAGCATGCATTTTTATAAAGCCTTTGGATGAAACAAGATTTTGTTCTCTAAGAAGTGAAATGAATGTGATCGATCTCTCAAATGTGGCTTGAAGTTGATCACACATGTGTCGTATTGCATCTCGGGTCTAAATATGCTCTTTATGCTATTTATTTAGTATTATTGGTGCATTTTTCATTCCAAATTGCTCTAGATAGTTTAATTAAATTTTTTTGCATTACTCAATTACATAATATGTATATGCATGCATACTAACTCTTGGATTGGTCGAAATGTCCATACATAAGCACCAATTCGGATTCGAAATTCAAAATCAGAAACTGGACAGCTATTGAAAAACTGAGTATCAGGCCGCGGACCGTCCGCCCATGGACCGCGGACCGTCCGCAGCATCAGGAACTGGACTGTCCGCTCAGCCTCGCAGACCGTCTGAACTCATCAGGTCGTGGACCGTCCGCCGCCCCAGCGCGGACCGTCCGCAACAGGGCAGTAAAATCGGGCAGAGGCCGCAGACTTGTCATTTGTGCTCATTCGCCCTTTTCTCTCTTGCTCTCCACTCGCCAAATACTCTCCTGTGTCGAGTGTGCGCGAACGGTGAAGTGAAGTTGCGCACGGACAGTCCGACAGCTTGTGGCAACATTCCATCAACATGTCTTCATCACGGTATCTTCAAATCTTGTGGATTTCATCAAATCTCTTCAATTTTGAGATTATTTGGGTTTCCTCTCTGATCTGAAATTGAGCAGTAGTTTTCAAAATCTGATTGGTGGGATTGTTAGTTCTCCTCAATGTGAATGCTATTCAAAATTTTGAACTCGTTTGGATGAGTATTCTCTGCAAAAACATCAAATTCAACATTTGTGGCGGCTAGGGTTCTTTGGAGTCGCCCCTGGTCGGTCGCGGACCGTCCGCCTGGTGGGCGCGGACAGTCCGGCCCCCTAGCGCGGACCGTCCGGACCCTGGCAGAGCATTACAGTTTCATTCCTTTTTATAGTGGTGATTGGTATCAATTATTTATCTATGGATGTCTGTCACATTGTTGCAGTGGTTTTGGCGGTCTCCGCAAGAAACTTGCAGGTCGCTTTAAATCAAAGCGCCCTCGTGGAAATGATGATGACTATACACCAACCACTGATTCAGAGGCCCAATCCTCAGCTGGGGGCACTGAATCCATGGATGCTGAAGATTTTCCTCATGTTCATCCCGATTATCCCATTGATACCCAAGGATGGACATATCCAAAGCGGAGGTTTTCTATGGCTGAGTACTGCTCTAGACGGACTGTGAACCAGTACACTCTGCCATCTGATACAAATATCCAGTTTTTCCACACTCAGCTGCAGTTTGATGTCTTTTGTGGCACCTTGGTGGATACAAATTTTCATAAGCATCAGGTGATTGATTGGTCCTTCTTGCTAAGTCAATCAATCATGGAGGGTCTGATCCCTAAGTTTGAAACATGTGGACTGTATCAGTTTATGGGACAACGCACAGATTTCAATGAAATGGTTGTTAAGCAATTCCTGGCTACCTCAGAGATTGATATTGCAGAAGAATCTATCACCTGGATGACTGGCTTCAAGCGCTATTCTGCTTCTTTTGCTGACTTTGCCACTGCCAACAGTCTGGATTATGGCACCATTTCTGGTGGGCTGGATCTTTATACTGAAGATAATTTTGAGGATTTTGTGCAATTTTATGAGCCAGCCAGGCTCGGAATACCCAGGAGGTTTGGAGAGACAGCAGGACTCAGACATCATCCTGCTGTAATCAACAAGATTGCCAGAGTCACCATTCTTCCCAAGAGTGGTGATAAGAGTAAAATACGAGATAAGTTCTGGAACATAATCCAGCACATCATGAATGGTGAAGTCATGAATATTGTTCTTTTCATGATGAGACAACTTAATGATTTGAAAATGGACAAGAATCAAAATTTAGCATATGCTCCTTACATTATGGCTCTCATCAAATCCAAGACAAGATTTGAGGGCCCATGCGAGATTGTTCACACACCATTCAGACCTTTTAAGAATGAGATAGGGTTTCTCACTAGGCCACTCACTCCCTTCTCAGATGATGAGGAAGACCCTGGCTATGAGGATGGAGCAGCTCCTAATGTTGAGGGAGAGCAGATGCCTCCTCCTCAGCCTCAGCAATATTGGGAGCCTGGTCCAGGATACTTTGATCCTTATTTTCACAATATGCAGCATGGGCTTGAGACTCATATTGATACTCGCTTTGAGGGCTTGATGACACATGTGGATCACCGCCTCGATGACATGCAGTCTCGCTTTGACAGTAACTGGGATGCGCTCAACTCTGAGTTTTCTGAGTTTCGTGATCAAATTCACACTAATGTCACTGATCCCATCATGACCAGGCTGAATAATATGCAACAGAGTTTTCAAGATAACATGGGTGCTCTCTCCAGTCAATTTGACAATCTTTCTACAAATGACAACATGCATGATATAAGTCAGAGGCAGCAGCAGCTCCAGCAGGATTTTGGCTAGTTCTCCTCCCTGTTTGACACTTTCAGCACTCACTACTACAACATGCATCCTCCGCCTAGTGATCAGTGAGGCCTCTCCTTTATGGAAATTGATGCCAAAGGGGGAGAGAAGTGAAGTTGTCTGGCGTCTCTTTCAGGGGGAGTTGGTGGTTCTATGTGGACATTAAGACCATGCATATGCATTTTACCTTTTCATGCCGCTTGCATTAGTTTATGTCTTACGCATTTGGAACTGGTTTGATCTATTAACTCTATGTCGTATGTCTGTGGACTATTATCTGTAATATTCTGTGGGATGAACTATGTTTTAGTTCAAATTACTCTGTGTGTGGTTAATCGAGGTGTGATTATAATTGCTGCGCTCACTCTAAGGATCATCTCTTGTATGCCTCGATAACCATGATTGTAGGAAAGTCTCCATCAAACTCCAATATATTACGTGTGTTATATCTTCAGCTTCAAATAATCTTGCACACACTTAGGGGGAGCCTTTCTTACATACTGAGTTTTTATTGGGATTTATCTATCTCTCGGACAGAACTTCAAATCAAGATAAGTCCTATGAAACTCATCTCCAAGATCTATCTTATACCTTAGGTATGAGAGAGATTTGGAAAAACTAAACTTCTCTTTAATATACTATGTGGTGTTGTCATCAATTACCAAAAAGGGGGAGATTGTGAATCATCTAGGCCCCTTTGGTAATATTTTGGTAATTAATGACAACTGCTTGTGGACTAACGATTCTTGGAGAAATAAGAATGCAGGGTTGGACCACATAGAACAGGAAATGTTGAAGAATCATACGCATTGGTTGTGGATCAGATGAAGGGAAAGGTATAATATAGGTTTCATTTTTGCCGGTCTTGAGGAGTTTAGAGAAGATACCTGACCGGATTAGTAGGCTAGATAGCCGTACTATTAAGAGGGGTCAATGACTCAGATCTGTGTAAAACTTAGTGCCTCATAGAGCATCAAGTAGTTGCATTTGCATGAGGACTTACAGCGCTTTACATTTTGTGAGTTAAAAGTTCTTTCAAAAGCATGTTTGAAAATTGCGAAGTCATGGACGCGCAGACTGTCCGGGCCTTGGGGGCGGACCGTCCGCGATCCTCCAGAGGGGGTCCGAAGTCTGACCATTTATGTGGATACCTTGTTCTATTGCACTGCGGACCGTCCGGGCCTTAGGGCCGGACCGTCCGCAGTCATGACCAGAGAAGGGTGGCTTCGGGCCAGTCCCTGAATTATAGGCGGACGGTCCGGCTGTGATGGGCGGACGATCCGCAAGTGTCAAACTCGTTTTTGGACAGGGACTGTGTGTTTTTGTAGATTTGTACTACGGACTGTCCGGGGGACCAGTCCGGACAGTACTGTCTTAGGTCTCGGACCGTCCGGGATTTATAGCCGGACGGTCCGCGTGTGTAAACTTCTCTTGATTCGAGGCTCGGGTGTGTCAAGCTGCCAGGTCGCGGACGGTCCGACCTTGAAGGGCGGACTGTCCGGACCCACCTTTTGTGTCAGCTCTGACATGTTTCAAACGGTCATTATAGCCGTTATATGTACGGCGGACCGTCCGGCCCTAGGGCGCGGACGGTCCGCGTGTGCGCAGAACTGCTGCCTTTTGCACATAACGGTTGGATTTTGATGGGGGACTATAAATAGAAGGGTAGCTCGTGTGAGAGAGCTCTCTTGGCCATTCCTTGCACACATTGAGCTCATTTGTGATCCTCCAACTCACTCTCTCACACTCTTTGCTTGAGATTGCATTCTAGTGAGAGATTGAGGGTTCCTAGTGTATTTGCATCATTTGGTGATTCTTGAGGCACTAGGTGGTACACCGAGCAAGCGTCATTGGCTTGTTACTCTTGGAGGTTGCCGCCTCCTAGACGGCTCGGGTGATTGTCTCCGTCGAGCTCTCCAAGAAGATTGTGGAGAAGCCGCGATGTTGATTGTGAGGGGTTCGCGCCTACCTCGCCGGAGCGACAAAGGTGACATTAGTGGAATCGAGGTATTGAGTGATTTCTTGTCCACTTGGCTCAAAGATCAAGTCGTGTCTTGATAGAGGAGCAAGTGAGAGCTTGAAGTCCACCTTAACGTGGATTAGGGGTGATCGGCAAATCACCGATACCACGGGATAAATTTCGGTGTCTATACCTTCTCGCATTACTTATTGCCTTGCAATTGATTAGTGATTTGCTTATTGTTCTTCAAGTATTCAATCTCCGTAGTTGTTTTTCATACATTGTTTACTTATTGTCACTAGAGAATTTATTCCTCTTGTTGTATTGATTAAATTTCTTGTAGTATTTTTGATTTTAGTCAAAACCGTCTATTCACCCCCCCTCTAGCCGGTGTCCTAGATCCTACACTTTCTCTTTTGGCTTCTGGCCTCTCGGAGAGAGAGAGTCTCCTGGTTTGTGTCCAGTGGCTGCAGTGCATCCCTTGGTGCTGTTATTTTCTTCGACGGCATGACGAAGGTTGATGCTTTGCCGAAGATTGTGGAAGTGAGTACACCAGAGGTGGGCGCCAATGTTGGGGACTTGTTCTCAAATGCTATGAGTTAAGAACAAGGCAACACAAAATATTAAAGGTTAATGCCCATCATCCTTTGAAGTATTATCTCACTTAGGATATAATGACCTTCAGACGAAGGTCCTAAAGGACGAACCCTCATCATCGCAGTATATGTTAATGAAAGAAGAAACATATGAAATATAAGAGATAACACGAATAATCATATGACATTATTAATATATCTTTATTATATCATCATGGATGAACAAGAACAATATTAAATTACATTTGTACCTTTGGCTTGACAGAAGGTAAAAGTCCAAGCGTGACGCATGAGCGAATACAAGTCAACCTGAACAGTACGGGGGCACTGTTCATCTATTTATAGGCACAGGACGCAACCTATGTAAAATTACATACATGCCTTTTATGTTTATTATTGACTTAAGGACAATCCAACGAGGACTAGATAGCCTTTTCCCCTTTAAGTCGGTTCCTTTTTCTGCCGCTGAGCCAAAGCTTCCTTACGCGTAGCTTCGGAGCTGTTTCAACCTTCGTCTCGACCATGCTTTTCACATTGTGTACAACTTTTATTCCGAGTTCGAAGGTTCATGTACATATATTACACTTGGGAAATATTGTTAATCATATTTTTGAGGACCTTCGGAAGACGAAGGCCCCCAACAGTATTTAGGCAAGCATCTGGGTCCGTTTGATCTAAATTTAATCATAGATGCAATCGTGATTTGTTAGAGATTCTTTATAAAGCTGCATGAGATAGTAGTGGGAGGGTTTAAGTGTTAAATATGACATACATTAGATCTAGATCTAATAGAGCAAGAGATCTATTTGCACGTTTGTATTTAATGGCTGCTTGGTTACTTGATATTATTTATTGGGATGTTGTCCCTATCAATCTATTAATTTGAAATGCATATGCGTTATTGGTATCACCCACAAGCCACTCCAATTCCAGCTGATTAGATTAGATGACGTCGACGTTACTGACAGGTGCGACCCACTTGGCTTTTGGCTGCGCGCGTGGGTCCTCCACTTGTTCCCCAGCCCGTCTGACGGAGCGGGACACCCACTGACGCGTGAGGTTCCGGGTGATTCGGGACCCACATGTCATGCTCATAGAGCAGAATAGAAGGTGGAAGGTGCACATGAGGATGAGTAGAGACGAAAGGCTCGGCGCTCGCACCAATCATCATACCTCCTATCGCTATCCACCACTAGACTCTGATATATTTCTTTTCTTTTTAACCTTCCGCTTTCACTGAGAGATAATCAATTATATAGTAATAATTATAATACTCTGATGTATTATTTATTATAATAGTTATAGTGGTCTGTCTGCTCCTTCTCCTTGTGAGTTGGTGTGTCTCCCTATAAAAATAAACCGGAAAAAACTCACCAAACTGAAACTAGTAGGGGACTAGGTCTAGAGAAAGGAGAGACACAATCGGCCGGAAGAGCGATTGATTTCTCCCGCCGCCGCCGCCCCGTCTCTTCCTCGTCCGCCGCTGCGCCCGCCGCGCACAAGAGGAGGGTTTCAGTGTTAGGGTTCTACCCCCGCCTGCGCTGGTGATCTATCCCCCTCACTCTTCCGTTCCATCTCGTCTTTTTTTTTTCTCGTTTAACTGATGATGAGATTGCTCTGCCGATTGCCAATCCTCAACGCGCCTCTGACCCAGGGGACAACGCAAATCCTTCCTTCATTTCCAGCTTCAGTGACTACTCCACCTACCTGTACCACTGTTCGTCATCCTCGGTTCTACTCCTAATCATTAATTTCCTTCCCTCCGCTCGTAATCCTTCACTTCCTTGCCACTACCTGATTTATCCCTTCACTCCCGCTTCCGCACGCCTGCCTCTGCCTGTTTTTGTTTGATTTAGAGATCCGATCATGCGATTGGATTGGATTGCTTCCATTCCATCTTCCTCATCGCTATTTTTGGGTCAAACTTTGTTGCGTCTATCCAATGAATTCCTTCCTTTTAAGACCTGGCATGTTTGACTATCCCGTGCCAAGCAAATTAATACACGTTATTGTTCTCATATTGCCGTGTCCACCAGCTGCACAATCAACTCCCTGCCCCCCTATCCCCTAGACCCCCACCACCCAAAAAAGAAAAAAAAGTCGGTTTTTGCCATCGACTGCAGTCTTCTACACAGAGAGACCCAACCCACATGAGTAAATGACAGACGATGACACATGCTCAACCCTTTTTGTTTCCTCCTGCAGGTATCAGCAGCCAAATGAGAATGCTTGCTGTGTTTGATTGATCGTCAGATCCTTACTTACAACCCACCAGGTTCATATTCTGCGATTACCACACATTCCCCCTTCCTGCTTGATGTTTTCTGCCTGTGTATTTGTCAAATGCATTACTCTTTATAAGATTGTATCAGGTCTTGTGGTACCTGCCACCTCAAAGTCACGACAGATGGCCGCAAATAACAACCCTTGGAGGGTCCCTATGCCACCGCTGCTCAATGTTCGAGCTGGTTTTGGCGATACAAGTCTCTTCTCAACCTCACTGCCTGTTCTTCCTCATGAAAAGTGTATGTGTTCTCCTTCCCATCTTCATAATGTAATAATGCACTTGAACCATACTAAGTTTCTAGCCAAACGCTTACATGCTCTGCATAATGAGAACTTCAATGTTCATATAGTATGTCTGCTCATGGGTAAACACGATTTTCTGGCTATGGGAAATTGACCAATGGATGCCAGGGAATGGTAGTTATGCAAGTTAAATGCGCGAGAGGAAGCACATGATATAGGGTGATTAGTTCCTATAACTTGTTCTGTAATCATGCCCCTGTTTTTTTCCGTCAATTTATCTCAAATCCGATGCATCAGAAACCTCAAAAATCTATAATTTTCATTGAATACTAGTACATGTTTGACAATCTTGTTTTGATATTCCTGATGACATCTCCTGCCATTTCTGTCAGTGATCTTTTCTCATTCTTCTCATGGTACCCCATCAAAGGATGACGCTTCGGCCAAAATGAAAGTGCTTGCTGATGATCCTGATGAGAAAGACTACAAGTTCGATTTTGATCTTCGACAGATAGATGACTTGTTGCCTGATGAAGATGAGTTTTTCGCGGGGATCACTGATGAAACTGAGCCCATCGGGCAAACAAATACCACAGAGGAATTGGAGGAGTTTGATGTCTTTGGCAATGGAGGGGGCATGGAGCTGGATATTGACCCTGTGGAGACCATCACAGTTAGTTTTGCAAATTCAAGTATTGTGGACGGGGCTAGAGGCAATGGCATCAACCCTTTTGGTGTCCCAAACACTGTAGGAACTGTGGCTGGGGAGCACCCATTTGGAGAGCACCCTTCCAGGACCTTGTTCGTAAGGAACATCAATAGCAACGTCGAGGACTCTGAACTGCGATCTTTGTTTGAGGTATTAACTTCAGTGATTGTAAATATATGCATTAGCATTGATGATTTTGACACCTTCATGTATTATGCTACACAATATATAAGACGTGGTTGTGGCATTCTCACATTCAATATCTCTGCTACTGAAAAGTTGAACCTTATTGCGCTCTGTTGTTATTTCAGCAATATGGGGATATCCGTACCCTTTACACTGCAACAAAGCATAGGGGCTTTGTAATGATATCTTATTTCGACATCAGAGCTGCACGGAATGCAATGCGCGCATTGCAGAACAAACCTCTGAGGAGGAGAAAGCTGGACATTCATTTTTCCATCCCAAAGGTTGTTTGTTCTTTTGCTTTTATTTTCCAGTTGTACCAACAAAAGCTCTTCTTGGAATGATTGTTCTGTTGATTTTGCAGGAGAATCCATCTGACAAAGATTTAAACCAGGGAACTCTTGTTATTTTTAACTTGGATCCATCGGTTTCTAATGAAGAGGTTCGCCAGATTTTTGGGGCATATGGGGAAGTAAAGGAGGTTAGCATGCAGAGTATTGTTTCCCTTCATTCTGCTTTTGATCCACCTTTCTTATTCGTACTGACGTTGCTTTGGTTTCTATCTTCAGATAAGAGAGACACCAAACAAGAAACATCATAAGTTTATAGAGTTCTATGATGTAAGAGCAGCAGAGGCTGCTCTTCGGTCACTGAATAAAAGTGAGATAGCTGGAAAACGAATCAAGTTGGAACCAAGTCGTCCTGGTGGAACACGCAGAAAGTATGATTTTTGAGACTGTTTGGATGTTACAGTTTCTCACCAATATGTTTTGTTGGAGCTGCCATTTTGCTGTGGTTCTGAATACCACATTCTCATGGAGGCTTATAAAGTTACTGCTTCTGATAAGCTTGCAAGTTAGATGTATAGTGCAGTGCTGCTGGCTTCATTTTGAATAATTCATTTGCAGTTTAAAATGTCCGCTTTACTCCTCTTCGTGAGTCATTTTAATGTGTGTTTCATGAGTGCATGAATGATTCAATGTGTGTGAATCTACATGTTTGAAATTCAGTTTTGGGAGCATGCTGTTTCACTTACTTTTCCTACATGTGAAGTATTCATCACTTAAATATTTGAATTTTTCTAATGTAGTTTACTGACCAGATGTATTTTTCTTGTTTTCTTCTGATTTAGCTTGATGCAGCAGCTCGGTCACGATTTGGACCAAGAGGAGCCCAGAAGCTACAGACATCCTCATGTTGGTTCACCTATTGCTAACTCTCCTCCAGGTATGTCTGTTGGAACAAGTTTTTGTATAATGCTGTCCCCATGTATTTTGGAGTCAATCCCCTGTATATAAGTTTTTTTTTATAATTCTTGTGACAGGGGCATGGGCTCACTATAGTAGTCCAACAGATAACAATATGCTGCAAGCTTTCACTAGGTCTCCAACTGGAAATGGAATGAGTCCTATCGGAATGCCTTCACTGATCTCAAATGCTCCAAAGATTGCTCCAATTGGCAAGGATAGCAATCGGTCTAAATATGATCAAGTCTTCTCAAATGGTAACCAGTCACTGGGAGCTGCATTTCAGCACTCCCACTCATATCAAGATCACAACAGTGAACAGATGAGTTCTAGTCCTGGGACTTTATCAGGGCCCCAGTTTCTCTGGGGAAGTCCAAAGCCATATTCAGAACATTCAAAATCCCCTATTTGGCGTCCACCAGCAAACGGACCTGCATTGTCATCCAGTAGTCGCACTCAGGGCCAAGGATTCTTGTACAGTAGCCGTCAGGCTTCATTATTTGGTTCTTTAGATCAGCACCATCATCATGTTGGCTCTGCCCCTTCAGGTGCTCCATTCGAGAACCATTTTGGCTTTTTATCAGAATCGCCAGAGACATCTTATATGAAGCAACTCAAGTTTGGGAACATGGGTAATGTTGGTATTGGTAGAAACGGGGGAGGCCTCATGCTGGGCATGGCTAGTCATGCTTCTGTGAATCCTGGTTCTTCTCTGATTGGAAGTCTGACAGATAACGTATCTTCTAGCTTCAGACCGATATTGTCACCGAGATTGGGACAGGCATTTTACACTAATCCTCCATACCATGGGCCTGGTACATTCGGACTTGACAGCTCCATTGACCATGCCCGTAACCGCAGAGTTGACAGCAGTGTGTTGCAAGCTGATAGCAAGAGGCAGTATCTGCTTGACTTGGAGAAGATTCGCAGAGGTGATGATACTCGGACAACATTGATGATTAAGAACATCCCGAACAAGTATGCATTTCCGCATTATGTTTTCATTTGGACCTTTTGCTAGCCAGTTGTCAGTTGTGTTCATTCAGTCTTGTCCCTGAATCTAACAGATATACATCTAAGATGCTCCTGGCTGCAATTGATGAGCTTCACAAAGGAATTTATGACTTCTTCTACCTGCCAATTGATTTCAAGGTACTAGATTAACTCCAATTTGTGTGGCTCTTTTGTTTTTGAGGCCTGTACTTTATAGGCCACACCTGTTTAATTTACTTATGTATTATTGTGCTTATGCAGAACAAATGCAATGTTGGATATGCGTTCATTAACATGGTATCACCGGTGCACATTATATCCTTCTACCAGGTGTTTTTCTTTCTAGGCCTTTGTTTTCTGTTTGCAGTCACTTGCAGAGTTAAGAACTTGTTCCATGTGCAGCTGAGTTAATCAGCAATACCGATTAGCAGTAGTATAGTTTCTGTGAAGAACTTGAAAGATTTATTTACAGATGTACACTCTAGCCTAGTGGTTAAGGACTTCCGAGTAGCACCTCCAAGTCCTGGGTTCGATTCCCCTCGGGAGCGAATTTTCAGGCTTGGTTAAAAAAATCCCCTCGCTGTGCCCCATCCGCTCTCGGGTTACGATGTCCTGTGCGCCACCCTCCGGTTGGGCCGTTGCAGAGTGGACAGTTGACGTCGGCCCGTTAGTGATGGGGGGTCAGGGTTCGGGGATTTTCTCGGCCGGGACCATTGTTTCGGTCTCTTCTGAATATAATACCGGGAGGGCGGTCTTTCCCTCCCCGGCCGAGTTTTTTTTGTTTCTGTGAAGAACTTGAAAGATTTATTTACAGATGTACACCTATAACCTGCAGGCTTTTAATGGTAAGAAATGGGAGAAGTTCAACAGTGAGAAGGTAGCATCTTTGGCTTATGCTAGAATTCAAGGACGGTCTGCACTGATATCACATTTTCAAAATTCAAGTTTGATGAATGAGGATAAGAGGTGCCGCCCCATTCTTTTTAATCCCAATGGTCAGGACTCTGTGAATCAGGTAAACAATCTGTGGCTACCTCCTGGTTTTTTTACGAAAAAAAAGTTAAAAAGATAATTTTAGTGTGTTAGTAATGTCATTATCGTCATGAATGAAATCCAGGAAGCATTCCCAATTAATGGTATATGCATCCACATGCCCCTGGAAGATGATTGCCTTGACAATGAAGAAAACAAGAGTCTGAACGAGAAGACAGGAGAGAACTCTACTGATATCGCTGGGAGTTTGTGACTGTCGGCCATGATAGCAAACATGATCAGAATGGCCACATATATAAATCTAACTGTCTAGAGAGTATCCACCTCCAAATTGTATAAAAACTGATGAAGGTTGATGGTTAGGCGTTGAATTTTGTGGTCTTTCGGTTTTAGTTGCAACAGATGTGGCCCCTGGAAGCGGAAGCGAAAGCGAGGGAGCTTCGAACCGGAGCTGGGCGCTTGCTTGTCGAATCCCCCTCACTCTTTACAGATGTGGGGATGAGCAACCGCTGCTGCTCATAGTTGTGCTTGCTTTTGGTTGCTTGCTGTAAAAAGGTGAACTGAACTGAAGAAATTTAGCCAAACTGTACAGTTTAGAACTTTTGTGCATATTTTGCATTCTAGTATGTTAATGTGTATGGGTGGAGCAGTAGTTCAGAGATCCTTTTTTTCTGCGTGAGATCTTTTTCTTAATGCAATATCGGGGCTGTCATACTCAGGTCGAATTTTTCTCTCTATCCTAAAATAAGTGTTGCGCGAGAAGTCACACATTTTTAATTTTAATTATATATAAGAAATTATTAATGTTTATGATATATAATTAGTATCATTAGATGAATCATAAAATGTTATTTTATAATATACTTGTTTGGAGATATAAATATTACTAACATTTTCTTAGTTAGATTTTTTTTAAAAAAACACCAGCGTTAATTTATAACGATACTTATTTTAGAAGAGATGAAGTATAGTTTTTATGTTTATATTGGTCGCTGGCCACTCCTAAAAGAACCTAGAGACTAGTTCAATTTCTATGAAATTCTTGTCTCTGAAGGACAGAAATGTGCATTACTGGGCTACTTTCTTAGAATTGTTGAGGTAATGGTCTAATGGATATGCATTCCATATTTTGGCCATCTAGCTGTCTCTTATTTTTTTGGTTTCAAGCAGGTGTGGTGAGCTAGTGACCTAGTGTGTGGCTCCAAGCTATGAGATGTTAGGTTGATATTAACTGGTTCCAGCAAGAGATCTATCTGGATTTAGCTTTCACATTCTGACCGAGAACGTAACAATTGTATGGTTGTGGTCTCCTTTTATATTGTAAATATAAAAAAGAAAAAAGGTCGGTACATGAACCAGTGTTTGTCGTAACCATCTCTCCATGAGATTTGATCTATCTCTCTACATGGTTAGTGAAGGCAAGGCCATCGACTCGTCGCGACTCTATCTTGTTGTCCCTGAGTTGATCTTCATCGTTCTAATAGTGTCGTCGTCTAACCCCAAAAGTATAAGCCTCGTTCTAACGCGTTTAGTGGCTAGGATTAGCGTATTGGTTCCTATTGAACCTAATAGTGGTACCAGAGCCATGGATGGTGCCCAAACCTTAAACCTACATGTTCAAACCCTTCGATTTAGGGATAAACTCTGAGAAAAATCCTCTAATGACTTGAATTCATCCATCATGAAGCAAACATAAGAACAGAAGATTCAACCCACACAGGTTACCCCTAATTCCCTAAAAACCTAACCTAACTACCCATCCTAATTCCTAAGCACACACAAAGAAGAAAGGGGGAAAGTAAGACTTGGTCGACAATGATTGTTGAGACTGACTGACACGTGGTCAGGTGGGCCCAAACACTTGAGATGGGATAACACAAGTGCTCAACAAAACAGTAACTAGGGAACTGTAGCGTTTTGTTAAGTGTGTCCCATCAATATACAGTGCAAGGGTATTTATATGTAACCGAGTAGGTGGGTGTGCCCCCTAAGTACTGTTATGCCCCCAGTTACCTGCTACAACTCCGAAATATTCCCCCTTACAGGGTCATTACAACGATGCAACAAAAGGAAAATTTGAATGAATTAATTAGTGCTATTCATGAGAAGGATGAACTTTTGGATAGCCAAGAGGACTTCCTTATTAATGAAAACAAGAAGCATGTTAAGGTTAAAAATGCTTATGCTCAGGAGATAGAAAAATGTGAAAATTTGACTAGTGAGCTTAGCATTTGCCATGATACTATCTCCAACCTTAGAAATGAAAATGCTAAATTAATTGCTAAGGTTGAAAAGTTAAATATTTGTGATGATTCTCTTGTCAACCTCAAAAATGATAATGCTAGTTTGGTTTCTAAAATTGACAAGTTAAATGAATCACTTTCTAGCCTTAAGATTGAGAATGATAATTTAATTGCTAAGGCTAAGGATTTAAATGTTTGCAATGATTCTATTTCCAATCTTAGAAATGAGAATGCCATGTTACATGCTAAGATTGATGAATTAAATGCTTGCAAACCCTCTACATCTACTGTTAGCCATATTTCCATTTGTACTAGATGTAGAGACATTAATGTTGATGCTATCCATGATCACCTAGCTTTAATTAAACAACAAAATGATCACATAGCTCAACTTAGTGCTAAAATTAATGAGCATGGCTTAGAAAATAAAAAATTTAAATTTGCTAGAAGTATGGTCTATAGTGGGAGACGCCCCGGCATGGCTTTGGCTTCCAACAGGGAGACAATGTCAAGCTTAATGCCCCTAAGAAATTGTCTAACTTTGTTAAGGGCAAAGCTCCCATGGTTCAGGATAACGAGGGCTATATTTTATATCCTACTGGTTATCCCAAACATAAGATTAGGAGAATTCATTCTAGGAAGTCTCACTCTGGCTCTCATCATGCTTTTATGTATAAGAGTGAGGCATTTAGTTCTAGGCAATCCACTCATGTTAAATTGCCTAAAAAGAAATCTCCTATTGCATCAAATGAACCCAATGTTTCATTTAAGACTTTTGATGCATCATATGTTTTAACTAACAAATCAGGCAAAGTAGTTGCCAAATATGTTGGGGGCAAACATAAGGGTTCAAAGACTTGTGTTTAGGTACCCAAGGTGCTTGTTTCTAATGTCAAAGGACCCAAGACCGTTTGGGTACCTAAGAACAAGGCCTAAACTTGTTTTGTAGGTTTATGCATCCAGGGGCTCAAGTTGGATAATTGATAGCGGGTGCACAAACCACATGACTTGGGAGAAAAGGATGTTCTCCTCCTACGAGAAAAATGATGATCCCCAAAGAGCTATCACATTCGGGGATGGAAATCAAGGTTTGGTCAAAGGACTTGGTAAAATTGCTATATCACCTGACCATTCTATTTTCAATGTTTTTCTTGTAGATTCTTTAGATTATAACTTGCTTTCAGTTTCTCAATTACGCAAAATGGGTTACAACTGTCTTTTTACGGATATAGGTGTTACTGTCTTTAGAAGAAGTGATGATTCAGTAGCATTTAATGGAGTATTAGAGGGTCAGCTATACTTAGTTGATTTTAATAGAGCTGAACTCGATACTTGCTTAATTGCTAAGACTAATATGGGTTGGATCTGGCATCGCCGACTAGCCCATGTTGGGATGAAGAATCTTCACAAGCTTCTAAAGGGAGAACACATTTTGGGACTAACCAATGTTCATTTTGAGAAAGATAGGGTTTGTAGCGCATGTCAAAAAGGGAAGCAAGTTGGTGTTCATCATCCACACAAGAACATCATGACGACCGACAGGCCGCTTGAGCTACTCCACATGGATCTATTTGGCCCGATAGCTTACATAAGCATCGGCGGGAGTAAGTATTGTCTTGTAATTGTGGATGATTATTCTTGCTTCATTTGGGTGTTCTCTTTGCAAGATAAATCTCAAACCCAAGAGACCTTAAAAGGATTCTTGAGACGGGCTCAAAATGAGTTCGGCTTAAGGATCAAAAAGATTAGAAGCGACAATGGGATATGATTCAAACACAAGGGCATATTGAGTCTTTAACAAGTCCACTGGACTAGTTGAAGTTTCTTGTGACATTGTGTTTGATGAGACTAATGGCTCTCAAGTAGAGCAAGTTGATCTTGATGAGCTAGATGATGAAGAGGCTCCATGCGTCGCGCTGAGGAACATGTCCATTGGGGATGTGTGTCCTAAGGAATCCGAAGAGCCCACACAAGCACAAGATCAACCATCATCTTCCATGCAAGCATCTCCACCAACTCAAGATGAGGATCAAGCTCAGGATGATGAAAATGAAGATCAAGAAGAGCCACCTCAAGAGGAGGACAATGATCAAGGGGGAGATGCCAATGATCAAGACAAGGAAGATGATCAGGGTCCAAGACCGCCTCACCCAAGAGTCCACCAAGCGATACAACGAGATCACCCCGTGAACTCCATCCTCGGCGATATTCATAAGGGGGTAACCACTCGATCTCATGTTGCTCATTTTTGTGAACATTACTCCTTTGTGTCTTCTATTGAGCCATACAGGGTGGAAGATGCATTAAGGGATTCAGATTGGGTGTTGGCAATGCAAGAGGAACTCAACAACTTCACGAGGAATGAGGTTTGGCATCTTGTTCCACGTCCGAATCAAAATGTTGTAGGGACCAAGTGGGTCTTCCACAACAAACAAGATGAGCATGGTGTGGTGACAAGGAACAAAGCCTGACTTGTGGACAAAGGTTATTCACAAGTCGAAGGTTTGGACTTTGATGAAACCTATGCACCCGTAGCTAGGCTTGAGTCAATTCGTATATTACTTGCCTACGCTACTTACCATGGCTTTAAGCTCTACCAAATGGACGTGAAAAGTGCCTTCCTCAATGGACCAATCAAGGAGGAGGTCTATGTTGAGCAACCTCCCGGCTTTGAAGATAGTGAGTACCCTAACCATGTGTATAAACTCTCTAAGGCGCTTTATGGGCTCAAGCAAGCCCCAAGAGCATGGTATGAATGCCTAAGAGATTTTCTTATCACTAATGGCTTCAAAGTCGGCAAAGCCGATCCTACACTCTTTACTAAAACTATTGCAAATGATTTGTTTGTATGCCAAATTTATGTTGATGATATCATATTTGGGTCTACTAACAAATCTACTTGTGAAGAGTTTAGTAGGATTATGATTCAAAAATTCGAGATGTCTATGATGGGGAATTGAAGTATTTTCTAGGATTTCAAGTCAAGCAACTCCAAGAGGGCACCTTCATCAGCCAAACCAAGTACATTCAAGATATACTCACCAAGTTTGGAATGAAGGATGCCAAGCCCATCAAGACACCCATGGGAACCAATGGGCATCTCGACCTCGACACGGGAGGTAAATCCGTAGATCAAAAGATATACCGATCGATGATAGGATCTTTACTCTATTTATGTGCATATCGACCGGATATTATGCTTTCCGTATGCATGTGTGCAAGATTCTAAGCCGATCCTAAGGAAGTTCACCTTAGGGCCGTGAAACGAATCTTGAGATATTTAGTTCATACACCTAAGTTTGGTCTTTGGTACCCCAAGGGATCCACTTTTGATTTAATAGGTTATTCAGATGCTGATTGGGCAGGGTGTAAAATTGATAGAAAGAGCACATCAGGGACTTGTCAGTTCTTGGGAAGATCCCTGGTGTCTTGGGCTTCAAAGAAACAAAATTTAGTAGCTCTTTCTACCGCCGAAGCCGAGTACATTGCCGCAGGCCATTGTTGCGCGCAATTGCTTTGGATGAGGCAAACCCTTAGGGACGATGTCTACAAATTAACCAAAGTCCCTCTCCCATGTGATAATGAGAGTGCAATCCGCATGGCGGATAATCCTATTGAGCACAACCGCACTAAGCACATAGCCATTCGGTATCACTTTTTGAGGGATCACCAACAAAGGGGGGATATCGAGATTGCTTATTTTAGCACCAAAGAACAATTAGCCGATATCTTTACCAAACCACTGGATGAGAAAACCTTTACCAAACTTAGAAATGAGCTAAACATTCTTGATTCTAGGAATTTTGATTGATACTTTGCACACATAGCTCATTTATGTACCTTCGATCATATCCTTTTCATTTGCTATGACTAATGTGTTTTTCAAGTGTATTTCATGCTAAGTCATAGATTGAAAGGGAAATGGAGTCTTCGGTGAAGACAAGGCTTCCACTCCACTCTACCGATATTATTTACCCTTCGTCGTCACTCCACATCACTCTCCACTTTGGTATAATCTTCACTCATATTCATTTGTACCTTTGGGGAGAAAGTAAAAAGGGCTCTAAAGACTCCGTTTTTGGCGATTAATGCCAAAGGGGGAGAGAGTATTAGCCCAAAGCAAAAGGACCGCACCACCATGCCAATTTCAAAATTTTTCGAAACAATTTTAAAGTTTTTAAATGTTCTTCAATTGGTATCTTTGAAATTAGTATTCCTCTAAGCAAATTCTATCTCAATAGGAGAGGAGAATTTCATTAAGGGGGAGTTTTGTTTAGTCAAAGTAAAAGCATTTGAAACAGGGGGAGAAAATTTCAAATCTTAAAAATGCTTCTCGGAATCTTATTCATATACCTTTGACTATTTGCAAAAGACTTTGAAAAAGAATTTCCAAAAACTTTGCAAAAACAAAACAAGTGATGCAAGCGTGGTTCGGAATCTTATTCATATACTTTTGACTATTTGCAAAAGACTTTGAAAAAGAATTTCCAAAAACTTTGCAAAAACAAAACAAGTGGTGCAAGCGTGGTCCAAAATGTTAAAAGAAAGAAAGCAATCCATGCATATCTTATGAAAGTTTAAATTGGTTTAATTCCAAGCAACCTTTGCACTTACCTTATGCAAACTAGTTCAATTCTGCACTTATATATTTGCTTTGGTTTGTGTTGGCATCAATCACCAAAAAGAGGGAGATTGAAAGAGAAATAGGGTCAAACCTTTTCCTAAATGATTTTGGTGGTTGAATTGCCCAACACAAATATTCGGACTAACTAGTTTGCTCTAGATTACATGTTCTATAGGTGCCAAAGGTTCAACACAAACCAATAAAAAGTTAAAGTCAGGGTTCAAAAAGAAAGAAGCAAAACCAACCGAAGGCTGCCCTGGTCTAGCGCACCGGACTGTCCGGTGCACCAGGGAGATCAACTCTGAACTGCTCAGCTTCGGGTTTTTGGAGAGCCAGTCCGCTATAATTCACCAGACTGTCCGGTGTAGCACCGGACTGTCCGGTGTGCCATGCGGAGCAACGACTACTGTGCCAACGGTCGTCTGCAAAAGTGAACAGTGAACATGAACAGTGCATGGACAGCGCGCATAGAGTCAGAGCAGCGCCAGAAGGCGCACCGGACAGTGAACAGTGACTGTCCGATGCACCACCGGACTGTCCGGTGGTCCCAGCTGTCAGAGCTCCAACGGTCGAACCCTAACGGTTGAGTGACGTGGCTGTCGAACCGGACAGTGTCCGGTGGCGCACCGGACTGTCCAGTGCGCCCATTGACAGACAGCCTCCCCAACGACCATTTTGGTGGTTGGGGCTATAAATACCCCCCAACCACCACACTTCAAGGCATCCAAGTTTTCAACCATTGCATTCAATACAAGAGCTCTAGAATTCACTCCAAGACACAAAACAAAAGATCAAATCCTCTCCAAGTCCCAAACTCATTCCAAAGACTTAGTGGCTTGTGAGAGAGAGAGAGAGACATTTGTGTTCATTTGAGTTCTTGTCGCTTGGATCACTTTTCTTCTTCCTCCATTCTTGTTCTCAAGCAACTTGTAATCAAGCAAGAGACACAAAGTTGTGGTGGTCCTTGTAAGTGGTCTAAGTGACCCGTTGATTAAGGAGAAAAGCTCACTCGGTCTGGGTGACCGTTTGAGAGAGGGAAAGGGTTGAAAGAGACCCAGTCTTTGTGACCACCTCAATGGGGAGTAGGTTTGCAAGAACCGAACCTCGGTGAAACAAATCACCGTGTCATCCGCTTTCATTTGTTTGTTTTTTGTTTTCACCCTTTCTTTTGGACTCGTCTTTATTTCTAACGCTAACCCCGGCTTGTAGTTGTGCTTAAAGTTTGTAAATTTCAGATTTGCCTATTCACCCCCTTCTAGGCGACTTTCAACTAGCTCACGCTAAAGACCATGGTGGCGCTGGCAAAGTTTATGTGGTCGGTGACTTCATATGTACGAGAACCCTCGATTGAAGTCTTCACCAATAGTTACTACCTCTACTAGCAGAAGAAGGTTGCTAGTGAAAATATTATGCAATTTGGCTCGTGCATGTTCACTCCGAGGACTAGCAAGATTTCAAGTGAAGTTATGGAGCTTGTTTCCTGCGTGACGAATAAATGGGGGAATCAGTGGGATTTCTGGTTTTATGTGACCTTAAAAGATGCCGAAGGTGTACCGGGGCTGCATCCGTCCATATTGTGCTTGCGTTGCTACATCGCCTTTCCGAAGTTTAAACTGAAGAAGGGAGATGTCAATGAAGACGCCCTTCACCGTGCTTCCAAGACAAGCAACGACCGTGATTTGGTGGAGGAATTTATTGCAGTGGAGTGTGGCCACTTGCACATGGTTGGGAACTGGGCAAAGTGAAGCTGCGCCCGATGCCTTTCTTGAAGGGTTGGCATGTGTTGAGTCCTGCCTTCAACATTGAACTATGGGGTTGGGATGCTGCGGCCTTCGTCCGGGAGGTGGAAGTGAATGTTGTGAAGATTTTGTGAGGAAATATTCAATGAAGACAGATATGCCAAGGAGCTGGGATATACATGGTTCAAACGTTAGGTTGAACCATGTATTTGAGTTGAATGGTCTTCTGTATGGTCTGTACCCTGAGGAGGACTCTGCTAAAGCTGGGGATGAACGAAGGAAGAAAAGAGTGGCGACGCGGGTAGCCGAAGGCTGCTCAAAGGGGAAGGCTGCGGTTACAACAGCGAGGAAAATGAAAAAGGTTGAAGTTAAGGCGAGGGGTGTGACGAAGGCATCCGGGGCTCCAGGTGCCTTGAAGGGTTTTGTTGAGGAATTAGCGGAGACGTGCACTGAGCCTAGGGAGGTGATGACTTCACCCGACCTCCAAAAAACATCTTAATGAATGCTGGAGGTGACCGGTGGTGAGTAGCATAAAAAAGATCTCATTCCTGTGGCTTCCAGCAAAGATTATTTTATTTCCTGTTTGATTCGAGATTTTAAAATTTTTCCTTGCGGGAGAAACATTGGTGATGTTGTAACAACAGTGATGGAAAAGGACCGTCAGAAGTCCGTGCAGAAAAAATGGAAGGCGTTGCTACCGTTGGTGGACCCGCGACGCGAGGTGAAGGTGCCATGCCCTAACGTGAAGGGCTTTGCTGTGGTCGTTGTGATGCCTCCGCCAGCGGCGCCAGCGGCGGCGACTAGGAGGGTGCTCTCGCCCGTGAAGGCTGGCAAGGTGACTGGGGCAAACAGTGCTAAGATTGGTGGATCCAGCGAAGCAAGCCGGGAACTGTTCGTAGACGATTACTTGATTGAGGATGTGAGCATGTTCGATGCTCACACCGGACTGACTGCTGGTAGTGAGTGTGTTTATTATTGTGTAAGTCTTTATGATGGTGTGTATATTTTGTACTGACTGGTTTTTGGCTGCATGGGTGAGGTCTGGGCAGGTGGTGGTGATGCCAGCGAAGTTGGTGGTGGAGATGACCCGGGTGAAGTCTATGGTGGAGGCTTCTCTGGACCCGTGGGTGTGATTCTGCTGCTGTTGAAGGGGGTGGGGAGGTCGCCAATGCGTCTGCAGCTGGTGGTATGGTGGCAACAATTGTGCAACAACTGTGATATGTGAGTTTTTTTTACCGAAGTTAGTGTGCTGGCAGGCTGCTGTCTTTGTTGATTAGTTGGTGTTCGGGGAGCTGGTGGATGTTGTGACCTCGCTGCTGTGTTTCGAGAGGAAACGACCGGAGGACAAGATTGAGCGTCTCTGGACGCAAAACACAGAGGCCATCAGGGACAAATCTGCTGCTGAAAACAAGAGTCGGAACCTTCTAGAGAAGGTCGTCTCTCTTGAGAAAGAGAACGAGGGGCTCAGCCGTTAGCTGAGCGAACTATGGCGACGAACATGCGTACTTATCATGAAAAGGGTGGAGGCGGCCATGTGGGTCGGCTTGGAGCAGGCACACACGCTTTTTGTTGATGCACATCATGACCTAGGTGTAGAGACAACCCCCTTTGATAAGTCATGGGAGAGGTAGGGACCCGCTTCCTCAGCTGGTTGCAAGAGGAGTTGGAGACCCTCCCATCTATCGCGGCGAGCCTCATGTCCTATGCATCCCTCATTACCTGCGAAGGCGTAGCGAATGCTTTGTCCTGCGAGGGCTGTATGCACTTTGAGGCCTTCGACCAGAGTAATGAAGACTTCGACCATGAAGTGTTCTAGGTTTAAGACGCCGCGCTGAAGCATTCGGCTGGGGCGCTGCATGACTGGATGTGGGGGCCACACGGCCGTGAAGTCGTCCAGGAGAGGGTTGGTCGGGTACTAGTGTAGGTGAATGATTTTTATTTTGTTGAGGATGAATATTGTTTGTTTTATTTCTGATTCTTTGTTATTTTCTTTCCTTAGGCACTGAGGGATGTGGAGATTGAGGACCTTGCTAGCCTGCAGTGCTTTGTGGCTACTCAAGATGTTGGTGCGGAGGCGGACATGGAGGAACAGTCGTCCCGTGCAGAGGTCAACCACGCCGACCTCGACGCGGCGAGGACTTCGCAGCCCTCTATCGCTGAGCAGGTGTAAACAGGAGTAGGCCCACTGTTGGGGACCTGTTCTCAAATGCTATGAATTAAGAATAAGGCAACACAAAATGTTAAAGGTTAAAGCCCTTCGTCCTTCGAAGCATTATTTCCCTTAGGATATAATGATCTCCAGACGAAGGTCATGAAGGACATACCTTCATCATCGCAGTATACATTAATGAAAGGAGAAACATGTGAAGTATGAAAAACGACATGAATGATTATGTAACATTATTAACTCATCTTTTATTATCTTATCATGAATGAATATAAATAATACAGAATTACATTTGTACCTTCGGCTTGACAGAAGGAGATAATACAAGCGTAATGCACGAGCAGGTACAAATCAGCCTATTGTTGGGAACTTGTCCTTAAATGCTATGAATTAAGAACAAGGTAACACAAAAATTGTTAAACGTTAAAGTCCTTCGTCCTTCGAAGCATTATTTCCCCTTGGGATATAATGAGTTTTGGACGAAGGTTATGAAGGACATACCTTCATCAACACAACAAATAATGAAGAAGGATTCATATAAAGTATAAGAAATAACATAAACACTTAAATATTATTATTAACTCATTTCTATTTTATTATTATGGAAAATAGAAATGATAACAAATTACAAGTGTACCTTCGGCTTGAAAGAAGGTAAAAGTACAAGCGTGACGCAAAAGCAAATGCCAAGTCAGCGTGAACAGTACGAGAGCACTGTTCATCTATTTATAGGCACGGGACGCAGCCCATGTAAAATTACACCCATGCCCTTTATATTTGCTAATGATTATATGGTAATCCATCGAGGTCTGAATAGCCTTTTCCTTTTTAAGTCGGTTTCATCTTCTGCCATCGTGCCGAAGCTTCCCTGCACATAGCTTCGGCTTTTCGCCAATCTTTGTATTCCTTGTGCTTCTTCACACCATGGTTCTAATCCGAGTCCGAAGGTACCTGTTCATGTATTATACTCCAGAAACATTGTTAAATCATGTTTTTGAGGACCTTCGGAAGCCGAAGGCCCCCAACAGTAGCCCCTCACAATATTAATTTGCTTAGAACGATAAATTCATATTGCGATATGGATGAAGGCCCTAAGCCGAAGGTCCGAAAAACACCTTCCCTTTGCTAGAATAGCAACAGTCAATGACAAGCGGGGCCCTCCAACTTGCAACGCACTAGGCGTATAAATAAGAGCACACCACGAGCTCATTTGGCACACTTTTTTGCCATCTGCTCTTACTTTCTCAATTTTTAGCTCTTGCACACCAACGCTTGCTTGGTTTTTTAAGTTTTCTAAGCTTCGGCCTTGAGAACACTTTTTCAGCATTTCCGAAGATGTCTCAAGATAAAGAAGCTGTTGCTGAAACGAAGCTGAGCCTTTCTGAGGAGAAGAATCTTGGCTTTATTGAATCAATAGCAAAGACAAATACAGAGAAGATTACCAGGGAGATTTTAGAAGGTTTATCTAAAGACACCGGTGATAGTGATAGTTATGATGTGGAAAGTGGGGGCGAAGACTCCGAAGATCGGCCGTGGTGACCAAGTCACGCAGTCTTCGGAAAATCAACTATTAAACAGAGTCATCTCGACAATATGAGGGGAAGATACTTTCGAGATATGTCTATTATGAGGGCTGACAACGGAGACAAGACTTCTCCTACTCCCGAAGAAAATGAAGTCGTGATCTTCCGAAGCTTCTTCAAGGCTGGGCTTCGGTTCCCCCTAAGCAGCTTTGTGGTTGAGGTTTTGAAGATATTCCAGATTTTTCTTCACCAGATCACTCCCGAAGCCATCATAAGAATGGGAATCTTCGTATGGGCTGTGAGGAGTCAGGGCTTGGAGCCAAATGCAAAAAGTTTCTGCAGCATGCACGAACTTTTATATGAGACGAAACCCTGGGGTAAAGAGCAGTATCACAACAACTTTGGTTGCTATAGCTTCGTTGCTCGCTCTGGGTCAAGCTGCCTCGTGCCAACCTTTCGAAAGAGATGGCCCGGAGACTGGATGAGGGAATGGTTTTATGTGAAAAATGATTTGAAGGAAGGAGAGGATATTAAAGAGATCATCATGCGCCCTATCTGGCAACGCTTCGGCCTTCGGAAACCGAAGGTAGAAATTGATGAAGCGGCCGAAGAATGCCGAAAGCCTTCGGCATAGTCTGTTCTTTCATTGGGACGCGGGACTTAGTCTAAGAGCACGTGGCCTACAGGATATGGCCATTGGTAGTCGACTGGGAGATGCCGAAAGAGGCCATCAACAACCCCCACGAAGGTGGTTTGGTTTGACTAAAATATACCTTCAGGTTTGGAGACCAATTTATTGAGCCAGACGAAGATTGGCTAAAGTGTGTCGAAGCTACAAGTGATGAACTGCTTGGGTCGTACTCCAAAGCGGAAGATAATGCGCTATCTGCAGCCTTCGGAAGTCGGAAAAAGAAGAGACTGAACAAAGTTTTTGATGCTATTGGGTTCATGTACCCTGACTACCGCTACCCGTCACGGGGGCAAAAAAGAAAAAGTGCAACTTCCAGGAAGGATGATGCTTCAGCTGCTCCAAGCGAGCCCGCGCCGAAGAGGAAAAAGGTGAAAGTCCTTACTCACCGACCGCGCTTCATTGAACCGGCCATAGTGCCTGAATTTGGTGGTGAAACCTCTTCGGCTACTGAAGCCAAAAACCCTGCGATTACGTAGAAAACTGAAAAGCCAGTTGCAATGTTGAAGGCATCACCAGCCAAATCAGGTGAGCCAAAGGCCATTAATATTGAAGAGGCAGAGGTCGAAAAAACAAAAATATTAGAAGTTATAAGCCCTTCGGCAGAGGTGACAGTGCCGAAGGCACAAAAGGATCTTACAACGACCCCTAAGAGGAAAAGGATGGTCAACGTACTAGATGTACTGGAGAAAATAAAGACTTCAAGCTCTACTCCAGGAAAAACAGCCAAAGCTTCAAAAACACGAATTGAAACAAAACAAACTGAAGCCGAAGCTGCACAAAGTCATGCCGAGACCAAAGCTGGGCCTTAAGAGCCCGCCAAGGAGAAATCCTTGGAAATCGGAGAAGAAGCGGAAAAAGAATCTGTAGAACAAATTCTATCTGAAAAAACTGCTATTCCTATTCCCGAAGCATCTTCCGAAGCTCTCGATTATATTGTACGACATTGTCACACCCGGTTTTAGAAGGCAAACCGAATGCAAACCATGTACGTGCCAGGATCAGTTATTCACGTACACAGCAGTTACATAACATGGACATCATCACACAGTGCTCAAAATAGTGTTAAAAGGGATAATAGTTGATTACATCATACGTCTGAGACGTCCATATAGTTCTTACAATAAATCAAAGTGCGGAAAAGAAACGTAGATAAACGCGGCCTTCACAGGCAGCCGACTGGGGGTTGCCGCTAACCCACTCCTAGAACTCGTCGTAGTCTTGGAACTCCTGGAAGTCTCCTTCCACAGCTTCATCTTCGCCTGAGCAGTGGTTGCAATGCTGACAACCTGGGGGGGGGGTTTGGTGTGTAGAGCAAGGGTGAGTACACATCAACATACTCAGCAAGTATCCTGTTTGGCTGTAGTGGACTAGCTTTATGTGGGGATAAGTCGAGCAGTTGCTTTTAGTTGGTCAGATTATTACTTACTAGTAGAGAAAGCCAAGTTTTAGCATTACCCAAGTTATTAACCCGATGTACCCTTTCCAAACGGAAAGAATACCACTTACCAGCACCATAGTCATAACCAGAACCATCGATCTCATAACCACCTGTACCATAATGTCTCTGATCAAGTACCACTAATCACTGGAGCTCCCTTGGCCGCTCATAACCGTGAGCACGACTGATATATCAGTTTCATAACACTCTGCAGAGGTTGTGCACTTTACCCACAAGCCGTGATTCCCTCTTGCCTCGGGCCGATCAAACCCTTAAACACTACCAAGGTGAATAGGCAGGGTTTCACTACGTAGCCTTTACAAAGATTCCCCGGGGCTGTAGCCACCCGTTAGGTTTCCTAAATGTACCGCACTCCTCCCCAAGGGACAAATCAACCTTGGCAGAGCGAGCCGCATACACCGAGCCCCATTGACGGCACGACGGCGAAGCGAACTACACCCCGGATCCTCTAATTATTCAGCTAAGGGCACCCCATTCTACCCTCATGGTTGCACTGTTTTCCCGGGCGGTCATCCATAGAACAGGTCCTTACGGAGAGGCACTCGAGAAACCGCTCGAGCCCCCTTAAAGCCACAAGTACAACATCATAATAAGAGAAGGGAAAACAGCGTATCATAGATAATCTCATCATGTTCATTGATTAGAGTTGAGCAATAGCATAAAGCTAAACAATAATAATCCAACCCAAATAGGTAAACAAGGACATGGATAACAAAAACTAGTCAAACCTTAGGCATAAATGTGTAATGCGGGAGGTGAATTAAAGAATGAATAGGACAGAGATAGGTCAAAGGACACTTGCCTCCACCAACCGACTGCTGCTCAGGGGCTTCTCCTGCGAGTTCCTCGGGCTCTTCAACCGGATCGTTCTCTATGCGAGCGCAAACATACATACATCCACATATTTAATACAAAAGAACAGTACACCATACAATAGAATGCAATAAGTAAACAGACGTTCCACGCGGGCTCGCGAGTACGGTTAAGAAAGAAAGAGGAAAAGACAGTCGAGAAACGATCACGTTACATGATTACAAATTAATCACTCGCTTAATAGAAGGAAATTTAATGTAGACACTATGTTCAGCGTAAAGTAAAGTCATGTTTCATGTCTAATTATTATAAGCAGGTGGAGATAAATAAAAAGAATGGTCGCGCGGCGAGACGCGCGACAAAGCACTCTAAAACAAATTAAAAGCTAGCGACTCGTCGCGCGACCGAGCACGCAATGAGGCACTTCGCCTTAGATACGAGGAGACGTTAAGCGTCGCGCGACGAAGCGCATGACAGCATACGTCGACTAAACTGAGTCCAAAGTGGAACGTCGTGTGAATACGCACGCGGCGTTGCACCTTAAACAACCTGAAACAAAAATGGATCGTCGCGCGACGAAGCGCACGACGCAACACAAGATAGAATCTGAATTTAGACAAATCCGTCGCGCGGCGAAGCGCGCGACGCAACACGCTAATTAACGAATAATCACCGCGAGCGCGGGCGAGCGAAGATACGGTCGGGCGAGGCCGGGACGGGGGAACGGGCGGCCGAGCTGGGGCCAGGGCGGTTGAACCGGCCAGGGGGGCGGTTGAACCGGCCGGGGTCGCGCCGGGGCCGGAGGCCGCGCCGGGGTCGCGCCGGCGAGCAGGGGCCACCGGGGCCGCGTCGGGCCACGCCGGGGGCGCGCCGGGGCCGCGCTGCGCGCGAGCAGGGGAGGGGCGGGGGCGGGCGGGCGCCGCCGGGCGGGCAGGGGCGGGCGAGCGCCGCCGCGGGCCAGGGGAGGGCGGGCGCCGCCGCGGGTGAGCAGGGGAGGGCGGGCGCCGCCGCGGGCGAGCAGGGGCGGGCGAGCGCCGCCGCGGGCCAGGGGAGGGCGGGCGTAGGGATGGCAATGGGTACCCAAAACCCGAAACCCGATGGGTAAAAACCCTATTAGGGTACGGGTATGGCGGATTTTGATACCCATGGGTATTTTATTGGGTCATTTGTTATGCCCATCGGGTACAGTGGGTGTGGGTATGTTCTCTGTTGTCCCATACCCGCTACCCGATGGGGAACCCACTAATATATGACACATGGGTCCGAATTTATATGTCTCATATAAAATGAATTTGCTCTCGCTATTTGCTAACCCTAAGAATCAATGCTATGTTTTGTGTGATTTGAAGGCATGATGTTTCTATTTAATGTTGAATATTGTTGAACTTGTGATAAAATTATGTTGGGTTCAATACATTTGTTATGCTGGTACTTATTATTGCGATTCAAATAATCATGTCTATCGTAATGTTAATGGGTATGGGTACCCGATGGGTACCCGCTACCCATGGTGGGTATGGGTATGGCGTAATTTTGTACCCATGATGGGTAGTGGGTATGGGTATGGGTCAATTTTTTCCTAGTGGGTATGGGTATGGCTTCGTGTGCCCACTGGGTACCTTACCCACTGCCATCCCTAGGCGGGCGCCGCCGCGCAGGGCCGGGCAGGGGTGGGCAGGGGCGCCGCCGCGGGCCGAGGAAAAGGGGAGGGAGAGAGAGAGAGAGAGAGAGAGAGAGAGAGAGAGAGGAGAAGGGGAGGGGAGGGGAGCTCACCTCGAGGTCCAAAATCCGGTGATCGCCGTCTCCAAACCCTAGGGCACCACGGGGAGAGAGAGGTGGGAGAGGGAGAGGGAAGTTGTTGCGCGGGAGATCCAAATGAGAGAGAGAGGAAAGGTGGGGGCGCATGGGGGGGGGGGGGGGGGGGTTGGGCGCCAGGGGCGCGCAGGCCGGGGCGGGCCAGGCCGGCTGAGCTGGGCTAGACTAAGCTGGGCTGGGCCGAACCACTTCGCGGATCAAAAACCCACGACGTGCGCGACCACTAAACGGAATTAAATCGCGAACCAAAATCCGGAACGGAACGAGACGAACACTCAACATCAGACAAAGAAATGTGCTTCGGCATGATGCAACACCCATGACACTTAGGTTTTGGTTTATACATGACACGAACACTTGTCACTATACTGGTTTGAAATTGGGAAGAGGGAGCAAACGGGGAAAGAGAAAAGAGAGTAACGCCCGAATTTGGTGAGAGAAAAGAAGAAAAAATTCTACCCCCAAATTCAGGGCGTTACAAACCTATCCCCCTTAAAAGAATCTCGCCCTCGAGATTCAGGGTTGGCTAGCAAAGAGCTCAGGGTATTTAGCCATCAGATCATCTTCACGCTCCCAGGTTGCTTCTTCTTCAGAGTGGTGATCCCATCTGACTTTGCACATTCTAATGGTCTTCCTTCGGGTGACTCGGTCTGCAACTTCAAGGATTTGCACTGGCTTCTCAACGTAGGTCAAGTCCTCCTGGACTTCAAGACCTTCCACTGGCAACTGCTCTTCTGGCACACGCAAGCACTTCTTCAACTGAGACACATGAAAGACATCATGCACAGCAGACAAATTCTCTGGCAAACTGAGCTGATAGGCCACTTCTCCACGTCTTGCAAGAATCTGATACGGACCAATGTAGCGGGGTGCTAGCTTGCCTTTCACTCCAAATCTTCTGACTCCTCTGATCGGTGACACTTTCAGATAGACAAAGTCTCTAACTTCGAAACTCAGCTCTCTTCTTCTTGTGTCTGCATAGCTTCGCTGCCTCGATTGCGCTATCTTCAGATTCTCTCGAACCATCTTGATGTTCTCTTCGGCTTCAAGCAAAATGTCTGGCCCAAACACTTGCTTCTCTCCAGGCTGATCCCATTGCAACGGAGTTCTGCAACTCCTTCCATAGAGCGCCTGAAATGGTGACATCTTCAAACTGGCCTGGTAACTGTTGTTATAGGAAAACTCTGCATAAGGCAATCTCTTGTCCCATCCGGACTGATCTTGCAACGCACAGGCTCTCAACATGTCCTCAAGAACTTGGTTGGTCCTTTCGGTATGGCCATCTGTCTGCGGGTGATAAGCTGAACTGAAATTCAGATGCGTGCCGAAAGCTTCATGCAACTGCTGCCAGAAATGAGAGGTGAACTGCGTTCCTCTGTCTGATACTATCTTCTTTGGCACACCATGAAGACAAACGATCCGAGACATATACAATTCTGCCAATACTGCACTGCTGTAATTGGTCTTGACAGGTATGAAGTGGGCTGACTTGGTCAAGCGGTCCACTACTACCCAAATGGAATCGTAGCCGGCTCGAGTGCGAGGCAATCCGACTATGAAATCCATACCGATTTCGTCCCATTTCCACTGAGGGATCTGCAACGGTTGCAACAATCCAGCAGGTCTCTGGTGCTCTGCCTTAATTCTTCGACAACTATCGCACATAGCCACATGCTCTACGATTTCTCTTTTCATTCCGTACCACCAGAATTTCTTCTTTAGGTCCTGATACATCTTCTCACTGCCAGGGTGAATCGAATAAGCTGTCTCATGAGCTTCCTTGAGGATCAACTCCCGAATAGACTGGACATTGGGAACACAAAAGCGGTCTTTGAACCATATCACGCCTTCTGCATCTTCTCGAAAATCTTTGCTTCTGCCATCTAGAATCAGTCGCCGAATCTCACTGATCTTTTCATCATTCTTCTGCGCTTCTTTGATTTCGTGCTCTAAGGTAGGTTCCAACTCAACTGTGACTCCTCGCGAATTGTTCAGAAATCCGAGACTCAATCTGTCAAACTCCTTGGCCAACTCATAAGGCATCGGACGAGCGACCATCAGATTGACTTGACTCTTCCTACTTAAAGCATCTACCACTACGTTTGCTTTGCCTGGATGGTAATGAATCTCCAACTCATAGTCTTTGATCAACTCTAACCATCTTCGTTGCCTCATGTTCAACTCTGACTGAGTGAATATGTACTTCAGACTCTTGTGGTCTGTGTAAACATCGCATTTCTGTCCATACAGATAGTGCCTCCATGTCTTCAGTGCGTGAACCACTGCTGCCAACTCTAGATCATGGATTGGGTAGTTCTTCTCATGAACCTTCAGCTGTCGGGACGAGTAAGCCACAACTCTTCCCTCTTGCATCAACACACATCCCAAACCTGTGTAGCAAGCATCACAATACACCGAGAAGGGCTTGTGCACATCAGGCAAGACTAGGACAGGCGCTGTAGTCAACTTCTCTTTCAGCGCTTCAAAGGCCTCTTGGCATTTCTGGGTCCACTTGAACTCAACTTTGTTGCCTAGCAACGCTGTCATCGGTTTTGCAATCTTCGAAAACCCTTCAATGAATCGCCGATAATATCCGGCCATTCCAATGAAACTCTTGATTCCTCGAGCATCTGTTGGCGCTTTCCAGTTCAGAATGTCTGCCACTTTCTTCGGATCCACAGCCAATCCTTCTTTGTTGATTATATGACCCAAGAACAGGACTTCACTGATCCAGAACTCACACTTGCTCTACTTTGCATACAACTGGTGTTCTCGCAATCTCTGCAATACCATCTTCAAATGATCTGCATGCTCTTCTTCGCTTTGAGAATAAACTAGAATGTCATCAATGAATATCACCACAAACTTATCGAGATAATCCATGAATACACTGTTCATCAAGTTCATAAAGAACGCTGGCGCATTGGTCAAACCAAAAGACATCACTGCGAACTCATACAAACCATACTTGGAAATGAATGCCGTCTTCGGAATGTCCGAAGGTCGGATCCTGAGCTGATGATAACCTGACCTCAGATCAATCTTGGAGAACACACTGGCTCCTCTCATCTGGTCGAACAGATCTTCTATTCTGGGCAAGGGATACTTGTTCTTGATCGTGACTTCATTCAAAGCTCGATAATCGATACACATCCTTTTGGTGCCATCTTTCTTTTCCACGAACAAGACAGGAGCGGCCCAAGGCGAGGTGCTTGGCCGAATGTAACCTTTCTCTGACAGCTCATCAATTTGCTTCTTAAGTTCAACCAACTCTGGTCCAGATATTCTGTAAGCTCTCTTAAAGATAGGGGCGGTTCCAGGAAGAAGCTCTATGGCAAACTCAACTTTCCGCTCTGGCGGCATACCCGGTAAGTCCTTTGGAAACACATCTGGGAACTCGGACACAACCCTGATACTCTCAATTGGGTCTGCTTCACTGCTATCGACAACCATCTGATAACAACTTCCTTTCTTTGGCTCAGGCGGGACTAACTCGGTCACCACTTCCTCTCCTATTGGGGACACCAACTTGATTGTCCGCTTATCACAGCTAATAACTGCCTGATACTTATCTAGCCAGTTCATCCCTAGGATGACATCTATTCCCTGAGTACCCATTACTATAAGGTTGGCGGGAAACGCTATCCCCCTTATTTTCACACTTATATTCAAACAAATGCTATCGGCTCGAATTCTACCACCGGCTGAGTCAATTTGAATGGGGGTTGACATGGTAGTAATTGGAAGATCATGTGCTTCTACCCATGATGCAGTAATGAAAGAATGCGTTGCTCCAGTATCAAATAACACTTCTGCAATATGGAAGTCGACTGGGAACATACCTACTATCATGTCGGGGGTCTCCTGAACTGCTTCCGCCTCCAAGTGATTCAGCCTTCCATGATTATAACGCGGCTGAGAGCGATTGCCTGCTCCAGGCTGAGGCACATTCTGCTTTGCTGGGGCATTGGGGCCTGACTGCTGCTGGGCTGCCTTCTTCGGACATTGCATCACCCAGTGGCCTTGCTCTCCACAGTGGAAACATGCCCTGTTTCCAACCTGAGCTGGTGCTGCCTGACTGTTCTGCTGGTTTGCTGGGGCAGGAAGACGAGGTGCTTGCTGATTCTGCTTCTGAAACTGACCTCCTGACTGATTGCTCTGACGGTTCTGGTACTGATGCTGAGGATACTGCCTTTGGAACTGCTGATGCTGCTGAGGTGGATGCTGGTTCTGCCTGAACTGCTGAGGTTGATTGCCTGAGAAACGAGGACGACTGCTGCTTCCAGGCTGGGGTCCACTGATCTTGCGCTTACGATCCTCCATCTCCTTACGCTTTCTCTCTGTCATGATTGCTCTGTCAATCAGGTGCTGGAATGTCGGAAAGGTGTGATTCATCAGTTGGTACTGCAGAGGGTCAACCAAGCCTCTCAGGAAACGGTACTGTCGCTTGGCGTCGGTGTTAACATCCTCAGGAGCATAGCGAGACAATTGCAGAAACCTGTCTCGATACTCACTGACAGACAACGGCCCTTGCTTGAGAGCCAGGAACTCCTCTTTCTTCACTGTCATCAGACCTGCAGGAACATGGTACTGACGAAAGCTTCCTCTGAACTCTTCCCAGGTGATGGCGTCAGGGTGGGCATGGGTGGCGAGGTAAGACTCCCACCATGACTGGGCTGCTCCTCTCAACAGACGGGGACCATACAAGACTTTCTCCCTGTCATCGCACTGAGCGGTATGCAACTCCCGCTCCACAGTGCGCAGCCAGTCTTCAGCATCCATGGGGTCAGAAGAATGAGCGAACGTTGGTGGGTGACCTCTCATGAATTCAGCACGCTTGTCTCTGGGCATCTGAGGCATCTGAGGCTGAGGTGGTGCCTGCTGCTGTTGCTGCTGCTGCTGCTGAATGGCGGCCAAAGTCTGACCGATAGCTTGAACTGCTTGAGTCTGCATCAGAAACATCTGCTCGATGGACATCGGGGGCGGGGGCGGCAGGTGCTGCTGCTGGGGCACCTCATCCTGTTGAGCGGCTCGCTCCTGCTGAGCACGCCTTCCTCCTCTGCGCCTGTTCTCTGACATCTGCAGAATGCAACCACACATCAGAACTGATCTGGCAAGTCTTGCAGCATAAGAAAAGAGTATAGAATTCTCCAACAGCACTGAACAGATGAGCATCTTCACTGATCTCCAACACAGACCACACAGCTTCTCAGATAAAGAGGAAAGTGGAATAAAAGGTTTCCCAACTATATAACTAACTTTATTAACATAATAGGTAAACCAAAATGCAGGGGATACCCACACTCTGGTGACAATCATTACAAAGATCCAAACCAAACATAGTTCATCATGACAAACATAAATGCACAGGATATAGCAAACTACCCTGTCTAACTAAGACTAACTAAAACTGAGACTAACGCTAAGGCTGAAGCTTCTATGTATATATTTTGTATTAATTACAAGATCCAACTCTGACGATCTATGGTTCTAGAGTTATCTTGGTCTTGCAGTCGGGGTTGCCATAAGACTGGGATCCACGCCGAGGTGAGCGGTACAGGTGCTGAGTCCCGACGGGAGCGGGGGAACCATCCTCCAGGTGACGACGTTCCGCGCGCTCAGCCCGCAGCCGGGCGATCTCAGCACGAGCCCTACTCAGCTCGTCCAATGCATGGTCCAGCTCCGTGTTTAGCACGGCGGCTAGGTTGACTGTGCTACTCAACCTAGGATTGCCCTCACCGACAGGTGAGACAATCACGCCTCCTGTGCTGCCAGATGAACGGTGGGGGTAATACTTCAGGTCAAGACCGTCAGCTACCCCACCGAAAACCGAGCAGTAGTGCGAAAGCGCACGCCGTGCAGCATCTTGCATGGCTGCCTCAGCTGAGTCCCGCTCAGAGATAGAATAGTGCTCTGAGTAGGCCTCTGCACCCTGGAGACTGTTCTCCGGACGGCGCACCAAGCAGGTTGCCTCCCAGCGGTCCGGGTAGACCCCGCGACAGTGCTGGTAGACCACACAGCGATACTCGATGGACCAAGTATGCCGGTTAAGTGCCCGACGTAGCAAGGTATCGAGCGCATCGTGGAAGTGGCACCCGCGAGCAGCGTCGCGAGTGATGGATCGAGCAAACCATCCTTCCAGCTCATGGTTAGCAGAGAAGTCGGTGCCGTGGCTCGAGCTGTCGTCGCCATCTCCGTCGTCTGGATCTCCTCCAGCAGCTACTCCAGGGGCTGGGACGCCCTGTGGTGGTGCAGTCTCTCCAAGTGGCTGGACTGTCCGGCCATAGGACGGCGAAGCGGACGCTCAGCAAGGCGGGAGGGTAAGAAAGGGATGACGGACTTTCGTGCAGTGTGTCTAAGACGAGCCATCTACAAAAGACATCACAAGCAAAAGGGTGAGAACAGAATCAATATGACCAGCAAGTAATGAACCATAAATAAATGAAGGATTAGGATAAAACATGATTTTCAGCAAGGTATAGTATATAGTAGAACATAGGTTTGGTCGGCATGACCAACTTTTGAAGGGATATCAAAGTCAAGGCAAGGATAGAGGTCTATAGTCCTTAGAACGACCATTCTACTCTAGGTTAGCGGTCCTACAGTCAGCACGGCTTTGATACCACTTATGTCACACCCGGTTTTAGAAGGCAAACCGAATGCAAACCATGTACGTGTCAGGATCAGTTATTCACGTACACAGCAGTTACATAACATGGACATCATCACACAGTGCTCAAAATAGTGTTAAAAGGGATAATAGTTGATTACATCATACGTCTGAGACGTCCATATAGTTCTTACAATAAATCAAAGTGCGGAAAAGAAACGTAGATAAACGCGGCCTTCACAGGCAGCCGACTAGGGGTTGCCGCTAACCCACTCCTAGAACTCGTCGTAGTCTTGGAACTCCTGGAAGTCTCCTTCCACAACTTCATCTTCGCCTGAGCAGTGGTTGCAATGCTGACAACCTGGGGGGGGGGGTTTGGTGTGTAGAGCAAGGGTGAGTACACATCAACATACTCAGCAAGTATCCTGTTTGGCTGTAGTGGACTAGCTTTATGTGGGGATAAGTCGAGCAGTTGCTTTTAGTTGGTCAGATTATTACTTACTAGTAGAGAAAGCCAAGTTTTAGCATTACCCAAGTTATTAACCCGATGTACCCTTTCCAAACGGAAAGAATACCACTTACCAGCACCATAGTCATAACCAGAACCATCGATCTCATAACCACCTGTACCATAATGTCTCTGATCAAGTACCACTAATCACTGGAGCTCCCTTGGCCGCTCATAACCGTGAGCACGGCTGATATATCAGTTTCATAACACTCTGCAGAGGTTGTGCACTTTATCCACAAGCCGTGATTCCCTCTTGCCTCGGGCCGATCAAACCCTTAAACACTACCAAGGTGAATAGGCAGGGTTTCACTACGTAGCCTTTACAAAGATTCCCCGGGGCTGTAGCCACCCGTTAGGTTTCCTAAATGTACCGCACTCCTCCCCAAGGGACAAATCAACCTTGGCAGAGCGAGCCGCATACACCGAGCCCCATTGACGGCACGACGGCGAAGCGAACTACACCCCGGATCCTCTAATTATTCAGCTAAGGGCACCCCATTCTACCCTCATGGTTGCACTGTTTTCCCGAGCGGTCATCCATAGAACAGGTCCTTACGGAGAGGCACTCGAGAAACCGCTCGAGCCCCCTTAAAGCCACAAGTACAACATCATAATAAGAGAAGGGAAAACAGCGTATCATAGATAATCTCATCATGTTCATTGATTAGAGTTGAGCAATAGCATAAAGCTAAACAATAATAATCCAACCCAAATAGGTAAACAAGGACATGGATAACAAAAACTAGTCAAACCTTAGGCATAAATGTGTAATGCGGGAGGTGAATTAAAGAATGAATAGGACAGAGATAGGTCAAAGGACACTTGCCTCCACCAACCGACTGCTGCTCAGGGGCTTCTCCTGCGAGTTCCTCGGGCTCTTCAACCGGATCGTTCTCTATGCGAGCGCAAACATACATACATCCACATATTTAATACAAAAGAACAGCACACCATACAATAGAATGCAATAAGTAAACAGACGTTCCACGCGGGCTCGCGAGTACGGTTAAGAAAGAAAGAGGAAAAGACAGTCGAGAAACGATCACGTTACATGATTACAAATTAACCACTCGCTTAATAGAAGGAAATTTAATGTAGACACTATGTTCAGCGTAAAGTAAAGTCATGTTTCATGTCTAATTATTATAAGCAGGTGGAGATAAATAAAAAGAATGGTCGCGCGGCGAGACGCGCGACAAAGCACTCTAAAACAAATTAAAAGCTAGCGACTCGTCGCGCGACCGAGCACGCAATGAGGCACTTCGCCTTAGATACGAGGAGACGTTAAGCGTCGCGCGACGAAGCGCATGACAGCATACGTCGACTAAACTGAGTCCAAAGTGGAACGTCGCGTGAATACGCACGCGGCGTTGCACCTTAAACAACCTGAAACAAAAATGGAACGTCGCGCGACGAAGCGCACGACGCAACACAAGATAGAATCTGAATTTAGACAAATCCGTCGCGCGGCGAAGCGCGCGACACCGGGCGGGCAGGGGCGGGCGAGCGCCGCCGCGGGCCAGGGGAGGGCGGGCGCCGCCGCGGGCGAGCAGGGGAGGGCGGGCGCCACCGCGGGCGAGCAGGGGCGGGCGAGCGCCGCCGCGGGCCAGGGGAGGGCGGGCGCCGCCGCGCGGGACCGGGCAGGGGCGGGCAGGGGCGCCGCCGCAGGCCGGGGAAAAGGGGAGGGAGAGAGAGAGAGAGAGAGAGAGAGAGAGAGAGAGAGAGAGAGAGAGAGGAGAAGGGGAGGGGAGGGGAGCTCACCTCGAGGTCCAAAATCCGGTGATCGCCGTCTCCAAACCCTAGGGCACCACGGGGAGAGAGAGGTGGGAGAGGGAGAGGGAAGTTGTTGCGCGGGAGATCCAAATGAGAGAGAGGAAAGGTGGGGGCGCATGGGGGGGGGGGGGGGGTTGGGCGCCAGGGGCGCGCAGGCCGGGGCGGGCCAGGCCGGCTGAGCTGGGCTGGACTAAGCTGGGCTGGGCCGAACCACTTCGCGGATCAAAAACCCACGACGTGCGCGACCACTAAACGGAATTAAATCACGAACCAAAATACGGAACGGAACGAGACGAACACTCAACATCAGACAAAGAAATGTGCTTCGGCATGATGCAACACCCATGACACTTAGGTTTTGGTTTATACATGACACGAACACTTGTCACTATACTGGTTTGAAATTGGGAAGAGGGAGCAAACGGGGAAAGAGAAAAGAGAGTAACACCCGAATTTGGTGAGAGAAAAGAAGAAAAAATTCTACCCCCAAATTCAGGGCGTTACAGACATGCTTCGAGAAAAAAGTTATCTGCTGAAGAAAAGCGAGAAGCTCAATATTATGCCCAGAGACTGAAATATCCAAAAGGGGCGTTGATATTCAACGGCAACGAAGAAGAGGACTTCTTGTATTGTCTCCCAGACAGCAAGGAGATTTCTGTCTGCCGAGAGATGAGCAAAAGCTTCGGGTTCCCAACACTAGAAGACGGGCTTTCGGTGCTATCAAAAGATGAATTGGCCGACAGCTTAGTATATAATAGTTTAAAGGTACGAGAATGAACTTTTTGTACTTTAAAAACAAAAGATTTTTTTATTTGCTTATACTTAATACCACACTCTTTTCGCAGGGCCTCATTCTTAGCAACGCCCTCAGGGCACAAAAAAGTGCCGAAGACGAAGGATGCACTATAGCTTTGAATAACCTTCGTTCCGAGGTAATTGAACTAAGGAACAAAGGTCTTGAAAAAGATAAAATATTGAACTCGTTGGTGAACAAGATAAAAGAAGACGAAGCTACTTCAAAAGCCCAAGCTGAAGCCCAGAAATGTGAAATTGAAGATCTTTGGAAACAGCTGGCAGAAGCAAAATTAAAATTTGCAATTGCCGAAGCTGACCGAGACGCCAGTGATTACTGGAAAAATTATTGGGAGAAAACAGCTGTAAAACTTCGGTCTTCAAAAGAAAGATGTTATGAAAAATCCATAGAATGTGTGAGAAAAATAAAGACAAGCTTCGCCGACGTTGGCGCATACTCCAACGAGGACAACTTCGTAAGAGGCGATCCTGAGGGCCCAATTGAATGGATCAGCGGCGAAGCCGATGCTTTCGAGGAAATTTTAAATGGCCGTGGAGACGTCTGCGCCTTTTCTGGCGCGAGGGGAGTTGCAGCTATCTTGGAGAAGATAGGTTGCGAACACGTAAAATCCCTGGCGCAAACCGAAGTTGCCTTATCTATTGAAGATACAAAAGACCCCTCGGTCGAAGCAAGTTTAATTGGTGGAAAGTTTTTCACCGACATCTAGGAAAATGGCGGCCGAGGGATGGCCCACGAAATTATAAAGCAAAGTGAGAAAGATACTCACGATGCTAGAGAAGCAACAAAGGCAGCTGAAAAGACTGCAGAACTTGAAAGACGGATAGGTATTGCCTAATTGTTTTTGACTTTATGTTTTTTTTGTAACTTCGGACTTATTTATGTTTTATATCGCAGCCGAACTATCTCCTCCCCCGGAGCCCTTCGAGTCATTGGCCGACCCCGAAGCAAAAAAGGAAGATGAAATTACTAAGATGGCCGAAGCTATTATGGACGAAGCTGTTACTCGACTACTAAACGAAGCTGCGGAAGCAGTTCTAAAAGAAGAATAGCTTATTATTGTAAAAACATTTGGAATATTAATGTAATATTTGCTGAACAAAGTGTGTAATATTTTGTAGTTTTGAATGTAATATATGAGCTGTTTGTAATTCAATTCTTTACGATGCATGAAACTTTATGTACATACCGTTTTTGAGCCTTCGGCAAAAAAACACCTTCCCTTCTTTTCATGCTTCGTGAAGAATATCCATATTCCGCAAAAACATTATGCTTCGTAAGCAATAGATCTCCTTTGATGTTAGAGTTGATGAAGCTATACTTCTTCAAAATTTATTTTGTGCCTTGACACTTATTTGAAACAATTTCCGAAGATCAACATTGTATCCCCTTCTTGTGCCATTGATGCAATATGATGTATGATGCCATGTTATGCGAATGATGTGATGATGTTATGCTATGCAAAATGACATTTGTGCCGAAGATACACACATATTCCCACAATAGAACACACAATCTCTTTGCCGTTTATTTTTCGGCTTCACCGCTTATTTTTTGGTGCATCAGCGTTGACTTTTCGCTTTAAGTTCTACATTCCCTTAGGAACATCTTTTGAACTTCTTCGCCTTCTATTTCGGCGGTATTCACATTGACTTTTCGCGCTTCGCCTTATATTTCGGTGGAATCAGCGTTTATTTTTCGCTATAAGCTCTGCATTCCCTTTGGAACGACTTTTGAGCAGAAAACTTACGCTGTGCTCCCTTAGGAACGACTTTTTGTTGCTTCGGCAAACTTACACTGCGTTCCTTAGAACGACTTTTTGTTGCTTCGGCAAAACTTACGCTGCGTTCCTTAGAACGACTTTTTGTTGCTTCGGCAAAACTTGCTCTGCGTTCCTTAGAACGACTTTTTGTGGTTCACCGACTTTTGGAACTTCGTGAGTCTGTGAAGAAGGTTTATTATATCATGACAATAATGAAGGTATTACAAGAAATTGAAAACAACAAAAGAACTAGGCTTTCAATGATTGCTCCTTATTAAAAAAGAAAATAATGACGAATGCAAAAACTGTTTCAGGGGTAGGATATCTCTTAGTAGATATGCTTCGATTCTGGCATAGTACTATTGACTGTGCGGCTTCAGACTCCTCCCTGAAGTCTCACTGCTGGTGAGTATGCTGGCTCCCTTCTGGCTGTTGGCCTCGGGAGTATGCGGGTTGTATTGGTGGTGGAGGTGGAGACTGTTGCCAAGATGCCTGTGGTTGGCTTGCCGAAGCAACAGAAGCTGCAGGATGGTTACCCACATACTCTGGAATGTATGGTGAGTGATACGAAGTAGTGTGCATGACCTGCTTCGGCTGGTTCTGTTGGGCTGCAGCTTCTGCTATCTCCTTCTGTTTCTGAATGGTGACATGGCACATCCTTGTAGTATGGCCCTTGTCCTCACCACAGAATAGGCAATAAATTTTCCTGGGCTGATCCCCGAACCTTCCACCGAAGCCCCTGGCGCCTCTGCCCCTTGGAGCTGGAGGCCGAGGATAGCTTTGTTGCTGCCCCAAAGCCTGGGAGGAATACTGTGGCCTCTGTTGTTGACCTCCTCTGTCATCATTCTGAGTGGAGTGGATTGATCTGACGTGCCTTGGGTGGACTCTCCCTCCGAAGCCCCTGGTCATTTCGGAGAACCTGTAAGCTTCCTCCCTTCTCTGCCGAAAGTCATTATCAGCGCGGATGTATTAATCCATCTTCTGAAGCAATTTCTCCAGGGTCTGAGGGGGTTTCCTGGCGAAGTATTGGGCTGTAGGTCCTGGCCAAAGCCCCTTGATCATGGCCTCAATGACAATTTCATTGGGCACTGTTGGTGCTTGTGCCCTCAGACGCAAGAACCTTCGGACATACGCCTGAAGGTATTCTTCGTGATCTTGCGTGCACTGGAACAAAGCTTGAGCGGTAACCGTCTTTGTTTGAAACCCTTGGAAACTGGTGACCAGCATGTCCTTCAGCTTCTGCCATGATGTGATTGTTCCTAGCCGAAGAGAGGAGTACCAGGTTTGTGCAACATTCTTGACTGCCATGACAAAAGATTTTGCCATGACTGCAGTATTGCCACCATATGAAGATATGGTTGCTTCGTAGCTCATCAGAAACTGCTTCAGATCTAAGTGTCCATCATACATGGGGAGCTGGGGTGGTTTGTAAGACGGGGGCCAGGGTGTAGCCTACAGTTCTGCTGATAGAGGAGAAGCATCATCAAAAGCAAAATTTCCATGATGGAAATCTTCATACCATTCATCATCGTTGTAGAAGCCCTCTTGGTGCAGCTCTTTGTGCTGGGGTCTTCGGTTCTGCTCATCTTGAGTAAGATGACGTACTTCTTCAGTGGCTTCGTCAATCTGCCTTTGTAGATCAGCTAGCCGAGCCATCTTTTCCTTCTTATTTTGTACTTGCTGATGAAGCATCTCCATATTCCTAATCTCTTGGTCCAACTCATCCTCATGGGGTGTTGGACTGGTGGCCTTCCTCTTCTGTCTTCGGGCCTCTCGAAGAGAAAGGGTCTCCTGGTTCGGATACAGCGGCTGCAGAACGGCAGCCCCTGTCGCTGAAGCTTTCTTTGGCGGCATGACGAAGGTCGATGCTTGCCGAAGGTGGTCGAAAAGGGTTCACTGGAGGTGGGCGCCAATGTTGGGGACTTGTCCTTAAATGCTATGAATTAAGAACAAGGCAACACAAAAATTGTTAAACATTAAAGTCTTTCGTCCTTCGAAGCATTATTTCCCCTTGGGATATAATGAGTTTCGAACGAAGGTTATGAAGGACATACCTTCATCAGCACACAAATAATGAAGAAGGATTCATATAAAGTATAAGAAATAACATAAACACTTAAATATTATTATTAACTCATTTCTATTTTATTATTATGGAAAAATAGAAATGATAACAAATTACAAGTGTACCTTCGGCTTGAAAGAAGGTAAAAGTACAAGCGTGACGCAAAAGCAAATGCCAAGTCAGCGTGAACAGTACGAGAGCACTGTTCATCTATTTATAGGCACGGGATGCAGCCCATGTAAAATTACACCCATGCCCTTTATATTTGCTAATGATTCTATGGTAATCCATCGAGGTCTGAATAGCCTTTTCCTTTTTAAGTCGGTTTCATCTCCTGCCATTGTGCCGAAGCTTCCCTGCACATAGCTTCGGCTTTTCGCCAATCTTTGTATTCCTTGTGCTTCTTCACACCATGGTTCTAATCTGAGTCCGAAGGTACCTGTTCATGTATTATACTCCAGAAACATTGTTAAATCATGTTTTTGAGGACCTTCGGAAGCCGAAGGCCCCCAACACCTATGATGATAAAGCTAGGATACTTCGGGGAAGCTGAGAAGAAGCTGATTCGCTTTGGCAGGGAAGAAACCACTCCGACACCAGAAAATGATGAGGTGGTAGTTTTCAGGAGTTTTTTCAGAGCAGGATTGAGGTTTCCTTTGAAATGATTGGAGAAGTTTTGGAAAACTACGAGATCTATCTTCATCAGCTGACTCCTAATGCTATCGTTAGGCTCAGCGTCTTCATCTGGGCTCTCTGAAGCCAAGGAATAGACCCGAATGCCGAAGCCTTCTACCGAGTGCACGAGCTTCATTATCAGACAAAGGCCAGAGAAGCTGGTCTTCATGAGAATTTTGGTTGTTACAACTTTGCCTACCGCAAAGATATGAAGACCCCAGTGGTTAGCTATTGCACCAAGTGGCCAACGGGTTGGAAAAATGAGTGGTTTTATGTGAAGGTCGATGAGAAGAAGAGGGAGAAGCTCAAGACGTTAGTACTGAGCCCTCTGAGTTTGAGCTACGGGTTGACTAGGCCGTTGTGCCGTATGGAGCCGGGGTCACCATGCCGACAAGCTATGGCAGAATTCCGGGTGGTAGCCGAGCAGATCGGGACCAGAGATCTAGTCCAAGAATATCTGGCCTATAAGGTGTTCCCAATGCTGAGTGAATGGAACATGCCAAAGCTAAAGGGGACAAAGGAGAAGAATGAACTTGTGCGACTACCTTATAAGTTTAAATTCGAGAAACATTTCAAGGGGCCATGTCAAGAATGGTTAGAAATGATAGAAACCATGTGCAACGAAATTCTGGGAAATTACACTAAAAAAGAAGATCAACTAATGACCGCAGCCTTCGGCACCCGACCGAAGCGAAGGTTGAATCGGGTGATGGATGCCCTGAACTTCGAATATCCTGATTATGAGCGATTGAACAAGGGTGCCGAAGGGCAAAAAAGAAAAATGATCGTTAGCGTTCTGAGCATACAAGCTGCTAGAATGGTGAAAGAAGATGATGAAATTCTGAAGAGGAGAAAATCGAGCCCTGAACCAAAGATAGCTGCTCCGAAGAAGAGGAAAGTTGCGGCTCCAAAGCCAAAAGCGACTGAGATAGAGGAAGAGACTCTTTCAACACCTTCTGCTGCCGACGTGGAAGAAATTCTAAAGGTAATGACTGAATCCTTGCCTATCAAGCTAAGTCCACTAGGGCCACATCTGATGAAGCTTTTACAGAAGAAGGAGGATCCTTCGGCAGCCAAGAAGTCTGCTGGGCCAAAAAGGCGGAGGATTATTACTGTGATTGCAGCTATTGAAGAAACACCACCGCCGGCCTCAGCGCCAAAGATAACACATGCTGCCGAAGACGCTATAGCTACCGAAGCTGCCCCCGCCGAAGCTGCAACTGTCGAAGCTGGTACAGCCGAAGCCACAAATCTGGATAACACATTTTCCAATATTGATAAAATGCTTTTGAATATGGCCGCGGAAGAAGCTGCTGCGGCTGCCGAAGAGACCTTGGCCACAGTGCCTAGAAAAGGGAAGGATATTGCCGAGGATACTTCGAAGGAAAAGGACTTCAATTTTCAAAACATAATAGGTCAAAAGCTATCTAAGGCTGAAAAAGAGGAGCTGAGAGATTATGCTATATCATGTGGCTATCAACTAGGAGCATTGCTCTTCGGCGGTATTGACGACGAGAGCCTAGGATGCCTCCGAGACCGAACTGGAGCGAAGGTTATCAGTACTCTGTCGAAGAGTATTGGTTTCCCAAAGCTTGAGGCTGATATCAGCCGCTACCGACGACAGCATATCGTCGGTAGTTTATTCTATTCTAATTTCAAGGTAATTTTTTTTTCTTCGGCTTTTCATTGTTTTAACACCGAAGGTGTTTTCTTACGAAGGTTGCTTTGCACAGAGTATGCTATTAAGTAAAGCCTTGAGGATGCAACAGGACCTCGAAAATAAAAAACATGAGATTATAAAGGCTTAGAGAGCAAAATAAGAGATCACGAAGCTGCCCTTGAGAAGAAGGATTTTGAACTTCAATCAATGGAGGGCTTACTGGACGAAGCCCAAGCTAAAATTGCCAGATTGAATAGTGAACTCCTCACAAAGTCAGAAAGCTTCGAACTAGAAAAACAGAAATTTGATGCGAAGCTTGAAGCTGAAGTCGAAAAAAGTTCAAATTTGCAGAAATCATTGAAAGAGCTTCAAGATAAATGTCTAGACTTCGGCAACCGAAGCGTGCAGCGGCTGAAGCAGGTCTTCAACTCAGTTGGAGCTAGCTCTGAGAAATTTGAACCTTCGGTTGAAGACCTGCCAAAGACCTTCGAACACATTGAGGGCGAAGTTGATGCTCTTGACGAAGTTATAGCTGGACACGACGACTTCTGCGCCCTGCTAGCTTCTCGGGGCACAGCTGTTGCCTTCATGAAAACTGGTTGCACACATGGGAAGATCGTTAATAGGCCAAACTTTAGCTTATCATCATCAGATTTAATTGATATCCCTAGCCTAGCTCGAAGCATAGGAAATAGATTCATAACACAAATCTGGACGAAGGGTGGGCGAAGCTTAGCTGGTGATGAAGCTCGAAGCCACCTCAAGCCGGTAATAAACTCATATCTAATGCTTACCTTCTCCTTGAAACTTGAGTTTACCTTATAACGCTTTGTTATGTACAGGATGACGAAGCCAAAGAGCAATGATCCGAAGCTTGGCAGATGGTGATGAAGCTGAAGACACTGCTATGAAAAAACTCTAGAGAAATTCTTGAATTATCCTTGTAAAAAATATTGTAATTTAAGAATCAGATACTACTCTATAAATTTGTCCATACCTTATAATATATTTTTACCTTTTCGTCCATGTGTGAATTGCTTTGATGTGGACGAAACTTGTATTTTTTGAGCCGAAGGCGAAAAACACCTTCCCTTCTTTTCGTACACAACAAAGCATAAATCTGCTTCTTCTTTTTTCTGTCACCGAAGCCTTGTCATTAAAGCCAAAGCAACTATCTGTACTTCTATGATATGATGATGATGATCCTAGGAATGTCTAAATGAATGTGTATGAATGCAATGAATGATGTAATGTATTGTGCAAATGAATGTCCAAACACACGCTTACGAAGCCACATCCAAACTCTACATTCTCTTAGAAATGACTGAAATCTCTTTGCCATTTATTTTTCGGCTGCACCGCTTATTTTTCAGTGTAAGTTCTGCATCCCCTTAGGAACGTCTTTTGAACTTCTTCGCCTTCTATTTCGGCGGTATAAGTTCTGCATCCCCTTAGGAACGTCTTTTGAACTTCTTCGCCTTATATTTCGGCGGTATTTGGCTCTGCATTCCCTTAGGAACGACTTTTGAGCAGAAAACTTACGCTGCGCTCCCTTAGGAACGACTTTTTGTGGCTTCGTCGTGCTCTGCATCCCCTTAGGGACGACCTTTGAGCTTCTCCCTGGTTTTTTTCTTTTTCTGCACTCGATGGTGCCCGCTCATATGTTACATTTTACATTCTTTTGGGGGATTTTGCTCTCGTAGAGCTGAATAAAAAAAAGAAAAATTACAAGCTATGGCCCCATTAAAAACCTTTCTCCCCCTTTAGAAAGGAAAAGGGTGCCATAGGAAAAAATGAAAAAAAAATTACATCAAATTACACATAATATCGTCGAAGCTCATCCGCATTCCAAGATCTAGGAATGTCGTTGCCGTCCATATCCTTCAACCTGTAAGAACCGAGCCTTGACGAAGATACTACCAGAAAAGGTCCTTCCCACTTCAGCTGTAGTTTGCCTACTGTGTTCGGATTAGCTACTCTCCGAAGCACCAAATGCCCTGGTTTGATATTTTTCAACCGGACTTTTCTATCGCACCATTTTATTGTTTTGGCTTGATATTTATTGATATTTTCCACAGCCTGAAGTCTGGTCCCTTCTATAGTATCTTTTGCTACGTGATAATCAGCTTCGTCTTCTACCGAAGTTGCTGTTCTTATTGACCCCACTTTAGCTTCTTCTGGGGTTATAGCTTCGTCACCAAATAATTACTTAAATGGCGTAAAACCTGTTGATCTTGATATGGTTGTATTGTGGCTCCACACCACTTTAATCAACTCATCTGGCCACTTTCCTCTGGGCTGGTTGAAGATTACCTTCATTATTCCCGTCATTATAATGCCATTTGCTCTTTCGACAAGTCCATTTGACTCTGGATGTCTGACTGATGCAAAATGAATCTTCGTGCCAATTTGATCACAGAATTCCTTGAAAGCTTCGGCATCAAACTGTGTTCCATTGTCCACAGTTATAACCTTTGGCACGCCGAAGCGACAAACAATGTTTTTCCAGAAGAATTTCTGAACTGTGACCGACGTTATTGTGGCCAAAGGCTTCGCTTCAATCCACTTAGAAAAATTTTCTACAGCCACCACAACATATCTTAAATTGCCTTGTGCTAGTGGAAGTGTGCCTAGCAAATCAAGGCCCCATCTTTGCAACGGCCAGGTGGGCTGTATTAGTTGAGTAAGCGATGAAGGTTGTTTCTGGTCTCTTGTGCATTTTTGACAATTTTCACATTTTTGGACTAGCTCTGCTACATTCGAAGTTGCCTTCGGCCAGTAAAATCCTTGTCGAAACACTTTTCCCAGCAAGGGCCTAGACCCAATGTGAGATCCACACAGACCTGCATGTATCACTTTCATTAATTCAATACCTTCAGCTCTTGATAAACACTTGAGAAGTGGAGAACAGACTCCATGTTTATACAATCCCCCTTCTATTATCACATATAGTCTTGTCCTTGCCTCCATTCTCTTGTTATAAGCTTCGTCATCTGAAAGACAATTGCCTTAGAGGAAAGATATAATTTCAGTCCTCCAATCATCACTATGTACTGGAGAAATAGTAAGTATTGCTCTCTCCATGAGTTCAACCGAAGGTGCTTTTATTGTTTCAAAAAATACTTCCGAAGGTAGAGGGAGCCCTTGAGCCGCCGATTTGGCTAGCAAATCTGCATGCTCATTTTCACCTCTTGGAATGTTCTTGACAGAAAAACCTTCGAAAGAAGACTCCAACCTTCGAACTGTATCCAGATATCTTTCAAGCTTCGGATCTCTTGCCTTGCTACTTTTGTCCACATGGCTAGAAATAACTTGAGAATCAGTCTTTAGGATGGCCCTTCTTATTCCCATTGCCCTTAGCTTCCGAAGCCCCAACAGAAATGCTTCGTACTCAGCAATATTATTTGTGCAACTAAAATCCAGCTTGGCTGCATAACATGTTTTAACTTTTGAAGGTGCCACTAGGACCACAGCCGCTCCTGCACCGAAGGTTCCCCAAGAACCATCGCAGAACATTGTCCAAGCTTCGGTGTCTTTGTTTATTTCTTCTTCGTGAGCCCCTGGCGTCCAATCAGCGATGAAGTCTGCTAATGCCTAGGACTGAATTGAGGATCTATGCACATAGTCAATGGTGAATTCATTAAGTTCTGCAACCCATTTCCCAATCCTTCCAGTAGCTTCTCTGTTTCTCATAATGTCCTTCAAAGGCTGCGACGAAGGAACAATTATGCGGTATGCTTGAAAGTAATGTCGAAGCTTTCTGGAGGCCATTAACACAACATATAACACCTTCTCCAATTCTATATAATTTTTCTTTGACAGACTTAGAACTTCTGAGACAAAGTACACTGGAGCTTGCTTTTTGACTTGGTCATCTAGCTTCTCCTGTACAAGTGCCACACTCACTGCAGAATGCGAAGCTGCAACATATAAAAGCAATGGAGCCCCTGGCGAAGGTGGAGTTAATGTTATTAAATCAATCAAATATTGCTTCAACTCTTCGAAGGCTTTTTGCTGAGCCGAACCCCATTGAAAGACTTCGGCTGACTTCAGTATTTCAAAGAATGGTAGATTTCTTTCTGCTGATCTGGATATGAATCTGTTTAATGATGCTAATCTACCTGCCAGCCGTTGAGCTCCTTTCTTTGTGCTTAGCGGTTCCATACAAAGGATAGCTTCAATCTTGCTTGGGTTAGCTTCAATTCCCTTCATTGATACTAGACAGCCAAGGAACTTGCCCTTCTTTACCCCAAAAACACATTTTTCTGGATTTAACTTCAAACCAGCTTGCCTAAAGTTGGCAAATGTCTCTTGCAAATCAGCAATGTGATTTTCTTGCTTCGTGCTTTTAACTATGATGTCATCAACATAAGTCAGCACATTCCTGCCTATTTGAGAATGAAGGACTCTGGCTGTCATTCTGCTGAAGCTTCCTCCAGCATTTTAAGCCCCTCAGGCATCCAAAGATAGCAATATGTGCCACTGGGGGTTATGAAGCTAGTCTTCGGCTCATCTTCCTTCTTCATCGAGATTTGGTGGTAGCCTAAGTAATAATCTAGTAGACTCATGAGCTCTGACGAAGCTGCTGCATCTACTAGAGAATCTATTCTTGGCAGTGGGAACTCATCCTTTGGACAAGCCTTGTTAAGCTATGTAAAATCAATACACATTCTCCATTTACCATTGGCCTTCTTCACCATAACGGTATTAGCTAGCCACTCTGGTGGTATTTGACCTCTTTGATAACTCCAGCACTAAGAAGCCTCTTCACTTCGCTCCGAGCACCTTCAGCTTTGTCATCATACATTTTTTGAAGCCTTTGTTTTCTTGGCCTGAAAGATGGATCCACATTGAGTGAATGCTCAATGACATCTCTATTGACACTGCAAAGATCATTGGCTAACCAAGCAAAGACATCTTTGTTGATGAATAGAAATCTTAGCAAATTCTTTTCCTGCTCTTCAGATAACTGAGACCCCAGCAGTACCTTTTGTTCTGCTATATCTTCACATAGAAGCATAGGCTTCGGCTGATCCGCCGAAGCAGCCTTCTCTCTTTTGTATCGATACTGTTCACAGGCTTCGGCTCCATCTATGTTATGGATTGCTTTTAAGTCTGTCCAGTTTCCTTCGGCCTTCCTGGCAGCTTCTTGACTCCCATGAACAGCAATGGGCCCTTGTTCCGAAGGTATCTTCATGCATAAATATGCTGGATGAAGTATTGCCTCAAAAGCATTAAGTGTCCCACGACCAATGATTGCATTGTAGGGGTACTCCATGTCAACAATATCAAACACAACCTATTCAGTCCTTGTGTTATGAACAAAGCCGAAGGTTACTGGCATTGTGATTTTGCCAAGTGCTACAATCTGCCTTCCTCTGAAGCCACATAGAGGATGTGTAGCATCATGAATTTTATCATCTAGTTCTTGCATCTGTCTAAAGGCCTTAGCAAATATGATATCCGCTGCACTGCCTGTATCAACCAGAACATTATGGACCAGAAATCCCTTAATGACACAAGATATGACCATAGCATCATTATGAGGGTAGTCTTTGAGCTAAAGGTCCTCCTAAGAGAAGGTGATTGGGATGTGGGACCATTTTGACTTGATGAAGGGTCCCTGCACCCCAACATGTTGTACCCTTCTCTGTGCTTCCTTCTTCTGCTTCTTGTTAGCCGGCTCTGAGCCTGAGCCGCCTGTTATCGGAAGCACCAGCTTCGTAGTCGAAGCTGCTTCGGCTTGGTTGCTGAACGAAGCCATCAGCTCAAAAGTGGAAGTGAGTTCACCGGAGGTGGGCACCAATGTTGGGGACTTGTTCTCAAATGCTATGAAGTAAGAATAAGGCAACACAAAATGTTAAAGGTTAAAGCCCTTTGTCCTTCGAAGCATTATTTCCCTTAGGATATAATGATCTCCAAATGAAGGTCATGAAGGACATACCTTCATCATCGCAGTATACATTAATGAAATGAGAAGCATGTGAAGTATGAAAAACGACATGAATGATTATGTAACATTATTAACTCATCTTTTATTATCTTATCATGAATGAATAGAAATAATACAAAATTACATTAGTACCTTTGGCTTGACAGAAGGAGATAATACAAGCGTAATGCATGAGCAGGTACAAATCAGCGTGAACAGTACGGAGGTACTGTTCATCTATTTATAGGCACAGGGCACAGCCTGTGCGAAATTACATTTATACCCTTTACAATCGATTACATTCATGACACAAACTATCATGGGTCAATCTGTCTTTTCATCTTTAAGTCGGTGCAACCCTTCGTCTTAAGGCATGTCGTTATGCCGAAGTTCTCTGGAAGGTAGCTTCGGCGTTATTTTTGTGCTGATCTTCCGAAGGTGTTTCTTCTTACAGGACCTTCGGCTACGAAGCAGACCCCCAACACCCACTAAGAGATAATAATTTTAATGTTTGTTGATATTTAAAGACGACTACTCTGCAGGTTCCGGTGACTAGGCCTGTGCAAGCAAACTTTGGCTTCTTGGACAAAGGGAAATAAATTGTTGGGGCTGTAGAATGCGTTACGTCGTTGTCTCATCGGAGTCCGATTGAATGTAGCAACAAGGACTTTGAATTTGGCTCATGGTTGTTGGTTAGAGAAGGGTGGTTGAGCCCATTCACAAAGATGGACAAAGAGTCCTCTGAGGAGGATCTGGATTTTTTGTTGCGTTAGATGTGTCAGCAGTAGAATCTAGAATGGAGTAGGAATCTTCATCTAGGGTCTTGATACCTGTGACAAAGAACAAAAGGAAAATAGTAGGTGTACTGAAGCGAAGGCTGGGGAGTGTCGAAGCGCTAGCCAGAGGAGGCGAGGGTTCCCAAAGATGTCGTTGTATGGGACTAGGTGGGCCTTGCCCGTGGGTCTCGCTTTGCGAGATTCTTCGCATGTCGCCCTTGCGTCCTCAAGAAAGGGAAAGGGCACAGTCGGAAGAGGGACCTCGTCGAATTGTTCTGGCGTCGACGACTAAACGGGGCTTTGAAGAGTGGGACCTTAGGGCGCTTTTTGAAGGCGAAAAACTTGAACTTATGTTGTTCAATTTTCTATCGGCTGGTTTGATCCCAAAGGCAGAGCCTTTATAAACTTAGAAGATCTCTTGTTAGTTTGATACGATTTGTCATCATCTCCATCATCACTGCTACTAGACTCATCTGACTTCAAGACTTTCTTTCCTTTCTTATTTTTCATCTCTATTTTGGTTCTCTTTTTCTTCCAATCTCAATTTCTCTTGTCTTTTGAGTCTCCTTGCTGCTCTCCTAAGAAGTTTTTCTTGTTCTTCCCACTCTTGTGCTTGTTTTCTTGCTTCTCTTCTCTAACGATGCTCTTTTTTATTCTTGCTCTTTCTCCTTCATATATCTCAGCATTGAGTGTTGCATGGCTTCTTGCTGATATGCTCTCATTTGCTGATTCTTCACCAAAGAGATTAATCCCACCATTTGTCCATTCATTTCCTTGCATAGACGTAGTCGTACCTTACTCGGTTATGTGCTACAGAGGAACAAGGCTCTGATACCACTTGTAAGGATCTGGTACACATAGAGGGGGAATATGCTACTCAAGAGACTGTTAAAACCTTAAGCGGCAGTGCCGCTCTTAAGCCCGACACTGCCACAATCCGACACTGTCGTGTAGAGGTTCGGTACTACCGGACAACCAAAAATGTTCTAAACACAGCCAAACTTTTACAGAATCTTATTGATATGATTTCTCACTTCTACCCAGAACATGAAGATCAAACTAGCGATGAGCAATAAGTAGACTGAATAGAGTAGAGAGGCATTCAAATAAGCATGACTCAAATCCTAACTACTCAAATAAGCAAATCAGATAAGCATACATGAACAAGGCATTTATCCCGTGGTTCATCTCACCATAAAGGCTTGCTTACCTCCACGTTGTTGAGGAGAGCCAATAAGGCCAAGGGTTACACAAACCCTTCCTTGATCTCAAGCCAAGAGCTTTTTCTCTTAGTATGAGAGGTTTTTCACTATGATTTGGGAAAATTTATAGCATACCAAGGCTGCAACAATCTTGCAAATAAAGGAGAACACCACACACCGGCTAGAAGCAAGCTCCAAGATTCAATGAGAGAGTGCCAGCCTTGAGAAACTCCAATGCTCAAATGCGAGAACTGAGGAAACCATAGGGTTCTTGCTATTCTTGGGGTTTTCCCTCAGCTTTGGAGGAGACGCAACTAAAATTTTAGCCAAAGTGGAGCGAGGGAGTGGGGGATTCATAGGGGACCAAGGGGTACTAGTAACATTGTCTGCTGTATTTGGATGTTAGGATACATATGAGTTTTTACATTCCAACAGTCATTTAGTGTCCGATAGGGCCGGGGTTAAGTCCAATAGTGCCATGCATATGCCTGATAGTGTCATGTAGCCCAAACTAATCAGATCGATATGAGATTTTGGCACTGGCTAACTGGGCTTAGGTAAAGGTGTTATGTGAAGTTTGAGCATTGGAGAACCAAGAACAACAGTCAAACTCACGAGAACTTGATAGTGCAACATCTCTACACTAGTGAAGTAAATAAAGTGTAAAACATATTCTCCGAGCTACCCTGTCAATTGTAAAAAGTAGTTGAGTCGTGTCTCGCAGGAGCAAAAAGAGTGAAATGAGGACGTAAGCCCCCCACCCCAGGTCTTCCTCTTCCTTCTAAACTAATTGCTTTCGCTTGACTCTTCCAGTAAAAAAGTATACTGAGTGGTTGAAGGAAAGCGAAAAGGAATGGCTTTTTCATGTACCAGATCCGGTGAGCCAGACATCAAGCAAAAATGGTTTTTTTAATCAAGATAGGGTCAGGGGCGCGTCGGAACGGTAGCTGCAAGGTCTCATCCGAGAGTCCAATCTCTTTGTACTGTGCTTTTATGTCTTTGAATAAAAAAGAAAGAAGGGGGTCGATTTAGGCTCCTAAACTCTTGAAGTCCCTCCTTTGCCATAATTTATCTCCCTTTTTGGTGTTTTTCCTATCACATTGCTTAGTAAACATATTAGACCACAAATTGTGTTATCATTATCACCAAAACCCACAGTTAGAGCTTGATTGCACTTACAAAACTAGGGTGGATGAAGGAACCATCAGCCTAGGTGGAACCATGCTAGGGGAAGGCGCACTCGCACTAGTACACAGAGCCTCTATAGTGGCAGTTCTAGAGACGTTTGCACTGGCGTTTTTCAGAGCCGCCAGTGCTAGGGGCCACTGGAAATCGCCATTTCCACTAGCGGTTTTCTTAATAAACCGCCAGTGAAAATAGCATTTCCACTGGCGGTTTGTTTTATTTAGCCGCAAGTGGAAAGTTTTCCCGCCTTTTTTTAAATTTTCGTACTGAAATTTATATATTTACACACACAAACATATATATATATATATATATATATATATATTGATATTGATAAACATGTAGTATTGATATTAAAAGCAACATGGAATTAAATTCTATCATACATTTATATACATCAAAGTCTTGTTTACAACCATGTATGCATCACACATTATATACATCAAAGTTTTCACTTAAGCTCTAATAACTATCTCGGCTAAGAGATAGTCTACTAATTTCTGTTAGTATTCTAAACTCTGGCAAAGCTAATGTTCCGGAAGCATCGTGATATTTCCCTTCTGCGGGAATGACCTCTTTCAATATGAATGTGCACAGGTCCTCAACTATGCCATACAATGCAGCTTCAGTCAAGTTCTCCGGGCTTCCTTGTTGAAATTGCTGTAAAGGAAGTTTATAAACATTATCTATTTATACTCAATAATAACACATTTGCATCTTTAATGACATAAATACATACATGACTATTACTAATAATACCTTGCCAGGGTTCGTGATGTATCGTCCGTTCATTCTCATGAACTCGCACACGTAGAACCCACATAGGACCGATCCGGGTGGTTGCTTGTGGCACTACATAACGGGAGATTGGTTATTTAGTTGCAACATTGTCCTATGTACGTACATGTATGATATGTATTCATAAATTCACATACTTACCGGCCAGTTATAATGGATGTCTAGTGACACGCCTTTTTTGGACGTGTCGTACTTTCCACCTCGTAGCTTATAAAACCTAAATGCCCTGTGATCTCAAATAGAATCACCATGTTATTCTACAATTCTCATCGATATAAGTATGCATGCATAGAAAAGGCTTACAGCTCTAAGATGCCGAGGAATTTTGAATAGGCCGAAGGCTCGGTGTGCAAGGAGTCGAGCACCAGCACCTTTCCAACCTTAGGATAAATGAAGAAGCATATCCAGTGGTCCATGTACGAATCAAACTTGTGATACATGTGTATTGAAATTATTAATTTTATTTATGCAAAATCACACTTATTTAAAGTTGTACGGGGCCACTATGGATTCCCTGTCTTGAAATTGAAACATTGTGTGTCCTATGTAGGTGGCGTATCTTGCTTCAAAATCCTTCTTCAGATCCTGGATACGCACCTCAATTTCTTCGTCCGTTAGTCCCTGTAATGCTTTGTTGCCTTTTCCGATTCTAAAAGTGTGGTTATCCTCGCATATCTTCATTGGGTTGAGATACCCAACCCTTTTACTGGCACTAGCATTGGGATTGGTACCATAAAGGATCTCCTGCTGATCATGTTGCATTCTGCAACGCACACGTGCATGTCAGATATTGAAAATTTATACAACTCACTAATAATAACACATATATGTGGAGTATGAGTGACACTTACAATGCAAATATGGTTACAAGTTGCACGTCGAGTCTCTGAAGGTTCATCATTAACCACATGTCCTCGAATGCAACAACGGCTTTTTGATTTGAACCAATAAAAGCATGGGCTGGTATATTAACACTGATGGTGTCGATGCCAACTGAAGATGCCCGCATGTACCAATCATGCAACCTTTTAATATTAGCCGGGACCTTCCTTAGTTTCTCAAAAGTGAGTAGTGGTCTGCCCGACACATATTTTTTAGGCACGTTTTTATAATCTGCCTTAGTTGGCTTTTTTATCTTTGCGACCATTGCCTCAGCCTTTTTTGCGGACTCCTCAAGATCGGCCAAATCAACAGTGTCTGACGTGAGGCTCCGTCCAATCCCTTCCAAAAAACGAGTTGTGCCAGCAGTGGATTTACTCTTCTTTTTCTTCTCGAACGGGGACACTAATTTTGGTATAGAAACTTTAGATTTCTTTGATGGTCGTGGAGATGGCTGTGGAGAAGGTGGATCCCTGAAGGGCGATGTATGTGGCGGAGACGGTGGGCCACCATGAGGATGAGGAGAAGGAGGGTCAGAAAGAGGATGAGGAGCAGCATGTGAAGTTTGAGGAGGTGATGATGGATGTACAATAGGAACAACAATTTGAGAAGGCGGAGACGGTTGGGCCTGCGACGACGGCTATCGTGGTGGATCAACCAATTTGACATCCCTTCGAGGCCAAAGGATAAAATTCTTCATAGCTTGTCCAAGTGTCTCGATACCTTCGGGCCCTGGGATGTCTAGCATGTCGTTCTTGTATCCTGGATGACTGTCGTCACTTCTACCCTGCAATATTCTTCTGGAATGTCGTTTCCATGGAACTTGCGTCCTAGGATCGCAAGGCCTGTGGCTACTTTCTTTGTACGCTAATTGTTAATATCATATCTTATAACTAGTGTGCATGCCACAGGCCTTGTGATGTCATCAACTGGATAACGGAACTTATTTCCCGTTGACGCGACAGAGCTTGGGATGGTCGTACCCTCGGTGGAAGCCGGCGTTTGAGCTGCTGGAATTATTTGCATCTGTGGAGTGGTCATCTGTTGAACAGACATCGCACTCGCCATCGCCAATTGCTGCATCAATTCTGGAGGAGGATTCGATAGCATTTCAGACATCAGGCTTTTGAACTCTTTCTTGGCCTCCTCCTTAAATAATTTGCCATCTCTTCCTTGTATCGATCACGTTTCTTGTACAGACCTTCCCATTGTGGTCCGAATCCTTCCTTCCATCCTTCCTTAGATGAGATTCCTCGTACACGACCAGGATGCTCAGGGTTACCGAGACTATCCGTTAGAATGTCTCTCTCCCTTTGCGGCTTAAATGTTCCTTGGCTCGGCTTAGCTGCAATTGCATATATGTTTTTTGCCGCTTCTTCGACAGTGGAATCATCAAAAGATACACCAGACTCAGTTTCCCTTGGTTTTCTAGCACGAATCCAATTAGCTGTCCTTTCACCAAGTTGCTCGGACAGCGTCGGCAACCCTGCAGCCTTCTTCTCGGCGTCTTCTTGTCTCCATTTAGGAACCTGACGCTTGTAACCACCTGTGCCAAGGTGGTGGCAGTATTTGTTCTTCTTAGATAGATCCGAGTTTGCCTCACTTAGCGATATGAAATCAGGGCTGCTCCTCTGCTCTAGAAATACTGCCCACTGACCTGCTGAGATTTTATATTTTTTCGTCGGGTCTAGGTCTTTCTTTGCAAACTTTGTATTTATCTCAGACCTCCAGTTTCGGAAATTGATTGCAAACTGCTTCATCGTGTATTTTTTCACGAGTTCTTCTGAACCTCGAGGCAAAACAAACCTCGTTATTAGTTTATTCCACATTTGATTCTTGACATCATCTGATACATCTCTCCACTATCGGATTGTGATGTCAAGATTATCTCTAACTAAGAACCCAAGTGCATTCCGGAACTTAGGCAGTGCCTCTTCTGGAGCTAGGGGCTGACCATTCGGGCTAACGTCTGCGATTTTATATGTCTTGTCAGGAAACTTGTTTAGCCCCCTGTCACCTCTGTTCCGATCGCTCTGCTTCCTTTTCCTTGACATCTCGGTGGTTGTCTCGGTCGATTCCGGTGTGCCTTGGGTCGGTTCTGGTGCGCCTTGGGTCGGTTCCGGTGCGTCTTGGGTCGGTTCCGGTGCGTCTTGGTATCGTGTCGCAGCCTTTTCGAGCATCGCACGAAATTGAGACAAGACCTCCTATTCATGTAATAAAATGCACAAGAAATCATGCATGTGTAATAGACATTATGAAATCAGCTAATTAATTAGGTACACACATGAAATTAAGGATGTGTAATTTACCTCATGGTCTTGTGGATCATAAGTAGGGTCACGTTGCAACTCACGCGCAGCGGCCCTATCTATGCTAGTGGTAGGAAAAGGGTCGCTAGGCATTTCATATCCTTCACTGCTGGATTGTTCTTGAGCAACACTCTTGTCCATGTGGTCGGGCCCTAATCCTTGGTCCTTGATTGGAGAACTCATTGAGCTATATATATACAAATACATATTAACACATATTAACATAAGCAATAATTAAATTCATATTAACAAATACCCTAACCCTTAACCACTAACACTAACCCTAAGCCCTAACCCTAACCCTAACCCCTAATATTGTGATACGGATATTATCGAGTTACGTATAGAGAGGGAGAGTCGTATAGGACGTAGAGAGAGAGAGATGGAGAGTCGTATAGAACGTATAGAGAGGGAGAGAGGGAGAGTCGTATAGAACATAGAGAGAGATGGAGAGTCGTATAGAACGTATAGAGAGGGAGAGAGGAGGAGTCGTATAGGACGTAGAGAGGGAGAGATGGAGAGTCGTATAGAACGTATAGGAGGAGTCGTATAGGACGTAGAGAGAGAGATGGAGAGTCGTAGGAAATGGCATTGTTAATGAAGCTTTGATTTTTTTTTGCTTTGCTAATGAAGCTTGATGCATACTCTTTGTGTGAGAGAGACCAAGGACAGGTGATGAGAACTCGCTCTGGTCAAGTGGGGTTCTGATGAGTTGCTCTTAATCGAAGCAACGCAAGTGTGCCGTACGTCGTCTTCTAATTTCACTAGCTAATAGTACTACAATGGAATACGTTGTTTGAGACAATCAGACAACTATTTGCCAGGTCGTGCCACATGTAGCTGCATGTCTCATCGCACATGCTTGCAGTAGGGATGATTCAGGGACATCTGGTAGAGCTCACATAACTCTATAAAGCTAAACGGATAAAAACTGAATTGCTCCGTGGAAGAAGTGAAGTGAATCTAGTCTACATTTTATACTAGAGAGTGGAAGCCAAAAAAACCCTAAACCTCTTTAGCTAAGTGAAGTGAAGTGAATCTAGTCTACAATTTCACTAGCTAAGTGAAGTGAACCTTTCCTCTCTCTTCCCTTTCCCTCTCTCCTCTCCTCTCTCTTCCCTCTCCCTCCTCTCTCTTCCCTCTCCCTCTCTCCTCTCCCTCTCTCTCACTCTCTGCAGAGACGCGCGCAGGGTTTACACTCTTCCCTCTCTCTTCCCTCTCACTCTTCCTAGGCCTAGGGTTTACACGCGCGGCGGCGGCGGCGTCCCCGAGCGATCATAGTCGAAGAAGGGAGAGAGAGAGAGGAGAACGTACCTACGGCACGGGGACGACGGCGGCGCACGGCAGAGAAGATCGCCAGGGCGAAATTTCGGCAGCCTGACGGTGGGAAGTGTAAAAGACTGGGCGCCAAAGACTTAGCGAAATTTTCGGCCCCCCGCGCGCTCCTTTATATAGGAGATATTTCTACTAGCGGTTGACAATGACAACCGCCAGTAGAAATGATTTCTATGATTTCTACTGGCGATTGTCATCGAGAACCGCCAGTAGAAATGCATTCCATAGACTATGGAGGCCATTTCTACTGGCGGTTGTCATCGAGAACCGCCAGTAGAAATGCCTTCCACAGACTGTGGAGGCCATTTCTACTGGCGGTTTTCATTGTGAACCACCAGTAGTAATATTTTTAGTATATTATTTTTTATGATATATTCATATATTAAGTATATAAATTTTTATACATATTAAATATATAAATATATATATTTAGTATACATAATATATATTTATATATTACTTCTCTCTCCCTCCTCTCTCTCTCCTCTCTCTCCTCTCCCTAGCTCCTCTCTCTCCCCTCTCTCTCTCTCTCTTTCCTCTCTCTCCTCTCTCTCTCCTCTCTCTCCTCTTCCTAGCTCCTCTCTCTCCCCTCTCCCTCCTCTCTCTTCCCTCTCTCCCTCCTCTATCTCTCCCTCTCTCTCCTCTCTTTCTCTCCTCTCTCTCTCTCTCCTCTCTCTCTCCTCTCTCTCCTTTCTCTCTTCTCTCTTTCTCCTATCTCTCTCTCCTCTCTCTCTCCCTCTCTCTCTCCTCTCTAGAAAGTCACTAGAATGCCCGTTCTTGCAGTGTTTAAATACTACGTCGTCTCCTGGCTTCGCGTCTCTCGTCACCATTGGTGTGAAGTTCTTTCACAAGTATCAGATCTGGTAAACATCTTTCCAAGTTCTTTCACAACATGTTCTTTGAAGATGCTTGTTTCTTACTACCTGATATATATATATATATATATATATATATATATATATATATATTAGTCGAATAGTCCTCCCTGCTTTTATTTTACCTCGCGTTCTAGGTGATAAACCATGACCGGGAAAAAGACCACGGCTTCCTCTGACGGCGGCACTCCAAAGAAAGCCAAGGTGGTGGTGGAGGATGAGGAAGAGGCGAGGTTGGAGGATGAGAAAGAGGCGACTGTGACACTATCCGTGGAGAAGGACGCGCTGAAGAACGGGCATTCTAGATGTGCAAAGTGCTGCATCCGCACGGACGGTAAGTGCTAGACCTGCTCCGAGCGCATTGGCAACAATAGCTCTCTCTCCCTCTCCCTCTCCTCTCTAGAAAGTCACTAGAAAGTCGTGTAAAATTACATGCTTCGGTTTGTCGCTAACAATAATCAATTACATGACATGTCCTAACAATAATCAATTACATGACAACTATATAATCTAGGGAGCTATTGTTCTGCCTTGTCCATCGTGGCGTACCCAGGGCATCGAATTGCGTGGGATGCTTCGCTCAACGTTCCTTATCTTGGTTGGATGGTCTATGAAAAGAGACATATCGTTGAACTGGTTAAAATCCTCTAAATCAGATACAACATCAACTCCTATAACTTGTTGTTTTCTAGGAAAAACTACATGCTTCGGTTTGTCAATGCTTTTCTTCTCATTGTTAGAAATGATCTGTTCAGCATAGAAGACATGTGCAGCACGATTAGCAAGGATCCATGGGTCATCTTTGTAACCTACCTTACTTAGATCAAGAACTCTGACCCCATAGTTGTCTACTGTGACATGTTTGTCTTTAACCCATTGACATCGGAAAACCGAGATCTGAAATGTACCATAGTCTAGTTCCCATATGTCCTCAATAAAGCCAAAATATGTAATAATCTCACTAGTTTCATCATCTATGGCCTCGCATCGAACACCACTGTTTTGTGACATGCTCTTTTTGTCCTTGGACTTGGTACAAAATGTGAATCCACTAATGTCATAGGTTTGCCATGTTGTGACCTGGCATGATGGTCCAGATGCCAACCCCTTGATGGTTTTTTCTTCTATTGTTTCTCCACGTGGAATATCCTTCACCATTAGCCATGTGTTGAACCGCTACTTATGTTGCTTCATTACCTAATCAGCCGTATGCCCAGGATTTTGCTCGTCAAGCTCATTGATGTGTTGTTGGATAAATGGCTCTATTATCGCTAGCTGATGTAGGATGCTGTGATGTGCCTCAAGTATTGTATTGTAATCTGGTGGGATGAAAGATTTCCGTCCCATCCTCCCACTTCCATACAATCTACCCTCGTGTCGTGACGGAGGCAGACCTATTGCAACCTGGTTTTTTAGGATACTATTGCAGAATGGACCTCCGGACTCAATGGCCTCTTTGGTACAGTACCCCTCTATCATGGATGCCTCGGGACGAGCACGGGTTGATACATAGCCATTCAGTATTGACATGAAACGCTCGTACGTCCACATTTCATGCAAGTACATAGGACCCAATGCCTTTATTTGTGGCACCAAGTGCACCACAAGGTGCACCATAATATCAAAGAACGATGGAGGGAAACACATCTCAAACTGTGATATTGTCTCCACTGCAAATTCCTGAAGAGATGCCAACTCATCACGGTCAATTACCTTTTGTGAAATTCTGTTGAAAAAGTAGCACAACCGTGTGATTGCCATCTTTTAAAACAAAGGATTTATAGCCCTGATGGCAATAGGTAGGAATGTAGTCAGCATTACATGACAATCATGTGAGTTGTAGTTGGTGACTATCAGGTCTTTCATTGACACAATACTCCGTATGCTAGAGCAGAATCCGGATGGGACTTTCAAATTCTTAAGCCAAACACACATCGCATGTTTCTCATCTACATTGAGATTGTAGCTTGCTACTGAGAGATGGTACTTCCCATTTTCTTGAAGAACAGAATGTAGTTCCTTTTTTATGCCTAAATTTACCAAGTCCATGCGTGAATTGAGCCCTTCTTTTGTTTTACCCTTTATGTATAGCAAGGTGCCAATTATGCTTTCAAACACGTTCTTCTGAACGTGCATACCATCGATCGCATGCCGCACATCTAACTCTTTCCAGTAAGGCAAGTACTCGAAGAAAATAGACTTTTTCTTGAATATAGCCCCCGGAGCTGGTTTGGCATCCTTCCTTGTTTTTTCGTCTTTTGTCTTCTTCCAAAAAACAAACTTGATATTCCTGACTATTTCAAAAACTCTATGACCTCTATTGTTACCCGATGGAGCAGTAGAATGTAGTTCACCATTATTGTCAAATTACTTATCCATCTTTCGCATGCGGTACCTGTGTCCTTCCAATAAAAAGCGTCTGTGCCTCATGTACACTATCTTCTTAGATGCAGTAAGGGACACGTAAGCAGTTTCATCAATGCATACTGTGCAGCCAACCTTTCGCTTAAACTAGCCTAATAATGTGAAGAGTGCAGGGTAATCGTTGATCGTAACAAAAATAATTGCTCTCAGCGTGAATGAATCTTTACGATACTCATCCAACATTTGAACACCCGTTACCCACAATATTTTCATATCCTCCGTTAAGGGCTCTAAAAATACATTCATATCAACTCCAGGTTGTGTAGGTCCAGAAATAAGGATGGTTAGCAAAATGTACTTCCGTTTCTGCATCAACCATGAAGGAAGGTTGTATATGGTGAGGATCACTGGCCATGTGCTATGCTTGCTGCTCCTTTCAGCAAATGGATTCATTCCATCAGTACTCAGTGCGAACCTAACATTTCTTGGTTCATCGACAAAGTCTCGGTGGTTCTCATTGAAATCTTGCCACTGCTTCCCATCGGCTGGATGTCGAAGCTTCCCATCATTTTTGTGCTCATCAGAAACATGCCAGCTCATAAGTTTGGCATCCTCAGGGTTAGCGAACAAACTCCTCAATCGATCGACGACGGGGAGGTACCACATCACCAAAGCAGGAATCTTTTTGAGCGCATAATAGTCTACTTCTTCTTTTTCTTTGCTCGTGGATTTTGAAGTCTTCTTTTTGGCTTTCTTTCGCTTCTTCCCTTTAGACACAGATGCAACACACTCTTCCTCTTGATAGTCTTTATTCGTCTTGTACCTACTTGCACCACACTTTGGGCAGCTCTCCAAGTCTTTATAACCATCACCTCGATAAAGGATACAGTGATTTCTACACGCGTGGATTTTCTCCACGCCCATAGTGAGTGGATTTATTAGTTTCTTTACATAGTACGTGTTAGCAGGCACTTTGTTCTCCTTTGGAAGCATGTCTGTGACAATACTCAAGAACGCATCGAAGCCAGCATCAGACAGACCATATCTAGCTTTTAACATCAACAGCTTTAACACAGACCGGAGCGTCGTGAACTCTTTGGTACAGCCCTTAGACTCGTCGTACAAAGGCTCTTCTGCTGCCTTCTTCAGGGACTCCATACCTTTCATGAAGAACATCGATGGATCTGTATGACGACGCAACATTGCCTCTAACAACTCTGCATCTTCCTCGTCCATAACATTTGTCAGAACATGGGTTCTTTCACGTTCATTTCCTCCAGCGTAACCATGATCAGTAACATTTGGCACTACATGTTCGCTCTATGGAAGAGGTTGTTGTGTCTCGTGAATGAACTGAAAGCTGTCGTCGATGTTCGCAGGGTTTCCAGCTGTATAAGATGAAGAGCTACCCTCTCCATGCTTTGTCCAAATTATGTAATCCTTCACAAATCCTCGGCATACCAGATGATATATGATTTGTTCTGTGTCATCAAATACAACAGCATTTTTGCAGTCCATGCATGGACAATATATGTGCTTTGTCTTTGTTCTCCAAGCATGGTTCGTAGCGACAACAATAAACTTATGGACCTCAAATATGTATGATGGATCTAGCCTTGATAAGTTATACATCCAGGATATCCTCTCCATCATCACCTGTAAAAAAAGTAACATAAAACACACAAGACACACAAATTGGCAAGAGAAACATATACCAATATTTCCTAACAACTAAATATATCATGGATAAAGAAAATTGGCAAAAGAAACATGAACAACCTTTCTTAGCGACCTTCTTCCAAAAAATAAAGATCAAAACCTCCCACTTGTATTTTGTGAAATTTGGCCTTCCAATAAAAGTTGGGCTGCGCGCGAGCTACACAGTTTTTGTCGGGAAGGATGAAGGGGTATTTATACAACAAAGGTCATAGGCGGTTGGATCAATTAGGCAACCTAACTACTTTATCTCTAACACATGGTGAAACCCTAGATCCAAAATGTGGCTAAAATGGAGGAAAAATGAACAAAATTTGGCAAAAGAAACATAAGCCAAACTTTCCTAGCAACTAATAAACAAAAACTCTTAATACCCAAACCTATCTCTAACACATGGTGAAAGCCTAGTTTCAAAATGTAGTTAAAATTGAGCAAAAATGAACAATAATTGGCAATTGAAACATAATTAAACTAACCTTTCATAACAATTAATAAAAACAATCTTAATTACCAAAACTATCATCCTCCCTCTCCATACAACACATTCACCATTCATTAAGCAACTAAATATGTGTTATGGATAAACTGATTTGAGAACTAAACATGAAAAAGGAGAGGGAATAGACAAAATCTAACCATCTTAAGCAACCTCATTTGAGGAAATAGAGAAAATAACCTAGCTATACTCTTCTCTCTCACATGTAAAACCCTAGATCCAAAATGTGGCTAAAATTGAGCAAGAATGAACAAAAATTGACAAAGAAACATAAACCAACCTTTCTTATCCACCTTCTTCCAAAAAATGAAGAACAAAACCTCCCCCTTGTATTTTGTGAAATCTGGACCTCCAAAATCACCTCCAATGGAGTTGGCTGCGAGCATACAGCTCCTGTCAGGGGAAGAAGAGGGATATTTATAACACATAGTTCACTGGCGGTTGGCTTGAAAAACCGCCAGTGGAAACCTATTTCCTCCTATTTCCACTGGCGGTTGTGTTAAGATAACCGCCAGTGGAAATAGGTTTCCACTGGCAATTCTCAAGCCGAGCCCACCTGGTTTTTTTACTAGCGCGCGGTAACTGAAACTGCCAGTGATAATTTATGGGTGCCGCAGCTTTTGAGCTCTTTTCTACTAATGTCGAGTCTCTCTAAATGAACAAAGAGGTCGGTGCGGTTGGCCTAGGAAAGGTGGTCTCCACAACAACAATCAGCACGACATGGGCAACCAAAGAGCTCGGCCCAACCGGCGCTAGCAGCACATGAACTTGGGAGGATGTGGCGCCTCCCTTCGCCGCACGAGCCGCGTCATTCACCGTCTTGTATGGCACGTACGTGCTGACAAGACAACCAAGTAAGGGCCTAGAGCAAGGGCAAAGAAGAAAGGAACAATAAAACTTGACATACTGGGAGGAATGGTTCCGAGTAGTAGGCCCCCTTTGTGTCGGAGGCATCGCCGTCACCGACATGGAGGGTGCTGGGGGAGGCGCTGCCACCAGCTCTATTCCCTCATGGTGCTTCGTCGGCACAATGGACACTAGAGGGTATGACGCCATAGGCTCCACCCCTCCCTCGCCGCACCCAACCAATGCACCCAAAGTGGAAGATGACGTCGCAGCCTACACTCCCTCCTGGCGATGCTCCGTAGGCGACACGAACGCAGCAGGATCCACCGCTGGCCCATCCCTCGAGGCTGGGACGATGAAGTTTGCTTCGGCATTGCCATGATGGAATGGGCCACCCACAGACGCTAGGAGCCCATCCTGTCGGAGGTCATGGCGGTCATGTCCTCCATGTTGGTTGAAGAAATTATGCTCCTCCTCAGCCCCACACGAGCTAGATGCTCGACCTTCTTTTCTTCCTTCCTCGCCTGGCGGCATTTCTTGCACGCCGCCAGGGTTTCTGTCACCGCTTCCCTCTTCTGTTTCTTCTTCGCCTTGATGGTGGCGTCTTCAGGTAGAGGTGGAAGGGAGGACACCATAGGTTCGATCTCCTGTAGGATCGCGAACGATCAGTACCGACAGGAAAACCAAAAGCACAGAGAGAAGGGAGAATATTTACTAGATCACTCAAAACACTCTTAGAAAGGGGGAGGGGTGAATCCTTGTCCATAAAAGCCCCTGTCGCCATTGTTGTGACGATCTTGACTTGGGCCTTGATCTTTGACAGCACGGGAGGCTCGGGGGAATGACAGTCAAGGTCGTCTTTGTCGGAGTAGTCATACATCACGTTCTGATGGGCCATCAAGGGCTAAATCCAACGTTGCACGAACGTAAACACCAACCGCATGTAGGTGAGTCCCTAGTGCTTTAGCGTAGCGACTATAGATGTACATGAGGCACGGGCCCGTTAACCCGGCCCGAGGCCCGTTTTTTTGGCCCGGTTCGCGCCCGGCCCGTCACGTATGGAATGGGTCCGGGCTGGCACGGCCCAGTGGAGCAGGCCGTGCCTGGGTCGCTGGCCAGGCACGTGGGCCGGCACGGCACGGCCTGCTCCGTGTGGACAGCCCGGTCGGGGCCCGTAGCCGACGTTGTGGCCAGCCGCCCCCTTAACTCCTCGGCTCCTTGCCCCATGGGCCCCACCTCTCAGTCCCTCGCACTCGCATTCGCACCCGCTCGCTCCCTGCTCCCTCTCTCTCTCCCGACTCGGCGGCGATTGACTTGGCGAATCGGCGAATCCCCTCCGTCGCGGCGCCGCCCCGATCCAGCGACCTCGGCTTCCATCCCCGACGCCGGTGACCTCGATCCACCAGCTCCTTTCTAACCCTAACCCCTCTCCCCTATCCAATCCCCTCTCTCTCGGTGAACTATGTGAGTTCGTGTTGTTGTCTCGCCCTCCCCTCCTGCCCTCCCCCGCTCGCCGTCGTCTCTAATCGGTCTCTGTCTGTCGTGTGTCGTCTAGGTGGCCCCTGTGTTCTCCGGCATCGGGCTCCGGTAGCATAGGTAAACCCTAACCCTAACCCTAGATCTTTCATAAACCCTAACCCTAACTGTATATTGTCCTGCTCTTTTGTAGGTCAGTTGCTGATGCCTCGTCTTCCTCCTCTGGGGTAGATCGGGCACGACGACTGCGTGCTCTGTTGAGGGACGGTGCTGGAGTTCGGCCGTCCGCGGTGAAGGTCGCCATGGCGGATGATGACGATGTCAATCCGGTCACCGGCAACGACGACCTTCGCGCGGCAGGGCTTGTCCCAGATGACGAAGACAACATCCAGGCTGATGTTGCTGCTTTGCTCGGTATCGATCTAACCTCTGCTCCTGTCGATCTAAGTTCTAATCCGACCAACGCTGGTGGAGGGCCTGCTACGGCCACCGATACTCCGGTCGGCTCCACCAGCACCGATGGTGGTACTGGTACCTCATCTGTTGGTAAGCGTAAATCTACTATCTGGGTTGATTTTGATGAGGTATTTGAGAAAGTGAATGGGTCCAATGTTCGAATTGCTACTATTTGTAGAATGTGTAAGACTCGTTTATCTGCTAGATCTTCTGCTGGTACTGGGCATTTGCTTAGACACCAGAAAGCTTGTAGGAAGAAGGTTGATCACGCTGCTAGGGTCCAGTCTAGGCTTGCTTTCAATCCTGATGGTTCTCTACACAATTGGGAATATGATCCTATTTTTGCTCGAACTGAGTTGTGTCGTCTGATTGCTAGGCTTGACCTTCCATTAGATATTGGTGAGTCACAGGCCTAGGAGGATTATATTGCCCGTGCTCATAACCCCAGGTTTACCAAAGTGTCTAGACAGACCACCACTATAGACCTTCTGAAGCTTTTCACTGAACGACGTAATGTGCTTATCAATTCTGTGTTGCCTGCTACTTCTTCGGTTGCATTAACCTCAGATATTTGGTCTGGTAATGCTAAGGAGGACTACATTAGTGTTGTCTTTCATTATGTTAATGCTGATTGGGAATTACAGAAAAAGGTCATTGGTCTTAGGCTTATTGAGGTTAGACATACTGGTCAAAATATTGCTCAAAGAATTGGTGTTGTGGTTGAGGAATTTTGTCTGGTTGACAAGATTTTCTCTGTCACTCTAGACAATGCTTCTTCTAATTCAAAGGCTATGGATACATTGACACCTTTGTTTGCTGGTTATTTGGGTCCTGATCCTTCTTCTAACTACACTCTTATGCATCAACGTTGTGCTTGTCATATCATTAATCTCATTGTTAAATCTGGAATGAAGAGACTGAAACCTTTTTTGGAAGATTTTAGAACTGCAATTAATTTCTTAAATGCTTCTAATTCTAGAATAGCAACATTTAAAGAGTACTGCTTAGCAAGGGGTGTTAGACCCAGAAAATTTGGCTTGGATATGGATGTTAGATGGAATTCTACTTATTTGATGCTTAAACACTTGGTCCCATACAAAACTGTTTTTTCTGTCTTCATCAATTCACATTATGAGTCACAATTGTTGCCTCCTAATCATTGGTATGTTGCTGAGAAGATTTTAGAGTTTCTAGAACTGTACTATGACTCTACTGTTGTTCTGTCTGGTGTTTATTATCCAACTAGTCCACTAGTTCTTCACCATATTCTGGAAATTGCATCTCATTTGAAAGCATGTGAAAGAGATTTAAATCTTAGAACTATTGTGTTTCCAATGCAACTTAAATTCCTTAAATACTGGAGTGACATACCTTTGCTATATTCATATGCATTCATTTTGGACCCTAGAGCTAAGATGAGAGGTTTTTTTAATGTGTTGCATTTACTTGGAGAGTGCACTGGGTGTGAGTACAATACATATTATGCTGATGTCAAAAATGAATTGTATAAACTGTTTACTAAATATGAGACTAAGTTTGGTGCAGTTAGGGGTCAAAGGGTTGCTCAGCCTTCTATTCATACAGGTAAAAGAAAACAAGCTTGGGGAAGAATATTTGGAGATTCCAGTTCAGGTGTTGTCGGTCCTCCCCCTAGCTCTACCCCTTCTGCTTCATCTTCATCTGCTATTTGTGAGCTCTCAGCCTACTTAGACAGTGACAATGTCACTTCTTATGAGGATGATTTTGATATACTTCTCTGGTGGCGTGACCACAAGCTAACATATCCAGTTTTATCCATAATGGCTAGGGATATTATGTCTGTTCCTGTATCTATTGTCTCTTCGGAGTCTTGTTTCAGTTTGACAGGAAGGATAATTGAGGAGCGACGACGACGCTTATTGCCTGAGAATGTGGAGATGCTGACTTGCTTAAAAGATTGGGAATTAGGAGAAAAGAGAGAACACCATGCTGTTGACAATCCAGAGCTTGAGGACTCATTCCAGAACTTATTCCTTGATGAAGATGAACCTGTTGCTGCTTAGTGACTTTTGGTATTTACTACTTAGTTCTAGTCTTCTAGACTGTGATGTGGTCATCTGATCTGTGCTTTCACTGCTTTGTGCCTTTGTCATTGAGTGATTGTGAGATAGTCATTTTGTATTGTAATATACATTTGTAACAGATACAAACTTAGTGATTAAACTTTGAGCTGGCTGCACTCTTTTTTTCCTTTCTAGGGTTTCTCACAAGGGTGAGTTTTACCTATAAAGGTTTTTAATGAGGCAGCATTGCACAAAACAGCTCATTTATTATATTTGTCTATATTTTCTGTTGTTTTTTTAACTTTGGTTAAATTTATCTATATTTTCTGTTGTTTGGGAACATTAGCGGGCTGGTGCTGGCACGACCCGTTTTTTTGAGCGTGCCTAGTGGGCTGGCCCGGCACGAAAAGTGGCCCAGAGGGTCGTGCTTGGGCCAACGGCCAGGCACGTGGGCTCTCTAGGCACGGCCCGTTCAGCCCGTATACCCGGGCCGGCCCGTTGGCTGATGGGCTGTGCTTCCCCGGGCCCATGCCGGGTCGTGCCGGGCCGGCCCGTTGGCCATCTATAGTAGCGACCACCTTCAAAAGGTGCTCCACCTTGCTCTTTAAATGCGCCTCCATGTCGTAGTGCCAGTGTGCCACTCATCAGTTACACCGGTTCCTGTCCGGTGAAAGGTGGAGCACTGCCAGCCAAGTTCTTGGCATAAAACCACTCGCCCTTGTATCGAATGGAGGACAAAAGTGGGATCTTGTGGTACTCCGCCTTTCGACTGGAACAGAGCTAAATGGTGACCAAGCCAACGAACGCCTACCCACCACATCCTGGGGACACCCGGGAGTTGAAGAGATATTGCCATAGCTTCCAATAGGGGTCGATGCCCATGAAGGCCTCACAAAGCATAATGAAGCACACTATGTGGAGGATGGTGTTGGGGTGGAGGTTCTGTATCTCTAGCTTGTAGTAGTGAAGCAGCCCCCGAACAAAGCGATGTAGAGGCAGGCCGAATCCGCACTCGTAAAAGGATGCAAGCACAACCACCTCTTTGTTCCTCGTCTGTGATGCTTCACCCTCATCTTCCAACCGCCATCCTGAGACCTTCGTTGGTGGATGAACCCCTTCTTCAACCCAAGCAGGCGTCTCTAGCAAATCGAGCAAATCAGGAATGATGCCATGGATGTGGGAAGGAAGTAGTTCGGGCGCAGAAGCAGACAAGGAGCCATAGGGGCAGGAAGGCTTTAGAGCAGAAGTGAAAGTAGGAGTGCAGGGAGACAATAAGCATAATTGACCTCACAAACTCCTCCTCTGTTTTTATAGACAAAGCACAAAGAAGCAGAGCGGTGCTGAGTGAACAGGCCACCATGACCTCAACAAGGGAGGATCCGCCACTCTGGCCCACCATGACCGAGGCGTGAACGGGGCCACCACTTCAACTCCTAGGCGTCGTGGGCCTCAGGCAAGGACCCTTCGCCTAAATGGCAACACCCCTTGGGCAGAGCAAACAGTCAGGGCAGGAAGCTTGGAAAACCACATCCACGACATATAGGTCATTCCACGTCACCTCAAGTCGCCCACGCCAAGCGATGTCATGATGAGTTCCTCTTTTCTCATGCTACCACAATACCTAAATCCGCCTCAAGCCAACCAGGTAAACCGCAAAGTCTCTCCACTCCTTACGTAGAACGAGGGGTGAACCGAGCAAGCCCCCAGCGTGCCTCAAGCTAGGTGACCGACACATAAGTCATTTGCTCATATTCACATCCAAGGTCATACCTCACATTTTCATGTTGTAACCCAGCTAACGGGGTGGCCATTGACCCCTCTTTGATTGGCCAATCCAACAGAAGGGACGATACAGGGTCGAATAAGGAAGAACTCAATGAGATGCCCTAATGGGCTGAGCCCCCCAATGGGACCACTCTAGACCCTACCGTAGGATGGTTGGATCTCACTTGGATAACCCATTCATAGCTCGACGTCCTCCTTCCTTGTGCTGACCAGGTCGGTGGAGGACAGCCCTCCCCTTAAAAGGGCCTTATAAAAGCCTTCCAAGGGGGAATGCGTGCATAATAGAAATCAGCGCCCAGAGGCGACCAATCCAAGGGTTTGTCCCCCAAGCCTCGCTCAGCTTCGACGTTGAATGGGCATGTGACCAGCACATGTAAAAAATAATGGCAACCGTCACAAGAAAAGTCCATCCCAAAAATGCGGACACACCAAACAAATCCCCAAGGAATCCTCATGGTTTACTCTAGGGCTTGGGGGCTACATCTAGAAGATACACTTGCGATCGAAAGCCTCCGAGTAACTCCAAGGAGTTACTCGAATGCTCGGAGGCCGCATCTAGTAGATGCGCTTGCATGCACCTAAAGAACCTAGTTCCAAACAAGAAAGCCCCCGAACAAATCCAAGGAGTTGTGTGGAGGCTCAAGGGCTATTGCGGGTACCTAGGAACCGGGTACCCAAAAGTAGGCCCACGAATCTTGATGGCACATGTGACAACCAGGTCCCTATCGAGCAACCCAGCTGAGAGCACCTAGAGGGGGGGTGAATAGGTGATCCTGCAAAATTCAACACTAATAGCACAAACTCGGTTTATACAATGTTAGTTAGATTAAACCAAGTTGCTATAGCGAGAGCTCTTGAGAAGAAGTCAATAACAGAGAAAAGCGACACAAGAGGCATGGTGTTTTTATCCCATGGTTCGGCCAAGTATAACACTTGCCTACTTCCACGTTGTGGCGTCCCAATGGACGAGGGTTGCACTCAACCCCTTTCAAGTGATCCAATGATCAACTTGAATACCACAGTTTTCTTACTTATCGTTGTTTTCCCGTTTGTGAGGAATCTCCACAAGTTGGAGCCTCTCACCCTTACAAAGTTGATCACACAAAAGCACAAGATTAAGGGAGGGAAAGAAACACACACAAGACTAGAATCGCAGCAACAATACACACACAAGTCAAGAAGGGAGCACACAAGAACAATGCCACAAGTTCACAACACACTTAGTGCTCAAATCTCAGTCACGATGATCCAAATGCGTATTTGCGGAGTCTAGGCGTCTTATGATGTTTAGTGAATGCTTGGTGTAGTGCTCCATGTGCCTAGGGGTCCCTTTTATAGCCCTAAGGCAGCTAGGAGCTGTTGGAGTTCCATTTGGAAGGCAATTCTTGCCTTTTGTCGGGTGGCGCACCGGACAGTCCGGTGCACCACCAGACATGAACAGTCCTTGTCCGGTGCCCGATCTCCTTCCTTATCTGGCGAAGTCGACCGTTGAGCCTTCGGCCCCCTTGGCGCACCGGATAGTCCGGCGCGACCAAGTGACCGTTGGATCAGGCCACGTGTCGCCCGTTGATCGCGCCGTCGACCGTTGGCCGCGGGTGCCGTTGGCTCACCGGACAGTCTGGTGCACACCGGATAGTCCGGTGAATTTTAGCCGCGGCGCCCTCGGTGAATTCCCGAGAGCGACGAGTTCGTCGCCGAGCATTGAGCGCGGGCGCTGATGGCTCACCAGACATTTTGGTGCTCCACCGGACAGTCCGGTGATTTTTAGCCACGTCGCCCTCGCCGATTCCCGAAAGAGGCGACTTCGCTGCTGAACTAGCCTGTGCACCGGACACTGTCCAGTGCACACCAGACAGTCCGATGCACCGAAGGCTGGTGCAGGTTTGGCTTGACTCAGCCAAACTTCTCCGCTTCATTTTAATTTGCTTCGACACTGTTTCTAGCACTCAGAGAAATGCATTAGCACCAAAAACAATTTACTAAGAATAGAGACATACCTTGATCTCTTGATTTGCACTTCTTTAGCACTTAGCTCATAGTACCTCAAAACAATATGTGTTGGACGTCTAATCACCAAAACATTTATAGAAATGGCCTAAGGAAGAGGTTCCTACTAGGTCCCTGCCGAGCAACTCAACGAGGATGAGGTTTCGACTAGGTCCCTGTCAAGCAACTCAGCAAGGCAGAGGTTCCGACCAGCTTATAATTCAGCGTGTGTCCATGGACCCTGGCTCCTAGGCCTGCTTGTCATTATCCGGATGATCTCTCATACACGCCTGTGTTCGCCTGGTGTGATAACAAGGCAGGCACTGTTGGTCCACATCAACCACGACAGGCCGTGTCATCACCAAACTCTGCTGAGACCAATGACACTACATAACCAAGCGGGTGCCAAGAAGTCTCCATCGACATGACAAAGCATCACTACATACGGCCTTTGGCACTTCTTGTCTCCATCTTGTGGCACCAACCAACCTCGGTCCTGGAGGATCTAAGCATCTGACCCTCTAAAGTAACCCACATACTGGACAAGATGAGGTAATACACTATACTGAGTGTATGCTTAAGCACGCTAGAAAGGTGACACATGTTTTTTTTGGCTAAGAGGCAGGACCACGCCATGGACGGACCCATGATACACCCTGACTCTGCCCTATGGACCCACCAAGCGTCACTACAGGGACCTCAGCATCAGACTCGCTACAGGGACCCATATATCGCGTAGATAAGGTGGTACGCCATGCCGGGTGTATGGTTGCACATGACCCTGAAGACAACATCAGAAGGACTACGTCAGGAGGACTACCAAAGACAACGATCCACACCATTACCAATAGGAAACAAGTCCCCTCTGTAAAGTTCTACCCTTTAACTATAAAAGGGTAGGACCCCCTCCTTCATTCCACATGCACACTTGTTATAATTGAAAGGGAAATGTGTTCTTGGGCCATTTCTATATTGTTTTGGTGATTAGATGCTCAACACATGTTGTTTAGACTAACATAATAAGTGAGCATAGGTATATTAAGCAAAGTGAGCTTGGAAGAGGATATAGTGCAAATCTATATGGACAAAGTAAAAAAGGTAAGTTATGGACACTTAGTCAATTGTTTTGTGTGCTAATCATATTTGTCTAAGTGCCAGAGACTTTATGAAGTCAAACCAAAGGAGCAAAACTGAACAAGAAAGAAAAAGGATAAAGTGTGCTGGACTGCATAGCACCGGACGGTTCGGTACCACCCACCGGACAATCCGGTGTGCACCAGACAGTCCGGTGTACGGTCCTTCATAAACCAAGTTTGTCTTGTTTAGAGTTGATTTTTTGCAGGACCACCTATTCACCCCCTCTAGGTTCTCTCAATTGGTATCAGAGTCGTTCTCTTCATCAAGGGATTAACCGCCCGAAGAGATGGATCCTAAGGGCAAGGGGATGGTGATCAACGACAAGGAGAAGGAGCAGGAGACTCTCTATGTTGATGAACCAAAAGGTGACAAGCCCACCGACTCAGGATCAAACAACAAGAGGAAGGATGGAAAGAAGAAGAGGCGCATCAAGAAGATCATATACTACGACAGCGATGCCTCCTCTTCTTCACCAAGGGACGACGACGATGAAGACTCCATGTCGAAAAATAAAACAGTTAATCAAAACTATTCTTTTGATTACTCTCGTATTCCCTACAATTCAAATGCACATTTGTTGTCTATTCCACTTGGAAAACCCCCTCACTTTGATGGAGACGATTCTTCATTTTGGAGTCATAAAATGCGTAGCCATCTATTCTCCCTTCATCCTAGCATTTGGGAAATAGTGGAAAACGGGATGCATTTTAATAGTAGTGATAATCCTGTTTTTGTTAATGAGCAAATTCATAAGAATGCTGTAGCACCCTAATTCCATCAATTAAAGGTAACTTAGTTTATATTATTAATTTCTAGTAGAAAGGAAAATATTTATATTTTAAAATAATGAAAAGATAGTATAAATCAATTAAATAATTTCTTGATAGATAAAATTTTACCAAGTGTATGAGGCATACATGCTGCAGCACAAATTTTGTTTGGCTTGATTTGCAAAATGCAATTTTTAGATTTAGTTTTATGAGAAGAACCACAATTGTTAAAATAATAATAAAATATTAATGAATGGTTAAAACGTAAATATTGTAGAATATGCATTTTTGTATGATAATAATTTTGTTTGTAAGTAATTACAAAGGTCCATTTTATTTTGTTTTATTCCCAAGCACCTTTTATTTAAATAATAGAATTTCCCTTAAATGATACTCTCTGCAAAATAAGTATTGATTTTGAATTTATAATATTATTGAAATTAGTCTAATATATATATTCTAATTTTATAATAAGAAAAGAAAAAAGTTTTGAAAAAAGACACCACTCGGCCGAGGCAGCGTATCTTATGCACATGCCTACGGCTGTGCACATATGCACATCTCCCATCCTGTCCCTCCAACCACGATCCGATGGTCACCGCTACTTTAACACTTAACCCCCCGGAGCCTGTCATGTGATGTGGATTGTTTCTTGCAAAAACCCCCCGCTCTCCTTCTTCCCCAAACGGCAAACAGACCAGACTCATTGGCTTCTCGTAGAAGGACCACGAAGCCACCATTGGAGTCGACGCCGACATCGTTCCAGACTGCAGCTGCCCGTTCTCGTCTGCAGCTCCACGGATGCACCGGCTTCAACAAGAGCGGTGAGTTGAAAGGGAGCAGGGTCCATGGCGTCCACGCTGCTAGTAGGGTCGTCTACCCGTCGCGCGTCCATGGCGTTAAGAAGCTCCATCAAGCCACCACGGTTAGGGCATGCCGGTGGCGGCGACGCCATGTTGCAGTGTCCTCGGGCCCGGCGATGAGCAGGTGGCGGCGACAGGTGTAGGCTCTAGCGGCGACGAGAACAGCGTTCGGCGAGGGCAGCTGCAGACTGGAACGATGTCGGCGTCGACTCCAATGGTGGCTTCGTGGTCCTTCTACGAGAAGCCAATGAGTCTGGTCTGTTTGCCGTTTGGGGAAGAAGGAGAGCGGGGGGTTTTTGCAAGAAACAATCCACATCATATGACAGGCTGCGGGGGGTTAAGTGTTAAAGTAGCGGTGACCATCGGATCGTGGTTGGAGGGACAGGATGAGAGATGTGCATATGTGCACAGCCGTAGGTATGTGCATAAGATACGCTGCCCTCGGCCGAACTGGCCTGCTTGCCAATTCCCCTCCTAGGCCATCCAACGCTCACTTCCACCCATTACTCTATATCATGTGGGCCCCATTTGTCATTTGTTTCCTCCACCTACATTGAAAGTTTGAATCGCTCTCTCGCCACGGTCGTTTTAGCCTGTGCCACGCCGCAGCGTCCATCCGTTTCCCCACCGCTATAACTGCTGGCAGTTTTTTCTTCATTAACGGTTGCAGTTCTCTCCTCCATTAATCTCTTACAGCCGCCTGTTCCTCTCCCATCCTTGTTCTCTCCTGTTTGCTCTATGCACGTTTGCTCTCTGCATGGGGAAAACACCACTGACCCTTCGCCTCCTCGCACCTACGCAGTCACCTAGCGGAGCATCGCTGTGACGCCTCATCTCTTCTCTCCACGAGCTGTTCATTTCTTCTCCACTCAACGATTGCCATCAATGGAGGTCAAACACCACTACACCATTTCTCCTCCCTGGCGCCCTCTCGCTAGCTCGCCTGTGACCTGTGAATCTGTGACTACATATAAAAGTCCGCGCGTCGAGCCCTCGCTCCCTCACCCTCGCTCCTCCCTGCCCTCTAACTTCCCTCTACTCGTTCCGCTGTCTGCTGCTGCTGCGCTGCCGCACTACTCTAGGTCTTGCACGTCAGCTCGTCCGTAGCTCCATGCAGCACGCTGTAATTTCACTAGCGCCGGTTGCCCCACCTCAGTCGCCGTCACTGTCTGCTCGGAACTCCGAGGAGCCCTGGCTTCCACGCCCTCCTCAGCGGGATCCCTTGCTCAGCATCCCTGCACGCTCGCTCGCAGCGTCGTGTCCTGTTCGCTGCTTGCTGCTCGCCGCATCGCGCCCTGCTCACTGAACATCGCGCCGTTGCTCGCTGTTCACCGTCGTCACCACCAACGAAGCCACCGGCAACTCTCCTGCCCCGCGGGCAACAACTCCGCCTCGCTCTCTGCTGCACAGCATTGAACGTCATCCGTGGTTCGATGCCTGTCCTGAGTCCTGACCGTGACTTCGCATCACCATGACCAAGGTAAAAGACGAGATTTATTTTTATTACCCACCCCTTCGTCGACCGCTTTAATTTTGATCTAGCCCCACACTAATTTATTTTAATTAAATAATATTTAGTAAATTAATCATTGTTTTGCTAAGCTTTGTAAGTATGTGATAAACCTATTTAATTATGTGTTTTTAGTAGTTTGCGTGCTCTCGTAAATTAATTTAAATTATGTTTGTTGTAGTAAATTTATGTGTAGTTTTCTAATTATAAAGCTAAAAAGAATTGTAGATCACTTTTTCTTAATCAAACATTCTAGATAAATATTTATATAATTAGATTTAGATTTAGATGTCATATTAAAAATTTGTATGCTAGATAGGGATCTCTAATAATAATGATATAGCTTAATTAAGTGTCCACATAACTAAAATGATTGATTAAATATTGTTGAACGTAATTTTCTTATTAATGAATTAGATCATTTATTTCAATTTAAAATGACTTAATTAGTTTTCTAGACATGATTAATCATTTCCATCAAATTGAGTCTATATTATTTGTATATATCACTTAGTTTTTCTTAAAAGACAAAATAAAATAATAATTGTTCATGTCCTCTTTATAATTAAAATGTTAGCTTATATATTAACTTTGGATATAACTTTCTTAATAATAGTAGATGCCATGTATTCTCTTAATGAAAAGGAAGATAATTATTTAGTTGTCTTTTTACATAAAACTTATCTAGGCTTATAAAATAGCTTTTCATCTAATAATGTGTTTCATAATGCTTCATAAATTAATAATGTGTTTCATAACTCATTAACCGTAGATATATAACACATATCTTTTCCAAAAGGTTTAATAATGTCATAATATGTTTATTCATCTTATGAACCCTTAATCTTAGACATATCACATATGACTTTTATAAAACACTAAATTGGTAAACATAATATTTGTATATTTATAACAAAGATAGTTTTAATATTATGTCTTATTTTATAAAGTATAGATCAGACCTTTTCAAAAAGAATACCTTTTATTATAACACTTGTTTGTGATGTTTTTGAAAAGTAATTGATTTTTTTGTTATGCTTTCTTTTAGCTTTGTCTATAGTGAATGTTGTATGTTATTGAGTGGTGTTTGTTTCTTCTTGTTTGGTTGTGTGATATTCAGTGGTTGATCTAGTAGTGAGAATCAAGATCTATTCTGTGCAAGAATCTCAAGTTTTCAATAAGCAAGGCCAATAAGCAAGGCAAGTGGACTTCCCCTCTGCATTTTCTGTCTGATCCCATACAATACATTTAATAAAGTTTACATTCATGATGTGCATAATTTGATGGGTTACCTTTTCAAATACACCTAACCTTTCCAACCTTATTCCTTGATCAAACCTGGGTATTGTACTTTACTTTAGTAGCTATGCTCTTGCTACAACTTTAACTTTATGCAGTCACTCCTGTTTATGATATTAATGTTTCAAATGGTAAGTTCACTTTATTGTGGTTAATCTGATGATTAAGCAAGATCATATGATTTAATTGGAACATGGAGTGACCACCCAGGAAAACAGTGCTACCATGAGGGTGGTATGGGACGCCCTTGGCTAAATAACTAGGGAAGTCTTATGTTGGGTGCTGGTCTTGGTCGACCGGAACGGGGGCATCTGCCAAGCGCTTATATTTCCGGCTCAGGCAGATTGGATACGAGCATAGTTCCCAAGCTTTACCCTGCAGGCTGGACTATAAGTTGGGTTACGTCAGATGTGCTCTATGCAGTTTGACCAATTCCAACATCTACATAATGAGGACTCTAGGGAAAAGCCTCGTAGTGAGACCCTAGCCAGTCACCTCGGAAGTAAATACGTGACTTGCAAACCCGTGCTAGAAGGAAATCGCGACACATGGGTAAAGATGCGCCACCTCTACAGAGTGAAAAACTGATATATCAACCGTGCTCAAGGTTATGAGCAGCCTGGACCCTCACATGATAATTGAACTTGAAGATGAAAATAAGTCATGGTCCTTTTTGGTTCAAGTGGTTCTGAGCTTATGCTGGTGATATACTTATGTTGATGATATATATGCTATGTGGCAGAACCTCCCAAGTTATTGGGCCCACATGCACCTGCCCTTATCTTAAAGACCTCTGCCCTTATCTTAAAGACCTCAGACGGCTGTGCATGTGCACCAGATAACTTAACAGGATCCGTCCGAGTGTCCCAAGGACCCCGGATAAACCACTTATAACCAGGATCGCAAGATTAAGTAACACAAATCACACACACCAACATTTTGCAGCGGAAATCTTGTTACCAAATTTTACAAGTTACATCAAGTTTTACAATGTACATGATCGGAGTGATTACAAAAGTGATTTCAAAGAAATAACTTTGAACAGTTATAAATTATTTATAGTTTTGAAATATATGCTAGCTTAAGTGACCATCCTCAATAAGAAGTATAGAAGAAGTACTTAGACTTATAGAAGTTCGTGCCCACCGGCGCTTAACACCAATCACAATCAAGTGACTCGTAACCTGCAGAAACAATGGGAATAAAACCCTAAGTACACAAGTCTCAGCAAGACTTACCCGACTAAGAAAAAGACTCTTAAGGGTATGCTGGTTTCAAAAGGATTCAAGGTATGGCTTATCAAGAATCAAAGACTCTGTTTGCAGAAAAGCTTACTATGAGTTGATCCTTAAAAATCCATTTTTACATGTCAGGTTAAGTAAAGTTACCTGCATCTAGAGTTCTTTCTACCCTAGTTCAAACACTTGGCCTATACTAGCCGTCTTTTTATCATCCTTACAGTTAACTGGATGGCTACGTGTAGGGCAGTGACCAAGTCTTCATGTCTGAGAAGTTATGGCGATTCGAATCGATTAATACCCAGCTGGGGATCTCCAATCACACGACATATGTAGCACTTAACCCTTGCATATGTCAACTCGCCACCGGGTTTCTTAAGACCAGATCAGGTTCACGCCAACCGAGAGCACAGATACACCACCGTCCAGCCTTTTGCCACGGAGGGTACACGCTACTCTCGCCATCTCTCCACTCCCATCGCGTGTTGTCTTATTCTGGTATTAGTCTGCCGGAGGCAAAGCTTACCCATGATGAGGCATGTGACCAGTTAAAAGGTCCTCAATCATCAAGCCTACATCGAGACGGTCTTTAATCGACTCAGACGGAGACACTACACCAAGACTCTCTTCTTGTGCAAGTCAACCGCCCGGTCTCATCTTTATTATTTTCAACCCAAATTTTGGTACCTAGCTGAGGTACATCTTTTCCAATGTTGAACCCATCAAGGCCCTAATGGATCCACCATCACAAGTTTTTCTTTTTGAAAACATTCCCACCCACTGAAGCATCACCTTTTGTTTTTAAAACAAAACATTTTATTTTTCTAAAGCAAGGCTAAGCATCAAAAATCCTTTTCATAAAAGGGTATAAAGGAAGGGTAATCAATTTTCCAAGGAAGGAAATGCATCAATTGTTTAGCACACAACTCCTATTACCTAATGCATCAAATAAGGTGATAAAAATTTTAAAATAGCAAGGAGGTGGCAAATGCACCGGGGCTTGCCTGGGTAACACTAGGTTAGTGTTGTTAGACGACGTCCGCTTGACGAGCAGCCTTTGTCTTGGTACTCGTTCAATTATCCATCTTCAGATTCGTCCATCAGCATCACCATGCGAAATAGTCCACCCGTTAAGTCATCTTGGGGTCGACTTGGGTCGGCTTCCGCATCACGCGATTAATTATCGTACCTCATGAGATACACGATGCACATGTATGAGCACGAGTATAAAGAGTATAAGATAGATATCTACACCGAAGAGGATGAAACACTTATAACAAAACATTAAGCAAATACTAGCTAGCGATGTACGACTAATTATAATAATTACGCCTTTCTAGCCTATTCGGAGGTAGCACATACATCGCAATACAATAAAATATACACTCGCTCTACTTTCTTTTATGATTTATTAACAGAATCATATTACTACATATATTTTTACTTAGCATAGTATGACTACTATCATTTGACACAAGAAAATCTGAAAATGCTTACCACCAACACACTCCGAACACGAAATTGACGATCACCAGATGATGCTATTTGCTTCCAACTACTCGGAGTGGCAAACAACATTCATCTGACACATAATCAATTTCTAAATATCGGATATAATGATTATCTGAGCAAATCATCGACTTCATTATGCAATCAAGATTTATCAAAAATCACTACTGACAACACTAAACGACAGAACGATTTAAATGCTAAATTTATTCTTTGTGTTACCAATTTACTTTTCACTAAAAGTAACAACTCAAATTTTTTGTTCTTATCTCAAATAATTTTTCTTTTCAATCCTAAATATGAACGCGATAGCTACTAAAGCAAGCCTTTAGTGTATCTATATCCTTAGCACAATTAATTCTAGTCGAATAAGTAGACTAGCTTACCGACACAAGCCAACTAACAAAATAACCAACCAACTCACCCCACCTCAAGCCTGATTCTACAAGAATCACGACGATCACCAATTCAAGCGTAACGTCGAGCACCTAATAAGCGTCGCCTACACTTTTCATTACGTACACCATCTTGCTTTCTATGCCAATCGCATGCTGTGATTCACACATACTATCATAGGGAAAACACAAATCACTACATACGGATTGAGATGATGTCGATCATAAGGTATTTTCCGAATATCCTACCTGCTATCCGAAAAACACGGACCCGACAATGTAGAACCAAAGTTGTTGGCGCGAACACAAGTCGGAGACAACACGTAGGGACCGGCATCGAGGCGGGGTGACCGAACGACGACGAACTAGCGAGCTGAACCATGACGAGTGATGTCTTGACGCGGATGAGCAATGGCAACTGGCGGACACGGAACGACAGAGTGAGGTGCACGGCCAGCTAGCAAAGATGAATGTGTGCGGCACGGAAGTGAAAGCAGAACTTGATGGCCGACTTGGAGACTCGGCGAGACGGTAACACCACGACGACGCCCAGCCAAGGCGCGTGGAGCTCGCATGGCCAGATCTTGGCGAGGACGAGCACACACGACGCGACGATGAACGACGACAACCGGCGAGGTCGACGATGTGATAGGGATTAAGGCCGAGCGAGCCGAGTGGGCGCGCTGACAAGCAGAAAGCCGTGCAGGAGAGATCGTGACTGAGCAGAGAGAGCAGCCTGGCAGCGCGGCGGCCCGTGTCCGCGGCAAGCAGACTGGGCGCGCGCTGGAAGCTCGGACCAAGACGCAGGGAGCCGGCCATGGAGCTTGGGGAGCTGCGCGCAGAGGCGAACTCGCCACGGTGAGGGACGACGGAACGCTACGCGACGCAGGGAAAACCGAGCAGAGGAGCACCGAGCTGGAGGACGCGCCGCCATGGGAAGGCCTCGGCAAGGCGCTTGCTGCGAGATGGAGATGTGGATGAGCGTGGGAGATGCGACACGACGGAGCTTGCAGGGGATCCGGCCAGGCGCGGCCGAGCAGGGGCGCTGCGGCATGGGCGAGCGCGCGCACGGGAGCAGAGAAGCTAGGCGCGGCACATGCGCAGGGAGGAGCGGCCGAGCTGGCATCAGAGAGAGAGCAGAGGGAGCAGGGGGGTCGCGACGCGAGCAGGGAGTCGCAGCGCCGGAGGAGCAGCGATGGTCAGCCGATGAGCTGGAGCAGGAGGGAGCTCCGGCGATGGCGACAGGGCTCGGCGAACTCAAAGACGCGCGCCATGGAGAGAGAGAGGGAGAGAAAAGTAGGGAGGGAGCCGACCGTGGGAGCAGAGTAGAGGCCGGCGCCGTGGGAGAAGAAAATTCCTAGGCGTGGGAAACTAGAGATAAAGCCGCCGCGCAGTGGAAAAATCAAGGGGAGAGAGAAGCTCGCGTGAGAGGGTTAAGGAGGAGAAGAATCAGTGACGAGTTTTTTTAACCAGGAGCAGATAATGAGAACACAAATAATCTAGTGATTTAATGTGATTATTCATGTTCTTTTCTATGTTTCATATGTTTCTGCTTTCATTATTACATACTGAAATGATGAAGGTATGACCTTCATAACCTTCGTCTGAAGATCATTATATCCCAAGGGAGATAATGCTTCGAAAGATGAAGGTCTTTAACCATTAACATTTGTGTTGCCTTGTTCTTAACTCATAGCATTTGAGAACAAGTCCTCAACATTGGTGCCCACCTCTGGTGAACTCATTCGACCACCTTCGGCAAGCTGTGACCTTCGTCATGCCGCTGAAGAATTCTTCAGCGCTGGGGGCTGCATTGCAGCCACTGGACGTCAACCAAGAAACACTACACGAAGCTAGAAGCTAAAAAAGGAAGGCTACAAGTCCAACGCCTCAGGAGGAGGAGTTAGACCAAGAAATTAGGGACCTCGAAGCTATCCATCAATAGGTCCAGAGAAAGGAGAAGATGCTTCGTCTTGCCGATCTTCAGAAGAAGATGGATGAGGCCGTTGAGGAAATGCGTCATCTCACTCAAGCTGACCAGGACCGAAGACCTTAACATAGAGAGCTTCGTCAGGACAATTCCTACGATGATGACGAATGGTATGATGATTTCCATCATGGAAATTTTGCTTTTGATGATGCTTCTCCTCTGTCAGCAGAACTGCAGGTTACCCTGTGGCCCCATCATACAAGCCACCCCAGCTCCCTATGTATGATGGGCACTTAGATCCGAAGCAGTTTCTAATGAGCTACGAAGCAACCATATCTTCATATGGGGGCAACACAGCAGTCATGGCGAAATCCTTCGTCATGGCAGTCAAAAATGTCGCACAAACTTGGTACTCTTCTCTCCGGCCATGAACAATCACATCATGGCAGAAGCTGAAGGACATGCTGATTACTAGTTTCCAAGGGTTTCAGACGAAGTCGGTCACTGCTCATGCTTTGTTCCAGTGCACACAAGACCACGAAGAATACCTCCAGGCGTATGTCCGAAGGTTCTTGCGTCTGAGAGCACAGGCGCCCACATTGCCCAATGAAATTTTCATTGAGGCCATGATCAACGGGCTTCAGCCAGGACCTAAGGCTCAGTATTTTGCCAGGAAACCCCCTCAGACCCTGGAAAAGCTCCTTCAGAAGATGGATGAATACATGTGGGCTGATAATGATTTTCGCCAGAGAAGGGAAGAAGCCTACAGGTTTTCTGAAATGACTAGGGGCTTCGGAGGAAGATGTGGCGGAACCGCCCGAATTATTCCAACTTAAGTGCCCAAGTCACGCCTTAGAGGCAGCAACACACTTAAACCGGAATAACCCGTCATTCCCTCGGATCTAGTCCGATAAAGCCACTTATCCAGGATCGAATACCACTAGCTCACTCGAAGGTGAGGCGCAGAGAAATACAATAAAGCATAATACCACAAGTTTAATAAGTATCAATAGTGATTACAGGTATCGGAGCTTCAGAAATAATAACCATAAATTTTAATGTAGCGGAAATAACTAACGGAGAAGAACCGAGTAACATGGCGAAGCCTGGCCACGCTACTCATCCTGGTCCTCTCCTGTGGAAGCAATAACCCTCTCGACCATCTATCCCGGTGGCAGGGATGAAGGCCAAGTCACACCAGCAACAAATCATCCTAAGGAGTACCTGCAAAAATTGTGCCACAAGCAAGGCTGAGTATACTAATACTCAGCTAGACTTACCCGGTGTGAGGAGTCTACTCCTCTACCTCTAGACATGCAGCTGTTTGGCTGAGGGGTTTGGTTTGCCAAAAGCACTAGCTGAGTCTAAAATCAAGTTTTAGCTTTTCAAGTTTTAGTATGATCCTTTTTAAACTAGATGAGTACCTAGCTACTCATACATGATATCAAACATTTTTAAGCAATCAACCTTTTTGCCAGTCAACTCATTTCCACTTATTACTCAATGTAGCAGCATGGATCAAGCAGTCTCATTAGCTGCGAGAAGCAGACGATTCGAATCGAGTTTTTAAACCTTGCAAGGTAAACCTAAACACACGACGTGGCGAGGCACTCCGTCCCCACACACATCAACCGTCCCCATCGATTCCCCGTTAGCAGATCAGGGCTCACCGCCTTGGCGTACAATGCCTCACTAACCCCGACTGCCGTCGTGCAGTGACCGCACTTGTACCCACCATAATCGGAATGGGAGACCACGTCTCAGGTCGCGTGAGGGGATATGTCCACTGCCAGGTTCACTCAGGTACTAGGCTTACCGATTTACCATATTTCTCGACATGTGCTTAGTACATTCAAACGCTTGACACACGGTACCACACCTTAATCCTTATTCCAATTTCCGTCTCGTAGACAACGCATCCCCATGGATCGTTGTCCACAGACCATCATCATTATGATATAAAAATGGATACAACCAATTCCTGACCTCGCGCGAGTCCTAGAAAAATCACTCGACTTCTACCGAGATCCCTAATTTATAAAGCAGCTACTCGACCTAGCATACTAGTATTCATCTCAATAGGATTCCTGAGATCATGCAACTAGGGTTTCAAACAACTCCTACACTTAAGTGCACATTCAATCCTACAATCATTAAGTGTAGTAAAATAGCATAATAAACAGGTTATGCATAAAACCGAGGCTTGCCTTTAATTTAACACTTCGATAGTGTTTGCTAGGGTGGGTACTCGCTTGGCGAGCATCCACTGGTCATGTCCATCCTTCTTTGGGGTTGTCCACCGATTGTATCTTGTGGTTGGCACCACGTCGGTTGCTCGATCGGCATCTCTCGGTCCTAAATGAGATGCAAGATGCATATGGATGAATATGGTGAAAAATATCACAAGATATACAATCCATGGTAGCGAACTAAACACCAATTAGTAAGACACTGCAATGACTACACGCAAGTGCTAGCTATTCGTAAGTTATCAACGTTCATCATTAACACCATTACCAAGATGACCACATTTTGTATATTTACACAACCCAACTACGACATCACAAGTATGCGCATTTTATTTATTTGGATATGACTTTTCATTAGTTCTTCTAGTGATCATACAAAAGCATCCCAAACACAGATTTAACAGAGGACACAGCAAGCAAGCACATAAATCATGGAACACATGTTAACTTAAGTTTTGTCGGGGACCATAATTAGGGGTACCCTCAAGACTCCTAATCTCAGGTGGTAACCCCCATCAGCACAAAGCTGCAAAGGCCTGATGGGTGTGTTAAGTCAAGGCTCGGTCCAATCAAGGGACACGATCTCGCCTCGCCTGAGCCCAGCCTCGGGCAAGGGCAGCCGACCCCGGAGGATTCACGTCTCGCCCGAGGGCCCCCTCAAGCAATGGACACACCTTCGGCTCGCCCGAGGCCCAGTCTTCGCCAAGAAGCAACCTTGGCCAAATTGCCACGACGACCGACCGTATCGCAGGGGCATTTAATGCAAGGGTGGCCTGACACCTTATCCTGACACACGCCCTTCAGTCGACAGAGCCGAAGTGACCGCAGTCACTTCGCCGCTCCACTGACCGGTCTGACAAGAGGACAGCGCCACCCGCGTCGCTTCGACTGCTGTGCCACTCGACAGAGTGAGGCTGACAGCGGCCAAGTCCAGCCTCGGGTGCCATAGGAAGCTCCGCCTCGCCCGACCCAGGGCTCGGACTCGGCCCCAGAAGACGACGAACTCCGCCTCGCCCGACCCAGGGCTCGGACTCGGGCTCAGCCCCGGAAGACGACGAAGTCCGCCTCAGGGCTCGGACTCGGGCTCAGCCCCGGAAGACGACGAACTCCGCCTTGCCCGACCCAGGGCTCGGACTCGGGCTCAGCCCCGAAAGACGACGAACTCCGCCTCGCCCGACCCAGGGCTCGGACTCGGGCTCAGCCCCGGAAGACGACGAACTCCGCCTCGCCCTACCCAGGGCTCGGACCGACCACGTCACAGGAGGGGCCATCATTACCCTACCCCTAGTCAACTCTGGCTACGGGGAACAAGACCGGCGTCCCATCTGGCTCGCCCCGGTAAAATAGACAATGATGGCACCCCGCATGCTCCATGACGACGATGGCTCTCAGCCCCCTTACGGAAGCAAGGAGACGTCAGCAAGGACTCGACAGCCCCAACAACTGTCCTTCTGCCAGGCTCCAGCGCTTCTCCGACGGCCACGACACCACACAAACAGGGTGCCAAAACTTCTCCGGCTGCCACGACGGCATGTACTTAGGGCACTAGCTCTTCTCTGCTAGACACGTTAGCACACTGCTACACCTCCCATTGTACACCTGGATCCTCTACTTACGCCTATAAAAGGAAGGTCCAGGGCCCTCTTAGAGAGGGTTGGCCGCGCGAGGAAGGACGGGACGGTGCGCATAAGCCTCTCGCTATCTCCCACGCGGACGCTTGTAACCCCCTACTGCAAGCGCACCCAACCTGGGCGCGGGACAAACACGAAGGCCGTGGGTTTCCCCTTTTACGCCTGTCTCCCTCTGGCTTTTCTCCCCCCTTCGCGCTTCGTCTCGCGCCGACCCATCTGGGCTAGGGCACGCGGCGACAATTTACCCGTCGGTCCAGGGACCCCCCGGGGTCGAAACAACGACAGTTGGCGCGCCAGGTAGGGGCCTGCTGCGTGTTGACGAACAACTTCCCGTCAAGCTCCAGATGGACAGTGTCCAGCAACCTTTCCAGCCCGGGACGGTGCTCCATTTTGGGAGTCTTGAGTTCATGTCCCTCGACGGCAGCTACGACATGATACTCCTTCCCCCGCCACGCGACAGCGACAATGGCGGCCGACAACCCGCCCGCCGGCGGCGGAATTGACGACGTCTTCCCCACGTGGCAGAAGAACAACATTCAGGCTTGTCCTGTCCCCTCCCCCGCCGACGGAGGAGGAGACGGGGCAACCAAGGCCAAGCAGGAGGCGGCACCTCGTCGGCTGTCGAGCGAGTCGATGGCACCGGCGCCCCAACGGGGGACACGCCGGGCATCAACCTCGCGTCTGAGACGAAGACGAGCGCCGTTTCCCCGCAACACGCCAACTTCAAGCAAACGAACGACACCAGCATGCTCACAAGGGACTTGCTGGGCGTCACCCTCGTACCTGAGACGACGGTGCAGTATGCCCCTGACGTGACATCGTCACCGCCCGTCGACCAAGAGGTACCGACCGATTCCTGTCTCGTGCCTTTTGGATTCAGCCTCGACCCACCAAGCGACTTTGCTTCGGTGGACGCTCTCATAGAGGCGAGTCCAAACCCTCTGGGGTATTGTATGCGGTCACCCTGGGACCGGCTGATAGCCGTCTCGACCTACGGGCCCTCGGGTTCCGAGGAAGATGACGAGCCCGACTTTTGTTGAGATTTCTCTGGACTTGGCAACCCCAGTGCCATGCAGGACTTCATGACCGCATGCGACTACTGCCTTTCCGACTATTCCGACGGTAGCCGCAGCCTCGGCGACGAGGACTGCAGCCCAAGTCGCGAATGTTTCCACGTCGATCTAGGGGGTCCCGGCGAAGGCAACCATCTTGGTATACCGGAAAACGGTGATCCCCCTAGGCCTGCGCCTCGCGTTGACATCCTTCGGGAGCTAGCTGTGGTCCCCGTCCCGGCGGGGGGTCATGACTCACAACTCGAGCAAATCCGCGAGATGCTGGCCAGGCTCGATGAGGGAGTAGGAACGCTTGAGCCGTTCCGCCGGGACATCGGGCAGGAATGGGCGGGCCAACCTCCGGCCGGAGAAGCGCGTCATCTACCCCAGGGCATCCAGCACCGCATCGCCGACGATGTCAGGGCAAGGCCGCCACCGGTTTCCAGTGGGGTCGGCCAGAACCTGGCTGCAGCGGTAATACTTCTTCGCGCGATGCCAGAGCCATCAACCACCGAGGGGCGGCGTATCCAGGGAGAGCTCAAGAATCTCCTGGAGGATGCCGCGGTCCGACGGGCCGAAAGCTCTGCCTCCCAAAGGCAGGGGTACCCCTCGAAGCATCGCACCGCGACTTCCCGATTCATGCGGGAAGCCTCGGTCCATACCGGGCGCACGCGCAACACAGCGCCTGCGGCTCCAGGTCGCCTCGGCAACGAGCACCATCACCGCAACCGTCGAACCCACCTCGACAAGAAGGTGCGCCGAGGCTACCACCCCAGGCGTGGGGGACGCTACGACAGCGGGGAGGATCGGAGTCCCTCGCCCGAACCACCCGGTCCGCAGGCTTTCAGCCGGGCCATATGACGGGCGCCGTTCCCGACCCGGTTCTGAACCCCGACTACTATCACAAAGTACTTGGGGGAGACGAGACCGGAACTGTGGCTCGCAGACTACCGGCTGGCCTGCCACCTGGGTGGAACGGACGATGACAACCTCATCATCCGCAACCTCCCCCAGTTCCTCTCCGACACCGCTCGAGCCTGGCTGGAGCACCTGCCTTCGGGGCAGATCTCCAACTGGGACGACCTGGTCCAAGCCTTCGCCGTCAACTTCCAGGGCACGTACGTGCACCCTGGGAACTCCTGGGATCTCCGAAGCTGCCGCCAGTAGCCGGGAGAGTCTCTCCGGGACTACATCCGACGATTCTCGAAGCAGCGCACCGAGCTGCCCAACGTCACCGACTCGGATGTCATCGGCGCGTTCCTCGCTGGCACCACCTGTCGTGACCTGGTGAGCAAGCTGGGTTGCAAGACCCCCACCAGGGAGAGCGAGATGATGGACATCGCCACCAAGTTCGCCTCTGGCCAGGAGGCGGTTGAGGCCATCTTCCGGAAGGATAAGCAGCCCCAAGGCCGCCAGCCGGAAGATGTCCCCGAGGCGTCCACTCAGCGCGGCACCAAGAAGAAGGGCAAGAAAAAGTCGCAAGCGAAACGCGATGCCGCCGACGCGGACCTTGTCACCGCCACCGAGTACAAGAACCCTCGGAAACCTCCCGAAGGTGCCAACCTCTTCGACAAGATGCTCAAGGAACCGTGCCCCTATCATCAGGGGCCTGCCAAGCACACCCTTGAGGAGTGCGCCATGCTTCGGCGCCACTTTCACAAGGCCGGGCCACCTGCGAAAGGTGGCAGGGCCCGCGACGACGATAAGAAGGAGGATCACAAGGCAGGAGAGTTCCTCGAGGTCCACGACTGCTTCATGATCTACGGTGGGCAAGTGGCGAACGCCTCGGCTCGGCACCGCAAGCAAGAGCGTCGGGAGGTCTGATCGGTAAAGGTGGCGGCGCCAGTCTACCTAGACTTGTCCGACAAGCCCATCACCTTCGACCAGAGCGACCATCCCGACCGTGTGCCGAGCCTAGGGAAATACCCGCTCGTTGTCGACCCCGTCATCGGCAACGTAAGGCTCACCAAGGTCCTCATGGACGGAGGCAGCAGCCTCAACATCATCTACGCCGAGACCCTCGGGCTCCTGTGGATCGATCTGTCCTCGGTCCGGGCAGGCGCTGCGCCTTTTCACGGGATCATCCCCGGGAAACGCGTCCAGCCCCTCGGACAACTCGATCTACCCGTTTGCTTTGGGACACCCTCCAACTTCCGAAGGGAGACCCTCACATTCGAGGTGGTCGGGTTCCGAGGAACCTACCACGCGGTGTTGGGGAGGCCATGCTACGCCAAGTTCATGGTCGTCCCCAACTACACCTACCTCAAGCTCAAGATGCCGGGCCCCAACGGGGTCATCACCGTCGGCCCCACGTACCGACACGCGTACGAATGCGACGTGGAGTGCGTGGAGTACGCCGAGGCCCTCGCCGAATCCGAGGCCCTCATCGTCGACCTGGAGAGCCTCTCCAAGGAGGCGCCAGACGTGAAGCGCCATGCCGGCAACTTCGAGCCAGCGGAGACGGTTAAGTCCGTCCCCCTCGACCCCAGCAACGACGCCTCCAAGCAGATCCGGATCGGCTTCGAGCTCGATCCCAAATAGGAAGCAGTGCTCGTCGACTTTCTCCGCGCAAACGCCGACGTCTTTGCGTGGAGTCCCTCGGACATGCCCGGCATACCGAGGGATGTGGCTGAGCACTCGCTGGATATCCGAGCTGGAGCCCAACCCGTGAAGCAGCCTCTGCGCCGATTCGATGAAGAAAAGCGCAGAGCCATAGGCGAGGAGATCCACAAGCTAATGGCGGCAGGGTTCATCAAAGAGGTATTCCATCCCGAATGGCTTGCCAACCCTGTGCTTGTGAGAAAGAAAGGAGGGAAATGGCGGATGTGTGTAGACTACACTGGTCTAAACAAAGCATGTCCAAAAGTTCCCTACCCTCTGCCTCGTATCGATCAAATCGTGGATTCCACTGCTGGGTGCGAAACCCTGTCTTTCCTCGATGCCTACTCAGGGTATCACCAAATCAGGATGAAAGAGTCCGACCAGCTCGCGACTTCTTTCATCACAGCTTTCGGCATGTACTGCTATGTTACCATGCCATTCGGTTTGAGGAATGCGGGTGTGACATACCAAAGGTGCATGAACCACGTGTTCGGCGAACACATTGGTCGAACGGTCGAGGTCTACGTCGATGACATCGTAGTCAAGACGAGGAAAGCCTCCAACCTCCTTTCTGACCTTGAAACGACATTCTGGTGTCTCAAGGCGAAAGGCGTGAAGCTCAATCCCGAGAAGTGCGTCTTCGGGGTCCCCCGAGGCATGCTCTTGGGGTTCATCGTCTCCGAGCGGGGCATCGAGGCCAACCCGGAGAAAATCGCGGCCATCACCAACATGGGGCCCATCAAGGACTTGAAAGGCGTACAGAGGGTCACGGGATGCCTTGCGTCTCTGAGCCGTTTCATCTCACGCCTCGGCGAAAGAGGCCTGCCTCTGTACCGCCTCTTAAGGAAGGCCGAGTGCTTCACTTGGACCCCTGAGGCCGAGGAAGCCCTCGGGAACCTGAAGGCGCTCCTCAAGAACGCGCCCATCTTGGTGCCCCCCGCGGCAGGAGAAGCCCTCTTGATCTACGTCGCCGCTACCACTCAGGTGGTCAGCGCCGCGATCGTGGTTGAGAGACGAGAATAGGGGCATGCATTGCCCGTCCGGTGGCCAGTCTACTTCATCAGTGAGGTACTGTCCGAGACCAAGATCCGCTATCCACAAATTCAGAAGCTGCTGTACGCGGTGATCCTGACGCGGCGGAAGTTGCGACACTACTTTGAGTCTCATCCGGTAACTGTGGTGTCATCCTTCCCCCTGGGGGAGATCATCCAGTGCCGAGAGGCCTCGGGTAGGATTGCAAAGTGGGCGGTGGAAATCATGGGCGAGACAATCTCGTTCGCCCCTCGGAAGGCCATCAAGTCCCAAGTCTTGGTGGACTTTGTGGCTGAATGGGTCGATACCCAGCTCCCAACAGCTCTGATCCAACCGGAACTCTGGACCATGTTTTTCGACGGGTCGCTGATGAAGACAGGGGTAGGCGTGGGCCTGCTCTTCATCTCGCCCCTCGGGAAGCACCTCCGCTACGTGCTACGTCTCCATTTCCCGACGTCCAACAATGTGGCCGAGTACGAGGCTCTGGTCAACGGGTTGCGCATCGCCATCGAGCTAGGGGTCCGACGCCTCGACGCTCGTGGTGACTCGCGGCTCGTCATCGACCAAGTCATGAAGAACTCCCACTGCCGCGACCCGAAGATGGAAGCCTACTGCGATGAGGTTCGGCGCCCGGAGGACAAGTTCTATGGGCTCGAGCTCAACCACATCGCCCGATGCTACAACGAGACTGCGGACGAGCTGGCTAAGATAGCCTTGGGGCGAACAACGGTTCCCCCGGACGTCTTCTCCCGAGACCTGCATCAACCCTCCGTCAAGACCGACGACGCGCCCGAGCCCGAGACACCCTCGGCCCAGCCCGAGGCACCCTCGTCCCAGCCTGAGGCACCCTTGGCTCAGCCCGAGGCATCCTCGGTTCAGCCCGAGGCACCCTCGGCCCCCGAAGGTGAGACACTGCGCGTCGAGGAGGAGCGGAGCGGGGTCACGCCTAATCGAAACTGGCAGACCCCGTACCTGCAATATCTCCACTGAGGAGAGCTACCCCTCGACCGAGCCGAAGCTCGGCGGTTGGCGCGGCGCGCCAAGTCGTTCATCTTGTTGGGGGACGGGAAGGAGCTCTACCACCGCAGCCCCTCAGGCATCCTCCAGCGATGCATATCCATCACCGAAGGCCAGGAGCTCTTACAAGAAGTACACTCGGGGGCTTGCGGCCATCACGCAGCACCTCGAGCCCTTGTTGGAAACGCCTTCCGACAAGGTTTCTACTGGCCGACCGCGGTGGCCGACGCCACTAGAATTGTCCGCACCTGCGAAGGGTGTCAGTTCTATGTGAAGCGGACACACCTGCCCGCTCAGGCTCTGCAGACCATACCTGTCACACCCGGTTTTGAAAGGTAAACCGAATGCGAACCATGTACGTGCCAGGATCAGAAATTCACGTACACGGCGATTACATAAATGACTCATCATAGCACAATGCTTCGAATAACAATAAACATAAGTAATAATATGAAAGACTAGAGTCATTTACATAATATTATCAAAGTACACAGAACAGAAACATAGCCAACGTAAATAAACCCACCACAGGCAGCTGACTGGGGGAGGTCGCTAGCCTAATCCTCAAACTCGCCGAAGTCCTGGAACTCCTGGGGACCCGCCTCGACGCCTTCTTCTTTACCTGAGCATAGATTGCCCCAAAGGCAACCTGGTGTTTTGTGAAAGCAAGGGTGAGTACACATCAACGTACTCAGCAAATGTCCCGTTTGGCTGAAGTGGACTAGCTTTATGTGGGGTTAAGGTCAAAGCAGATTGCTTTTAGTTGGTCAGGTATTTATTATTAGTAGAAGCGAAGTTTTAGTAATAGCCAACCCGTGAACAGCTTCCTCCTCGAGGAACATCATGATCATCATCGAACCAAAAACATTAATAGAACCATTGAGTCTCGAACCAGCTGTATCTCTAATCAAAGAGGATCCCAAGGCCGCTCATAACCGTGAGCACGGCTGATATATCAGTTTCTAACCCTCTGCAGAGGTCGCACACTTTACCCATGAGCCGTGATTCCCGTTCTAGCCCGGGCTTGCAAGACCCTTATTCACTCCCAAGGTGAATGGCCAGGGATTCACTACGAAGCCTTTACAAAGATTCACTAGAGGTCATAGCTGCCCGTTAGGTTTCTCCAGTTTGATAAACACAGTACCTCTCCCCGCAGGAGAGTGACTAAAAAACAAAACGAAAGAACCTCGGCACTCAGCCTCGGCAGAGCAAGCACTGTGCCTGGACCCCATTGACGGCACGACGGCGAAGCAACTACACTTCTAGTTTCTCTAATTAATTAGCTAAGGGCACCCCATTCCACCCTCATGGTTGCACTGTTATCCCGGGTGGTCTCTCAACGAACAGGTCCTTACGGAGAGGTACTCAGGAAACAGCCTGAGCCCCCTAGAGTATCACAAGATCATCAACATCATCAGGATAACATCATAGTATCATAAGTATTCACATCATGTTCATTGATTCAAATAGAGCAATAGCATAATGCTAACCATGATAACCCAAAAGGTAAACAAGGATAAAGTAAATGGAAAGCTAGTCAATCCTTAGGTTTCAATTAAGTAATGCGAGACAGTGCATTAAAAGTGAATGGGACATAATGGGTCAGAGGACACTTGCCTTCACCAAACAGATGCTCAGGGTCTTCAATCTCGTGGAAATCAAAGAACTGGATCACTTGGTCGCCAACACTTGATCTTTGATTCCTCGAAGCTCGGAAACGGATCACAACCTATTCGCGACGCAAAGCGAAGACAAACAGGCACAAGCAAACAAATATATATATGCATAAGAACATTACACCACACAAGATAAAACATTATAAAACATGCAAAATGAAATAGAGCGCGTTACTACGGTCACGCGAGGAAAAAGAAACGTGATAGTCGAAGCTACGGTCGAGAAGTTATAATGTTTACTCTACGCAAGTAGTAATCAGGACATTTAATTTGACATTATAAAATATAATTTATAACTGCTATGTAGTTTTGATTAAATCTACCACACTAGTAGCTATCGAACAAATAACTAATATAATTAGCATGAGGGATTCTAAGCGATATAAATTTACGACGCACGAAACAATACGACAGCGTGCAGACGATGCGCGGACACGCACGACATAGCACGCGAACGACGCACGAGACAGTACAGGCGACCGACGCAAACGACGCGCGGACCAGCACGTTATCACGTGCGGAACAGCACGTGCGATAGGCGAAAAACTAAACAGGTGACGCATTTGTACTAAACAAATATTAAATACATAAAAAGTAGTTAACTTGATATTTGTCATGTCAATGTTTATTATAAAAACCCAAGTTGAACACTACACATTTAATCTAATTAAAATATTAATCTAATAAATATTAGTCGAGCAAACTTTAAGTTAATTATCTAAAATATGCGACCTGACAAATTATCGTTATTAACATGAGTATCTATAAGCGAAAACAATTTATTATCACGCGATGATGCCGCACGACACGCGTAATTGACACGCGAGATACGCGCGACACGCGAACCAGATGCGCGACACGAACGCGCGAAGGAATGTCGACGACGCGCAAACAGCGCGCGAATAATATGCGACGACGCACGGACACACGCGACTTAGCGCGTAGACAACATGCAGCGATGCGCACGATCCGCACGCGCGACACGTGAAGACCACGTGTGGTGACGCGCGCAAAACAGCACGCGCGATCCAGCATGCCATCGCGCGCGGAACAGCATGCACGACATACGAGAAATACTTAAATAGATAACGTGCATACACTAAGCGAGTATTAATGTAGAATATTTGAGTTTGCATTAATCAAATTAACGAGTATTTGTAAAGCGCAAGTTAGAACTATAAATTAGTTTTAATTGGAAAGTCAATTTTTAATCACTATTGAATGAACAAAAAAATTAATTACTTGAGATCCGCGACATACCAAAATAATGTTACTAATACGAAATTGATGCTGTTACGAAGTTAACGCAATTGGGACGAGTCGCGACGGGTTTACGATGCAACTTATATTGAACAAATATCATCTCTCGGATTTAAACTACGTGGCACGATTCTATTGGTCGAACCGAAGTCACACGAATGGCCACATGGGAAACAGCCACATAGGATCTAGAGAGGTGGGATCTCATGTGGCTAGCTTCTTCCCAAATCCCCACTGCACGACCGTTCTTCTTCCTTGAACCATCTCTCTCCATGGAAAAAAAATAGCAGCAAGGGGAAGGGAAAGGAGGGGCGTGGCCATGGGCTGCTCGGCCGTGGAGCTAGCCGCGCCGACCCAGGCGGCCGACCGCCGCGCCACGCCCTACGCGGAGGCCACGCGAGCAGGGGACGCCTGATTGGCCAAGAGCCACGCTGGGCGCGCCGGCCGCGCGCCGCGAGCCACCGATGGCCGCGCGGACTGGCCGCTGGGAGCTGGATGTACCGCGTTGGGCGAGCCGCTTCCGCTGCCGTGCGCTGGCCACAACGCCGCGTCGAGCGCGGAGGCTCCTGGCCGCGTCGAGGCCCGGACGGGCTGGCCGAAAATGGCTGCCACGCCGCGCTGGGCTACAGGGGGCAAGAGCGCCGTCGGGGGCTGCGACGCAGGGAAGCTCTCGCCGCCGGCCGAGAACAAGGGAAGAAGGTCAGGCGAGAGGGAGAGATGAGTGGAATCTCACCTGCGCATGAGGACAGGCCACCACAAAGGCTCCTAGGCTCATCGCCGAGGGACCTCATGGCACGCAGCGAGGGGAAGCTCCGGGACGATCGTCGAGCGGTTGCGCAGAGCAGTGTGAGCAGGAGCGTCGAGAGAAAGCATGGCACGGTTTGGAGAGCAGTGGGCGTCCTGGAGGGGTCTGATAAGGCGTCGAGGGCGGGCAACAGTTCCCGGAGTCCGCATGGTGTGGGCGCGAGTGGAGGAGCAGTTATGGAAGGAGAGGGGAGGAACCGACATGCAGGCCCTGCATGCGCGTCCGCGAGCACGAGTGTGGCTGATGGGTCGGGCGCACAAGAAATGGTCCTGTGGGCGAATGCAGGTGAGGTATTCGGGCGCAAAGGCGAGGTACTTACAGTTTCGTCCGAGTGAAACTAGCACGCGTGAAAAGGACAACAGTTTGGGAAGATGAAGCTAACACACGAGCTCGGAATAACAGCAAGAGGAATAAGTGAGGGGAAAATGGTTGCGCGCACAGCACGGTGTTTGCGACGAAAGACGTTTCAATGATCCCGCGGAAATGACACGAGATCAAGAACAGGCTCGACGAGAGGAACATATATGTACATATATTATCAGGTTTCTAGAGTTTTATAGTTTTCGCAAATACTAAATTTTAGGTATTCAATTAATATTAGAAAAACTAAAATTCATATTTAATACTCGAAGAAACGTTCCACATATTCTAAAAACTCTTGGGAACATCCTCGAGATATCTTAATCTGTTACAATAACATTTGCACTCATAAACACTATGCATCGGCATCAATGCAACAATCAAAGATCCTCTTAGATTTTATTTTACTAAGCCAAAAACTCATATATATATATATATATAGTAAAGTTAATGTCCAATATTTAGAAAAAGAGAAGAAAAGCAGGTAAAGAAGAGGGTAACACCTGAATTTGGTGGATATTAAAAAAAGAAATTTTATACCCCCGAATTCCGGGTGTTACAGATCTAACCCCCTTAACAGGAATCTCGCCCTCGAGATTCAAGAAGAGGCTAGCAAGAACGACAAGGTTGGTTCATAGGTTGTTCGAAGTTTCTTGAGTTGACTTTGACTTTGCAAGCTTAACTTGCAGACTGGTTTCTTTGACCTTCAGATGATCACGACCAATTGATACACTTCTTGAGGATCCCTTGGACCTGTGGGTTAGGACCCACACACGCTTTCGCTGCGCCACTTTGATCTTGTCGGTTGACGTTGATCGCATTGTCTTCATTGGGGCTAGCGACTAACCCCCTTAACAGGAGCATTGATACGCACTTGATGAAGATGCAGCCGACTCCGATCTTGATCCACTAAGAGAGGTTGGAGGTTGCCAAGTGGATAGGTGCAAGAGGCAAGGGTATAGATAGAAAAGGCAAGCCTATATGGATTAAAAGAGAAAAGGGAGACCACCCAATTACCTAACTCTATTGCACTCAGCTAGTAAACTGATGTCATTGCGGACCAATGGCCACAACACATCAACACTCATCACAAAGAAGCAAATCAGTCATAACACAAAGACAAACAACACAAGCATACAACAACAAACATCTCGTTGCTATACGTTAATGTTAGCTCAATGGTGGCCTTTCCTAAAAAGGGAATAACTAATCTCTAAGGTTGTGGGAAGAGGAGAAGAAGAACAATACGTGCAGGATAGGGGCACGAGCACCATAGAGAAAGGAGTTAAGGCAAGGATTGTAACCGATAGGGAGAAAAATGCAACCAAGGTCAGGATAGGTAAAACACCATTCTCAAATCGAGATGGGAAAGATGATGATTCAAAAGGTAGACATAAGATAAGCGTCATGGAAAGATCTAGATATTAGTACGGTAAGGGTGATACCGAGCAAAAGCTAAGACTTGCAATGCGATAGAGAAAAAGGAAACGACCAAGGGCGGGATGGGTAAGACAACACCCTTGAACTGAAATTGGAGAGGAAGTTTTTTTTAAAAAATATGGGTACATGATAAGCATCAAGGTAAAGATCAAGGGATGACAAGGGTTAAGGTGATAATAATCAAACACACAACTAAGGATGTATTTAACAAAACTTACAAGGTGTCAAAGAAGGAAGAGCAGTCAATGATGAAGTAGGTGAGGCATTATTCTCGAACAGGGATGAAAAATAGGAGGCTTTGAAGGGTACGTTCAATGTAAGCCGGAAGGCAAGGGAATATGTATCACGAGGGTCTGAAGGTGATAACGGACAAGGATGTAGGAGAAGAGGTAAATGGGCATAAGAACAAAGGATATGCGATCGAGGGACGATAAGGTGAAGATGATAGCAAATAAAAACACAGCAAGGGATGGAATTAACACAAATCTTTTAAGGCAACAAGAAGTGAAAAGAAATCAAGGTAGAGATGGGTAACTCGCACTCTCAAACTGGGTTGAAAGAAAGTGGAGGTTTTTAAAGGATAAGTTCCAGGTGAGCATTTAGGTAGAGGACATTAATATCGCAAGGGACAAAGGTGATAACGGACGAGGGTATAAGAGAAAAGATGAAGGCATAGAAGAGCCAGTGGTATGAGTACAACAAAGAATGGAGTTAAGATAAGACTCACACCTAGCAAAGACGAGGTTCCGACCAAGGGCAGGATAAGTAAAACACTCCCCTCGAATTGAGATGAGAGAGGGAACTTTAAATAACAGACATTTGATAGTCATCAAGGTAAGATGGAGAGACGGCGAAGGTAAAGGTAGTAACAGATAACAAAGGGTGGAGTTAAAAACTCGCAAGCGACACGAAATAGGATGCAACTGAGGGAAAATAGGTAACCTTCAATGTTTAAAATTGAGACGAAAGAGAGAAGGTTTTGGAGCATAGGTATAAGATAGGAATCAAGGTAAGATATAGAGGTGTCAAAGACAAAGGTGATAATAATGAAAGGCATAACAAAGTATAGAGTCAAGGCAAGACTCGCGAAATGGCGAAGTGGAGAAAACAATCAAGGTAAGATAGGTGATGTTTCAATAGAATGGTTTAAGTAAGAATTCATTATCGAGAGAAGTTATAGAGGAACAACGAGATCACCAAGGATGGGCAACATAAAATGATCGCTCATGGACTGTTAAGAAACAGGGGTGGTCAAGGACATGTTAACTGAAATGTCTTGAACAGTCATTGGGGTATGCAAGATTCCAAGGATATGGGCGTACCAAGACAAGGAAATAGAAAAAAGGCAAAGGATAACGACTTAACAGCGGAATAGGAAGGGATCTCGGAAGACCAGAAGTTCATGGATATATAAACTGGAGTGTTTAAGTAGGCAGGATAGATTCAGATGTAAGTATTTGAAACAAGAGTATTGAAGAATCTAGGAGTACGAGCATGTCAATACTAAGGGAATAAAGGTAGTCAAAGGGTAGCAATTTAATGAGGGAAGAATCCCAATAGACAAAAAAAAATTATGGTCAGGGGCATCTACAAAGATATCGCAAGCACAAGAGTGAGATCAGATCTAATAGATTGAGAGAAGTATAGACCATACTAAAATAAAATACTTTTGGCAAGGGGGCATATAGGAGCACAACATAGAATTAGACAAGGTGACTAATATTTTGAAGCAGAATCAAGGATGAGGTGAAGTAATAATCAATAAGTCCTTAAAACGGCCAATGCTACTCTAGGATAGCGGTCCTACAGTCAGCAAGGCTTTGATACCACTTATGTCACACCCGGTTTTGAAAGGTAAACCGAATGCGAACCATGTACGTGCCAGGATCAGAAATTCACGTACACGGCGATTACATAAATGACTCATCATAGCACAATGCTTCGAATAACAATAAACATAAGTAATAATATGAAAGACTAGAGTCATTTACATAATATTATCAAAGTACACAGAACAGAAACATAGCCAACATAAATAAACCCACCACAGGCAGCTGACTGGGGGAGGTCGCTAGCCTAATCCTCAAACTCGCCGAAGTCCTGGAACTCCTGGGGACCCGCCTCGACGCCTTCTTCTTTACCTGAGCATAGATTGCCCCAAAGGCAACCTGGTGTTTTGTGAAAGCAAGGGTGAGTACACATCAACGTACTCAGCAAATGTCCCGTTTGGCTGAAGTGGACTAGCTTTATGTGGGGTTAAGGTCAAAGCAGATTGCTTTTAGTTGGTCAGGTATTTATTATTAGTAGAAGCGAAGTTTTAGTAATAGCCAACCCGTGAACAGCTTCCTCCTCGAGGAACATCATGATCATCATCGAACCAAAAACATTAATAGAACCATTGAGTCTCGAACCAGCTGTATCTCTAATCAAAGAGGATCCCAAGGCCGCTCATAACCGTGAGCACAGCTGATATATCAGTTTCTAACCCTCTGCAGAGGTCGCACACTTTACCCATGAGCCGTGATTCCCGTTCTAGCCCGGGCTTGCAAGACCCTTATTCACTCCCAAGGTGAATGGCCAGGGATTCACTACGAAGCCTTTACAAAGATTCACTAGAGGTCATAGCTGCCCGTTAGGTTTCTCCAGTTTGATAAACACAGTACCTCTCCCCGCAGGAGAGTGACTAAAAAACAAAACGAAAGAACCTCGGCACTCAGCCTCGGCAGAGCAAGCACTGTGCCTGGACCCCATTGACGGCACGACGGCGAAGCAACTACACTTCTAGTTTCTCTAATTAATTAGCTAAGGGCACCCCATTCCACCCTCATGGTTGCACTGTTATCCCGGGTGGTCTCTCAACGAACAGGTCCTTACGGAGAGGTACTCAGGAAACAGCCTGAGCCCCCTAGAGTATCACAAGATCATCAACATCATCAGGATAACATCATAGTATCATAAGTATTCACATCATGTTCATTGATTCAAGTAGAGCAATAGCATAATGCTAACCATGATAACCCAAAAGGTAAACAAGGATAAAGTAAATGGAAAGCTAGTCAATCCTTAGGTTTCAATTAAGTAATGCGGGACAGTGCATTAAAAGTGAATGGGACATAATGGGTCAGAGGACACTTGCCTTCACCAAACAGATGCTCAGGGTCTTCAATCTCGTGGAAATCAAAGAACTGGATCACTTGGTCGCCAACACTTGATCTTTGATTCCTCGAAGCTCGGAAACGGATCACAACCTATTCGCGACGCAAAGTGAAGACAAACAGGCACAAGCAAACAAATATATATATGCATAAGAACATTACACCACACAAGATAAAACATTATAAAACATGCAAAATGAAATAGAGCGCGTTACTACGGTCACGCGAGGAAAAAGAAACGCGATAGTCGAAGCTACGGTCGAGAAGTTATAATGTTTACGCTACGCAAGTAGTAGTCAGGACATTTAATTTGACATTATAAAATATAACTTATAACTGCTATGTAGTTTTGATTAAATCTACCACACTAGTAGCTATCGAACAAATAACTAATATAATTAGCATGAGGGATTCTAAGCGATATAAATTTACGACGCACGAAACAATACGACAGCGTGCAGACGATGCGCGGACACGCACGACATAGCACGCGAACGACGCACGAGACAGTACAGGCGACCGACGCAAACGACGCGCGGACCAGCACGTTATCACGTGCGGAACAGCACGTGCGATAGGCGAAAAACTAAACAGGTGACGCATTTGTACTAAACAAATATTAAATACATAAAAAGTAGTTAACTTGATATTTGTCATGTCAATGTTTATTATAAAAACCCAAGTTGAACACTACACATTTAATCTAATTAAAATATTAATCTAATAAATATTAGTCAAGCAAACTTTAAGTTAATTATCTAAAATATGCGACCTGACAAATTATCGTTATTAACATGAGTATCTATAAGCGAAAACAATTTATTATCACGCGATGATGCCGCACGACACGCGTAATTGACACGCGAGATACGCGCGACACGCGAACCAGATGCGCGACACGAACGCGCGAAGGAATGTCGACGACGCGCAAACAGCGCGTGAATAATATGCGACGACGCACGGACACACGCGACTTAGCGCGTAGACAACATGCAGCGATGCGCACGATCCACACGCGCGACACGTGAAGACCACGTGTGGTGACGCGCGCAAAACAACACGCGCGATCCAGCATGCCATCGCGCGCGGAACAGCATGCACGACATACGAGAAATACTTAAATAGATAACGTGCATACACTAAGCGAGTATTAATGTAGAATATTTGAGTTTGCATTAATCAAATTAACGAGTATTTGTAAAGCGCAAGTTAGAACTATAAATTAGTTTTAATTGGAAAGTCAATTTTTAATCACTATTGAATGAACAAAAAAATTAATTACTTGAGATCCGCGACATACCAAAATAATGTTACTAATACGAAATTGATGCTGTTACGAAGTTAACGCAATTGGGACGAGTCGCGACGGGTTTACGATGCAACTTATATTGAACAAATAGCATCTCTCGGATTTAAACTACGTGGCACGATTCTATTGGTCGAACCGAAGTCACACGAATGGCCACATGGGAAACAGCCACATAGGATCTAGAGAGGTGGGATCTCATGTGGCTAGCTTCTTCCCAAATCCCCACTGCACGACCGTTCTTCTTCCTTGAACCATCTCTCTCCATGGAAAAAAAATAGCAGCAAGGGGAAGGGAAAGGAGGGGCGTGGCCATGGGCTGCTCGGCCGTGGAGCTTGCCGCGCCGACCCAGGCGGCCGACCGCCGCGCCACGCCCTACGCGGAGGCCACGCGAGCAGGGGACGCCTGATTGGCCAAGAGCCACGCTGGGCGCGCCGGCCGCGCTCCGCGAGCCACCGATGGCCGCGCGGACTGGCCGCTGGGAGCTGGCTGTACCGCGTTGGGCGAGCCGCTTCCGCTGCCGTGCGCTGGCCACAACGCCGCGTCGAGCGCGGAGGCTCCTGGCCGCGTCGAGGCCCGGACGGGCTGGCCGAAAATGGCTGCCACGCCGCGCTGGGCTACAGGGGGCAAGAGCGCCGTCGGGGGCTGCGACGCAGGGAAGCTCTCGCCGCCGGCCGAGAACAAGGGAAGAAGGTCAGGCGAGAGGGAGAGATGAGTGGAATCTCACCTGCGCATGAGGACAGGCCACCACAAAGGCTCCTAGGCTCATCGCCGAGGGACCTCATGGCACGCAGCGAGGGGAAGCTCCGGGACGATCGTCGAGCGGTTGCGCAGAGCAGTGTGAGCAGGAGCGTCGAGAGAAAGCATGGCACGGTTTGGAGAGCAGTGGGCGTCCTGGAGGGGTCTGATAAGGCGTCGAGGGCGGGCAACAGTTCCCGGAGTCCGCATGGTGTGGGCGCGAGTGGAGGAGCAGTTATGTAAGGAGAGGGGAGGAACCGACGTGCAGGCCCTGCATGCGCGTCCGCGAGCACGAGTGTGGCTGATGGGTCGGGCGCACAAGAAATGGTCCTGTGGGCGAATGCAGGTGAGGTATTCGGGCGCAAAGGCGAGGTACTTACAGTTTCGTCCGAGTGAAACTAGCACGTGTGAAAAGGACAACAGTTTGGGAAGATGAAGCTAACACACGAGCTCGGAATAACAGCAAGAGGAATAAGTGAGGGGAAAATGGTTGCGCGCACAGCACGGTGTTTGCGACGAAAGACGTTTCAATGATCCCGCGGAAATGACACGAGATCAAGAACAGGCTCGACGAGAGGAACATATATGTACATATATTATCAGGTTTCTAGAGTTTTATAGTTTTCGCAAATACTAAATTTTAGGTATTCAATTAATATTAGAAAAACTAAAATTCATATTTAATACTCGAAGAAACGTTCCACATATTCTAAAAACTCTTGGGAACATCCTCGAGATATCTTAATCTGTTACAATAACATTTGCACTCATAAACACTATGCATCGGCATCAATGCAACAATCAAAGATCCTCTTAGATTTTATTTTACTAAGCCAAAAACTCATATATATATATAGTAAAGTTAATGTCCAATATTTAGAAAAAGAGAAGAAAAGCAGGTAAAGAAGAGGGTAACACCTGAATTTGGTGGATATTAAAAAAAGAAATTTTATACCCCCAAATTCCGGGTGTTACAATACCCATCACCTGGCCGTTTGCTGTGTGGGGTCTGGACCTCGTCGGCCCCTTGCAGAAGGCACCCGGGGGCTACACACACCTGCTGGTCGCCATCGACAAATTCTCCAAGTGGATCGAGGTCTGACCCCTAAGCAGCATCAGGTCCGGACAAGCGGTGGCGATCTTCACCAACATCATCCATCGTTTTGGGGTCCCGAACTCCATCATCACCGACAACGGCACCCAGTTCACCGGCAGAAAGTTCCTGGACTTCTGCAAGGATCACCACATCCGGGTGGATTGGGCTGCCGTGGCTCACCCCATGACGAATGGACAAGTAGAGCGTGCCAACGGCATGATTCTGCAAGGGCTCAAGCCTTGGATCTACAATGACCTCAACAAGTTCGGCAAGCGATGGATGAAGGAGCTCCCCTCGGTGGTCTGGAGTCTGAGGACAACGCCGAGCCGAGCCACGGGCTTCACACTGTTCTTTCTAGTCTATGGGGCCGAGGCCATCTTGCCCACAGACTTAGAATACGGTTCCCCGAGGACGAGGGCCTACGATGACCAAAGCAATCGAGCTAACCGAGAAGACTCACTGGACCAGCTGGAAGAGGCTCGGGACATGGCCTTACTACACTCGGCGTTGTACCAGCAGTCCCTGCGACGCTACCACGCCCGAGGGGTTCGGTCCCGAGACCTCCAGGTGGGCGACCTAGTGCTTCGGCTGCGACAAGACACCCGAGGGCGGCACAAGCTCACGCCTCCCTGGGAAGGGCCGTTCGTCATCGCCAAGGTTCTGAAGCCCGGGACGTATAAGCTAGCCAATAGTCAAGGCGAGGTCTACGGCAACGCTTGGAACATCCGACAGCTACGTCGCTTCTACCCTTAAGATGCTTTCAAGTCGTTCGTACACTTCGTTCACACACAAAGTCTAACCATCAAGGAAGGGTCAGCCTTGCCTCGGCAAAGCCCGACCCTCCCTCGGGGGCTAGAAGAGGGGAACCCCCTCTGCGTCAAAATTTTCCTTGGAAAAAGATCTTTTCTGCCAGAATGTCTTTCGTGCCTTTCGACTACTTCGAAAGTGGGATCCTGAAAACGACGGAGTACACGTAAGCAGCCAAGGCTGACCGAGCCGAGGGACTCCTACGCCTCCGGGATATGGATACCTCACTCATCACCTTCTGCGATAAGTAACTCACGCTCGGATAAGTGATTCCGCGGACCGAACAAGTCTTCACGCTCGAAAACTCTTTTGCCGAAACGATTTTTCGGGCCTTCTCGACTATATCGATAGCAGAATCCTACGAATGAGTAAGAGTACACGTAAGCGGCAAGGCCGACCGAGCCGAGGGACTCCTACGCCTCCGAGATACGGATACCTCACTCATCACCTTCCGTGAGAAGTAACTCTCGCTCGGACAAACAATTCTGTTACCGACAAATAAGTCCAGATACTCGAAACAAGAGGAAAAGAAACGCAGCTTTACAACACGACGACAGTATGTTTGGGCCTCGGCGGCCGCAGAAAACATACACACACTACAAGGTAAACCGATCCTGCAGGCTCGGACCTTGACGGAGGGCGAGCAGCAGCACCCTCGGCGTCAACTACACCTTCGGCAAAGTCCGACCTAGCCTCGGACGGCAACGTGGTCGGAGGATCTCAACTCCGAAGGACGACATCAGCACTGCGCCCGGGCCATCACCGCCAGGGTCTTCTCTAGGAATTTGGCCCGAAGGGACAGCTCGGCCGGCCACCCCGAAGCCTCAGTCAGCTGTCCCCCGAGGACATCGGCCCGGCTCGTGGCCTCGGCAACTCGACTCCGGTGTTGGTCCCGCCAGTGGACGGCCCGGCCAGGCTCCGGCCGACCAAATCTTCTTTTCGAGCCAAATCTGCCTCTGTCCATGCTGACACCACTGCCTCCGGCTTCGGCTCATCGAAGATTGGCCGAGGGATCTTTTGACTAAGCAAGAGAAGCCTCGGGCGGCAAGGCCGACCGAGCCGAGGGAATCCTATGCCTCCGGGATACGGATACCTCACTCGTCACCTTCGCACGAGGCAACTCACACTTGGTTGAGCGGTTCAGTTAGCCGACAGGCAAGCCCTAGTGCTCAAAATGAGGAAAAAACACGGCTCCATGCCGAAAATACATTCATGTTCAGGCCCCGACAGCCATAATGAACAAAACACCGACACTCAAGGTGCCATTACAAACGGAACTCCGGTTCCACCTCCGCAGGTACGAACAACCCCCCATGATTGGAGGGCCTGCGGAGCAACAGAAGGCCGACGGACGGCTCTCCGCCGCCCGCTTCAAAAGCAGCGACAACGACTTCTGCTCCGAGCGGCCGAACAGTAGCAGCGATGACCTCAGGGCGGATGCTGCTGCCATAAGGCCCTCGCCCACGTCCCCACTCAAGGGGCGAGGACGAGCAGAAGGCCTTAGAGTTGGAGGTCAGTCCGTGGGCGGCACCGGCTATCTCGTCGGCGGAGAAACCTCTCTCGGCTGCCGTGGCGGAAGGTGGCACCGGAAGCGGCGCCGAAGCCGCTCGGGCCGGAGAGCCAGGCACGCGGCAGCTGCCAGCGCCACGAACGGCGAACGCCCTTCCCCCCGATCGCTGAGGGAAGAAGCGGGCCGCTGCCCGCGCAGAGACCGACCCCAACTCGGCGCACTCCCCTCCCCAGCAATGATGATGAACATCCTTGAAGCTGAGGGAGGGGCAGAGGCCGCAGCCTGGCTTGCTTCCCCCCACCTAGGGGCTGGTGGTCACCGTCTTGGGTGACCACCGGCAAGGGGATGCGGCCGGGCTGCCTGATGCAAATCCTTGAAGCCGAACGATTGCTGAAAGGTACCAACTTCCACGAAGTTGCGTTCCTCCAACGACGAGGCGGAAGAACTGTGAGTGTTCCCCATCCGGGGGCTCGGAAGGTGGAAAGACGAGATGCATAAGGGGAGCGCGAAGACATGGTTGCCTTTCAAGGGGGTCACCCTCCTTTTAAAGGCAACTCTCCCCACTTGCGTCCTCAGCCATCGCGGGCTGAGTCTTCTCCAAAACACTCCAAGGTCCTCCCCCTACGACACGGGGGCTGGGTCCCACGCGTCATGCAAGCTGGCCCAGGGCAGAAGAAGCCAAACCGCCACGCGCGGTGCGCGCAACTGCCCAGCAGTTACAAGCATTCCTCCACTTTCACCCAGACCAGCGGGTGAAAGGGCGGACCGCCATGCAGGCGGCATGCAACCGCACCAAGGGGGCGCACCCTTTCGACTTCAACGCGTCCAGCATGGAGGCCCAGGCCTGCACGTCATGTAACCGGCGCGCCGGTTGCTACATGCAAGAAACTGCACCGCCACTCGCGCCACTACCGTGCCTCCTCGACTGCGGAACCAGTACCGCGACTCGAGGCAACCCTGCGCACGACCCAACAGTGCCAACCAGGCACATCGGTCACGGGTCAGTCAGCCGCGGGAGAAGGCGTGACGGTCGATATGGCCAGAAATGGGCCGGCAGTAATGGCGGTGGCAGGCGGGCGGAAGCAGCGGTCAAGTCGTCAGCCAAGCTCACATCCCCTCCTGGGACAGCGAGAGAACCCTCTCCCACAGCGTGAAAGACGGCGCGCCCGTGTTCCGTTCCTCGAACGGCTCGTGCACGCGCAACGGCTGCCCCGCGAACCACTCGTCCCGTCGCATTAACTTTGCGGCAGGACAGATGGCACCTTTGGCAGGCGAAGCAGGCGACGCTTCACCTCCGCCATAATGACCGCATCAAAAAAAGTGCGCCACATCATTCGATTTCGTATCCTTTTCCTTTTCCTCTTTCTCTCTCTTACAACAGGGACCGGGAAAGGGGATACCCCGAAAGGGATCCTTCTCCGCGAAGGAAACGGGCCCCGAGCCCCCCTACTAATCAGAGGTTCGAAGGCTGGCCCCTCGGAGGGGTTCAATAGCCGCATCAGAGCGCTCGCGCTCCGCGCCCGCTACTCGTCAGAGGTTCGAAGGCCGGCCCCTCGGAAGGGTTCAACGGTCGCCTCAGGCCACTCGGGCTCCGCGCCCACTACTGATCAGGGGTTCATAGGCTGGCCCTCGAAGGGTTCATAGCCGCCTCAGACGCAGAACGAGGGATGACCCTGGGTACATTCGATACATAACCAAGGCTCGGGCTACGCTCCCGAGGTACCCTAGGACATTTTCGAGACCAGCGGGAACGATCTTGTAACGGAATCCCATCAGAGGGAGGCATCGAGCCCTCGGACCCCGTCAAAAGGGGACCGGGTCTGGCAGATCACCCGCAGGTACTTTTGGAGCGCGCCTCCGGGCCTCTAGCCGACCCCTAACAAATGGGGCACGGGCGTCCACTCGGATTACCCGTCAGCAGCTCACTGGAGACACCATGTTCGGCGCCCTCCAAGGGCAACATGGCACTTTTCCCCCCTCCTCCTTGCGGAAAGGCGACGCAGGGGCGTATGTAAAAAAGCCGAGTCTGTCCTTGACCGTCCTCTCGCTCTGTGCAGAGGCTCGGGGGCTGCTCTCGTAAACCCGGCTCCGGCCAAACCGTTGACAGCGTCAACATACCAGCCCGAGAGCTTGGGACCCGACCGTGCACCTGGGCTACGGCCAGCTCGCATGAGGGAACAACCAGACCGGCCGAAGCATCGCGAAACACATTAAGACCTCGAAGGAGTCAAACCACTCCTTCGAGGCCTCGGGGGCTACACCCGGCGGGTGCGCTCACGCGCACCCACCGGAACAAAACGCAACCGAGAAAGGCCGGTCCCCTTGCAAAAAAGTGCGACAAAAGCCTCCAAGCGAGTATTAACACTCCCTTCGAGGCTCGGGGGCTATTGTCGGGGACCATAATTAGGGGTACCCTCAAGACTCCTAATCTCAGCTGGTAACCCCCATCAGCACAAAGCTGCAAAGGCCTGATGGGTGCGATTAAGTCAAGGCTCGGTCCACTCAAGGGACACGATCTCGCCTCGCCCGAGCGCAGCCTCGGGCAAGGGCAGCCGACCTCGGAGGATTCACGTCTCGCCCGAGGGCCCCCTCAAGCAACGGACACACCTTCGGCTCACCCGAGGCCCAGTCTTCGCCAAGAAGCAACCTTGGCCAAATCGCCACGACGACCGACCGTATCGCAGGGGCATTTAATGCAAGGGTGGCCTAACACCTTATCCTGACACACGCCCTTCAGTTGACAGAGCCGAAGTGACCGCAGTCACTTCGCCGCTCCACTGACCGACCTGACAAGAGGACAGCGCCGCCCGCGTCGCTTCGACTGCTGTGCCACTCGACAGAGTGAGGCTGACAGCGGCCAAGTCCGGCCTCGGGCGCCATAGGAAGCTCCGCCTCGCCCGACCCAGGGCTCGGACTCGGGCTCGGCCCCGGAAGACGACGAACTCCGCCTCAGGGCTCGGACTCGGGCTCAGCCCCGGAAGACGACGAACTCCGCCTCGCCCGACCCAGGGCTCGGACTCGGGCTCAGCCCCGGAAGACGATGAACTCCGCCTCGCCCGACCCAGGGCTCGGACTCGGGCTCAGCCCCGGAAGACGACGAACTCCGCCTCGCCCGACCCAGGGCTCGGACTCGGGCTCAGCCCCGGAAGACGACGAACTCCGCCTCGCCCTACCCAGGGCTCGGACCGACCATGTCACAGGAGGGGCCATCATTACCCTACCCCTAGTCAACTCTGGCTACGGGGAACAAGACCGGCGTCCCATCTGGCTCGCCCCGGTAAAACAGACAATGATGGCGCCCCGCATGCTCCATGACGACGGTGGCTCTCAGCCTCCTTACGGAAGCAAGGAGACGTCAGCTAGGACTCGACAGCCCCGACAGCTGTCCATCCGCTAGGCTCCAGCGCTCCTCCGACGGCCATGACACCACACGAACAGGGTGCCAAAACCTCTCCGGCTGCCACGGCGGCATGTACTTAGGGCACTAGCTCTTCTCTGCTAGACACGTTAGCACACTGCTACACCTCCCATTGTACACCTGGATCATCTCCTTACGCCTATAAAAGGAAGGTCCAGGGCCCTCTTAGAGAGGGTTGGCCGCGCGGGGAAGGACGGGACGACGCGCATAAGCCTCTCGCTCTCTCCCACACGGACGCTTGTAACCCCCTACTGCAAGCGCACCCGACCTGGGCGCGGGACAAACACGAAGGCCGTGGGTTTCCCCTTTTACGCCTGTCTCCCTCCGGCTTTTCTCCCCCCTTCGCGCTCCGTCTCGCGCCGACCCATCTGGGCTGGGGCACGCGGCGACAATTTACTCGTCGGTCCAGGGACCCCCCGGGGTCGAAACGCCGACAAGTTTAGACATTACAAGTCTAAGTCCGTTAAGTGCTAACTAAGCATTTTTAGCCAAAAGGGTGAACTAACAATCAAATAAGCACTAGCAGAATTTTTGGACAGCAATACAACAGTCACTTGTTTTAATCATAACCCTTTAATTATTAGTCCAAAAATATCAAACTAGGATTTTCTGGAAAGCTTAAAAAGTGCTCTACAACTTTGGTATTGTCATTACAACATGATTCAGCACTTAGCAAGGTCAAAACATGCTAATACAACAGTGTTTTCCAGATTTGGACAGATTCAGACCTATGACTTTAAAAATCCATAACTAAAGATTCAGACATCCAAACAAATTGATTCTAGATTTTCTAGAAAGCTAATGAAGTGTTCTGCAAATTATTTATAAACATCCCTGGCTGGTTTAATAAGTATCAAGGGTAAAATACACTATGAAGGCTGTGCTGTCCAGAACTGGACAGATTCAGTCTTCACACTTTAAACATCCATAACAGTACGTGCAGCCCAAAACAACAATCAGTAAATTTCAGCTCATATATAATTCAAGAATCGCCGCGTTCTAGAGACTTGAATTATTCTAACACTTTACCATTTGTTAGAGTTAACATAACCAAGGGAGAACTAACAAGTAGACTTACTAATTTTTATACAAGTCAATTCACGCGCGAGAACTAAATACACATTTAATTAACGCATTCACCACACGAACACAGTTTCACGCCGCACACTAGTTTCTAACATGCTTTTCACATAACTCATAATTCAACTACTCACTAACAATAAATCACGCACGACAACTACCACATCAACCGATTTATTTATTTGGAACACCGCCTGCCTAGCGTACCACTAGTTCCCACAATTTGATTCAAGCTCAACAATACAACCTTCATTCGATTATACAACAGCGACCTAAGCATCGCATTACCCAAGGCATACATCCTTCCTCGTCGCGAGTATAACCATATCACTGCATATACCCACACATCTCAATCAAATATCTTACGCCACCACCACTATAATACACCACGGCACACACGCACATACGTGCCCCAGGTTACGCACAAGGCATCAACAACATAGTGACTCTAACCGGATTAATCAAACTCCTCATTCGCCTCGACTATCCCAATCATCGATCACATGCATAAAACAAGTACACTTATCTCTTATTTTTGCGCAGGCTTAACACCTTTCGGGATAAAGTGTTACTATAAACACCTTACACATATTTGCCTTAGGAACCTATCAGTTCACTCGAAGACATCTATTCAAGTCATAAACACAATCATACACTTATTTGCGAAGCACAACTTAAGGAACGCCTAATGCGTATAGACTCGACTTATAATTATAGAGGAAGTGATGACTACTTACGGCATGTCATCACCTCTCTACATAAGCCAAAACAATTTCTACTAACGACTAAGAGTTCTAAGTATTTAACACACTGTTACTTTCCATGCGCAAATAAATCTCAACTTAACACTAGTGACACCGATGGATTTTTACTAAACTCATTCTGCGCATAACATTGTCTCGCATATAACCATATGGTGGCGTGTACTCGAGACACTTCAATCAATGTGGCGTGACCACTAATATATGAACTCCGATACTCATGTTTTAATAATTCCCCCTCTATGCAACTAGCATTTTCTAAACTACTCGTCACATCAATAAATATACTCCCTATATAATCATGAATCCCATCACATTACATAAAACAACTATAGTTTTCGCATAACCACATATCGATACATTTCCCCAAACGTAATCCGCATTTTGTATCTTAGTTTTTCGCATCAAACAACGCATCACATATTTTTCCTACCAAGATATAAAAACATCCGAGTTCTTTTCTACTTCTTTTTCTTTCGCCACAAAATTCAATCCATACCAATACAATTTTTAAACATGCACCACATCGACCAAAACATAATCAGACAACTATAAATCGCATACATCACATAACCTTTTGTTCTCCAATCGCAAACGCGATCCTACCAATGCGCATAACCGAAACATTTTACACACATCCATTCAAATTAATTAAACGAGTCGAGCGAGAGCGACATGCATCAGCTCACCATAAACAAACCCAATCGACGTTTGTAAGGACGATGGCGATTCCGATTTGTGCATAGCTCCGCACATCGACGATCGTTGAGCGGCTTGCCTTCTCCACGCAAAACACGGGGTTCCCTCCTCCACAAAACACAAACAAAACAGCACACATACACAATTAATCATAGGAAAAATAATGCCGATGCGGAATCGAACAAGGATTGTCGCGGTCTCACCAGGGTGAACGATGATGACGATGGGGCTGCGCAAAAACAACAAACCACCGACGGGCATCACGGCGTGCTGCTCACTGCGCAACAAAACAGCAAGCCGGCATCACGTGGAGCCGTTGGGGCTGCTGCACATTTCGTCGAGCACCCTGCGCACATTGGAAAGGAGCAAGGGAAGGGGCTCTGCGCAGGGCTGTTGTTTTTGGATCAGAGGGCTGGGCGCAGGGACTTGGACGCCGTGGCTGCAGTCCGAGCAGGGGCTCCTTGCTGCCGCATCAGGGACAAGGAGGAAGGGGCGAGCAGAGCTGCTGGCCACCTGTGCGTCGGCCATGGAGAGGCTTCTTGCAGCCATGGAGCAGAAGGGGGCGCTGGGAGGGGATGAGCTGGGCGCAGGGAACAACAAGGGGGCGTCCATGGAGGGGTAGATCCGGCCATGGCAGGAGCTTGCTGGCGTGAAGCGAGAGGAAGAAGGGGCACCCTGCTTACTGCATGCCGCGGACAGACGAAGACCTGGCTACTGCTGCGTAAGGGAGAACGAGCAGGGGAGAAGAAGGGAGAGGGGCGCGGCCTCCATGGAGGTCGTCCATGGTCGACGGTGGGCCACTGCTCGAGTTCGAACCCGGAGAAACTGCTCTGCGCGGTGGAGCCAGGGGGAGGGATCGCTGTGCAGGGCCGGACGGCCATGGGGATCGCAGAGAGGGAGGAGGCCGGGTGGGAGATGGAGGCACTGGTTGGAGGAGCACGACGTCACGCCATGGGAGAGAGGGCGACGTCCATGGAAGAGGAGGAGCCGAGCTCCTTGCTGCAGCCGTGGGAAGAAGGGTTGCTGCCGTGAGGGAGAAGGAGGCAGGGAGGAAGAAAGGTGGCGGCTAGGGGAAATAGAGGGGTGGGAGTGGAAAAATACCCCAAGTGCAAGAGAGGGGCACTCCTATTTATAGAAAATTTGCTAGGGTTAGGGTTTCTTAGTGGGCCTATTGGGCTTGAATGGGCTTAGCCCAAACACGTAATCGGGCCGCGCTAATTTATTTTCTAGAATAAAAATGTTCCTGCAGATTTCATCTATACGCAAAACAGAGTGAACTAAAGTTCGGACGAACGGACGATTGAGCGGTTATTAATTCGACCGAGAGTCTAATTTGATTTCGATCAAAAATAATTCCCCACGCGTGATTCGAAAATAAAACGTCCTGAGATTTGACCGGCTTTGGATTTTTAGTCGGAGAAGGCGAATCGTGATATTTTAAAGTCGTTGTCGATACGGGGTTTGGAGTTCGGTTCGGACATAAGATATTTGGCCGAGTCGGATAAAATTGATTAGATGACGACATATTGAGTATTCCGTTTGAAAGTACGGATCTGAATAAAATAGTCGAACATACATCAAGGTTCGAAAAATTAGACTCAGGCTCAGATCAATTAACAGTCGTCGAGAGTTTGATTTAATGAGCTTTAGATGAGATTTATAATTCGAGAATGATTTTCGAGTTGCATTCGTTCCGAGAATTAAAAGTTTTAACAGGCTCCAAATTCGGCCTTCTGTGAGACTGGATAACTCCGAATTTGGTGAAACGTGAATGAATAATCTAGATAATCAGAGACATACGCGAGCGAGAAATATAAATTTTTCACTGAGCATCCGAGATTAGGATAAATCTCCCGACTTAACATGAAACTGACACCTGGGGTGTCACAGCCTTCCCCCCTTAAAAGAATCTCGTCCCGAGAATCGAATGAGGATCTTCAAGGGTGGAGAAGCATGTAACTCCCAGGCTGGAGATATATGCAACTTTATGAGATGGGATCTGACAAGATACTGAAGATGGATTTGGATAGAATATCGTGACATGTTGAGGCAAAATGCAGCGATCACTCTGAGAGAATGTCCACAAAAGATAGCACATCAGTATAGTCTTGTAATGGATCACGACTATCAACCGGGATACCAGCGCGTGCCGAGCAGCTCAACCTTGTGTGTGCGCCCACATGGGGCTCTCGGTTTCGTCGTGGCACCATCAGTCGTTAGTCATAACACCATTACCAACGTAACCAACAAGAAATTCACATAGCACAGATAGATGGAGCCCATGAGAGTATGGCTCAGAAAATAAGAATGTGACCGAAGTTGAAGCAGAGACTGCCGCCAAAAGAGCATCACATGAGAATTTTCTTTAACTCAGAGAACTATTTTATGATTATCACGGGGATTATTAGTCAAAGATTGATGCGATATCTGATATGAGGAGGAACCAACCATGAGATCGAGACTGATAAGCTTTTAGAGACACGAGAGATCCAAAGATAACAATGAAATCCATTGAACCCAATGGATACACCATTTAGAGATAAAAATTGACAAAACAGTGTCAGGATCCTCGAAGAACGAGTATGAGAATGACCAGAAATGAGAGATTTAGGCTTATCAACATCCGATACATGAGAACAGGTTATAGCAGATATCCAGATAACGGGACAGGGTCAATAAGGGATCCGGAGATTTGGATGATAAAGCCACAACATGATTCACAAGGAAAACGATTACCAGATTCGGACAAAGGAGAGGTAGGCAAACAGGATCAGCTAGGATGATCAATAGAAATGCTATGAAGTTTTGGATTAAGGATTTACGGAAAGAAACATGGCTGGCATATGGTTTGCGCAACTAGACACCAACAACAAATATATTTTTTTGACACAAGTGCACAAGGAGACTTGGGTTGGTCTAGCGGTCAAGATGTGGGGGTCTATAAGCTGTGCAGGTGTAACTTCAAGCGTAAAACACATAAGGGTTAACAAAAATACCAGCTCAAGCATGAATTTTTTTTATGAGGTTTCACTTGCTAAACTCAAGGTTGTTTGGAGGGGGTTCTTTTCATGAACAGAACAAGCAACAATTTTTTTTGCTAGCTTTGGGAAGAAGGGTTGAATAATCACAATACCACCTAGATAGCAAGACAAGAGAAACACATAGCACGACCTAACTAGACTTACCAATCTGACACGAGGTAAGGCATTTCTAACATAGCAGTACATCACATTATTCACAAGTTTTTATTATTGGAATAAAGGAAAGAGAAGCATGTTGATGCGCAAGAGACAATTATGATGCGACAATCATGATGCATGCTCATTCTAGTCGTCTTCTCAGACCTAACTAATTTTTTTTGAATGCTCCTACTGCATCCTTATTAATAGTAGTAGTAGCAGCCTTTATGGCCTATATAAATAGCCACCTAGCTACCCATCTATTTCTTAAGGCTTCACGTCCTAGGTCTATCCTTATCGTCCTGATATCTATCCAACATTGGTTTCTAAGCAAGTTTTACTTTTGAAAAGGTTGGTAATCATGACTTATTGACTTCTCTGTACTAGTATTCGCTCCAATACCAGCTGTGGCGGAACCGCCCGAATTATTCCAACTTAAGTGCCCAAGTCACGCCTTAGAGGCAGCAACACACTTAAACCGGAATAACCCGTCAGTCCCTCGGATCTAGTCCGATAAAGCCACTTATCCAGGATCGAATACCACTAGCTCACTCGAAGGTGAGGCGCAGAGAAATACAATAAAGCATAATACCACAAGTTTAATAAGTATCAATAGTGATTACAGGTATCGGAGCTTCAGAAATAATAACCATAAATTTTAATGCAGCGGAAATAACTAACGGAGAAGAACCGAGTAACATGGCGAAGCCTGGCCACGCTACTCCTCCTGGTCCTCTCCTGTGGAAGCAATAACCCTCTCGACCATCTATCCCGGTGGCAGGGATGAAGGCCAAGTCACACCAGCAACAAATCATCCTAAGGAGTACCTGCAAAAATTGTGCCACAAGCAAGGCTGAGTATACTAATACTCAGCTAGACTTACCCGGTGTGAGGAGTCTACTCCTCTACCTCTAGACATGCAGCTGTTTGGCTGAGGGGTTTGGTTTGCCAAAAGCACTAGCTGAGTCTAAAATCAAGTTTTAGCTTTTCAAGTTTTAGTATGATCCTTTTTAAACTAGATGAGTACCTAGCTACTCATACATGATATCAAACATTTTTAAGCAATCAACATTTTTGCCAGTCAACTCATTTCCACTTATTACTCAATGTAGCAGCATGGATCAAGCAGTCTCATTAGCTGCGAGAAGCAGACGATTCGAATCGAGTTTTTAAACCTTGCAAGGTAAACCTAAACACACGACGTGGCGAGGCACTCCATCCCCACACACATCAACCGTCCCCATCGATTCCCCGTCAGCAGATCAGGGCTCACTGCCTTGGCGTACAATGCCTCACTGACCCCGACTGCCGTCGTGCAGTGACCGCACTTGTACCCACCATAACCGGAATGGGAGACCACGTCTCAGGTCGCGTGAGGGGATATGTCCACTGCCAGGTTCACTCAGGTACTAGGCTTACCGATTTACCATATTTCTCGGCATGTGCTTAGTACATTCAAACGCTTGACACACGGTACCACACCTTAATCCTTATTCCAATTTCCGTCTCGTAGACAACGCATCCCCATGGATCGTTGTCCACAGACCATCATCATTATGATATAAAAATGGATACAACCAATTCCTGACCTCGCGCGAGTGCTAGAAAAATCACTCGACTTCTACCAGGATCCCTAATTAATAAAGCAGCTACTCGACCTAGCATACTAGTATTCATCTCAATAGGATTCCTGAGATCATGCAACTAGGGTTTCAAACAACTCCTACACTTAAGTGCACATTCAATCCTACAATCATTAAGTGTAGTAAAATAGCATAATAAACAGGTTATGCATAAAACCGGGGCTTGCCTTTAATTTAACACTTCGATAGTGTTTGCTGGGGTGGGTACTCGCTTGGCGAGCATTCACTTGTCATGTCCATCCTTCTTTGGGGTCGTCCACCGATTGTATCTTGTGGTTGGCACCACGTCAGTTGCTCGATCGGCATCTCTCGGTCCTAAATGAGATGCAAGATGCATATGGATGAATATGGTGAAAAATATCACAAGATATACAATCCATGGTAGCGAACTAAACACCAATTAGTAAGAAATTGCAACGACTACACGCAAGCGCTAGCTATTCGTACGTTATCAACGTTCATCATTAACACCATTACCAAGACGACCACATTTTGTATATTTACACAACCCAACTACGACATCACAAGTATGCACATTTTATTTATTTGGATACGACTTTTCATTAGTTCTTCTAGTGATCATACAAAAGCATCCCAAACACAGGTTTAACAGAGGACACAGCAAGCAAGCACATAAATCATGGAACACATGTTAACTTAAGTTTAGACATTACAAGTCTAAGTCCGTTAAGTGCTAAATAAGCATTTTTAGCCAAAAGGGTGAACTAACAATCAAATAAGCACTAGCAGAATTTTTGGACAGCAATACAACAGTCACTTGTTTTAATCATAACTCTTTAATTATTAGTCCAAAAATATCAAACTAGGATTTTCTGGAAAGCTTAAAAAGTGCTCTACAACTTTGGTACTGTCATTACAACATGATTCAGCACTTAGCAAGGTCAAAACATGCTAATACAACAGTGCTGTCCAGATTTGGATAGATTCAGACCTGTGACTTTAAAAATCCATAACTAAAGATTCAGACATCCAAACAAACTGATTCTAGATTTTCTAGAAAGCTAATGAAGTTTTCTGCAAATTATTTATAAACATCCCTGGCTGGTTTAATAAGTATCAAGGGTAAAATACACTATGAAGGCTGTGCTGTCCAGAACTGGACAGATTCAGTCTTCACACTTTAAACATCCATAACTTAAGCTTCAGACCACCAAAAAGAGTGATCTAAGACTTTTTGAAAAGCTTAGCAAAGGTACTATATAACTTTTGTAATCACCAAGAAGTGATTCCAGGTTTAAATAAATCAAATATTACAGTTTTTGAAATCTATTCTGATAGTGGACAGAACACAACAACCAGTTTGTAAAATTCATAACTCTTAAACCGTCAGGCCTATAGTTAACTGAATCTGTCCAAATTCTATACAGATTTCAGAAACTGCATTGTTTGCTTAAGTTAATGTTAGAATCAGTCCTTGTCAATTATAAGAAAGTTGTAGAGGCTATTCTTATCTTGCTTGTGTTAAATTTGTAAAAAGCATAATTACTAAACTGTCAGACCTATGGCTGTCAAATTTTAACACCAGCAAGAGAATAAAATTATATACCACTTTTCTATAGCACATATCTACAGAAAACACAATTTAGTTCATCAAACATACAGCACACCGAAAACAGTACGTGCAGCCCAAAACAGCAATCAATAAATTTCAGCTCATATATAATTCAAGAATCGCCGCGTTCTAGAGACTTGAATTATTCTAACACTTTACCATTTGTTAGAGTTAACATAACCAAGGGAGAACTAACAAGTAGACTTACTATTTTTTATACAAGTCAATTCACGCGCGAGAACTACATACACATTTAATTAACGCATTCACCACATGAACACAGTTTCACGCCGCACACTAGTTTCTAACATGCTTTTCACATAACTCGTAATTCAACTACTCACTAACAATAAATCACGCACGACAACTACCACATCAACCGATTTATTTATTTGGAACACCGCCTGCCTAGCGTACCACTAGTTCCCACATTTTGATTCAAGCTCAACAATACATCCTTCATTCGATTATACAACAGCGACCTAAGCGTCGCGTTACCCAAGGCATACATCCTTCCTCATCGCGAGTATAACCATATCACTACATATACCCGCACATCTCAATCAAATATCTTACGCCACCACCACTATAATACACCATGGCACACACGCACATACGTGCCCCAGGTTACGCACAAGGCATCAACAGCATAGTGACTCTAACCGGATTAATCATACTCCTCATTCGCCTCGACTATCCCAATCATCGATCACATGCATAAAACAAGTACACTTATCTCTTATTTTTGCGCAGGCTTAACACCTTTCGGGATAAAGTGTTACTATAAACACCTTACACATATTTGCCTTAGGAACCTATCAGTTCACTCGAAGACATCTATTCAAGTTATAAACACAATCATACACTTATTTACGAAGCACAACTTAAGGAACGCCTAACGCGTATAGACTCGACTTATAATTATAGAGGAAGTGATGACTACTTACGGCATGTCATCACCTCTCTACATAAGCCAAAACAATTTCTACTAACGACTAAGAGTTCTAAGTATTTAACACACTGTTACTTTCCATGCGCAAATAAATCTCAACTTAACACTAGTGACACTGTTGGATTTTTACTAAACTCATTCTGCGCATAACCTTGTCTCGCATACAACCATATGGTGGCGTGTACTCGAGAAACTTCAATCAATGTGGCGCGACCACTAATATATGAACTCCGATACTCATGTTTTAATAATTCCCCCTCTATGCAACTAGCATTTTCTAAACTACTCGTCACATCAATAAATATACTCCCTATATAATCATGAATCCCATCACATTACATAAAACAACTATAGTTTTCGCATAACCACATATCGATACATTCCCCAAACGTAATCCGCATTTTGTAACTTAGTTTTTCGCATCAAACAACGCATCGCATATTTTCCTACAAAGATATAAAAACATTCGAGTTCTTTTCTACTTCTTTTTCTTTCGCCACAAAATTCAATCCATACCAATACAATTTTTAAACATGCACCACATCGACCAAACATAATCAGACAACTACAAATCGCATACATCACATAACCTTTTGTTCTCCAATCGCAAACGCGATCCTACCAATGTGCATAACCGAAACATTTTACACACATCCATTCAAATTAATTAAACGAGTCGAGCGAGAGCGACATGCATCGGCTCACCATAAACAAACCCAATCGACATTTGTAAGGACGATGGCGATTCCGATTTGTGCATAGCTCCGCACATCGACGAGCATTGAGCGGCTTGCCTTCTCCACGCAAAACACGGGGTTCCCCTCCTCCACAAAACACAAACAAAACAGCACACAAACACAATTAATCATAGGAAAAATAATGCCGATGCGGAATCGAACAAGGATCGTCGCGGTCTCACCAGGGTGAACGATGACGACGATGGGGCTGCGCAAAAACAGCAAACCACCGACGGGCATCATGGTGTGCTGCTCACTGCGCAACAAAACAGCAAGCCGGCAGCGCGCGGAACCATCGGGGCTGCTGCACATTTCGTCGTGCACCCTGCGCACATCGGAAAGGAGCAAGGAAAGGGGCTCTGCGCAGGGCTGCTGTTTTTGGATCAGAGGGCTGGGCGCAGGGACTTGGACGTCGTGGCTGCAGTCCGAGCAGGGGCTCCTTGCTGCCGCATCAGGGACAAGGAGGAAGGGGCGAGCAGAGCTGCTGGCCACCTGTGTGTCGGCCATGGAGAGGCTTCTTGCAGCCATGGAGCAGAAGGGGGCGCTGAGAGGGGATGAGCTGGGCGCAGGGAACAACAAGGGGGCGTCCATGGAGGGGTAGATCCGGCCATGGCAGGATCTTGCTGGCGTGAAGCGGGAGGAAGAAGGGGCACCCTGCTTACTGCATGCCGCGGACAAACGAAGACCCGGCTGCTGCTGCGTAAGGGAGAACGAGCAGGGGAGAAGAAGGGAGAGGGGCGCGACCTCATGGAGGTCGTCCATGGGCGATGGCGGGCCACTGCTCGAGTTCGGACCCGGAGAAACTGCTCTGCGCGGTGGAGCCAGGGGGAGGGATCATTGTGCAGGGCCGAACGGCCATGGGGATCGCAGAGAGGGAGGAGGCCGGGTGGGAGATGGAGGCACTGGTTGGAGGAGCATGGCGTCACGCCATGGGAGAGAGGGCGACGTCCATGGAAGAGGAGGAGTCGAGCTCCTTGCTGCAGCCGTGGGAAGAAGGGCTGCTGCCGTGAGGGAGAAGGAGGCATGGAAGAAGAAAGGTGGCGGCTAGGGGAAATAGAGGGGTGGGAGTGGAAAAATACCCCAAGTGCAAGAGAGGGGCACTCCTATTTATAGAAAATTTGCTAGGGTTAGGGTTTCTTAGTGGGCCTATTGGGCTTGAATGGGCTTAGCCCAAACACGTAATCGGGTCGCGCTAATTTATTTTCTAGAATAAAAATGTTCCTGCGGATTTCATCTATACGCAAAACAGAGTGAACTAAAGTTCGGACGAACGGACGATTGAGCGGTTAATTCAGCCGAGAGTCTAATTTGATTTCGCTCGAAAATAATTCCCCACGCGTGATTCGAAAATAAAACGTCCTGAGATTTGATCGGGTTTGGATTTTTAGTCGGAGAAGGCGAATCGTGATATTTTAAAGTCGTTGTCGATACGGGGTTTGGAGTTCGGTTCGGACATAAGATATTTGGCCGAGTCGGATAAAATTGATTAGATGACGACATATTGAGTATTCCGTTTGAGATTATGGATCCGAATAAAATAGTCGAACATAGATCAAGGTTCGAAAAATTAGACTCGGGCTCAGATCAATTAACAACCGTCGAGAGTTTGATTTAATGAGCTTCAGATGAGATTTATAATTCGAGAATGATTTTCGAGTTGCATTCGTTCCGAGAATTAAAAGTTTTAACAGGCTCCAAATTCGGCCTTCTGTGAGACTGAATAACTCCGAATTTGGTGAAACGTGAATGAATAATCTAGATAATCAGAGACATACGTGAGCGAGAAATAGAAATTTTTCACTGAGCATCCGAGATTAGGATAAATCTCCCGACTTAACACGAAACTGACACCTGGGGTGTCACAGAAGAATCCACCCTAGGTATGTCAGATCAATCCACCCTAGTGATGACAGAGGAAGCCAGCTTCAAAGGCCACAACACAGCTCTCAATCCTCAGGGCAACAACAAAGTTCTTTTAGGCCACCAACCCCAAGGGGCAGAGGCGACAGGGGCTTCGGAGGAAGGTACGGGGATCAGTCCAGAAAACTCCATTGCTTATTATGTGGTGAAGACAAGGGCCACACTACAAGAACATGCCAGGTCACCATTCAGAAGCAAAAGGAGATTGCCGAAGCTGAGGCGCGACAGAATCAGCTGAAGCAGGTTCTACATACTACTTCATGCTATTCCCCCTACGTACCAGAATACGTAGGTAATCAACAACCTGCGACTTCAGCTGCTTTGGCAAGTCATTCTCAAGCTTCCTGGGCCCAGCTCCCGTTACCACCACCACTACCACCTACTCACACCCAAAGCCAGCAGCCAGAAGGGCACACACGCGCACAACAGCAACGTGATTTTCGGGAGGAATCCAAAGCTCGTACAGTCAACAGTACTGTGCCAGAATCGAAGCATATCTACTGAAGAATATCCTACTCTTAATGTACCTTTATCTTTTATGCCATTTTATTTTTTGTATGAGAAACAAGTAACAGAGGACTAAATTTTGATTTCTTGTAATAATTGTGCTTGCATCAATGAGTAAAATATGCCTTCCTCACAGTTTTCTGAAGCTCGAAAATCATTCCTAAGGGAGCGCAGAGTAAATTCCGAAGCTACAAAAAGTCGTTCCTAAGGGAGCGCAGCGTAAATTTTCTGCTCAAAAGTCATTCCTAAGGGAATGCAGAGCCAAAAATTAAGTTCCGAAGTTGCCAAATAGTCGTTCCTAAGGGAGCACAACGTAAGTTTTCTGCTCAAAAGTCGTTCCTAAGGGAATGCAGAGCCAAATACCACCGAAATATAAGGTGAAGAAGCTCAAAAGTTGTTCCTAAGTGGATGCAGGGCTTAAATGCCACCGAAATAGAAGGTGAAGAAGCTCAAAAGTTGTTCCTAAGGGGATGCAGAGCTTAAAAGACTCAAAAGACGTTCCTAAGGGGATGCAGAGTCTTGTGTGTTCTAGTGTGGGCACGTGTGTGTGTCTTAGGCATCACCATCATTTTTGCATCATATCATCATATCATTCCGCATAACATTACGTCATACATCATATCGCATCAACAGCAAAAAAGATTGAATATGAAGCAAATCTTCGGCAATACTTTGGTAAAAGAAAATGTGCTGAGGCACGAAGCGAACTTCGGGAAATACGTTTTTATCGGACTTACCAAAGGAGGGGTTTCTTTCTTTACGATGCATGAAAAGAAGGGAAGGTGTTTTTTTGCCGAAGGCTCAAAAATAGTACGTGCGTAAATTTCATGCATCGTAAGGAAATATATTACAGTAATTTACATGTCTGATTAATTGTTCCATACATCAAATATTAAAAAGTATTATCACAATAAAGTCTAATCTTCCCTAAGATTTTTTTCTGTCGCTTCGTTCAATAGCTTATTACATCCAGTGCTTCCTTCATGTCCGGATCAGCCAGGGGGTTGTATGGCTCCGGCAGCGTGACAGTTCAGCTGTAGTAGGTAAACTATTAGTTCGAAGCCACAAAGTAAGTACTAAAGCTAAAATTAAAAAACAATACCTATGCACCT